>NC_054064.1:15203266-16403266 GCF_017639655.2 Falco naumanni | reverse complement strand
GAAGAAACTCCAGCATTCTAAAGATGAGCTTCGTGAAAAAGAGTTTGAATTGCTCCAGAGAGATCAAGAAATAAATCAGCTGAAGAAAAAAGTTGTAAGAAAACAACAGAGCCTAGAAGCTCTTGAAAAGGTAAGATGTTCCTTAGACACACAACAAATTAGCAGTTTATAATGCCATTACTGTGACTGCTTAGAAGGAACAATATGGTGTCTCTTCAGAATAAGCATCATTACTTCTCCCCAGGTAATTGTATGTTATGTCCTGGTGTTTGCTGAATCTTAATCCTCTAAAGTTAAACCAGTTTAGTGATATAAAAATCAGAAATGTAATTGCTTTGTGGATAAATTTTAATAGATTATCTTCTGTAACCCAATGTTCTGGCTATGAACATGGTCGTCTTTGGAAAGAAATGAAACAATATGCTGTGTGATGAGAGCTTCCTATGACTTGAGTATCTATCTTGTGAAAATAATTGCATCAAAAGAGCACTGAGATCTAGCATGCTTACAGGAATGCAAAGAGAGGTTTTTTGTGTAGTGAATGGGAGCGTATGGATGGAATAGATAGCCAATATTACTTTATAAATGATACATATCTTTAGTTTGGGGCATGAATCAATCACTAGAAGTACAAATGCAATCTGAAATAAACAGGAATGAGTTCAATCAAAGGTGCTCACCAGCTAGAGGTAAAAAAACTGAAATGGCTCCTGCCATTCTGATTATGCTAAGGAATATCAGTTAGGGGGAGGCCCAAGAATGATAGAAGAAAGGCTTTGAAAATAGACCTACTTCAGTACTGTTCCTTTAGAGACTTGGGGTGAAGGAAATGACGTTTCAAGTTTATTTTCATTGTAGTGAAGTAGCTAAAACACTGGATTTCAGAAGCATTCTGCATAAAACATGAAATACATTGCAGAGGGGTTCTGACTTCACTTAGAATATGATATGGTTGCTTCTTTGTTTAAAACTTGTATATATTAACATGACGTTAGAAAAGACTTTCTCCATTAGTAACATGTTGCTAACTGACCAATCTTCCACTTAAACTTTCTGTCCTAGTTCCAAAAATGCAGTTACCTAATCTATCTGGGGAAAAGGGTGCTTGTGTGTGTGTCTGTGTTGCCTGGGGATATAGTCTGTCTCGTTCTTTTTCCCCTTAATACACCACCTTCCTTAATTATTACAGGAAGTGTATCAGTTCAGGGAAGTAACTGTTAAATAGGTTTGCTTTCTGTCCTGGACCGCTCTGCCTTTTTGGTACTCGGGAAACAACCAGGTCACAGATTCTTCAGTTGAATCGTTCTTTGTTCTTACTCTGCTTTAATCTGCACTGAAGATCTTGCAGTAATACAACACTCTGCTACCCTTAGAATATGTAAGTATTCCAAGTAAAGGAATACCTTACTGAACATGCAGAATAGCTTTTTCATTTTTCTGGGAAACTGAAGTAATTCCCTTTATTAAAAAAAAAGGGGGGGGGCAGATTTTACTTAGAGCAAATTAATCTTTTGTGACCACAGTTCCTTACTGAAATGAAAAATACAATTGTGTTAAAAATGGTAAGTGAAGTAAGAAAAAATCGGTGATTATAAAGATTGATTTTATTTTTTAAAAAGTAATTTTTACAATGCTTTTGTAGAAGTATACATAGTACAAAAATAATTAGGAGTTATTGTAATAATCTTTCATTAGCTGTAAGCTTATTATGTGCTACTTATAGGTCTGTGTACTCTATTTATAGCATTCCTCATAAAGTATCTAGCTAAACATGAATAGATACAACATAATCGCTTCTTACTTATCATTAACAGGAGCTGTAGTATAATGTGATGGTACGAAATATTAGTAGCTGATATGGCCTCTGTTGTGCCACAGTACTGGCTAATGTAAACATAGCTGCTGTGTATCATGTACTAGATAGGCCATGTTGTTGATCACCTAATACTACTGGTTTTTTTCTATGAATGAACTGTCAAATAATTGTCCAGCATGTACGTCTGTGTTTTAAAGAGGGAAAACCAAGCTAAACCCCTAGAAATTAACCAAAAAATCCTTCAACCCCAAGCATACTGTTTGGCTGCATTTATTTCTGTGTACTCTAGAGAAACTGTTAACGTTGATAAGATTTTCCTCACTTTATATTGTTGGAATTCATAGACTTTCTTCCACTTGATGCTGTTAAAAGGGTATTTACGAACAATTCATGAGGAGTTAGGAACATAACTTTTTAGGAACTTAAATACAATAATGCAGTTTGACATGAAGCTTTAAGCCTAGAGGAGTCATTTCAAAAGACAGTGCTCCTTTAAGCTGTACAAAATATTTACAAGGATTTGCGTATGAAGATTTCTTCTCAAAATATTCTGCATAATATTTTCCTACTTAAATGCTGGAACTTAATATGTGTTGAAAAGTCTTTAAATTTTGCTCATTTTGAAAGCAAATAAATTTCCAACTACAAGAACAGTGACCAAAAATGCACTAATAACTTCGGTCTAGGGGGCAGAATGTGAAAAAGAAGCCATGGACTTGAGACCTGCAGCTAGTTTTCTTGAATTTGTGAGATAAATCTTATTAATGAAGAGTAACGTCTTAGTACAAATGGCTTTAGATACCGTAAATTGAGTGCAGAAGTTTAAAGGAAGTTTCTGATCATAGATATTTTGTTTCAGGGGCACGAATTGTGAAGAAATGCCTGTTGGACAAGCAGCAACCCAGGAATGTGCTGTTACTGGCTACATTATCATGCAGTCAAAGAGGAATTTTTAACATTGTATTTGTAAATAATTAATGTGGTTATTTGTATTAAAGTAAATGACAACCTCTTTATTTTTCCAACTGTTTTTGAGATTGCCTTGATATAATAACACCTTAATTTGTTCTTGAGAAATAAATTCTATTTTTTAAGTATCTTGAGTTACAGGAATTTATTTCAGCTGTCATTTTTTCCCGAAGGATTTTAAACAGTGTAAAAATGTGGTTTACATCTGACTTCTAATTAGGAGCACAATGGTATTACCTTATTAACAATTTTTGGGGGGAATTTTTTTTTTACACCTGCAATGTTATAGACACAGTATCTTATTAAAATTTACCTGCTTGTTAGATGTTTTAGGACATTGATTTGATCATACACACTAGCAAAACCTGTTTCCTTTACTCCAAGGAGTACCTTTCAGTTGCAAAGGGGTGTGGAACAGGGCCATAAAGCTTGAATTCCACACACACCTCCAAATCCATGCAAAAATTACTGTTGAGTAAAATGGCATCATAACTATGTACTCTAAAACTTACTTTTGGAAAACTGGAAATAATTTCTACACAATTTAATTAGTACAAATGGCCAGTGGCTCAGTTTCTAATACTTTTATGTTTACGTAAGCATCAGAAATTATACATATAGTCATAAGGCTTAAACCTGAGTCTGATGCACACATGACCTATGTGCATTAAGACATGTGATCCCTACTTCAGAAAATAAGTTAAAGTTATTTGACATAAAGCAGAGGAACAGAATTGAATGTATTGCAATTTAAAGATTAGGCCTGAGTTTAGTGTTTTGTAGATTGAAAGTGTATCTCAGCCAACAAACCTGTCTATTGTATTTCAGCAGCTCTGCAGGTGGAAGTGTGCTAAGCTCCTTGGGTAGCAGGTAGGTCTTTCTCTGTGTATGCAAACGGTGCACAAATGGCAACTGTTCTACTATAAGTGGTTATATAAAACCAGACATATATTTTGCTACTATTGTCAAGGTCATCTGAAGTATCTCTGCAGTTTCACATTATTTTGCTATTATGAAAATTATGATGTAGCAAAAAAATACTATTTACTTATGGAAATAAATATAGTGTGTGTTTTAAATCAAGCTATTTGTTTCTTTATATAATAGTAAATGAAAAATAGTAGAATTAGGTTGATCAGTGTAATAATTGAAAAATATTAAACTACTTTAATTTTTTTCTTCTCTTTAGCCAGATCAGTTTGCCTTCAGGCTAAAAATCTACGCATCAAATTTTAAACCGCTTTTTTTAAAGCAAAGGAACATGTAAGCCTTTCAAACCAGGATTTCAAGTGGAAAATGTAACCAATCTGTAATTACAGTTGCATCACACCACTAGTGGCATTCCCCTACCGTAGTGTTGTATAAAGCTTTGCTTGCTCCTCCTACATGCACTAAATATAAATGTGCATGAACAGCAAAAGCAATTTGCCTAATATCTGAATCGGCTAAATGGCATTTGCATGAAAATTGTGTATCTGCATACTCACTTCTCTGGTAAAACTGTGGGTCAAACTTGATAAATAAGTAGAATCATAACTACGTTTTCTCTTTAACTTTGGATGCTGTCTTGCTATTTTGTTGCTTGCCTGGAAAGTTACTGATTCCGCTTGTTACAATGTTCAAGTGAAGTTATTTGTTTTGGAAAGGAGGGACTTTCCCCCACCCCAACTTGGTAACTTCAGTTAATGTTTCTGTAGAGTCCTATTTCTTGAGTTACTAACCAATTTACATCTGTACAAATAAGTTCATTCTTCTGAACTGCATTGCATTAACATGGGATTATTGAATCTTGGAAAACACTTTTCTATGTATAATGGCATTGCAATGAGAGGTTAATTGCTTATTAAGGTGATTCTTTTTCTGTCACCCAGGATGGGTTATAAATTTCACAAGACTTTTTTTTTTTTCTTTCTGAATGTAGTGTGCCTACTCTGGTAAACGTAAATGGCACCAAATTGCCAGTCCAAATGTCCCTCTGTTTAATTCAGAGCTTACATGCAAAGTTGGTGACATATGTTCTCCAAAATTAAAATGGAGTCAGACATCATGCTAGTTCTTTTTTTCCTTTTTAAATTTTTTTGTGCCCCTAACTTGTCAATTGGAGAACAGAAGCTTTTTAAAAGGATTTCCATGTAGTGAAGCTGGTATGTTCAACATCTTCCTGGCTGTTCTCTGCTGCCAGCATACCTGCTTACTTTCTCTATTCTTGGCTAGGAACAGTGCCAAAGAGAGATGTGAGGAATCTGTCTGAACAACTTGTCTCATTCCAAATCTACATCCTGTATTTGTATTTACTTTTTCTGTAAAGCCTGTTAGGAATCTTACAATAGTAAGGCATCAGGAAAGAAATCTATTTGTCAATCTGTTGCAAAAGAATGAGGCAGGTGCTCTAAGTGTAGGAAGCCTGAACACCTTCAATGGGGGGGGATCACATTTTGGGTGCATTTTACTTTGTATAGACATGAGTGGAAGACCTGACACTACAGACTGTAATTGTAGCAAGGCTTTTTCTGCCCAGTAGGTCATTCCACTACAGAAAAAAATAAAAAATCCACATAGCTTACAAATGTTTCATTTTAAAGGTTAATCAAATTTTGTATTAAGTATAGTCCATGTTGATAATGCAGATTATAACCTCATGCAGGAGCATCTGCTTCTGTTTTTGTCAAGCTGGAGATTATCCCTTAATCATGCAGGGTCCAGGTATGCATTTTCAGATTTGTTGACTCAGGAAAGCTGAGGACAGCATTAAAGGCCAATGACGCTATACTGTGTAGCTACACTCAGGTTGTTGCTCCTCTGAACAAGAAGTCTTGCTTGGACCACTCACGGAAAAGAATGGCAAGAAGAAATGTTCTTATTACAGGTTGCTCCTCAGGAATTGGACTGGCATTAGCTGTAAAAATGGCAAAAGATGAACAGAAAAGATTTAAAGGTAATAATGTATCTGTTACTTATCTGTATAGAAATATATTCTTCAGTGCAGTAGTACTAATTTTTTTTTTCTGTGAATATGTGATTGTATTCACTTTGACTTGCTTCTTGTTAGTTTTCCCTCCTCTCACTGTCAAGAAATTACAGCACGGTGAAAATATACCACTTTCTGTAAGCAGCTATTACTGTACCTGTGTTGAAGCTGAACAACTACTTGAACTGAATAGTTTGCAGCAGAAAGAAAAAGATGGTCGTATGAAACAAATAGCTGAAAATGTCTGTAGTATGCTACCTTGGATTTGCATTCGCATTTGTAGGTAGCTTTGCTTCTGGCTACTGAAATCTTTGTTGAATGAAATATACATGCCTATTTGAGGACCAAAGAAATGAAAACAATTCTTAAATTTGCCATTTTTACCTTAAAGCACATTTAATTATTCCAACCCCGTGTAGGCATAAGAGGGTGAACAAAGGGGCTGGGATTTGTCTTTCTGCTGCAAAATGGGATTTTTGCTATGGTTGAAAATGGATGGCAGGGTGAGTACAGTAACCTCTGGTAATTGAGTTTCTCATGGTAACCCTCACAGTATTTTACTGCTGACTGGATGCAGATCCATAGTTTTCTGGGTAACTGGGACAATAATGATAAAACTAATTTATATTTTGAGAAGTAGCTTGCAAAAATAGACATTTCTGCAACCTAAGGAAGCATCTGTCTTCCTCTTTTTAATAAAATTATGGTTCTGCCAAGTATGTTGACTGATTTGGGGGGAAAAAAAAAAAAAGCTGGAATCCAAAATTAGGTTTTAGGTACGTAAAAATGATTCAGCAGTATAACTTGATACCCAGTATTTAAAGTTTTGGTGATAATATTATCTTCATAGCTGCATGTTCTTCATTGTGTATAATGGTTTAATTCTTCTTTTGAATTTCTTGAAGATTTCAGAACCAGACTCTGGGAGATCAGTGACAATTTATGGTGAAAATGGATTGTTTCTACTTCAAGTTTTTATCTGGGTTTTATCGCTGATATTTAAGATACAGATGTAAAAGTGATGTTCTTCAATACTTCTCAGTAAGACCACCACAGAAGAGGCTTTATTTCTAATAACTGTTGTTTCTGGTGTGTTGCAGTGTATGCCACAATGCGGAATCTGGCCAAGAAAGAGCCACTCGAGGAAGCTGCAGGTCACAGGCTGGGCAAAACCCTTGAAATAAAACAACTGGATGTCTGTGATGAACAGTCTATTAAAACTTGTGTGAATAGTATCCCTGACAGAAGGATTGATGTCCTAGGCAAGTACAGGATGTGTATGTTATAAACGGATATCTGTTCTCTATTTAACATCATTTGAATACCCTCGAAGTTTCATTACTGTATTTTTTAAATTATCAAAGTAATAATAGTTACATAGGGTATCCTGTTCAAAATTCTTAGGGCTTCACAAAGACATTAGTGGATTAAATCTCACCATGCTACTATGAAATAGGGAAGCTTGTTTTCCCTGTTTACAAAGGAGGAACGTGATCAGAGAAGTGTCTTGGATAAGATGATGCATTTTTAGTAAATATGAGAAGAGAACTTTTGCCGAAATTGGCGTTTTCATGCACAGGACTTTCTGCTCTATTGGCTAAGCGTAGTCATATTTACAGTGAAGGCAACAGCTCTCTCTACTAAGAAAGCAGCAGCATTTGGAAATTATCAAGTTAATGAACAAATGCAAAGAAAGTAAGGGTATTTTCAATTTGTATTGAGAACTGTAGTTGTACCTCACAAATTCAACAAGAAGTGTTTTCATGCTGTTTTGCTAAAAGTAAATATTAATCTCCTAGTAAGATGGAAATTGCTTACACCATCCACTATTAAATCTTCCCTAATAGAAAATTATTGGCCTGTCTTTATTTTGATTAATTATTAAAGCACTGCTTAATAAGCTTCTTCGGCAAAGTGCATTATACTCTAATTTGGCATACTAGTTCTAGTGCAGAATGCCAGTTCTAGCCATCATTCCCCACTTACAAGCATTCAGGAGGCAAATAAAAATCAATGGAAGTGTGTGTTGTGGTTTTGGGTTTTTTTCTTGAAGATGTGAACAAAAGAAAAAGCAAAATATGGCTTGGTCTGTGAACTTTTGGAATAAATTGAAGACTTGTGTTCATTCCTATGGGTATTGACTTTAGCTTCTAATTCTTAATGCTGAATTATAAACAAATACAGATAATTCTTGGCTCATTTTCATGTAACCATTTAGAATTTAAAGGAAAAGGAATAATCAGAAATTTTAAAAAATGCAAAATGAGATAAACTGGATTAAAAGCATAATTCAAAATAAAAAGGTCAAGTGTATTTGCAAAGCTTTAGTGACAGAATAACATTTTTTTAATCCTTTTTTAAGGATCAATTAATTGTTAATCTTCATTTTAATTTCAAATGCTTTCCAGTAAAGATTACAAGTTAATGTTTATAGAGGTTATTGCTCACCGTTGTCTTCCATTTTGTGCAGTTAGCAATGCTGGAATGGGGCTCATTGGACCTATTGAATGTCAGACCATAGATGAAATGAAAACCGTGATGGATACCAACTTCTTTGGACTGGTTCGACTCCTGAAGGAGATTTTGCCTGACATGAAGAGGAGAAAGAGCGGGCATATAGTTATAATAAGCAGTGTTATGGGAATACAAGGCAAAGTTCATTTGCTTGTTTGTTTCAGCTAAGAGTTCAGTACTCAAAATCTAAAGCTTATCTCTTCTTATCTGAAAAAAATAATAATTAGGAGCTAGTATATTGTGCTTTCTAATGCTGAAGTTGCAACTATAAAAAGCATAGCACTTAAGACCTGGTGTTTTTATGCTATCTAGGTAGAATGTTTCTACATAACTACTCAAGATATTTTAACAACAAACCTGCAGAGTGAATTTTAAATTTTTTTTAGAGTTTTAACTCAAACTCTAATTTTTTTTTTTAAATTATTTTAATTTATATTACCCGGAAAACACGCTTGGTGTTACTTTTCTTTTTCCTTTTGGAAAAGATTATGGGGACAGGCAAACATGCTTACTACACTCTGCACAATAATAATGGAATAAAATCCAATCATGTCCTGGACAATTGTACCACTTTTTTGTAAAGTTTCTCCTCTCATAAAACTCCACGGAGTCTAATTTTAGCAACAGATAATGATGCTCCTACTCTTGTGTTCCATCTGGTCTAGCTGTATTTGTTTCTGTTGTTACCATGGCATTGATCTTACCTGGATTATTCTGATGAGCAAGGGTCCTAAGTCAAACTGCAAGAGTTGTTACTGTTTAATGCAGTATTTGCCTCCCACCTAAATGGATTGGTGCAGTGCTTTTTCTAAATCACTCGGATGCAAGCTGGATCTCTTGCATAATCACATCTTTGGTATTGCACTCAGCTTCTGTGTTCATCTATAGCCTATTAAAGTCTCGCTGATAAATAATGCAGATGGTATTGTATGTACAGACGCTTTAATATCTTAGACTACAAAATATTTAATATCATCCAAGGAGATCACAGCATCAGCTAGGAGGAAGAAAAGCATTAGTGAAGCATCCTTTCCTAGAATGAGCAATTTAGAGAACATAGGCAGAACAATCAGTATTGTATTTTGATTCAGTGTACACAAGTATTTTTCTAATTTTTCCCAGCCAGACTGTAGAGATTTTAGGAAAATAGAAGAATTTTTAAAACTAAACTACTGGTATGTTGAATATAATCACATTCTCAGGATGTTTTGTTTGTGCCATCAGGTATCTTATTTAATGATGTTTATGCTGCATCTAAGTTTGCTGTGGAAGGATTCTGTGAAAGTTTAGCTATACAAGCACTCAAGTTCAAACTGCAGTAAGTATTGATGCATGGGTGTAAATTGTATTTCAGACAGTTTTAAATATATTCAGAGCTAGCAAACATTTTTGAAGCTGCTGTCTAGGAGAAACAGATTGAAGAACCCATGGGCATTGTATATCACAAAAGGCATAGAAATGTCCGCGTTATTCACATTATGTAAGCAAATAAAAAGATCTAGATGCTAAAATAAATGTGTTCACTTCAACAGCTAAACTATGTTTTATCCAAAACTAAACAACCTTTATGTAACTGAAAACAGATTCTTGCATACAATATCATAGGAATAAATTTATAATATCAACCTGTAATATTTTCCTTTAAAAAGGATAACGTACTACTTAGGCAAGTCACAAACAAAAGAGTTCAAGGGCTTATCAGAGAGAGAGAACACAGGACATGATACCTAAAATGACAAGAGGTGGGAGTGAGAAGTGAGAATAATGTAGTGTACTATTTCTTAATGTTGAAGACAGTATTTAAGAAAATGGTCCTGTTCATTGTCTGTGAGACTTTGGCATTTGACTTGTCACATGTATATTCACATTTGTGTAATTCTGCTACTACTTTTCGTGTGAAGTCCAACAATTTTTAAATATCTCTGTGTGCCTAAGCATTTAGTTCTGGTGCTGTGGGGGAACAGACAGCTGCTGTCTTGGGATTTCAGAGACAAAGCAGCATCCAAACTGTGATATTTGATTACCACTCTGAAAAATTCGGAGGGATTTAAAATAAATAAATTGTAGTGATACACAGGATATGCCAGAATTCATAAGATTTCAAGAGTATAAGACACAGCAAAAAGGAGGTTAAAAAAAGAATGGCAAAAGTTCAAGGTCCAGTGTGAAAAGTGACGCAAGAGAAAAGGCTTCAGTTCCAGCAGCAGCTGGAATTCTGCTGTCAAGGTCAATAGCTTGATCAGAACTTAAGTCTAGGAAGACATCCTGTCCCAGAGAGTGTTTTGGTAACTGTAGTGGCTGGGGGTAATTACTGCCTGAGAAAAGAACTGACCAGTAACTGTATTTCAGTGATTTGCTATAATAAATACAATACTGAACAAAATAAAATTTTCCAGATATGGCAGCAGCCAAAATCTGTCCACCCACAGCAAAATTCTCCATGTTGATTTTTATTATAATATTTTGTGGAGGGTTCTTTAATTATTTAACAGTTCTTTAATTATTTAACTGACAAAGAAAATCCATGTTTGGGCAATTCCCCCATCTCTGGCAGCTACTTCCAGTATTATTCTGAGAAAGGTATAAGAAAGATATATATGTACAGGATTTTGTTCAGAAAGTAGTGAATTTGTCATAATAATCTTTTGATTATTTTTCTTAATATTTGATAAGCTCCTGGGGATAAATTGTCTATTATATTCCACAGCTGTGAGATAGCAGTTAACAACTGCGCTGACTTCTGCTGTGAATTAAGTTACAGCACTTTGCTGAAATTTAAGCTGCACAGATTTCTACTGCCACATGTGGATGGGGAGGAGCATGAAACAAGTGATGTGGTATGAATTGCCTTTACAGAACATACTGTTTGGTATTGCTTGCTAAAATGTACTCACAGTGCAATTCTTCTTTTGAGAAGGATTGAGGGGTATGTTTCCCACAGAGAGCAGTCAATAACCAGTATATCTTTGCTTTTTAAATAGGTTAAGTTTGATTGAACCAGGCCCGGTGGTTACAGAGTTTGAAAGAAAAGTGTTTGAAGATGGAATGAAAATGGATCTTTCAGCTGCAGATGGAGAAACAGCTGAGATGTTTACTAATATTTACCTTAAAAATTACAAACAGATTTTCCAGAGCCTGGGACAAAGTGCTGAAGATGTTGCAGAGGTAACTCATCGACAAGCCTCTATCTTCTTCTTTCTCAAAAAAAAAAATAATTCCCCCACCTTTGTCATTTATGAATGCACTGATTGGTTGGTGGGGTTTTTTTGGTAGAGACATTAGATCTAATCAAATGTAACCTACACAATTTAAAATTCTTTTTAAAAACTCGAGAATCTTGAGTTTTAAACAAACCCCTTTAGAATATTTAATATTTATTTTGAAGTATTGAAAACAACTAGGAATTGTAATTTCAATGCCACTGAGGTCTTAGATACACTTATACATCATCTACTGAAGTCTGAACATTCTGTAGTGGTACCATACATCTACACAGGGTTCCCACCATTGGTTAAAGCTGCTCTCCCCTCCATCTCACTAGTAATCCCGCTGCTAATGGGAAGTTCGCTCAGCTACCCCAGACCACCAAGGCACGAGAGAAGATACACGGATGTAGTTTCTGGTGCCTGGGGCTTCCTGCAGGAAGACAAGTTTAGGCAAGCTGTAGGAGGCGGCAATGATTTCAGGTGCTTAATGTTAAGGGGTAGCATCAGTGTCAGCTGAAGTTTCTCTCATCTTGCCACAGAGTGCACTGTTCTGTCCTTTCCCAGTGAACTGTAAAAGGAAGGATCTACCTATTGTGGGCATATAGGCATAATTTTTAAGGACTATTCAGGATACTTAGGTGTAAGGTGCTATCACCATGGTATAGATAAACAGAAATAGGAATAAGAATAAATAAGTAGTACTTCTTAGGGCCTTAAAAATATTTTAAGAAAAATTTCTAATGAAGTTCTAATAAAACTACATACAGGGTTTTATTTAATTCTAGCACTTTATTCTTCAGCTTTTCCTCTGGTTAACTGAAAACTCGGTTATTATTATTTTGGTAAGGGTTCTTTAACAATTCTATTTCTCATTCTTGACAGCATACAGTAAAGGTAATTCTTGCAGAAAATCCACCTTTTCGCCATCAGACCAACACCTTGTATACTCCAATGACAACTCTGAAATACGCAGATCCAAATGGAGATCTACCCATTGATACATTCTACAAAATGGTTTTTCATCATGACAAAATCTTCAGTGCAAGTCTTAACTTTATCAAATTGCTAAGGTGGAGAAGTAGAAAGAGCTTTGACTTGGGAAAACCCTCACAATAAGTATGAGATAATATAGTGAAAATCGGAATTACTTTTTGTAGTTACTGATAATGCTGTATGTTGTTATTCAAATGCCTTTGCTTTGTAGTTGTGAAAAGGCATGCAAGGTGTTTATTTGAGCATAGCTAAGATGTTCAGCCTAGGGTGTTTATCTCTAACTTTACGGTTGCAGAACCTTGAAATTAAAATCCTTCAGCTATAGGTTTATTCTGTTTAGTGTTTGCTTTTTAGAGAGCTGTTTTCAGGGGAACATGGCCATTGACTGATACTTGTATGTTCAGTATTAATTTGATCCCCTTCACTTATTAGAATATAATACATGCAGAGATGTGTACTGTAGGCAAATAGATTCTTAATATCAAAAAATATTTTCTCATTTTACTTAATAGAACAGTAATCCCTCAATCACTATAGCATTCTCATTTTCAGAAATCAGATCTACTTACCAGTAACGTTAAGACAAAGTCTCATCAATCTTAAAATGTCACAAATATAATATTTATTATTCATATATATTTGAATGCTTTCTTTGTAGGCAACGGTTACTGGCCTATTCTACATAGTGGACAGCAACATCTTAAAATAAAGTATCTTCCTACAGTCTGGGTACTGTTTTTTGCAAAAGTAACAAAATATTACCAGTAAGAAATAATTTAAATCCATCAGTTGCCTGCAGTGTTGTGAGTGGCTAAAGCTGAGCCCCATGCTTTCCTCTTCCAAGCTACGTATATATTAAACCAAAATTCCAGCATGAGGAGAAGGTCTTTTTCCCTC
The DNA here is from genome assembly GCF_017639655.2 of Falco naumanni. NCBI lineage: Eukaryota > Metazoa > Chordata > Aves > Falconiformes > Falconidae > Falco > Falco naumanni. Next base: position 16,389,903 of record NC_054064.1, on the reverse strand, counting down.
TCTTCCTCACCCTAGTCCACCAACTCAGCTGAGGCTAAGCGGGGGGCATGGGGGCGTTCCAAGGCGTTCTTGTTCTCTGACCACCAGCTTTCCCTCGGTGCTGCCTCGTGGTTTCTTGGTGCAGTCCTTGTTCTACTGGGAGAGCCCAGCTGCAGCTCACAGGGGATATGGGATCTGGCTTTCTCCTTCCCTCAGTACTTTGTCACCAAGCCTAGATCCAGCTCTGTTCTGGGACTTGCAGTGGCCCGGCCCTGCATCTGCCCAAAGGGTAGCTCAGCGGAGCCAGGCAGTAGCCCCTGCACCGTCAGCTTCTGCGGATACCAAGCACTTCGGGCGATGCTGGGCTCGCTTTGCAGTCGTGACTGTTTAGCAAGCCCTGAGGTGTGGGGTATGGAGAGATCTCCCTAGGACCGCAGGCAGGAGGGCGCTTGGAGAACAGCACCCTGGAGCCCTCCCCTGCCTTCCCCTGGGAATTCACACCTCCCTCAAGCACCGGGCAGCTGCCTGCACCCCAACATCAGTGCGCGGGTGGGGGCAGAGGTGGGAACAGCAGCTGGGAAGGCAGGAATTCAGTGCCAGCGGGGTGCTGCTGGAGCTGAAGGGCACATGGCCCCTGCTGGGCCCTGCCGTGCAGCCGGAGGCCCCGCTGCCGGCGGCGGGGGGCCAGGGCAGCCACCGAGCAGGGCCTGCTGGTGGCGGGGGTAATGCCCGTTACAACCCCCGTGCGTTGTCTCTGGCCCGCAGCCCGGGGCTGGGCAGCCCTACCGTGTGCCTCCCTGGCCACACAACGAAGCCAGGCGCCACCGGGACCGCAGAATTTAACGGGCCTCCCCCAGGCACCGGCGCGGCTCGGTTGGGTTTGTTTCGTCCAGCCCTTACGCTACTGCCCGTGGGGGGATGAGGGCAGCAACGGGGCCCCGCGGATGGAGGCCGAGCACGTTTGGCGATGGCCGCGGATGAAGGGCCGAGCACCAGGCGCCTGTCCCGCTTCGGCGGCGAGGCTGCCGGGGCCAGCAATTCCCGCCGCGCTGCCGGGATGGGGCGGGGGGGGCCGAGGGGGGCGGCGGGCCCGGGCAGGCCGCGGAGCCGCGCCCGGCGTGTGGGTGGGGGGCGGTGGGGCCCTCGCCGCTGCCACCGCCCGCACGTGGTGCCGCCCGCGCTTCCGGCGCTCCCCGGGCGGGCGGGGCCAGCCGGCGGAAGCGCGCTCCGACTTCCGGCGGAAGCGACGTCCCTGGCAGGTCGAGCCCGTAGTCGGAACGTTTCCGCCTCGCGGCCGCCCTCACCGCCGGGCCAGCCGCTGCCGCCGCCGGGGAAGGGGGGCGCGGAGCCCGCCCGGGGAGCGCCGCGCCGCGCGGGTGGTCTGGCGGCCGGCCTTCCCTCGGGCCGTTCATAAGGCGGCGGCGCCGGTGCCCAGAGGATGTGGCGGAGGCGGCAGTGGCAGGCGCCGCGGCCGAGGCAGCCCTGAGCCCGAGCGGCGCTTCCCGGCCCCGCGCATCGGCGGCCGCCGGCCCGGCCCGCTCGCCCGGCGGCGGCGCTCCCCGCCCCTCCGCAGCGCCGCGTCCCGCGGCCCCGCCCGCCCCTGGCCGGCTCCCGGCGCTGGAGCCCCGGCGGGAGCGGAGGGGGAGCCCGTGAGCGCGGGAGCGGAGCGCCGCCCGGGGGGCGCGCGGCAGCCAGCATGGCCTCGTCGTCGGGCAACGATGACGACCTGACCATCCCCCGGGCTGCCATCAACAAGATGATTAAGGAGACGCTCCCCAACGTGCGCGTGGCGAACGACGCCCGGGAGCTGGTGGTGAACTGCTGCACGGAATTCATCCACCTCATCTCCTCCGAGGCCAACGAGATCTGCAACAAGTCGGAGAAGAAAACCATCTCCCCCGAGCACGTCATACAGGGTGAGCGGGCGCCGGCTGCCCGCCGCGGCGGGGCCCGGGGCCGCCCCCGCGGTCTGTGGGGCCGTGAGGAGGCAGAAGGCGGCGGGGGGGGGGGGGTGTCCCCGGGGAAGGTGCGCGCTGCCCGGCCCGGCCCGCCGCAGGGGTCGCGCCTTTGTGCGCTCGGCACGGCTGCCGGGGTGCCCGGGCCCCGCTCCCGCTTTGCGTACGGGCAGGGCTGTGTCCCCCCGGGGGGGGCACCGAACCCCTTCGTCGCTCTCGTACCTGTGAGGCGAGGTCTGCTTTTGCGAATGGCCATACCGAATTCTTTGACAGCCTGTTTTAAAAGCCTGAGTTTTTTTTAAATGTCTTCCGAACTGCTGACTGACAAAAGGTGTACGATGGAGTATGTGAGGGTCAGGCTTTAACCCAGAGTCGCCCTGTCTGGGCTCTCTGAAGAGTAAAATACCGCTAAAATACTCCTCTAGCGCTGTCCTGGGGGCCTGGCAGTTTAACGTGAAGCATTGTAGTTGTTGTAAAAAGCGTTTAAACGTAACTTACGCCCTTGCATCTCTTTTTGCTGTTGATTCCCCTTGCTTGAATTGGAGTTCTCTGTCTTCTTTGCTTTTCTTTCAATTCTGCTACAAACAGGGAGTTTCCTTGACTCGTCTTAAAGTCTGCAACAGGCATCTTTTGTCAGGAATCATTCGCTTTGCTGCTGAAGCAGAGGTGGTTGATACCAGTGTCTGCTCCAAATAAATTTGTAGCAGTAACAGTGAAAGAGCACTTTGCTGCTTGGTAGAGATGCTAACAGTATTATTTGCAGTAGAGCAATTTTCAGGACTATGATGGTATTAACTTAGTTTTAAAAATAAAAAAGGTGGAGCTTTTTTGGTAATGATTCTCTGTTTGGAACAAAAGAAAAAAATCCGGTACTGTTGGATTATATCAGTTTGCATACCAGAAGAGTTTAAAGTACTTGACTGAATTATGAACAGCAAAAGAAAATACATGGCATGTATGAGCTTTAATATTAAGTAAAATACATGTGGACCTGAAAGTTTAGCAAAGCAATTCCGTCACAGAAGCTCAGGATGTAAAGAGTAAAACTTGTGCTTGCCCATGGAAGCATACTTTGGGCATGATGCTTCTTAATACAGAAAGTTTCTTCAAGTGACACCCAAAACATTTGAGCTTAGATCTTAACACGGGAATAGACATGATCGTCAAGGTTGAGGACAATAAAGAATTCACAGATGAAAGTATTTTTTGCCCAGTATTGGTGGTACTTAGGAAAGATTTCATCTGTTGCTGCCCTAGGGTTAGCCTGGGTTTTTTTGAAAACAAATTGAAACTAATATGTGTGTGTGTGTGTGCATACGCACAACGTGCATGTGCCCATCATCATCAGGTGGTCCCAAACAGGTATTTTTCTGGCTTTTGTGTTACCAGATTGGAGAGTTAGGAGAAATTTTCAAATTGGATTTGTACTTCTTAGTCAGCTTTGGAGATCTATCCATTTCTGTAATGCTTTGGAGATGCTAGGAGTTGTTCTTGGATTTTCTGCTGCTGATATCTCTAGGGAGGTGTATTGCTATTAGCTTCTTCCAGATGCTGGTCAGTTGGCAGATGATCCCTCTGTGAGGTGTGAGGGTTTAGATCGCTGATTTTGGGAACTGTGGTTATGTGTCTATAGTTGTGGTATTTCAGCATTTTCATCCATATTCATACATTCTGCATACTTAACTATTTTGACTGCCCCTTAATGTAGCTCCATGACAATAATGCTAACAAAGTAATTGAAATATATTTCTTGTAGTCATCCAGATATCTTGTCTTTTGAACACTTGAACCAGTTCATTTAGAAGTACAATGAGGCTAATGGTCATCACATCATACCTGGACCACCCTCAATGCAGGGTGCTGCCAAGAGGAATCTTTTTGTACCCTCCATAGAGCTGGATCTAGCAATTGCTGATGTAACTGATCCTGTGACTTTTTGAGAATCTGGGAGGGAGCAGTTTTCTGTCAGGTGAGTTTGCTGATCTGACTATTCCTGTAAACAAGAAGTGACTAGATTGGAAGCAAGGAGTAGGAAGGGTGTTTCACCAGGAAGGAGGAAGGGGAGAGAGACGCTCTGCAGTTGGTGACACCTTGCCATTGGACTGTATTAGAGGTAACGTGAAACTGCACTTTGTTGTGTACTTACCTGTTTGGCAGCAGTGGTGCTTAAGACACACCTTCCTTTGCACCATTGAAACTATTGTGGCCACGTGCTGAGCTAGAACTCTTTCCCCCTACCACTGGGTTATGCTTCAGATAGACTAAGTCCCCGCGGTATTTCATTGTGCAGTAGCACAAACATTTGACTGGCACGGTGCTGTCAGCAGCATAGGGAAAGGAAAGCAGAGGCTTCTTGTGTCCCGCGAGAGGTCTGATTTGATAGATGTACTCAGGCTATGCCAAGCACTCACTACTAGCGATAAAACACAAAGCAGCTTCCCTGGAGAGTACCCAAAGGCATCAAGGCTATGCAGCGGTCATAAGTGGAGGTAGTCTCCATGTTTATTGCTGAATCCTGCTATCAGGAACCCAGCTGTGAGTCTGAGACTCTAATAAGCAAATGAATATCCTTCCGTCATGGAACAGAAAATAGCCTCATTTGATAGTTACGCGAGTGGTGATGGAGAAGGCTTTTTATGAGAAATTAAACTTTCATTGAATTCTAAAAATGGTGAGATGTTGAATCACTATTTTTGTGAAGTTGATTACTTGATCTACATGGAACTGTTGTGCAGTTAAAGTAGGCTGTAGATTGATGGCAAATCCTGTAGCTTCTTTTCATGGGCTGTTAGGATATTGACAATGTTTACGTGTGTATTTAAGATTCAAAAAACTCAAACAACTGTTAATGTTAGGGATTTTACTTTGGAAGCTATTTTTCTTTGAAAGGAGCATAAAAAGTTAAAAATCTCAGCTATGAATGACCTGATTGTATAAAAAAAAAAAAATCTAGAGCTGATTATGCTTACCTGATTAATCAGAAATCTGCACCTTCTTGCAGTCATTAAGGGTGGGAGGAAACTGGGAAAAAGGTAGTTGTGATTTGGTGTTTGTAAACATGAGAAGTCTGCCCTGCACACCCACCACCACCACCACAATTCCCTCCCCCTGCACATCCCCGCCCCCCCCCCCCCCCCCCCCAAAAAAAAAAAAAAAAAGACCAAACCAAAAAATACCCCCCAAACAGGCTTTTTTTGGGATTCCGTTGTTTAAATTTGGTCTGGACATTCTAACCTCAGTAAGATACCAGATTTACAGCCATCTGGGTATACTTGTGGATTTCAGACTCAAGAAATAAAGACTGAGTTTTGGTGGAACAGTAGCTCTGTTTAAGTAGTGATTGCTTGTCCCACATTTCAGCACCGTGCTAGTATAAAGGGATTCGTGTTCCTTCCGTGCATTTGTTTGGTAAAGCCTTGGTGTGTTTCAAGATGACAGTAAATTTCTTGAGTCGTTTCACAGCCAGCAGAATTTTTATGCACTAGACCTATGATGCATGTATGGTTCTTTATAGCTTTATGGTGTTGAACAATTGTACAAATCTGGTTTGGTTATATCACTTGTTTTGTTTTGCATATTTTTAGTGTGCTATATTCAATATGTAACTAAATTTTTTCCATTGATTTATTTTCTTTTAAGGGCCATTTAAAATTTCTGTGGAAACACATGTTGTTCTTGACTTCAGATTTGGGCAGTTGGTCGTATTCTGATGCAGCAGATTGCCAACCCTGATCACTGTGAATTTTCTTTTGATGAACACCTATGGTTTTGCTATGATGTTTTGTTTTCGTGATGTTAGACTTCTAGAGTTCTTAAAAAATTTTACACTTCGTTTAAAAAAAAATAGGCCTTTAGCTAGTTTACTGGATATACTGTTTACATTTTAAAATGGAATGAGTTCTTAAATATTCATAGACAGATTAGATAACCAGTTCTGGACCATGAGACATGGATTTGCCTCCTATCTGCTGAGGTTGGATTAAACAAGTTTCTGAAGGTTTTTGGTAGTTCTTGCAGAAACCGTGGGCCAGTTGAAAAAAGTGTTTCTGTTGCCCGTGTGTGTGAGCTGAGACTGAACTGGCATACTGTCTCTGAAGTGAACCAATTACCTTTAAATTGGTTTGTCTTTTAACTTTGTTTTTCTTAAGAAATAGGTATTATGTAAGTTCATTTGCCAAATGTTATCTGTTAAAGGAATGGTGGTCCTGCATGACTGGGCAGCTGCACTGTGCTGCCCTATTGAAGACAGTGCGTTAATTGTCTCCTTGTCCATAGTACAGGTTGGAAGCTGAAAACTTACAGAATGCCTTTGGGTTATTGTTGAGGTGCATGGTAGAATGGCATCCTGCCGTAATTGTGGGTAGGAAAATGTTGCTTACAAAATTGATGTTAAAATGTAGTGTGAGTTAGCATGACCAAGAGCTTGTTTATATCAAGTTGTTGATTGCTGTTGCGCAGTTTATATTAGTGCTATTTCTTGAATAGCTTGTGACATAAGGTTAAAATAAAGTAAGATAAAGGTTAAAAAATGTCATTCTGTAAAGAAAGCTCTGACTTGTGTAAATACAGGAAATGAACCAGCTGTTTTATTAAACAGAGTATAATTGGTGTTTATGTAATATTTCTAGCTTATTCTGTTATAGGTTCCACTTTGGGGTGTGTGTATATCTGGAGATATATTGTAGTAAATGGTGAACTGGAAAACAGTGTGCATTTTGTCACATGTTCTACCTAGGTTTTTATAGTCTTTCCTGTTAGTTTATATTAGTTAAAAACACTTGTTGCAGGATATAGCTGCATTTCAGGGTTTTTTTTTGGGGCAGATAAAAGTACAAGATTTTAATTTCTGAATACATTTTCATGTGGAGTTAAATAGGAGGGTTTCTGTTGGAAACTAAAACAATAAAAAGTTTATACATAATTTTATATAACTTTGAACTATGCATTTCAAGCTTTTTGGCACTTGAAATATGAATTTAGATACTAAAAGACAAGCTAAAAGTCATAGGTCTGAGATAATATTAATTATTTCTTCCTTAATGAAGGATTTGTGATCATTTCAGATGCATCACTTTTGCTCTGTTATAGGCTGCTAATTTGCCTTCCACTGCAGGCTTGCAACAAAACTGGAAAGAGAGAATCCCCAAGAGATTAAAGGTTAATGGTTCAAATAGAAAGAACTTCTTAGTTGTGTAAACTTAGCTTAATTTGGATATTTAGAAGATGGGAGAAAAATGTCCTTTGAAGAATAATGCCTGTCTCTAGTAAAATATATCTCTAAGCCCTGAATCCTCTGCAAGTGTGGACTTTGGTTGTACTTGACTACCTTTAACTTTCCTAGCCTGAAAACATGCACTCTTAAATGGTGTAGGAGAGGAGACGGGGGAAATAGCTGTCAGATCTTATAAATGCAGATTTTTTTTGTCTCCAGATGATAGAAAAGTGATGAAACTTCTACTACTTTTTTAAAATTGTTTAAATAAATCGATATATATTCTCAAAAGCCTTGTAAAAGATAAACAATGTGTTTTCTTTCCTTCTAGCACTAGAAAGTTTGGGGTTTGGCTCCTATATCAGTGAAGTAAAAGAAGTCTTACAAGAATGCAAAACAGTAGCACTAAAGAGAAGAAAGGCCAGTTCACGCTTGGAGAACCTCGGCATTCCGGAAGAAGAGCTTCTAAGGCAGCAACAGGAATTATTTGCAAAAGTAAGTGAAGCAGTACTTGTAATGATGAGGTTGGAATAATTAATGCTGCAGATCTAGTGCCACAAAAACATGTGCACACCTCACGAAGTATCCCCTTACTTGTGAATTGCTGCGGCATCTAAGGTGCCATTGAACTTGGCCTGTTTGATTTGGGGAAAGTAAAGTAAACAAATAAGATGCTGCTACTTGTTACTTCTGTGATGTGACATACAGGGCTTTGTATACAGACTAATTTTATATTCCAGGTTTAAAAGCCGCGGTTTTTTTGCTGCTACTTAAGTATTTCCATTCTACTGTAGAGAATGCATTAAGAATTAGTTGATTGAGGAAATAAAAGAATGACAGCTGGTGTTCTAGGAAATTACCAGTTTTGATCATTAAAGTGAATCTTTTCTGGCCATCAGTCCATAAATGTTATTGCTTAGGCTTTGAAAGAAACATTTAATTGTTCAAAATTTCTAATTTGTCCCTTCTCATCTTCCTTTACTCTTGGCAAGACTTTAATTGAGCGAATTCCTGCATAAAAAGTTTAAAAGGCAGTTCAGGCATAGAAAGAGCATTTCCTTGCAAATACTGTATGTGGGCACGCACACACACATTCTCCTTCACCCCAGCCTTCTCCCCTCCCAGCTTTCCTGGATCATTTAGAGAATGGTGGTCTTGTTAAACTAAGAGAACAGTAGAAAGAAAAATAGTGTAGAAAGATAAATAAATAAAATTGGCTTTTAATCATTTAACACTGGAGATGTTCACAAACTTAAGTGATGGTTTTTTCCCTCTTACCCAAAGCATGAGTCTTATTTTCTCAATTTTCTTACTTTAATTTCCTCTGGTGAAAATGCTTACTCAGTTATGCATTATCGTGTCTGATTACTGTGACCTTCTCTCCACTATACTTGTATGTTACTGAAACAATAACTGTTGTTTTTCGTATTACAGCATGCCAATTATTTTAATCTTAATTGCATGATTAATTTTACGGCATTTAAAATTTCAGCATACCTCATACCTATTGTTGACATGCAGTGAACTAGTTACGATGAATTCATGTGTGCCTAACTTTTTTTGACTGTATTAACATTAGAAAGACTAATATGGTTGCTTCTGGATTAAGGGTAAGATTTACAAACAACAGTCAGTTTGATACCTGTTTTTTACTTACTGTTTGGTTCAAATAACTTAGAATGATATATACAGTAAAAAAGCAGCAAAAATAAGGTGTGTTAAGGGAGTACTAGCTCCTGAGTAACATTTTAAAAAATAAAAATGCTGAAACCGTGGCCACCTTATGTAAGCCCCACTTTATCTAAGGAATGACCCCGTGAGGTATGTTCTTTGAAAGTTCTGTAATACTGTGTCTTAATGTCTCAGTTAAGGCAATGCATGCAAGTTTGACGAGATTGTATGAATGATTTTTCAAAATAGTTTTTGGTAACATGGAGAACTTCCGCTTAGATTCAAAGTTTGCAGTCTCATATTTGAAAGAATCTAGTTGTGATATGCTGTTGGAGGTACTGTAATTATTTGAAAAAATATTTATGCAAGTGCATGTTTATGCTAATTTTATTAATATTCTAAAGCACAACACTAATGCTGACTTCTTGCTCTAGTTTTAAAATACGTGCCTGTTAATGTTATGAATGTTTGATGCCCATAGTTTGAATGATTGTAAATATTTGAAATCAGGAGAATGGCTTATCCTGATGTTCGTGCATGTATGTAAGTTTCTGTGCAAGACAAGGGCTGTAACAGATTAGGCCTTTTTTTGAGGCTTTCTCACTGAAGTTCATCTGTGCAATAAATGAGTTAAGTTTACTAGATACTTACAAAGCTGCTTAGTCAATAAAACTCAATGGAATTTTTTTTTTCCATTTTTGAAGTGGGCTAAGTGATATCGTTATAAATATGTCAGTAAGGGTAGGCGCTGACAAAATGATCCATCCAGTGTGAAGTGCTGAGCTTCTTGTTACCCGGTGCATGCATGTGTATGACCTCGTTAAGTGTACAGTAAACTTAATTGTAGCAGAGTCAGTAGGAGCCCTGTTGTTACACTGTGTGTGATAAATGTTTGTCTCTCTTAGGTGTACAGATGCTGCTGTCTTCCTTTGTTTAAAACTTTACAATGTCATAGTTTTCCAACCCTTGTAACTTCACTACCACTTGAAGTTTGAAATACTGAAACATCTTCATTGAGAAGAGATTTCTACCTCTATAAGTGTGTTCTTTTAACACTAGAACAGACTGAGGAAATGTGACACTTGTTATAATAAGGGGAGACTCCCTTTTTTCACTTTGCTAAGTAGATAAACTGGTTTTGCTTGCTTTCCAAAGCATCATCTTTTGGCATTTTGAAGTTTGCAGAAGTAAAATTTGTTGATGGTTTGGAAATAAATAGCAAAGTTCAGTGAGTGTAATGTAATGGGATTTTGAAGAAAAATCATTACAGTCTTAGTGATGACTTGTAAAAGTAGATAAGTAAAGAAGGCTGAAGAATTTTAATTTTAAGAACTTTTTCCTAATGTTCATTCAGAATAGAAATTGAAGTTTTAACACAATTGATTGGTATACTGTTGAAATCAGTAGTTGCTGCAAAAGGAGTGAAAACCTTGGATAGAAAAATGAGAGGTCAGCAGCTGAACTACTTGAAATGTTGTGTTAGTACATTTTGTACCGTTAAGTGGAGGACTGTACCTTTCTGTAGCAAAGCCATCCTCGGTCTGCATTTCTGAATTTGAGAAGACCTTGCCGTTTTCCAAAGATTGCTTAGCAAAGTAAGATAATGGCTTTCGTTATGTTTTTGTGGTAATGTGTGCCTTTGTGGTACATTTGGATGATTTTGTAATTGCAAATTACAGTATTTTGTAATCAACAAAGTAGGGCAGTTCGCATCTCTGAACTGTGATTGAGTATTAAGGTCCCTTGAAATTGAAGCCTAAAATTTCTGTTGCTTTACCTCAGCTTTTCCACTAGGAAGTGGTTCAACACAATCCTTACAATGGAACTTAAGTACACTAGCTCCTGCCTCTTCTTTTTGTAGCTGCAAAGCCTCCAAATGGTGGCCTCTTCAGAGGAAGAGACAATGTAGCTAATCATCTTGGTACAAATAATCAAGGTACTTCTAGATGTGGTTTTGTATGCACAATTAATAAAAAAAATATACAAAAGGGACCTGCAGGTGCAGATAAAACTGCTTTTCAAGATAAGGTGCTCTAGAGATCCTTCGCAAGCTATGTATGGCCTTAACAATTAAATTCGTGTCTTTAGGCTAGACAACAGCAAGCAGAACTGGCGCAGCAGGAATGGCTACAGATGCAACAAGCAGCTCAACAGGCACAGCTTGCTGCTGCCTCAGCCAGTGCATCCAATCAGGCAGGATCCTCTCAGGATGAAGACGACGAAGATGATATCTGAAATTCACCAGCTGAGTTTGTCTTTACTAAGAAGTATTTTTCCTGCACAATGAAAACAGTGAAATGAATGCTTACCTGTAAGTTTGTATGCATCATGGACTGGCAATTGGTATTCTAGGGGTGTCTGCTGTTGTGTGCTGTACATGTATAAACTGTCTTTTTTTGAACTCTTGGAAATTTAAGGTTCAGTATCATATCAACTTTGGATTTTTAATGGTGTATATGGAAATTTTAGATAGCAGTGCGTCATTTATTTGATCAATAAACAGTGTTACAATAAACGAGTTTATAAAATATAGTGAGATTTATACAAAAAGCTCTAAATCCACATTTGCATTTCTTCCCTTTTAACTAAACTATAAAATCTTACTTAGAATTTTTAATTGTTTTTTGGGGGAATGGTGCAGTAGACATAATCTGTTAATGGGGAAAAAAGCAAGAGTTCAGCATAGTAAAGTCTGAATTCCTAGTTCTTTTTAAAATGAGGATGTATATGGCAATAAATATTATATATGCTCAAATACCACACTTGTTAAAATTTGAAAATGATACGTTTTCACCAAGCTAGGAAAAGGTATGTTTAATAGGAGTTGTACAAATTCAGTCATTTTTTTTGTATAGGGGTGAAAAAAAAATAAACCCATGTTTTTATTATGACATCCTTTGACAGTCCTAACTGACTATTTCACTTCAAAGACTGCCTGGTTTGAAGAACTAACTCTTCTATTACTTCACTCCAGTTTAATGTTAACTGTTGTTGATGGTATTTTGTAGTCCAGATCTATTCATATTGTTGAAATACAAAGCTGGAACTTGATGAAACAAAATTGTTTCAGTTCCACTGACATAACTGGGAATGATTCAAGCCTAAGAAGGCAAAAGCTGAAGTTAAGAGCATGCTTACCGTAAAAGAGGGAATTTATTTAACCTTTGTTAGTCATTGTTGTCATCATAATGCTAACATTCTCCAGACTAGATTGCCACTGGGTTACTAAGATACCTTGTTGAAAGATAACATTTTCTTCATTCAGATTGGTTCATAGGTAAGTCCAGGTTTTTGATAAACTATTCCCCAAGAGTGATCAGCAATACATGGAACAGAAGTTATGTAGTAGTCCTTTTGGTAGTTGATTTGAAAATTCTGTTGATTAATGGATGAGCAGCTGTTCTTTGTGTTGAAATAAAGCACAGTAGTGTCCATTGCTGAGTTTTAATGTGTTACTTGAAGTAATACTGGCATATCTTCTGGTACACTAATCTGAGCAGACTAGAAAAGCCACTTGCATGCTGCTGTAGATGATCCCATAGCTCTCTTAACAGTGTAGATTGTTTTATTAACTTAACGACCTCAGCAAGTTGCCCTAGCTAGAATTCTTGAGGAGGGATGCAGCAGTCTGTTTACATAAGGATGCAAACAGAAAATGGTGTGCCCGTTTTTACACAAAGATCTGAACAGGGTACAATTGGCGTATGTTCAGATCTCAGTCACATAGTGACTTCTCATTTAAATTTGAGATACATTAAGTTGCATATTGAATAAATGTGAACTCTTCCTTAAACACATTAATGCAGTGAAAACTCAGAAGTATTTGTTTGAATGTTTAAGTTTAAAAAAAGAAACAAAACCCCTTTTGTGGATACTATATGAAATATGTTAGGCAAGGTTTGACTGAGGAAGTGGTTTTCTGTAAAGGTTTAAGTACCAAAGGTAGAAAAACCTAGTCTAGTGATACAATGTTAATGTGCAGTGTTGGCTTTTCTAATTTGTACTGTAACACCTTCACACTTTATATTTTAAATGAGTCTTTTCCTTTTAAATAATATTAGGTATATTTTCACACCTTTCTTTTCTGATGCAGAATTCAGGTTAACATTTTACTGCATCTAGTATGTATGGTGTAATATGTTTGGATCCTTGTGACCTTTCTTTTGGACATTCTTGTGCTTTTTCATATGCTGTATTCTTCAAGCAATAAAATTCTGATGTGTTTTTATAAAATTGCTTTTATATTTACTGAATAGTCTGTCTTCATTGCATTTATAAGGAAAATTAAGGCTACCTAACCTCTGCTGTTGTTTTGACCCACTGAACGTTTCCTGTGACCGAAGTCTTTACAACCTGAGTGCTGTTGGAAGGCATTGCTGTTCACTGTGCGTTGTTAATGCTTGCAAACAGTATTTCTGACCTGCTCTCTTTCCTCTTGAGAATTGCATTTTGTACATATGCATTTTTATAACCTCACCTTCTTAACTTGAAAAGTTGGACAAGAAACCCCTGTAGGTCAGGTATAACCCACTGAAATACTTCCAGTTTAATGAAGTGAAAGACCACAGGCAGAGGCTGGGGAAGTAAGAATGTATGTTAGTCTCCTGTTGAATTCATTTCATTTAGTCTTGTTTAGACAGTACTTTACTTATACAGCCATTCCACCTCAAGTATGAAAAGAAAACTCAGCAGTTGCAGGAGATACTCTTTTAAGAATTTTTTTTATCACTTCCCTATGGTGCTTCCATGTGCTAGCTGTTCAGACAGGAGACTCCCGAGTTTGTGGTACCCCTGATTTTTTTGGTACGCCAGATACATAGCGTGTAAAGTTTGGTTAGTGAACTGTACTGCTACTTTGTCTCAGAAGAAACATGTATAAGGATGTGTCTGTTTCTTAAATATCGAGTTGATGAGATTATCTGTGGGTTTTCCAGAATTATTCTGAGAGCTTGTTTCAGGGTGCTTTAAGTGATTTCCTTGCAAAATCTTTTTTCTGTTACTTTAATAAAGCATATGTCTGCATGACATAGTGGGTGATGAATATAGTTGTATTTACTATGCTGAGGTACTTCTAAAGGAGGTGTCTAAAGGATTCTAAACATCCAATACTTAAAGTGGTATTTGAATGTTGCTGTTTAAATGTGGCTAGTCGAGTTTGGTATTGGAACAGTGGAAAGGAGTATTTCTGCAAGAATGGAATAAGTCTCTGAAAGTCACAGTTATAAATGATGCTCTTCATATTTTGTAAAACTACCGCTGTTAAGGTTATCAGCTGTGTAATAATGCCTGTAGTGATCTTCTCATAATTTTGAAACAGTGTCAAGTCAAAGGCATGAAGTAACTTAATGATTGTTGTGCAACAGCAACATCCTTAGTCTGAAGTGTACACCTCATTTTAGTCTCCCAGTGTTGGATTGTGGTTTTGTGCACAAAACAGTGTGGAATGTGGAGCATAATATGAATGGTTAAGAGTGCTGTGGTTAAACTTACTTTTGGTATTACACTATTAATCCAAGATGGAAAAGCTTTACTTTGCAGCCTTACACAGGGGGAGCACATCAGTGGGATGCTGGCCAGTGTTAAGATGGAATTTTCTCACAGGTAAATTAGACAGTCTAGCTCTTTGATCCCTCGGACTTGCCAAAAGTCTACTCTGTGAATGTGCCATGTGTGATTAGAGTGTGCTGGGTATAACTCGGTGGCGAAAATGAGTGTCAGTGAGGCTTAGCACGTGCCAGTGAGGGTTTGCTGGCAATCAGGACTGATAGGTTCCTTATCAAAAGGTGTTTGTGCTTAGTTTGACTGTTAATTTTTTTTTTCCTAATTGAAATGAGTGTGTGTTCCTTTTGGTTCCATGCAAACATAGCTACAGAAATCAGTATTTTTGAGAATTTAATAACAGCATTGAAAGTAGTTATCCCAGTTCTTGGGTACGTGGGACAAGAAGTATGCTAGAGCTGTGCATTCCTGGAAAGCAACAGATCCAGTGAATGCTTGAATCGGAGGGTGTTCTTTTCTGTGGTACTGTGCTGTAATGCACTTCCCAAGTATTGGCTGAGCTGGAGGTTTTGAAGCAAAATGATGAAGACATTGAATGTAGTTGGATATACCGGATCCTATGTATCAATCATTCATAAATCCAGTAAGCATGTGATTTGCTGTGTGGATGAATCTAGCGTAAACTTTAATAACCTAGGGTAGAGCGATGTAGCAGATGATGCCCTTGCATATATTGGGGAAGGGGACATTTGACTAGAATTCCTCATGGCCTTGTCTTATTGTCACATCAGCTACAGGTGTACAAGATGAAGACTTCTGTTTAACAGCCTGAACCAAATGCTCAAGTAAGGATTGACAGTACTACAACCTCTTTTCCTTTTTCCTGAGTTTTAAATGTGAACAACTACTACACTTTACATGTATTGGGTGAAGGTTTATAAGAGGCATATTAAATTATCTAAAGATTACATTTAATTTTAAGGCTGAATGTTTATGTGGTTAATTTTTGTATTTTTTCTTGTTTCAAACTAAGTAATTGATCTCTCCCCTTTCCCCTCAGCCCCCACCTAAGACGACTAATTTTGTTGGAGTGGTAGTATTGCACGGTGTAACTTGGAATGATTTTCACACTTGTTTCAGTAGGAATTAGTCCAGTTTTGTTACTAGTCAATACTGTTACTAATCAGTAATCATAAACTTTTATATCTGTAAAGCATTGCACAAGCATTAATTAAGCGTAGGCAGTGTTACACTGTCCAGTGTAATAATGTTGGTATTTGAACAGTCCGTGCTGTACTTTGAAGTTAACACTTTCACATGCTACAGAACTAAAAGGTGGTGCACTGTGTAGAGGAAAAAGATGTTATCTTAGTGTCAGACTTCATGGAAGGGTGACTCATTTAGAGAGCAAGTAAGTGGGAAAACAAACAGACTTGTTATAAAAGTTGTTGTCAGACATGAAAGAGTTTGTTTGTAGTAACCCAGTGCCTGGGACTGCTGGTTATGGGCCAGGACTTGGTTTCATTAATGGTGTGTTTACATTTCATTCAGTCACCTACAGAGTGAAAAACCACAGCTGAATTAGAAATCATATTCACCGTCCTTTTTGTTTCAGGTACAAATTTGTTTTCTCAAGCAGCAGTGTAACCCATGGAAGAGAACTAAATTTATTAGGGCAGTGGCTATGTTAGCAATGGAAAAAATCTGAAAGTTCTCACCATCCCATCCTGCGGTAAAGGAGACTTCACTTCTGAAAGTGTTAAAAAATCTGTATGATGGAGGAATGTGAGCAACAAGGATTTTTTTCTTTTTCCTACTATAATGCAAAGAGCTAACTGGTGTAACTTTTCATGAATAGCTAATTATTTTTCAGGCAGGTAAATTTCAAAACTTAAGTAAGCATCTTCAGTCAGAGGCTTGCCAAGCTGGTTGAAGAGGGCTTTAAACTAAAGTTGCTGGGGGAGAGGAACCTCAGTCCATCCCACTCCTACCACTTTGATGCCAGTGCCAGCAATAGATGTCCAGAGCCTGGCGAGGCATCACAGGTCAGCAGGAGAGCACCCGAGGAGCAGCACAAAGGAATTTTAGCCACTCCAGCCAGTAAGTCAGCTTCATCAGGCGCGCAGTGTAAATGCCTCTATGGAAACACATAGCACGGGGAATAAATGAGGAGTTAGAGATGTGCACTCACCTGCATGGCTGTGTTCTTACTGGGGTCATGGAGAGGCGGTGGGATGGCTCCTGTGACTGGAGTGTTGGCATGGAAGGAAGGATAGAGGCTCTTTAGGAAGGACAAGGAGGGGGAGTTGACCTCTGTCAGTGATGAGCTGGAGCGCATGGAGCTCTGCCTGGGAATGGAAGAGGAGCTGATAGGAGAGCCTATGTGTCAGGATCAAAGGGAGGGCAGGGACAAGTGGCATTATAGTAGGGGTCTGCTACAGGTTGTCCAACCAGGAAGACTGAGCAGATGAGGCCCTCTGTAGGCAGGCACTCATGTTCACAAGCCCCGGTCCCCGTGGGGTACTTCAGCTACTGTGATATCTGTTGGAAGGGCAGCACAGCAGGGCATAAGCTATCCAGGAGGTTCCTGGAATGCGTTGACAATAACTTTCTCCAAGTGATAAAGGAGCCAACAAGGAGAGGTGCTGTGCTGGACGTTGTTCTTGCCACCGAGGAAGGGACTAGCGGGGAACATGAAGGCCAAGGGCAGGCTTGGCTGCAGTGACCAGGAAGTGGTGGAGTTAAAGACCCTTAGGGCATCGAGGAGGGTGCACAGCAGGCTCCCTACCCTGGACTTCAGGAGAGCTGTTTGACCTCTTCAGGGGTCTGCTTGGTAGACTACCGTGGGATAAAGCCCTGGAGGCAAGAGGGCCCCAAGAAAGCCGGTTAATATTCAAGGATCACCTCCTCCAAGCTCAGGAGTGATGCATCCTAACAGAGAGGAAGTCACGCAAGAACACCTGCATGGATGAACAAGGAGCTCCCGGACAAACTCAAACACAAAAGGGAAGCCTACAGAAGGTGGAAGTAAGGACAGATAGCCTGGGAGGAATATAGAGAAACTGTCCAAGCAGCCAGGGATCAGGTTAGGAAAGCTAAAGCCCTGGTAGAATTAAATCTGGCCAGGGACCTGAAGGACAACAGGGAAAGCTTCTATAGGTGTGTTGGTGATAAAAGGGAGACAAGGGAAAAAGGTGGGTCTTCACTGGAAGGAAATGGGAGACCTGGTTACTTGGGATATGGAGAAGGCAGAGATACTCTACTTTTTTTTGCCTCAGTCTTCACTGGGGCACACCACCCAAGTTGCAGAAGGCCAAGGCAGAGACTTGGAGAACGAAGATCAGCCTGATGTAGCTGATCATCAGGTTTGTAACCACCTAAGGAACCTGAAGGTGCACAAGTCCATGGGACCTCATGAGATGCATTTGTGGGTCCTGGGGGAACTGGCTGAAGTGGCTAAGCCACTATGCATCATATTTGAGAAGTTGTGGTGGTCTGGTGAAGTTCCCAGACTGGCAAAGGTGAAACATCACCAGTTTTCAGAAAAGGGGGGAAAAGGAAGACCCTGTGCAACTACAGGCTGGTCAGTTTCACATCTGTGCATGGCGAGATCATGAGGCAGATCCTCCTGGAAACTGAAAATAGGTGACTGGTGACGGCCAGTATGGCTTCACTTACGGGCAAATTGTGTCTGACAAATTTGGTGGCCTTGTATGACAGAGTTACAGCATTGGTGGATAAGGGAAGAGCAACTGATGTCATCTGCCTGGACTTGTGCAAAGCATTTGACACTGTCCCACATGACACCCTTGTCTCTAAAGTGGACATGGATGGGAGAACCACTCTGTGGATAGGGAATTTGCTGGATGGTTGCACTCAAGAGTTCTGGTCAACAACTCGTCCAAATGTGACAAGTGGCTTTCCTCGGGTAGGTATTGGGACCGGTGCTGTTTAACACCTTTGTTGGGGGCACGGACAGTGGGATCTAGTGCATGCTCAGCAGGTTTGCTGATGACACCCAGCTGTGTGGTGTGGTTGACACGCTGGAGGGCAGGGATGCCATCCAGGGAGACCTGGGACAGCCTCGAGAGGTGGGCCTGTGCGAACATCATGATGTTCAACAAGGCCAAATGCAAGGTCCTGCACCTGGGTCGGGGCAACCCCAACCGCAAACACAGGCTGGATGGAGAATGGTTGAGAGCAACCCTGAGGAGAAGGGCTCGGGGGTGCTGGTTGAGAAGCTCCACATGACTCTGCATTGTGTGTTTGCAGCCCAGAAAGCCAACTGTATCCTGAGCTGCATCAAAAGGAGCATGGCCAGCAGGTTGAGGGAGGCGATTCTCCCCTCTGCTGTCATGACACTCACCTGGAGTACTGCATTCAGCTCTGGGCCCCCCAACATCAGAAGGACATGGACCTGTTGGGACAGGTCCAAAAGGGGGACACAAAGATGGTCAGAGGGCTGGAGCTTCTCTGCTATGAAGACGGGCTGAGAGAGTTGGGCTTGTTCAGCCTGGAGAATAGAAGGCTCTGGGGAGACCTTACAGCAGCCTCCCAGTACCTAATGGGGGCCTGCAGGAAAGCTGGAGAGGGACGTTTTACAGGGGCAGGTAGAGACAGGACAAGGGGGAATGGCTTCAAACTGAAAGAGGGTAGGTTTAGGTTAGATACAAGGAAGAAATTCTTCACAAGGAGGGTGGTGAGGCACTGGCACAGGTTGCCCAGAGAAGCTGTGATGTCCCATCTGTGGAAGTGTTCAGGGCCAGGCTGGATGGGGCTTTGAACAACCTGGTGGAAGGTGTCCTGGGCTGTGGCAGGGAGTTGGAACTAGACAATCTTTAAGGTCCCTTCCAACCCCAAACATTCTGTGATTCTGTGATAAAGACAGTTGCTTCTGAAGTATGCACTTACATGCATCTTGCATTTTCTCTGATGGTATTCGGTATTCTGTGCCTGTGGTAATTTAATGGTCTGGGGTTTCTGGGTAAACTGTATGCAGCTAAACTCATTACCGCTACATTACAAGTAACTTGCTCTTTCCTTATTTTCAGGATGTTCTACTGTGTTGATATTCGAGTTGGAAACAGTCAAATTTTAATTTCTACAAATATTTTACGGTTTGAGTTGCTTACAAAATTGTTTTTAAATACGTAGTTCTAAATATAAACAATACGAATGCTTTATAGGAAGTTAGCTTATCTTAATATATTCTATCATTAAAATGAAAGGGGTGATTTTTGAGTGAATATGAAAAAGGTATTTATTCTGTCTGCAGGATGTGAAAACATAGGGCTAAACTGCCTGTCACTGCTGTTGGTGAGTTATCTTCTCCAAAATGTGGAAGAATGTTATTTTACCTCTTTTAAAAGTGTTAGTTGATGTTTGGAAGCACAAATCGCTCCGTTCTTTTAGGAAAATGATGAACTGGCTTCTCTTCGTTATGGAAAGGATCTAGGGCCTGAATTGCACAGTCCTGCGGGAAGAGCTGTAGTAGCAGACAAGCCTGGAGGGAGGGAGCGTTTCATTGATGGCTTTTACTGTGGTTTTGCTTTAATCATGTGAAAAAAGGGATTGAGAATTATACCTTGCCCTAAAATGAAATCTCTGGTATTGTCTGTCTTACAATAGCATATTTTAAAAGTTTCTCCTTTATGAATGCAAAATAAAGCTGCTGAATGCTGAAAGAGGTTTTTCCATATGTATCTCTGTTAGGATATGTCTTTGTAACCAGCCTCAGGGGTGTATATATTCCAACCCAGAGAGGCAGTTTAGTCCTCAAATTCAATCAGATTTTTTTACTTGGTGCTGAAAATGGGGCATTTTTTTTAGCGTAAAATAAAGGTCATGGAAAATAGTGACATGGTAACTTTTTTGTGGACTAGCTACTAAAGATACAAAGGTAGCAGCAACACAACTGAACCTTCATGTTTAGTATATTTCATTTTCAATGAATCATCAACTGAGAAGATCTGGACATAAGGCGAGTACCCAGGGTAGCAGTAAATCCAAAGGGAAGAACCCTGGCTACTAGAAGATGAGTATGTTAGGGAGGGAAAAGAAGAATCTTAAGAAATCATGTACATTTTTCCCTTTGCATCTCACCTTGTCTCAAATGGAAGAGTAAGACAAAGGGGTGGGGGTAGGGGAAGACTTATTAGGATTCTTTTGGCTACCTGCAAGATTTGATCTGCCTTTGAAGTCCAAAGAGCAGGCACTGGTCTTTGAGTTTAGTTAAATAGAGATCAAAAAATGTCATGTCACAAAAATAAAGTTTCTTTGTGAACAGGCCATTTTTTTTTTTTATTTTTTGGTTTTGTTTCTTTGGGATTGCGTGAAAATTTCTGCTGTTAGCCTCTAATCAGAATGTTACTTGGAACAAACAAGAATGATAAATGATCTGTAGCTATCTTTATTAATGCGAGAGGGAGACACAGAAAGGTAATGGATTAGTTTAGTGGGCCATCTATTCTGTACACAACACACAGTGTTCTCCATCCCATTATTGATTTATTTACCGATTCCTGTTCTTTTAAAGTGATTAATAGTGGGAGGGAGAGTTTACTTGGGTGTGTGTATTACTCTTGAGTTTCTTTCCAGATTGTGATCCTTGAACAGTTTTTCATGCATAATTAAATGTGGTATTATGCAGCGTGGACATGGACTTTCTCATGAGAAAAGAGAGGAGCCACCACAGATTTAAAATAACAAGGGAAGGACACCTGAAATTAAACCACTGAAATTAAATCCTGTAAAGAAGTCAGACCACCTGCAGTTGTATAGAAGGTAAGAACAATCGAGAGATCATTGGGCCCTCTCTGTTTCAAATTAATGTAACTCATACTTTAATTAATGAAATAGGATCTGATTGATTGTAGCAGGAACAGGTTGGTATTATGTTATACTGGTGCTTCCACTTGCCAGCAGGCGGCTGTCAAGTTCAGGAAATATGTTTCAGCTAGATGCGCAGAAACTACTGAAACCTGTTAGCTGAACCTTACAGTCTACGGTGATGACTCATGAACAAGTTTTAATTTAAAACTCCTTTAATGAGATTAAACAGTAACCCAGGATGCTCAATGTGTTCAAATGTTAAGGTAGATGTTGCACAACTGCATATATATTTGTGTTTCTGATCATAATTCAAAGTCAGATGATAGCAAAACATTTTAGCAAGTCAGAAGATGGATGGTGCTGATCCTTAGCTATGCATTCCTCCACTATTCATTTTTCTACAGCTTGAGTTAGTACCAGGACAGACTCTCCATCTTTCAGAATTGATACAGTATGTCAGTCCATATGCTTTGCTCGAACGCTGCTAGCTAATCAATGCAGGTAGCAGTTACTACTCGTCTTTGGCTATTATCTCAAAACTAATAACGTTTATGCCTGTAGATAATACAGTAATGAAAAATTTTGACTATCAGAGTTCACCATAGCTATGCCTAACCGCATAGTAGATACAGCTCGATGTTCTTTTAATGTAAGGAAGTGTGTGTGGATGAGGTTTGTGGGAGAATGGAGAAGACGGGGGTTAGGTGAACTGGAGGTATCAGAAATTAAGGTAGCAAAGACCTGGCATTTATGGTTATGTTTTGATATAACTCTGAAAGTATGTGTGATGAAAGCAAGTGGATTTACAGTATTCAAGCAAGTAATGCAAGCATTAAAGAGTTGAAAATCATATTTTGATATGATGTATGGGTATTTCTTGACATTTTGTAATTGTCCAGCCTCCATCTTGGAATACAGTTGTATGTTATCAAACAGAAATGCTGAATTATCATGTGATGGTCTTGCTTCACTAGAAAAAAGCAAATTCCTGTGAAATAAGAAGCAGTTTGTACTTAAAATATGGCTACTTGATGCTGATTGACACTAAGTTTCCTCTGCTACACATGGCATAGAAAGATGTGCTCTTGGCTATAGTGTGGGCAAAAAGAGTGAGCATATTTCACAAAAGCAGACAGAAGTTCTCATTTTCCTCCTATTTATAGCTGGTGTAAGTAGTGTCCTTTCAGCTCTGTTATCCGATCACTGGAGACGTCTTTCTGTTTTGCTTGCTGAGACAAGAGAAAAAGAACATACTTTTCTTCTGCTATATAAAGTGCATTTCAGTACAAACTGGAAAAGATGAGTGTGTGTGTGGTACAGTTCCTACAAAAACTCAGAGACAGAAACATTTGAATTGGGTCACTCATAAGTGCAGTTTTCTTCTTTAAAGCAGAGGTGGTATGGTCTAATATGGCTTACTGCTAAATCTCTGCTTTAACACCACCCCCCCCAAACATCAGTACTCAGAGTAAAACTAAGTTTATTTTGCCTAATGGTTGAAATAGGAACCCAGTGGAAGTAAGCATCTAGTCAGGTGCATGGCTACAAACCCTTTGCACACAGCTGCTCGTGGTTAAATAACCAGCCTCTGGGTGAGGGAGGAAGTGTGTGGAGAGCCTAGCACAAGTTGAAGTGTCAGGACACCTATTCTTCTGTCTCTGAGTATTTCCTGAGCTGTAAAGTAATGGTTACCCACTCACCACATGAAGGTGTTATGACTATCAATCTTTTTAAAAGTTAGAGCACTTAGAGTGCTGGTGATGTGTAAAGGGGGGAGGGAGCTAAATTATTTTGGCTTTGAAACAAAAAAGAGAAAATACTAATGGTTTTTGCAATACTTCATTTTCTTTCTTGAGTAAAAATAACATCCAATTTTAATATGACAAAGACTGCTGGCTAGCAGAGAGAAGGATTAATGGCACTTCATGCTGAGAAAGAGATATTTGGAAGTAATTTTTTTGGTCCTGCTGATTTTTGTGGCAATGAAAAGCTAAGCTGCTTCTCTCTTTAGAAAGTATGCCCAGAGGGAGTTCCAGACTGTTCTTCTGCCACTCCAAATTAACCATGCAAATTGCTGTTCTGCCAAGATAATATCCTTAGGTACACTTGTAAACTCAAACAGATTCTGTTGAGAAGTGAACAGAGTTAACAAAATACATAACTATTGTAATAACTGGAATGATGTGGATTCAGTCCAAAAATAAAATCAGGCAGTTTTCCTTTAAAGCCTGCATTAATTAGTCAACGATGGGGAAAACAGCTAAATATAACAGTAAATTTTCTAAGTTAAAAATAAGTTGTCATCATCTTCCGGAAAATGGTAATGGTTTGCAAGGATACTAGAACAATGCCATTTATCATGAAGCGTTTGCTGTGTGTAAAAATTACTTAAATACATCTTTAATGTCTTCTTGAGTCCCTGTAGTGAAATTTTTTTAAAGTATTTTTTTTTCCCCAAAGACTAATCTCTTTAAGGATGTGGCTAGAAGAATTTAAATCTGTAGGGTAATATTTATTTAATTACTTCTAGGCCTAGGGCCAGTTGCAACCCCTGATAACGTAAACAATGTCACAATTCCAAATGATTAGTTACAAAATTTCCAGCAATATCCTGTGGAGATGCAGTAGACCCTTCCCCTCATCCTACAGTTAGGTCATTTCACATCCTGAACTGCTAGACTGGAGGAGAGCACTGCTCAGTATACGTATGGGAATCTCCTAAAGCAAGAGTGTGCTTAGGCAGGAGAAGGGCCGAATGGTGTGACTGGTGCCAGACTTCTTGCTAAGCTGGAATGGTAAGTGTTGTGCTGCTAAGACTTGTGGTTTATTTGTAATGAGTTAAAATTTTATTTGATCACATGGTCTTAATTAATACATTGTTTATGAATTCTAGGTTCCATCATAACTTATCTAAGTGCTTTTTGGTTTTTTTTAACTAACTTACAGCCTGTTACCTTTGTAGTTTATTGTTGTAATCAGTGATGATGTCCTTATTGATGAAGAGCTGGCTCCTAGTTTAAGTAAAGGTAAAATGCAACATCTCTGTATAATGTACCGGATATATGTATGTGCTTCTGTTTTTGGAAGTAGAGGTTGAAGGCAAACTAAAATTCATAAACCAGTCTTGCAAACAATTGTGTCCATATTTCAATTCAAACACTAATAAAGCCACTGAAATCTGTTGGCAAGAAATAGGCTTTGCATTTGAATTTTTCAGAATCCTGTAATACGAAAACTGTATAAAAGGCATTATGAAAGTTTTTATCCTATATCCTGCAGACTTTAAAAGCTTACCTTGGTTTTGGGTTTTGTTTTTTTTTTGTTTTAAAATAATAACATGTCCAGATTAGATCAAGAAATTATTTACTGCCTTTCCATGAATACTGGAAGCAATCGTTCCACCAGTGTTCTATAGAGTGTATATGTTGTCCAGCTCTCCCCAGTCTGTTTCATTTACTTTACCTGAAGAAGCAACGGCTATCAGCAGTACCTCAGGCAATTGCGAACTGTATCCTTTGAATCAGATTTGTGCTCATTCTCTAGGGGAGTTTCTACATTGCAAAGTGAAGGTCCAAGATCTGAGTTAGTTGTGAATGAGCTGACGCAGCTAAATGGCTCATCATGCTTCCATGCAGGAACACTAGGCTGGGTCCCAGAAAGTGTATGTTAGTGTGTATAGCTTCTGGCCTCATCAGCCTTACTTCCCAAGCCTAATTATTAACCTCTGAACATGAATAATTAGCCAGACTGCAGTAGTGCTCTAATGCAATGATACAGGCTCCTGTTCTGGTGCCAGCCTGTTCAAAGCATGTTCAGTAGTATCTCTTGATTGCTCCTCATTATAGTGTACATATACTCTTGGAAAAAGGTAGGAAAAGCCCAGAGGCTGCTGTGGTAACACCCACCCCATTTCACACAGTATTTCAGAGCAGCCTTTCAACCTGTTCTGGGGGTTGTGAAGTTACCCAGAATCTCTGCAACATGGTCTAGCTCCTGATGCTTTACCCTAGGGCTTGTAAAGATGTTTTTTGAAGAGAGCTGCATGGAAAGAAGGATCCCTCTTTTTCCTGGGAACACCCCTCGTCAGCTAGAATTAGGCTTCTCAATCATTGAGAAGCTAGGTATTGTATTTAGGTACCTATGATGCAAACCAGTTTCCTTCTCCTAAAATGGCTAGAGATCACCATAAAACATTCAATTTATATTGCTCTGAATTGAAAACAAATCTTGCCATATTGAGAATGCTGACCTTGCACATTTTGCAGAAATAGGAGTAATTAGTTAATTCTTAAATTAGAGTGAAGTAAAAGAATGTGAGTATTCAGGTATCAATCAACCAACCACAAATATCAATATATATATCCACACATAAAATATATTACATGTTGAAACTCTCTTGATGTTATTTTGCATACAGTGAGTATTTAAAATTCAAGTGCCAATTAAGTGCCTGATTTTCAAAGCTTCTAGATTCATAGATCTAGAATTTAGGATCCATTTTGCAGGAGATTAATTTTCAATACATCATTAGGGCTTCTAAGGTTGAAGGCTTTTTAAGGTTCATTTTTAGATGTCTAAGCTGAAACAATTGGAAAGATGAGTTCTCCTGAAGTGATCAGAAAGTGAAAAATCCTGGCACTCTTGAAGCCACCAGCAAATTTCTAATTCACTTGAATGGTCAGGACTCTCACCCCATGTTTAAAGGTTCAGTGTACTTTGTTTCTAAAAATTATGCTTTTACAAAAAAAAAAAAAAAAATCCAAATCAGGCAGCCAAAACCAAATGTGCCCAGATTGTTGGGTGCATTTATAAGCCTTGGTTAAGGCACAGTAAAATATGAATGTGTTGTTAAACATTTTGAAATCCTTCTTTCTAAAATTATGACACATAAGCAGCAAGTTATAGCATAGATATTTGAGATATATTAAAAAGCATATAAAATGAGCAAATTCTCTTAATTTGTAGTTAATTATGTTTTGAACCAGGTTATCTCATTATATCTGATTATATTTGAAGAGTCATATAAATGTGTGTGGCAAACTGCTGGCAACGCAAAACATTGGTTGAAGTTTACAGCATTTAATGGCAATTATTTTTTTCCTAATCCTGAAAGGTATGCTAAGTTGTGTGAATTCAAGTATATATTTATTCATTTAGTATTTATTTCTGCTTTTTTTTACTGAGGATTCATTACCTGAATCCTCGACATGTGTTCTGCGTGGTGAATATTTTCAGTAATGCATGCAATCTACAAATGGAATTAACGTGTCAGAATTCAGCTGTAAGTGTGGATTTGAATCTTCAGAGTCTGGCTTCCTCAAACATCCATGTGGGCCACTGCAGCATTGGCACGTGTATTTGTTTTGTGGATCCCCACAGACCCCAATGCATTTCTCATGTGATGTGGCTGGCTTAAACATTTCACTCCAGAAATCACGTTGTCGATCTGTGATCTTATCTGCTTATTTTGATGAATTCTAATGTTAATGTTATTGTAATACAGTAATGTCATAACTATCTACAAGAATTTGCAATTCCTTTCATACAGAAAATATGACTAAACCTGAAATATGCATGATGCGAAGGAACATTATGTGAAAAGTGACTTGGCAATGAAAAAATGATTGGATTTAAGTCATTTTTGTTTCAGGATACAGGGACTTTAAGACAGCAGTATTTTCGCTTGATTTTTTTTTTTTATTGCAACCTATAAAAATGAGAGGGAAATCAAGAAATTGATGCCGGCGGAGGGCATTTTAATTTGGGTGACTTTCAAAGCCTTTGCTTCCAGTTAGTAGCTTCACTTTGGTGTAAAAAAATACCCCCTGAGGAGGATTTCACACCCCTCTTCCAGTTGCTGTTCCCTGTAACAGCCATTCGAAGACGGGGTTCATCCAGCTGCATCATCACACGAGGCTGTTTTTCCTCTGATGTCACCTCGCATTTCCGAACTTCCCGATGTATGGCGGACTAACACACCTGTGGGGTGACAGACCGATCGCGACAGCCACCCAACGCCGCCGCCGCGCCCGGTGGGAGGGGGCGGGCCCGCCCCGCCGGCCGTGAGTCAGCGCTTTCCCGGGGCAGCGCGGAGGCCCCGCAGCCGGGCGGCACACAAAGCACCGCGGCCTCGCCGCCGCCTCCCGCCGGGCGCCCTCCTCCCCGTTAACGAGTAACGACGCAGCCGGCGCCGGGAGCCGGTTCCCGCCGTGCGCGGTCGCCAGCGGCTCGGTGCCGCCGCTCCCCGCGCCGTCCCCCGCCCGGCGGGCCCGCCCCTCTCCCAGCCTCCTCCGCGGCCGCCCCCTCCCCGCGCCAGGCGGAGCTGGAGCTGGGAGCGACGTCGTTGCTTGCCGCCGCCGCCGCCTCTCCCCAGTGACCGGGGCACCGGCCCTGCCCGGCGGAACCTCGTCTCCGGCCGCCGCCCGACGCTTGGTCCCAGCCGTCGCCTCTGCTGGAGCCGGCGCTGCCCGCGAAGCAGCCATGAGCTGGGGCACGGAGCTGTGGGTGAGTCCCGGCTCGCCTCTCATTGTGTCTGGGATTCGCCGCCTCCCCTTGTCTGCTGAGGCGGCTTCCCCGGGGCAGGCGCGGGGCGGCCGGAGCCCAGGCGGCCGCCGGGGCGCTTTGTTCGACGCTGGGGTGGCGCGCACCGGGCGGGGCGGGGGGGGCTGGCGGTCTGGGGGTGGGGGGAGGCTGGGGGCGGCGGAGGGCGGTGGCGGCCGCGGCGGGGACGGGGGAGCTGAGGCGGGGCGGGAGCGGCGGGTCGGGGAGCGCCTCGTCCGGGGTGTGGGTGAGCGCGTGCCTTCTCGCGCGGCCATGGCGCTCACGGCGGGGGGGGCGGGGTGTGTGTGTGTGTGTGAGGGGGCACGCGCCGCCTCGCCCTCCGCCCGGTAACGGTCACGGCGGGTCGGGCCTCTTTGTGTGCGCCCGCCGCCTCCCTCGGGGCGGACGAGGGGACGGTGCGGGGCGGCGGGGGCCGGCGGCAGGCTCGGGGCGGGGTCCCGGCGCGCCTCGGCCGGGGGCAGCGGCCCGTACCGGGCGGCGAGGCCGCTCCGCTCCCCTCCCGAGAGCCGCCGGGTCGCCCTGCGAGCCCCGTGTCCTGCGCGGCCTCCCTAACTGGAAGCAGCTCCTACACGGCTTTGTCTCCGGGAGCACCCCGGGACGCTGCCCAGCATTAAATTCTTTTAAGCCCGAAGAGCTGGCAGCGGGGAGGCACGGCCCCTGCGCGCCGCTGTCTGCGTGGCCTTCGGGCTTTCTGAAACCCCCGCTCCTGCCGGGGCTCCTGGGCTGTGCCGAGGGCAGCAGGGAAGGGGCTTTTCCCGGGGGATCTGCCCCAGCGAACACAGCGATGTCTGCTCGCGGGCAGCTGTGGGATGTTTTATTTTCTTTGTCAGATTTCCTGCTGCTGCAGCTATAACTGGAGCTGACACCGATCGTGGGAAAGCTTAGGCAAAAAAAGTCTGGTAACGAGGGTTTAACGGCCCCGTTTTAAATGCTGCCTGCCTTTCGTTTCTTTGCTTTTAAACATTGTGAAGCACGGATACTTAGGCTCAGAAAAAAGTAATTACAGAAGGCTAAACGTTGCAGCTTGGAGTTTAGTCAAGAACCCTTAAATTGGACCTAGTATTATACCTTTTTTATTTTTTTAATTTTGAAGTTGAATTAAATTTCTCTATCAGTAGATTCTAGCATAGGGCTGTTGGTCGCTAGAGGAGCGGAGATTGCTCAGCACAGAGACACCTATTTCCCGGGTGAGCTGGGGAGCCAGAGGCAGGGTGGCATTGCACTGAGGGTGCAGGTGGGGGCTGTAGGAGCTGGGCCAGTGGAGCTCCTGAAGCCACCTGAATAAATTCCTGTCTGGCTATGCAAAATGAAGACATAATAGAATTTCATCAAATGCACTATGTGGAGAAGCCTGTATTTAGGGGTTACTGTAGTGCTTTCTACAGCACCTTAACTAGGATTTATAGGCACGTTGAGAATTCAGATAAAATGCGCTTGTTAAGTACTGAGAGTGCTGCTGTAACAAAACTGAAATATTAAACTGTTGTAATATTAACAGTAAGGAGTAAGTAAAAGCTATGATTTATACTGGTAGCCCAAGTGTGTCTTTGTAGCTTGTGCTCGTATATACTTCAGATGAGAGGTTGTAGGTCAGTGTTTTGGAAGAGTGGGGTTTTGCATTTTAGGGGAGCACTGAATTTTCTGTAAGCACTTATGTATGTATCACTTTAGGAAACAGCGCTTTAGCGTAGAGCCTCTATTTTCTTTGTTCAGCTTGTAAATGATAGTTAAGGTTTTGTAGCCTGTCTTGTATTCAGATTTGTAAGAAAGTGTTTATCTTCCTTATGTGCTTAAGGAACATATACAAAAAGGTGGATTTTGACCTCAGACTTCCTTCTAATGACAGGCGTTTCATTCAGAGTCTTATGAAACTAGTTGAATTTTATCTAGACGTACTATATGGGTTTTTTTCCTAAGTCACTAATTCTTACGTGTTACTTCGAAGAAATAATGCCAGAATTTTAAGCTAAAAGATTTACTGCAACAGTTTTAAGTCAGCTAAATTTAATACATTTTTTTGCTTGATACCAGGCGATGCCTACAACTCTACACTAATGAGGTAACTTATGCATAAAATGGTCTGTTTGTAACTATATGACTAGACCGTGACAGTACAAGTTTTCACTTCAAAGTGTACCTTTTAAATGGGTTGTTTTTTCTGTTGAAGCTAATCATACTTAGAAAAATCTGTTAGTGTTACAAAGCAGACTGTTTTCTTAGTTGGAAAAATATTCAGTGTTTCTCTTACAGGTTGAGAAGAATATCAAACCTTAGTTGTTTTAACAACTTGTGTTGAGCAAATAAAGATTAAAAATAATTTCAAAAACTCATTAAAAATTAGCTTAAACGTAGGTTAAAAACACAAGGAAAACCAGCATTTGTGAAGCTTCAAAGACAGGGCTCTGAACAAGGAGTAAATAAACCGTTAGATTTGTGTTCCATTGTAGCTTTTACCTCATCATTCCCTGTTGCTAGCATCAGTGCAGCTTCAGAAGGCACCCCAAGCTGCCCCGGGTTTGCTAATGGCAGCAGGGCACTAGGAAATCGTGGTGTTAAGGGTCACCAGCTGTGGAGAGCTGCACACGTTTTCTGGAGACCTCGTTGAACTTAAAACTCTCCCTCATTAGTGCTTGCACCTGTAGTCATAAAGTGGAGATTTCCAGTATTAAGACTGGTATCTACATGATAGTTTTTTAGAAAGTTTGCAAATATGTGTGTAGGCTTTGCTGATTTACTGAGGCAGATTTGGTGATTTTGTATCAGGTATTTTAATATCTCCTTAATCCTGCCTTATCAAATTGTATCTCTTGATGCTGTTTATTGGTATTTTATGCTGATTTACAGTTCTCATTATATTTTTTTCCTCCTGGAGTCTTACGCTTTATGCTATTTCTGATAAAGTAAAGCTATGCATGGATGGATTTAGAGACAAGGAGCCAGAAGAAAAATCAGGGGATGAGGGAAGCAACTTCTACCTGCTATTTATATGGTCCTTATTTAATATGGTTGTTCTAGTGTTGAAATTATGCATATGCTAATTAAATGGTTACATCAGCGATGTGACAAGGGAAAGATTTTCTTTGATGGGCCAGTATTTTCTAATTCTTTATATTCTGTAGCTGCTAAGTACACCACCATTCTTTGAAGTGGATGTGCATTGGCCAAAACATGCATGTCTTGAGTAGGCTGAAGCACTTTGTGCTTTTCAGTATGTCCTGGCTGAACAGCATGCTCCCTGTTGTGTTTCCTTTGATAGCACTCTATGAAATTATGTCAATTAATAGTAAAATGTTGATCCATTTAAGCCATCCTGTCATTAGAACCATTTCATTCTACGTTTTCTATGCTGTGTAAATATGTTCCCCTTTTATGCTTTTTTATCACAACAAAAAATTTTGATCAATTTTGGAAGTATTATTCCACAAACAGTTTTATTCTCATCAGTGCAGTTACCTTTGTGGTCACTCTGCAGCATATTCTTTATGGTATATCCACACAAAAACTAAGATACTCCGGTGAACTGCCTTGCGTGGTAATATTCTCTTAATGGTTAGAACAATAGTGAGAACTGGGAAGTCTAGTCTTCTGTAATCCCGTTGAAATTATGTTTTCTGAGAATTTGACTGTTGTGTGCTAAATTTACCTGTTTGTAGTATTGAACTTTTTCCTAGGTAATGTTTGTAAAGCAGTAGTTGTCTCATGAAAGGGGGCACGTAATCGCAAAGTAGCATCGTTGTACTTCATTAGTAATAAAAAATTGTTGCTGTTTATTTAGATACAATACACTTTTCAGAGTTCTAAGTTTCTTTTTAACGTGCTTTTTTCAGATACAGCATGCTTCTGTTCACCTCATGGGCAGTGAGAGGGTTTACACATTGGAGTCCTGGGCAGACTTGTGTACTTGCTTTGTAAGGCGCCCGTCTGACTTTTGTCAAACTGAGCTGCCGTATCTAAGGCAAGAATAGGTGAATGGAACTAAAATTGATATTTTTTATTTTTTTTTTAGTAACTTTAAACATTTGGAGATGAAAATGATGGATTATGATATGTTAAAGAATCTACACAGCATGAGCATCTGTTCAGTGTGTATGTTTCTGTACATCTGGAGTTCCTTTTGTGATGGGCGTAAAGTGTACAAATAACATTAGCGTAGAATATTTAACAAAATGTATCTGGTAATTGTTGTCTTGGGTTTTTATGCAGCTAAATTGAATATGTAGTACAGTTGCTTTGATTCTAAAGGCTCGCTGTGCTTTGGAGACTGGAAGATAGTTGATAATGAAGTTCTTGGCTTAATGAGTGGAGACAAGTAAAACTGTGATTGGCAGTCTGAAGTGGCTTCCTTGGAAATTAATTAAAGGGTTTGTGCTGTCTCTAAAAAAAATCAGGAAGGATGTTTTTCAACTTCTAATGCACATTCTGTCTTTCGAACCTCTGAACCCCTTAATAGCAGTTGGCAGAAAAAGAGTTTGAATACCATGTCAGAACGTTTTCAGTCTGTAAAACCAGTCTAACCATCTGTTTCTCACCTCTTGATAAATATTTAAAGCAGAAATTTTGCTGAGGGCTTTTGTGTGAAGATTTCATGATTAAAAAAAAAGGCTATAGAAGTTTTAATGATACTATTGTTGTGAGCTCCTTGGGGGCCAGATGCACGCCATCTTTTATAATTAAGAAACCACTGGCAGTGTAGAATACTATTTTGGAAATGAGTTATGTTGGACCAAAGAAAGATCAAAGTATATTTGGTGATGTGCTCTTTTAATCTTTCCTTAAACAAAATTCATTCCATGCCTAAACCCAAGTTCTATTTACAAAAATATTAAATAATTCTCAGTTGCTTCAGTAGTTTTTCAAAAGCTGTTAAAAATTCTCTTACGCTTTCGATGCCTGTTTCAGACATTGTTTCCTTCTTGTTTTAAAATCATGTTCTCTTTTTGTAGAAGAAGATAAATTTGTGTGATGTTGTCTAATCTTAGAAATTACCAAGTTTAATTGTATGGAAAACATCCACAGAATGTAAATAAGGAAAAGTTGACTTCAAAAAATAGCTAAGTATTATGTAGCATATTTCTGTTGTAATAATTTCTTGTATTTTTGTTTACTAGATTACAAAATTTGATTTTTTTTTTAGCTAAATATATTTTTTTCAAGGCAGTTTGAAACTGAGAAACCTTTCTCTACAATTAATATGACTGTGTGGTTATGTAGTCACTAGTATTGTTAATGCTAGTAAATTGTGTTTTTAACCAGTTAAAAAAAACATTGTCAGCAGTTGTAAATATCAAACCATATCCCATCTGGAAGTTCTTCTGTGCTTTTGAATCTTAATCTTGTGTAAACTTCTTTTCCGGTGTGCTAACATATACACTGTGTTAAAGGCAATATTCTGTTTAATATGTAGATGTTTGTGAGATGAAACCTGGATGGTTATTTTCCTAGACTTCTCCTTCAGTTAACCCAAGGATTACAAGTGGTATGGATTCTCTTTTCATCCAGTGTTCTTGCTGTTGTGGTCTGCAGATGTGTGCAAGGAATGTGTCTTGTGGCTAAAGTATGAAATTGCAGAGTTTTCCAGATGCATAGGATGGCCGTGCATTCCCTCTGTCATGGGTAAGATACTGGATAAAATGCTTAACCTCTGCGAGGCTACAGTCTTTTACAAGGAGTATGGTGCAGCTTATCTCATCCTTGTGAGACCTCTGAGATTTCCAAATAGAAAGCTATGTAAGGATTAAGTACTTGACTATTGAATGTGTAGTTACTTCAGGCTCTGGAATGAAAACAGTTATGTCAAATTTTAGTTAGAAATAATGTTTGTCTGCATTTTTCCAGCAATTGTCTGGTTCATAAACATCTGACCTTTTTTACTGATGTTTCCAGGAAGGGGTGAGTCATTGGCTTGAGACTTTATCAGTTTGGTTTTGAGGTTGAACATAATTTAATTTAAGAAGGCATATGTTTGTGCCCTTGAGTATCTGTTTAGAAAGTATTTTTTCAGTTTTGAAAACTGTTTATCACCTGATATCTATTAAAATGGCATCTGTTTTTATTTATGGTCCCACTTATGTATGTCTGTGCTCTTCAAGGAAGTTTGTGTGAATATATGAGGGACTTCACTAGTCTGGAAATGCTGAATGCTGGAAAAATATTTCCGTCACGTAAAAAAACGTGTGTAGTATCCTTACTCATAATACAAAACCTGAGAGTTGCCTATATCAAGATTCTAGATGCTACAGCTGGCAGTTTGATTTCCTGGGTGAGGATAGCAGGAGGTTGGTTGAGATGGCAAGGACTTTTATCTTAACATAGCAGAGGACTTTTTTAAAGTGTGTGTCTGTAGCAGAGGACTTTTTTAAAGTGTGTGTCTTTCAAGACAATGAACCTTTGGAATGGCAAATCTGTCGGAACTTAGGATGGAGGAAACAAGTAGAGAAAAGTGTGTTGTCAGGGTGCTCAGGTTTCCGTTCTTGGTGAGGTGTGTCCAAGTAGGGGATTTGTGCTTTCAGCAGTTCACAAGTAAATACTGGAAGATAGGAGGTTTCTGTTAATGCTTGTGTAGAGTTGTCACTGATGCTGCAGACCTACTGAGGTAAGTCTAAAAGTTCATTTGTGTATTTAAATTAATTCTTAACACTGGATTGATCTGGGTGAGACTCTGTTATTAACGCAGTAGTTAAATACTTCAGACCTTACATTTGCAGAGCAGCTTTTTAGCGTGCTTGGTAAAGCCAGTAATAGAATTTTGGAGGGTTTTTGTTGTGGTTGTTGGGGGTTTTGTTGGTTTGGTTTTTGGTTTGTTTTTTTTGGAGGGGAAGTTCTTTAACATTTCAGATTAATTTTTTGTTGTTCATAGCACACGTGTGCATACTTTTTCAGCAACTTTAATTCTTTTTGGTAGCAGAAGAGTCCCCAAAGTCCAGATAATGTTCAGCTTTTTCCTTGCGTTGGTGAACAAATTGTTCAGTGAAAGCTGACATTCCAATCAGCTTGTTTCATTTTGCCCCTAGTGAGTTTACGTACCCCGGTCCCAGTGCTCTCTTGGCAGAAGGTTTAGAAGTTTGTCTTCAGATGCATGTCAGTGCTTCAGCTGGATGGGAGGAGAAGCAAAAAAAGTATTATGCTAATGAATTCTTCTGGTTTTCATTAAAACGTGGACCTTCGACACTGACTTTGTTTATGGAATTATCTGCATTAAATTTGTTAGTCTGAGTTGCTGGTTTTTCTCAACTACAAGTTCTATTCTAAGAGAGGAGTGGTAGCAGTACTGTATTTCCTGCCAAGTGACAAGAAAGGGCTTAATTTCAGGTGTACTTATTTTTTTGTTAATTTCAGTTGTATTGAAATCTGAAGTAGTGACATGTGAGATTCATGAATACCTTTTCCTTGATTATTTTTTTTTTAGTTAGAACTGAGCTTCTGCTTTGTTATTTACAGTAAAAAGGACATTGGACTGCTAAAAGTGCTTTCTGGTGTTGTGATTTGTACATAGTTGTGTCGCTTTCTATATCTTTCAAAGGAGAAGTGCAGTCTCACAGTGAGCTAATATCTCAAGACCTGAATTTTTCTTGGGCTTTACTGTGGAATGCTTGTGTGGTCTTGGGCAAGTAAACTTACTTTTTGTCTCTGTTAGTTGGGTTGTAAAATTGGAATAAAGTTTGAATTTTTTAATTAAATAAAACTTACGTTGTTACAATATCTGCATTTGTAGAATACTTCAGCATTCTTTAATGTGTAAGTGTAAAGCAGTATAATGTTTTAAAATGTTAGAAGCAAAACACAAAAAGCAATGGATTCTAGTAACTTGTTCTGATTGTCTTTGATCGGACTGGCTACTCAAAGTAACCATTTAAAACTCTTCACTTGAATGGGTAAAATCTGCTGTGTACTAACAGGAAGGTTCACCATTTTGCAGTGTCTATTCATGTAATGCTTAATGCTTAGCAAGTACTTATTCAGGAGGCAGGTGCTGTGCAAATCACTTCTCATCAGCTGGTACACAAAAAATAGTACAACAAGCTTTTTTGTAGTTCCGTATTAAGTAAACAACTTTGTTTTTCAACATTGTGCAATGAAATGGCATCCACTTGAATTTAA
This sequence comes from Falco naumanni, assembly GCF_017639655.2. Taxonomy (NCBI): domain Eukaryota; kingdom Metazoa; phylum Chordata; class Aves; order Falconiformes; family Falconidae; genus Falco; species Falco naumanni. The sequence goes on along the minus strand of NC_054064.1, from coordinate 16,354,098 downwards.
GTACTGAAGAACTTGTGAAATATGACAGCAATTGCACTGGAGAGTTGAGAGGCAGTCTTACTTTTGGCATCTATGGGGGAACCAGATGTGAGTGAAGGTGATGACGACGGGTGTGCCTTTTGGACCTTTATGTGCTTTGTAAGTCCTTTGGAAAGACAGCATTTGATTGCTGGATTTTTTCTTACGACGGGTGCCCAACTCAGGTGGATGTGAAAGCCTCACTTTGTAAATTCTGGTTGGCAGAGGAGGGTTTCTGTGAATGTGGGTATGCTTCTTGCACACTTTGGTTTTCCCTCAGGTGCTTAATTTCTTTCAAAGAAGGTAAACAATGATTCGCTTTTCTAATGATGTTTTCAAATAAGCATTTGCTCTAGCTGGCACAGTGTTTTCTTGTGGCTGTCAGTAGGAAAATAATTGATATGCGTGAACCCAGGGCAATACCTGTGCTATGGTGCAGCTGGCTTTCTGCACCAGAGGAATATTCTGGTAGAGCTGTAATGTTTCTAATGCCTAACAGTTTTTTTTCTTTTTTCTTACAACAAGTGTATAAAGGTCCCTGTTCAGCTATCTGTTGTAACGTCTAGTTGTTGTCCTGCAGTTTTCCCCACTATATGAAGTCAGTTGCAATGAGAGGAATGTTTAGGGTATTTGACATCTGTAATCGATAGTTGGAGTGTATTTTGCTTGTATTTATGTAGTGCTAGAACTGTTAGTCCCATAGCAGGTTTGTGTTGTGCTGCGTTCTGTACAAATACAGAGTATAAAGACCATCCCCAATTCAGCTAACTTTCAATTCCAGCAGAAGATGGGTCTTTTAATGATCCTGCCACATGTCAGTGTGCAAACCCAAATACTGTTCAGCATGACGGGCAGTGATCCCAAGGGCAGCATCTTAACTGTTTCTTTAGGTAAGCCTTGCAAGCAAAGGATAGCAGCGGGGTGGACCTTCGTGGTGTTTGCAGGGGATTAGCGCATAAGCAGCCTAAGAGGATGCAGGAAATACTTGTTGAAATATGCAAGGGAGTGTTGGAGTCTCATGAAAAGAAAACAGTAATCCTTTGCTATAATGAGGTAATAGAGCTGGAATCAGCCTGCAGTGCCCTTGAAAGTGAGGTTAAGAAGCTAATGTTTGATGCGATAGAGAAGGATGCAAGGAGACAGGGAGAGATAACACTCAAGAAACCAATGTGAGTGAAGTGATGATCTCTCAATAGCAGAGAAGAGGGTGTTGTTGTAATTAAGAAATTGGATGGATAGAGCGTGGATAAAGATTGCAGCTATTGGAATGGTTAGAAGGAGCCTGGTTTTTCAAAAAAGACAGTGTAGAAATTGTTAGCAAGTCTTAGGATAGAACATAGATTTGAGTTTCAGGGAAGAAGTTAAGTGCTCAGGTGAAAGGAAAGGTACAGGTTTTCTTTTTCACCCTGTCTGGCCCCTCCAGTGTGTTTCTGTGGTTAAATGTGCAGTATATCTTGAGTTACCACTTTGCATCTAAGCTCCCTGGCTCTACCTGTAGATTGTAGTTGTTGTGCTGCATTATTTAAATGAGCAAAAATTACCCATGCTTTGTTATTTTCTTTAATTATTTAATGGGATTTCTTTTAGGCCTATGGATTTTGCTGTAAACTGGGATTTAGTAGAACAAGGATATAGGTTAGTACTTGGGTTTATGAATGGTGCAGATTTTACTCTCAAGTGATTTAAAATTGAATCTATTAATTAAAAGTTTTGTCTTCATAGCTATGTTTATTATTATCTGGGACATTTGTTAAACAGTAGATGATGACATTTGAGATCTGTGTAATATGGTCAAGATGTTACAAATTTGTTTGGAGGAGGGGAAAGGATGAACTTGTGTTGAAAGGTTCTTCAGCATGTGATAATAAAATGGGAAAAACCTGACTAGAATATCTGGTTAGGTCTCATATCTAAGTAGATGGCATTTTTTAAAAAGAAAAAAAAAAATTGTTTCTTGAAAATAAATAGTAACTTGCTAGGCAAATCCAAATGCCTGGGATTTTTCTACTTCATAAGTAATGCAAGGGGAATGTAGAAGTATAGTTCCATGAAACTTGCATAGAAATGTCACCGTGTGAAGCAAGCCAGGCAATTTTGTGAAGTATCTGACTCTTTGTATGATACTCAAATATTTGCTTCTGTAGCAAGAGGTGTGGCGGTCTGATTAAGTCTTTGGGTTTGAGACTAGGGAAGTAAGGGTTGTGGATTATTTGTTTTGGTTTAGCTTGATTGCTGCTTTGTTTTGTAAAAGCTGCGATGCCTTTTGTGTTCCTTGTCACATTCTCATTCCTGCTGTAGTATTGCACTCATATAACCTACATTTTTTTAACCTAACCTACATTTTTTTAACCTTTCTCCCTGAGTTTGAGGCTCTGATAAAGTTTTTTCGTGACTGATCACTCTCTAATAACAAGGACAACTTTCTTAAATGACTTTTTAAGAAACATTTTACTTTGGTGCTGGGGAGTGTAGTGGTTGTCTCTTCCTCAGAGCAGTGTTGCAGTTCCTCTGGCACTAGCCTAGCCCTTGAAAGATACAAGTGTGATTCCCAGAGTTTCAGCTTTATCTTACACATTCCTGAGCGGGAAATAGTGAGGTAGGAGTAGTTGTGTCTAACTAAGAAGTTTCTACTGGAGGAAGCATTCAATCACTGGATTGGAATTGGAGTCTTGTAAAACCTTGGTAAGTGCAAACAAACCCAACGACAGGCTGTGTGCTAGCTGCTCTTTGTGGCGTAGCACCCGGTGACTTTCAGTTACTTTGGTTCTGAGGGGATATAATTTGGTTTCACTGAAGTTTCAATAGTTGAACTGAAGTAATTTTCTTACAGGTTTAAAATAAAGTCTTAAAGATGAGATGCTAGTGATATTTATGCTTAGTTATTGTTAAATAAAACATTTTTCCATGTTGTGATTTAATACTGTGGGGCTGTAATTGTGGGCTGTGTAATGAACACATCTTGACATCATTTGTATAAAATGCCGTGCAATTTTTGGGAAACTATGTAATCAGCTGAAGGTGATAGTAGTGAATGGCTGGCATTCATGCTTTTTTCGGTAACTAGATACCGTGGAATATCAGTGCTTCAAACACAAGTTTCAATGTCAAGTTTTAATTCTGAAAGGAGGGCTGTTGTTTCATCTTTATATAGACCTTAGATGGGAGTACTGCTACTAGTTTATCTATACTGGATGCTGGGAAACTGAGAACAGTGGGTTTCTAACAAAAGGCCATATATGTAAATGTTTCTTACGATCTTGATAGACTGTTTCTAGTACTTTGTACTTGGCATTTCAAACTTTTATCATGCAGGCATAATCAGACCGTAGGTCAAACCTGAAGCTTGTGGCTTCCATGACTGTTTTTCTTCATTAGGTTATTTGGAAAATTTTTTTGCTGACTTCTGGTCATTTGTGGGAAGAGGATCATGCTCCTGTATCACCAAGTTAATCTGATAGGTGTTTGGTGTTGTCTGTGATACTTTCAGGACGGGTACCAGTTACTCTGTTAGGAAGACAGCATAATTTTACATAATGTTGTTTCTTCCTGGCTTTCTTAGATTGTTAATTTCTCTTAATACAGTGTACTCTCAAACTTGTTAATAAACTCAGTGGATTTATGGATAACATTTGAGTAATTCATTTCACTGTAAGTCTGTTGTGGAATACATTCTTTTCAGTTCTGGCTATATATATTGAGGAATGAGTGATGCATTTTTTTAAACTTCTGGGTTTTTTTGTCTTGTTATTGGTCACAATAATAAAATACAAAGGAAGGACAGAACACTTGGCAGGCTTCATCCATCCTAAAGCAATCAACATAAAACAATGTTTCATATGGTGTAAAAAGGTTTTTGTTCATTAAGTGATGAGTTTTAGAGCACTTCCTTGAGAGCACTTTGCAAATTTTTCGTTTATTTCCAGTTGATTTCAGTTATCTCAAAGGAATATAGTATGCAGTGTAACCTTGTTGCAAGAGACCATTTTATTTTGAGATGGTATTGTGTTTTGTAGAGAGCTGATGAGGGCACTTGAAAAATCTAAATAAAAATTTGTATATTCATGTCATAAGTAAGAGTTTAAGGCTTTGCTTGAAGTTGGATCCTCTCAATATTCTCTGCTACTAAACAAAGCTAATGCAGTAGTAAGTATGCTCCATGAGCTCCATGAAATGGCACCCTAACATACTAAGCAATTTTTTGCCATGAAGTTCTGCTTTTCTTTTTTCGTGAAAACAAGGGTTTTTACCTTTATTTGATAGAAGTTCCTAATAATTTACTTGCTCCATTTTTAGTTTTAGACTATCGTCTTTTGTTGTTTCTATTCGTAGTCTTTTATCTCTTAAGAGTTAGAATTCATTCAGTTGCTTCAACAGCGTAAGTTTCTGTCTTCTGCCTAGTATTAACTTCTGTTTTATGAGGAAAGTAGACAAAGAGTTAGCATTGCAAGTTAGCAATGAGGAAGTACTAGTTATGTAAAGTTATTTCTGAGAAGGTCTTTTGCAGTATGGCATGCTCTCTGTTTTCTTCTGGGCTTTGTATGAGCTGTGGTTTATCTCAGTTATATGGTATAAAACATCGCATTATTTAAAAAGGTGTTACCGAAGGCTTCCATGTTAATGCTGCAGCAGGCTTTCATAACCAGTATTTCCAACAAAGAACACTTCTCAATAGCAGTCATTGCTTTAACTTTTTTGAGTAGGAACAATGGTAGATAGGTTTTATATAGTGCTTTAATGTGCAGTTTCTATCTTTTGGCTTTAACCCTTAAGGACAGTATATGACAAGATATTTCCAGCAAAGCCGTATTTAATACTAGCTGACACAGAAGGTAGTACAGCTCATCCAATTACATTAATCTGGCTGGAAACCGTTTACTGTTTCAGCTGTAAGTAGTTAATTTGAATTACACTTGGTATGCTGTTACCCTGCATTAATATTAGGGATCCTAATTTATAGCTTGAAAAACAAGTCCTTACTGAGTATTTTCTCCATGATCTTACATGCTTGATTTCACCTCAGTATTTATATACTAGTTGTGTATTTATTGATGTTGTGGCCCAGTTTTACTGCTATTCAGTATTCTGCCATAGTTACTGGGAATCTGCTTGGTTCTATTTGAGTTCTTTACCTATTGCATCCATTTTATTGCAAAAAAGCTGTTAGTTTAAGCATTCCAGTTGTATAAAGTAATAGAGTTGTTTCTAAGATACACAGATTCGGAAATCAGAGATGACAATGCAGATGTGATAAGTGTGTTTTGTAGTATCTCCACTTGTTTGTTGAAATGGGGAAAACTATTTTGTGGCATGAGGAAAAATATTTTGAGTAACATTTTAGTTTGTTGTTGAGTTTGGAATGCTTGATATGAGATATTTGTAATACCCGTGAGTAACAAAGTTCTGTATCAAACAAAGCACTTCATATAGGCTTATTTAAAAGTATGATTTTTAAGATATATTAGTATATTGTATCTCAGCATGATTTAAAAATGCAAGTAGAACAAATTAAATTAATGATGGTGACAACTATAAAGATGGATGCTAAGAACTGCAGCAGTTTAGAGACTATTAAATTATTTTTAAATTGCTGTCTTGTTTCTAGTGATTGCATCTATGAACTGGATTATATATTTGATTATTGTGTGAGTGATCCAGTTTGTGGAATACTAGAGATTCAAGTATTTACTATGTGTTTGTCCTAGTATATGTTCCTGAGAGGCATAAACATTTTGGATTATATGTAAGTAACAAAAAAACCCCAACCAACACACACACACACACACACACACACACACACAAAAACCCAAACAAAAAAACTTTGCAACAGGTTGGTATTAAATGAGTATTTCCAGCCTAATGGACTGATGCAAAATGTGTGTTAATGCTGAGCACATCTCACATGAGTTGGTTCCTGCATATGTATCACCTAATTCAAAAACTGAGTTTTTAAAAATTACAATAAAACCAAGTCCAATATAACTTCCAGAGCTGAAAATAAATTTTATTACAGTATAGGCTTTTCTTCTTTTTTATCTTCAATTTAAGACATGCCAAGAATTAACCTGTGTTTCCTGCCATTATCATTAGGATTACATTCATATAAATGACTTGGACTAAAATCTAGTTCTCTGGATGACTCCTCCAGATAGGAAGATCAAATTGTAAGCAGTATTCTTTCTCTTTTGTTTTTCTCTCTCTGTATAAATCTTTCTAGACTGTACAAGGTTATTTTTGATTCACCCAGGAGTGAAGTTGCTTCACAATAAAGCAATCAAAGAAATCTAACATTCTCAAGTAAAAACTTGGCATTGAGGATTTAATTCCTAGAGAGGTATTTCAGGATACTGCTTGCAGGTTAAGATAAGAATATATTCTTGACACTTACTTGATTCAGTTTTGCTACCTTTGTTGCAGTTTATTAATTTACTTTGAAGCTAGAGAGTGGAAATACATTAAATAGTATTTTGTACCAAGATCAAGTATCTCAGTTTATCAGTTACATATTTCGTTTGGGGTTTTTATGATATGAAAACAAATTTTGCTGTCACAATAAATCTTGTGATTTTTTTAAGTGTGAATTGCCCGTTCTGCTGTGTAATAATTTTGCTTATTCTTTCCAAGCATTTTAAAGCATTTGGGAAATAAATCCTTTATGTGACTGTTTTGTGATACAGAAGAACATTCAAAATTTAGTCAAACATATTTTGATAAATGATGTTTTGAACGTTTTAAATAATATTTGGTGTTTGTCTGAGGTTTATGGAGACAATAGTTACAAACAAAAAACATCTATGACTGTTCTCCTTCACGGGAATGATACGTAGTTATCTTTAAACTCTTCTCTTTAGATTTTCTTGCTTTCTTCCTTCTGAAATCATTCTCTTCAGAAAAAACGAGTGGCTGAGGAGTGGCTTTAATTTCCTGTTATATACTAAAGATGCATTGAATTCAGGTATTGACACAGATAAGAAAATTATTGATTAATTTTTATTTTGTTTTTGTTTATTTTCTTTCTGAAGGATAGGCATGGTTTTACACATTGGTATGTAATGATTTATGAAATAGAAAAAGAGATGTTTAGGGCAAAGGCACTTTATAATTTTTTCTCCCACAAAATCCTGATGTGTTTTTGATTACAAACTAGCATGCTTTAATCACTGATTTGAAAATGTTTTTGCTTAGGATATAAAGTGTTAAGGCTTCCCAGATATGAAACACAGATTTTCAGTGGGTCTTCAATCAAGCTCATAATGTTAAAAAAACAAAGTTGGAACTCCCATATGCAATTAAATGGTTTCAGTTTTATAGTAAATGTAATAAGAAAAGACATAACAGTTTTATTCAGTGTAAAAGAAACAGTTTTGTGGTTTTGTCATTATGTCATGTTTTATTCAGTATTTGAGGCTGTTTCTCAGAATTTATGTAGCATTTTATGACAGTTCCTAGAACATTTATTATTTGCTGAGATTTATCGCTTATTGTTTAATATTTTTCTATTCTAATTCCCTGAGGACTTAGTGAAATGAGTACTTAGTAAAGACACGAGTAGTACTTCATGTTGAAGAAATTTACAAATATCAGGGCTTTCCATATGGGAAATAAAGAATGGGATGTGGCAGTGACACAAAATCTGAGAGGTTCCACATCTTCAGGCAAGAAAAAGACAGTGCCGCTTTCTTCTACTTACAGGTTGATGCGTAGTAAGGAGTGTTAGTTTTATAGGGTTCTTTGTTTGGAGCTGGATTTTGAAAGGGAAGTACTATGATTCATAGTGAATTACTGTGTTGAACTGCAGTTGAATTTTGAACTACATCTCCAGTATATTGTTAAGCACTTTTTTTTACTGTTTTGCTCTTTATTATTTCTCATTTGGTAATACTGAAAAGTCATTAGGAAAGAAACCTACTAATTAGTTACTACACTAGTGTTTTTTCTGTGGTTGTCATCAATGGAACAAGCTGCTTTGCATGGAGTATAGAATTAACATAGTGCTTAAGATACTGTTAAATTGGTTACCCAAAGTGTTTCTTGATCAGGGCACAGAAAATGTTCTCAGTATCTGCCTATTGAGTAAACGGTGAAGTTAGGTCAGTAGGGTAAATTGTGCAAAAGAGGCTTGAAGAAGGCATTAAAAGGGAAGTAGCATATGGACAGGAGATGAAAAACCAGATTAGAAGATATTTAAAAAACGATCCTGAGAAATCATGAGAGGGAAAAAGTGTCCAAGACGCTTCTGTTTCAATCACAGGTAAGATACCTAGATTGGATGCTTGTTTATCTGGTCTTTCTGGTCTGCACTGTATTTCAGTGTGCATACCCTTGTATTTTTATTAATTTAGTCAGGAAGGAAATAACTGCAGAAGGTAGGTTCCTGCTGAACTACCTTTTAATTTCGACATTGGTTGTTTGATTGGCTTTCAAAAAGAAATGGATGCTGGCTGCTGTCAGTGTTGCTAGATGTGACCCCATCCTTCCATGGTTACTTCTGTCCCGAACGTGAGTACTATTTGTCTGGCTTCAGAAATCCTTGCACTGATTGTGCTATAGATTTGCTTGCTTTCAGTATTGAACTCCTGCAGTGGTGGGGAATATATTTACGGAGCCCATTGTTTTTTAATACCGATGTAATTGGTATACCAGATTACAGAAACAGTATGAAATTGAGCTGTTCTGAGTTTGGGGTTTATGTGTGTTTTGGAAAGAATGAGAAACGTAACTATGACAGTTTAAAAATGTGGGGTTTTTTTTCAGTATGCTGAAATTTGTGCTCAGCTTTTGTACATGCAATTTCAGTGTCCAAATGTGCTGTAATAGGGGTGTTTTCTTGCTTTAAAGATCTAACTTTTCTAATGAAAGTGCATATGATCATGCTTAATTTACAGCACACTGATACCTGTTTCCCTTGCAATTTAAGGTATTTGGGAAGGAAAAATACCTTGTTAACCTGGAAGGGGAACAGTGTGTGTTTATATTACTTGATCTTGAAAAGAAAGTACATTTCTACTAGAAAAAAAAGTTTTATGAATAATTTTAATGTTATTCTTGCAATACAGGTTATGATTCTGACATCTATAGTGAAATATAAGAGGAGTTTACTGTATACTTCTAGGGCTGTATCTTAAAAACTCTGTGGTAAACTCATACACAACAGAACTGTGCTACATTTTATCTGGGTAACAAAACCTTGAAAAATTCCATTGTTTTGAAGATGCCAGTAGTAACATCTGGTTTTAGTTTAAATGCTTTATTCAGTTATGTTAATGTTACTATGAATTTTGCTTTAGAAACAATGAGTGCAGTAGATTCTGTTGTGAATAGAGGATGATCTTTGTGGATTTGGTGGTGGTCGGGTTTTTTTGTGTTTTGTTTTTGTTTGTTTGTTTTTCCCTAGGGTGTTACCTTTATCTGAAATAATGTTCCAGAGAAGATAGGAAGGCTCTAATTTACTGACATGTTAATTTCCTGTTAAATACATGGATCTGGTTTTATAATAGTTTGAAAAGTATTACTGCTGCTTGCAGCATATTTGTGAAGGGTAAAAGATGTGGCTTGTGTATTCTTTTTCTTGAACACTAAAATATTCACAGGTGAAACTGAAAAGGGAAGTTCACCTTAGGGTAGGACTTTTTACAGGAAAATCCCCTTGTCTGTTGAGTTGACGAAACCAAACAACGTATGATGAATCAGTTAACAGCTAAGCCTTCCAGTTCTGTAAGTTTACCAGACCAGTCCCCAGCTATCTCTCATCTGAAGTATTGAAGACTATTGCTCCCATTTAATGAGAAGCGAGTGTCCTCAGAACAGTCTGTGTTGGTTATTTCTCTTAATATTTGCTGTCTTTCCTAAACAGTGAAAGGCTAACGATTCAGTTCAATAAAAAGGAAGAGTTGATCAGAATACCTGCGTATGGGTATCTTACTCTGAGTGATTTAGAAGAGCGAGTATTTGTTGACAGTCTGTATAGTCCAGTTATGTCTTTTGAATGCCAGTAGCAACCAATGTAAGGTGTATGCATTCATCGAGCTGATAATAGGAAATACATTCTTATATTCCAGTTGCATTCACTGTACGTTCCTACATTAGGAATAGAGTCAGTACTTGAAACAGCTTTATCAGAGCTATGCTAAATTAAGAGATGCTGTATGGATCTCTGGGTCTGTGTTTAAAGGTAAAAGATTCACGTTTACCAGAAGGTCCAATGCATGTTATTTCTGTACCAAGTTTGTGTAGGTTTACTGTGTGTTGTAGTTAACACTTCCTGTGAGAAGTGATCTAAAAGTTAACACCAGGATACATGTGTTTTATTCCTGTGCTGCAAGTTTTATTTTACGAGTTTGTTTACTCCAATTACTGTTTAGAAATAGTGCCATGAAATATATTTTGTTTAAGGAACTGTTGACTTGGGTTTAATATTCTAAATAACATGCACCTTTATTAAATGCAATATGAAGAAAGTTAAAAGGGATATACCTTACTCTGTGTTGAAATGGTGAAGTTCTGCTGCTGATACTCAGTGCTTGGGTTCAGTGTAGGTATTTTTATATGATGTTTGTCCTGATTGTCAGAATGATAAACAGTATGATTCAACCCATACCAAACAGGTTTTTTCTTTCTACTTATTCCACTGACATAAGGCTTAGAAGTGCATCTTTAATGCAAAATACACCAAATTGACCCATCTCCGTGGGATTTGTGCACCCTACTTGTTAAACACTGTAGTTTTTAAGTCAGTAAAAAATGGTATCCTCAGAATGGTCTACTTAATAGCTGAGCAGATAAATATAGGGAAGTGATATTTGGATTACAGGGAAGTGGATACTCTCCTTTCTTTCTCGCCTCCCCCAGCCGGCAGAAAGTACTTCCTTGTTTTAAATTTGTATTGCTTGTTATCACAGTCATCTTGGCTTTTTGGTGAGTTCAGAGCTATGACTCTGTTACAGACTACACTATAGTTCAGAACTATAGTATAGACTCTGACTAAATTATATGCAAACTAGTAGTTATTTTACTTATGTCACAATTCAGTAAAACTCAGGTGGTAAGCTGCGTTTCATGGTAGTGCAGCTGGGCAGACTGTAATACAGTTTGTACAGAGTTGTGCATGTACATATAAGGGATGGAGTGTAATTTGACAAGCAAAGACTGTGTCCTGCAAAGCAGTGGATGCGTGCTCATTGCAACAGAATGAGCAGCAAAGCTGCTGGTGGAACTTGTTTTCTTCTGAATTTGTGACATTAAGGTATCCAGCTGTTGTGTAGTAATACTCCATTGGCAAAACCTTGAGCTTTTGCCTGTTGTCTCCTCTGTACCTCTCCCCTTGTTATCCCCTTGTTAATAACTACCTACTCTTGGGGAACCATTTTCCTTTATAGCATCAATACCCTTCCTTTCTTTTCTTGAGTACACTGTTCTAACTTCATTCCCACAGTATACGGAGAGAAAAAAGCAGTGGGTACTCTGCTTGTTAGATGCTATGCCAGACTGGCCAGAGCAGGAACTTAAGTTGGCAGTAGGTAAGATCTCTTTCCTGTTTCTCCAAGTTCTTGGAAAACAGATCCTTTAGAATGCAAACATAGGTTGTCACACATGCAAGAGCTGGAGAGTATCAGGGCTGCTTGCTTATTCAGTCTCCTGTGGAGGCATTTTTAGTAATGTTGTGGAAGTATCTGTAGTTTGTAGAGAGGCATTTAAAAGTTTTTAAAGTTTTCAGTAGTTTCACCAATGAATTGTTTAGTCATACACTGAAATACCTTGTACATTGAGTGTCAAACCATGCAATAAACTTTTCTAAATGAAGAACGAAATTATTCTTTACGCAATTTTTCAAAATTAAAACCTCTTGCAGCATTGTTTTCCAAGTCAGGTACTTCGTTCTTGCAAGTGTTCTGCAGGCTGATGTTAGTCATGTTGCAAATGTGCTGGTTTTGTACAGAACTTCTGCTTCATGTGAGGCCTTGCATGACTATCAGTCATACAGCGAATTCAGTATTCTGCTGCTTCGTTGTTCTATAACCCTACTGCTTTAAACTCAGTGTTATTCCAGTGTTGCTGTAGCGATGGGATCTTCTCCAGGTGTTTCTTACAGTAAGCAACAGCATCTCTAAGCATTGTACCAACAGTATTATTTTTTTCCTGTGGTGCATCTTAACATGCTTACTTCATTTATGGTTAAACTTAGTCTTCCTTTCGCAAGTGACATAACTAGAACTGAAATCTGCCTGAGCTTCTGTCTGCTTATTAACAGCATTCAGCCACTCCCAGAAGACTGAGGGAAGTGCTTGCTTTCTGGCTTGCCTATGGTGAAAATAAGATTTCTTGGTATTATGGGGAATGGACATAATTATGTCGTTTGTATATACAAGGCAAGTGTAGTGCTGTCCCTCTGTTAAAGTGGCAACTGTTTTAATCCAGTAATGCTTGAAAATGTGTTTATATGATTTGTGATCTGCTGTTGTCTCGGCATAGAGCTGTTTGAAAATGGCCTGATGTGTGTTAAAGCGGGAGTTAAGCTTAAAGCAGAACTGAGTGGAGAGTTACTGTTTCAGAATTAAGCTTTGGTTCAAATGCAAATAAGACTCAAGTATATTTTAAAGTTCTGTATAAAGAGCATATGTGAAAAAAAATCTGGTTAAGTATTTTTAAGCAAATTTCCTCACAATTAAAAGTAATGAGATTAAGGAGCTATTTGAAAGCTAAGTGAGTGGATTCTGATCGGCTTTCAAAATAGGATTTCCTGGTATATACTTTATTTATGCTTGTATTCTACAAGCAGGGATGTATGGTTAATGCTACGTGCTCTGTGTGTGTGTGTATATTTTTCTTGAGTGGTGGTGGTTAGGAAATCCATTCTGTTTGCTTGAGACAGTGTCTTACCTCCTTACTAACTCATAGCTAAAGGTGTTAAATGAAAGCTGATACGTACCCAAATCAACCAACCCTGTTTGTTGACGAGCAGAATGTGAATGGACTGCAGTGGGTAGCAGAGAGGAAGGATGCCTGTAACCCACCTTCTGGCTGCTGTGAGCTGTGTTGGTAGAGCTTCCTGAGGAAGAGGAGATGGTGCATTTAGGAAACAGCTCTCCTGGTGGAGTGAGGCAGGCAGTGAGCCTGCCATGGGAAGGCAGAGCAGGAGTTCCCCGAGATAAACAGAAAGCAGACCCATAGGTAAATTTGTGAAGAATTGAATTTTTCTTTACTTGTTTGCATGCTGATACAGGGAGGTAAATACACTGTTTTAATTCTTATGGACATGCCCATCCATTAACTGAAAAATTCTGGAGGTGATTTGTAAGCTGGACAAACAGGAGTGGTTGTTGAGATGCCCTCTTGTCTTAACATGGGTGTAGTGTCCCAGCTGTGAACTGTTTCAATCAATTTGCTCTGCTGGTAGAAAACAAACCGTGTTAAAATCTAATCCTCAGTCCAATTGGTACGTTCAGTTGCATGGGTGAACTGGAGTGCACAGCTGTAATCTCTAATGTCTTTCAGCTGATCTGCTGATCTCCAGGTGCAGAATTTGATTCTGTTGTAGTTCTGGCTGCTCATTCCAAAAGCGCTCACAAATGTTTCTGCTGCTGTTCTCTGTGGTAGATTGCTGCCCTTTCCTGGAAAATAAATGTGTCTGTCACACCTGTGAAGTTGTCAGCTGCCAAACAAGACATCCCCTCTTGCCAGACCTGACTTTCTGTTGGAAGTATCCAAAGCTTTCCTTTGCTGCTGGTCTGAGGACATCTTTACAGAGGAAAGCACAGACTTCGTATTTCACTTCCTCAATTGTGGCTCTCCATTTTTAGCTTCACTCCAGAATCCTGACTTGCTGTATACATTATCTTACAGCATGGCTAGGTCTCCAGCAGTTCAGTCCTACTTCTGAGTTGTTTGCTCACTTTACCATGCAAACATTTTCCTAATCATAGAAATTGACTTTTTAAAATCAAAGTTGACACTGGTATTGCTTTTAAAGAATATATACAGAAGTTCAACAGGCAAATGGATTTCACATACTGCGTTCATGCTGTGAATTTATTAATTCTTTATCCCTTAGAGCAAAGTAGTCTTTCATGCAGCTAAAAGTAATTTTTTAATTCCCATTGTTTTGCATATTAGAACTTCAAGTCTGCATTTCTAGCCAATTTTCTTACTTAATATTTTCAAGCTACGACATGTGGTTTAATGTTAACACGAGTCTCTCAGTTTTTGCAAGCAAAATAACTCCGTGTCCTGAAGGTCAGCCTTGTTGTCAGAAGTTCTTTTTAGGAAATACTTTTCCTTTTCTTGTCTCCAAAAGACTACTAGATTTTCTTCATACTATCCTGCCTGTACAGTCTATATTGAACTTTTTTTGTAATATGAAGTAGTTTAGTTCATGTATATGCACCACTAACTTTTTTATCTTTATTTCTGAGTGCCTCTGCTTTATTTCCAGTGTCGGTATGGCTTTTGATGTTGTTGCTCTGAACCATCTCATTGATATTAATCTTGTAGTCTATAAAATGTTTAGTCTTTGTTTGCTCACAGCCACATTTTTTCCACTTTTAACTGTAATACATCGATTGTTTGCAGAGAGTAATGAGGTATGATTTGCAGGTTAGTCTGGAAGATACAATCCAGAACTCACAGGAAGCAAAAAAGCAAGACACTCTCTGTTTTGTTCTTTATATGGAAACAGCTCGTTTGTTAGTTTTTAAATGTAAAACTAACAGGATGTTTGAAAAGCATAAACTAGTTTAGCTGGAAGCAGTTCTTGTCTGCCTGTTAGGAAGAAGCACATTGCAGTTGCAAGGAGAAAAGACAGACCAGAAGACCAGATTGATAATTATAAAAACAAGCAGGCAGGAAGAGAGAGAAGTGTTAATCAGTTCAGGCAGTAAAACAGAAGAGCTATTATCCTAGGATAGAAAAGGAAGCAGGAATGCATAAACATAGAGAAAAAAGTAGAAAACAAAAACAGTTGGGCACTGAAGAGGTTTAAAAGATCAGAAAAACTGAAATATATTGTTGGAATTGTAACATATGCTAATTAAAATACATATTTAGAATTAATTGTCCTGAAGACAAATAGGGAAAGGTGTACTACACTATACTGGTAACATGGTTGAACCCCAGCTGGCAGCTAAGTACCACACAGCCACTGGCTCACACCCCCACCCTGCCGCTCCCCACCCAGTGGAGGAGGACTGGGAAAAAGATAAGAATAGTAATTGAAATAAAATACAAGAATTGTAATGAAAAGGAGAGAGAGGAAGAGAGGAATAACACACACACAAAATCCCAACAAACTAAACCCAAGCGACGCACAATACAGTTGCTCACCTCCCACTGACTGATGCCCGGCCAGCCCCCCAGCAGCGATCGGCAGCTCCTGGCTGGCTCCCCCCAGTTTAAATACTGAGTGTGATGTTCTGTGGGATGGTGTATCCCTTTGGCTAGTTGGGGTCGGTGCTCCTGGCTGTGCTCCCTCCCAGCTTCTTGTGTACCTCCTTCACTGGCTGAGCACGGGGAACTTGAAAAGCCCTTGATTCAGGGTAAACACTACTTTGCAACAACTAAAATATGTTAGTGTGTTATCAACATTCTTCTCATACTAAATCCAAAACACAGCACTGTACCAGCTACTAAGAGGAAAATTAACTCTATCCCAGATGAAACCAGGACATGTATTTTATGTCCAATTATGGTTCCCATAGTTTTTAGTGTAAAGCAGCAAGTAGTTGTTTACACAGACACTGTAAATGTAACACATTTTTTGTTAATGTAACTAATAATAACTGTAATAATGTTAATGTAACACAGCAAGTAGTTCTTTACACAAACACTGTAAATTGGTTTGTTGTTTTTTTTAAATACATGAATTTATCTGCAGTTCTCTCATTCATGTAAAATGTTGAATAATTTGTATTTAAGGCCTTGACCTTTATTTAAAAATAATTGTAATCATTAAAAAAAAAAGCAAGCTGCATAATATTTCGTAGAAATAGCTCGTATTTAAGGAAAACAGTTTGATAAAATCTTAAGATGTCAAGTAGTTGCTGTAACTGTGTTTTGTAACTTACAGTACTTCTTGAACAGAGTTGGGTCTTTTTGTGTTCTGCAGTACAGCTGATGTAGGAAGGAAGAACATTATGTAGAGTTTAACCTGTCTTTTCAATTTATTCATAATTCAGGTCTATTTGAGAAACCCTCACGGAATTTAGTAGAGTAAACAAGGACTGCTGTGATCAATGTTGAGTTACATCATCAGCCATATTTTCTCAGTCTGGTTACTGTGGGCTTGCAGTTGTGTTGTTAAGTGATTTGTTGCTTTTCCTAAAGTGATAATAAAATACAATGTTTCCATCCACAAATGCACTGAGGTTTTTTTGATGCCAAATGTTTTGGTCTTTTTTCCTGAACATGACCTGATTCCTGCTTTTCCATGCTTTGAACAATTTCTTTGTGGAATTTTATTAGGGCATAATATGTATTTCCTTATACTGGACCCCATAAGTGTTAAGAATTTAGAAAGCAAAATACGGCATCGAACTTTTAATCCCCCGCTCACTGAATCAGAAGCTCAGACTGGTGATGCTATGCAGCCTGGAGAGCAAGGAACTGAGGGGGAAAAAACCTACTCTTGTGCCAGTGCTTCAAAACTGCAAGTAAGATCACTTGAGTAACTGCAGACTAAAATTGTGGTCAGATAAAATTATGGAATGAATGATGTACAATTCAGTCAGAAGAGAATAAAATGATGGTAGTGTAATTATTGCAAAGTGTCATGATTTCAAATAAAATGTTTTATTAATATATTGTAAAGATACTGCAGATTTATTTAATTACAGTAATTAATTGAGATAGCTTGCTTAAAACTACATCAATTTACAAGTTTCTGTTTAATGTGATTTGTAAGGCTTTCAGCTGTGTTGCCTGGAGATCACTGAAGATGAGACTAATCAGCAATAGCAGTATACTGGACTTCACGGTAAAAGAATCATTCAGTAAAATGGAAAATTTTTTACAGGATTTGATACTGAAGTCCTAGCTTTTAATGCAGGTAGAAAAGCTTTTCAAAGTTGATGAAACTGGGAACATTGAACCCTTTAAAAATCTCAGTCTGGTTTAATGCCTTTTATTTGATACTTCCGTACACAACCGTGTCTGGACTAGCTATTGATAGTCTTAGGAAGACTACAGGTTTGGTATTTATGCTGTAGTGTTCCCTCCATGCTCATCCCTCTGAAGATATCCTCACATGTTTTTATTGGTTCTTGAGGCTCATTTGAGGAAAAAAACAGGTGTAAGAGGGGGAGAGCAAATCTTGAGTTTAACCCAGGAAAGGCTGTTTTGTCTCTGGTACAGATTTGATTCAACTTGGCTCCTTCGATGCATCAGCTGCTATTACCTGGTATCTGCAAAAAACTGCTAAGTTTACAAGTACATTGTCCCATGGTTCTAGTAAATAATTTGGAAGTAGAATTTAGGGAGGTAACATTTATTTTGGAATAGTCCGTATTGACCTACTACGAAGTTTTTGTGGAGTGTCAGATTTGTTTGTTTATAATGTGGGGGCTTTGGGACTGCATTCCAGCTTTGGAGTGGGCAGTTTCCACTTAGGGCCACTATCCATTAACTGACGTTAATCAGTTTCTTAAAACTGCAGCTGGCTGTTCTTGAAGTTTTTTACACAGATTGCCTGCTCAGCTGCTAAGGGGTGTGAGAAGTGACTAGGCAAACAGCAATACGTATTTGCCTTGGAATTTTGTTGAGAACATACTCTGCTATCAAGGTAGTAAACAGCCAGATACTGTATTTGCTGATCTTTAGTTAACGCAGTCGTCACCCTTCTTGTAAAGGAGCCAGCCAAATTAATACAGTGATACATTTATTTTTAAATTCCAGGCTTAAATTCGATTGCAGCTATTTGGTCCATTTCCTCCTCTGTACAGTATTGCCTGATATTTATCCTTTTTTCCATTCAAGATACTGTTTGTCTTGGCTTGTGTCTCAATGTGGAAGATTTTTCTGCTTGTGTTCCTGTATGAAAAGGAAACTTTTTGCTTAATTGAGTCCCAGAACTCATATGGATGCTTCTGGAGAGAAGTGGAAAGGACCACCAGTAAATCTGTGGCTCACCTCTAGAAGCCTTTCTGAAAAGGCCATTCCTTTCTGCTCATTCTTTGATGCTGCCTTCATCTTCTGCTGCTTTATCTCAGTGTCATTACCGAGCAGTGTAGGGTGATTTTTCTGACTGTGGACTTTCATTCACTGGTTTACTGTTTATAGAGAATTTGAAAAATAGTGAAGCTGATGTGTTTTTAATTTTCTTGATCTGTTAATTGAGAACTCTGTTCTACAGCACACGTGACCTATAGAGAACTTAAGAGACATTATCAATATGTCTAATTTAATCCAATAAATCAATGTTTATATTAGAGTTTATAGTGTTTTAATTTTTAATACAAATCCAAAAATAGTTGTGCGTGTGTGTATATATATTCCCTTCCCCCCGCCCCCCCGCAGCATCCAACTTCGGTCATTCGTGATCCAGTTTTCAAAAAATGCTTTGGTACTTCTTGACAGTATTATTTTTTTTATCCTTCATACTGTGTGCTTCATTCTAAGAGACTGCATAATGTAATTGTGGACCAAAAAATGGCAGTGAAGCCATTCATTGTGAAGCTGCCTCGCTCTTCAGAAGAGTGGAAATGTACTACTGCCTTTTTTTTTTTCTTCTTCTTTTATTCCAGTAAATGTGGACTAATGGCCCACTAAATTAGGATTTCCATTTCTTATCTAGGAGATCATTAATGCATCCATGAGTAGATGTCAGTAATGGTGGAGGAGCTGGACTAATGCAGAAATCTGCAAAGTGGTGGTGAAGTTTGTTGTTTGTTTGTTTGTTTTTTTTTTTTTACATGGGCTTTACTCCATTCAGGTTGTTCTGTATATGTTCTGTGCCCTCATACAGGGAGGGAAGAAATTCTGTCTTCCCTTGAGGGTGGGCGGTGGGATAATCCTACAAAACTGCCTTTGCACAGAGCGTGCTGTTTCTAGAATTAGATGAAGAAGCAGAATTGAGGAAAGGAAGTGTTGTTGGCACTCAGTCAGTGTTAAAATACTTCTAGTAAAGAGTGAGGGGTGAATAGCATATCTAAGGTACCTACTTTTTTCCATTCCAGTTTCGTATTAGTAGCAGAGAATTAATTTTGACCAGAGGAGTCCTTTTTTGTTTGAACAAAATATTTGCAAAGCCATCCTCTCTAGTTACATGTTTGGAAACATAAGTAATGTGGTGTTCCATAATGCTAATGAAACCTTAGCAGCAAATGAGAGCTTTGTGGACTGAAGAGCCTAAGTAGGACAGCAAAGGCTTTATTCTGCTGTACACTGAAGGAAGTCAGTTCTTTTAATGGTCTTGGATGTTGGCTCTGTGCCAAAAGCACCTTTTGGAAACAACTTCTGGATGCTAGGTTAGTGCTGTCAGTGATTACCAAAATGAGCGGAATATAAAAAAGAAAGTAATCTTGAGACTGATGATGTATTTTTATGCATATATGCAACAGGGGTTTGACACTACAGCATGGTAACAGTGTCCCTCTTCCCACACACAAACGGTGGACATGTAACTTTTCTAAAAACAATAGCAGGAAGGTCACTTTATTTGACCAAAGATATTTAATGTGGAAATGTCCAGTTGGTGTAAAGTGGGTGCATCAGAACAATAAGAGATAGAGGCTGTGGTTTCCCAGATATATTACAATCTTGTATTTAGTCCTTCTCCTGTCTCTTGGCTGTTCATAGGGTTCTCTGGTGAAACTGATCAGAGGAAGTGGTTGTGGTTTTGGTGGAGAGAATGATGCAGTTGCACATGGCTGGTGGTGGAACGGGATGGATGCTTCTGGTTGGCAGTACTTCCATGCCATTGCATTGAGTGTTCAAGGCATGAAGGCCATGGTGGTTAGTCCATAGTATAGGATACTAAGGGCTGCAAGGCAAGATCTGAGAGCAACCTGAATCCTGTCAAGTTGTTTTTATTATTATTATTATTGCTGGTAGTATATAGTTACGTTGTCTTGGTATTTCTTTTAGTGAATGCATTTGACTTGAGTCTTAAGCCCTGCAGCATTTTATGGCATTTTTTGATTTAATTTCAGACCATCCTACTGCATGCTGAAATTGAACTTAAATTGGTAATACTAAAGGTCAACATAATTCATTAGGTTCAGGCAAGTTACTGAATCTGCAAGAGACAGCCTCTGATAAACACTCCTTATAGTTTTTTGTGTAAGGTAAATCAACTTTGCCTTCAGGTGCTTGCTTTAGATTTTTTTTTTCTTTTCTTCTTCTTTTTCTTTTTTAAATTTGCCATGAAGCATGTTTGGATTCAGCATATACATGACACAAACTTTGATGTTGCAATTACTTGTCTTTTTGGATTACTCAGTAACTGTTAAGAAGAGTTTACTGTAAATGCTGTTGTAAGCTGAAAAGCCTCGGTTTTGTCACTGGCAGATTTTTAGCATAAAATACAAATACGTGCTAGGCTAAAAATATTTGCTAAGCTGTATTTTGTACTTTTATTCATTCCTGCCTCTAGTTCCTAACGCTTATTTCTACTTGTTTTTTGAAATTTCAACTTGTCCTAATTGGTGTATCTTCCACCTGTTCATCAGTACAGAATACAGTGAAAGATTGATGTTGAAGATGATTTAATGTATTAAAAATCCCCACAATTTTTTTGGAAGTGTGGTGTATTTTTGACTGTTTCTCCTCTTTGTTTTGCGTGTTAACTTTGCTATAGTTTTCTTAATGGCTGAGGACAGGTTTGCTTGCTTTGGCATCTCTTGCTAGAGCTGATCTTGATCTGTGGATATAGATTTGCTTTAATAAATGTTTTTCATAGGCAGACTACACCCAACTTAGTCATGCAGCTATAATTTGTATTCTTTTTCTTTCAGTGGGTAATTGTAAGAGTGAAAGTAATTTTCTGTATCCAACAAAATTACAATTTCTTGTGTTTTACAGCTGCCAAACACATCTCTTCTGTGGAACGGTCTCTTACTTACCTAATACTGATATTTGGTTGTATCTTTGTTATCTTGGTGGAGGAGATCCACTTTAGAATTAAAAGGGGTTTTGGGGAAAAAAAGACACGTTTGCATTCTGAAAGTGATCAAAGACTGCATACAACTTAAAATGCAAGTATTTAGAGCTGGTTTTACAGAAGGAGGTAGATCTGTGCCTGCACATACAGCTTACTGTTAAGCTGGTGTATATATACATATACACACATGACTTGATTTATAACTTGGATAATTTCTATCCAAGTAGCGAGCCTTCCTTCACAGCACAACTCGTAAATAAATCATGTGTCATTTCTGGTGCTGCCGTGAGTAACTAATTCTGGCTATTTTTGTTCCCTTTTGTTTTTATAGGATCAATTTGATAACTTGGACAAGCATACACAGTGGGGCATTGACTTCTTGGAGAAATATGCAAAATTTGTAAAAGAAAGGATAGAAATTGAGCAAAACTATGCAAAACAACTGAGGTAAGGATTTTGTCTTTTTAAAAGAATCTTACCACTTAACTTAAAATCACTATATCAGATGATAGGCAAGTATGTAATGTGGTTAATGGTCACTTTCCATTTATAGAGTGAATTAGATCACTAGTTTTCTTCATGACAGACAAGTTGTTCTTTACCAGTCCAAAACAGAAATTATCTTTGGGTGTGCACTTGCTTGCTTGTTTTCATCATCTTCCCTCCCTATCTTCTCACCCACCCTTCAAATCTTTGAACTAAAAAGATTTAGGACTTAAAAGTTCAAGATTCAATACAAAATAAAACCATACTAATATTTTTCCACAGACTATCAGGCTCTTTGTTGTAAAGTGCATTATCCATGTCTACATTTTTCTGTGTGTGTGTTCAACCAGTTTCAAGTTCCTGCTACTAATTAATTTCTCATATTGGATTGGCAAAAAACACTACATTGTGTTAAGAAATCTGATTGAAGTCATAGAGTAGAACTTGAGAAAGCAGCAGATCTTCCTGTCCCTAAAGTGCACCCTTTCCGTAGCTGGTCCTGTCCCTTTGGGAGAGACTGTAACCCAGCCACCCTTTGTCTTAACTCTCCAGTCTGCTTTCTTCTGGTGCTGAGTGAAACGTCTTTTAGGTCCAATAGGAATTTCCCCTCACAGATTGTACATGAGTAACAGCAATGGAAAGGCAGAGAAGAACATTCTTCAGAATAAAGTAGGGTTGATTTTTACCAAAAGGTGCACACAGTACTTGAAGAACAAGATTTAAAATAAGTCACTCCTGTGAACTTGGCCTTCACCACAGTCTTTGCTGTCTTGAGTCTCTCCGGAAATTCAGCTGAAGCTGCTGCCTAGCTGTTGTCAGACTGAAACTGGTAGCAACTTCTCTCCTGTGGTGTCTTCCATCACCTCATCATTGGAAAACTAGATTGTCACCAGTTACAGAGTTGAGGAATTGTTCCTCATAAATGCAGTAATGAGGTTCACAGGTGAGGGTATGGATGTTCTTTGTCCAGGCTGCTCTTTTCCTTTGTGATTTCTTTATCAGTTTCTTTTGGTCTAGTTGTGTATATTCACCTAACATAATACCCCATTACTTTACTGAAGAAGTTTTTCTCTTAAAAGGAAGGAAATAAATATCACTTTTCCAAAGCTGGTGTAGAAGAACTTCAGGAGGTAAAGGAAAGTTTGAAGCATGCACAGCACCAGTTCACAGCCCAGTTTTGATTTGTTTTCAGTTGTCTGTTTAAAAATGGAAATGTGTTTTTATTTGCACAGACCTATCCAGATCTTTTCCTGAAGTAGTATGAACAAATGCTGTTTTGCTTAATTATATTTAACGGTTCATTCCACAGCTAGCAAGATGAGATACCACATTATTACCTCAGGATCTGACTAAAAATAGGAAGTCTCTGTTCAGCATTTTACTCTCTTGGGGCAAAACTATTGATTTTTCTTAAAGTGTCTTTGCAAAAGAGTTATGTCAAGTACCCTTTCTGCCAGATGACTGGACTGACTGTCCATGTGCAGTAAGTATGACAGTTCTGGGAAGCACATGTCTTGCTGCACACGTGTTGTAGAGTGCATGCATGCACTTCCTGACTGCTGCCAGCGAGGGTCTGGGCAGCCCACACCTGAGAGGTGACTGATTTTCTGCCAGTAGACCTGTTCATGAAGCTGCTCTACCGATATTCTTACCTGTGTATTCCTTGGGGGAGAATTGATTTTTAGTAGTGAATGTCTTGTGGTAACAACTTGATTTCAGCCATCGTTGCTTTTGAGGACACTCAACTGTTCTTAACCTTGCAAAACAGTCATGAGGCCCCAGGAAACATTGAGATCTAGCAAAATTTATACCTCCAGAACCAGCCATCCTGCAGCTTGCTCCTGAGAGGTTCTGAAAGAGAAGATCTGTGGGATGGACTATGTTTCTAATGAATTCTAATGCTGGCAGCATATGGCTGTGAGACATATCAATATCTGTGATAGAAACTTCTAGTTGATCATCGTTTTTTCCTTTTGTAATGAAATAAAATCTAAAAAAGTGTGTTGAGAATCTCTTCATAATGAACTTTATAACTGAGATTTATTATTCACTTGTTTAGTAGATGTGTAAACAGTATGGTGAGTGGTCACCTCTTTGTACTTCTGTAGCTCTTTTAGTACTTGGATGGGAGACCAAGGAAAAACAAGTTTACTGAGGGAGATACTACTAGTAATGTATGTTGGCACTTTTCTTCTGTCTTGGTTTCAGTGTAGGCCACGAACATTCTGCTGAGATTGTTGATGGATCTTATTCTCGTATACTTAAACCCAAGGATGAACATTTCATAACAGTTTTCATAAATTAGAGTCCATGTCCTGGCAGAAATTCACATTCACTTTGTGTATACCCTTGCATTTTGATAAACTTTTTTTTGATACTGTCACAACTTAATGATGAGACTTTCCCAGATGCAACAGCTGTTGAATCTTCTGAGGAGGTGACAAGTCATGCATGTACAGCATATGAGTAGCTGTTCAAGTGACCTCACTATATTCTTACTGTATGCAGTTATTGCAGTTTGTGGTTGCCGAGTAATTCCAGAAATAACTTGTGAGAATCCTGTGCAAATGCTGGTTTTTGGTTGCAAGTAATTCTTTGCTATTCTTCTTTAATAGGCAGTTTTTGATACTCAGAAAAAGTGTAAGAAAATTTGAAACCATTGAATAATCCTCAAGTGTCTACAGAGAAAAAAACTCTAGAGAGCTTATCTTGTCTTTGCAATATACTTTGTTCTGAAAAAAAGCAACTATAATTTGATCTTTTTGAGCTAATTTAAAGGCAAACATTGTTTTGTGTAGCTTAGTTCTCAACTAATGTATTGTGGTACCCCAAGAGTTGTGAGGGTAATTACAGGTCGTTACTGAGTTACAGGGATGTGAATCAGTGCAAACATATTGCAATATATGTTGTAAATGAATCAATTTCATTTAAATTATATGAATTTAATTTGTTCTTACTTTATAATTGAAAAAAATAGTTTAAAAATGTGCTAAATTACTGGGCTCTTGGCCTAATTTTGTAATTGAATTCTCAGATGCTGTTCTTGATCAGCATTGTTGCTTAAAAGGGGTGAGGCAAAGGTCTGTTTTGTTTGCTTGCACGTCATCGCACACAAAATAACTCCCTTTTTGTTGCATTATGACACTTGAGAAGACAGAGGAGTTCCTCTTCCTGTAGTGTTGGGCAGTAATACAAGTTATACCTGCAGCTACAGGTGAAACTGTCCTGCGGAATAAGATTTCGGAATTTGGTCAGCTTCTCTACTGTCAAGTTTAAAGAAAATAGCAATGGTTGTTCTTGAACAATATGAGTGTTTCCCTTTAAAATTGTGTTGTGATCTCTGGGGATGTCTAGTTAATCCAGGCAAATGTATTTTTCATGTTTCTTCTGCATACTGTTGTGTATAAGTGGAATTTTTTTCTGAATACGGTATTAATATATGTATATGTCTTGTCAAATTGAGACATAGTAAATGCATTTTTATATGCAGAATCTTGGAAATGTTATTGAAAATGGGTGTAGCTCAAATGTGAAGTTGTGGACACAAATTATGACCATATGTGTTCATTTCTCAAATCTCTTCCTTTGATTGGAGCTGAGAATTTACGTTACTGATTATTACACAAATATGGATGTGACAGGGTCTTTTTTTTATAGTGATGTTTCTGCAAGCTAAAACATATAAATTCTTAATGGTTCCAGGACTATTCAGTTCTGTAAACTCAAATTCCATGTTGCAATTTGTAAAGATTCATCTCTTAAAACTCTTTCCGATGACGTTACTAAATACACTTTATTGTCATTGCTTTCACACATTCCATGGTACTGGTATGCAATCACCAAAGCTGTCAAAAAACCCTATTTGGAAGTATTACTTTACATATAAATAGGAAATGCTGTTAAGTACTTATTACGGGGTTTTTTTTTTAGTAACTTATGAAAGCAGACTTCAGAGTTTGTTCCCAGGCTCATTTGTAATGTGATGTAGAGGCTGTGGAGGTCTAGTATAGGCAGATGCCGCAGTACCTGAGCTGCTGCCTTAACACAGATTCTACCATGTTGATGTTGCTGCCCCCGTTCTTTACATGCTGTATTAATTGACTGAAGAAAACTTGGTTTTTATAAACACAATTTTTATACAGATGTCTAAAATTTTATGTAGATATTTTATGTACATGACTGTAAAAAACCATGAATGTATTAACTAGTTTACTTTTTGAAACTTCTGGCTACTTGACTGAGGTACTATCGGTAATACAGTCTAGGCTGCTATCGCACTAGTGTTGACCTGAGACCAATTTATAATGAGAAGAGAGGTTGATAAAATTACAGGGGCAGCACAATTGGATGTGGTTAGTCCTGCATGAAGTCAGCTTCCTGATGGCTTTAAGATGGAGTGTGGTAGAAGTAGTCTAAACTGTACTTCCAGAGCTTATTAAACTGTCATCAACCTACACTTTGCTAAGGAAGTATAGAGCAATTTATTTTATAGATTTGGTTCAGTTCTGATAGTCTGAAATTACTTGGGCAAATTTTCTTCTGAACTAGTCCAGATCCATACTTGGATTGTGAGGGTTAGACACGTTTAGATAAAGTGTTAGAGAGTATTATGCCCCCTTGAAGTGTGAACTGGCTCCTCTTTGAAATAACACTTCAGTCTTCAGATCCACTCTCCTACTAGCAGCTTGCCAACCTGCGCTTTTTCAGATATCTAAATCTAATTTTTCTGTTTTTTCTAAGTGTTGGTGTTCACTTCTTGGAAAAGCCATTTATGCTTCATTGTTCACGTGAACACTGGCTTTTTCTTTGAACTTTAAATTCTGCATTTGCTTGTCATTTCATATATGTTGACTTTGATTATTGTACCGTAACTCCTGATCACACAGTGTCTCAAAACTGCGTGTTCCTGTGATACTAAGGTAGACAAGACTGACTAATGAAACTGACTTCTGTTGGGAGAAAGAATTACATAGTATTTTTGTCTTCCTAGAAGTAGTAAACAGTTGCATTAAAAAGTGAAACCAGAACAGAGATCAGCATGCTAGTAAATAATCTGTATTTGTGACCCTTCTGTCCTGCCACTTCAAACTAACTGTTTATTAGTAAGTGGTTTCTTTTCTCATTTTTAACACCTCTGAAAATCTTCCCTTTAAAAGGCTTCTGCATGGTTGCTTAGCTACAGCATCGTATACTTGTTACGCATTTCACCTTCTGAATAATAGGTGAATTTTAGGAGTTTCCCATTTGTTAATAGGTATGGAGGAGCAAAGCAGAAATGTAAGGGAAAACGAAACATGGGAAAGTTAGTGAAATGATTGTTTGGGGTTTTTTTCTTGGGTTTATGCATTTTCCAATCAAAATGTCTGGATTTAATCCCTACCAAGTAGATTGTTGCAAGAGGCAGTGGATTACTGGTGATAGCGAAAAGAGATTCTTGCTTTAACTTCAGTGAGAAAGTTCTTACAAAATGTGTAGATAGATTTTACAAAGTCAGTGTTTATTTTGTTTCTTAGTACATATTGATATAAAACGGACTTCACTATTTTATTATAGTGGTTCTTTCTGGTTGTAGGTATGGAAAGAGTTAAAGGGTCTGAGCTTCTAGTTCCACAGGGATTCCCTGCTCATATTTTGGTATATACTTCATGACTGAACATAGTCTTGCTACTTGTACCCTTGTATCATAGAGATAATGTGACTTCCAAATAAATTGATTTGAGAAATTGCACAAGGTTATTTTAGACGAAAGCAGGATTAGCACCCTTGTTTTAATGATAAGGTAGTTCATAGTTTCTAACAACAAGAGTTATTATACACGGACAGTGGGAATGAAATACAAAACATGCATGTGAGGCTTTGTTTCACAGAACCTTCTGTTACTCCTCCTCTCCTTTTTTTCTGTAGCACTGGGGATGTAGATGGCTTTATATAGTCCACTTCATTGCTGCTTTTTGGGCTGTATTAATAATTAGTCTAAGAAGTCAATGGCCAGTTTCTCAATTACTACTGGACAGACAGATGGAAGAATTCTATCCAGAAGCCAATTAAAAGACAATTGTTAAAGCAGCTCTGCTAGGTTTGCATTGTTTATACTTCATTTATTCTTTGTATGGATGTGTGAAATAGTTTCACTACAAAACACCAGCCCTTTACACAGTACAGCAGTTTGAATGTAGTCTATTCCATACCAGTTACAAACCAGGAGTGTTCCTTGCATAATCCAGGCTCACTTCAAGAGCACGCTTTGAGAAGCCATCCCTGACAAGCTCAAGGCAAACACTGTCTCAAACAAAATTACTCAGTTTTGTGCGCTTCTTCTGTTGTTTGTTTTTTTGTTCTTAAATGGAAGGTATGATTATTTAGAGATGTATGGGGAAAACTATTGCCAGCATTGCGCTGCTTCTGCTTGTGGGTTGCAAAGCAAATAACTGATGTGCGTTATTTTCTGTGGAGATGTTAATTCACACTTAAAAGTATTACCTCTCATTTAAGCTATTAAAGTATCATAGCAGACAATCTGGTCTGCACTTCAAACATTACGAGCAAGTTTTTGATGAAGTGCTTCTAGTGTTTGGAAAATAATGAGAATTTTTTTGAGGATGGGCATTGGCGTTTAAATATGGGTCTATTTAATTTGAGTAGTAGATCTCTCTTTAAATACTGTTTGCTTTTAAAGACGCACATCAACTGAGATGTTTCGCTTCTTTGACCTCAAAAAGCACAAATGTTGGGGGTAAGCAATTTGAGAAAAATCCTGTGTCTTACCTGGTTTTCTTCCATACAGAGAAGGAATCTTTACTTGCTGTAAAATGACAAATTCTCACAGGGAAGGGAAAAGAACTGTAGTAGAGTTATAATCTCAGTTTTTCTGTTTTTTGGAAAAACTTGACAATTTTGAAAGTTGCTAGAATAAAAAATGCAAGGTTTGAAGGTTTGAACATCCAGCTGTTAAAAATGAGAAGGAAATTATGGAATTTTTTCCCAAGACTGACAATATGTATCCTTTTCTATTTCAAGAATTTTAGATGAACTCATTGCTGTCAGAAAAAACAGTATTGTAAGTCAAGGCAGAATGCTGTGCTGGAAAAAATGTGTACTTAGAAATTTAAAACAAAGATTGACATACAGGAAGGTAAAAATTTCAAAAATCACCAGACATTCTCTCCTCTTACCCTTCCTGTTTGTAAAATTGTGTGGCTTCATTTCATGTTCATCACAGCGTGTGGGATATTTGTAGCAATATACGTAACTGCAAATATTTTGCAGTTGTTTGTGTAAGCTGTGTGTGTCTGTGTTATTTATGCTTTAGGGTAGAGTAGGTGATGTGGTTTTTATGTTTCTTAAGGTGCTGTTTCTGCATTGCGTGATAGGCAAATGAGTTCATATCAGTTCTTGGTAATTGGACTGGATCATCTTTTAGAGATTTTCTTGGTTTCTTAAAACCTGATTCTTAGAACACTGGTGGTAGGGCAAAATACTGTCTTTCCAGAAAAGAGGTGTTGCCTCTTCTGTTCTGGAAATACCCTTATTGAAGGTTTGGAGATACTATGGTTAAAACTTCTACCTGGACGTACGCTTAAAGCTTAATTTAGGTACAGGGTTTTGTGCTTATGGGTATAACATACAGTATGTGCTATCTATATGTTACACAGTGGTCGTACACTTGCTTTTTTCTTGTCTGCTAGCTTCTTTTGCATGAGTGAAAAGGATTTTAAATAAAGAATTAATTACTTTATGTCTAGTCACTGTGCAGTAGAGGTTTTAAAATACTTAGGAATATATTGTTCTAGGTCAAAGTGACTTAAAACTTAGAAGATGCCATAGATTTCTACCTTGTGTTATCTAAAGGGCCTGTATAAGATGACAGGGGTAATAGATTTGTTCCTTAAAGTCATTACGAAGAAGTAATGCGTTCATGCAGTTTTCTGTGTGTATGTCTTCTCAAAAGAGACTCTAAAATAGCATCTTTTTTTCATTCTCCCTTAATAGAAACCTGGTTAAGAAGTACTGTCCTAAACGTTCACCCAAAGATGAGGAGCCCAGGTAAAAATGTACATTTCAAGTTCTATGTATATGAAACAAGGACTACAGTATACTCTCTCCTTTTATGGATTTTTTTTTCTTTCTTTTTTTAAGATGAAGTGTTTAATTGACTTAAGACAACAAAAGAATTGGGCTTGGCTTCTTACAGTTCTGCTGTAATTCTTAAGCATGAAACCTGAGTTTATTTCTGTTAGTATTTTAAAGTGGTAAACATGGCAGATTGTTCTTGCTCCATTCCAAATTAATCTTCAACTAGCTGAAAGTTTGAAAGCAGAAGTTTAGAATGCTATGTACAGTCTAGTGTTTTGTGGTTGGCTTTTTTTTTTAATAAAAAAGCAATTATGTGTCCTTAGGTTGTGTTTTTTGCTTAGTTGAATAAGAATTTTTCAGTGCCTTTGTGTGGCAATACAAATGTAGCTATACATTTTTATACTGAGACTGGAGTGTACACAAATAGTTATGTTTTTGGCAAGAGGAGCTTTTAAAACTGCTGATTTGGTTGGCCTCCAAAGACAAAATAAGTGAATGTCTTAACTGTGGAGGAGCAATTTGTGCTAAATGACTTTATGATTATTTATCAGAGAGGAGCTTGTTTTGCTGTCCCAGTCCATCGCCTGTTTTTTGGGGGTTTTTTTGGTTTTTTTTTTTTTTTTTTTTTAATTTAGAAAAACACAATACTCTTTTTCTTTAGGAATGACTTAGGAAGTAAAGACAGCGGGCAAATTTCAGGTGGCAGCTAGCGCACATGGTGCGCGCAGAGTGCCTGAGAGTTCACACTAGGATTTCCTCTAGCTCTTCCAACTATTTAAAGATCCCGGACCACAGGGAATGGCATTTCTGGTGCTAGAGCGGCATTTGAACTCCCCAGAGCCAAGCCTGTGGAGATGGCAGTATTCCACAGTTAAAAGAGAGAAAGATGTATATTTTAATGTGGTGCCTGTTGTTTTTTTTTTTTTTTTCTTTCCTCCCTCCCACACACACTTTCTACCCTTTGCCCCTCCTCTTCCCCCCTTTTTAGTGCCAGCCATAGTGGCACCTTACTTCCAGCCAAGAGGTGGGCAGGCAAACAGGCAGCTGTCTCCAGAGCTGATAGCAAACTTGTTCTGTAGATCATCCATCGGGATGCATATGAGTGGTATGATTGGCATGTTCCACCCTCAAGACCACCAAGCACAGCACATCATCTCTGCAGCAAGTTCAGCCTCCGAGCCTAGGGACGTATGTATCCGTTCCCAAGCTCAGGCCTCTCAGTTGGCAGCTTAGGAGATACCACTATACTACAGGGCTTTTCAGGTAGTATTATTCTTCTTTCTTTTCCATCCACAAAAATCCATATTCTTAAAAAATGTGTTTGAAAGAGACATTGCAACATATAGTACATGCTAGGCTTTAACATAGGCTTTCCCAACTTGGCATTTCTACTATAATTCAATTAGCGTAAAGATAAGGTTTATTGTAAAATATGTATGGGTTGGTTTATTTATTTATGTAATTAGGAGTACAGACTGTACTAAAAGAAGTTCATTTAAAAAAAACAGTCTCACTTTTATGTATGTTTGTGTGTGTGTGCTTTCTGTCAGGTTTACTTCGTGTATTGCCTTTTTTAACATCCTTAATGAGCTGAATGACTATGCAGGACAACGAGAAGTAGTTGCAGAAGAAATGGGACACAGAGTGTACGGAGAATTGATGAGATATTCTCATGATCTAAAAACGGAGAGAAAAATGGTAATTGCTATATTTTGATTTGATAATAGGATATCAAAATGGATGTGCCTTTCAACAAATTGATGTATTTACCCAATTTAATGAACTTGGCAATATGTAGGTTTCGTAACACATTTATAAAACATATTTAAAGTTATTCTGTATTTTAATGTACTGGTTTACTACAGTTATTAAACCTAAAAATTAGAATCTTGGGAGATAGTGCTTACTAGTAACTTTTTTCCCAGTGTAATTTTCATCTGTGGTACTGTTCTTATATGATGAGTAGTGTGTTCCAAAGAGTACTGGTAACTTGTGGGAAATAGTGCACATTATAGTGTATCAACTGGAGCAGGGACTAACTAATCGTAGCACTACTAAGAATATAAGTAAATTAAACTTATTTGTGGTGTTTTTAGCATCTTCAAGAAGGGCGAAAGGCTCAACAGTATCTGGACATGTGCTGGAAACAGATGGATAATGTGAGTTTGTGTTTTGGTTTTTTTTCCTGTCAATGATACACAGTTTGTAAGTGAAACTGCTGTCATCTGTCTTGCTTACACTTTAATATTTAACTATATTACTGACTATCCAAATCAAACTTGGTAACATCCAAAATGCAGTTCAATGTATTTGTAGTTCCCTATTTAAAAAAAATAGCTGTAAACAGCTTCTGTATGTTTGGCTGAAGCCTTGGCTTTTATCCAGTGTAGAGGAACCTATTTTTAACATAGGTTACAGCCTTCTTGGTTGCTTGTCTGTGGGCTGTTTTTTGTTTAGGGAGTAGTTAATAATGACTGCTTATATGAAGATGAAATCTTACGTCACTGTATTTAACTTGAGTTTGAGGGCTTGTTACATGGTGTTTGTTCAAGAATACCGCTATAGACTATTATACTTTCAGGAGGTAGAATTTCTTTTTAACAGAGAAATGCAGAAGTGAATGTCTCTAGAATAGATTATAAGCACCTTTTTCTTGAGAGACATGCTTTTAAAGGAGAGAAAATATAAAACTCAACCAAGTATGTTCAAGATGCATTCTGATATTTTGTTGGGTTTGTCTCAGAAATTTATTACATCTTTGATCCAAGTTACTGTGAAGCAGTGCAGGAGAGGTGAATTTCTGTTTTGTTGTCGTGGACCCAGATAAGCAATGTCTTGCTTCAGTGTCACGTCTAAGAGTTTAATCCGTGGTCAGAGGATCAGTGTAGAAGCAGATGTGGGAGTTTTAGATGCTATCAGCCTTCACCAAGATAACGCCCAGACTTCACCTCAATTAGTTGTTATGTGCGCTGCATTTACTTAACACATTAACCACCATTTGCCTGACTTTGCACTGCTCAGGAGAGCAGTGCTCACACAATGTCAGTTGCCACTTTGTCTCTAGAGGTACTAACTTTTTGAGCTGCAACAGTAATTTCTACAGCTGTTGTCTTGACAACAGACAGATGTATTGAACATCAGGTGCATTGAATAGTGCTGTCTGTGCTGCTTACAGCTGCGCCAGTTGATACAAATACTGATGATGATGGATGGATATGCTCAGATCTCGGTAGTGGAGCCAAATCATTCAGACTGCCTTCAAAATAATTTAGTTGATCACTGAAGAAGGGAACTTGAAAATTCTACTCGTACAAGTCCAGGATTAAATTTTATGCCCCCTAACTTGTATTTAGGCTATTGAAGTC
Source organism: Falco naumanni (assembly GCF_017639655.2). NCBI lineage: Eukaryota > Metazoa > Chordata > Aves > Falconiformes > Falconidae > Falco > Falco naumanni. The sequence goes on along the minus strand of NC_054064.1, from coordinate 16,321,074 downwards.
ATGCTAGAAAGTGAGCTTGTCTGTTCATAATTTACTGCAGATCTTTGTAATAGGTTATTTTGTGTTTTGATGATCTGATATTTTATAGCATAATTAGAGTTGTTTCCTTGCTGGTACTTCAGGGAAATAAATTTTAAATAGAAAAGTTGAAATTTTTTTGAGATTTAGTTGCTGTGAGAACAGTGTACTTACTGAAAGGTATTGAGTGAATTTCAGATATTTAAATGGATGCTTTGATATTTAGAATTCAAAATTACTGTACAAAACCAAAAGGAGATAGTGGCTGTTGAAGCAGTAAGTTTGTGGCTTTTGTAGAGCAAAAAGAAATTTGAAAGAGAATGCAGAGAGGCAGAGAAGGCACAGCAAAGCTACGAAAGACTGGACAACGACACCAATGCTACAAAGGCTGATGTTGAGAAGGTAAAAGCAGTGCCATTTCTTTAATTACTCTTTTTATCATATGAAATATTTGCATGTTTATCATCAGTGCTGGAACAACATTCTTTGAGTATAAAATATGCTTGCTTATTATGTGCAAAATCAGAGTTAACAGTAAAATCTAAAACACAGAGAGGGAGTATGCTTCATTACTCTCAAGATGACGCTGTGGAGATGATGACTACCTTAAACAGGCTTACAGGTGTTTGGTATCTTGTGGTATACGTGTACAGTCATTTCTGTGTTTTAGGATATGCATTTCAGCAATGTGGCTAAGGGAACTAAAATGATTGTTGCTCTGTATACGACAAATCAGGTCTATAGACTGCCAGTATATATGAAGTCTGACATACTTTTTACTTCAGTTATAAGGATGTCAGTTTTGATGACTTGTATTGTTTTTGCATCGTTGGTAAAATAAAATAATGCTGTATGTCATTGAAAAGCAAGACATGTTTGAACTGATAATGCTTTTTTACTAGGCTAAGCAGCAGTTAAACCTGCGCACGCATATGGCTGATGAAAACAAAAATGAATATGCTGCACAACTACAGAATTTTAATGGGGAACAGCACAAACACTACTACATTGTCATTCCTCAGATTTATAAGGTAAAATAACTAAGATAAAGTATGTCTGATCTTCTTCTAAGGGACAAGTAGGTTTTAAAATTTAAAACTTCATTTTGGGGTCTTTAGTGGGTAATTTTATCAAGAAATTAGTGTAATCTTGATACAACCTGCATTTTATCATGAGACTTACTGCTTATAGTAATTACGCTTAGGCTTGTAATGAAAATACTCTGTTGCATTTTCTGTGAAGATTTTATGTTACATAGAGTCTTGGTTTAAATATTGCTGAAGAAGTATAGCAAAATAAACATAGGGGACATCTGGGTGAGGGCGGAGATTTAAAACAATCATTCTAATAAAGTTTGATCACTAGTCCTCTTGATATTTGTGTGTGTGAATGCTTTGACTCTGGCAGAGCTGAAGGAAAGCATACAGCTAATGCTGACTGTGTGGTTTAATGTACCTCGTGTACAGGTATGAAATGGGTGGATTGGAGGCAGAAGTCCTCCCTCCCCATTGCTCATTGCTTCGTCAATATTGCCAGCAATCCACAGAAAACGCTTCAATAATAAAAAAGTTAAAGGTCAAATTAGACTTCAATAAATATATTGTGTAAAAATACTTCACATCTAAAAAAGGGGATTTCTCAAGGTGCTTCATGTAATGATCAAGACTTTTTTTTCTTTTTTTTTTTTTTTTTTTTTAAGATTCTTTCAAAACCAGAGAGGCTTTGCAAAATTAGATGGGGGGGGGAGAGCACATCAGGTGAGGGAGAGTTTGTTAGTGTGTTGGCTGTTCGGGAGAATGCTGTGACTGTAGAGACATGAGTGAGGAAATGGGAAGTGGAACGGTGACTTTATTTGAAGGTGTACCAATTTCAGAGTGCTTGGTATTTTCCAGAAGCACAAGGGAGTTCATCTTTTTCAAAATTAGAGGTCTGGGATTCACAGGAGAAAGTTGAGTTGGGTTACTAAAGAATTTTCTGTTATTCTAACTAAGCAGCACCACAGTGGGTCTGACGTGAGCACACTGATGGGGGAACTGCAGTCAGGAACAGTTCAGTGTTTGTAGCTTGGACCAGAGTTCTGGTTTACCTTTATTTCTCTAGGGTTAAAATCCATTATAAGATATTACTTAATGGTTTTTGAAATCTCCAGTAAGAGCAGAAAGTCCTAGTCTTGCTTTCTCTTGGGACTACGTTTTTATTATTGCCTTGCAAGTATTTGTTAACATTCTATGGGAGAACCTTGGGAGAGGAATTTAGCGTGGCTAGGTTGTTGCTTTGTTTCAGAGAGATGAAACGAGATGCTGTTTAGGACATCTGTCTTTGTTAAGAGTAGACATAGGAAAGATCCAACTTCTCATCCTGTTTTTGATAACCTGTTGATGTATGTGATACTGCTTTTTATTCTTTTGGGGTTTTTTTTCAACCTTCAATTAGGTGACAGGTCCAGGTTTATTATCTTAATAGTATTTCTCTCTATTTTTTTCTTTTTGTTGTGTTCCAGTAGATTTCTATTACAAATCTTATGTAATGGTATTCTTTTCTCTGTTTTCTTGCACACTTCTAAAGGAAATGGTTTGTATTTCAAATGAGACAGCATGTCTAAACAGTATAGAATTGTAATATTTTTAATTTTTCCTAATTTTTAATCATTGGTATTTTTTGGAAAGTATAAAAATAGAAGCAAGATAGAGATACTTATCACCAGAGAAAAATTATTTGGAACTAGAAGGAGAGAGTGAGGAGATACAGAAATTACTAGAATTTCTTTACTATAGTTTCCATTTTTGCATGAAACATATTTTAAACTAAACAGGTGGCTGTAGACACTGTACACATGCTTTAAAAAGGAATAAGGAAATGAAAGCCCAATCCTTTACATAATTTTTAAAAATTGGAGAGTATCAATGCTTCATAATTACTGTTCTGGGCATCTTAAGTCTATGTCTGAAAGGACTTGATTATTTAAATTACATTCTGTTTTGTTAAGAAAATAAAAATACTGGGAAAGCACAGTAATTCTGTACTACACTGTGGTAACCACAATAACTGTATACATCAGGATCAAGGGAAAAAAATTGCAAATAAAAGCTTTATTTTATCTTTATGCTTGCAGCAACTTCAAGAAATGGATGAAAGAAGGACTATCAAACTCAGTGAATGCTACAAAGGTTTTGCTGACTCTGAGCGCAAGGTTATTCCAATTATCTCTAAATGTTTAGAAGGGATGATCCTTGCAGCAAAATCAGTTGATGAACATAGAGTAAGTAGAACTGAGCAGTTTAAATGTGCATGAGCAGTTTAACTGATATGGAAGCTGTGGAGAGAGGAAAGACTGACTTAACCCTGTACATTATCTTTCTGTTGTCAAATATTTGTCTGCTTCAGAAGTGTTGTGACTTCAGTTTTAGCCTAAATGGTCATGTCCACTTTCGGTGTCTGTTCTCTTCTGTGTCTGTTTGCTTTCTTACGATCTGAAGATCTTGATGCTTTCTCCCTGTACGTGATTTTGGACACATTGTTCTCATTGTGCTGAAACATCCTGGAATACCAGCATGGCTGGTATTTTCTCCAGTATGTAGCATTAAATGATGTAAAAGGTGTTCAGTTAACAAAAATACCATTCTATGTCATGTTTGCAGCTATTCATGCTTCTTTCTTATTCTTTCTAATATGGGTTCTTCCTTGCTACATCTTACTACATCTGGTTTCTTAGTTTTATCTTCGTTTCAGTGCTCACGGTGAAGGATTAGAAGGTGTAGTAGTAGTTTGGTCCTACATCATGTCTTGTTTTAAATTTGTGATGACCCTTGGGGAGTATTTGCTGGATTCTGAATAGCAGGGTATGCTTTGACTTACGCTCACAGTAACACTGCTGAGAAAAAACCATACATTATCTTAACTGCATCTGTCCAAAAGCATGCATCCCGAGTGCTCTCCCGCTTCCCATCTGTGCCTCTCTGCAATTAAAGGGAAAATTTGTGTTTGTGTGTTTTTCTGTCTCTGGCTCTTGAAGGTTTTGCTTGTTTTGCTTTTTAAACTCCTTAATGTCCTATGTTTAGGACTCTCAGCTAGTGATAGACTGCTTCAAATCCGGTTTTGAACCTCCTGGAGATTTTCCATTTGAAGATTACAGTCAGAATATTTACAGAACTATCTCTGATGGAACCATCAGTACACCAAAGCAGGAAGGAATGAGAATTGATTCAAAAACTACAGTGGGCAAGGCTAAAGGAAAGCTGTGGCTGTTTGGAAAGAAGCCAAAGGTAACAATTAAGAAATTACTATTTGGAAAATGAAAATGTGAAGATTTAGAGTGCATGGAAGCAGCACTTTATTTATTTTAAAATAACCTACCCCTTCCCTGCCACTCTTTTAAAATAAATGTAAAGGAGATCTGAAGGTTTGAGTAGGATTGGATACTTTCTATATTAAAAATCAAGTTCTCATTGCGGGAAGTTTTCCAATTTTTCTTCTAGTGATCTGTGTCTGGGAATGTTCTTAATAGTTATTTGGGAGAAGTAGCTTCCCGTTTCTGTAATGTCTATGTTTCTGTAAAGGGTTCTTGCAGTTGCATAGAAAAGGTGCTAGTTGTGCATGTAAAAATAAGGGGAGGGGGGAGTATGCTTTGGATTCAGGCAGACTTCAGATCTCTCTGCTGTACTACAAAGAGCCAACCCCCTTCCAAATGTCACATTTTGTGGATGTTTATATATAGGAGTGTTACATAGATTCTTTGTTAGACCTGCTGCTAATTTTGAAAACTTCTGAGATTTGCCTTAAGACATGAAAAATTTCTAATGCCTCATTGATAAAACATACTGTTGAAGCTCCATACAGGTAAATGTCCCAGAAGAAATATTATTATGAAATAGGAAAATATAGTCCTATGCTCAAGAAAAAATTGTAAGCGAGAAATTACTCCTTTCTTGTATTATTATCAGTTAACACTTTCTGTGCAAGATGGCTTCATAGATCAACGAAAAAGATTATCAATACATGCATTAGCTATCTAAATGAATAATGAAGCATATACATATTTAATTTTTATGCTTAGTATTTATTTAGTATTGGAGCATATCAATGAGTCATTGTAATGATTCCCACAAATTTCTGAGGTTATTTTAGTGCTCCAAGTCAGTTTCTGCCATTTATTATAGGAAACTATTCTTAAAGCTTGCTAGTGGTAGGACTTAGTTTCCACTTGATAGTATTCCAAGAAAGCAGACCTTTACAGAAAGAAAGGATATAGCTGATTCTTTATTCCCTCCTTAGTATACTATGTAACTGCAGCTGTGTGTTAAAATAAAAAGTGACTGTTTACTTTTCATGCAGTATAATGATTGATAATAGTTTAAATACATTATTTCATTAGCATATTTATTGCGTTTGGCTGCAGAGGTGGATGAGATTCAGCCTGTTCTGAAACTAGATCGCGATTACCAGTTTGACAACACATTTTGCCAAGAATTTTGGAGAGGGAAGCTATGAAAATCTGCATTGGTTTTCAATCTGGACCTTGGCATTTACTGTGGTTTGAAGAAATTCCCTAGTATGACGACAGCTGAAGAAAGCTGACAGGACTTCCCCTACTCTTCCTTCTCCCCAGTTCATCCACTTTTTATGTAGCATTCAGAGTCAGCCCTACTGTTTACTGTATAGAATTACAGATATCACATGTGTGTATACATACTACATGTATTTCTTCCTTAAGGACCTTGAGGAAATGGAAGATTATGACCCTTTTTTTTACCTGTTTTTAGGGAGGATGGAGGGGCACTCTACAAAACAGCAGCTGGGAGCCACATACTTATCAGGAGATACATATTTAATTCCAAATATTCTTTACCGGTTTTAAAAGATAATCTTAAATTTGCTAATACAAAAATAATGCTGATTTGTTGTAGTTGGGGTATTCATGGTGGCCTTCGGGCTTTCATTTAGCTGAATCTGTGGCTGGTCTTGACTTCCAGATAGGCATTTACTATTTTTGGTGTTGTGAAAGACAGAAAAGTCTTTTGGAAAGGGAATGAGTTGTGCAGTAGAGGAAATAGTACCGAAAAATTGAACTGGGAAAAAAATCAGAGACCCCCAAAAAATGAGAGAAGCAATTTTTAAAAAGGGGAGGAAGGAAGTGGAGGGAGTTCTCCTGATGACGTTAATGCCACGCAGCCATGGTGTCAGTCCAGCTTGACTACAGAGATGGAGTATACTTTTTGTTTTAGTCATTCTCCACAGATGTACCTAATATTTTTATTTTAGCACACCTGGTAGGGTACCTCAGAGTGTAGGAAGAAACAGTGCAGGAATGCACAGGCTTCCAGAATGGCTGTTAGTTACAGCAGAACTTTGTGTTTTAATAAAAGAGACAGGCAACTTTGCGATCTCGTTAGGATCTTGAAGAAGTGTTGAGTCTAAAGCTTTTTTGCGTATTCCTTCATTCTCTGCAGCAACCTGTAACTCTGAAGATTAATTAATGACAGAAACCTTTAAAACCAATACAGTTGTAGTATAAATGTGTCTGGAACGTTACAAGCTGTTTCTGTGTTGGATGGGAATTTTATTTTTGTAAGACAGAATTTTCATTTTAAAATCACTTTTGAACATTTGGCTTATTTATTGCTTTCTTTATTTCCACATTAGCCACAATCCCCACCCCTAACCCCTACTAGTTTATACACATCCAGTACTCCTAATGGGTCCCAGTATCCCATATTCTCCATTGAACCAGTGCATTATTGCATGAGTGACATAAAAACAGGGAAGCCCAGAATTCCTTCTTTCAGAAGCCTCAAAAGAGGGGTAAGTTTGATAACAAGTTGAAATGCATGATGGGCTATGAACAGTGTGTTTGTGATGTGGCTTTTCTAATGCTCTTCACCCTCATTATAAGGCTTACTTTGTTAAAAGTAACACTTCAGCTGTAAGGTCACTTTTAGGATACTTTGTTTCACAGTGTACAGAAGTTACCCACCGGTTAAAAAAAAAAAAAAACAAAAAAAACACAGGACTCTTCATCGCATTTCAAATGCTTGTGCCTAAAAGAAAGGTGTTATAAAGAGGGTGCTCAGCATGTGTTTGATACCTTTCTTCATTGTTGTTCACATTCACAAATGTTTTCCTACCATCATGTAACATTTTTGCAGTAATTTATCATTGGGTATATAGTCACCACAAAAAAATCTTAACAAATCGGATGTCTTATTTGCTGACTTTTAATTGAAATAGTAGTAGTTGATTACAAGACACTGAACTGAAAAGGGAGAAATTTCATTTCTTTTGTACATCAAATGCTATATAGCACATGGTGCTTGCAGATTTCGAAATATTGACTTCTGAAACATTACAATTTTAATGCATTTTCTGATTAATAAATTGTTCTTGTTTGTCCAAGGTTCTTTTGGGTAAAATTATTGAAAATTTATTACCAAATGCCACCTTCTGAGATTTATCAATTCATTTACTAATTTATAGTGGCATATTCTGCAAACAGAATTTGTTTGGAAAGCAACAAAAGGGAAATGTTAAGTGGTTTCCTAGCAACATTTATAGTACTAGTGATAAATGTACTGGCACTTTCCTCTTACATCGGTGAAGCATAGGCTGCCCAGTTTATGTACTTCTAAAGATATTTATTGATCCAGATAATGAGATAATTGGATGCATTTAATTATATCTAATTCATGATTTTCTGATATTTATAAATAATATTGACTTGCTGTCTCATGTGCATCAAGAATGGTTGACTACTGTTGACATAATGGGGAGATCAAAGTACAGCAATGTTATATTGCGGTAAAGTTACGATTTAGAGGTTCCCTTGCTGTCATTCTGCAATATGAGTTACACTTAGAACTTAAATCTTTAAGTCATATTGTGGCATCTTATTTCAGGCTTCCAGATATCTTGGAAACACCCTTTCTACCATCACCATAATATTCTTTTTTTTTTTTTTTTGACAGTTCTTGTGGTGCTCTATTTAGGAGGACAGTTTCTCTTTTCCCCTTCTGAGTCACTTACCTCATAATTTGTTCTGGTTATGAAGATAATGTTCCTTCTTTAGTACTCAGTGAGGAACTGACTGGATTAGATGGTTGTTGAAGTGCCACAGGTCTTGGTTACACCTCCTTTTTGTTGCTCACTGAATGTATCAACTCCTGGCTCACAATCAACACCTTGTAGTATCAGTAGTTCTAGAACCTGTTACTGAAGCCAAAGATCGTCTAACCACTACAGAGTGCTAATGGAAAATGAAACCATATTCTTATTTATTTTTTCTATTCTTACAGTTCACTGTTCACATTGTAAAAGTGAATGAATTTAATATAAAATAATACTGCCTAAAATTAGCAAGGATCACTAGTGCCCTACAAATCTAGATTAACTTGGATATCTCACAGTATTAAAGTTAAGCTCTGTAAATCTTAAGGATGAACATTTAATTTTTATATATTTTGAAATCCCTTGCAAGCATTTTAGGACAACATATTATCACATATTAAGTGCCTTTTCAACTTAAATATATACTTCAATTTTAATAGCTTTGGGGTTTTATCATCTTATCAGTCTTATATTTAGCGTCTATCTTGATTCAGTGCTTAGTAGCTGCTAGTACATGATGCTGGTTTCCACAGTTTTGTCCCTGGAAAATGATGTCCAAATGGTATCGACATGCAGAACTACCAAATGGTATTAATGAGCTTCTGCTTCTGCCAAGGCGTATCCCTGAGCTGGCATCTATCGGGCAGTAAGCATGCTGGATATCCTGTTTTATGTGCCCCATACAAGATTTCACTCAAGGCACTGGAGGTCACAAAACCAGGCTGCCCTGCACTTCGTGCATTGCATCTGCTTACCGTGATGCGCGCTGAAGGTGGCAGCAGCTGTAGAATCAGTTATTGGAAAAAGACTTTAAGTACGGGCAAGTGTAACTTGCTGTGTTAGCACTGCTATCACATGCTGCTTATTGTCTGTTGAAATCTCAACGTTTCCAGGTAGTGTTAGTGCTTATGAGAGGTCTTTGCTTAATGCCACCTGATAAATAAATAGATGCATCATCAACAGTGACAGGTAAACCTTACCTGTGTTTTCTTGGAAGACCCTTTCTAAAGGGAACAAGAAGTTTATTCTGTAGCCATTTTACGTCTCTGGACTTCACTGGGGTTTCTACCACGGTATTGTTTGTGAAGGTGCTTTACTTTTCTTATTGCTAGAAATACCCTAATTTTGTGTGTGTGCCCCAGTCAACAGCCTTAATGATTGCTGAGGGTCATAAATTACATTGGAGGTACCTGTCTTCTAAATTGCTTGATGTTTCTCTGGAAATGGTTATCTGAAGTCACTGAAAGCATGGTAGATCTTGAGAAGGCTGTGGATGTCAAACCCAAGATACAACACCTGGCATCCCATGTTTTATTTGCTTCCCCTAAGGATAAAGTCTTTACTCTTTAAATGTCATTGGTTTTATCTGGACTAAAATATTTCTAGGAAGCAGCAATAACCGAAATGCTGTTTTCAGAAAGCAGAATTACTGACTTCTAAACTTGAAAAAGATCTTTGTTTATTGTTGTGCTACCGTGATAGTAAAGTAAATACATTGTAAAAATTATGTTTGTAAAAGTGATGGTAGTGGATTGTTAGCTGTAATTAACAAATTATTTGCATATGGCTGACCAGTCTTTCATCATCATCAAATTCTGCTATTTTGTGCAGTTGGCTGTGTGTTTCTTCTCCTACAATAGAAGTTATTTAGCATATTATTCAAAACACTGACATTCAAAAGTAGTTTCATGAAGTTGTGTATTAGTATTTCATGAGTTAAGCTACCCGTTATCACCTAGTAATTTTTAAAATCAGTAACTTTTAAAGCAGAATTGCACTTCTGATTATTGTATTTTTCTTTTCTTATGTTCATAGTAAAATGCATTTTTTATAAATTGAAATCTTAATCCTTAAGTAATATTTTAAAGATAGATTTTTAGGCATTAATTATTTTAGTAACTAGTCGTTGCACGTGAATAATTTCCCGTTTCTTTCTGTTTTCAAATGAACTGTGCAGTGGTCGGTGAAGATGGTAAGCCCGTGTGCTGATCTGTCTGCTGTACTTCTGCTAAGATAGCATGAAAGTAATCTTTTGAAAAGTGTTGCCATATCATAACTGCTTTAAGTCAGGTGCTGAAATACATCTTCAGATTTTCCACTCATATACACAGTCGTCTTAATCATCCATGCTTAAATGTAAGATAATTAAACTTGTGATCTGGCTGCAACTAAATCTGGGATTTTGGGATTTTAGGGTTGACCGGTATTCACGAGTTGGTCGTGATGGAAATACTTGGTGATTTCTTTGTCAGGAAAATTGTTAAAGCAGCATAGAATAGGTATAGGAAACAATTACAAAACTTGTGTAAAGGAGAAATATTGCAGGGGAGATGATCCTTTGTGTTTAGACTTGCTAGAAAGACGTTATATTAAATGAAACCCACACATTAATACTGTTGTTTTGCAGAGTAAACCAGTAAAATTCACAAGACAACCTCTGTTCTGATTATTGCTGTAGGATACTCTGGTTTTACCTGACCTGTAAGGAAGAGTGATACAGGGGATGTGACTGTCTTTTTCTTTGTAGTGTGTTACAGCACCTGAAAGGATTTTAATTACTTTTTTTCCTCCAGAAAGAAACACTGCTGCTTTATTTTGGAAACATCATATCTTGATTTCCCTCCTTTTATTGTGTCTTGTATTCCCTTCTTAAAAAGCAGTGAGGTTATGATTTTGCAAGTGCAAAAGAACCAAGAGGTTGAGGCGCAAGGAGATCCTAGGAAGGGGGAATTAGAAACTTTGCACCTGAGCCTAAGGCTGCTTGTGTCAGAATCTCGACGGCTGAATTTCTGTCAAGTTTCTTCTTGACAGAAGAAACGCTGTCCAGGCCGGTTCGCCTCCATGGAGGGTTACTGTAATGGCAAGTGGGTTTCTTGTGCTAAAACCAACTCTCTTAGGCAACAGGACACAAGTAGTGTAACTTAACCTTCTGTCACTAAGACACGTACCATAGTTCCTTCTTAACGTTGTTGGTGTCTGTCACCCTGAGGAGAAGAGTTTTCATAACAAACTCGGAAGATGCATAAAAATTTCTTTCTGTGCTTTTCACACCCAAGTCCTTCCATTCTGTTCATAATCTGGCACAAGTTTGCAATCCAACCTTTGCAGGTTTTGGCTTATAACAATAGGTAGTCTTAAGGTTTTTGGAGGGTTTTGTTTGTTTTGAAACACTATTTTTTGTAATGAAAAAGGTGTCCTGGACCATTTGAGCAAGTTTTGATTCAGATTAACAGATTTAAATCAAAATTTTGATGTTATAGAGGCTTTTTCTGTGCTCTATGAACTAGTTTTACTTGAGGTAAAATGCATCAAACAAACATGTAAGTTTTAATTTGTTTTCTAGCAAGATTGCTGAACTTCAGAAAGAGAACTGTAAGAGCACTTTGGAATGAAGATCCAAAATACAGTAATTTTCCTGTGATAGCATCCAAATCACCATAGAACACACACTCCAGAGAAAGAATCGATTACATACCTACCCTACACACATCTTAAATTTTTGTTCTGACTGAATTTGCTCTGTAGTAATTAATTCTGTCCTTTCTAAATCTGTTTTAAGTGCAGTGGATGTAACAGGAGGTACATGGCTCAGCTTTTCAGAAAAGTAATTAAGTCTCCAAGTTTTGAATTAGATCTGTGAGCCGACTGTTACAGAAGGCAGAAAGAACCTTGAATGAATGACTGCGATGTGGCAGCAAGAATGTGCATTTATTCTGTTGCGGTCTTATAGAGCTGTGTGTCGAGTAGAATTTTTAAGAAGGTCCATCTTGCTTCCAGTGAACACTTGTCCATGTGTGGGTATGTCAGCTCAGCTGTCCGGGTGCGTGTCTGTGACTTGTTTAACAGTGGTTCTACTTGCAGGGCCCTGCACTAGAAGACTTCAGCCATCTCCCTCCGGAACAAAGACGCAAGAAACTGCAACAGAGAATCGATGAACTTAACAGAGAACTACAGAAGGAAACAGACCAAAAGTGAGTGCATTTTTTGGATTTTGTCTTGGTTCTCTGGCTGCTTCTTTTGAAGAAGAGAAGCCAACAGTGCTCTGAAGCTAGGAGAGAATATACTAGTTCAGGCTATACACACATCTTAGTGCGTGGTTTATTGCGTGTAGGTTCTGTTGGCATTGCTTCCTCTGCTTTACTGTAATCCACATTTTGATGCTAATATTGCAGAGGAAACATTGGATGTATAAGCATGCACTAAACAAAATAATTAATGTGTAGATCTGTTGAGCAAGAGAGCTGCAACTTTGTGCATTAAGAACATTATTAATATTTAGAAAATTGCATATAACAAAACCCATGGGAAACAGTATTTAGACTGGATAGAGAAGTTGACGGAGTCCTCATGTGCTTGTGCACAACACGGGAAAGGCAAAGTGCTAGGATGACAGAAAGGGGAAAGGATTTAGGTGGGAGGAGGGGGGGGGGGAGCAGTAGTTCCTCACATCTGTGCTCAGAATTGAATCATGGGTCAGGATCTCATGCACATAAACATTATTTTGGCTTTAATGAATCAGTACCGGTGTATGTAACTTCTATAATTATTGCTGGGTTTTGAATGTTTTCAGAGATGCCCTCATAAAGATGAAGGATGTTTATGAAAAAAATCCCCAGATGGGTGATCCAGGCAGTCTGCAACCAAAATTAACTGAAACTATGAGCAACATGGACCGTCTTCGGATGGAAATACACAAGAATGAGGTTAGACTAAAAAAATTCCTTGGAAAATGTAAATCAGTGGTAAAATTGTAGTTTGCCATATGGGTTATAATTATATTCAGCACCCAGAAAAACTCTTAAGAAAGTGCTCCTGATACATTTTTTGTGGAGTGCTGTATTTTCAAGTATGTTCATGTAGCTAGAATAAGGATGTACATTACTAAAGATGTAAACTGTTCAGAAGAATTTCTTATTAGTCACTTATTCTGAAATTGATACATGATTAAAGATTATGTTTTTCCTTAAAACTGGTATGGAGTATAGGCTAAGCATGAGGGGTATGTTTATGCTTTGTGTGAAGGAATTGTGAGACTTCACATGTGAATGCAGTCTCTATGTGGCTATGTACTGACAAGTAAACTGTATGCAGTGAAGTGCATTGTTAAATGGTATTTTTAGATTTAGAATCAAGTTTTCTTTGACACCAGTATTTATCTTTTTTCTCCCGAAGGCCTGGCTCTCTGAAGTTGAAGGTAAAGTAGCAGCCCGAAGCGACAGGCGGCACAGCAGTGACATCAACCACCTTGTAACACAGGGCAGAGAGAGGTCACTATTCTGTCTCTACTGCTTTTCCTAAGCTAGACTCAGTATGTCTATTTGATAGTTAGCAGTTGGTGATGGTCGTTACTTATCCTCTGAAAGTGTATGTCCTTCTAAAGGAAAATCTTACTGGTTTCAAATCCTAGAGGTCACTTCATGTCATTATGGTAACGTAAAAAAAAAATAGCGAGTCTAACTGAAACACCCTAAACAGCAGTGCCTTTTAGAACTGTCTTACTCTGTTGCATAAAGCTCACCAGACTTCTGCGGAGACAGGTATGTCAGTTTTGTGTTTGTTTTTGTAGCAGAGTTCAGTGAGGCCTTTGCTAGATCAGTGTTTTCAGACTGTTACCTCCAGCAGTAAATATAAAAACTGCTCACAGGCGTTGCCGGAGCGATACCCACGGATGCTCTGAGTTTTAGAGCCAGGAACTCTGGAGCGTCCTCACACCGCAATCATTGTGTTTCAGCCCCGAAGGGAGTTACACGGATGATGCAAACCAGGAAGTGCGAGGCCCGCCACAGCAACATGCACATCCCAATGAGTTTGACGATGAGTTTGAAGATGACGATCCATTACCAGCTATAGGACATTGCAAGGCCATATATCCGTTTGATGGTAAGGTTAACAACGTGCACTGTGATTCCTTGGCTATACAGCATGGATTGTTTGTTATAGAGAAGACAGGTAAAATGACTTCAAGTAAATGAACTGTATGAGCAACTAGTTGCTTTTAAGATCAGTGGAAATACTTTATAAGTCACTTGAATTCATGGGCGGTACTTCTGTGCTGTTTTAAGATAAATACTAGCACAGCTATTGGCAAATATTTAGCTTTGCAGATTGGGCTAGGCTTTTGTCTGTAAGCCTGTCTGACCATATGTTCTCGTGCACAGATTTTTCGTTCTTCCTGTTTATATACAATCTGGAAACTTTGCCCTGGGAAAAAGATGACTTGAAATTCTGTCGGAACATTGAGCCTTCTTTGCCTCGTTTTTCCCAGGTCACAATGAAGGCACTCTAGCAATGAAAGAAGGAGAAATTTTGTACATCATCGAGGAGGACAAAGGAGATGGGTGGACGAGAGCTCGAAGACATAACGGAGAGGAAGGCTATGTGCCAACATCATATATAGATGTAACGCTAGAGAAAAACAGCAAAGGTGCAGTAACCTATATCTAACAGTAAACTGGCAGCTTTCGGTTGTACATTCCCCAGGGAAAATAGTGGAAAAACCAGGAAGTTACACAGGTTCACAGAAAGCATTAGAATGTCAGAAGTCAGCAATGAATGGTCTGTTGTTTGCAATGTGAGTTTGCTATAGTTTTTTTCAGAGATGACCACATTAAATTATGCATCTGACACTGGTCTGTAATTTTGACCAGTATCTTCTTTGTTTAACTGATCTAGGTGCTTCTGCTTTACAAAGCACTAAATTCCATTCAACTATTAAACTGGAAAAAACCAAGATTCTTGCTTGTTCTATAGAATACCTTGGTTTTATAGAGAACTGAAAAAAATACTTAGTTTTAAAGATAAATCTCTTAAGATTTACTGTTCCCACTTTTATGACTTAAACTACATGCTTAAAACAGAGGGTTTTTTCCTCTAATAACTAACTGAACTCAGTTACTGAAAATTATTAATTTCCTTCCTTAGCAAATACTTGGCAGCTTTCACTTCTTAAACAGGAAAATGTTTTCTGATTCTGAAAGCTCAACAAAAACACTCAGGAAAAAACATTATGATTAAGGACAGAAAGTCTGCTGACCTGCCTCTCCTTCCTTTTTAGTACTTGTAATGTAGAATGTTGTGTATTGGACACAGCTTCGTTGTTTTGTTTTAACTCTAGGCACCCTGAACAAACAAAAAAAGAGATCACGTGCAATGCTTGATGTTTTACTGAGACCTGTGAAAAGGGAATGATTTCCATATTCTTAATCTGTGCCTGTAAGCTAAGTTGTTGAATTGCGTCATGTTTAGTTCGAAATCGAGGTCTTAAATGTACAGTAATTCCCCTCACTGTTAAATCACTGAGGACTGGAAGCTGCGTTGCACTACTTGATGACTAGAAAAACAGCTGATCTAAAAGTTGTGGCTCGTGTTTCTAATGAGTTTGTGGAATTAGGTACAAAGCTAATGTACAGCCACCGAGAATGGCCTGTTAGAACTGAGCACGCTTCTCTGTCTTCTAAAGGCCTTCAGTAACTTTGTTCTTTTCTTTTTCCTCTTGGACTGCAGGTTCCTGAAGCGGGTTTCTGAGAAAATGGGCGAGATCTTGAAGGAGGTTACATGCAGCTGCTGGGGGGTGGGTGGGGGTGGGGTACTAGACGGGGAGGCCCAAGGGGAAAAGCTAGTTGCATGAATGCATGCAGACATACATTTAGTCACTAACATCTTAGCATCTCCATACATAGGTAAAGATGTATTACAAATTCTTCCATTTGTGCAGGAAAATAGAGTTCCATTACCAGAGTTAAAAGGCTACTGCTCCTAAAATTGCTTTGTTTTTATTGTCCTAGGTTGTCCCAGATGCACAAACTGGTTTTTAGCTTGTGCTGTGTTTTGGTTATCTCAGTTACACTCCTTTCCAACTCATTTTAATTGGCGGTCATTTAGAACCATATGTCGGTTGTCAGTCTGCCTGTGCCACCTCCATGCTCGCCGTTAACCTCCTGCATGCCTAGGCCAGTCAGGCATGTCTGCATAACACTTTGCCATCATTGCTTGTCTTATTTTGTAACAAATCATTTTCTTTAAGTATCTTCAGCACTAGAGTTTCATCCCAGTATCCATGTATGCTGCTATAACTATACCACTGCAACCATCATTACATTCCAGTTTTTGGCATAACTGATAAGAGACCGTAACGTGTTTGTGTTGATTTGGGGAAATGATACATCTCAGCTCTAGCCTACAATGCAATCGAGAGAAACTCCTAGAACTGTGGTCCATCTTCGGCACTTCAGTAACCTGTTGGGAGCACTGAAAACCTGGAACAGAACCACCACCACAGAGATTCACCACTGCAAGCTAATGACTGTTTTCAGAAGTCAACCACTTGCCATTCAAATGCTGCCTTAAACTAGAGTGCCTAAACCTGTTGTTTGCCAACACTACCACTTACAGTATCCCACAAAGGGCTTTGTGTCTCAGCTCTTTTCACAGCGCTGCAGCTGCTGAGGTAGCCACGGTAGGTGTTTTCTAGAGCTCTACTTTACTGGATACATGGTGCATCGTGAATTTTATACATTGAAACGTGTATCTCTTCATTTGACTTCAATATTTTTTTTAAATATTTTTATGGAAACTGTCTTTTAGTTTTTCACTATGAAGTTCCAATTTTAATTACTGCAGTGCTAGTCCATTTCTGGGTGATGCTTCATTGTATGGACCAGTTGAAATTCAAGTGATACTTCGTAATGATCTATGTGCACTTTTACTTGTAAACAATTGAAATTTGCATATGTTTATACGTGTAAATATAGTTGTCTGCAGTGCCCCTATGGCTTATGTTGTCTTGCCTCCCATTTGTGGTCCTATTAATAAGTACATCATATCTGATTTAATAGGGTGATAAGAATTAGACTGGAAATGTTGGGGGGAGGGATACTTGTATCAAGCAAGCTTGTCAACCCAGCCACCTGCTGTTTGGGGAAATGAAATAATAATCAAAACATCTTGTTTTTCTGGGGTCTGAAGCAATATTTGGATGCAGCGGTGCTGGATTCTTTTTCATTTCAGTGTTATTAGGAACTGTACTACAAGTAAATCTGAATTTGAGTGACTTGTGTAGAGGTTTATTCCTTTTGTTATGTATACCACTATTACACAGCTTGACCTAGTGTATTATGGGGGCTATTAAACTCTAAATTTTAGATTTTTGGAGCTTGTATACAGGGTTATTTATATAATAATGTGACATTACTCAATACTGACAAAACTACTTAGGTAGTTTTTTGGGTTTGGGGTATTTTGGGGGTTTGGTGGGCTTTTTTTTGTTGGGGGGGTTGGTTTTTTTGGGTTTGGGGTTGGTTTTTTTGGTTGTTTTTTTTTTTTTTTTTTATCTAGTGCTTTTTTATTTTAAAAAGTTAGAGAAAAGGAGGAAATGTGATCTGTGTATTTTCTGCTAAAGGGCCTGCGGTTTGCCTGGCTAACAGCCTTGCAGGTCAGTAATAACACTTCCTGGTAAAGGACTAAATGTTCTTGTCACGCTACTGTTTTTGTTTTTCTGAAACCAGGATTTGCTTCCTTTGGAGGCAGGTTGCTTTCATGAGGGATAGTGCAACTTGTATGAGGGTTATTAAACATAGGAAAAAAACATTTGTACTTGCACAGCTAGTTATAAGTCACTTATTCTAAAATTCTGAATGTGAGTTGTCTTAAAGAATCTTACATTTTCCAGTAATTTTTAATCCTTTTTGTGCACATGTTGATTTCCTAAATGTTAAATGCTTTGTTTAAAGATAGTGTTCTCTGTTGAGAATATTTTCCTGGAATAAAAAAAATCTTTTCATGGTCTAAATAATTAGCTTCCCTGATTGTCTTCTGTTAAGAATGACAAAGAGACTTACCTCTTCTTATGGTGGCAGCACCTCTGCGATGGTTGTAGATGGGTGGAGCAGATACTACCATGTTTGTGTTGGTTTTGTCATTAGCTTGCTCAAATACTTTCAAATGCTGTAAATACCATCTCGCTGCAGAAATAGGCTTACTGACAACGAACACGTGCAGCTCTAACCATAGTTCTTGCTTAAAAATTCATACAACTTCTGAGGATAACGCTTGTACACCAATTCTGTGTGTGACAAAGTGGACTTTGCTGATCAACACCGTGCACGCTGGTTTCCTATGAAAAGCACTAACAGCTTATGCTTTGCCTTCATCCAAAGGAAAAAAAAAATACTACTTACCACAGTGATTCACTTCAGTAAATGAAGCAAGTTTTAATATATACGTACACCCACATTTACTCATATCTGAAAGCATTTTAATTCTCTGGATTGTTTGTTCTTGCCATTTCATCATTCATTCCTGGCACCGTAGCTGTTGCGCAGATTCCAGCAAAAGCCAAAGTACTACAGATGTTGTCTTAAAAAAAACCAACCGTAAGTTGTCCCAACACATATATAACTAATTTTCTACTTTCATAGGTGCCTGGGATATTTGAGCCTTCTGTTGTGGTCACAGATACAGGATCATTTCTCCAACCTGCAAATATGCAAACTATTTTGCATAAAGTTACACTTTAATTCACAATTCTATGTACAATGTTTTATATTCATTAAAGGAATATTGTACAACAAATTTTCTGCAATGTCACATACTGAATCTATCATTTTATATACACTGTTTGCTTCATTTTAATATTAAGATGCCAATGCCCTTACTCCTAGGCATTATCAAAACATTGCAATTCTGGGGAAATACAAAAAGCTGTAAGACTATCTTACAGGGATAACCTAACTGTTTAAGGGGATCATTAAATGACATGGTGACACAGTAAATAAATAATTTGTTTAGAAATCAGTAGTTTTAAAACAAGTGTGCATTGTGCAGTTAAAAGTTCTAAACATCTTGTGAAATGCAAGAAGTTTGTGCAGTATCAAATTGCCAAGAGAAAGCTAAGGTTATTTCAAGTATATAATTTAAATAGTGTTTAGAAAGTCCTATATACTTAATTGTTCCACCTGCTTCACTAGAGGAGGTTCCAGTTTTCGGGAAAGTGCAGTTAAAATCTGGCTGAATTTCTCGTATCTTTCATTTTGATTAACTTGTGCTCCTTTGCTGCCCCAGAGCAATCTCATTTGAAATTCTGTCTTGAAGATTTCACTCATCTCTTCATCTGGCTGGAAACCTAGTAAGCAAGAAGAATCCCACTATATCAGCATCAGGCAAGTTTTTTATTCAGAAGAAATGGCACTTCAACTGTACTCGCTCCAACCCTCCAAAAAAGATAAGCTTAGTCTGCTGGGTTTCTTTCGCACAATGATTTTAACAAGTCAACAGTGAAAATCCTTTCCGTCTGTGACTTCCTAATAGCACACAAATGGCTTTAGGGACACGGGGATGGGCGATCCTTTGCTCAAGTCTAATGGTCTAGAATTGTCATTACAACCCAAACTTAAATAGAATTACTGATGTATACATGCTGCCTGCAGAAATACCTGTATTTCTCTCCCCTCAACTTTTCCACTGCAAGCTTAAAGTATGTTGCTGCTTCCTGGCTGCAAGCTGTCAAGATCTCGATGTTGATCTTGACTGCTGTAAAGAATCCTGTTATGATGGCTGGTGTTTTATTAGCAAAAACCAGAGAAAAATATTTAAACAGAAGACAGGAATTTATCCTTGTTGCTTACTTGTACTTCTGTTCAGTTGCTAGAGGGGTCAATGTATGGAGTCGGGAGTATGTTTAGCAAAAATGTATGCTCTGTTGCTTACTGGAGAACTGTAGTGACAAATAATTTACTGTCTGCTTTTAAAGAATATTGACGTTGTCCTCAGGCTGAGTTTCCTGCAGGACATTTGCCACTATCTCAGCTCCCACGAAACAGGGCAAGAATTTCTTGCTCTGACTTTCAGTGGCACTTAGAGATCTTATTCTTCAGCCATAGCCCACACTTTCTGTTGACGTGCAGCAGTTTTGCCTGCTGGTGCTGCTTACCTTCCAGCATGCGTTCTGCGGTCAGGCTGTACATTTCTGCGTTCTGTGCTATCCGACGGGCCGCAGCCAAGTGTTTGAGCATTATTTCACAGCTCTGGTCACTGTTTTCCCACAGGTCCATGCCTTCAAAAACAACAGCTTGTCGCTCCATCAGGGTAATGAGAGGCATCAGCAGTGGCACTGTTACGTTGGTCTGTTGAACGCTGCTGGTCTCTGGGATAGAGAGTAACAAACAAAACAGATCATCAGACACTAAAAAAACCTGCTACCTGAAGGAGGTAGTGTAGCTGCAGTGTTCTTTTCCAAGCTGAAAACTACTATTTGTCTTCCATCTTTCAGATTAACAGCTTACCTCAGATATACCTGTCCTACCGGTTTCCAACTAACTAGTTGGGGGAGAAGGCCAAGACAAATTAGTGTTGGAAAACTATTTGCTACAGGAGAAGGCTCTGCTGAATTACAAGTCAGTGGCATAAAGATTTTAAACACATTTAACATCTGGGTCATTCCAGTAAATTCTGAGAGGCTAAAAAGTCTTCCATCCCCACCCATTCTCTCCACCTTGCACCCTTCTGGAGACTACAGCTGCAAAGCATCTGATGCAGGAGCACCTGATGTGGTCAGAGGAAGTATCTGACTAACCTGTTCTTTGTACTGGAGGATTCATCCTCTGATCGACAGGCAAAGCAGATAAAAAAGCAGAATCTGCCAGAAGTAACTCTGCTCTGAGGAAGATGATTTTTTTTCCTGTCCTTGAGGCAAGATGATGGAGTGTTTCAGCTCCACAAGGGAGCATGGGTTTGGGAAGAATCTTCTGTTCTGCATGGGTACGTGCACACCAGCACACACTGACGTTTGGCTGGCGGACTGCTGCCTTCTCTTTCATTGTCTTACACTGCATTTATACAAGTTTACATAGTCCTTTTAACATGTGATGCACAGTTACTGAAACAGCTATCTCATTTCCCTACGCAATAAATGAGGAGTGGGAGAGTTAAAAGGCTAAACAGAAACCAGTGTCGCTCATACTCACTATTCCACTCATCTTGTCCTTCATGCAAAGCTTTGCTAAATGGCTTCAGCTGTTTTTCATACGTAATGGCAGTTTGGGTATAATGATGCCTTAGAGAGGTCCAGGTTTGTTCTAACCGAGTGACCTGTTCAGACAAAATAGAGAATACCCGTTACTGTCTCCATAGCCGTTCACAGGAAGAGTACACTGCTAGTGATGAAGTTCCTGTTCTGCTGATCTCTTTCGTCTTAAAGAAACTGCATAAATTAAACCATCAAACTCCTCCATATTTTGCAACATAAAGAGAAACAGATACTTACCTGTGGCATTTCCAGTGCTTTCATAATGGCAGAAAACGCATACAAGTCTCCCAGCGAGTCCTTCAGCTCCACTGCGACCTGGATGATCCTGTTTAATGTTGCTGTTCTGTCTTCTAGACTTCCTGTGCAACCCAAGATATCCACAGCTATTCCTATTGCCATGGTATTGTGCCTGTAAGTGAAACAATTCACACTCCTGGTTACAAATTATGACATTTAATAATACATTATGCTGTACACTCATTCAGAGGAGATCAATTCAAAGTTGTATTTCAATATCTTTGTGCACGCAGCGAACTTACTAACATCTCTGTATCAAAAGCAGTAATGGAATTATATGGAATAGATACTGGCTTTGAATTTAATAAATTTTCCTAGGATATTACTAATGTACAAAATTCTGCTCAAGCAACAAATGTACGAGCACTTCCAGGAAAATTGCCCCAGTTTCCTTTGTCCTCCACATTCAAATCCTGGGACCTTCCCCCTAAATTTCAGCAACACAACTACTGAAATCTGAATCAGAAAAACTAGATCAGAGATAGAAGACCTTAATTGTTCCCCCCTTAACTCGTACAGAAAGCTTTGCTAATGATTTTTTACTTTAGTAGATCCTCTAGCCTCTTCCCCACTTGCAGGAGGCTGCTACCTTCAGTCTCTTCGACACACACTTAAATGCTCAGCTACATTATAGGTCCCCTGAACTTCAGTTTACCTGAGCTCTTAACAAGTGTTCAGCAGCTCTAAGGACGCTGCTTTCATTACAGTTCCCCTTTTCCTATGTTACATGCGTGGAGTTGCCCCATGACCTTAAGGAATTTTTCCTGTGCAAAAAAAGTTAATATGCCACCTCACTAAATTATCTCTGTAGACATGAATTCAGAAGACGTGCAGGAGAGCATTCTTTGAGGAAATCTAGAGTGCGGCATAGCAATGCTCTGATCTCCTGGCCATCTGCCCTGGAAATGAGTAACAGGAACATTCACCTTTCAATGAGGTCAAGGCGCAGCTGATGTCCGTAAGGCAAGGTAATCAGTTCCAGACCAGAGTTCACTCCCATAATCCTCCTCATTTCTTCAGAAACTTCTAGTATCCTCGCCACCTGTCAAGTGCAAAAGTGCACAAGTTTTGAAACCAACTTCAACCAACCAACCCTAGCCACATAGAAGTCCTCCAGGTTAGTGCAGGGGCTACAAAGCCAAGTGCACAGCATGCAACATTAGAATACAGTCATTAAGAGAAACTGAACCTAGGCGCATGCAGCGCCTTACAGAAAGAAACCAATAAAGTGGGAGGGGTTTTTGCATGATTCAGCCATCAGGAAACATGTAACAGGTGTGACCAAAGTGCTTCGTTGAGCTTCTGCTCTCCACTTCCAGAAGAAGATTCATACACAAGCTCCAGGAAATGTGCTCTCGTGGCCTGACCATCGTCAGGGTGGTGCACTCTGGCCTTAAGGATGTACAAACTCGCTTTGCCGCCTTCATTTCTGAAAAGACAACTGCTCAGAATGTTTTTGGATTATACCACAATGTCCTCATAAGGATTAATTAATAAAAACACTTTAAGGACACTGAATGCCGAGCACTTAATGAAGTTGGTATGTGAAAGCTGACACCCTCACCAATTTGTCTTTCCTTTTTAAATGTACAGTATTAGCTAATGCTTATATCAATAACAATTATATATGCTAATTCTAAGCAAAACCACATTAATATGGTAATGTGAGATTACCTGCTTGTTTAAGGCCCGTATGACACATTTACCAATCTGCGTGCTGTTTTCTGATACGCCCATCAGCAGGCTTTCTCGGTTATGAAGAGATGAAAGCAACCTAGGCCACACAACAAGCCTCACCGGTACAAAATCCAGCACTGCAGAGAAACCTGTTTCACTTGCAGAGACACAGGAGGGATGCGAAGCCCCTGGAGACACCGATTGCTACTCCTTCCTCACAAAGAGCCCTCTCAGGCATGCCAGTGGCAGATACCCTATCACTTACCATATGGGTGCTGCTTTCATTATTAGAAATGTCATTATTTAAAAGGTGAACTGGGCTACTGATGCCACAGAAGACGTATGAACTTTAGCCTTATCACAGATCTCCGTAGGAAGCATTTATTCTGGCCCAGTTCACATGCCAATCTCATTGTATCATGCAGTTCTTATCAGTGCAGTCGGATGCAACCAGTTACCAATGAATGACAGTCACTGCCTCTCGGCAGCACGAGATAAAGATAAAATAGATTTCTCTTCATGTCCCAACTAGTTACTATTCCTGTTCCAAAATCCAAATTCTGTTTCTGTAAAACACTCCAGTGACTTAATTGTACAGGCTCCCACACTTCCAGCAGGCCAGTTTCCTTGGGCCCATTCCGAAGTTTATAGGACTTAAAATAAGTAGACTAATAATGAGCTAATTGACTTTTTTATAGATATATAAATACGCTTACTACTTCTGTAAGGCATGCATATCCTATGCCTTCAAGCAACGTACTCTTCAACAATATATTAAAAGTCATTCTGGTTATTGTTACTAGGTTGAGGTGAATGCTGAAACTAAAATGTTACAGAACACTCTTACTACTCCAGGAACCATAGTAAAGACGCCACGGTCTGTCACTTGTGAAAAGACCAAGCAGAGTGGAGCTGAGATTTCCTGAGTCACCGTGTCTGCATGAAGCCTCCCTGGGCGGCAGCCAGCCCTGCTACTGAGGAGAGAAGCTGTGTTTGCTGTTTGCACTCGCACACACGCTCATCCTGCTGCCGCGCCAGGGAGCTGCCCCCTTCCCAGACCCACGCGTGCATCGGTGCAGCAGCACTAGCAGAGTGCTCCCCACACGCTTCTTCTGGAGCACCACCGTCCCTCGCTTCCCTGTCTGCGATGGAGTTGCCCAGTCAGCAGCCCCGTGTGGCCCCGTGACACCTGGTCCTGCAGCTGCTCTGTGGCAGGTACAGCAAAGCAGCGCAGCTGCAACTGCAGCGGCATTTCTTCTATTGCACAAAGTCATCACCTCACAGGGAGACGACCTTTCCTGTGCTTCCACATCTCTGATTCAACAGCTGATCTCCAAGCCCTATCAGCTGAACGAAGTCTACACTGTCCAAAGTATTTTGTATTTCTACATCTTTCTAAACAATTCCACTAGCAGTACAGAGAAATGCAGGAGCATTGCGAGCTGTTTTCCCACGCCACCTATCCAGCTGTAAGAGACTCGGACAAAGATTAGACGAGCAGCTAATTTTAGAAGTTTAAATATATTTAGTTCCATTGAACACCGTATATTATGGCCAGCAGTATGGCAGCCAGGTGATGTCTGTCTCCTGTCTGCCCTTGTAAGCTAACTAGCTATTTCCTGGCACGAGTAGTTCTTCCCACAGCGGTGCCTACAGCACGGATAGCTCTTCCCCCAGTACAGAAGAAAGGCTGAATCACAGATACACAGCAACTGATAGGAGATTAAAAAGATGTATGGAACACTGAGAATCTGAGTCTGAAGTCAAGGATGGTGGGAGACCTTTAGTTTGTAGAGTTTGTTAACATGCTTGTTCTTCAAATGGGGGCAGGGGGAAACAAACTCTACCCTAAAAATTCCTGCAAACAATTCATTTATTACATTAGCTGCGAATCTACCCATTAATCTCTTCAAATCAGTTCTTTAAGAAGCCTAAACTTGCATAATATAAAATAAAAGGCAAGAAATTCTTAATTTATCTTTTTTACCTTGCAGTCCATTCTAAGAATGTGCTGTGCAATAATCTTTGGATTGTTGTTGGTGAAAAGCTCTTTGACTCTTCTTAACATTGATGTTTCCAATGGCTTGTTTTCAGGAGGAAGTAATTTGGATTCAAAATCATTCGGTTTAAAACTGGACACCATCTCAAAAACAGGTGCAGAAAAGATGCTGTCTCCTTCCGCCACCTCAGCTGAAGCTTGTAAAGGATCCGCAGAGTTCATTGTAGGGTCATCTTCCAGGATCAAATAGTTTGTTTCAGAGTTCCTGAATGAGTGTGTTCCCCTCTCCTTCCGTGTCAGATGTTCCACGTAGCTGTTTTTCTGACCTAAAGGTTTTGTTGCTGCAGGATCTCTGGCAGGGCTTAGTTCACAATAGTGTCCTTCTGAACTGTGGAAAGCCGAAGGAGAATCTGGGGGCTTTATCAGGGATGCTTTGCTGGGCTTAGGTGGAGGCTTCGGCCAGAGCTGACTGTCTGATCCTCTAAGAGCTTCCCCTACTTGTGACTCAGAGGTGACTTTCTGAGCAATGGTGGGGCTTAGAGAAGGTTCACTGCCTGTTCTAAACGCAGGAGAGCTTGGACAGGAGTCTGCATCTGCTTGAGGTGATCGAGGTGGATGTCTTGAACCTGCACGGGAAAATGGTATTTTGGAAGGTCAAAACATACACCAATCCTGATGCCTGTCCCAGGGTTCATCTCTTAATGCTACTTGCTGAGGAAAATAATGGTCAGATCATGTCAATTATTCACTGACAAAAACGTATATGAAATTATATTTTGTGGAACAAACTAGCCAGCAAATTCCATTCACTTGCTGATCTTCCTGAAATCCCAAATACACAGAACAGCTGCACCATAATATTATTCTGTGGTAACGCTGACAAAAATTCCAGTCCCTGCTGCATACATAAGCTATACTGTCAGAGCTGGAGAGTCTCCATGGCTTGGAATAGGAGGTTCCTTTGTAACCTGATCGAGGCTATAAAAACAGAAACTTCCAGCCACACCACATAAAAGATGAGTCATTTCTGAGAATGACAAGTTTGAGATGAAAGAAAAAACTTCCCGAAGTCAAGCCTGAACCTGCAATAGGTATGGAAGGAATGAATTTCAGGGATGCTAATCTTTTTGCTAAACAGTGGCTGACTTGAAGAGCTGGAGAAACACATCCATATACTTGTGTGTATTTATGCCTCATCCTGTACTCACTGCATATGCAAACCTCAGCATCCAATACAGGACTGAGCCCTATATTGGCCATTCCCCATCTCCAGTTCTCAGTGCCTTTGCAGGTGTCTACAGCGAAGCGGCCAGTTGCATCGTGTGGGCTTCACTGCTTGTTTCACGCAGACAACAAAATCTGCAAATCACAGCCTGTCGCCACTCATAAGCAGCATGGTACCAGAACCTGCTTGGAGGACCGCATGGCAAAAGGCACAGCAGTTAACTGTTACGTTACCAAAAGAAAAGTTTTTGCAGCCATGGATTGGAATAAAATAATCAATTCAACTGCAGATGGCCAGAAACCTGTTTTACAAATGTCTGTCCCTCCCACTGTTAAACACGGGAGCACACCCTTTCTACCAAAGTACAGTCTCACTATACAAATACTTAATATTATCTTTGTCTTGAGAAGTCTTTCCACAATAAACACTCCTAAGTTTTAACAGCTACTGTATTCAAAATAACTAGCAGCCTTAGAAGTCAAACACATGGGAACAGATGCATCACTGCAAGCTTCCTTACACAGTATGCTAGTTTGGAAACAATTACTTAAACCTCTGAAAAATGTGAGAAAGAAAAAGCTATGGTCAACAACCAACAAGTGTTGGTACACCCTGTATTGCTGGAGGAAGACAATAAGAGGGCTATGGAACCAGACAGCAGCAAAAGGAATGAAAAGTAAAAAGGATGGGGGCCAGGGGGGAAGAGAAATTGGGAGAAAAAGATGGACAGAAGTGAGTACAAAAGCCGTGGTAGTGCTTTTCTCCTGGTGAGGAACACTACCACATCTGCATAATTTACCAAGGAAAAAAAAAGCAGTTACCATGATTTCCACGAAGCACGGCTTCTACTTAAGACTTCTGTCAGAATGACAGGAGTGAAACAAGGCAGTTCTTATGAAGCAGGAAAGGTAGTATTTTGTCAAAAAGGGTACTGAAGCCAACTGTAGCTGACATTTTTTTGGTGTGGAAGCCTGCTGTGTGCTAAGGTACTCGGCCAGCTGGTGCATTGTAAATAAAAAACTGTCCCAATGGCTTAAAGAGCAGTAGCGTGCTAACACAGCTGACACTGGCCATTAAATGTAACTGTATGTACAGTACTCTGAACACTCAACAGACTCACTCTGGTCTGAAGTGCAACAGACCACCTGGGCACTTCTATAAGCACAAAACATTTAATTACAAAACATACCTATCAGCAGATAGCTCTCCGACTGGTGAGCCTTCAAAGGGAATCTTTTCTCCAGAACGTGATCCAAACTAGCTGGCTGGCTACCACTTTTTTCTTTGTTTCTAGGGTAAACAACAATGCAAACAAAAACATGTCAATATATGCAACACTCTTAACACACGTACCTAATTGCCAGAACATATCATAACCAGGGCAAGGATCATTAACCTTCCACTTGGGCAGCTTATGAGAATAAAAGGTACTTGATGCTGTTGTGGTAGCAATGAAATGGGCGATAACATATGTGACCCTGCAGCATTTGCGAGGGTGTTTCTTTGAATGTTGAGAATTTTTAATCAAACATTAGATTGGGACACTGAAATTAGGATCCATTATTCCACACGGTATTTCTATTGCAGAAGTCAAATACGGAAAGACAGACCTCTCTGGGACAGCAGCAAGATTTTATTTTAATCCTTCATCTCATAATAGTCAGAACTTGCCAAGTTGCTGCAGAACAAGCTGCACCACTGTTGTGCTTCCAAGAGTCTACATTTGCTCTTGCTCTGTGCATTTGCTGATTTTTAGCAAAGGATTTTTCAGGGCCTAAAACACGCCTCAAGCTAGTCTTCCATCTAAAATCAGAGTCAAAATTCACATCACCTGCAGCAGGGGCTGATAGTTACCTCATTTCCCTCCATAAGAACAGCAAAATTAAAGTACCTCAGAAGATTTCCTCTGGGTAAGCTCTGCTCCGGGGACTGCATGCTGGATACACCAAGGCTCAACCTTTTTGCAGTTTCTGTTTTTCCTTCGGGGATGCTTGACTCTCTCTGTCGGACTGGAGTTACACCATACTTTTCTTCTAGACATCTGAGAGGCACAGTCCTGTTGATCGGTTGAAAAATAATTGCTCCGCTCTGCTTTGATATCGGTGTGCGATTCCCAACATAGTATCTAACTAAGCCGGGGATACTGTCGAAACTTTCAAGTTCGAACTGATACTGAACACGGCAGTAGGCTTCATTGAGTCTTAGAACTGTTCTGTTGATTTTAAAATGCTGAGAGGTATTTTTCCACTGACAGGTAAGAACAAAGTTCCCAGGACTCGAGAGAGAATCCCTAATCAGAAAATCTCCATCTCTCTGAACCAGGCTTTCTGCCACCTTTGAGAAAAAACAAATTATAAAAAAAAAAAAAATGCTTTCAGAATTGGAAAACAAGTAGTCAAACAGCACATTGCAACAAAATATTCTTAAACATAGGACTTAATTTGGCTGCTCTGGGAGGACAGACAAAGCAAGAAATACAAAGCAAAGCATGAAGTGTGGTAGAAAAACAATGTCTTCAGTTCTAATATTAATAGCTCATCCCACAGCACAGAGCTGGAGGCGCTTTTTGGAAAATGCCTAGCAGCATGACCCACTCTTGCATATATATTTCTTCTAGTTCACCAATAGAAAAGAAGGCATGAAGGGAAAGCAATGACTCCGGATTTTAGAGTTTAAAGCATCTGAATAGACAATCACACTGAAGTTTAGAAGCTACTACTACAGGACCCCAGAAACTGTCCTTCATTATTACCTGAAGTGACAGAAGCTTTCATTTTTTATTCTTTGTGAATACTGCACTGTCCTAGGAAGAGTCAGAGAAACCCTGTTTTTCTGTTTGGAGTTAGTCCTTTGATATGACAAATTGCACATCTAGCAGTTAACCTTCAGCCAGCGCACAGGGCTGCTGTGCCTGCCCTGGCCCGGTGAAGGGCAGCCGGGGCTCTGCGGAGGCAGGTCCGCGGGGGAGCTCCAGCTGCTCCGGGAACCTACGCTCCAACCCAGCGACAGCGTGAGCTCGTTCGTAACTACATCTGTAAGGATCAAAATTACGTTTCTGCACAGATTTTGTTGTGGTTGTTTTTTTCCTCCCCCAAATTCAAGGAAGAAAATAAGAACACTTTCACTTCAGTTAAGAATACTGAACCAAATTAATGTCAGCCTGTCTGAACAATATGTGGGGAAAGCATTCTCAAATAAAGCTTAAATTCCAGTTCCACCTTTATTCAGTGAACACAAGTCCTGAAATACCTGTATTTTTCCACCAGTGTCTGCCCTGAACCCCTCCTCAACCTTGTTTTATGCCAAGCTGTGATAAATACCATAGCTTTCACACAAACAAGCATTACATTTCTACTAAGTTAATGCAGATATCAGAGGTGTGTATAGTACTTTAGCGCACCTCTGCCTGTCTATAAATCTCAAAGCAGATTTGGCACGTACCTGCCGAGGAATACGTCCATGGTACCAGGCATGGCTACGCAAGTCTTCACTGCTTAGCTGTAGTTCTTCCTCTAACTCCTTCTTCAGTTTTTCTGGGCTGTTGTCCATAACTTGCCTCTCCCTAGAAAACTACAATAAAAGATTAAAAGCTTCAACTGTGCCAAGTTTAGTGATTAACATTTTACCTGGGTTATAACATCCATCACATGATCTGCACTAGCCGCTGGAATGCGGGTGCTGCTTTAGCAGGCTGGCTTGGCCTCGCTCTCTAGACTGTATCTGCAAAATCCAGCATTCGGTGAGATAACGTGATTGTTATACACTGCACGGAACAGAGGCAAAGTGTTCTGTCTGTACACCAAGCTAACAATGACACACCTACAAAGTCACTTCTCTTACTTCCTCTCCCAATAAGAATTCTAACTATACTGCAAAAAAATGGAGCTGGACCCAAATGCCCTGCTCCAATATTCCTCCTTCTGTTTAAACTTTTGTTTTAAATTCAGATTTGCCCCTCCCCACCCCCAACTGGATGGATGAAACAATCCAATTAAGAATATTCCCAATGCATCAACACAGCCTAACCTGGACATAGAGAGTTGTTCAATATTTCTGTTGCACTAAAAAACAATTTGCCAAAGTAAATTTTCAACCTTAAAGGGCTTGCTTCTAATGGTCATTAAACCTGCATGTCCAAGACCTTCCACTCTTAAGGGAAAAAAAGCTCCTGCTGCCCCTTAGCACAAAAAGCACGAGATCTGCTTGGAGATATCTCCATCACTCCTATACAACTACTACAGGACTTTCTGGAAAAATTCCATCTTCATCTCTTCTTGGAGTACAGCTTCCATGGTAGACTACTCTGGCTCATTAGTTCTTCTTGTACATGCAGTGCTGCGACCAAAGTAAGGTGCCGTATCTTCTCTAGAGAGCTGTCACGTACTCATTCATAGCACTCAGCAGAGGGAAGTCTTTGGGCTTCCTTACATTCTCCAATTTATTGCAAGGCTCCAGCCCATCTTTACTGTTGCTGCAGAGTTTCAAAAGCCTAACATACCCAAAAGGAACAGGTTCACTGCAATGAACATCTTCTGCATCGAACAAAGAATCAGAGTATACCCTCTCTTAAAAAAAAGTGCATTTTAAAAAAGAGAGGGAGAGAGCACGCTGAGGTAAACACACAACACATGCGTTATTTAAAAAAAGAACTGGCAATGCTTGCCCACCGATCCTATGCTTTCTGGGAATACTGCTCCCTATAGCATTTTCTTCTTCGTACTGAGTACTCACAGCACCCGACCGTGGGAGCAGGTGGCATACATTTAGCACTTCTTTCAACAATCCTCCCTGCAACTCCAAGCAGACTGAATTACAACAGATTACTAGACAGCAGATTTTTGGTGGAATAGTGCCAGAAGCAGCATCCTGCTGCCAAGACTATATTAACATGCTGGGAGCCCAGAGATATTCTGAGATTTCCCCTCTTCTCTGCTTTTCTCGGGGAAAACTAAGGCTTCTCTTCAACAAATAACAAATGAACACAGTGGCTTATACAGGAAGGTAAAAGATAAAAACAACCTGGTAAAGAATCACTTTTCACCTCTGTTTTGCTTCTGTAAACCATAACGGGGTGGTATTTATCCATACAAATGCGGTTCAATGGACAAGCGTTTTCAACAAAGAGTAAATCCTTTGTGCTTTTGTACAGTCCCAGGTCTTTCACCAACTCCTCCCAAGCTTTACAAGAAGAAAAGTCTGTACAGGAAGAAACCATGCCACAAAGAACAGACCTTCACTGCAAGGGCTCTTTGATAAAACCACGTACCATGTGAAGAGATCAAGTTACTGGGTGTAGAAAGAGCCATAGCAGAGGTCTGGTAAGGTCTCAAGTCCAAAAGCATATTGAAGTGTCAAAACATGGCCAAAAATCCCCGTTCCGCTCCAAACCTCTGTGACCTGTCAGGCTAGCGTAGCTACAGGACTAGTGGCACAGGCCTGCCACCTTCGCTTCCCAACTCACACGGCGGGGTACCCATCTAAAGCCGACCGGGTTGATTCCAGGATTAACGGCCATTTTACTGCCACATCTTACAGAACGACAGCCAGAATCACAACATTTGCAATAAGCTGAAGGTAGAGCGAAGGGCACACAAACTGAGAGTAGACTTCTCAAGAGCACCTTTCCCCTGACCACGTGGGGAAGTGGCCAGACAACTTTTAAAGCACCCCTCCAGTCTCAACAGCAGCGTTCAGTTGTAACGGTACACAAACCTATTACGTGCACAGCTGAGTATTTTGCTGATCTTGAAGGACACGCTACTTTAATGTGGACTGTATTTAAGTTTTTAAAAGATGCTTTCGATTGAATAGGGATTTTAAAAAACCCGAAGCTACCCCAAAGCTACTGTACAAATTGATACCATCATTCCAAAAGCATCTCACTGTATCTCAGTGGTAGGCAAAGCCATGGTAAATGGCACAGACTGTAGCACACGGATGCAATAACTGAATTTGCTTAGGAGAGCTACATTCTTAGCCAACAAAAAGTTATAGGTCTTTGCGTATGGACTAATTTCATCCATTTTACTGACATGAATTATCTTAAAAAACAGGATGATCAAGCTACAGATACACATGAAGTACAAACTCAGCAGAGAAACCTAGAATTTCTTCTGGTGGTTAAACGGATTTTCCCCTACTCAGATGAACATAATGAGACACATACTGCACTTGAGTTACATCTAGCAACACAACAAGAAAAACACTTAAGGAGTCCAAACCAACTAAATTGTTCACATTCATGATTATTGGTTTGTTAAAAATCCTCTCTGCCACGGTCTACCACATTGAGCACACTCTGATTGCCAGAGGTCAGATATCTCCTGAGATGAAGCGAACATACTTAAGTAACCCTTCTGCAACTCTGAACTTGATAGAAATCCTCCTGTGGCTAGCACAAATCCCGAAACACAGAGGGGGAAAACTGCCTAGGTAAGCAAGTTCAGTAATAGCATGTCTTCCTGGACCATTTTCTGTTGGCTGAGACTGAGCTCTTATACAACCTATGCCAGTTAAAGGAGAAGCGTGACCAAGAACGGTCTGTAGCCATACCAGCCTGTGCCTTTCTATGTCAAACGCCATACCCAGGGCCTCTGGTCCTGCAAGATTCTCTGCAGACACAGACCATCACGCAACCAAGGGCTCAAAAATCACTCCAGGCACAGCCTCCACAAGCACGTTAGTCTGTAAATAAGAAGAGCGTAAGCCTAACTAGCTGTGTCAGCGGGCTTGCTTTCAAAAGACAAGGTGACCTGTTCCACACAACGTGATGCAGTTATTTCAGCCTCATCTCCCAGTAGAACCCAAAACTTAACGGACAGTAACAGTATGCTGTGAATTCACACTAACTCCATAGTAACAATCTTCGTTTAGTAGTACGGCCTAATTTTATCTTTTTGTGTAAGACTCTTTGTTGGCTCCTACCCAATGAACTGAAAGAAACCTGAATTTACATTTACAGCTAGATAGTGAAGTGGATGGTAAAAAGAAATTTTTAACAAACCTAGGGCAAAAATTAAAGACTTAAGTTTATTCTGCAACAAAACGCAGCTGAAGTGACACAGGGAAGCTTCCAGTTTAAGTTCTTTAAGACTTTCAAATAGTAACAACCCTGTCAAAGACCCTGGAACATAAAAGCAAATCAAGTCAGCAGAACTCTTCCAACACAGATGCTTTTTCTGACCTACAAAAAGCTTCCCCCAAGTATGAGCTTTCCAGAACTGTTTGTTCACGTTTTAGTCACATTATTTCCAGTCCTTGCATTATTTTTAAGATATTCCTGCCATCCTGAGTTTTCCTGAACAGGTCTTTGAAAGAAAACCACAAAGCTATCTAGCAACACAATATTATCAACCTCCAGCAAAAGTCCTCAGTCCTACTTACATACCCAATGGAAAATCTAGAGGGCCAAGAAGGGGGGGGGGGGGGGGGGAATTCCAGTCAGTACAGTTATTTTAGTGTTTTAAAGAAACGTCATGCAAGTTTATTATAGTTCATAAAGGATTCCTACTTCAGGGCCACTGAACTAAAAGCAGACAGTGCTTACAAATGTAACAAGCTACCCTTAATGTTACACATTATTTTACATTTTTTTCAGGCAAATACTAATCTAGCATTCCAAAAACTGCAAAGTATCAAAGTTTAAGGAAGTAGAACACCAAAATACAATCTTTCTAAAGGCATAGACCTACCACGATATGCTGCACCTATGAAACCTGCAAACACATTTTAATGGGAATTTCTCACAATAATCTGTTGTTTGTGCATCTAAGGGGTTACTTTCGTTCAGGTGTTTGACACCCTCCAAAGGAAACTTGCTGTATCCAAAGCCCTTGTGTCAATCACCCTAGCTGAATTTGTCACATTAGATTAGAATAATTTTTAATTGTTCTGAACAATCTGCTGTATGAGTTTGGTGGTAAACAAAATGGAAGTCCCACAGTTATTGCTGTTGCCTGCTGGCAGTGGATTCTATCTCCAGTTCATACCTGCAACAACTCCAGTAAAGTACATGCACCAATGGAATATCAAAATAGCCGAGAGAAGCATCACACAGGTTTCTCCATATATACCCAAAGTTGCATCTTACGTGTTCCAGCTTTCATTGCTTACATCAATTGTTATTAATGAACTTCTCTCTAAGGTGATCAAGTGAGGGGTTTTGCTTGTTTGTTTAGCTTTGGGTTGGGTTTTTTTGTTTCTTTGGGTGTTGTTTTTTTTTTTAACAACTTGAATTATGAGAGAAAGACTTTTACTTTTTAGATACAGTTTAGAAGTGGTCCAAAATCTGTCATGCTAGATCATCTCTTTCAGTTCTGATAACGCAGAATTTCCTATCACCTCTCTCTGTATCTTTCTGGTGAGTACTATTTACTTAAAGCACAGCCAAGGCCCGTTACAGGTACACAACTAAAGGTGGCCACGTTTCCGTCCACTCTCAATTACTTCCTGGTGCTTTGCAAAGCTCTGCCAGATGATACTTAAATTAGCCCAACAGGCAGCCTTGGAATCACCTGATTTCCTGTTACCTTGAAGGTTTCAAGGGAAAAAAAAAAAAAAAAAAAAAAAAAAGAAAGGAGAGAGAGAGATATAATTATTAGGGATAAATGAGAACAGCTCTGTAAAAACTGAAGTGTGATTGTAGTGATGAAATAAGTCAAGCCAGTACCTTTCCTAAACTTCTGACAAATGTACTGTATCTATCTAAACCAAATCTATTACAGCTTCCTCCCAAATACATCTTTCCTCCAACACTGGAGCCCTGCTACATTTGCTTAACTGCACCATGAACTCTGACCTACAACTTTCTGATCTTATAAAATCACTAGGTCCGACAGAATCTCCAAATAAATGTGGAGAGATGGGATTTGTGATCCAGAAAAATCTTAAATTTTGTGAGATTTACATATCTTTTAGCCAAGTGGTTAATTTAACAGAAAGACCCATCAACAGAAAATGTGAAGGGGATGCTGGGCAGGGACAGGAAATACTAAGAGGGAAGACAAAGATGTGAAAGGAGAAAGAAAGGAGGGGACGCACAGACACAGGACACTAAAAACATCTGGAAAAGTGAAAAATTAATGAAATTCCTCTATTTCCAAACCACTAGAGAGCAATCAACTTGTTCATACAGAAAATGAACACTTGATTGTCAAAGTTCCAATTCTGAATCGAGATACACTTCGCTGGCTGCAGAGATCCCCTTAAGTCTCCAGCCCTGTGCTCCTGTGGTCCTGAGCAGACTGCCTGCCTGGCACTATGAGCACAAACATTTTAAAATATACGGTTACATCAATTTATGCTTTAATTTTATTTACTGTGAGTACAAATGTATTTCATTTCACTTTTAACTCTACTAATCAGGCACCAAAACCAAGAGATTTGCATTAGGCATATAAAAGAATACCCATGTGGAACCAGACTCTCCATCTTTATTGGAAAACATTCTTGCTGGTCCTCACTTTCTCCTGTACAAAAAAATAGTATCATTGGCCAAGAACTTAAAGCGACAAGAACACATGGACAGAGTTATTTCTGAAATTGTTTTTTTAAGAAAGAACTACTGGGGAAAAGGGAGCGTCTAAATTCAGGAAACCCTTTTCTGATTAACTTGGACATTTTGAACTACAATTGTGGCAATGTTCTTCACAGGGGCAGGTTTTTCTGATCTTCCAGAGAGCTCAAAGTTCACACAGGACTACAAGTGCTACGGTAAGCAATGGAAGGTACAAAATGGGTGATTAAAGTCTCTTTGCATAGATGACTGCCAACTTCTGCAGGATTTTATTTTTATTTTCTAGTGGTTTAACTGGTTGGTTGATACATAGAACAAATATAAACTTTCGCCATGCCCAAGACACAGGTGAGAAGTCTTAAACTACTCAGAGAGATTAATTAGTACTGGAGAATAGAAATTTTGAAGCCACAAGATTTCTGCGTGCTTGTTTAGGTGACAACTTTTGAGGTTACTGATGAAAAGATAACAGACCACCATGAAAACTTCCATCATGACTATGACAGCTTTTTAAAATCAAATAAACTCCATCACATGCGCGTTTCTCAGTCTGCCACTCTGAACAACATAACCTGTCTGACAGTCACAGAAAAGCAGCCGTCTTTAATTAACTAATAAGTGAGATACCTGTTTGGGAGAAGGAAAATAAAAAAGGCTTTTAGTACCAAGTTCAGTCTAACGTTAACTGAAGGTAATGGGAAGACTTAATTCTAGTGGACTCTGCCCCCACCTTCCACTAAACAGCACACTGATAACAAATCTTAATTCTCCAGGTGGCCACATTCAGAGCTAGGAGGACATCCACATTTCTAGAATCCTGAGAAACCCTGAGTTTAGAGTTAGTCAGACTCTGATCTCCTCACTCTGACTCTGGGGATTTTGACTACCAAACTGAAAGGATTTTAGAAGTTGTGTAGGTTTTTTTTTTTGTTTCAATCTGAGAAATTAATAAATGAAATGTAATACCAAAAAGTTAAATGTATAAATAGCTACTGTAGAATGTTCCCATTCCCATCAAACAGGAACTGCTTACAGAGCACCAGTGGTCCCTGTGCTATCTATCTATTTATGATAGGGGTTATAACGCAATGAAAGTCTGAGAAACTGTATAAAAGTACCATGGGAAATTGAAAGAAGTTAAATAGTGTAAGACTGATCAAAACGCAAAGTCAGAGGCAAGACAATGGGGAATCAAAGTTCAGGGAGCTATAAAAAATTTCACATCATTTTGATAAGTCAGTCTTTTCCCATCTGGTCTTCTCCAACAACAACAAATGTAACATCAAAAAGGCAGACCCATAATGCCAGGTGGTGATGACTTGTAAACTCATGTTATCAAATCCAACTGCCTCCACATACATGCTGAAACTGGATACATGAAGCCCGAGGATGCCAGTGAAACAGATTTAGATCATCACATACTGAAGAAACATTAATTAAGATCTACTATCTATAAAAAGGGTTTGCAATTCATCCAAGATAAGAGATGGCACTTGCAATAAGTAGCTGCTTATAAAAGGCTTCTTACGCATGCCACATTCATAGCATTAGTACATTACCCAGTAATGAGCTAGATCAATGTGCTGCAAGTTTTAAAACCTGGCAATCCTGCTAATTTGAGTGGCTTTCCCCTTTTGCACAGCTTCAGCTGAGGGTGAATCACAGCAGAGAATTAAGAATGAAAATACTTGAACTTCAAGGTCTTCCCCTCCGATTGTGACAACCATACTAGCTAGAAAAAAACCATCTAGTGGCAAAGTTAACTTTATTAATTTAGACCTGTTCATTTTTTGTCCACCATTTATCACTGATTTATAGTCTTTCTTAACTTCCAAAAGAATGCAAAAATTAAAGAACAATATTTTGGCTTGGGAGCAGCATAAATCAGAATTTAGAATTCTCTCTTCACTTTGGGGTTTTTTTAACCCCAAACAGGGCCCCTTGCCTTGAAGTTTCCCTTTATTTTTTCTCAAGTGTAGAAGCTGACCTTAACTGTAAACCGCTATTAAAACCAAATGGGATCGTAAAAGGTACTGACACATCATGACTAAAGAACGAGTGGATCCAAGTTCAGATCTTCTGCACCAATCATTATATTTTCTATTAATGTATGGGAAAAGAAATCAAACATCTGCTATCGAGATCCTAATTTCACACGCTAAAATCAAGTACAGCAAAACGTGACTGCTCGAGTGCTGTACTGTTTACTGTGCTTTCGTGGGACACAACGAGGCATCTTCTGAGCTTGGCCACCTACTGATTTCAATTAAATCTGACAACATAATCGCAACAAATTTATCTTGGTGCAGCAAAAAATCTGCATCTCTCAGAGGTAACTGCAGACTTCAGCATGCTTATTTATGGATCAGTTTGGTATTTCATTACAACTGTAATTACTATTAAAACGAAGAATTAATCTCATCTAATTACACAAACTGATTTTGCGTGAAGTGGTACATTTTCACAAATTAAGTAAGACCATGACTTAGGATGATACGAACACCTGAGCCTAGGCACTTTGGCATTTCATTTGCCCCCAAGGTGCAGACCTTACTCGATTTGAGCACCAGCTGTTTCTGTACCTACAGCCACTTTCTCTTCAGCAAACACACCCCAGGTTCCCTACCATCAGAATTTCTTAAAATAGCAGTTCATCAGATTCAACTAATGCTAAATCTGCATGCTGGAACACATGCATTCAAATCTATTTTAAATGCTGCAAATCTCTTTAAATAGAACCTTATTTTTGAAAGAGCCCAGCTGTAATTTGTTTCTACATAAAAGGTTTTATTTTTTACCCTCCATACAGCAAACACTATTAATGTTTCAGTTTCTCTAGAGACTATATGGATTAGACTAAATGGAAAGTTGCCATGACAACACCACCGTTATTTTAGGTATTAGAAATTCATGCCAAGTTAAATAAAGGGCATGTATGGTCAAGAACAACGGTTTTGTAACTGTTCTGACAGCCAACAACAAAACCCAATGTCATTTTAAAGACTTTTTAGAACAGAAGATTAAGTCTTATGCTTAAAACTGGAATGAAAATCAATTACAGTAACAGGACAGCATCTTTAGCACTCTGTTCTGATAACTTCTGACATTTGTCCCAGTGACAGAGAAGCCAGTCTCAGAGTCACTTTTTCAGTGTGCCCAAAAGACTGAGCCCCACACCCCGCTTTCAGAAATGGACAGTTAAAAGGCTAAATCACTGGAGGAGAGAGAAGAGGGACAGCTGTTCTCCACTTTTAAGTGCCTCCATCAGAGTTTGAAAGCCAACAGGCCAGAAAATAGCAACCTTCACATCCTTCCTCATTGCAAGTGCTCCCAAAAAGCTATACACAGTGTCTTACAGAGCTGACACTTTGTTATTCAAAGAACAATTCATACATCTTAAATAAAAAGATTTAAAAGTTTACATATAGCTCACAGATCCTCAACAGTAATTAGATACCCCACCCGATTACAATTCAATTCCCAAGTGACACAGACACTTCTGTAAGTGTGGCTCAAAATGTTTATAAAGGCTTTTTCTTTGCATGTAACGCATACAGTGCATTTTTGTATAAAGTAAAAGGTGTCCCTGCCTATGGCAGGAGGGTTGGACTAGATGATCTTTAAAGGTTCTTTCCAACCCAAACCATTCTGAGTATACATGTGTTCATGTATTTTGTAATTTAAAAAGTTCTGAAAAATAAGGACAAGTCCAAAATTATCTGAAGTGCTTAAAAAACCTGAGCTTCTGAGCACAACTGCCTATGCTTTCAGTAAGCAAGTGAAAAAGTTTGGGAACCAAGTGGTCTGATCAGTTAAATTCTGAAAGCTTGAAACTTTGCTAAAATTCACTTCATCGAGTCTGAAACCAGGGCACTTTTTTATCTTGGTGCCTAAACATGAAGACAGTCAGCTTTAGGCTCATAAAACTGAAAGTTGTTTAAGCTTCTCTCTGAAACAATGCTGAATTACAAAGACGTTCTTTAGAACAGAAACACACTGTACCCAACCATCGTATAAAAACAAATACTTCTGAACAAAACCTAAAAGCATTACTGACTAGCACACTGCGTATTTACTGTTACTGAAAAAAGGCACCTACCTTGACTCTGATAATAGACTTACGATGATAAAAGCAGCAAAGCGCTGCAATCAGCATTTGAAAAACATTATAATCCTTCGGCATTTTCAGTTCTGCTGTTTGTGGTTCCCCAAGACTGAAGATAAAGAGCCACTGTTAGCAGTTTTCAGAGGTTCAGCAAGCTCTTTACTATCACCGCCGCCTGCCAGGGCTGCTACACCCCCCTACTCACGTATCAGTCCAGGACACTTTCCACAGCTGAAGCTGATACTACCGATTCAGTGGCCGCGGGCACGCTTGGTCCAGCATGCCATATAGAGAGTGCCAGAATCCTCATGTGATCTGTTTCACTCACCAGTAAAATCCTAGCTCCTCTATCTTGGTGTCCCTTGGCTCAGAGATGCATTTAAGCCATCAGCTCAAGGCAAACCTCTCTTCTTGATGAGATACAATGCCTGACTGTCTCCCCGTGCTGATAAAGGCTGAATCAGTTGCTCCAGCTCAATCATGCAACATCTTTTATCTGCATCATCAGTAATACACACATAAAACACATAAAATAAAAAAAAATGAAGAGGAAAAGCAGTTGATTACTGTTTGACAACTGTTAGTCTTCATACTCAAATAAGAATTACATCCTTTGGTAACCAAGGAAAATGATAGATCTGTTTATTTTTAATTAGGAAGCTTCTGGCAAACAGTCCTTGGAAAAAATAGCACAAAACCAACACTGTCAGCATGGTCAGTATTAGTGGCACAGCTAAGGTACATTTAGTATTTAAAGCTATCAGTCAAGACTATCAAGGTGATAGTCCCATGGGACTGTGCAAACTGCTAGAGAAAGAACTGAATTCAAGAACGCCTCTATTTGGCAAAGTAAAAATAAACACTAAAACAAAATAAAAAGCAGCAGTTTTATTTATGCCTGTGAT
Organism: Falco naumanni; assembly: GCF_017639655.2. Lineage (NCBI taxonomy): Eukaryota > Metazoa > Chordata > Aves > Falconiformes > Falconidae > Falco > Falco naumanni. Next base: position 16,280,216 of record NC_054064.1, on the reverse strand, counting down.
TCTTCTCTCTTGGACAGCATAGTCCATAACTTACTGACTCACCAGCAAAGAATCTGTCCTACATACCTCAAAGGCCCTCTCAAGAACGAAAGCAAAAAAGGCAAATAACTTGGCTAATTATAATAGCCGTTGGACAGAACAGCTCACCTCCATAGCAGTCCAGCTAACAGACTTGGTGAAGGGAAACAAAATGCATTGGATTGAGGGGTACAAGAAAGCCTTTAACAGTTTAACAAAGAGAAACTTTGAAGAGATCAATCATTTATAAATTGGATGGCACCAAAAAGACTGGAAGTCACAGGTATTTCAGATCTTAGATTGGGAGTAAATTAGTCCCAAGGAGTGGTTAAAAGGAAGAGTTACTTCTTCTCTTCTCATCAGCAACAAAAATATTCCATAATTAGGAAGGCACATATATTAAATGCTTATTGATGTCCTCGGGTACTACTTGCAAGGCAATACTTCTCACCTAATGACAGAGTACTTCAGCGCCTGCACCGAGCAACGGGACTCGGCACATAAACCAACCAGCAGCACTGCGCAAAGAAAAGACATAAAATGTGCGCTGCCTTTCAAGGCAAGTGGGATGGAGAGCCCAGTCAAAAAGAAAAAGAAACCTCAGGCTTGATCACAAGGAAAAGGAAGTGTGATGTGTAAAGTTCTCTTACCTGTTTGACCACCTAAGTTTGCAGATACCTAGCACCAAGTTAAGCACTAAACCCAGAACGTTCATCAAGCTCGTCGCACTACCTGGCCATATGTTGAAGATGTTATGCTTGTGACTCTTGAGAAAAGGAAAACTGTAGGAATGTAAGATCAGAGCGTTAAATGGACTGAAAATACATTATCCTGGCAAGAAAACGAAGGAAGTATTGGCTCAGAAAAGAAGCTGAAAATAATTGCTTTGAAGATGGAGTCCTGCTATAGGTGGGGAGAGGAAATGCCTCTCCAAGTAGTTTATGATAAACTCAGACAATGAATGAGTAGATAAAATAGTAAAAATGTGAAAGTATCCTCCTTTTCTCTCTACTCTATGCTGCAGTATATTTTAATTTATTTTTTCCACTTTGAGGAAATTCAGAGGATCGCTTTAGCAGGTAGCCAGAGAAAAGAAGATGAAAAGATAGCCTGCAGAAGTCCAAACACTAAAGCCTCAGTTGTGACTTCTTGTCTGGAGTTTTTTGGTACTGTGGGAGGACATCTCATCAAGGACTATATTTTTGAAGACTCTTCATGAAGCTTGTATAACACCCAAATCCAATGTATAGGGGCAGCCGGGGAATGACAAAAAGGGAAATTAAATTCAAGGATGTATCACTAAGGCGTTTCTGCTTTATAATGGTGACAAGGAAGTATTAGCATCACTGAACAATACGCTGAAGTTTCATTTGAATATTACAAACAGAAACTATCAAGACAAATAACTCAAACCTACAGCAGGTGACAAGAAGGGCTATTAGGACAACTGATTTTGGCAGCAGAAACCAAATGGTTTAGCAAAGCAAAATAAGTTGGGCCACTTTTGCTTTGAAAAGAATCAGAAGCAAGTTCCAAAAAGGAGAGGAGATCTTTATGCAGTTTAAAAAAAAAAAGGGGGGGGGGGGGGGACAAGAAGTATTATTATCTAGTAATGAGTAAACCTACACTGGAATTTAGACAGAGGTTCTCAATCATCACCAAGAATAACCCCCCCACACACACAGCTCTCAAAAAAATTGAGGGTTAGAGTGGCAGTTCTGAGAGTTCAACATGAAGTACTTTATAAAAATAAAAACAACACCCAAGTCCCCATAGTAGCACAACAGACAATATGACAACAGACAGAATGCGGTATCCTTTATGTACTTGTGTTTTCTTACTTCGTCAAGTTCTAGACTGCAAATCCAACCATTATTCTAGTTCACTAGCTAACACATGCATATTTCTCCAAGCCTCAATAACTGTATGCGCACATTCATGTCTTACAGAAAGACCTGTTAGTTTTACAGCTTCTTGTGTAATTCCTTTACCCATGGATACTTATGGATATAGTTCTATTGGTCTAGTTTGAATGATATAATTATCAATATAGTTCCTTCCCCCACAACAAGTAGCAAAAACACAAGGCAAGCAAAGAATAAAGTTCTTGCACATGAATCATCTTCCCAAACCTTCTCCAACAGGACCTAGATTCCCCCGCTAGTCTTTTCCCTACTGAGAACAAAGGGACGTAATTAGTATATCTTCAACAGATCCCCTGGATTGCAGGCACAATCTACTCCCTTCAATGGGAATAGCATAGCTCAGTCTGGAAAGTAAATTTGGCCTAATACGTTTTCAGTGGAGGTGTGTCTATTTTTCATTTGAAAGGCTTGTTACTAAGCAGCAGTGAAAAAAGTTTAAGTGTACATCCACAGCTCAACATGAACAGCAGGGCATAAATTACAAATGGTAATTGCCAGTTCCTTATTTCCTGTCTGTAACTGAGTAAATAAAGAATCAAAAATTATGTATGCTGTCAGAATGCCAGAAATAATGAACCTTAAAAACTAATACGGTACCATGCCACAAAAAAATGAACCTTAAAAAATAATACTGTACAATCTCATCTAGCAGCTGCCCACACTTTTTATCAACAGTATAACTGGCAGGAAAGAGGGTGCTTTATTTAGATACTGAATCTGTTCTTTTTAAAACAAAACTAACGGGATTTTTGTTTTTATTAAAGGTTAACATGACTTCTGCATGTGTAGTTCAATGAATGGATGACACATTCGTAAGAGTCAGAACCAGAACCCTTTGCATGACACTGTGATACAGCAGTATGAAAATAAAAATAGTACTGGAAGGAATCTCAAAGAGCACACGAGTACGTACGTATCTTGGTGACAGTATGATAGTTCCTCCCCTGCTGGCTATCACGGAGCTGTTTTCAGCCAGCATGGTCAAGAACAACATTCAGGGTGCCCCAAATTACACTTCATACGTAGGTAAGATTTACACTTGTAAATAGTGACTCAGAGAAACAAAGGATGGTTTAGCCACATTTTCGCTCTCTTGTCCTGTGACATTTTGCTGGTGCTTTGGGTTCTTAAGACTGCACATGAGAAATAAACCACCTCTTTCTTGCACCTCAGAAACACCAAATACATTATTTCAGCTAAGTCAATCTATCAATGTATTTATAATGCTCTCCAGCATCAACAGATCAGCCATCAACTTAATTTCTTCATTTTCAAAGATTCTTGCCATGAATATTAAAATACCTGATAGTCCTTCCGTCTGTTTGTAAGGATGGATGGTTAGAGTGCGTTTGATAACTAAGTTTGCTAAGAAAGGATTTCTGAATTCATAGAATTCAAGACCACCTGAGTTTAGGGACACTTGATTATATATTCAGTGTTGAATTCCTAATTGTCCATCAGTAAGAGAAATTAAGGTGTCTCTGCCAAACCCATTTGTATTATTACAAAGCCTCTGGAGTTATTTAGGATGTTTTTGTGGTCTGGTTTAAATTACACTTACCCAGCACTGCATTATTGGGACTGTTTCCCTGACACACCTAGACTTTGTCTACTCCACTCATAGCACATTGCATATGCAGGAGCTTGAAGCCTCTGCGCTGGATAGCGTGAACTTGCTCTGGGGGAACCCTAGGTTATTTTATTGTACAGGTTAAACAAGATAGAATGCAGGGATAACTTCTTTACAGGGGCTTGGTTTCTTTTTGTCTCACCGCAAAAAAGAAAAAAAAAAAAAAGTTGTAAGTGGCTGGAGTAAAGCAACCAAACTCCATAAAAAATATAAACACTTGAAAACTCACAAGCAGTCTGAGGTTATCAAAACAGTCTGCAGATCTACAAGAAGCTATTTTGAACTAAATACCACTCATGTTCACGGAAGTGCTTATAATTCACACGCAGAATTATGATTTATGATATTACAGAGAAATAATTTCAGGCTAAATTAGATGAGGGAATTGGTGGCTTGCCACTGTTACTTTGTACCGCATCAACTAATCACTGAAGCACTTAAATCAGCCTGACAATATTCAGTGAAACACATGCAATGCTTTAGATTTCTCTCCGCTAAATGAAAGTAAACAATCCAGGCAGAAAGGCAGCTGTAAATGAAAGAAGGCATGGTGTTCCGTACAAGGGTCAACAACATAAATTTGATCTGATACAGCACACAGCCAATCCAGTACGTGCTGCTCCCTGTCGCTGGACTAATGACATATGGAATAGAGCTAAGTCCCAGTCACACAGTGCATATGCAATCTAACTATGGCTGCGAGTGCCTATGGCTATACAATGGCACCTGTAAGGTTTTAATGAAGCACAATACAAATAAAATTTGAAAGAACAACCCCAAAAGAAAATAAAAGTGTTTAAATCTTCAGACTGAAACATTCTTCATTTAATACACAGGACTTTTCTCTATAACAAGTTATCAGTTCTTTTTAATATAAGAAAAAGTCAGGAAACAGGAGGCAACTGATAATTTGTCCACGCAAACAACATCTTCTCAATGTCCAGTATCGTTTAGTTTTAAGTACTTAGTCCTCCAGACACGGCCCATTGCTTCTAACAAAGTCCTGTGGGGGATGCCTCCAAATGCAGGTAGTGTCCAGCCGCTTACAGCTGTTTTAAGCGTAGAATAAGTGGGAGCAAGCAGATGACAACACTGTCATAAAGTGCTGCTTACTTTTTTTACCTGTTTATAACTCAACTGTCTAGAGGCGCATAAAGTCCCACCACCCAGCTCATGTCCTACCATTCCTGTGTCAGTTCTTAATAGAACCGATATTTTTATGTTCTCTTCTGTAACCTCACTTCCTGCAGGCTGTTGTTGCTGCAGCCTACGATCATAAATCAATAGATACAGCTGCAACCGTAATTACACTTGTTTGCATTCCATGGGCGTGGTATGGGAGAGTCAGCGTAATTTCCTCCTCCTCTCTACCCGCAGTTCCGTGAGGCAAAGTCAGAAATGTGCTGCAGTTGTACAGGAATAGTGAGAAAACCAGAATTTGCATCTATTTAGTTTTCAATCTGCTTTGAAAATCTGACTCATATAAAAACCCAGATTGGCAGCTACAATAAGCATCCAACCTGCTTATGAGCTTCCTACTAGGTCCTAATTTGCACTTTAAGATGTCCAAATACCTTTGAAAAATACGATCTTTGGTAACTAAAACATACAGACTTTAAAGTTATCTGTCAACAGGCCTGGTTTTCTGACTCCCCATCTTCCTTTTAAGAAGCCATCAGCAGGTTTCATTGATCCTACCAAAAACTAGTATACATATTCCTGAGCTCCATCTACCGTCTGCCCACCCATGTACAAACACGAAGCAATTCTTTAACGTCTCTCTCATCTTTCCTTCAATTTATAACCTGGATTGAAAAAAAAAACACCACCAAACCAAACATGCATTAATTTCCTTTTCTTCAGAATTACATCACAACTTATAGCCCATATCTTTCTCTCTTTCCTGCTGGCTTAGCTGTCATTAGTCTAACTTCAGCTTTGTTGGACAGCGTACAGGAGCTCTCTCACATATAAAAAGATGCCATTAACTCCATCACTAACTTCAGATTTCTGTTTTTGAAAGCCTCCCCAGTCCTGTCAAAGTAAAGTGTTTGCCTGAGATTTACACCAATCCCAAATATAATTCAAAGATAAAATAATTCTGCTACTTCACCAGGGTAAGTGTACACATTTCAAAATCAACTATTCATCTAGAAGTCCTGAATATCCTGAAATACTTCCTTTTTACGCAAAGGGAGATTTTGGATGTGTAGCACTCGAAAATAAAACTCACAAGTTGCTTCAGCTCCGTCAGAGCTTAGTTTTTCAGAATTCTTTAGCAGCATGTATGGGTTTGAAGAGGCCTGTCTCCCTTCCGCATTTTTGCACAACACACTTTCATGAAGCAAAAGCTGCAAGGTCACCTCAGCTCATACACCTCCTTTTCTACATTTTGCTGACGGAACGATCCGAGGGCATGGAGGCAAATGACCTCTGGGTATTCTAGATGGCCAACATAACATTTTTACTCCCTCTTTTTTGTAGGCGCTTAGTTTCTAATGGTATCTGACATACAAAAGTCTCGGAGAAATGGGCTCCTTTGACAGCACACATTAAGAGATGGCATCCCAACGGAAAGGTACCAATGCTCTTTCTGCTGCTCTTTCCACAGGCCAAACAGTATATAAACAGTATGTCTCCAAAAAGAGGCAAGACGTACAGACACACGCAATGTACCAGTCTGACTCTAATTATTGTCTACAGACACAGCTCCAAGAGGTTAGGAGCTTTACCTCCATGGGCTTTATTAGGAGGAGCACCTGAAATGCTTGGTAATGACCTGCCTTCCACAAGCTATATTCTCACCCCCCCTTGTGGTTCACATGCTTACATACATTTAACCCCCAACTTCAGTAAGGCATTGCTATGAAAGAGTTAAATCTAGATATTTCCATATCTTAGCTTTTGCTGTTAGTCCATCTTCAAAATTATGAAAAGGATACAACAATATCAAGTAACTATCCTCTTTAAAGCACAGCTCCTTATGGAACAACACTGAAAGCCCAAAATGAATAGAAAAGTATTTCAGACAAGAGAGACAGCTGCTCAGCAACAGTTAAGAAAAGATCAACACAAAAGATGGTAGACTGTAGACAGATTTCTGCTGTTACTAACAGTTTAAGTATCTCGCATGAAAAGCAGCAAAATTCTGTGTGACACTCATCCCTTTTGTATATATACGCACCTATTCATATATGTATATAAAAGCCTACTGTAAGCAGTAAGAATTCCAGCTGATGCCATCACACAGACAGATACGTTTTTCTTCTCTTTGCATCAACTGAAACAAGTCTTTGCACAGAAATTGAAAACTGAAAGAAAACCAAACTAACTTTATAAGTAGATTCAGTTCACTCTTTAGTCTCCACTCAAATCTTCAGATCCTTCTCATTATGCATATGGGGTTGCTCATACCAATACAGAGAAAACGTTCACTACAGATGAGGTAGAAAAAACTAAGCAGGCCGATATAATTTGGCACTTTTCTCTCTTTGCCATAGGTACCGCTTTTGTGGGAAATGGCATGATCTTTCCTGGCGGTGTGAGGCAATACAGTGCCAACTGCGATGCAATGAATTGGGTCCAGGATTACACGTTGGCTTAATTCCGTACAGAAAAGCACTGTTTGTCAGAAATTATCAGTCACTTCAACAATCACAGTGTCTGACAGAAGATACAACAGCTCTGTTTACAGCAAAAAAGGATCACAAATCAAGGTGAACCAGGCAATGTCTTAGAAGTAAGAACTACCCTTTTTTCTCTCTTTGAAAACTAAGTGCATGTCACCATTTACTAGCGTTTTCTTTCACTGACACGGTCATTTTGACTTGGGAATATTATCAATAGCAACATATAACTGTCAACACGTGAGAGCCACAGGCATTATTATTTTGGAGAAAAAGGGTAATTCATTTAAAACCAAGTTTCACAAGATTGCTAGAGACAAAATAAGAACATTTCTTTGTACCTCAAAACTTGTATCCCGTGTTTCAGATTCAGACCTTTCCAGCTTATGTTTCTCATTTGTGAATAAGGCTTGACAGTAGTTACTGATCATCGAACAAAGATCTTGAAAAGATCGACTAAGTAATTACTGCCACTAGGATTACTACTGGTTCCAAGGAAATTAGTGCAAAGTAATTTTACAGATAGTTTTCAACTCAAAGCTCAGTGCAGTCTCAGTGTATATGTAGTGGCTTTTCATGGCTCCAGATCACACATAATTTAAGAGTTAATGAGGAATAATACAAGAAGTAGAACGCAGATATTAACAGGGTTGAATTCACGATAGGAAAAATGTAAGATTAACTCTTCACACGCGAATAGAAAGCATGCGTGCCGCTCTAAGAATTACCAACATTTTAGATTTACCCAAGCATACTCAGCATTACAGATGGTGCTTCATAAGCAAAATTCCCTGAACTCCCTTTCAGCATCAGGAAAAGGGAATGCAAGAGCCACTGCTATAAGACTTCACAACACAAGCCAGAATAATTAGAGAGCCACTTTGACTGAATTAATATGAGGATTATCATTCATAAAGAAAAAAAAATCCCTCCTCCAAGTATGCTGGAAAAAACCCCAACCACCAAACGAACCATGCCCCCCCGCCCACCCCCCACCCCCCAAATAACCCAGATCTTAGAGCTAATCAGGTCATTCAGAATTAGGGGCTGGGAATGAACAGAAAGCCCCAAACAGTAACAAGCTAACTCAGGAATCTCTCTACTAGCAAACCAGGAACTAGGACAGTAGGCTGAAAAGTGCATTGTCTTGCAGAGCTGTAGAATCGTACTTCTAAGCTGGCGTGTCAGTAAATACGCAGGATTTTATTCATCACTTTGCACCCGAACGATTAGAGAACTGCTGACTCATCTTTTCAGAGACTAGGCTGTTGGTCAAACAAAATTCAACAGGACAAAATACTGAAACTTGGGTGTAAGGTTCCATCACTAATTACAGATAATTGCATTCTATCAAATAAAACAAGTTTTCATTAACTTCAAATAAATAGGGCAAGATTCTCATAATTATTTTAGGGGAATTAACTACTTGAGAGCTGCTGAATTTCAATTACATATTAACTCCTTAAGACTTTTCAAATTTCCCTGGGCTGAAAGCTTTTAGGAATAACTTAAAGAAATATTTACCCCTTCTAAGTATAGAAAGTGCACGTGTTGTAAGAAACAAGCCTGGAATAAGCCTGAAGAAAAAAATTCTACTATCTAGAACCTGACCACCACCAAAACAGGATTTTAAAAGTATAAGACAAGACAGTTTGTCCAACTTACTGGAAAAGTCAAAACTTATCCCACTAGAAAATTAAATCAAGATAACAAAAAGAAGAGATGGACAAAGAAAAAAAAATAATTCACCTGTACATGCAAAAAAGATGACTTGCATCACATTTTAGGAAAAACTTATCCACAGTAACACTGAAAAGACCATCAGACTAATCCAGTTTGGGAGGTAGAACAGATTATCTTGGGAAGGTACGGAATCTCTTTGCTGGAGATTTTGAACAAATCTGAACATTAGCCTAACAATCTCAGCGACAACCCAACAAATTTCTCAAGTTCCCTCTAGGGTCTACTTCTACAACCTAGTGGCAGGGAGAATCTTTCCCCCCATTCTGTGCCTCTGGAGAAAAAAAAGCAACCAACTTCCAACACTCAGGCTACAGAGTAATTAAATTATTATGAAAAACTCGATTTAAAAAAATACACTTACAGTGTTGTTTTCTCCAGCAGAGGGCAGTGTAGGACTAGCAACTGCCTGTCGAGCATCAACCCTGACCGTTCTCATTGTGAGACAGATAAAGAGGTTTAGATTAGCTCTAACAGGATCTTAACTTTCTGAATTATACAGCTTTAGACAAGAGGCAATTGCTGTGGAGTGATGTCTGTGACGCTTTGGTTCCTACTACGCAGAAAAACATGGGAAAAAAGGTAAATATCTCTGACTGAAACATCACTGACACCAGTAACAATCTTTGAGTTGGATGACAAATCTGTAATGACAGAGAGAGACGTGTACAGTCGAAGTCAGTTGAATGGGCATACTCCTCCTCAACAAAATACATTTCATCTGATAATTATACCTTCTGCAATCTGTTGTCCTTGCTGCAGTTGCAAAAAGGGGCAAAAAGAAAAAACGCTAGCAGTTCAGAAAGAACCTCCTGATCATTTGGTGCCTTAGTGTCAGGCATTCCTCCAGGCTCACATACTTAATGTGTAACACTGTCAGACAGCGCAGAAAGCCAACAACCTTTCTGCTCACAAGTCACAACTCGTATCTCAACAGGCAAGTCTCCACAGAGGAGCTATGCGCAGCAGCTCATGAACTGTAGTTGGCCACTTTTCCAGTGGGGTGGGGATCTCTCTGATATATTTCCGTGTCTAAAAAAGGCTCCTTGCAATGAAATTTCAACGTCATCAGGAAGAATTCTTTCCCAAACTGCGACTATTTATCATGCTGACACAGTTATTTTCTTTCCCCTGAACCTTCTCAAACATACATACAAATTTGTTTCTGATAGTACTCTTACCGTATTACCTTCCTGGCACAGCATTAGAATGATGACAGTCAAACACCCACACGTACACTTGGATTGGCATCCCTGATATTATAAATTTGTGCAATTAACTATATGAACTATCAATAAACCTCATCACCTGATCAAAGTTCCCTGAAGCTGAATTAAACCCACAAAATATTGCCCTATCTTGCAAAACTACAGGTAGCAACCAACACATTGGAAGGCCATCAGAATTTTATTTTTAGTCACGCTCCCAAAAGCCATGAGTAACAACAATTTTTGTGAGTTTGCTTTCTAACAAAATCAAGGAGGAGTAAAAATAGAGAAAAAATAAACATTATGGGGCCAAGAAAAACAAGAATCCTTCAGTAGAATTTCACAGAGGAATAATGTTTTTCTGAGCTGTAAACTTCCTCAGACCAGTGACAGTTTTTTCAAGTCTGAATCTAAATATAAACTTCCCTCATGACCACACTGAGCAGACAGTCAGTCACAAATTTTATAATTTTTCCACTAATAGATTAAAATACAACTCCAAAATCTCAGGCCATAATAATACTCAACTCATCGCTGATAAATATTTCTGTAATTATCAGTACTATAGCCACAGGAAATGCTTGAAAAGTTTCCAGCCTTAACGATTGCAACAGAGACTTCTGTTAAAAGATCTTGAAGTATTTATAGTGAATAGGAATGGGACAGAAAGCTATCTTTAGTTCACATGAATTTGATCAAAATGGCTCACAAAAAGTTCTCTGACACACTCAAATCTGCCAGCACTTGATCCTTTCTCCCCTGCAGGAGTCTGTTCTGTGGATGTGCAGACTCAGGGTGTGGGAAGAACCTGCTGAGACTACCAATGGATCTATTATTTGGCTCATAAAACTTCTAAAAATCTCACAGAATGTACAACGTGCTATTGTTTCCGTAAATCTCTTTCATGACTTGGTTAGCAGCCTGACTCAAAGCAGTCTGGCCTGTTTTCACTTCTACCATAAAAGGGTTTTTTGAAAGAGCCATTTAACTGTGACCATGGTTTCAGCAACGCTGTGAGGACAAAGGAAGGGTTGAAGCCACATGGACACTTCAGTACTCAGACTCCAGCAAATAAGGACTTCCCCCCCCCCCCCCCCCCCCTTAGAACTTTCTTTTGCATAATTAGCTCTCTTTATATACTGAATGAACTAACACATCAATATTCAAGATGCGGGAAACTACCATTTGTGAGATGTAATTTAAAGTATTAGAAACCATAGTGCACCTACAGAGAGTGTTTTCTAAAGAACACCTTCAGAGGATTAATTTTGTAGTCAGTGCTTTCTGTCTTGAACAAAATAAAAGAGGAGAAAGAAATTATTTTGCCTTTCCTCCGTCCAGAGTATTTCTAGATACAAGAAATTCTTTCTATTACTTTTAGTCACCAGATTCTAGCAAGGAAAAGTTTGTATAAAAAGCAAATTGATACACTCAGTTTCTAAGTTTACCATCAGTCTCTCTACTCTACACAGCAACACCTGCTTGTAGTCACTACTGCCACAGTAAACATGATATTCTTTTCACTGTGAAACAGAGCACACAACCGAAAAAATAACCATGTTACTTTTCCTCAAACCTAAATGAATTTTTTACATTCTATTTACAGTAGAGTCTAGTTCTGAAGAGATGTTGATCACTCCCCAAGCAGGAGCATGTTCTTAACAAGTATTAATTATCTTTCTTATGGGACTCACAAGAACTCAAGTAGCACACTCGCATCACTGCAGAAACGGTGCTAATTTGCAGCCGTGAAGCTGCAAAATCAGCTGTGACCAGCTTCCCTTTTTAAAATTACTTTTTTAAATCTTGCTAGTTCAAAACGAGCTGCTTGTCTTGGAGTTGAAGGAGACTAGGTATGCCTGCGTGGCCTGATAAAGCGGGTCGGTTTTGAGGATGGCACACATTTCATCGCACCGGATCTTTCAAAACAGCCAGCTACAATTAGCATGTTCGGGAGCAGCGAGAGTGGGGCTGCTCCCTAAGGGAAGGCGATCTGGGAGCACTGGGAGGGCAACACGCTCACCAGCAAGGTGCAGTCCCACAGCACCCAAACACAAGCAAGCTGAGCAGGGTGATGACACCAGCGGGTCCTATCGCAGTCCAGTGAGCCTCACCTGAGACTGGGTAACAGCCCGGACCCGAGGTCCATCCACAGCACCCCAGCACCCGGGCTAGGGGCAGGCAGGCATAAGGCACAGCTCAGGCAGAGCCTGAAGGCTGCAGTCTGAGCTTAAATGCAGCACTTGGTCAGTGGGTGTGGGTGGAGGTCCTGGGGCTGGTCAGGACACTTACGTTCAATTAGTGCTTTCAGGGCTTGGATGTCGTATGCTTTGCTTGGGACTGTAACTCGGGTAGAATCACTAGCAGCCAGATTACTCCAATACAACTTAAAACGAGTGTCATGTACTACTTTCAAAATAATGCTATTTTTTATAAGGCAGATTAATCCAAAGTCTCTCTTCTCTTTACAGTCTAAACAGCAAGATGAGAGAAACAAGAATCAGTATCAAGGCTTTGTGTACAATTAGCTTGTTATAGTGTTAGTTTTGATGTATGCTCGATATACCATATGTGCTCAATATTCAAGTTTGTGTTTTCAGTCAGTCAATCAACACTTCTCTGCCTAGAGACAAAACTAACTATATTTTCCTGTGCATCAAAAATATGAATCTGTCTCACAGAACTTTGGTATCCTGAATCAGCAGAACAGAACTCCCAAAAGCACTCTTTGGTTTTTTTCTCCCTCTTCTCTTACTATCTCTTCTTCATTTAAAGGTTTGGGGTTTTTTTCACCACTGAAGCAACATCTGTCAAAGCCTACCCAACTGGCACCAACCCCACTTGCTCAAACTACATATACACACATTATACGTGAAATAGACCTGTGCAAATGGCAATATTGGTACAAGCACAGTGAGATTCTACAGAAATGTATTCTTTCAGCTTTATAACTTGATGCTGGTGGTCGTCAGCTTATACCTGACTTAAAACTGCCATCACAATTTATTCAAGGAGCTGAAAAATTTATAAACATTAATATAATGGTTACCATAAGGTAAGTTATAGAAGACAATGAACACATACTTGCTGAAACTTAAGCCAAATGAGGTGGTTCCAAGAATCTGTTGTTACAAATTCAGGTACATCTTTTACATTCATAGTAAACTGATAATAAATTATTGATAAGAATCCTCCTTTATTTGGCATTAATGGTAATTTTTTGTGTAAGAATACATTTCTGGAATCAGTTTTGTTAGTAACCTGGACTTTTACAGTAAAGAAATGTTTTTAGGGGCTATATTTATTAGAAAGCAATTTCTGCCTATTTTTTGAAGTTGTAGTTTAAGATTTCTTATCTAGAATTCCTGTTATAATACCATTGAGCTGGGGACCAGACTCACAGTTGACTAAAGGTAGTGATATGGACAGAAAAAACTGAAAGAGGAAGGAGAAAAAAGGGAATGGTAACCCTTGTGTTCTCCCTCGTAAGTCTCTTTTCCCGAGGCTTTCCTCCCCAACATCAAAGTTTTAATAACTAAGCTTAGCACCACGGCTATTGACAAGAGTCCAAGACAAGCTTCTACTAGAAAAGTTGAAAAGATCAGAAACCACATTTATAATATAGAACTTGCTGCAACAAGACGAGACACACATATTGATGAACTGGCACATAAAACCTCTGCCTTCTACTTGGCCATATTATTAAAACTGTAACAACACACTCTGCACAGCATAGTGCACAAGACACAGTAAATTAAATAGAGCAATTAACATGTCCACCACTTTTGTTGCCTTTGGCATCCCCTCTTCTACAGCACTCTTCAGAAGGCTCTTGGCCTTCTCTATTTTGACTACTTCACCATATTCCGACTTCAGGCCGGGACCGAGGCCAGGGGCCTTGCAACACCAAGCTGTTTAGAGCAGAATTCCAGCAGCAGTCCTCAAAGTCCTTTGGCAGCCCCTTTTCCATAGACCTTTGCGTTCTGCTCTTCTCCTTTTCTTCTCCCAAACCCTAGTTCCTACCTCCACCCCAACCCCAGGCAGAAAGTCCAGCAGAAGACCCCTCCACTCTTTCAGGCAAATTAATTCTCAGCACTTTCCTTTCACAGTCCCTTCACTGCATTACAGTCTCCTAGTTTACTACTTTGATCAACCTGAACCCTAACCTGGGCTCCTCTCCATTCCCATCAACACCCACCAAGGGAATTCCAGCAGCAGAACCCACCTGACTGGCTCTCCTCTGTCTCTTCCTCACCTGAAGCCTAACCTGTAGCAGAAATTCAGGTGTCTGAGAAATTCAGGCTGTCCACATGAACAGCTACAGAAATATCCTACATTCAAGGATAACCTGTGTTTATCAGACACTTCTCAGAAGATTACAGTCTTCTAAAAGACAGGTAACAGAGTCCAACAATTAAAGAAGCCCATTGTTGAGAGACATGACATAGAAGCCAGATTCTTTCAAGGTTCTGAGAAATAACGTTCACTTAAATGAAACATGTTGAAAGGTACTAATTCCATGGAAATTACAGCACTGCAAGAGAATCCCCAGTACAGAATCACATCCCCAAGGCTTCTTCCAAAGTTTCTACATTGCCAATCCAGGACTGATTTTTGAATAAAACTTATGAATGCTCCAGAGTTTTTTATTTAGAAATATATTTTTCTACGTATATTTTTTTCCCAGCACTCTGATCTTGTACAAAAGGAAAACAGAACTTAAAATTTTGCCAGGATTCCAGTTACTTTTTGGACCAGAAGTGAATTTTTAGCTGTAATTTCAGTAAGTATATTGCTAAAACCATAAACCAAAATCTGACATTTTCATGATTCTTTTCAAACATGTTCCTTTACTTGCCCAGAAATCCATAAGCAAGAAATAGAGATTCTTTTAATATGTTAATAAAGGCAAGGTAACTGAAAGGAGGCCTCAGTATAAAAAATGCAACCTACCTCCAAAGCACAATGCTCACAAGTATTTCACTGAAACATACAGAAAACAGTCTGAGATAGATATATATATATATATAAAATCAGTTTTCCTATAGCAAAAGATAGATAGAAGCACTATTTATCTACAAATGGCTGGAAATACTCTGGCAGTGCTGGTTATATACCGAACAAAATATCTTAAGGGTAAGAAATGGCACCTTACCTTAACATATTCCAAGGTAGGATCCAGAATATTCTGATCTCTGCAAGAAAACGGGACATGGAGGAAGGAAGAAAGGACACAAAAACAAACAAACAAAAAAACACAAATGGTGAGTCCAAATGTAATCTCAAACTGAAGAGATGCATTCATATGAGCAGTAGGCAACTAGGTCATGTTAAAATCTTCATTGAAAACTGTGTGTTATAGCTAGATGGCCTATGCTACCTAGCTTTTAACAAATATATAAATAACTGATTTCTTCTAGAACGTTAGGTAGCAGAACCACTAGTAATTAATTTGGGAAATAAAAGTTAATTATACACTTTTAAGCAAATAAAAATAATATTGAAATTTCAACAAATGGCCGAAAATACTTATATAGAACTTAAAACATCTGAAATCAAGTTAGGAAAGCTCTCCCAATGGCTTCTAAACGTATTTTTCTGCTTGTATGTCTTCCCTTTTAAGCTACTGGTACTGATAGCATTGAAAGGGCATTGCTAACACAAGAAAACAGGAAGCAAAACATTCACTTTTTATATAAAAAAGGCAAAGAATTAATAGATTTGCAATAGTGGAATGTTTCCTTTTATGTTTGGAAAAATACATCCGGTTATTGCACTCTTGCACTCTTTTAAAAAGTTCTCAAAATTATCATAATTTCTACATTGCAATTACTTGAAAGTCAGATAATCAAGTTATTGCCCTGTTTTAAAAAGAAAAGATCTCTTTGCAGGTTTTCCATACATACAGATGGCAAAGAGCACATAAGCCCAAGTGAAGAGCACTGCAATGAATTACAACTCTTTCCGTGAACAGAAATAAAAATAAGCACATACTTTCAAAGGCTTTTATATATTTGTTTTTGCTTGAGAGCTAGCAGGTTAACAGAGTTTGCAGTACACGACTGGATGCTTTCTACAGAACCTGAGGTGACATACAAGGTGCTCCCTTAAATACAAACGTGTAACAGGCACAATGAAAACCTTGCACACTTAACAGAGATCAGGAGCTTGTTACAGCAAGCAAGTTTGCCACGTGGACAGCACATGTCCCATAAATTTAGAAGCAGAATCCTGTTTGGTGGAAGTTGTTACAATGATGTAACTGGAAACATAACAAGCAGCTTCAGATATGTAGACATTGGGTTACACTGGAATCAACCATTTCTAAACTCTCTCCGTGGTTTTGAAAATGTAACTGTGTATTATCTGAAACAAAGTTATTATTTTAGACTCAGTTTTCAGTCTGGTTCCCTAATAGCTTTTAATGCTGAATGTCTATTCAAAGGCAAAACGGAGCCTTCCCACTTCTTAGCCCTGCCCATAAAGGATGGTACTAGATTACTGTTTTGCACTACCTCAATTACTTACCAAGGGGTCAAGTTCCATTCACAGCTTAGTTTTTTAAAAAAACAACCAACAATGCTGCTAAATTAAATGGAAATCGAATTTGGACCATTTGAAACTCTTTCTTAGCCAATATACAAAGAACAGGCAGCTTGGCAACTGTACACGCATGAACTATGTACAAGCATACCAGAGAAAACACAAGTAAAGCACAGAGGAAAAAGAAAAAGGAAGTTTCTAAAAAGAAAGTTTTCTTTCTCAACACTTTGCAATTTGACTGGGGGAAAAAAAATCCCATTCTTAACCAGTTCAGCAAAGTCATTAACCATAGCTGAACTCTTCTCACATTCAAATGATCTGTGGCAACTTGTGCCAGTACCAAATGCTTCTGAAAAACTTTGCAGTTCAGTTCTTCACTTGCCTGTGGAATTTTTCAAGACAAAGACTCTACCAGCACTGCATACGCTGTGCACGCTCCAAAAGAACAAACTTGAGCAATAAGGCTAACAACTAGTTCACTTGCTTGCTTTGGCAGTGAGCACATTTTGTTACAGTCTGCATTTACAAGCTCCGCTCCTGCAGACTACCTGCGCTACAGACTCCACTGTTCCCACCATCAGATACAAGACAAAAGATCTTTAGGACACATCAAGCCAAAGCAAAATGAAAGAGGCAGAAAAGCTTTAAGACAAAACACTCTATTTACTACTATATAAAGCGGGAAATCCAGAAGAGCTAGGGAAAGAAATGACCTATGTTTCCTTCACCATCCACATGACAAAAGTGCTTTGAAAATTTTGGCTTTAGGAAACGCAAGGCGTAACAAATCTCTTCACAAGTACTATAATATTTAATCTGGTAGACTTCCACAACAAAATGCAGGAAACCCTGCAATTCACCACAAGCACAGGTTATATATACATGAAGATGTTTATGTTGCAGCCCTATGCAGCTTGGACACCTTTCTCCTACCAGATCTACACCTCTCTCTCCATCTTCCCTTGTTGTCTAAGTCTTCATCTTTGCACAATTTTTTTGAAGTTATTTTCAAGGAATGGTAACTTCCATTGATGTGTAGTAACTAATAGTAAAGATTAAACTACTGCATTTTCCTGTCATTTGATTCCACCATCATACTGACACATTATATGCAGAAAAACAGATTAAGCTGTTAGCCTAAATAACTAGGAACCAACCAAATGACTAGATCACAAAACTAACTCCTAATTTCAGCGTGCTCTTAGTAGCGATGATGTGCTCCTTTACGCCATACGCTCCGAGCAAAGGAAATCTATGTCAGGAACCTAAGAAAAATATAAAGCACTTATTTACCTTTCAATTTTCCCTCTCAAGGAATCTTAATAAAAATGGTGAACCCACATACTTACTTCTTGTATTATATAATTTGCAGAAGAAAATTGATACTTTTAGATAACTACCAGATCAGATGAAAGGTACTCGCAAGCTCTGCCGTCTCTCAATTCAACTGAAGGTTTGTTTCAATAATACTAAGTTCTTCATCTTTCATCAGATATTATTACACTTCAAGTAATGCTAATGTTTGTCTTCATAATGTGCTTAATTTTACAGCTGTATTCATTTGCATCTGTTTACCTACAACATGTATTAGAGTCTGCACGTAAGTCAACCATTACTGTGTAAACTGTGGGTTCACAGATTGCATTTTATTACACATTTTGGCTTCCTAATAATCAGATAAGCCTTACTTCCATTCAGATAAAAAAGCACATTTAATGCAGAAAGATGTCACCTGGAATAGATAAGTTTTCAGAACACCTCAAAGGTACGGTGTTGCGTAAGGGCTGCAGTAGGACATGCAGTATTGACTTCACGCTCTTTTCGTAACTCACTCTGTCACTGAAAGGAATTTAAGAACAGGATGCAAACACACTCCCACATTCATTTCAGGTATTCACATTGCTGCCAGACTCTTTATCACCTCATTTCATGACAAAACAAAATTCCCTTTCCAGGATTTTCTTGCTCATAGAAGGGGGAAAAAAAACAGGCACCTGACTTGACACATGTTCTCCTGAGTAGCGCAAGTCCTCTGTTGACCCTCTTCCACATGCACAAGGTCTGTGGGGAAACTGCAGTAGCATAAACACTCCAATAATAATTCATCACTAAAAGAAAGCAGTTAGTCATCACAATCTTAACCTTCATGATTCTGAGGCTGTCCTAGCCAGAAACACATTCTTTCTAGAGCATCCCTACTGACATCTGACAACACCTTTCTCTCTGCTGGCTGATCCTGCAAACAGACAACCTTTTAATCTCTTCCTACTAGTTCTTGGAAACTATCCTGATTTCTTTTCAGGCCAGCTATAAGATTCTTAATAGAATTATGGGGCTTTTTTGTATGTATGGGTTTCTTACTGATATTTCCAAGAAAATGCACTGAGCTTGAAATCAGACATGGAGCTCCAGAAACCCTACAAAAAGATGAAGACAGCAAGACAGCAGAAGATGTGGAGCTGCTCCTTTGCTTGCCTCCTATTCCCCCCAAATAAACTGTTGCAACAAGGAAGAAACTGGTGTCATACTGGTTGGAAGTGACTGTCTATGAGCAAGTACTGATACTTGGAGCACTGTGAGAACCAACGTAACTTCTCAGAAAACAGGGATTATTGTTATATATAGACTCCTTCAAGATACAGCTAAAGCTGACTGAGATGAGAAAAGGAATGCATTTCAGATGTTATTGGATGCTATTCTTCCACTTCCCAACACCTCTAAATGATGGCCAAATGTGTGGGAAGAATTCAAGAAAACCACAACCTTTTGAAGTTGTCAACATCAGCAGTCATCAGCTAAAAGGAAAGAAAAATCCCTATAAGCACCATGGATCCTACTTCTGGTATGACAAAGTACTGCCATACTGCCAACTTCAAATCACGCACTGATTTGACGACACGTGCAACCAAACATGAAAATCTGTAAAGAAAACGTCGAAGTCTGAGTAACTTATCACTCTTAAAAATATCTGATAAAGTTGTTATCTACTTATAATCAGTGCTACATCTGAAAAGTTGAACCCTGGAGTTCAACCCCAACAGAAATTATTTAGTTTGGTGGGTGCAGGAGAATAGCCAGAATCCCAGTAACTCAGAAACAGTTTGGTTTTTTTTTTTCCCCCTCCAGATTCTGAGGTTTGTCCAATAGTTCTCTGTAGCACTGCTTCAATAAAGAACCTTTAAGCAGATATCCTGTGATCTTCCGCTGTTGATTCTACAAAATCCTCCACCTTTCTACTAACAATTGTACATTACCTTCTCCCATTGTTGCTGTAAAGAATCCTGCAGCACACAGACCTTGACAGACCAAGCCATGTTAAGCATCTGCTTTCTCCAGGCCTTAGGCATCATCACAGACATATCAACCACAATTATAAATTAGCTGTGATCACTTTAACAAAAAGCCTAGACACAATGCTACTACCGGAGATGCCCAAATCCTCGCCATCATTCAACTATCATATAAATATTCTTACAGCGATGGGTGGGAACTGCTGAATGGCCCTGAAGCAGCTTCGTGCTGCTCCACACTTCTATAAACATAGTTCTGGGAAAAACACTAGAAGACATTGCCAGTACTTGATGTATGAAATGATGTTTGTTTATTTTAAAGTGACCTTTGTGAGGGCATTTTCAAAAACATCTCCTTTCTGCTATGCTGAAAGAGTGATCCCAAGAACAATCAGAAGATTGTTCTTGCCAATACTGCCAATGCCATGGTGCCAACACCAAATCAGAGTGAAGACAATACAGGCTCAAAGGGAGCCCGAGAAACTGAAAACACACCAATCTGCTGCGTGGCTGCTTACACAGACAGAAATACTATGAAGAGACCAGATGGGATCAAATGCCTTCTTCAATTTTTGTCTTTGAAATCTCTCCATCTATGTAGATTTAAGAAATACACTACTGAAGTATGAAGGTGCAAGTTCGAGCACGCTAGACATACTGTCTTTAAGTATATGTACTGCAGACTGATATTTGTACTGTAAACTAGGGTACATGATCCAGTGATTTCATCCTCCAGCAGCTTCTGCTTCACACATACACTCCTACTACATTCCTAAGGCCATTCCACCCTTCTGTCTACAGCTGCACAACACCATGGACATGACTCATAAACACCAGTGGAAACAAGTGCAAACTGCTGTGACTAACCACTTAATGACCTGCAGTTCACGCAAGAACTGTAGTGACTCTTCAGTAATTAAAACTCAAGGAAAGATACATCGTACTTTTCTGTGAATTAAATGAAATTTCAACTCAATTCATGCTTGTTCAAAATGCCCCTGCAGAGATGCTACTGCCATTTACTTTCACCACTTCAACCTTCTGCAGCCCCTATGCTTGCTCCATTTTAACTATCACTGCAGAAAAATCTACCCCATTTTTCCTACCTTTTCCAAATCAATTTATACTTCTGCACCACATACAGTACCGGTCTCTACAGCCTGTTCAAAAGCTCAGGCTAGGCATTCCCATTCTTTTTCCTTTGTTTTCCTTTACATTTGAGAGTCCCAAGGCCAAAACTCTGTTCTTCAAAACCCTTTTTAAACCTTCTATTCCCAAGACTGTTAAAACATTGTGAAAGTAGTGGCTGGGCAGTAAGACTTGCTCATCCAAAACAGTCACTGTTTCTTCCCTTATATGTGTGCTGTTGTCTGTTGGCCTTCAGTTGACAATTCTTTACATTCAGTGCTTTAGTTGCTGTAGTTACTCAAAATCCAGCTACACATAATTTGAAGTGCTCAAAATAATTTAACCTTACAAAATTAATATGCACATTCCCAAAAGACTGACAAATGCTCAGCAGAATCACAGACTCCAGCAATTCATCTGAAATTCATGTAAATCTAGGTACAGTTTATTCACCAAGCATGGTTGTCACCCAGCTGGTATGTCTTTCAGGAATGTGTATTTGGACTGAAGCATAGGAAAGCTAATCCTTTGCTTTAGTACTGATTAAGATGATGGTGGGAAGAAGAACTGTCCTCCCTGTCTATTCCCTTATGCCAGTTTAAGAATCTCATTGCATTAAACGTCTCTCTACATTAAGATACTGCAAGCAAGCACTAGGAATATATCCCCCTATGTGACATTTAACTACTCAGTTGCACCAATTTCCTGTTAACTAACACAAATTTATAATCCTGTATTACAACTGATCGCTCATTTCCCCTCCTCACATCCCATCATCAAAACAGTTTGCACTTTGACAAGTTTGCACCAATGAGTTGCAACAAATTCAGAACACAACTCTGAGAACGTGCAACCTTAGCATGTAAAAGTGGCAAAAAATGGGCACGGGAGTACTGTTCCTTTATTGAAGCTGTTTAGCAAATGTTAGAGATGCTTGATTTTCCTTTCATGCATGTATGTTTCTGTGCTAAATTAACTGGTTTCTGCGGTAGTAGCTGAAATTCTTTACATGCAGAAGTGCCACATTATATTACCAGAAGAGACAAGAAAAATCCACTGGTTCTACATTTTTTTCAGCTACAGAACACAGAGACTGAAGAGACTTTTAAGTAAAACAAGTTGTGAAGTGAAACAAAGCAGTTTTGAAGTATTAAGCAGCGTAGCAAGGGTATGGAAGAAGAGATAAGAAATGACTGTAGCTTCTATAATACTTTCAGAAGCCAGCAGGTATCTCACAACCTATCACACTATCAGACCGTAGCACAGGAGAAATTGCAGTGCAGTTTTGCCTTTTGCTAATAAAGACGTCCTGCTGAAAGGAAGGGGTACAGCTACAAATAGTATTTTCTGTATCAGAAGATGACAGATTAACAGATGCCTTGCAGCATATATACAGTTAGTAAAACTTCTGATATAGAAATGGTCCATCAATTTTAAAAATGCAAGGAGAGTTATCCTAGCACAATAGTGTAGTTATCTCTTCTGATTTGTTGTGTTCTTAAAAAGAAGGCCTCTAAAATGACTGCTGCCCTGATTAAGAGAAGTGTTTACTAGAAGTAAGCACCTAAGTGCAGGTGAGAAAATAAGATATTTTAAAATCACAGCTGCCTTTTTGCTATGCACTTTCTACCTGCCTTCATTCAGGGACTGAAAAGAAAATAGTCACATTCACATTTATCTGCAGGATTGTTGGTTGTTAGCCACAGGTACCAACACACTGTTGTTATGCCCTGCAGTAATCATGGAAAGTTGCTCTCTATTTCAAACTTAAAAGGGGCAGAAAGGAAAATAAATGGTCACATGCGGACAGGAAGAAAGCTGGGGAAGCAATACCGTACTCGGAACAAGTGAAGAGGGTGCTCCAGAACCTTTACAAAAGAGACCAGGAAACTGCAGAGCTAGAGGGAAACTCTGGGTGTGATGGAAGGATCAATCAAGAAACTTGCCACTACATACAGTATCCTCTGTCCAAGGAAGAGATGGCCTGAAAAGATTATGTTTTCAGGAAGTCTCTAAAAAATAACATACACTCATATTGGTTGGTGCTTTAAGGAATCTGGGCTCAAGTTTACCTGGCAAGTCATTCATTAACAGTAAGGTCCTCATGCCACAATTAATTTCAAACAATGACATAACTGTTCCCATCCCATATAGCACTTCTCTTCCTCTGCTCAGAAGCTGAAAGGCTGGGGCTTAATTAATCTCCACTATTAGAGAGATGGTCTCTCTTTCTGAGACATGTTGTACCGTTCCCCTCATCTCCCTCCCCCAAGACCCAACAGGGCAGGTTTTGGTAATTGTCACCTGTAGCCAGGTTTCCAAAATCCCCATAAAAAGCAAGAAGTGAAGCTTTGGTTCTGCAGTTCCATGTCAAGCAAGCAAAGACAGCAGATGTGAGCATCAAATGAGACCAAAGGGGTGAAGCGTTGAGTAGAACTTCACAACAGAAGAATCTGACTCCAACAATGTACAGAAGGGGTGCAAAAGGCAGACGGGCCAAAACAGAAATGACCCCCAAAAGTTAAAGGATAAAAGGATTTGGTACTGAATGTAAGCAGAGAACAACTATTGTTTTCTGCTTATACAACAAAGCATTCCTTCTACCACAAACATCTACCAGCTTTATGGGTAGCTCTGTTTCACCTCTGAGACAGCAGAGGTCAGATGTGCAGGTGCATGTGTAAGCAGGACACATCAAGAGAAAGAATGGGAAATTCTGGGACAAAACCCACGAAGCTTTGGCAACATCTAAGGAATTCTTCCTTTTGAAAAAACATTTATGTGTGCATGTGTATGCAGCCCTAAATTCACCATACTTGTCTTATTAAAAAACATAACCACAAACTCACAGTCTGTTTCAGCTTCTTTAGAAAACAAAACTCATACTAAGAGGAAGTTTCAGGCATTGCACCAAACCCATAACTATTTTTATTTTAAAAAGTCTGTGGTTTTATTAAAATTTCCTCCCCACCTTACCCGAAAATTTAAAGGGAACTAAAGGTATTGATCTTCTTCCTGTTAATCTTGCAAGTATTTTCATATCTGAAGAACTACATTGCATTCTATAACACAACAAATAGCATTATTTACTTTTCTCCACACAGAAAATACTTATTTTACTTGATATATTCAAATCACGATAAAATTTTATTTTTATCTTCATTTTCAAAGTGCACCTAACCACATGCTGTTAAGTGCACACACAGTTTATAAAAGTAACTAACACATATTCAAACTAAAATTATGCAACAAATAACAATTTCCAAATCAACAGTTAGAACAAAACAAATGCTGTCTGAATACCCACCCCACCCCATTCTTAGAACCCAAAGAAAACCAGACTTTGCAGCACCTGGGAAAGCAAAACAGGCTGCAAATTCTGGCAAGGAAGAAGCAAATCCCCGAACAGTGTGCGCCTCACCAAGTACTGCCCTGCCAGCTCTTTTCCCTCATAAAATAACTCAATTCAAGGACTTCAGCAGGTCTCATCTATTGTAGTAATGCCACTAAGAGAAAAGGAAAAGTTTCAGGAACCCAGAACCCAGCCATTGATGGCTTTATACATCAAGACTAACACATTGCTAACTTCCAAATGTACTGCCCTCCAAGGGCAAGGTCCTGCCAGAGGACAGAGAGCCTGCTTAAGTTTATGCTGATGAAGTTGCCCTATTAATGTCACGGATACTAGTCACATTTAAAATCGCATATTTTTCCCCCCTGGACAGTTACATAAGATGAGACAAGTATGCAAGTCTCCCCCAGATAAACATGCAGAGCCTTGAAGGGCACAGAACATCCTAAACAACCAGATAAACTAATCTACTACTCTAGAATAACTCCCTGCTGTAGCAATAGAAAGTCCAATGCTAGCTAACAGCACTTTATCTGAAATAATAGGGGGAAAAGCTGACATAGAAAAACAAGAGGAAAAAAAAAAAAAGGCTGGTGATGATTACTCAAACTAAAAGCCTGAACTCTAGCTAAATATACAGTTGGACACAACTATCATACTTTCAGAACTACAGAAATTAAGTGTATTCTTACCATCTGTATGTAGATACTTCAGGCTAGTCTATAAAATACACTTTAAAGACCATTTGCCACACTTTGATCTTTTGCAACCGAGTTCAGTGAGCACTGGAGGACATTAGAGCTACTGGTTTGCCCATTTCCTCAGTGTAAGAATCAAGCTAACCACAACAAGCTGACTCCCACCGCACACCCACCAGATTCAATTTTCCTTTTTTAAGAGCTCTGAACCATGTTAAAAAACTGTTGGATATGAACAGTATGAATTTTGGCAGAGTAAAAAGAAGCTGTTATGCCTTATCTACCTACAAAAAGCTGCAGTTTGTAGCCACATGGATAAAACCAGACGTAGTGTTGTACCTACAATCACATTCAGGACTTCTAGCATAGCCTGGAATTCACAGGGCTTAAAAACACAAAATCCAGACAGGAAAAAAAGGAGGAAAGATTAAAATTATAGCTCTGCAGTTACAACTCTATGCTTCTTAAGTATACAGACAGTTAAAAGAAAAGCTTTACAAACTGGGGGGGGGGGGGGATTAGTTCTGACCAGCCAGCAGAACCAGCTCAGAACCTCTCATGAGCAGTGATAAAACAAAGTATCCAGGGCATTAGGCATTATATGTGATTTAGAGAAATGCACAAATTATTTTGATTTCAAGTCAGTCTGAACAGTACAGCCCTACTGTTTATCAGTGACTATTTTTAAAATGTCAGTATAGACAAAGAATGGAATTTGAACAAAAAGTTGTCTTTGCAAGTGTGAACAGATAAAATGGCTACCGGAAAGACAGCTAGTGAAGAGGAATTAAACCAGCATGTATTCACAAACATCCTCTATAACGGGAAACAGTCAGTGTAAATTAATGTCAGCTTTGTTTGAAGGCTTTAATTAGCATGAAAGATCATTTCTGCAAGATGGTGCACTTCAACACTTCCTAGGGAAAGGCTCAGCAGAAGGAAGATAGTGATTTAACGCAAATGTGTGACCACACAGTTTCTCCTAAAATATCCAAAGCTCACCTCTTTGAAGAGTCCCATACCACACACAAAGAAAAGGACAACATTAGTTCATCTTTCTTTCCATAAAATGCTGTATTTCTTATACACATACTTTACCAGTAAATTATCTTTTCTCAAATGTCTGAGTTGACACACACGAAACACTATGGGCTGTAAATAGGCATGTTACTCTACAAACTGCATAAAAAATTAGTATCTTTGTAAGAAATTGTATCTAGCTTTGATTTTACTACTGTGCTAGATTATCTGTCCTAAATTTTGTATGAAATCCCTTCAAACCATCATGAAGACAGGAAAAAACCAAACCAACCAACCAACCAAAACACCCCCCACCAAACCCCCCAAAACCAGTGCAGACTGTGCAAATTTGGATCCTATTTCTGGCCTCTTGACAGTTTACAATTTCACTCCAGAACTATTATTAAACTGAATTTCACTTAATTTGTTACAAAGCCTGTTTGTTTCAACAGGAATACAGGCTGGTTTTTTTCCTATCACTTTGCAGGCAATAAAGGAACTACCAGCACTGAGAAAGGAGTATCCTTTTTCTTTCCTCCACTGTGCTTTAAGCTGATTATGAAGATCACATCTTTATTAGCCTGATTCTCGAAGAACACAAGGTTGGAACCATCATACCCCTTCCATTACTTCTTTCCCTACAAAACAACTTTGGAACTAATGACCTTTTTGACAGTGAGGTATCAAAAATATATTTCTTTCTCACCACTACAAAAAAATAAGTGGCTAGAGGCAGCAGAGGCAACGACTTCCTCCATGACAACTTGCCAAGAGGAAGACTGTGGCACGAGGTTTAAAATTTATTAGTCAAAGGATCCACATAAGAAGAAACACTGAATACCCTAACCACGGAAAAAGCCTTAATTGATGTTTATTCTATACTAAGCACTGAGGAATACATGCAGTAGCACCCGTGACTATGGAATGGATATTTGTGTGTCTTGCAAAAGTATTAATTTCAACTTAAAACCCCAAATGAAGGAAAAACCTTCAGAATATGTCACGCTTCTCCTTCTTCTTTCCCTGGTATGTGGATTGGCATAGATAGTATATATGCAGCCCCACTGAAATTCAAACAAAACATAAGCCTTGTGTAAGAAACATGTCTTTTGGAATCAGATTCTGTTAGTCTTTATGAAACTGTTAGATTTTTTTTTTATTAGGAAGTTTAGGAACACAGAATACTATAGGTGTCAGTTGCCAGACAATCCAAGAAGCAAAGCAGTTACTTGTTCTGCTTATCTCTTATTCTGCATCATGAAAAAGTACTTATCTCTTCCAGTCACACTGTCTCATGAAACACACAGCACAGTATCAAAACTGGAATCTACTTTTGCTATGGAGTATTTACAGAAGATTCTTTGCAAAAGTCTTTGCTCCATTCCATCTTAACAGCCCTCAGAAACTCCTTGCATCTCTACAATGGGGAAACATTTAAGTATCAGAGTCAGCATCAGACCCACAGAGGTAACTACTGCCTTAACCCAAGACTATATCCAACTGGGTACTGTTGACATCCAACTGAAATACTGTAGAATGTTGATAACGGTCTTTGACAGCTGCCATTACCACTACATTCAAACTTGCTGTGACAGTCCTAATTCTGTACTGCTTTTAGGTCTTGTTTACCTAAGTGATATTTGGCTGCATTTATGAAAAAGCATGAAAATATCGGAAGTCTGTTAAAGTGGAATGTAAGTCAGGGAGAACCACAACCATCCAAGCACACCAGCAGTTCCAAGTGAGACCATTTCTTAAGTTAATTCAAGTTCTGGTTTGTGCTTTTAACACCACGAGGCTACGACTCATACCTCTCTGGCTTTTGCCTAGAAGTAGGTATGACAAATCTTCCTGGTAAGGACTGCAGACTTGTGATGTGTTGGTCACAGAAAAATTAAAAGTGAGCTTGACATTTTCAGTATTCCTTTATTTGAAATGAAATATGCCTTGTAAGATCTATAAAGAGTCTAAAATTATGCAAATAATAGCGCTAGCATTGCCTGTGAAAACTAGGAAAGTATTGGACAGCGGGGGAAGAACCACTTACCCTTCCCAAAATGCTAGAATAGAGAAACAAGAATTATTCTACTTCCCTGGAGCAGATACTAGTCAAGATAGCTGCACAAGACTATGAGTATCGGCATAGTGAAATGAAGCATTTGATACAGCAAGTACAGCTAGTATTCTTTGCCTCCGGAAGAAAAGCAGGAAAAATGTCTGGGCTGACCTCCTTCCTCATGCGCACAAGTGTGAAACTTTAAATATGTAAAAAGAGCTTGGAAATTCTGGGTTTCATGATGACAGCCAGAAGACACAGGGCAAAAAAACCAGTACAGGTTCTTATCAACAGATCTGCATTGGAACAATTTTACTTTTAAATAAAGGCATCATAATATAAGGCAAAGCTAATAAAGATGACCCACAGACCAGGTGTCAAAGAGAAAATCCACTTGTGCTTTATTTGCATTTAATTGTCAACATCAGATAATAAAGAACATTAAGCACAAGCAGCTTTACAGTTTTACAGGCCAAAATAGAAATTCCCTCTTGAATGTCCTTCACTTTAAAGAGGGAATTCTTATTTTTACCAGTAAAATCAACCTCCAGGCATTTTCAAGAGCTCAGCTGCCTTTAACTTTGGCCATTTAATTATTTCTAAGAGAATCTAAAAATCAGATATAGGCTTTCTCAAGAAAGAAAACTTTTTTCCCCTTGAACTATCACAGGTGTACACTACCACACCAAGCAGAAGAGAACACAATCTTATTGTATTGAAAGTTGACAAAATAATTTCTCCAAGTTTTCAAAAGTGACTATCAGGTTTGAAGAGACTTCTTTTGGGTTTCCCTCCACCCACCCCTGGAACTGCACAAATTAGTTACAAAAGCATCTTCTAATGTTTTAATATGTCAGAATTTTATTTTTCCATGTTAATCCTGAAGATACTAGAAATTCTATAAAGACATACTATTTCTGTTCAGATAGAATATAGTCCTACAAATAGATTGCCATACATACAACTGCAACTTGGATGCAGAGTATTGCAATTCAGTAGCTGTAATACAAGACAGGACAAAATTTTCTGGAAATCAGAAAAGTTCCATTAGGGAATGGCACAATTCATTATCTTTCTCCTATTCTCCTCACCTTGGCTTATTTTTTTGTTCCAGAAAATTATGTATTGTGTATCTAAGTATTAAAGATTTTATTACTCCTTTTGAATTATTGAAAATGTTATCATGGTTGTATTTTTTAAATTAGAATTTATCAAACAAAGTGTCATGCCTGAGTCCAGTACTATTGGATCCATGTGCACGCGAACACTGTAATCCTAATGACTCGTAGTTCTGGCCCACTGACATTAAATACAGCACTTGGGTTGAACAATGCATCATGAAAAAGTTTGATCAATATGTGTGTTCACGCTTTTCATATTTGTGAACAGCATTACAGCAATGAAAGACTGATTTACTCCTGAATGAGAATATCCATGCAATGCTATGCTGTTTCGCAAGCCCCTACACTGAAAAAAGATATTACACAGCTTTTTTGATAAGGAACATCGACTTCCCTATACTATTAGTCCCAAGTAATTTCAACCTGAGTGTAAGCATTAGAACGTGTACCTTGGCATATATGGCAGAACGCTTACCACAGGAAAATAAAGACTCACTCTCTGGAATTTCTTTTAAAATATACTAACGAAAGGTGCAGAGTCATCCCAAGAAGACTCAAGAAGTAATATAGTTGCTGACTGTCAAATTGGTAGTAACTTCTGCTCTAATACAATTGGCCTGTCAGGTCATGGAGCAGAACATATAAAGATCCATTGCAAAAAAAAAAAAAAGAAAACAAGAAAGGAAAAAAAAAAAAGGCACAAATTAGAAATTGTTACCACAGCATTCTGTGTGTGTTTTAGCAAAGCAACTGAAAGATCAAACAAGAACAGCACTTGCTGCTATGGCTCAAAAGACGTAGCTTCTACGAACAGGCTGCACTAACAATATTGTTTGAACCCCTTATTTCAAAAGCACCGTGTTTTAATTCTGATCAGGCAGAACTTCTTGACATTTTCCTCTCAAGCATTCTCATTGCTTGTGCAAATGTGTTCTTCACAGAACAAGGGAAGTTATCAGTTACAAGTATAAATATACTTAATATGGAAGCTTTGGTCTCCCAAGAAATCAAAACATCTCTCACAAATCTTGTTTAGTAACTGCTCTTGAGAAGAAAGACGTAAGACAAAAACTTCAGCGTACACCACCACATTCTTTTTATGGTAGCAGAATACCAACCTGGCTGCTTGTGTTCTTTAGAAGTACGCAAATCAAAGCAGCAAATTATATTAAAAAGCCAGTTCATGTAAGGAGGTACATCTCAGAGATCAGTGACAGAGGAATACTAAACACACTGAGGCCCTTTCGTCTTTTAACGTGAATGGGGTATAGAGCAGAAAAACGTATTATATTATATTCAAATGAGAAGAGAGCTTGGTCCCGTATGCCACAAGCAAAAACCATAAAAAAAACACTCTACACACACAATGGCACATAATTAGAACTGTCATTCCCCCACAAGATTTGAGAACAAGAAATCTTATAGTGATGGACACAGCAAGACCATAAATCCTAATGCAGAAGTTGTCATTTTGTTATCTTTTCTCAATCTTTTAAGTCTGTCACCCAAGCAACCTAACGCTCATCTTTGTGCCTTTAACTTACTCACTGCATTACACTGATTTCTTGTGTTAGCTGGAAATTTTTTCCTATTTTGTAGACCTCAATATCAGAACAATAACAAAAAAAGGACATTTACAAAATTAATTACTTTTTTGTTAGCAACGCGGTATCAGTGATGATAACAGATTCCCAAAAGAAACACTAGCTACGAGAGCATAATTATTTCTCAAGAGTCATGGATATTATAACCAGGAAGTCAAGTGAGAATAATAAACTGGGATAATTTGCCATTAGCTCAGTGTATGTTGGGTTCCACTGAATCGTCAAGAAAAACAGCTCACATGTAGCTCTAGGTTGGAGGCAGATGGAACACCACTCTCCTCCTCTGCACTCCATCTGTATAAGCATGGAATCCAAATCAAAACAAAGTTTGAACAGTTTGACTTCTTGGTTAAAACTGCTCTGTCAGAATGATGCAAGGGGTCATGTTCAAAGCAATTCAGGGACTTCTAGAAGATTCTTCTGGGGGAATAGTACATGCAACGCTATACCTCCTAAACAATCAGAGGCAAGACCCTCGTCCTTAAAAATTATTTTTAAAAACTATACAGATGTCAAAAGAAAGCCTACAAATCCAAATAGCTAGATCCCACAGAGAGTGGTATAGAAGGTTATTTTAAACAGGCATGAGTATTTAACAGCTCATATACTGACCTTACTGCAAAAGGAGAATTATTTTCAAGTCTGAGCTATTAAGTTAGTAATTTTTTTTTTTTAAAAAAGAAGAAATTCTCAGAATTCCTGATATATATGCATCAGAGATTCACTATTCTCCCCACTTGTTTCACGATGGTTTTTTGTTTGGCTTCTTCCATCAAGACCTAAACTGAGTACTATGGAGAAAAATCAGCCTCTGTTAGAATGCAGAGTTATCACAAACAGCCGCACCTATAATTGGACATTGAGAAGTCCAGAAAAACACATAACAATTCCTATTCAACAAACATAAGTAAATTAAGGTTTTACAAGATACCTGGCATGGAGTTTGTTGCTCTTCCCATTTTGTGAAGGGTACTCTTCTATAACATGCTGGACAAAAGGTGGCTGCTGCCGGTGTGTTCTGGTATATGGCAATGTTCCCACGTGGCTAAACATATCACAAGACCTAGTGGGAATTGTCCCCTTCTTCTTCCTGGGGAGAGTGCCA
The DNA here is from genome assembly GCF_017639655.2 of Falco naumanni. Lineage (NCBI taxonomy): Eukaryota > Metazoa > Chordata > Aves > Falconiformes > Falconidae > Falco > Falco naumanni. The sequence continues at coordinate 16,248,152 of NC_054064.1, read as the reverse complement.
TGGATAGAGATGTCTTGAAAGGAGTCTGAGCGATACTCAGTTGGTGAAGGTTTAGTGGTCAAAAGGTCCATGGAAGAAGCTAATGAGAACTGGTGGTTCGCTGGGCCATTTCTGGAAAGACTTGAACATTTTCCTGCAGCTATCATTTTTGGTTCTGCAAAAACAAAAACAAGATTCATCATAGTGCATCAATCATTGAAGTCCCCACTTTAATGTCAGTTAAATAGCATGACTAACATAGGCATCAAAAGTTGAACTGCATATGTCAAGATGTAGCCTGTATCATAATCCAGTCATGTTGCACCCAACTGCATGTGAAGCACACATTGCATGTTAACTGTTACGCGTGTGAAAAGTCACAAAAAAACCCAACTGATCTAGACACACATGCAAGAGCAGGCCCTGAGCAATTCTCCATTTTTATGCACCAAATTCCTCCTCTTTGCTCCTTCACATCCTCTGAATACTCAGACATCAACTTAGATTCATTAACAAAAAGCAAATTTTTAGGAACATTTTGACAAAAAATAAAAGGCACTCAACAGCTTGGTTTGAAAAATATGCCTCTAAACCCAGTAGCTGGCACAATGTGAGGAGAAAACTCTTTCTGAAGAGTGTCTTGCTCAAGTAATAAATGTAGCACAGAAGTGGTCACGTATTTCTAACAGGCTGTAAACTGAAGGGCTCTACCCAAGAGATAAGGGCAGGAGCAGATTACTGGAATTCTCTTCTTCAGCATGCACTGCCTGTGGCTCAAATCGTTGTTGACATTAGGGATTTGCATAACTGTCAGTCTCTCGCACAATCAGTTGTAGCCTGCTGTACAGTAGAGGTTTTTCTGTTATCATTAACAAAAAACCTTCACGAGACAAACACTTCGGGCACATTAACAGATTGCTGTTCTCTTTCTCAAAAAATGCTGCCTTGTGCTCACTTTGCAGTGCTTTAATACAGAAGACAGGCTGCCTTATCCTATCCAGTTATATCAGCCTGCAAAAGCCACTCTATGGAACACACACACAGACTTAAAGGTCAACCAGGCCCACACTATTTAACCTAGGTGGTAGTCAACCAGGTGCTTCCTAAAAAAACTGGAAAAGCCACAGAAGCGGCAGAGACAGATATGGAGTCAGAAAGCAGAAGAGCTTTTGGAAATAACAGTTATGGACAGGGAGAATCTGTTCTGATGCTGGTGAAGTTTCATGCTGAAAAACGGGAGTAGCACCCTGAAGGCCCAGCAGCCTGGAAGTCAGCTGCTGACAGCTGCACAGGAATTCCTCCGGGTTTGGGGAATGCACAGGTGTTGCAAGGAAAACAGAGCTGCCTCTATAGCCCTCCTGCTCCTTCCTCCAGCCTCAGTATCACAGGTACTATCGAGTGTTGCTGCACTGAAGCCACTGTTACCTCTACCCAGAGGTGATCCTAACAGTAACACTAAAGCTGATCTCGAATTTATGAAAGAATTCTGCCATTTCCTCTCAGATGCACTGCAGAGATTCACAGGCGGGATAAGGTTTCCAGACTTCAACAACAAATCCCTTCCCACTTCTCCCTTATTGAAGGTCCTACAATAAACACTCACCGATCAGAAATGATAAATAATAATTAGCCTTTTTTTTTAATCTTCAGTTTGACAAAGCTCTGTCTGAGATACTATGTACTATAGTAGAAAGGCCTCTGGAAACAACACCTCTGTTCAGAGAGAATGTTTAACTTTGGTCAGGTTTCTTGTTGAAAAGAGTAGAAAAGAGTTAAAAGGTTAACAGGAACTGACATTTTTAGTTAGACAGATCCAAACAGAATTCAAAACCCTAAAGAAAACACTCACAAAAAATCTCCCATAAATTATCATATGGGCCCTTGATGTGAAACACTAAATCACCTCTCCATTTATCATGTCATTTGAGGACACAGTTTCTGCTGGCTAGTATTACAAATATTGCATAATTATTTTCAAAATAATAAAAAGTTTTTAAAAAAAAAACAAACAAAAAAACCCCTGGGCTAGAGATAGGACGATCGAAAATGCAAACGCTTACCACAAAGCTACAACCTCCTATAACTAAAGTAAACTGATAGAGCTTGTTTCCAGTAAATTCAGATTTATTATTAGAGAGTATCTCAAACAATAGGGGAAAGAAAAGCTTCTTAGGATTCACACAATCATTTGAAAACACATCTTTATGTATTTACTGTAAGAAGGCAACAAACACCATTTATAGAGTCTGAAAAACTGGAGGCTAGCTTGCTCATATTGCACAAACATGTTGTTATTCTCCTTCTGGGGTCTGCTGAGATTCTGTACTTAATAATTCAACTTTCTTATTGGCTTCTAAAAAACACCTCCTAACCTCTGAATTCTGACTATTTAAATTCAGGTTATCCAGCCAGAAGAGATTTTTCTTAGGTTTTCCTGCAAGATTATCACCCTGAAATGAAACACATGGTATTTCACGCAAATGGGTATCAAAGCCAGGCAGTTACCACTACAACCAATGAAAGCTTCAGTTGAATAGCTGACACCAGATGAGTCCACGATAAGCTTACAATAACAGTAAACAGTCAACCACTTTATGTTTGAGGATCCATAAAGAAAGCTGAGAACTCCCTCTCCTAACCAAATCACAAGGAAAGTTATAGCGATCCAGTAGGTTTCCACTCCAACAGTTTGAAAATTCTCAACAAATATACGATACTCTGAAATACAGCATTTCCCATTTAACCTCCCCTCCTAAGAAGCCCTTCTTAAGAAAGAAAACCAAACACCCTGAGTTATGTCCTAATCATTGCATCTTTTAAGTCACTTTCGGTAACATCCCATGGTTTACAAATTCCATACCCAATCCTCAAATTCACACCTGAGTTTTGAGGAATCAAGTTAGAGTTCCAAAGTTACTATGAAACACCTACATTAAGGAACTTGCAAGACACTTGGCCACAATTACGTGTGTACAGAAGCTTTGATAATATTTCAATCCTCCCTGCAAAACCCCTCAAAAAAAAACCAACAAACCACCACCCAAAAACCAGAACCCCAAACCAACAGATCTGCTAACTTCTATCCATAAATTTACTTGCTTGCCTATGTGCTGCTGCACTATGTATTCTTCATAAATGTAAACCAAGAACTACAATAATTAGCACAGTAAAAGTCCTGCCAAACTATACATTTTTTTCATATCACATGTAAACACAGCAAGGAGGGAGCCTCTTCAGCTGAAGACCCTGGAATGTCTCAAATACTTTAGCATATGATTCAAAGAATGTTTTACTTTACTAGATATAGAAAACCTGAAAATTTTACTCCCTAAGAGACAGTGTGCTTTGAACATCTGCCATCATGCAATCAATAATGGAAATGGTAGAAATTATAACGATAGCCCAAAAGGAACTGAAATTTAATTGTGCGTATTCCTATTTGTCAAAATGCAGCATCTAACAAAACAGAGTGTTCTGGAAGTCATACAAGTTTCCCCTAACCAGATAAAAACAAGATTGACTCATGCTGATAAAATGTTAAAAATTCTAGGTGAGTTTTGATTTGTATATAGAGTAGCATTTCTCTTTCTTCAGTCTGTACTTTGGGAAGGTATATGGGAATGGAATTGGCAGAAGTCAGGCTGTGACTTCAGAGAACTGGAGGCCATGAAAGGTTTCCAGGTAACTTCTGACACATTCAAGTTTTTTGTTATGAATGAGGGCAAGGGAAGTCTTTAAAATCAATGTGGCATTTAGGAAAACAGTATGAGATTGGATGTAGAACAAAATAGGTATCTGACGGGCAAGACCAAACATGTACCAAGCTCTAATCCAACAGGGTGTCATCTCTTCATGTCATTGCTCTAAACAAAAAAGAACCATATGAACAATGAAAAAAATAACCTTTGCTTCCCCAAAACAAATACAAAATATCCTTCTACTCATGCCCTCTTGTCTTTGGTTTACAAATACAAACTTTCTGGCTCAGTTTGTCTTATGAAAACCTTCTGATGTTCACACAGTCTGAAGGAGTGTTCTGATGGTTCATTCAAGCCAGTACAGCTGCAAGAATAAGCGCCCCTTCCATACCACAATATAAGGTAACTAGTGGCAGTGGCTGCTACTTTGTTGTTTCTATACATTGGAGGAGGGGGAGGGAAAAGGAAATCTCCAGCTCAGTCTCAAGAGATTCACAAATAGCATAACAAACAGTCCAAGGCTGTATATGCTCATGTTAATAGAAACCTCATAAAAGGAAACAGAAAAGCCATTTCAGAATTCCAAATCGGACTCTCAAGCTACCTCAAAACTCTTGAGTTATATCTAACTCTTGAGTTATATATATCTTTTTGGACATTAAAAGATTCACTCTTCTCTCAAAGTCTTATACATCTGCAGTCTGGTGATTCTCCCTGTTAGATCAAAGTCTCTGAAGTTTACACCTGGTCTTAATATATTGCCAATAGTACAATACTTCACTCCAAGTCTTACCGTGTCTTTATCATTATATATGCTACGAGGCGAAGAGGGCTTGAATGTGGTTTTAATGCTGCCAACTGAAGAACAACTGCCTTATGTCCTCAGGTCTTTCCAAGACTGAGTCAACTTTTGTGAAAACCCTACTTACTTTTGACACAGCAAATCTTCACACAACCTCCTCCCACTCACCTGCCCTCCCTCCCTCAAAACCAGTAACAATAAATTACCATGAGTGGGAGACACACTGTCTTCTCCCTGCTAGATTACTTGGCACGTTTACATGCACCATGCAAATGCCCAGGGCAAATAATTGAAGCAATCAGCCTTAATTGTGATGAAAGTCAAGTTCAGGACAAAAAACCAGATCAATTTCCTCAAGATTTGTTTTTTGTGTAGTAAGAAAATAAGTTAGGGAAACAGAAAAAGCATGACTGAAAAGCCACTAAAGTTAACATTTCGTAGGAAGAAATACAGTTAAAACTACAGCCACTATAAACTCAAGGTAGAATTCATGTTAACTGTTTCCCTAGAAGCAACATAGGCTTCTTCATTAACATAAAAAAACCCAGAGGATTCTTGCTCCCAAAATGGCTTAGACGTACTTTCTGCAACCCGTGTTCTCTGCTTTTTTTTTTTTTTTTTTTAACAAGATAAATTGATGCAGTAGCTGCTAGAGCAAACAGGTCACAGGACTTTGAAAAGACTGTTAAGGTTCAAGAACCTACAGCCTGTAATGATACAGAGAAATAGACTGAGAAAGCACACGCAACAGTTCAAAGGCTCTGAGCTACTATCAGAAAAAAACATGAGTCTGTCAAACATCAAAAAAACCCCACAAGACTATGGCCAGGTCACTGCTTCCAAAGGGACCTGAAGTGCTATCACAACGTTCGTGCTCTCGTTCCCCTTAATGTGTGTCATACAATTTCAACTTTCCATACATCCTTGCACTGTAATCTGGAAATCTATTTTAAATGTTATTTTTAACTATTATTCTCAGGCAACAGAAAACACACAGGCCAGGATAATTATCTTTGAAATTTCTCTGTTTCAAAATCAGAGAAACAGATAACCCCCAAAAAAAACTCTTTGTGAGTTTTCACATGTAGAATGCCTTGGTATCTATAAAAAATGCCAGGAAAAAGTGATCACTGAAAAGGATTCAATAATAAGCAGAGATCTCTTTGGCTGGCCTATACTATGAAATTATCTCAGAAACTTCAGTGCCCAATCAGTTAGCTCAGTAATCCTGAAAGGAATGAAGCCTTGACTTGAAATAAACACTCTCTCCCCATTCTGCTGGCAGAAATAAAGGACTTCACCAAAGTTACAGTCAAATCTAAGCGGTTTTCAGCTAATACAAGCTTTTGTTCCTCCCCTAGTATAGGAAGTAATTTATTATTTTGCCTGCTCCTCTGTTCCCACGATGTTACTGAAAAAAAAAAAGAAAAACCACAAAACAACGCACTCCAACTGAAAACGAACTATTTAAAAAAACCTTTTCAGCAGTAAGTATGCACTTATTTTAAACGATCAAGTGATTTACGGAAATTGCAAATCTGGACAGACAGAAGTGCTTTTTAAATACAACCCTCTAACTGACAAGAGAGAAAAAAAAAAAAAAAAAAAAAAAAAAGACACAGCACTTCCTTTCTCTCTGCTCAGTGAAGTATCTCGAGTATACCGGCGTTTTATACTCGAAGAGCATTTAACAGATTTCCAGGGCATCCGTTCCCACAAAGCCCGAGCAGGGAGCAGCCGCCGCCGCCCCGCAGCAGCAGCCGGGCCCGTCCCGCTCCGCTCCCCGGCCGGCGGCGGCACGCAGGGGCGCTCACACACCGCCCGCCGGGCGCTCCCTGCCCCGCAGTTACCGGTCCGATCACCGCTCCTGCTTTCCAGGCTTCCTGGGGATTAGCCGGAGGTTTTGTCCCGGTCGAGCTCCGGCAGCGAGTCGCGTCCCGGTCCCTCCGGGCGGCGGAGCTCCGCGGGGCCGGGGGGCGCGGGGGAATGGGGCGGCCGAGGCCGGCCCCGCACCACCAGCAGCCCGGAGCCCTTCCAGTGGGTGCACTGGGGCGTTCCCGGGGGAGCCCGGGGCACGGCCGTGCCGCGGCAGGAGCGGGCGCGCACGCCTGCAGCAGCCTGCCCTCCAGCAGAGCAGCTGGCGATGGCTAACCAGGGGTGACTCAGCCGGAGCCTTCCAGGAGCGCCTTATCGCCCGCCCGCGCCGCGGAAGGCACGACCCGGCTCGGTGACTCCCGAACGAGCGCGACTGCCGGGCGCCACTCACCTGGCGCGGCCGGCCCCGCACCCCGCCCCGCACCCCGCGCTGCGTGCGGCGGCTCCGGCAGCGCCGCGGCCCCGGGCGCTCGGGGCGGCCCCGCAGCGCCGCGCCCCACGGCCGCCAGCCACACCCCGCGGGCCGGCCGCGCAGAACCCCGCCGGGCGGGCCCGCTCCCGGCAGCGACCCCTCGCCGCCCTTCCCCGTGGATGTGAGACTGCCAAATCAGCACTGCAGCAACAACGAGCCTTCCCAAACCCCCCGTTCGCGGGCAGCGCCGCGCACTTCACGCACACGGTTCCTTCCCTTGCCCGAAGTTATCTGTGCAACAGGTTGGCGGGATAAAACGCATTTTCTAAAACAAAGGGTCAAATAACTGTAGAGGGCCGAGAACTGTCGGCAGAACAGATGGCTAGCTAACCGCCCCTTGCAAAGTACACCCTCTAAAACAATCGGGTAATTACAGGCAGAACACGCACCCTAAGGAATTACCTCGGCCCCCCTCAGCCGTCCCACCGCCGCAGCCGAAGGGCTTCTGCTTACACAGAAACCAGGGCACGCTCAGTTGACTTCTGAAGCACCGTCTAGATCAAATTCTTCTGCAACACTGTCTTTGTTTCTTTCCTGTTGGCTCAGTCTTTCAGGCTGCCTGGCCAACATTTCTCTGGTTTTGCCGCGGTTATTCCAGTCGTGCAAAGCAATTTTGATAACACGGTTCTTTCCCTCTTACCAGAATTCGTGCCAACATTCTGCAAACCTCTTCACAGCTATCCCATTGGCATTAGCTTCCCAGCAACAAATACTTCTCTGCCTAACCAAACATGTAATTGATTTTGACATTAAACATTTTACCCCTAGTAGCTGCACGGTGGTTCTGTTTTCAGAGATCCTCTTTGTGCCCTATTTTTCATTTTACGCTAATGTTCAATCCTCTCACTCTTTCTCCATTTTAACTAGAACTCACTTTAATATGCTTCTTCCGATATGTCTGCTTCAGAGCCCGACTAATGTGATATTGCTGAAGTTGTAGTCCTAAACTATCTAAATGATAAATGTCATTAAGGAGCAGATTTTTAATTTCCCAGGACCTCTATGTATTATCAAACCAACCACCAAAAATAAACTATGGTATTCTCACTCTAAAGAAGTTAAGCTATATCCAATGGCAACAACAGCAGGATTAAAATTCCACATGGTGACTAACCATAGTGACATCTCTGGGCACTGGGTAGAACTAGGACATCTACCTCTTTGTAGTTCAGATTTTTAGGCATTGTCCAGAACGTGGAATTTTACTATCTGAACTATCTAAAATACATTACAGCAAAAAGCCCACCTTTTTAAAATGAAGCAATTAAAGACAGAAAGAGCACTGGACCTCCTCTTGGAGCAGTCTAGAGCTTAAAAAGCATTTAGCTCATCAAGTCAAGATTCCTTAGCCATCATCTATGTTGCAGATGTAGGTATTGGGAAACTTCTCAGAAGTGTCTTGGAGTTTTCATAGATACGAGTAGAATCTTTGCATAAAAAAACCCCTCAAGATGAAGTTTAGCATAAAAGAAGAGAGAAAAAAAAATAAAGGCAGAGAGCACTCAAACATGCAGTAAGGGAAGGAGACAGAAGATTAAAAAATCAGATTTATCTAATATACTGAGGTCAAGGAAGCTCATGGTGGCATTTCTGACTGCTGCTCTTCCCATAGCAATCCCACTTTGGTTCCTGCAGGCATGAGCAGCAGGAAAGCATTACCACTGCTGCTATCGCCACGTACCTTTTATAACAACTTCCAAACTGGGAAAGTTGAGGTAAATGTGAAAGAACAATTTCAGAAAGGATTCATTCATTAAGACATAAATCACCACTTGTGGCATGCTGATGGACACAAACTTCTACACTTACATAAATTTCTCCCGCCAAATTACAGAAAACTGTAACATCATACGGACACTGAAAAGAACCTTGAAGCTGAGATCTGAATTCAAACTAATTTGACACAAAATGAAGCCTGAACACACAACAAAACTCACTCCAATCTTTCATCATTTTTTCCCCCAAATGCAATCACATTTCAGCTACTGATGAACTAGGAAAGCCAGCAGATCTTCAGTGGCTGATGGCACTCTGCTTTTGTCATTGCCAGTTGTGCAAAACCACGTTAAGTATTGAGGACAGAGAGGTACCTGAAATGTTTCAGAGTGACAGATGCTAGATCTTCACTGCCACAAGCAACAATCTATGGAAATTTCCCATAGGATATTTCAGGCACAATCCTTCTTCAAAGTACACCTGGGGAAGGGAGGGGATGAGCAAGGGGAGGAGAAAGAAACCAAAACCCAGCAGACTAACCCCATCTTGGACACCAAAATGACTCACTTATATGTCCTGTGCAAGAAAAATGGAATTATGGTGAAAATACAGAAAGAGGAATTGAGATACTTGGATTACACTTCGAGTTCTAGCATTCTGACCCACTTACTTCCTCCATGACCTACACTTACATTTTTGTAACATACATCAGAGTGGTAGATACTTTTCACAGGAAAGACCGTACAGTCCTTCATCAGCTTATCAAGTGGAAGATGCTACAGAAGTGCATACTATTTTTTTTCTTCATTGCATAAAGGAAAATACCTTGCTACTCTATCTAAACCATACATTCCACAGATCAGGCAGAAGACATCTAAAATCATATAAAAAAAAGTCGGATCGGTTAGCACCTAAGACAGTCGCTATTGGCTGATTCTAAAAACTCGGGGAAAATTTCAGGCACTGTAATTACATAGGAAGTCATGTCACACTTCATTGTCATGTTTTATGAATAAGAACCAGAAAAGGACTAGTAATTTCCTTAGTAACGTGACTGCACGCTAAGTAATGGGACTGGTAGCTGGGCAGTCCTGCATGAACTGTGATTACTCTTGCATGAGTCATTACATCCTTCTCCTAAGAGTTTTATACTCTCCTCAGATGAAATTGAAAATTGGTCTTTGTCTTCACACATAAGAATCTGCACAACCCATCCTTGTACACACTTGATGCAAAGCTGTTAAAAGAGAATTTGCCTGCAAGCTACAAGAATGAAGAATTTCCAGGACTGCCCACAGTAGCTACATTAGTTGTGAGTTACTAGAGCTAGATTAGCTTCCTCCTTGCAAAATTTTTTGTTGCTTTCATATTTTGTATCTACTTTGGAAATGGGTTTACTGAGATGCGGGATGAAGTCTTGTAAGCACCTGTGCCCTGAAGCAAACACAGCACCTCTGTCAAGCCTCCCTGTCAGCATTCCACCTTCAACTGCCACACCTCTCAGCCATCTGTTTATCTATACGGCATCACGCTGTCTGCGTATCGCCCGCCACAGAAATGTTAGTGGTGAAGTGCTGTCCTTTGTGACATCAGCCTAGGGGAGGGTGAGAAACCAGCAGCGTGCTGGTCGTCCATCACTGGCCATCATCACACACTGCTGTGGCCTTCTACAGTCACCTTTGACTTCTGCTTTCTGAAGGAAGGGAGTATGTACAGGTGCATCCTTCCACCTAGTGCAAAGACACCTACACAAGCAGCTGCCTAATCAGATGAGTGAGGAGGAACGTAACTGGGTCCTAGGTCCCAAGACCTGTGATGCTGTAGGTCGCGTACCTTAATCACACCAAGAGCTGGGTATTTGCCAGTTCTTCAGGGACCATTTTCAAAATGTGCCTGGCTTATGGTAACAAGAGAGGTGATGGAACAAAACAAGAGAATTCACTGGAACTTTTCAGTTTGACCTTAAACCATCAGAAATCCAGTCTTCCTGAAATAACTGGGAGAAAAAACATCTACTCTAAAAGCACTGCTGTGCAGCTGCAGTGATAAAATGCAGAAGCAAGTACACAAGATGAAGACATGGTATGCACGGATTGCTCACACAGCAGTTCTTGTAGATACCCTGATAAACAACAGTCAAAGCAAATTTCTACTGTAGACTTGTCTTAGAAGAGAAAGGACACAAACAAAATGCTGCATTCCCTCAACTCCCACAGATGCCACATAGAAAAAATAATGATCAGCGTAATTATTGGCTAGAAAATAAAATTTCTTTGCTGGTAATTTTCAAATTAATCAAAGACATATCAGGTCAAATTAGAATGACAACACAAAGTAAAAAATGCTCCAGTAATTGAAACCTGACAATACTTAGTCTGAAAACTATAAGCTATAGCAATTGTGCTTCCTAAGGTCCCTCCTGGCTGCCAACTGAAATGGACAAGTCTAGTCAGCAGCTACCCAGACCTCCGTAAGGAACCTCCTACCAACGTTCAGTCTTGCTACTTGGTCTGTCTTGGGTCTGGGAGACACAAGGTCTTTCAGAAATGCCCAAAGAACTATCTGTTACAAGTTAGAATCAAGAAACCTCACGATCCCTAGCCTCAAAAAAGTTTGCAAGTGCAAATGTCCCGCAGCTGATCACCCCGGAAATTATGCCGCAGTAAAGCAGGAGAATTTGAGGAATTATATAAACCTTAGATCATTCAGTGACAAACTGGAGCATGAACATGCTCTGGCTTGCTGGAGCTTCTGGCTACAGCACATTTAATTTTTGCAGACCTGGAAGAGTACAAACCAGGTACATATAATACCAGATGTCTGATTTTCACTTATTACTGGCTAAAAACTACGGTTCTGACAAATCAGTGTTTTCCAATAGGAAGTGGTTACTGTCAAACTACTCTAATCTGTGGCTCACTGTTGTCTTAAGTCAGAAAGAAACTGAAACTGGAAGAATTTGAAAAAAATTTTCACTGTAGCTATCAGAAGTTCTCAGTGCTACAGAATTCCATGTATTTTGAGTCAGCTAGTATTAGCCACTGCTAGAACCAAAAAAAACTCTAAGTGCAGCGCTTCTCAGACATAGTACAAGAAAACTGAGTATGATGTTTAACAGAAACCAATCAGTAATTAAAAAAAAAAGTTAAAATAAATTATTCCACATATTCTGTGACAATAACATGTTGTGTTCCTCCCCCCATCTTCAATTTGATATTGAAAATCACGTCAAGCAACTTGTGCTGACATAGATCAGACAGACCTGTTTGAAATACATGGGTAAAACTGCACTGAAACCAGTTTTCTTCTATTGACTAGTTCATTCCAGACAGTAAATTGGAATACAACACCAGAAAGAAACTGGACAAGGTTTTATGGGTTCCATTCTACCAGGGGGCCTATTTTCCTCTCTTTGCTTCTAAGCAGTGGAAGAACTGTTACTATGGAGCTAAGATTTCCTTTTAAGTGTCTATTTTTCCGTGCTTCTGTAAGAAGTCTCAAATACAAGAGAATTAACAGCCTCTCTTTGCATGTGACAGATATTGGGGGGGATGTTCATTTAGAGCATAACTGAGGTACAGACAAAGATAAACAGAAGGCCAGAAAGCAGCAATAAACAAATTTGGAACTTTCAGCAAATTAAATGGCACAGTCAGAAGCGTATGTTTACATTTACATTTACAACATTGTTACATTTGTAGCAGCATCTACATTTCTGTCCTCCTCAAACAGAAATGACAAAGACCTACAAGTCCTTGTATCTCACAGTGAGAGCAAAATAGACCACACAGGCAGCAATACCACCTCTGTCACGCACACAAAAGCATTCAAAGCAGCCTTCTCTCCATCTATTGGCAAAGCTACTTTAGCACTAGTTTGGAATCTGCCAGGTTGACACTACATACCGCTGGTCCAGAGCACTCTGTTTCTAATGTTTCAAAGAGAACCCAAAAAAACCAGAACAAGTAAAAAGGCTTTATCTGAGAGCGACAAAGGCAAGACACTTGAGTTTGACAAGGCTAAACCAGGCGTGACTTTATGTTAATTATTTTGGCCACCTAAAAAACACATGCGGGAGTCCCTCAGTTATTTTACACCTTCTTTGAAGGCGGCCTTGTCTCTATTCATATTGTTCCAAGCACAAGCAATGACCTGTACTGCTTGCTCATCTTCCTTCTTAATAGTACACATCTTGGGTCTTCTATATAATGAATGACAATGAATGACCCGCATGGCAAGAAAGCACTTCATATTTAACTTTACGCTACTGCAGCAGGGTAAAAAATACTACAGATGCAGAAACAGTTATTTAAGAATTTAAATGCAAAATCTCTTTTCCCCACCAAAAGCAGGAAGTTATGGAATATTAATTTCATTTAGTCTAATTCAGATTTTGCATATTATTTTGTGTTCACCCACAATAAACTGTATCAATGTATATATTTTATTTAAATCCATTAAGGCTAGTTTTCTTTGTATGACAGGTAAAATTATAAAAGATCTAAATATATATCCTATTAAAACTGCAATCTTTCTGTGTAAGAAAACCCATACAAGACAAAAAGGAAAGATTCTTTAAACTTTTAGCCCATCAAAGGAAAACACTCTAAGATGTTAATGAAAACATATTAAGCCATAAAATACTACTAATCAGAATTCAGCTCAGTAAAAGAAGGTACCAGAAAAAAAAAAGTTCTAGCTCTTAGAACACGTCATAAGTAAAACTTCTTGTCACTTAGCTTTCTATTTACCTTTCCACTCATAACAATGCGTGGAAAGGTGCATCATGAATACTTACAAATGTACACAGGCATTTTAATAGTCAAATGATATAAAGCTTTCCAGAACAATTCTATATTTAAATTCATGGTTATAAAGGGACCAAGAAATATCTTCCATGGCTGGCCATATCCAAGGTATTTTTTTATTATATCAAATTATATATTTGCATTTATATATTTACACTACCCACTCTATACGTAACATTTCTACTGCACTGAAGGAGCTGGTCATATCATGGTGGGATTCCTCAACGCATTCGTAGCAAGATTTATTCTTCCACTATAGCTCATAAGAAATCATAGTAAAATCCCACTCCTAAAACTGTAGCACAATATTGAACACGATCAAATATCACTCTGTCCCAAACCCACAGAGCATCAAACCCTGCCTCAGTTGTATTAGAGGATACTGAGAAAACGACACGTCCTTCCTGGAGTACTGCTCTAAGTACCGAGCTACAGCTTTCAGGATGTCTGTCTTGAGCTGCTGACTGTTACAGGACAGCATGCTATGCCTCATGCTCTGGGAAGGAAGACCTTTTTCTGTAATACAGGAGTCAGATAACACCTAATTTGTCACGAGTTTCTCTCATACCAGAAGCAGCTGCTTCTACAAGACGGTACATTACTTCCCGGCTTCTTCACAATGCCAACCAAACATTTCTAAGACTACAGAAAGGTGCTAGATAGCCGCTTTAGAACACTCCTATAAGCACAGCCCATCATTTTGCTTTTTAGATGCACTCTGATTCCATACTGGGACAAGCCCAGGCAAGCTGCAGACCCCACCCTCTGACTCCACAATGTCCCTGGAACAGAAAACAAAATGTGCATCTCAAAGGAGGCACAGCATGCTATGAATACGTGAATGGATACTGGCCTAGATGGCAGGACACCAAGATCCAGAATGTGCTGCAGCACACATCAAAAGGTAAGTCAAGATACAGGCAACAGGACTATGGAAAAAGTATTTATGGCTCTTCACATTCATGTATTTTTGAAACTTCATTTTTGTTACATCAAATGCTTGGAGGCTGAGAACATATCCTGGGAAAGCACCACTATGGGTTGGTGTGCTCTTTCATGTTTCATTTGACATCTACTTTGCCACTACCTGATGCGAGATCCTGGACTTGAGTGACTGTCAGTTTGACTCGGTGCACAGCCATTGTGGTCTTCTGTTCATGGAACAGTGGTAGGAAGTATGTTCAGAACTGGTAAAAATTTTGCACTTGGGAAGAAAGTTTGCAGAAATTGGAAACATTTTTCCACTTGTGTGTTTTGATTTGCAAGGAAATCAAATGATAGTGATAAGCCCTAAGCAAATATTTGAGATCATCAGGATTTAGAGAAAAGGAAACAAATGCTTGAAATTTGGAAGGCTGCACCCAAGAGATGACATGTTCCAGGACAACTGCCATTGTAGCTTTTGGGCCTAAATTCATTCCACCAGCTGTCAGCACTTGCTGAGTGATCTGCCAGGAAATCAGCTACCCTGGAATATCTCTACAATCAACAAAAAAATATAGACACCAATGCAAGGTAATTCAAATCGAAAGTTTGGACTGAATTATCTGCTGCATTCATCTGTCCCTTTCTAATACCTAGGACCACAGAGTGACTTGCCTCCTATTAGGAGGCGCTCCTTCAGCTGTGGTTTCACTTCGGGCAGCGGCGCTGTGCCAGGCGTCAGGGCCCACTTCTGCTCTATCTTCCTTGGCCATTCATACTTGTACAAATGTTTGCGCAGCTGAGCAGTGAACTGGCATGGGGACTTGATCTGAATGAACATGAAGGGAAAAAGAGTTGGTTTTCAGCCAGATAAATTTCCCAATAGGTTCACCATGCAGCTGCAGGACAGTTTTACTGACAACAACAGGAATGATACAGAGATGGGGAAAAGCAGCTAAAGGAAAGCTGATGAGGGCACAGACTGGCATTTCGGAACCCCAGCTTCAATTAAGGTCAAGAGTCAATGGCACAGCAGCCTTCCAGTTTTCTAATACTGATGAAAAATATCAGAGCTCCATTATTCAAAGCACTGGTCCAAAATAAAATTAATTGTGCTGAAGTGGTTTAACAATTTTGAATGGTTATCATTCTACTGATTAGCTAACGCTGTTCACATCAAAACACTTATTCTAATCACTTCCTTACCATGGGCTGGCATAAAGATGGTGTAAAAGCATGAAGGTAGCAAACCTTGCTTTGTGTACTCTGCCTAATTCAAGAGGTATGTGATCACGTGCACATACATGATCCAGGTCAAATGTGTTTCTGGGCATTATGGCAATGCATGGATCCTGGTACTAATTACTGTGGAAACACAGCCTGAGTAGCTAGAGTTCAACAAGATGAACCCAAATCTTAGTATACTGAGACATGTTCTATTTAAAGTCGTTTCAGAACCAGATAACATTTTAGAAAACGGAAAACATTTTGACAAATTTTTCCAAAACTTAACTTTGCTGTACAAAGAAATGCTTAGTCCTATAAAATTAACCTTGTGAAAGTGCTTACATATTAAAGTCACTTCGCACATCAAGCACTGACTAGAAACTGTTGAACCAGCAACAAATACAATGCTGCTGCTGTTTAAAGCTCGAAATAACAGCGAACAATAACATAGCCTTTGCTCCGTACTGGTAAGTATGTTAGTAGGACATTAGTATTTATTTAATAGACTGCAAGATTTTTTAAAAATGTTTCTTCTAATGTTTGACTTCAGTACAGTTTAGTGCTGGATAACAAGCATTTCAGTGTGAACTGATTAGGCACTTCGCTTCTAGACACAGCACTCTGTCAAAGACAGACACAAAACAAAACCATCTCATAATAGGCTGGGTACTAGATAACAACCATTGGTCCCTACTGTGAAAAACAAACAGTCTGCACTCATGTATGACTGACTGAATGGAATTGTCTTGCAGCCTTCCCAGAACTCTTTAATACAGTAAATAGGCAAAGCTATCCAGGATGTAAATATCCTGGTGTAAACAGAACAACTCAGAGATCAATTTGGCTATATTTTTTCAATAGAGGGGGGGAAAGGGATATACACTCCAGTTTGGAGACAAAAATGTTGGACTCAAATTCAAATTCACTGAAATCACCAGCAGTGTGTCAAGATTAGATTTAGGCCAACATATCTGAAGCTGGACAATCACAAGCTGTAGCTGTATTAATAGAATTTGGAATGTTCCAGTGAGTTGATTGAAATGTTACATAAATACCTATGTATCAATTCACCATGTGAATTAGAACTGTCCATTCCTTAGAAAAAATGTTACACCGAGAACTGTAATACGTTCCTCACTCCAGTACCAAAAGGTTACAAAATGCAGTCCCAAGGCCAAATGAAAAAAGGTTCTAATTGAAATACATCTAGTTCCACTATAATAGTCAACTTGAACAATACCCTAATCTCTTCACAGTAGCAGTTATAAAAGTGTCAGATTTATAATTTTAAGAAGTTAAACCAATGAACTGTAGAAGTTATGTAATTGTTAAAGCTATTTTGAACTCCTCAGGAGACACTGAGAAAATACACGGATCTACTTGTACACAACCAGTTCTAGGTTCTTCTGAAAAGTTAAAGTAGCTAACGTACTTTACATTACATTTTATTTCTACACAGGCTCCAAAATCTTCTTGACCAAGGCAGGGTAAAAGCAGGAATGTTAGCCAAGTAAACCACTGCTTCATGTTACATTCGTAAAAGCCTTAGGCAGTGATCTTTAGAATTCTTGGGCAGGCTGCGTAATACCCGTACCTTGTTATCTTGTTAACTATTCTCAAAATATCCCGTACAGTAAGTCATAGTTGAGTAACATCTCACTATACCCTTCCACTCAAACGGAATGAATTACAGGGCTTGTTCCAACTCTTATGAACTTGAGTTGAATTTTGATACTGAACTGATAAAAGCATCATAAAAGCAACAAAAGATGTAGCGATAAAGTCTTAATTCATAGCAAAGAACCAAATGGAAAAGGAGGGTCAGGACTGCCCGTGTAAACACTCTTCCTCTCTCCTCAGTAGGGATGAGGTAGCACGTACACAAGCTAGCTTGGTTTTGATACGATCTTTCCAAGTGAGGAAGACAATGGTGACACAGTCTTCCATCAATTACAGTCTGCTACCATTACTGTACCTTGTTAAGCTGAAGACTGAGAGCGCAACAGGAGGTGAAAGTGAAGCCTTTTCTAAATGACAACTTCTAAAACCAGTACAGCTCATATTATTTTAAAACCCTGCCAAAAGATTAATGTTTAGCTATTCTCACTGCCTTTGTAAAGCACCCCTGTGATCTGTATTCAGAGCAGTATCCTAGGCAGAATCAGGAAAGCTTGGGCTGCCTTAACTCATTCTCTCAGTCTTTAGGCGACAACACGGAAATCTTACCTCTCGTTTTTTCTACCTCCTGAAGCAGCAGGATATTGGAAATGATGCATGTTCGGTGGCCTTGATTTTCAATCCCCATTTTTCTAAGATCAACTTCTGTAAGATGGAGTAAGTCCTGTAGCAAATGCCAGAGTAAGGAACATACTATACCTATTAGTCCAGGAGAACTTGAATTTCTTTCAGACAGGTTTACTGTGTCTGATAGTGTAAGCACCTAACAGCAAACTTAAGTATATTTATGTGTTATATGAAGCCACTTCGTTGTGACAACCTATGTCATTGAAGGGATGAAGAATTGTTCTTTTAAAACATTAATTCATTGCTTTTAAACAATCACATTGTTTTGCTGTGTAAATAAGACAATTGACACAGAATTTCTACTCTGAGCTACTGTTTCTGAAGTTGTCATTTTAAAATCTTTTTTGCAAACTAAAACCACTGCACAAGCATGACATTTTTTGGTTTAGGCTGTGCTGAAAGCCTCAGTTTTTTATGTGACTAGCTATACCTCTTTCAAAAGCTGTTAGGGAAATTCAGTCATGCCTGAAAATGTCATATGTTTCTCATATGTTTCTCAAATGAAACCTCATATGTATCTAATGACGTGAAAGAAGCAAGTTGGATAATTATTACTCTTACTATATCCCTTTCTAGGTTTACCCAAATGCAAAAATTGATACTAACAATGAATTTACATTTCAGCAGAAAGGATTTTTCAGGTTTGGCAACAGTGAGTGAGACTCCCTTTGCTTCTCTCAAAAAACCCCAACACCCTCCCCAACCCCAAAATCATCCTCCAAGAAAAACTACACACAAAGAAGTATAAATGCAATATGCCTGCTCTTCAAACTTCAGCAAAAAGCTGGTAAGGAGGAGCACAAAAAGGGCTGGTGTTAACTCCAGTACTGAACAGTGTGTGCTCAGGGTAACACAGTGGGAGCTTTTATAGGCACATTTTGGGGGTTTTTTAAGTAGCTTTGAAGAACTTGCTGCATTTTGCAGCAGACAACATTGACATGTGGAAATTTTTATTTATCAGGGAGAACAGTCTCCCACCCTTAAGTTTTCTTTCTTCATTTAGGATCAGAAGCATTTTCTGGTCTGGCTTAAGAACTGAATAGAGCAGTTGACTGAAACTCAAGAACTCTGTCTTCTACTGCCATGAATTTACTACTTAGCAAAGAACAATTTAATTCAAGAAACTGTGCATCACTGTCCTCCCTCATCAAAATGGATATAATCATACCTTCTACTGCAGACAGAGATAAAAACCCCAGTGTAAATAGTTATTAGTAATTATTTTTAAAAGTAGAAGACATCAAAGGCAATTACTTAGACTTTCAAGAACTTAGAAGCTTGGTTCAACATGGTTCTTAAGTATATGCCTGGTATTAAGCAGGTCAGTAAGAATGCAATGTCAGGGTAAGCCAAGCATTTTCTCAAATTGAAGTTTTGTTTCAGGAAAACGTTCAGTTTGGCTGAGGAACTAAGAAATTATATAATGCTTGAAATCTACAGATATTGCAGAACTGAAACTCTGACTCATGGCCTTGAAATTTAAAAAAAAGTCCATTGTATCCACAATGATGCACTAAGCCTATTTTTCAGTTTTGCACTTCAGCAAAATCTTTTTACAAGCAGCTTTCAGGCTCAGTAAGCTGCAAACTATCTTTGCTGTGGGGTTTTTTTGTTTGTTTGTTGACTGTCAAAACAGTAGTCCTAGGGTTCTATAGTACTGTTTTCTGTTTTACAATGGCAGTATAAATCACATAACATCATCTTCCAACGTGGTTCTTACTGAGTCTGTTTGGGAAAGTAGAAAATACTGTCCTTTTCCTAGCCGTGAAAAATTCGAATTATATTTAAAATCCTTTACATTTTATTTTGTTTGCATTATGAGATTGCTATGGGACTCATTAAGAACTCTGGCATACAAGCAGCACAGATGTGACACAGAAGCTGATTTCAAATAAACTTTTGTGCCAGTTCATGAAGCTTGAATTAGTGACAAAATAAAATTGTAAAAAAATTGTTTAAAAGTGAAACCAAGGATATTTTGACTTGGTGAGAATATTCAGTTGTATTATTTGCATTTATTTGATGAATTAGGAATACAGCAAGACAGAACTAAAGCATGCCAATGCAATATTTGATTTATGATATAGTACGTAAGTGTCAATAAATCTATACATGGATGGTGAGAACTGAAAACACAAAATTGACAATAAAGACAAAATTTTGACCAAGTAAAAACCTGTAGGAAAAGGGCTTCCTAAGAATTTCTGAATCAATTTCTAGGTATCTTCAAGATGACTGAGGTAAGGTCCTTCTGTAATGTGGTATTTGCTCATTAGAGAATATTCTTAAGCCACACACTACTCATTTACCCATAAACAACTTCCTATAACAGCACGTAAGTTGCTATTTTATCAAGTTCTGAATTTTAAGAATTAAATTTATGTGTTAACTTTTGCAGAACAAATATTATCTATGTGTTCTTGCTCTGATGAACACGCCCATTTGTTACACTGAGACAGCCAAGACTAATATAGCACAAGCAGCATTAAAACCAGTAAAACATTCATTTTATCTAGCTCACCAGTAAGTGACTATTTCTCTGTGAGTTTCAGTACACAGTTACGAAAGACATTGGTTTTTATCTTCCCCTTTCCTAAGACAAAAGCAAACAATCAACCTTCAGGGTTTTTGTTCCACCATTGTACCCCGGAACATACATCACTTACATTACATCATCTTGCTTGACATAGTCTCAAGAATTTTATTGAAAAAGCCCATTCTTACCTCTATGCCGTCATATCGTTCAAAGAGCATGCAATATTCTGCAAGACCAAGCTGGGTCAGCCAGTTAAAAATGGGCAGACACTTCATTTCACCTCACAATGCCTTTGACTCTGAAAAAAAAAAACCAAACCAAAACCAAATTAAAAATACTGTTGCTTAGGAATGTTAAATAACTGAACAATGCAGAAAGCACTTGATAGCACGGAGCCATCTGGTTCTACCATCACGGCCAAAGAAATTAATACTTTCTTGGCTGCTTGGTAATAGGTAGTTATCTATACATTAAGATTATTACATTTAATTGTTTCATTGTAATCTTCATATAAACAGGGAACGTTGAAGACTATTGTTGAGCTCTCACAGCTGAATTAATCTTTCAGAAGATTAATCAACAGTCACTCAATATTGTAGTATCAATTAATAAAATACTCAGTCTTTGTATCCAAAGGGAATGTTCCTCAATACGCTCATTCAGTGACAATGCCATTCTTCTCACGTGTAACACACATGACAAAATGTCAAAAATGAAGAGGAACAGCAAAAGGAACAATGTTATCTGTAAGAATACAAACAAAGTGAATGAAATGGCATATTCTGTGAGACAGTCAAAATTAAAAAGATTCTGTGGTGGGTGTTTGTCCAACATGAACATAGCTAAAGTCAACCTGTTATGGAATATTGCTACAACAAAAGCAGTTGAGAGACTGTTACAGTCTGGTCTCCGTCATGATGTCATCTGAATTTGAGTTAGCTGTAAATAAATAATTTTTGGTACTTTTTTCTCAGTTGCTAAAATGAAATAAAACCCAGATGTTGAGATGGACACAATAGACACAGGAAGACAAGACAGACACATAAAATATTCTCCCAACATCACTGCTCTATGTAAGCAGTTATGTAAGATCTACATAAACAAATACTTACGTTTCCAGAGAATTGCTGAGTTTCTGAAGAGATTTCTATTTGTAAGTTTGAGCATATCTTAAGTAAATTCAAGGATGCCCAATTCTAAATCTGTGAATTTGTGACCTAAGCATCTCCTAGCAGAGCACTGATGCCAGAAGCAGGAAATGCTCATGTTCAGACATGCAGTGTCTTTAATCATAGACTTTTGATACATCTTTTTATTTGAAGATTTTCTTCTCATCTATACTTCAGGAAAAGTACTTGCTCATTACCTCTGTATAAACCAACTGGAATTACAACTTTCCAGTCACAACCCCCTTGTTCCAACACAGGTCTACTCTGAACATGTGACAAGAACCTGCCCAAAGGCTGACATGTTATTGTCAGCAAAGAGCCAGTGTGGCTTTCTGACAGACAGAGAAAGCTGTTTAGCATTTTTATAATTCTTGGAACACTAGAAAAGTGTTGAAGCTTTTGTTTGTTTTAATACAAATTGCAAAACGAAAACCACGGCTCTGCAGAAAGGTAGGCTGCAGTAGCAGTATTACCTGCGCTAAAGTACAATACATTCCTAGAAATATTTTAAAAGCACTTAAATTAGGGCAAGTACTGTTAGTAAGACATACAATATTTTGGACCAGACGTTGCTTTGGAAGCCACTCCAAATCTTGTCTCAATTGTCAATCTTGGAAAGAAGGTCACATTCCAGAGACACATACACCATTACACTGCAGAAGCTGTAATCTTGGAATTCGTCACTTCATGATCCATTAAAGAACAAACCAGCTTATCTGCAAATAGCATTGTGAAATCCCTCTATCATCCAACCAGAATACTCTGCTATATTACTTGCTTTATTGCAGGATTTTTATTATTGTGAGAACGTTGCAGGCTATGGATGACAAGTAAACATCTAAAAAATGGTGGTATTACAGTAACCAAGAACATCTTGTAGAGTAACATTGATCAGAAAATCTCAACATTTAACAGACACACCACAAAAGAATTTATTTGAGGAACATTAAAGCCACAGAGAACATTCTTATGTGAAGCGACAAGCTCAGCCACTGAAATCTCCCATTTATTGCTTGCTTTAAACAGCTACTTTCAGATTGCAGGATGGTCAACAAAGGCAAAAGATTTTCAGAGGGATAAAAGGAAAACACAGCTAGGTGTTTTGGTTAGGACATTAGTAAACCCATGAACAAATAGTTTTTCTTCTGGTTCATACACTTCTAGTTCAGTCACAGCCTTTAATTTTGTTATCATAAAGGAACTTGCTCCTAAACGGTTTAACAACTTCACTAGCAATATATTTTTAAGACTACAAATGTTATATTTCATTTTGAATACTTAGCTTCCATGCGTTTACATGACAATTTAAAAACATCTACAAGAATTGTTCGAGAGTCACCACACTTACCATTCCAGAACAAAGAGAAATTCTGCACTAAGCATGAAAGGAATCCCAGAATAGCAACATTCTCTTTAAACAATATAGTGATAAACAACAGCTATCTAATCTTACTTGGCCAGCTGCATTTGCTGTTATTAATTTATATAAAATGAAAACAAACAACTCCCCCACCACCAATAACCCTCCCGCCTCCAAATCCCCATACAAAAGGAAATTCAAGTGCAAGCAGAAAATATCAACCTGGCATGACAAGACATTAAGAGATCCAAGATGCATTTTTTTCAATGCACCTACACCTCTGAATGGGATTATTTTATTTTTTGACACCTGTGCAGATTCTTCCCCTACTGTTTTAACGAAAAATTTGTTCCTACAGCTGAAAGGCGGGGGGGGGGGGGGGGGGGGGGGGGGGGGGAGGGGGATGGGGACCCATAAATCTCCTTTCTGATCCTTCTGCTAATGGCAGGTTTGGTGAAGAAAGGTGACAGAAACATTAACATCTCTTATTTAACCAATATTACACTGTTAATTGGATGCAGGGTACAACCTAGTGGTCAGGACACAAGATATATTCAGAGCCTGATCTGAATGGTAAGTGCAAAGTAAAAATGGTAAGAGTAAAATGGAATTACATAATAAATTGTAAATGACCCTAAATATATGATTATGAGAACTGGTTTAGGCAGAGGGAGTTTCCTATTTTCTTCTACTCTTAACACTATTTATTTTTATTACTAAAAATAGGATTAACTCTTGCTTATGGCAGGTAATGCCATCATTTTTTAACATCCCATATGTGATTATAAACACACTGGCAAGGTGTGTGGCAGATGTTGGACACATATTTTTTCCCCACTGAGAAATGAATACCCTTCCTTTCCAGAGGAAGGAAGAAAACAACAATCTAAGATGACTGCGTATATTGCAGGGCAATACCAGACCTATGTTCTATTTACCCATTCTAAACACTGTCACTTCCCATATATCGCAGGTTTCCTGCAATAAAGAGGTCACCATAAGTTTAGTCAGGTCACCAGATTTTTATGGGATAAAGCCATGGTTGCTCCATGACTTGCTTTCATTTGTTGAGTGAGACTTTTGCTTCTGTTATTACTTAAGGAGCTCAGGAGTGACGTTACAGTATTCTGAAATCCTTATGTGGAAGGTCTTGCAGTATTACCCACATAATTTATACAATTTCATGGTTTTTTACATCAAAATAAACAATTTAGATCCAACCTAGGTTTGTACAATTTTGTTTCTGAACACCAGCTGTTCAGAGGTTTTTATGAGATATGTTGCTGCCAGAAAGTTATCAAATGGGTAATAACAGGAGGTTCCTATGGTGGCACTCTGACCTACTGAACTGAACTTTGCTTTTACTCTCAGAGTGCTTTTCTGTATTACCTTCATAACACACTCGCAGTTGCAGTCATACTTATCAGGGCATATGTGAAGCAGAAGCACACAGAAAGGTGTTCTATATGTAACTTTTAAATCCAACTGTTCATACGGCAAGACTTTACTATACTGGTAATTCATTGCTTTCTTTTTTCCTCTACCACAATATCCCAGAACTATCAAAAGATGCTGCTGGTGATGTTGGTTTGTTATACTCCAGACACAAGGTAAATGATATCTCATACCAGATTCTTAATTCAGCTATGGTTTCATCAAATTAGCTTCACTGTAATTTCTGAAAAGTGGGTATGTGCATATTTACAGAGATGCCAAGGCCAAGTAACTCCAAGTCACTGTGTGGATATAGTTCAGTATTCCAGGGACAACAACTCATGCTGCTTTTTCAGCCTCCCTTGGGAATTCAGGCCCTAATATGACAAGGAGCAAGCCTTGTTATCATGGTGTAATCCTGTCCCCACCAAAGTTACTCAGGTGAGCCAGCAATTTCATCTCATCTGGAAAGCAATTTCTCTTGCTGTGCCTTTTCTACTTCAGCAAAATTGACTTATATTGTACTTCCAATTTAAGACTAGCCTCCTGCTGTGACACAATCATTTATCAGGAAAAATCGATTTATTGGACACTTTCATGAGTTAAGAGTTTTCTTCATCACTTGAACTTTGCATGCCTTCTTAACTAACTCCCTTGAATCAAGGGTCCACCAGTTTTTTTTGTTTTCAGATGTACTTTCATTTTCAGATGCACTTTTATTTTCCTTTGACATCAGTGAAATCAACAAACCCTCTAAATTGCAGCCTCAATAAAGCTGACCTTCCAATACAACATTCTGTACACCTCAGGTCCTGTACTGTGGCGCTAAGTAATAACACTGAGCAAAGGTATGCTCTCTTTGCTGATCACATCTTAACTATTTATGCTTAACTAAGCAATTTAGACAGGTATTTCTTGAATACTCTATTGTAATGCATGGTTGAATGGCAGAATGCTTCTGCCACGGGAGTGCCAGGTTTTGAACGCAGAAATGAAAAAACCAGAAAAGCTGGAAGTGGTCATCATGCTTGCGATGCCACCTCTCAGAGATTTTGCCATCTTAATACAAAAGAACTATCTTTTCTTTTGCAGTTCGAGTCATATTTCTGTTTCTCCTCTCCCTTCTTTAAACAATTTGCCAAGTGTAAATCATGTTGTCAGTAGTACAGATTAAGACAATAAATCTGTGTATTTTGGAAAAATCTCAGAAGCTGACTGTTCTGTAAAAGGAATACTAGATGCAGAGCGAGAAAGTCAGAAGATACCGGTCAATCACCCAAAGCTTGTTCCATCTTGATGGCAGTGGTAACATCTTAGTCAGAAAAGTAACCTTCTTCCCCAGGATTTGTTAATACATAATGCTAAACTGCCATAATTTCCGTAAGTTTTGCTCTAGCATACTGCCTTAAATGAAAGCCAGAATTTTTCTACTTAAGACTTAAGCGTGGTTCTCCTAATCTAATAAGGCCATAATAGGCTGGTAATGCACTGATCAAAACCAGCGTATTAAAAAGCCGTCTGCATCTTTTCTGCTAGGAAAAAGGGAATGGCATCTGCAAGACCAGGGCAAGAGACAGAAGCAGCAGAAATATCTGAAAAGCAATCCATCAGCAGAATCAAAGTGTCAGGACACAAATCAAACAAATACTGGCACCATGCACTAGACAGTCCACAGAAAGCACTTCTTGAGCCAAGGACTGCGGCTGAAAGGAGTGGGAAACTATGACTGAAAATCCTGTTTCACCAGAAACAGAGCTTGGTACCTTGCATATAAACTGGATGACATCAAAGATAAGCTACCACCGCTGGTTTTTTTCTTCAAATAGGAACAATATGCAAAACCTTCAAGTTTTGGTTAACTCTGCATGAAAAGGAATAACAGGCAACAAATACTCATCATGCATTAATTACTACAGTCAGATTCCATCTCTAGACTTCCATTAAAAAACATCTTATGTAAGAAAATGTCACAGATGGGTACGTGACCTATGTACAAACCACATACAGAGGGCATCAAGGGTGAAGAGGGAAAAAGAAAACCTAAGAACATAATGTAAAAAAAAAAAAGGCTAATGTTCTTACAGTGATGATGATTTCACAAAATAGAACATACAAAAGTAATACCTCTGATAAATCCTTGTTATAACATGTAGAAAAAACACAAGAAGAGGTAAATAATGGGAAAAAATGTGGATGATCCAATTATTTTACTTAAGACAACACAAAGATGTGCAATTTCAGTTCAGAAAATCTGTGGCCTAGTAAGGTGAAATACATACTTAGTTCTCTTGGAAACTAATTACATCCATACAATTATGAATCATCCGTTGACATACAACTATTCTCAGTACCACGTAAGCATGCTGAGTTAAAATAGTAATAAAAGAGACAAGGTGCTATCACAGTACTGGAAAAGGAGAAAATGTAAGATCAAGCTATTTCCATAAGGCAGCATGTGAAGGAAGTGGAACAGGCAACTGAGCAGATCTCAGAAAAAATCTGGAAGTGTATGTATATGGGCAGGGGGAAAGCATGAGCAGGTACTCTGTAAGTCTACCACAGAAAGAACATAAGAGCAGGTACTCGGTAAGTTGACCACAAAAAGGACATAAGAAATCTACTTCATTGACTCCCTTTCAGTGTTGTTCATACTACAGAAAGGAAAAAAATGCAGCCTTACAATTAAAATATCTAAAAAATGAAGGCTGTCAAAAGAGCATAGGCAATAGTAATTAGCAATTTATAAAATATCTGTCAAACCACATACCTAATGTACTTCTTTCATTTTCATAACCTCATACCGTGCTGGGAGAAAGAAGAAAGAAAACTACAAGGACAAATTAACTGAACATGATGAACCTTCAGTGCACATGTTATGTGCTAGAGCTAGCAAGGCGTTAGCTACAGTCAGCTTTGTTACAAATTCTAACTTTTTCGTAAATAGTATCATACAGCCGAATTTTCATCATTACATTTATACTTTTTCCAGTGTATTATTTTGATTGGTCGTGATTTTTGCTGAAACACAGAGGAAAGTATGCAGAATTTCTCTTGTAGAGATCCAATTTAAAACAGATTCAAAGACTGACATTCCTATGTGATGAGTCACATCAGCTATTTAAAATAAATGTATTTGTATGTATAGAGTATGCAAACAAATACCGGGGTTTTAAGTAATTTGGGGTAAGCTAGTAGAGTAGAAGCAACTGGCATCCTAAATATTATCAGCCTAAGCAAATAAATTAGACCACTCCAAAGGACTACGTATTTGCAGTGCATACCATGCTGCTGGCAGCACACAGTAATGGCTGACATAAATGGTGTTAAATTCGTTAGGTTGTATATCACGTTCTCAAAAAATTTAGAAATGTATTTGCATTTTCAATTTTGCCTTCTGTGCTGAAGAAGCAAAAAACAGATTTTCTTACTTCAGCAGATAATAAAAAAGCTTGAATAACAACATTAGTTTTGGGCCAAATGAAAAAAAAAAAAGGGTCCAAGGTCTTTGGCTAACTGATACACATTTTTTTGTGTGTGTTTAATCTTATTTTTCCTTCTTTTTTCTACCCAAACCTCATTAAAGTTAATTCAACTGAGACTCTGCTAACATAAGCTGGTATTTACCTGTATTGTCCACATAAAATGCTAAACTTGTCCACAATTGTGGAAATACCTTGTCTTTACCAAATATGCCCTTAATATACTGTAAAAGAACAATTTTCTTATAGTTTTATCAAGCATTTAGCTACTGTGCTTTCCAGAGATGAGAATAAAAATGAATAGAGAAGAAATGTATTTGTATTCCAACTGATTGTCTAAACACCGCTTTGCTTTTCTCTGCCGAATTCATTTGACTCCAACCATCAGTCTTCAGTTGCTTCCAGCTATGGTTACATGTCTGGTGGCACCACTTGTAAAGCCAGTTTATGTAGCTACCATTTATTACTAACCTCCAACTCCGCTTGGCTCTGCCTTGCATGGATTTCTTTGCTGTGCCAGCACTAGCACTTCCTTGACTGCGCAGTGAAGGGGCTCAGAGACTTGATCTGGCAGAGAAAATGACGCAGAGGAACGGGTTGCTATTCCAAGTCAAATCAGGTCTCTTCTTTCCTTCACTGAACAGCCACAGAAAAACTTGGGCTGGCACAAGTCAAGCAATGATGAGGAAGCGGTCAAGCAGCAAAAGTGTGAATTTGAGACATTCAATCTCCTCTCAAATTTTGCTGCAGGTTATGGACTCCTCTGCCATCCAGATCGCAGTCTGTACGTAAACATGCACCCTTTTAATCCATCTTGAACTTCAAGATACAGCAAACGAGGTACAGACTCTCTTATTTCTGCCAACTGTGTTGTGGAAACAACTATGGCAAAGGGATGGGAAAGACAGCTGGGGAGTGGCAGCACTCTAAGTCACTGCAGCTGTTTGATTCAGTGCAAAAATCAAGGCCCTCTGACAAGAGAAATAGTAAAGCTGCATGTAAAAACTCCAGTTCTGGTTTGCGATACTCAAGAAGTATAAATATCCATTTTCTTTTGCTCTAGAACAACCTGAAAGTCTTTTAAACATACCAAGTTGATACAAGTCTTAATCAGTCCCCTTCTCCTAATGAAAAGACTGGCTTGATTAAGGTCTCTGTCTCTTTACCCCACAGGAGTCTTATGCAAAAGTGTATTGCTGAAAAACTACCAAAACATATATATTTCATTAAATCATTAAATATGATGCCAGTAGAGAGATGAGTACTGGAAAACAGTATGAGAAACAAAGCAAAACAGTGTATCACCACATGTGATGCTGGAGTAGCAACTCCTGCGACACTCTAGTAGCAAACAGATCAAAGGAAGCATACACTTTCATTTGTACTTTAGATTTAATGTGATACAGTTACTGCTTGAATTTATGTCCCATTAGAACTTCTAAACCACCATCTTTTTAAGTCATAATATTTGCAACGTGTTAAATAAAAACCAACTAAACAAAAATATCCTAAGAATGTGCACATACGAGATTTAACTTTTTCCCCCTCTTGCCTCCTTCTAGACATCCTGACATTTCATTTCAAGCTTTTCCCTTAACTGTGACTATAAAAACATAATATAAACCTCTGAAATTCTCAAGTTAATACAATATTCTGTGGAAAATGTGAAATTGAAAATAAATTGTAATCTCCAGAAAAGGTAATCAATTTTGCCCTAACGACAAACACGATTGCTTGTAAGATATCACAAGCTGCGAGCTTCCTTTCATATGTGTATTAATACCGATCAGCAGCAAGTACAACGAGCTAGTCAGATATTGCTGGACTTTATAGATACTTCACATTGTAACTACAAGTAATTGCATTTTCCATCAAATGAGTTAAAGGATTAAAGCACAAGTCTGACACCCTTACAGCGTAAGAGCATGATGACAACTCCTCCTAGTGGAAGCCCATCTGACCGCAAAATTCAGACAAATACAGATTTCCTAGATATAACACCAGGCTTTTGCTGGTACCGGCTACCTCTGCATTTTTTCTACCCTCTTCACCGATACTAGACTCATCCAACTTTTCAGCACTACAGAAGAACATCCACGGGCTTTTAAGGAAGATTAAAATCACTTCACTTGAAAGTTTGCTGCTGTAACAGCATATCATGGTTTATTTACACACATAAATGAGAACCAGGTTGCAAATGAATGTAAAGTAATCTTTTACTGTAGGACTATGTCTCACCCCTACCTCTTAAAACTTTGGGTGAGACTGATGAGATGTAAAGTAACTTACATGCATTGTGAACAATGAAGCTTTGCTGATATACTGGTGCCGGGAGTGCAGCCCTCTGTGGCTCCTTTTTGTTTCCTCTTTCACTCATACTTTGTATCAGCAGTGCCAGGAATGATTTCCATGTGAATGAGTCCCCTACATTTATCTGAATAGACTACTGTGCTCAACCAATTCCATCTCCAAGGGCTCAAACTGTCACAGACATTACACATGCTGTTCAGTCTGAACCCAGAGGAGTGTTTTTTACAATAATAGCTCAGAGCAGACAGAGCTAGCAGGAAGATGCGGTATCACACAATATACCGAGCAGATGATCAATACTTTCATTCATTTATTTTAATCCCTGATTTGCTTCATGGTTCCTTGATCAAGTCATCGTTTTAAGCTATCATAATCAAAATATTTTTTGGTAAAATTTTGACAATTTTTTGTGAAGGACTTCAGGATACTGAATTCTTTGAAAAGAAACCATTAGCATAAATATTGCTGGCAGGCTAGGCACTGAAGTGTCACTTCTAACCTGCATTTTTAGGTCAGTCCAACATTTAGCAAATCTATTACAGACTATTAAGAAACACACACACAACATTACTCAACTTGTCTGTGCTGTTCTGGCCAACGTTTATGTAAAGATAAAGAGTCTACAAAACACCAATCAGTTCTTAAATACATACCGACTCAGCAACCACACAGCAGATTATCATTCACTGCTAATTAAAGCATGTGCCTTAACATCTACTCACAACTATTGGGCCACAATAATTCAGTTATATGGAATATATCTATTTGGTTTTCTCCTTGTTACACAGTTCTGTTTTCCAGACATTTCACACGTTACTTTACCCTTATGTCAGACTTCAGGTGTTATCAATTGGTAGGCAGCCAATAACTATCATCAGTAGCTTACAAGAAACAACTAGGACAGTGGTTCATCATTCTTTATGTACTGCTTATGGAAGGCATAGACCATCCACCCTTCATTTACCTTCCTTACATAAGTGCAATTTTCTCCACTTTGTAACATCAACATATTTGTAATTATTAAGCAAAAGCTCTAAAACAGAATAAGCAATTTTTCACACAATCTTATTCAGTGGGGATCATGCTGTCACAGATGTTCTGGGTAGCAAAAGCACAAATGAGCTTAAAGGACAGTACATGCAGAGAAAAAAACCCCCAACAAATCAAAACCTATTTAAAGCAAAGACACAGAGACAACAGAGACCTCTGAAAATCCTTACACAATGAACTACCAAACCAGCTGTGGTGATATCCTGGGGTAATAAGTATTTCTGTATACTCATGTTCTTACAACACTTTTATAAGCACAAGCTCGTCCTACGAAGAGACTGATACACTTTGTCTTGTTCCACACAGATGCTCTTGCATTTCACTTGGTGTGGATCTGGCACAAATCTACTCCACTGGGACAAATTAGTTCACAGACTTTTGGAAGTGTCACTTCACTCTCACAAACCTTAACAGTACTTGATCTAGCACACAGGCAATTCCCTAAGTCTATGCCTAGACTAGTTATTGTCCATCTTCCCACAAAAGGCCTAAAGTTAACATGAATGCCGTACTGCCTATGCTTATTGATTGACAGAAATAGTAAATGTTCATGCTCAATGCAAGACAGATTTGCCCTGGCAGGTGATCCGATGGCAGCGAGGTGAACAAGGTATTAGTGAACCTAGCATTTCAACAGAAAAGTCTAATACAAATCTCTAAATTTATTCAGTACATGCAACTTAGCAGGTATTTTGAAGAACAGGGCTAATTTTAACAGTGCCTATGTGACAGACTCTAGTTAAATAATTAAATAGAACTAAGATCATCAAGCACTTCAACTAAAGTGTTGACCACTACAGTCTAGCAAGTCTTTCCTCTTTCTGGATGTGTATGTGGTCTTTTGTAGCTAGATGGGAATTCATTCTACCTGCACCTCAAGCTGATCACGAGCAGCCTAAGTGCTAGTGCAGTGCTGAACTGGAGCCAGTACGTGAAAAGGCTCCGCAGCTGCCTCACAGCTTGAACAGCCAGAGCCTATACGGCGCCCAACAGAAACAGACTGTAAATGCATATGCCATATAATCAGAAATCTGGTTAAAGCTAGCATGCTAAGCTCTCTGTGGGGAAAGGGGATCAAGAGAAAATGAAATTACAGCTGTGATACCAAGGAAAAATTTCACTGTAGACTAATCCAATTTAAAATATCCTGGTCCTGCTTCTTTCAATTCCTCAGCCACCAACCCAGAAGTTACCTCCACTGCACCAAGTCTACCATTTGCGTTGTCAAGTGCTAAACTGGATATGTGAAATAGTCCTCTTTTACAAAACAAACAAAAGAAAACAACTGCCCCCCTGCAGAGTCTGTGTTTTTTAAAATGTGCAGACCCAGTACCACTCAAATCAAGAGCCTGTCTCAAATTCTTTAACTACTAGTTACTACTGCAAACCGTTTCTGAAACGTTTTATCACAGAATAGATTTGTCTTCACCTCTTCTGCCCTTCAGAATGGGAATACAATAGTAGGGCTGCTTATTTTTTAATAAGGCTGCTTATACACACAGAATTCCTGAATCAGGCCCCACAATTTTTTGTTTAGTAACAATATGCTTTTCATTCGCCTTCCGATGCTTTTATGGTAAATTTAGGTCTTTCTTTCAAATTGTTCTACAAACAATGTAACTTTTTTTTAAAGACGGAGATGTTCACCTGACCAATTAACTCCAGGAATTGAGTAATACCTTAGCTACCAAGCTAGATTCATTCGAAGAATCAAACTGGCAGCAGTAATAATAACAACGAAATAGACTACAGGTGTGTGTCTGTGAAATTATGACCAGTGGACAAACACATGCTCTTTTCCAGCTGTGCTTCATTATGCCCCTATATTGCAGTGTAACAAAAGAAAGGACTGTGTTGGCACTTCTCACATACACCAGTGCTAAAAACCTTTTTAGCTTCAGATGCTGATAAAGGCAGTTCAAGCAAACCCTGCTGGTTTTGCATTGAAATGGATTAGAACAGAACTCAGTTTATCTGAGCTCGATTTCTCCTTTTCTGCAACGACATAGTGGTCCTGGCCCTACCTGCCTTTGCTCTCACGTGCAGGTATTCTTACCGCTTGACTGCTCTAAACCTCTGAACTGTGTAGTTAACAGCAGGAGTTGTCTCTTCCTTCCCTCTGCCGCTCACTCCTCCCCATTAGTTTGGTACCCCAAGCTGCAAAGCCATGCCTAGTACGTTTCCCTAATCTATGCACCCATTTTTGTTCACTTTTATTTTACAATTTCAAGCACAACTTCTAATGTAAACTACTTATATTTATTTAAATAATGGATTAAGATGAAAAGACACTAGACAAAACATTTCACATTGATTACTCATATGAACTGTTCCAGTTACGTAAGGAATCTCACAAAACCAACAGAACCCTAGTGACAAAACATACTTAATGATAAGACCTAAGTGAACAGGAAAAATACATTCTTGCTAAGCCATGTTGCTTTCATTTAACATAAAAGGCTAATTTTGTGACTTTTTGCATTGAACTAAATTACCTTGAAATAAAAATATTTCTTCCTTATAAAACATAACAAACTGATATCATAGCAAATGATAATTTGTTAGAAAAATTCCTGGTATTATTTCTAAAACAAGTTAATGGCAAAAACATCTACTGCTTAAGATATCTGGTTACCTAGCAAAGCTAATGAAGTGGTAAGAACTGTTTAGGGGTTTAGAGCAGAACATAACATACTAGCTGCTACATCCAGATATACTTCATAAAGCTGCACAACAAGCAATAACAGAAATAATTAACTTTGTGTGAAATGAAAAATAATTTAGTTGGTAAACTCAACCCCCTCAGAAAGCAAAATCACTCGCTGATTTGTTTCTTTTTAATCAACTTAAAATTACACAGGAAAAGAAAAAGAGTGCATTTCCTGAAGAGAATCAATAATCATAGAACTCTTTAGGTTGGGAAAGACTTTTAAGATCATTGAGTCCAAATAAGCAGGTTTATTAAAATAAACTATTGTATTCGGTGAGAATGATCTACAGAGCATCGGACACAAAGCTGGAACAAACGTTTTAATCTAAATTCTATTTTAATTTTAGATTGTTGTTCTCTCCCTCTTCTGAACTGCATGTCCTTACATACATGACATTTAGGTCTAGAACTCACAAGACCAGGTAACTTGCGTTGCAATAAAAAAAAAATCCGAGTATCATTAGAACCTGGGCTAAAAATTGCACCAGTTCAAAAGCTGCTTTATGAGGAGCTCAGCCATAAAGGGCAGTATGGGTCACAATCTCATCAAACTTCTTAGTAAGTCAATCTGCCTGTAGGAGTCAGATGCTTTATTTACTACCTTCTAGCATCTGATTGTAAGTGCAAAAAGCAATAGCTTATTTTTCTACTACACCTTTGGACCCAAAGAACTAGCTAGCTGAAGTGTTACAGATACTTGGGTTCTAGTTGGAGAAAACACTGGTGGCAAGTCAGGAATTTCTTTGAATCAACTGAGTTTACATGTAAAAACGCTACCAGTTGTATTTTTGTGAACACAGGGCAAGTCTGATAAACAAAGAACTATTTCCTTTCCCTTTGAAGATACGGTAAAGGCCGTGCCAGGATTCCTAGAGCCAGATAAAAAAACACCACAGGTAGATAACACAAAATGCTGAGCCAGTCTGAACTTGTGATGCCAATTCAAATTTGTTCAAAGTATTTGTGATTAATTTTGTGGTACCAAACTTCATTCTTTACCAAGTCTGTCTACACACGAGTTTTATTGGTTTTTCTGCAGATAGCCCAAAGGATTTCTTTCTAGTCCCTTCCTGTTTCCCTCCTACTCCTTGATGCAGCGTTACTGCACGCAAGCCACGAGCCAACCCTCTTTAAACAAAGGCTAGATTCTGCTGAGTTCTGTCATCTCCACCGAGCTTTCCTTACCTGCTGATTTCTGTACTGTGGCATTCCTCATAACAAGCTTCCATCAGCACTGTGCTATGTGCTGAGCTCTTCACGAGAAAGCTCTCCAGCCTTGCCTCACCGTATCGTGGAGCAATCTGCTGCAAGAACACAGCACCAGCGCAGAGAAGGATGATCCGTACCGCTGCAGTGTAGGACACCATCAAGTACATCTTCGGTTCTCAAGCATAACTTACAGGAACCGAGTGGCGATTCAGAGCGAAGCTTACTGCTTCAGCCAAGCCCTGAACTTGCACCAATATCCCAACACCTGCTGAGTGACACAAGTGTATCTTAGATGGCGTTAAAATGCCAACGCACTGCAGGTGAAGCGCTGGGTTTCCACCTGTAGTATTACTTTGCCTTTGATTGTGTTATGTCTCTAATCTTGCAATTACCAGATAAACTCCTCATCACAATTTTTATGCTGTATCAAGTACAACCTGAAAGGAGTGCTTCAGTGCTTTTAAGCACTTAAGTTTCACTCATTAAACTTTTCCTCTGGCATCTATCTCAAGCTTTAAGTATTCTCATTAGAAGACCAAAAGACAACAGAAACAGCTCATTTACAATTCCGTGCAGTAGCAACAGCTGCTCTCCTTTGATATATT
Organism: Falco naumanni; assembly: GCF_017639655.2. Taxonomy (NCBI): domain Eukaryota; kingdom Metazoa; phylum Chordata; class Aves; order Falconiformes; family Falconidae; genus Falco; species Falco naumanni. Next base: position 16,212,485 of record NC_054064.1, on the reverse strand, counting down.
TTCCTTCATTTATACTCCACCCATTTCAAAGACATTCTAAGTGTTTACAATACAACAGTAAATCTGCATGCAAAGTAACACAGACTTGGACATCCACAGCACTACTCCACAAAATGAAACAAAACCAGAACCCAGCTCATCTCCTACCCTGGAGGGCTTCTTAGAAGGGCTTTCCAAGTGAGCCTAGGTTAGGCTCATGGGGGGGAGGCTCTTTCTCTGTTGGAACAAGGGGGTAAGCTAAGTATCAAGACTGATAGCACTGCATTGTAAAACCTGAAGTTTATTACCCAAGTAGCCATGTTAATCTTGAAAGTCATGCTGTCATTAACTGATACATCCAGAAATCTGGTGAAAGTACACCCGGACTGTTTGTAACACAATAGTCATTGTATCAACTGCGTAGTTGTGAGAGGACTATATTAAAGTCTCCCAAGTACATTAAGCTGCATTATAAAGAAGTATTTCCACCAGATACTTCACACTGTAAGGTAATTTTCTGCTCTCAGTTCTAATGACATGGCTGGGCATGGGTGTACAAACAGAGCTTGTACACAGAAAGACTGGAACACCAGTCAAGAACCTGCACTTGAGGACTTCTACCTCTTATCTGTATGAAAAAATACCACTCTGAGAGCTCTTCTTTCCTTCACATCAGAGATTATTGATGGTTCCCAAACTCCACAGACAGAGGTTTCCTAAACTGTTTTTGCCAATTCTGATCTTTTTAACTTTTACTGCAAAAGGTATAAGTAAACAACCCTATTTTATCCCCCTCCTCAAACTGTCTTGTCTTGTTACTTTTCACTTTCCCTCTTACCAGTTCATAGATGTCTTCACTTCTAGAGAAGTCTTTCTAAAAGTATTTTCAAAAGTACAAAACAAACTCTGCATTAGTACAAAAGGCACAGAGAAATGTGAGATGCAGTAAAGAGGAAGAAAAACAGAAGTTAAAACCAGCCAGATGAAGACATCATGAAAATTTTAAGCTGAAGTTAGTAAAGAGTAAAAAAAAAAAAAAAAAAAAGAGAACAGGAATCTAGCACAGACCAAAACAAAGATCTGAAAGCCTGCAGTAAATCAGGATTAGAGGGGAAAAAAACCACAAAGAATGATTAGAATTTCCCTCCCCTTAGATGAGCAATAGCACAGTTTTACTAGTGGAAGAGTCTGTAAACACGTTAACTGTTCTAGAAGTACACCAGCACTTAGTTAGGTAATAGGTTTAAATTTTAAGAAACAATTTTCCTCCTCATTATTAAAAAAACCCTCCATACTTGAATTATCAGTTGGTATGATGTCTTTTGACTGAATCCCTGGTAAAGTGATGCCTTCTTCAAGGCAGGTTTTTTTATTAGCTCTATTTTGCCAGGTCTTGAGGGAAAGTTAACAACAGAGGTGTGAGACTTTTTAAAAATCATTAATATTCTGAAGAGTTGTGATGCAGGGTAAGAAAAAGATAGGAAACTATACTGCTGAAATACCACTGAGGTTCAGACAAGCACATGGATCACAGATTTAAAAACAGTAGGATCAGTCTAAAATATATCAACCCACTACTGGACAGTGAAATTTAGGATTCAAAATTTTCCCATTTTTAATCTTTTACCTAGGTAATGAAACATCGAAGTTTCTGCCACTTTTTCCAGGTTTTGTAACTGTGTCACAAAGCTTCCAATGGTTTTGCACCACGTAGCACTTTTCAGAACATTGAGATATGCCATTTCAAAGCTGCTTTAAGGTCCTTTGCCAATGCAATAAAGCAGCAGCAAGTTCAGAAAAAGCTGAAGCCGTAACTGGATTTCAAGTTTTGTTAGTTGTTTAGAAGTAACAGTAAAACAGTAAGACTTGATTTCTAAAGAAGAAATGACAAAGATATCAGTCCTCAAAGATATGGGTACATAACACCTCTAAAAGACAGGCACCAAACAGAGATGCCAGCAGAAATTAGGAATTCTGGAGTAGGGATTGGTATTTCTAAAAATAATCTCAGTATCTAAATATTTATTATACCAAAGTTAAAAATCCTGGTTGTTTCTCATTCTGGAGGAAATAGGCAGAAGATCTCTGATTGAATGGAATATTCAGTTACCATTTTAGAGAACTGATGAAGGTATTCCATGACCAGTGTTAAACAGCACCCTCTGCTACAGATCAATGTCAGGCTTCCACATATTCTTCTGTGCCACCTTTTTTGATGCTCCTTTAACTCTTCTCAGATTGAGACAATTACCTCAGCTGAGGTTTTTTTTTAAAAAAAATAATCCCAAACTTTATGGTAATTAATAATAGTTTTTCTTTAAAGTTACTAATAACCATTTACTCTAATAACATCAATTAATAAGGTTACAAACTATACAGATCATAACCTTGCCATTTCTTGGATGATTAATTCAATAAAGAAAATCGATAAAATAACTTATTCTGTTCTCCCAAAAACTATGTCTAAATAACTATATAATAAAATAACTATGTCAAAACAGGGTTATATTGTTTTCTTAGTAAGCTATCCAGACCTAACAGGTGGTTAATAAATAGAAGGCAATTCTGTGAAATAATCTGTGAAGAATGTTTGAAATCAAGTTTGTTCCTTACTCCATTAGCAAAATGTGTACCAGATTAGTTTACCTATTAGATTACCCGTATTTCTGGATCTGCAAAATGAATTTCACATGCAAATCACTGTACTTATACTGTAATTATACAATTTAAAGCAGAACCTATGTGCAATTTCAATGGTCATACTGAAATGACCCCCACTTAGGTCTAATTATAAATTCAAATTAATATTTTTTGAATTAAATCCTTTTAATAATTATTTATAAACTCTTATCAGTGTGTCTTATATGTAGTGAACAAAAAAGCCATGATCTATTCCAAGGAAATTCCTATTTCCTTGATTTGGAAAACAAGACAGTTACATTTGAAAACAGTATTTTTCTTCTTAAATGGTATCTACCTGCGTACAAAGCGAGTCCTTCTTAAAAATAAAACCAACATACAAACACCCCACCACACCCCGCAAAAAAACCCGAAACAATCCACAACACTTTTCAGTCTACCATAATTTTCATATCAGTGTTATGGTAATATATCTGATATCCTTAATTTCAACTGTTTGAGAAAATGACAATACAAAAAGAGACCAACCAAACTGAAAAAAGAAAGACAGCGCACGGAGGAAGTGAAATGAAATTATTAATAATACACATGGTTTTTTCTTATTCTAAGGTACAAAATGTTTATGACAATGGAGACCTTCAAAAGTACAGCCATACGATATTCCGTAAATGCCAGCTATTGTTCAAAGCCACTCAACTTTCACTGACTCTCTGAAACTGCCGCTAGGTTCTATAGTTGAAAAAATACTCATGCAACAGGGAACTGCTATAGCAAGCCTAATGATGAGGGGATTAGAACTGAAAGTGAGAGCACTGGACTTTCTTTTCTGGCAACATAGTTCAAATCCCAAGTGAGACAGTAGGGTCAATGAGCCAGAGGGCCTTCATTCATTCTCCAGCAAACAACACACCACAAAAGATCCATACATTATGCCAGGAAAATACTCAGCAAGAATGAGAAGCCTTGGAAACAGAAATTCTTGACTCAGAGTCTGGTTGAAGGTCACTGCTCTAACACTGCAAAGTTCACTCAATTTGCATTTGATATATTGATACGTTAAGGAATTTCTGAGGTTTTTATGATCTTTTATTTCCTGCAAATTTGCCAGAGTTGAAAGCAAACATCAATCTTTTTGATTTCATAGTGTGGTGGAAGGGGACTAAAAGAAACACTTGACATTGTTGAGGGAGCTACTGAAAATATACAGACAAACTTTTTACTAATTTCTGTTAAATTAAAAAAAAAAAAAAAAGTCTGTATAAAGGAAAACAGAGTCAGATTTAAAGTTTCGAGTTTCCACACGAGAACTTCCCTATATATTAATAAGCCTACATGCAATTTGCTAGTTCACATCCTACTTAATAGCTTCAGAAAATCCCCGTTAGCTAATTAAACATGATTAGCTGGTATCTACTGACTTGCTACCTCCCCTTTATTTCAAAACAAACCTATGCTACATTAGTTTATTTTTTTTTAATATTCCATGATGGTTAAATGAAATAAGATTAGACACAGTTAAGAAAGCAGCACTAATCTGATGACACTACTCCAACAAATAAAGTGACAGGCCTTTCATTAGAAGTATACAGAAAAGACTCCAACAGTGACTAGATTATTTTCCTTCTTTTCAGAAACCCTTTTATATGACAAAAGCAGTTCTTAGCCTGGCATCTAATTATCATGCCAATCATATAATCCACTGCAAAGGATTACACAATGCTTGCACAATCTGGAGGCATAATTTACTGCAGGAACCAATAACGTGCTAAGATATGTATCTTCAGTGCAATAAATCAGGTAGTTGTCTACACATTGACACTGGTGATTGCAATCAGCTGCTGGGCAGGAAAAAAATATTTATGGGCATGAAATTAATGATTGCTTTCAAGATTTTTACACTTAGCTGTTTATTACACGAACTTAGTTTATTACTGAGTGTGACCAAAGAGAAGCACAGAAAGAAGCACTTGCTTCTTTACAAGCACTTGATCAAATGCACATACACAGAGAGTGTTCACCAGTTCACTCCACCATTATAATGGCTGCAAACTGCTGAATGATTTTCCTTGACTGCCTCAGAGTATTCTTTAGCCAGATATATGTCTCTTTCCCTAGCTGGCTGATGAACTAAAACCAGCTTTAGAAATACACTGCAGTTCAGCAGTAGGGACCATCAGGTATAGTATTCTTTATCTTTTGAAAATAAAAACCACCTAAGAATGTATGTCATTCAGTCACAGTGCCTTATAATTTTTGCCATCCAAGGTACAAAGGCACATCTCATTTCTTGGAAGTCAAATTTCTAAGCTCATAAAATGCATCTGCCTCTATCAATAGCACTTGCATTTTGGTTCCCTCTGTGTCAAAGCACAGTAGCTACATGGAGGAGACTAAAAGCTTCAGCCTGGGCAAAACCATCCCATAAATAAGGGAATGGTAAAATGAATTGCACCACGTGGTATTGCCTAATAATTACTAATGCATTTCAAAGTTCTTACTAACTTCTTCCTGTGCTGACAGCATGGCATACAGAAATAGAAACCACAGCCTCTGACCCCCGCACGTAGAACTAAAGCCAGGACAAGCAAGACAAGACCATGACATAAATCGCTGCTGTAGTTAAGTTTATCTCTGTATTTGAAAAACCTTCCTTTGGTGGTGCCTAGCCACTCTGCTATTACAGTATCATGGTGGTGAACACGCAAACAAGAAAAGGCTGAGAGAGATCAAAACAACAATATTCAGAAAAGGTATAATATGTATATAACACTATTTTACTAGGCATTTGTGAATAATGTATTGCGTGTTGGCACCCTCTGGTGTTGACTGCTGCTGAGAGTTAGTTACCATTCTGAGAAAAAATCCACTCTGTAATGTTACTAACTGTGGAAACGCTCCTGATGTACGTAAAGAACAGGATCCCATTATTCAAAAGCACAACACTGCCACCCCAAAAATAATATGCAGAAGCACTAGAACCCAATCGGTGTAACTTAAGAGTAAGAAACCTTTGTCTGAATATCTAAGAAAATCCTTGTATTTTTTATACAGTTCGGTGAAACACTCACTTCTTAAATATCTCTTTGCTTAAAATTAGCTATCATTAGAAGGTTCTTTGTTTCTTTCCAGTTATATTTTTGCTAAAAATAAGACCATTACTGGTGCAACATTAAAATGAAAACCTCTTTTTAGCATGGCTCGCTCTATCATCCCTCACAAAGAAGTCTATGCTTGTGCCATGACTGCATGCAACATTTTTCCTAAAGCAGAAACAAGTACAGTCATGTGAAATGAGCTCTAAGCACTACTGCTGTAAAAGTGGAAAAGCAGACATTACACCAACTGGGTATTACAGCTGCTGTTTTCCTAAGCCTTTTCTACCGTACTGCAACAGTATTAGATCACAGGCATTTACATGCAAACTTGTCTACATAGCACGTTTCAAATCCTTTCAGTCCCTCCGTCTCTCTCTCAAAGCAATCACTGCATCTTTTCACTTGGTAGTAAGGTTGACATAAAACTATCAATTACAAAACAAAAGATTTTCCACATATTCCTGTATTTTTCCTCAAGATTCTCCCTTATTTTTTTCAAAGGCAGATGAAAACATACGTTAAAATAAGATTATCTTCCAAATAATTCAGATTGACAAAAATATATAAAACCAATTCAGATGCCTGAAAAAAATAAAATTGCGCCAAACCTTATGCAACTTAAGAAAGATTCCTTAATTTGCAGACAGTTAACACAGAACATTTTTATGAAAAATGCAGACAATGTAAGATCTTACTATAAACATTCATCTCAAAATACAACATCATTACAGAGAAGATTTTTATTTTATTCTCTTCGGATTTGAGAATAGTCCTTACTCTCACATAATCACATTTCTTTTAATTCCAAATTTTAACAAACAGTACTAGCATACTGAGGAATAACTACTACAATTAAGATCCAAGATTAAGACCTTTCCAAATTTTAAACCCACAAAAAGTTGGTTCGGAAACATCTGCTAGCACACCTAATTATTTGTTATTAACCAGGGAGCACTGTTCATGACAATAAGAGGGTATTGATTAATAAATATACATACAACAGGTCTTACCATAGAAGAAGATTATCACGGTCTATTACATACTCTTAAAAATGTAAAAGCTTCTTGGCAAAAGACACACCTTGAGCAGCCTCATGCCCAATCAGCAGTCCGACCTGCCTAGGAAACAGCAGCTGATGAATCACAGTGATGATAACTGTGCAGTTTATTATTTTTTTTTGTTTTCCCCCTAAATCAAGGAGAAGCTGTATATTGTGCTGAGTAAACTTTTTCACACCTTAATTATTATTATTACTTGTCTGTTAGATGAAAAATGTGCCAACTATTTGCCAACGAGCCCTTACGAAATACAGAAATTCCTACTTTCAGCTGAGAGTTTTGCGGCTATTTCTTAAAAAAACCAAACAACAAAACAAAACCCAAACTTATTCAAGAAGAGTTTATTTATAAACTGGAAAAAAACTTGAACTAAACCAAAACAAAAAATTAACCCAAACAACAACAAAATTGACACATTTACATCAACACGAAACTATGCACAAGCTGAAAACACCCTCCACCAGTTCAAAGCTCAGCAGGGAGAGGCAAACGTAAACTTATCTGTTCCAGGCATCCCGTTTTATCATGTGTTGCTATTATTTGATAATGGAAGCCACTTAGGAGTTTCAGTCAGGATCATTCCCCCTCACCTAGGCTGTTCATCTGCCCCCAAACCATTTATTCTCTCGAAACCTAGATGTATAATTGCATCAGCAGACGGCTGTATTGAGGAGCCAGCGATCCGCCTAAGCGGCGCAGGCCAGTGCTGCGCTGCCAGGCACCTTCCCCTTGGCTGCAGGATGAACCCCGCCAGCACGCCAGCCCTAACACAGGACCTGCGAGCAGCTCCACCTCACAACTGGAGATGACATCACCTGTGTCTCCTTGTCTGTATCTAAAAGGGCAGCGAACAGCTCCCAAGTGAACTGGCTTTCTGTTTGACAGTAGAAATGAGAACTAGGATCCTTTTTTAAGAAAATCCTCTAAAAGCTCAAAAGACCAAAGCATCAGGTGACCTTTCCATGGACAGGATCTGCCCAGCCCGGCATGCTGGGCTGTGATTTGAGATCTGTTCGGTACCACACAACCCACCATCCGGAAGGTTTTAAAATTATCTACGCTATCCTTTTTCTTACATTATTAGCTCCAATAAATGGTATTTTACGCAATACTTTACAGTCTGAGCGTCTTCCTTACTGGGGATAATGAACCAGCATCTCCTGGTGCAAAACAGCAGGTCACTAGATGGCTTGTGAGTAGGGAGAGAGGTATGATGTCAGGAATGTTAAAATCCATGAGTTGAAAACTAATGATTTTATCATTTAGTAACTATATTAAACTACATATGGCTTGCAGGTGTAAATTCCCATGCCAGATGTACTTCACACAGACTCTGCCAGCACAGAGATTGTGAAACAATCTGATTTTATGAAGAAGCAAACTAGGTAGGTACAGGCTGTTGGGGACTGATTTTGTCATGTTCTACCGGGGACTGGCTGCACACTCACCCCAACCCATTCTGCACTGCAGGAAGACCCTGAAAAAACAATCTCAAACCAAAGCCAACCCCCTACCAAAGTTTTATTATCACCACTAACTTTACTCTCTTTCTCCACAACCCAGGTGTTTACGTTTCTCCTCTGCCCCTTCTGTTCACCTGTCCCTTCCACTGTACTCCCACATCTTCCAAGAATTCCAACCTAACTCCTCTGCCAGGTTCCACTATTCTAACTCCGTGTGAACGTTACTTGTCCAGCCTGCCCAGATACCATTCCTCACACTTGCACCAAATACTGCTTCGCTCTCTTCTCATTCTGATTAATAACAAAAACCCACACAGCTACCTCTAGTAAATAACTATATTGTTCAAACCCAAGATGCAAAGCTATCAATCAAAAAACTTAAGGCCTCTATGTAACTAATACCAATTAGACAGCAATTGATACCAAACACAGAAAGTGTCCACCTCCTTTCCAAACCAACCATGAAGAGGATTAGTCCTTGATGGTACATCATGAAGCCATAGTCCCACTTTTAAACATACAATAGAATACCTGTCATCACAACACCACCAAAAGCAAGTAATAATTTTGTAGCAAGCTTATTGAATAAAGGCCACTTTTATCAAAATGTGATTGAAATTTCCCTGAGCCTCTTACCTGGGTGTAAACGTCTACCCAAATCTCTGTAATTTCAGATGGAGAGTGTGATAGTATTTATTTCAGCTTTTTTCAGACTATTTTTCTGGATTTCACACCCTAGTGGCTGCAAACTCAAATATTAACTACAAGTCATGTACTGCAATAATAATATTTCTTACATTATTTCCATGGAGGGTGATGTTAATAAATAAAGAGATCTTGTTATTAGTGACTCCTATGAGTTCCAGATATCACTGACTCTGGAAGCTGCTTGTTTCACTTTGCTGCAGAAATGACTGGTACCTATTACTAATTCAAACAAACCAAGATACAGTTATATAAATGTATATCGCAATTCTGAACACAGTAAATTAATTTTTGGGGTTGCTAAGTCAATGCTTACTGCCTGCCAGCATTTTTGGAAATAAAAGTTAAGGCCCCTAAAAGAACAAAAGACATTATTTTACTTCAATGCTAGAATTGAGGAAAATTCACTGCTGATTTAGAGTGGCAGAGCTAAATCTGCACATTCATCACAAAGAAGCCTTTGTGTCTGCTCTGTCGGTACAGAAGAGCCTTTCATGTGCAGCTTTTTGTTTCTTCATACTGTAATTTCTGCAGGGTGATAAGTTGCATTAACTTCATGACTGATTTTATGAGACAAAAATTGGACGGAAGAATATGGAACAACGATTAAGCAAGGATTAGCTATAAAAATCACTCACTAGTTTAACACTCTTCCACTGTGGCTGTTAAAACAGAAAAAAAAGTTTTACTGATTGATTACAGAAGTGCAGGATTTGAGTATTCTGCGTTTAAGCTAACTGCAAAATTGCAACACGGCATTCACTTACACAATATCTAAATGGCTTCCAAAACGTATTTACTGTGCTTAGCGACATAAAGCATGTTTTATTTTTACATCTGTCAGCCTTGAAGCACTGATGAAACTATAATAATCTGTACTGTAATATACCAACACACAATGCAGCTCTCTATTTACGTACTCCTTCCAATGAAGATTCTCAAGAGCTCTAATTCAACTGGTGTACGGGGAGCTTAGATGTATCTGAGGAAAGTGAAAACAGCAATTCTCTTCAGCATATGGTAAATTAAGTCTTGCAACCGTAATACAAATTAGCCAGATTCCAAGTTGGCCAGTACAGGATGGCAAATCTGCCTCAAACAATGAACATGGTCTATTGTAAACAGCAATAAATTTAGCAGATCTACAGTTCTGAAAATATTAGTCAAACGACATTATATAATCACCACCATTAAACAATTTTCTGGATGGAAAATAAGAAAAAGAATAGAGAGAGAAGAGAGTAGAACCCCAGATGGATAACTCGGAGCTAACCTGGCTCTGCTAGTGCCTGCCAGATGTCCTTGATCAAGCTGCTTTAACCACGAGTCAGTTTACCTACACCTGCAGTTCTGCAATCTATCTTGTTTTACAAAACCGTTCAATATCATTAAATTGAATTTTGAAAGGCTAGAAATTACTAAGAAAGCTACAATCTAAGTATACTTCCCAGGCAACTGCTATGCTATTTCTATTATTCATAATCCAAATGACATCTTAGTTTTCCAGCTGTACACAAACTTCCAATTCCTTCTGTTTGCTTCCCATACTGTAAACATTTACGTATGGGCACTTAAGCTAGGCACCCAGCTGAGCTGCTTTCACAGAGGAAGAGTGAGATCCTCCCCCATCACAAGGATACCTCTTCACTGATCCCACATCATCACTTCTCTTCAGATTACCATAACCCTTCCTCAGGATGTATCCTCTCCTATCCAAGTCTCTTCTGCTCACTGAAAGGACTGAAGAGACACACCTGGGTCCCTGTAACCTTCACCCTCCGTCCCAGAGCTTCACAGGCTCTCCTGGTACGTCCTTGGGGCCCATGCAGACATGCAGCAAGGAGCAAAAGTCTAAGGCAATCCTTGACAGTTTCTCTGTAGTATCCTGGGTCCAAGCCCCAGCACTCAGTAAACATGCCAAAACATCACGTTCAGGGAGCAGATGGGTGCTTCCATCTTCTTTTGGGATTTTTACATTTAATATATTTACTCTTCAGTATAATAAAAGCTGTTGTTACAGAATGTTTGATCATTGCACACCTCTTGGCTCTACAAACTGGACAGAAAATTGACGAGAAAATGTTATTTACTCATAAAAATATGTATTCGCATAACAATTTTTCATAATGAATTTTTTTTTTAAATAAAGGAAAAAAGACAGACATGCCCGTTTCACATGAAGAGCTGCTTGTGTTCTTTATATTCAGGTCATGGCAAAAACTGGAACTATCCATTTGGCTGGCAGCCTTTAATTTAATTCTGTTAAAGTGAATTCCCTCACATTTTCATCAGAAAAGAATTTACAGCAGACTGCAACCCAAACAGAATAAAAATCACAGCTCCCCCCATCTGCCTATCATTACCAATAACTCCATAGCAAATAATGTCCAGTTTCCTTAAAAAACCCCAGAATTTAAAATGTGTTTTTGAAAAACACTTATAATATAGTAAATACATTTCACACAATATGTGAAAATTTTTCCTAATCCATGGAGAAAATAGCTAGCCGTAATAAAATTGTAAATTCTAAACAAGAATTTTTTACAGTGTTGTGGGTAATAATTTATAAAATTTGAAAACCATGTTTCAGAGTTAACCTATTATGGTATACATCACCCACTTGTGAATCTGAACCTCCTTTGTTCCCATGTACTCCACTTCCAAAGTATCAAGAAGGTATACCACTGCTTTTCACTGACCTATCACCCCTGTCACTACACTGACCGCAGACCCGCTTGGGCTCCACAGCCTTCCATCACACCCTTCCCTAGCCTGTGCGTAAGTGCCAGGGTCTCTGCCCCTATGACACAAAATTCAATCTACTCCTGTGCATCTCTGACCGACACCCCAGTATCAATTGTATCAGGGGGAAAAAAAACCACCCTGAAGTCTTCTCTGACTGCTTACTACAAAAATAACGGTAGATTTCTACCTGTAAAAAAAAAAAAAAAAAGAGAGAGAACGCTCCTTTTCCCAAGAAGTAAAAGCGAAGTTTCTACAACTCCTGTAAAATGGGATGAGCTTTTTTTCCCACTCAGCAGACAGCATGCAGGGACGCCAGAGGCCTAAGACAGTGGTGATGTCCCATCTGCCACATCTTTTGATTCAAAGGAGCTGGACTATCCATAAATAGCTCCTTTGTAGTTCAGCTGCTTTGTCATCTTCCCTGCCCACTGTGCGTGTGTGAACCACAAGCTGCTGAACATCTCTGCACAGCTGTGCCTGTGCAGGGTCAGGCGCGCAGTCACGCTGCCTTCACACTTGCCAAGTGGGAGTAAAGGAACGAGGAAGATGAAGAATGTCAGCGTAAAGTTAGAAGGCTTTGGGTACTGACTGAACCCTTAATCAATTCCATAGAGTTGTTACGGCGCTAAAATTCTGCAGAAAACCAAGCGGGGTATCACCCTCACTTCACCTACAAGAAAATGTGAATGGATTTGCCAAGGCATGCTGCAAGGCCAAGACAAACACAGGGTTAGAATTTGGGAATTCCTGGCACCTAGTCCATTACCTCATACTGCACACTGACTTTAGCTACAAAAATCAAATTAATACATTTTGACACAGTTGCTTTAAGTGAATATCCAAGTACCTAAAGCAAATTTACAGAGAAACCTTTAAAATACAACCCACATTTGCTAGTTCTGAAAATCCACAGAGGGATAATTTTGCTGACAGTTTCCAGTATAGTCAAATCAACATGTATCTGGAACAGACCTAGTAAAAACTTGTTTGGGGAGGGAGGAGAAGAGCATATGTATAATTCTGGCTTAGATTCCTGACAAAAGGACATGATTTTTAAATAGTATTGTTTCTGCAATTAGATCAGAATCAGTATTCACATGGTATGCGGAGTCAGTCACTCATATTCATAACTGAGTGAAACCCAAAATTTAATCAAGAATAGAAGCTTTTCATCCTTTTAAAACAAGCTTGGCAAACTCCAGAGATGGCACTAGCTACACACAGCCAACCTCAGGGACACACTCGCTGCCCGGCGATGATCTGTGCAGTTGATAGGACACTCTGACCCCACATTAACTTCTAGCTCTTCAAGAAAAATAGTCCAACACAGTACTAGTGCCACATTCTGGGAAATTTAGAAAGAGCAATAAATCCCATAATATTAAAGTATCCCTCATCAAAGAGACAAGTCTGCAGCTATTTCTGTTCCTATTGCTGTTCAGAGGAGATCCTAATCAATGCGGATTAAAAGCTTTTTCCCCCTGAAAGGTAATGGCAACACTTAAAGCCTGGATTTATTAACCAGGGACATCGTCAAAGGAAAGGCTGGCAAAAATCACCTGTTTTCTCTGTTAAAGTGAGTGAGCATCATGCCAACTCTGTCCATTACAAAAAGCAAGGCACCCTGGGACAAATTCTAGTCTTACTAACATTGATATAGCCTTGAAATAACTCCACTGGCTTAGTTTTGTTCGTTCAGAATCAGAATGATTCTCACGAAAGCAGAAGTTAACCCAGTGTTTTTACTTACAAAACATTCCTGTCAATCTGCACTGAACCAGATGACTGCACCGCGTCACTGCCTAAACCCTGCGCATCATTCCCAGAGCATGTGGGTGAGGAGAGAAAGAAAATACTGCATTTAAACAGTGCAGGAGAAGGTAAGGATTTTTTAAAGATTGTTTCAAGTTCCTTATCTTTTAATTGTACACTCAAATTCTTGCTTTTAATCTGCATACTTGATGATGAGCAGAATTTGTATTTTAATAATCTCAAACTACCATACCTTAGCACATATGCTAGGAAAACATGTTCTGCTCCTCTTGATTATTTTGGAAGTCTTAAGACCAAATCTGTATACTTGATGTTAGTTTTCTAGTATTTGTTCTTCATGCAAACTCTGGCAGAGGCAGCACAATCTTTATCAGTGTCTCAGATTTATGTGGCCAATACAACTGCTCCATCCTTACAGAATGAAGAACCAAGTAACTCAGCTGAGGAAGCAACTGATAAACAGGCAACAGGAGAACTCCGTCACCCAACAGCATTTAGTAAACACATAAAAAGGAGAAGGGAAACTTGTTGAAAAGCAGCTAAGCCATCTGGGTAGATTCTATTACATATCTTTTGCCATTCGGGTTTGATATATGGAAAGTGATAAATAAAATAAGGTACATAATAATAAGGCATTTTCAGAGGAAGCTGCATCTCAAAATTTGTTCTTGTCTTAAAAGAATAATCAAAATTACCTTGTAGATTACTACTTTGTACACCACCATGCGGAATAAGAAGGCATCTACTGTCTATACTTTACAAAAGTGACAATGGAGCAGACTGCCTACAGTCACACCGCATGGTAGTCACACAGCTGGAATAAGAGTCCAGTAGCTCGGGATCAAATCACTAGACCACAGATACATACTTTTTTTTCTTTTCCTGAACTGCATAGGAGGAGCTGAGCTATAGTGTCATCTGAAAAGCTTTAAAGGAACAACTCGACTGTGGAAGTATTTGTTGGCTTGATGTTAATTTAAAAAAAAACAAAAGCCCAGATGGTTACATCTAGATTTCAAATGTAAGACAAGAACAAACCTTTGCACTGTCAACTTTGTCTTTGATAATTATTAACTTAAGGATGTAGTCTTTAAGACTGCTTTGGCCCTTAAGGTAAACTGAGGTGTATTTCCTGTAAATTTGAGGATTAACTTGAGACAAACATAAGTGTTGATTATCACTTTGTTTGCTCTTAAAATTACAAATAACATAAAAAGAGACTAGATAAAATTTCGTAATACCAAAGATACAACCTTAAGATGAAGAACTACTTAAAATAAGGTGAATGAAATTGTGTCTAGGATTTCACGCACACATACACACACAAATAATTTAAAAAAGGTGCAATGAAGGGAAACAGAAACAGCTGCAACACAAACTGAAACCCGGCCTGACACGGGGAAGCCAAAGATCAAAGGTAGTTGTAGTTAAGAAAATTCGTTCAAAATGCATCACAAATGAGTACTTGCACAGAAACAACTTAAGGAAAGTAGACAAAAGGACAGTGAAAAGATCCACATGAGAAATGGTTTGAAAAATTAAAAACTTGGGCTTATTACCAAACCTGAAATATTAATACAAAGCAAAAGAAGAATGGCTTTTCAGAATAATATAGGAAGGCTCTTCTTTGGCAATACAAATACATAAAAGTTACGCTTCTGAAATGCAGTGGAATACAAGATGAGTGAAATGCAGAACTATGTATCACCACCGAAAAGATGCTAGCAGCTAATTCTCACTATGTTAAGCTAGAGAACTATATTTACTATAAAGCTTCTTAGAGAGAGATGACTGTACTCCCAACAAACACCTGTGGAAGCTCTGTAAATTTGGAAATTGCCTTTTAATAAATTCACTGAAGCTCAACCCTTACCAAAATTAATTGGATATACAGTACACAATGCACTTTCTTCATAATGACAGAAGTTAATGCTGAAAAAACCCAACTTGTAAGCTCTTTCAAAACCTACTTCAATTGTGTAATTAATTACTAGATATGTATTTCTTCTTAATCAATGGAAGAGTACTATAGGAAAGTGCTATTTTTAGCCTGCCATTGGTGTATTTGCTGTCTTGTGTCAAGGTATTCCTACCTCAGCTTCTCCTCCTATTTAAAATTAGCAAAATGGCACCTAGCTGAGCAGAGTAAAATTTTTTAAGTAACTAAAACCAGCACAACTGTACTCCAAAAACTTCTACTCCCTGAAACAGAGCATAAAGTTGAAGAGGAGCTAAGATGAAAGTCAGCCTGCAACAGAAGTGGACTTCAGACGGTCCCACGATCCAGGTCCAGGCGTCAGCAAAGGTCAATCTGGTCTGTCGGTTTTGCCTCGGACACCCCATTCTCCTTCCATCAGGAACTGACAGCTGTCCTGTTTCTCGAGCAGCAGCTCCATCTGCTGCCCGAAAGGGAAGGCGGACTTGGCATTGGGACTACATTTACAGAATAGGAAAGGAAACCGATCTGAGTAACGAAATATCGCTGGAAAATTGCCAAATGCTTCCACAGTCAGTCCTCCTGCATGAACGGAACCAAGGGCCAGCCTTCACCGCGTCACAATGAACCAGAATGGAAATATGAGAGGAAAGAACAATCCTATGAGTGTCAGGGTTCCTCACTCATCACCTTCGGAACTAGCCTTTCCACAGCAAACCTTGATCCTTCACTACCTGCAGTCACGTACTGCTGCGTTGTCCAAAGGTGCCGTGTTACCAGATCACACGGGTGAGGCACTGACACTCACTTCACCCCACAATAAATGTCCCCAGGTGTTCACAAGCTGTAGGATGTTTACGGCAGTTCTTACTTACAAATGGTTTATTTGAGTTGCACAAACATTTACCTAAGCTTATTATTCTCAGTTCTTCAAAACGAAAGTTACACTTCTTTTATGCAGTGCAGGGCCTTGAGGACTCAAATTAAACCTTCCACACTTTGCATTCCTGTACCAGGAACACTATGAAGAGTTCTGTCCATAACTGTTGCGGCAAGACCATATGGACCCAGAACTTGTAAATTTTATCAGACCCGCTCTGAACCCCAGTGATTCCTAGTCTGTGTTTACAACAGCTCTGGCTCCACCGGAGTTGGTTAGCCGGGGGGTGTACCTCCAATACGCTACTCGCTGTAACCCCCGAACCCTTCCAATAACCCCCCAGTTTCTGAGCAGCGTTGCCGGAGCTATTTAATAATAAGCCAGCTCATGCGCTCTGGCTCACTGCTGGCCACGGGTGCTGACTCCACAGCAATCACGGGGCGCACTACCAGCATGCCGTCATTAACTGGAGTCACCTTGGTTATTCATTACACTCGTATCTCAGCCTCTGACGCAGTGGTTGTTAGATTGTGTATCCTAATCAGCTTATTTCACATCGATTTGATTAGCGTTCTGGTTCCTCACATTTTAGGGTGCACTTATTTTCTTGGGTTTTCCCACTCTCCTGGATACCAATACTTTTAAACTATTGTGAAATGAAACATGAGATTCTCACAAAACCATTTTCCTGCATAACGTAGGCCATGGCACTCCAGAGCAGATGTCCTTCCAGTCCTGTCCGGTCCACTCCAGCCCCAGGTCACGCTCCTGAGCCCTCCGGCTGGCAGCCCCGCGCCCCCTCGGGTGGCCATGGGACAGCTGAGATAGGCTTTGCCTGGGCTCAGGATTCAGTTCTGGGAAGGATTCAATAAAGAATAACCTCATACTCTTATTATCTTTTGGGGTTTCTAATATACCTACTCTTCATTAAAAAAATTACATCAAAGACTTGTTTCAGACCATAATTACAGCTTTTAAGGAAAAATCTTGTTTTACTGAACCCACCACGGGTTTTACTGTGATTTTAGGACAGATATAGTTCAGACATTGTTCCCTGTAACAGATTTAGTAATAGGCATTCACAGTGTTTGGAACAATGATCAAGTATATTGTAATTGAAAATACTGTCACATAATAGTATATTATTTCCTAATTTATTTTCTTTTTTTGTCCTTTCCATTTACAAGGTTTTTTTTAATGTCTCCAAAATACTCTCACTCACTAATTTCCAAGTGCAATTCCCACACCCTCTTTCTCTACCTGTCAACTCACAGCAAGTTTCTGCAGTGTCTAGCAGAAATTACAGGGCCACATTTTCACTGGTCGCCTACGTCTTGTGTTTCAGATTCCCACACAGTTTTTTTGTCTGATGTGGCACAGGAAAGCCAGCAAAACCCTGCAGTGCACGTGATGTCCAGTAAACATAACACCAGTTTTCTAGGTTCCTTTAATTCAGATGCTATGGTTTAAAAACAAAACCAAAAACCCCATAGTTAGACTGTCCCTAAAAACCTACAGTGCTGGAAATCACCAATGTTAAAATAACATGTTTCCAAACAACTTTAGAACCGACCTAGTGTAGTTTCCATATCCTTGATGCTGTAACTGAAAACTTTTTTGCCTGAATTGTTCACATTTACTAAACGCACATTATAAATAACTGCAACGTCACAAATGTTCATATTTGTTAAAGCAGAATCATTTGATCCAATTCACCAATGTATCACCTTCATCTGTGTAAACAGATTCAACCCTATAGAGATGTCCATATGCAAACTGAGGGGCGTTTGGAGGAACAGCTCCCCAGCATAAGGCAATCGCGGAATATAATCATATTCCTCCAAACGTGAGGATTAATATTGAAAACTCCCAAGTAGGATGATGACTAATATTTTATATTGACTATTGATGAGCTTAAAAAAAAAACCCAACAAAACACGAAACAACGGCGCGGCCCTACGGGGAGCGCTCAGCATCAGCTGCGGGCCCCAGGCGGCACGCGCAGGCTGCCTCCAGAGCCGTTGACACTCCGGCTTTGAAGCCCAAACCTATTCATACCGGTTAAAAAAAAAAAACAACAACACCCCCCCGAAAGCCCCTTCCCCAAACCATCCGACACCAGACCAAGCGTTCGGCGCTCGCGCAGCCCGGGCCCCGCGCAGCCGCACGCGGGGGCGCGGGCCGGTGGGCGTCGCGCGCAGGCCCTATGGGCGGTGTGCAAACACTCCAACAGGTGGCTCCGTGGCGCAATGGATAGCGCATTGGACTTCTAGAGGGTTGAAGGGATTCAAAGGTTCCGGGTTCGAGTCCCGGCGGAGTCGTGTTTGCCCTTTTCTTTCACTTTTTCCCCCCCCCCCGCCCCCTCACCCTTCTGGCTGAAATCCCCGCGCCCCTCTCCTGTCCCTTACCTCACCGTCGGAGCAATCCGGTCGATCGACCTGCGCTTCCCTGCGGCCGGCTCCCCGGGCCCGCCTCCCGCCGTGCCTGACGGAGAGCGGGGGAGGCGGGGAGCGGGCGGAGACAACGGCACCGGCCTCCATGGCCGGCCGCCTCCGCTCCAGCCTCCGCCGGGCCCCGGCGGCACCCACACGCTTCACCGCCACCCAGAAGGGTGGCGGGCGGAGGACGGGTGCCGCGCCCCCCGCTCGACTCCGCCGCCTCCCCCCTCTCGCCCTCAGGCGACGCCCGGCGCGGCGCCCGCCGCAGCCCTCCCCGCCGCGGGGGGAGGGGCGCCCCTGCAGCCGTCCCGCCGCTTCCGCGCGCAGCAAGCGTTTGCAGGCGCCGCCAGCAGGCACCGAGCAAAGCGCTGCGGCGGCAACGACCCTGGCGAGCGGGCCGGTGCCTGCACAGCCGCCCGCTCCCGCGGCCCCGTTCCCGCGCCCGGCCGGGGCAGCAGTTCCGCTGGCACAGCGACGGCGCCGCCACCGCCGCACGGCTGAGCGCGCAGCCCCACCTGACCTCACACCGGCTTTGCTTCCCAACTTACACGTACCTATAGATCTAAGCAACAACCGGTAGATCGAAGTTGAAAAGCCATTTCCATCAGCAATCAAAAAAACAAAAAACAAAAACCCCCAAACAAATAACAAAGATTTGTCTGGCAAAATACAACACAGTAGCAGCACTGAACAAGCCTTGATTTTGCTTAGGACTGAATAAATTGCGAATTAATTATTTTATTCACGATTTATTTTTTTTCAATTTCTATGTGTTTTAATAGCCTCTTTTTATTCCTGCATGTATGACTACAGCCTCTTTTCCAAACTTAATAGTTTCTTTAAAAGCAGTAAAGGAAAAATCCAGGTAATTGAAAACGAGACACCCCTGGGAACAGCAACCGTAACCATGCTGCTGCATCTAACCCCCTCAGGAATGCCAGCTCGCTATAAAATACACATAGCCCTTCACAGAAACATCGAACTTTCCCAGAATTTGAAGATAAACAGCAAAACCAAAAACCTCTCTACATTAACCCCATTAAAAGCAACTCAATCTTATCACAGAAGACAATTCATCTGTGTTTCAGTCACTTCCAGCAATGCATTTCCACCCAAACGCCATTTCTTTTTCTACTTTTTGTATTTAAGGATTACTAGATAAGATTTGCTTAGTTCCTAATGAAAGAAATTTGAAGGCAGATATTTTTTACATATACATTTGCATGTTGCAAGCAATATTTACATAACCGATACTGTAAAAATGCAAAAGAGTTAAGGGCTACAGTCCAAAACAAAAAGGGAAAATTCGCAGGTTGGAGGAGCAGGACACTTCCTAGGGCTAAGCTCAGGGACAGCTCTCCTGCGATCCTGCCTGGGTAACAGATTTTAATGTGAATGCAAGCAGAAAAGTATAGGGACACAATTCCATAAAATACTTGCATGAAGATGGTTTTGAGGAAAATTTTGCATGAACAACATCGTATCTCAGAATGCATTAAGAGAACTGGGAGAAAAAAATTCAAGAACTATAGTAGGCAATATAGATTGGGCAGATGCTGCTTGTTACAAGTGTATGGAGTAATTAAAAAAAGAAAGCAATGCAAAGAGGCAGTTTAATAATCAATAATAATCCTTACATCTGACTGAATATTAAGAACTTTTTTACCATGAGGAGAGTTGAGCAGTGGAGCTCTCGGAGTTGAGTAGTCTCCATCTGTGTACGTTTTCAAGGCTTGACTATAAAGCCCTGAGCAACCTGGTGTAACCACCTGGTGTAACCCTGCTCTGAGCAGGAGGCTGGGCAGGACAAGCTCTCACGGACCCCCACAGCCTGCCTTATGGGCTCCAAGTCTCAGCAAGACCCACCCAGGTAGGCTCCTGTGATGAAGACAGGACTTGTTAAAAATGAAGAGATCAAAGTGGTTTTATCACATGGAAAACAGCAGTGGTAAGAAGACCCCTTCAGTTTTGAGGAGACTTAAGTTGATTGCAGAGAGATTAAGACCCTCAAAAGAAAGAAAGAGGACAAAGTGTGAACGATGAGAGCATGACAGAGAAAGGAGAAATATTTCACCTGTTCCTGAGCCAACCATGCCGCTAGTGGCACCACCTCAGCCACTGTCAGCCTAACCCCTCTTCCTCACAGGCTTGTGGTTGCAACATCTAAGAGATGGACTGTGAACTCACTGGGCTATACAACCATCGGATAGTCTCTGCCCCAACGGCAAGGAAAAAAAAAAAAAAAAAAAAAAAGGAATACTGGCAAAACCAAGGGGAACATGAAGAAACAGTAGAAAGGAATAAATTCTTGTTCATACAAAACATTCCAGTGACCTCCAAAACAGCAATAAGTGCACATATAAAAAACCCAGCACGGTACCTATTGCTCTTTAATCTCTGGGAAATTTCTTGTTAATAATGGTTTATGTCAATAAAGGCAAAATTACAAATTAACACAAGTATTTCTGACAGCCATTGAAAGAAAATAACACTTGCAATTGACAGGCAGTTTCTCAAATGCTACTAGTGTTTCCCAAATAATTTTTGATGTATTTTAGTATTTTCAGAGAAATCTGGTAAGTTTAGGCAATCATGTGCTACATTTTGTTTTTACTCTCCCCCCAGCAACTTAAACCTTATGTCAATCTCAATCAAATTTAACTGGAAGGTAGAGGAGTCCAAAATACTGCCTGTCTGTGCCTTTATGAAAACCGGTGGTTAAGAAAAGGTAAACTAGTACCTTATCTGAAAGAGGCTGAAGCACAAGCTCAGGCAACAGCTGACTGGCAAACGCAACCTGCAAGTACTACCCTGCAGCCCAGCAAACGCTGTCTACTCCATCTCACCTCTTCTTCCCACAGAACATGGGCACTTGCTGAGCACGGTGTGTGGCAAAACAAGACACTGGAAAAATCAAAGGAAGGGAAAAGATGCAGAAAGTAAGCCAAATCCCTCAACTAGCTGTGTTGTACACGAAGTAATTCCTGTAAGTAGCTCTTGAACCAGCTTGAGCAACAGACTGAGCTGTTGCTTGCTGTGCAACACCAAAGCTTGCTTTTCTCTTTTAAGGTCCTTCAGACTTGTACATTGCTTTTCCAAAGTTACACTTGAACATCCCTGGATGCAACAGAATGACAACTACTGTGGTGCCTTTTCTTGCCTCGGTGTTCAGTGCTTCCATATCTCACCCAGAGAACAAGACGCCATAATTGGTTTTATTGCCTTTTTTATCATTTACTGAGAATCGACGTATTGGCATATGTATTATTGCATAATTGTATTAGAATAGCATCTGCATGTTAGTTGACACTTGGGGACAGGTGGTTCTACTTGTATGTGTTTGATACTTCCCAATGAATTTACTTTACTCTGCACACCACTCATCTCCAGGCCATCAAGACTTTCTAAGGAATCTAGATTCTCATCTGTCTGCGGAAGCAAAACATTATAGTTAACTTGCAAAAGAATATAAAAAAACCCAAAGGACTTCGGGGAGATTTCTTTCAAGCTTCAGTTGGTGATCAATCTATACCGTGGTGATCAATCTATAACCAGCTACTTCCAGCACAAACAACTAATCCTTAAAAAACAACAACTCCTTATTCTCAGTAGCAGAAAATTCCATGGTTAAACACTGGTCAGGAGCATACTTCTTGTTTATGATTTGCAACCTTTAAAATCCAGTGCTTATATGGTAAGAAAACAATCAACACCAGTGGTCCTCTGATAATCCCTTCTAAATCTTTCTTACCCAATCCACCTAAGACAACGTAGTGACCGTTTTGTTTCTTCTATTAGCCGTCTTTTCTGCTACCTAAGGGCAGTAACTGAGTTGTGCTAACTGTAACAGCAATATAACTAGGTCATTAAAACCCAACCAAACGCCACAACAGTTCTGCCAATCACGAAAGGTTATGAGCAGTCACTAAAGAGGAACTGACCTGATGGCACCTCTGGTTCTATAATGGTAGCAGAGGCCTTCCAAACCATGCATTTACCTGAAGAGCTATTCCGAGTCAGCTACCAGACCACAATCTGCACACCACACCCTAGACAATGGACCCCTCACTGTCAAGCTGTGTTCAGAAAGATCATTAGACAATTATCAATGGTACAAATTAATAAAAGCAACATATGACTGAATTTTAAAATTATATATATACATTTACACTATTTTATCAAACTATATGTAATATATTCTTTATTGAGTCATTATACTTACTCATATATATATTTTTATATATATATAAATATGTCTATGTATACACCAAATTCCAGGACATTCCCAATCCTATTATGGTCAGTGTTGAAATAAACCCTTCACAGCCAAATTATTTCTCAGTACTTTCCATTACAGAATTGACCACCAGCACCACTGACAAGACATAGAAAAATCTGTTGCGGCACATAAATGGTGCCAACATGAATTACACACGTAACTTTAAATTGAATTTACTAATTCACTGATGTAAAGCCTGAAGCCTGAAATGACCACAGTCCATGAGGCTGGACTTTGTGTTCAGATTTAACAGTATGCTTTCACATTATTATCTTTTTACATAAACATTAATTTCAATACTTTAATTTAAAAATCTAGCTTAAATTTAGATACCTGATAATTTGGCAAAGCTCCCTACCAAATTCTCACTGCAATAAATTCCCTGAACCTCAATTTGCACATGATATGCAAACCTAAAAAAGAAAACACCACAACCAATGCATTCTGTAGAACATTTTATAACAATTAAGTTGTTCCAGCTTGTTATTTTTCTTCAAGTCTTAATTGTGAAATTTCCTCTTCTTCCGATTCTTCTTCCCTGCTGCAAAAGCTGCTTTTTCACTCATGATCTCCTGATACTTCTTTTTATTATATCTGAACAAAATAGATAGTTTACTTTTAAGCATGGTAAACCAAAGTTCAGGAAAAGGTAACATGGAAAGTACTCTACATATGTAATTTGCCAAACAGTTCTCTTGTATTTTCTGAGTCAGGTTTCTTTAATTTTATACACTTACGCATAGGTAATGGGAAATCAACAATTGAATTAATGATAAATGTAGGTAAATTTGTTTTGGAAGTAAATTTTATTGAAGAATCATTAATTTTGGCATAAGCAGGAGGTTCTTCATTGCATATGCAATCACATTTGGACAGTTTGCTAAAACACTGCTACTGTTCATCATGGGAAGACTCATCAATTTCAACAATACTACAGAAAAATTATACCCATTTTTATACTGCCTTCTCAGCAAACTCAAGATAATCACCCTTACTCGAGTACTCAAGATTGAAACCCAAGATGAGATTAACACTAAACAATGAACAGGATACAAGTTGCTATCTCCTCACAGTACGGATTCTTAGGTACCTGTACCACAGCTCACTGCACACTGAGCAGTACTGAGCCTTTTAATAGCAGCACTGACAAGTATCTGCGCTAATGCTAAAGTATCTGCTTAAAGCCCTTAATTAGCCACAGCATGAATTAACTGATCCAATTTCAAAGACATTAATTTTTAAAAACAGCTTCTAATAAATGCCTTATAAATCAGGTCAAGCCAGAAAACTGGTTAAGAAATGGCTGTACCAACTTGCCTTCCCAACACTAATAATTAATTTACAAGCCTGACATTAACCTTATAATCTCGAATCATGCACTACTTCCAAAAAAATGTCATTATGTGAAAAAGAAGTGCATATTAACATAACGTAGTAACCAATATCAAAATGTATCAACTAAGGGATCTACTCCAGAAACTGCAGATTAGCCAGACATTACTTAATCCCATCATTGTTTTAAAGACTCTAGCGTAATTTTGACTCCTATGACAGGTGGCAGACTGACATGCTTATAATATGAAATCATATAAACTTTCACAGAATTATAGACAGCACTTTTCTATCAATTATGCCAAGAAAAATTAATCAGTCTTTAAACAACAACAAAAAAATGCATGCATAGGCACGTATCAGTTATTCAGAGCCCTTGGGTTTTGGCATAAGCCTGTGTACACACTTCACTTGAAGTGAACCAGAATACGGCTGATAAGTTATCTCTTCAACAAAGACATTATTTTAAAAGTGGCTGCCAATAGCGATGACCCAAGTTGGATAAAACCCTTTCATGAAGATAAAAAATATGCTGTCTCAGTCTAATTATCCCCTGTCCCTTACATCTTCTCAACAGCAGTGGTGCTGAAGTACTAAAGCAGACTAGTAAGTACTCTTTGAAGTATAACCCCACCTCCCCAAGATGAATAAAAACAACAAAAAAAGTTGACATAGTTAAAAATACTCCTCTCTGACATAAGATATCAGAATTACCAAACTGTTTTTAAATACCTTCTAAACTCAGAATCTGCAAGCAGCTCTTCAACAATTGTTCTCTTCCTTTGTTTCTTAGGGATTCGACTATGGTAAAAGTCTATAGGAGAATCAACCACAGTTCCAACCTAAAAAACAGAAATGAAAACACTGTTACTGAACAGCAAGATGCTGATTTTGCCTTTTTTTTTGTTTTTAACTCCTCAGCAACAAGTGTAAAGACACCTACAGAGAAAAGCAGAATTGTATCCTACGGAAGTGCAAAATACTATAAGAATTCAGCAATGTTTTGTACGCAGCAGAGTGACTTTTTGCCTCATTATTTAGTGCACAGAGGACAGCTTGAGTTTTAAGACTGTACAGATGTCAACACTGGACTGCTGCATCAATGCTTGTATTCATAAAAGAAATCCAGTTCTTAACATTTTACCAAGGAGGGAAAGGAATGACCATCCTTATGACCATCATAACTCTTTCTTGTCTCTGTCATCATGATGGTTTTACTAGATGGCTACACAGCAGTTCATCCAGCTCTAACACAAGGGCTTCACCCTGGAATGCATCAAGTTTTTTCCAACCAGCATGTTAGCCAGTTCTGATGATTCAGGTTAGCAGTGGAGACACACGGAATATGTTTCATACAGTGAAGACAGACCTGAGCCTATCTCATTATGTGGAACATTCCTGTCTAAGTTTTTCTATGCCCAGAAACTTCAAAACATGCAAGATCCATCCTTTAAAGTCAAGCATTAATATTTTAGAGAAATGAAAACATTTTCCTCAGGCATGCTAACTATTCAAATAGGCCTAAGTTGACGGAAGTCTTATTTCTATAGTTTCTGCAGTAATTATTTTCTTTATGCAAATCACTTCAAAGCCGAGAGCTATAGCAGCAGAAATTCTGGCTGATCACAAAGCTAGCTGTCTCCATTCAAACTGTATTAGCCAGTAAGAAAATAAATGCTAATTATTTTCTAAGCACTTGTTAAAAAAAGGCAAATACTTTAAAAAAAGCAGGGAAAACGTCTGCTGAGGGTTTGAATATGGGTTAAGTCAGGCGTTTGTTCACTATTGTGAGATCAGCTGAAATTAAAAACCCCAGCATATACACATATGTAATATAGGGTTAAGCAGCTGTAAACTACAGCCAAAAAATCAAAATACTTTATTAATTAAGGTAAGAAAGTAAACAAGCATAAAGGCTACCTACAAAATAGGCAGGGAGTAAGAATAGCTGTTCAAAACTTCAGCAGTACAATGCAACCTTCCGCTCCTTCCTTACCTGGAAGTACTTGGGCAGACCATCTCTATCATTCTTCTTATAAAAATGCTTAGGGTCCAATGAAGCTCTCATCTTCAAAACTTTTAGATCATTTTTCAGTTCACTTGTGATTTCTGGGGCTTTCATACCAAACCAACCGTCACCTGTTGTTTTCTCTCGCTCTGCCTAGGTTACAATACCAAGAATAATAAATTTGCATTCAGCAATCAGCACAGGATAGCACAGGGAACTCTCCCCTCCTAAAGATGGATAAAGCATTTAGAACATAACTGTACCTTTAAAAATCCTATTTTATGACCCTTACAATAAGGTCATCAGCACTGTATTAACGACAGATTTGTACCACCTCAGCACATCATCTTTCACTTCACTGCCCTGGTGACTAAAAGGGTAGCTTTTCAAAGGATGGCTCAAGGAGGTCACTGAATTGCAGCTCTTCACTTCCAGTGAGGCTTGTGTATACACACGCTCCCACCACGAGGCTCGCTACCAAAGTCTGGTTTGTTATTTGAGGCATTATCAGCTCTTCACTTACCCTGCGCTGTTTCTTCAGTTGGTGTAGTGACTCCCTGAAGGGTGGGACACACTCCTTTTTTTCAAAATCTGGAGTTATTACACTCTTCTGCAAGAGCTGTAAGAATTTTTTTTAATGTTTAGACAGTCATCTCACTGATACGAATTCTACTGCTTAACCGTATTTACAGAATCTACTAAAGGAATCACCCAGAATCTAAGCAAACATCATAATACAGTATTTCAGCTTCTTTGATCCCCAACAAAAGTAGCAGAGATCTTCCAAAACAGAACCCAGGCCAACAACAGAAAGCAGTTGGCTAGCTCTGGAAGAAGTGAGATAGCAAATGCTCTAGAATGAAGATGGCTATCATGAGTGAGCCTAAGAAAACAGTCTCAAGGAAAATAAAGACATGCCCTTTATCTCAAAGTGTGCTTTTGAAATAAAATTGCTAATTCCATATTAAGGAGAGTACAGACCTCTATTTACTGAAATTCATTCTTGCTATGGACTAAATATCTTGTTACCAGACCTTCAGCTCACGTATCATTAGGCAAAACTGTGGGCATCATCAACTTCTTTTTATTTTACAAGATAATGCTGCTATTTGCGTTGCTTTTCAGTTTCTGAAGTGTCGCATTTATTTACATTCTTACCATTAAACCCAAATGTAAATCCACACTTTGGCCAAGAAGAATGGAAGCTCTCAGCAAACTGTAAACCAGGACATTTATTTGAAAACAAGTACACCAACCTTATCAAATTAACATCTTTGTGTTACTGCAGTCACAGGTAACTGCTTAATTGTAAACACATTACCTGGTCCTTCTTCTTCTCCTTCAGTTGTTTAATTACACTTGATTCAGGCTTCTGTTTTTTTGCATCAAAACTAATATATAAACCTCCAAGCTTCTTGATATTCAAACCAGGGTCTATGCTGCTGGAAAGATGTAAACTAAAAGACAAATAGTTAATGATTAGAATATTGCAATAAGCATGCAACTAAACCTTCTACTGTCCTCTAAGAAAGATAAACAGAAAAAATATTTCTTATTTTTTCCACTTAAGTGCAGTTCTGCAATGATTTTAAGTCTCAGCGTCTAGAAGAAATCTATAATTTAGAGATGATAGAAAATGAAGGGGAAAAAATTGTGCCATTATATGAAGTGACAAGTTTATTAAAGAACAATACCTGCGGAATCACTTCCACAAATATTTCCACATTAACTCTAATGCTGTATTCTTAACTTAGATAATCTTACTATATTCTATAAAACTGAATTCTTAGTTCACTTAACCTTGTCAAAAGAACTCATGACCAGCACCCTTCTTCAATGCATTGAGAAGCTTCCTAGCTACAGAGAAAAAAAACCACAAAAGCACAAACATATGGGTGGTAAAAATACCATCAACTCTTAGTGAAAAGTATGAAGAAGCTACAATTCATTGTAGAAATGTTTAAGTCCTCTGTGTAACAGTACTAGGAATAACATTACTAAACACTTCAAAGCTAGCATGTTTCACATTTTTTTCATTACTTTGTTTGGGCAGCCAAAGGAATGTAGTTGCAAACAACGTACGGAAGTGGACTCAAAAGGAGGTTTTTGATGACAAAAATGCTTAAAGTATACAAAGTATTATGGAGAAATATGGTAGTATCTAAAGAGGTACAAGGGATATTGAATACTCAGTAATACAAGCCCTTTACAACTTTCTATTAAACTGTGACTGATCTTTTGTAATGTCTTTACACTGAATACTTGGCTAAGTTTTTGTAAGACTTCCGGCCTACCTGAAGGTTTTCAGAAGATTAAGACTTGTTTATCCAACCTCAACAGAGTACGACGCTTTAAACATATGAAGCGTATAAAGGGATTTCAGCAGGAGTCAGACCACAAGAGCTCAAGAGGTCTCATCCAACCTAAATTATTCTATGATTATATATAATTCTATGAAATCAGCTGGGCTGATTTCACTTGAAGTGTCACTGTTCAACAGCGCAAGAACTAAAAAATATATGTGGGCCTACAAGAAAGCTGGAGCGGGACTTTTCACAAGGGCACGTAGTGATAGGACAAGGGAGAATGGCTTTAAACTTAAAAAGAGGGTAGGTGTAGATTACATGTAAGAAAGAAATTCTTCACTACGAGGGTGGCGAGGCACTGGCACAGGCTGCCCAGAGAAGCTGTGATGTCCCATCCCTGGCAGTGCTCAAGGCCAGGCTGGATGGGGCTTTGAGCAACCTGGTCTAGGGGAAGGTGTGACTAGTGGAACTAGACAATCTTTAAGGTCCCTTCCAACCCAAACCATTCTATGATTCTATTTAGGATTAAAAAGCATGATCTAATTAGGCAATGTATAAGGAATTTACTGGACTTTTTGTTATTTATAACCAAACTAAAAGATCAACAATTAAGAAAACTGGCTTAAATAAGCAATTTTATCAGCCTGACCATTTAACCCAGTTTCACATTTTATTTTTTAAGCTGAACAAATATAAGGCCTCCAGATGCCTAAATATTTCAGAGTTCTGCTCTCTGAAACAAAATTGAAAAAAACCCCAGACCCTCAATTTATGGCCTATATTTTTATTTCATACGCTGTACAACCCCACTTCCCATGTCAATACGACTTAGTGATAAGACTACCCTCTCATTTATTCCACATCATTTAGCACTTAATCTATATGTCCTATGCACATATGCTTGAATGAAATGAAAATTCTTTAGTTATTCCCAGAAAACTACTTACACATCAATCTTAGTTTTCAATAAATCATCATCTTCATCCTTCTCATCTTCATCTATCAATTCCTCTTCAGCCTCTTCCAGATCTGAGGATTCTTCACCTTTTTCACTTCCTTCGTGCTTACTATCAGCATCACTATCTTGGTCTACCTGATCTAGATAATACTTCTGGCTGGAACTCATGCCAGGCTCAGTATCAATTACAAAAAGCCCTTCAGCATGCAGTGAACCGTTTAAGGATTTTTTGAGGGAAGGAGTCCTCTCATCTGCTTTGTTGTAACACAGTTCCTCTTCAACTGTATTTACGGACAGTACACCACTATTTTCAGATTCATCACTGTCATCTTTGCTCAGAAACAATACAAGATTACTGTTTTCAGTGCTTGAACTTTCACAGTTGTGGAATACAGATTCAGCATGTTCTCCTGTTTGGTCTTCACCACTGTCCGTATCGATTTCAAGCATCCTGCATCCACCAATGCTATCAGTACTTTGTACAACAGCTATGTCCTTTTGTGAGCTACTCACTGCCCTAGGTTGCTCACCCTTTCTTGGTTTATCAGCATAGGTGAAAGACTTCTGTGCACCTGCCTCAGCATCTTCTCTTTCGCATTCCAGAAGTTTTTTATTTTTGTTTGGTGTTATTTGCCCTTGGGATTCTAAAAATTGTTTGGGACTCATGCAATCAGCCAGGGAAAGATCCATATCCTCTAGTTCCTCCTCCCTCACAAGTATTTCACTGTGTTCTTGTATTTGGCCACATGCTTTCTCTGAATCATCTACCTTAACCGACTCTCTATTTTTTATTGCTTTTTTCCCAGGTGACTCAATGTCACTTTGTTTCATTTCTGTATGACTGCTGGGTGTCACATCATTCAAAACCACTCCTTTCGGGTCTTCACTCTGGGTTGTACCAGCAGATTTGGAAGAACATTTGCTTTTAGGTGAACTGGGTTCTTTATTACCCTCAGTGACAGAGGAAGCATCTTCTGTGTCGGAGACAAGTTTTGCAGCAGGTCTAGCATCAGAAATTATTACTGGCTCAGATTTAATGGTGTCCTCAATTAAATTCTCATCTTCTGAAACAATTTTGTTTCCTTTCTCAGTCTGCTTAGTATTATCTGCTTGTGATTTCACTTGCATGCTCCTAGTAATTCGTTTGCTAGTGCCAGACGGTTCCATACAAGAATTCAGACAGCATGACTCTGCATCAGAAATATCTTCACTCTGGACTTCACAAGCTCTATCCGCCTGCAATTTCTTTCTGCTTTGCCTGCTTCTTGTAGTTCTGGTAACATTAGACATCTGGACACCAGAAACTGCAGAGGAACAAGACTCAGCTTCAGAAGCATCATCTTCATCCACAGTCCTGCTTAACTTATTTAGAGAAGCTGTTTTGTCATGTCTTTTTTTGTCAGGATAATCCGGCTGATAAGGAACTACAATTTGTCGTCTTCTTGTTACTCTAACAAACAAAGGTGTCTGAAGACCTGACACAGCAGAGCAGTTTGATTCCGTTTCTGACACATCCCCATCGGCTTGTGGTTCAGCAACCGACGGTGCTGAATTAACAACTGTGTTCTCATTCCTTGTAAGTTGCAGCTCTAAGCTATCACTGACATCTGACTTTGCTTCTGTATGTTCCAGCTCTTCAGACTGAGATTCCTGAATTACCTCTGGCTTACGAATTGATTTAGTTCTTCTTCTAGTCATCCCCGTAGACATAGGAGTACTAATTTCATTGGACACCATCTAGAAAAGGAGTAAAAATAAGAAGCGTGCTATTGGCAGATAAAAAAAAAAATAATAAAGAGGACGCTATACAAATCACCAACAATCTTTTTAAACAAATCAGCTCAAGCTGACAACATGTGACATGTCTCTGTTTAACGCTACCTATGTGGAAGTGTTAACAAACCCTCCCTTGCTTATCTGTTCAGTCTACTGTCTTTTGGTCAAGGCAGGGGAAGAAACACAGGCATCTGTTAGAAAACATAAATAAAGGCAAATATAAATATAAATAAGTATCTCTCAAATCTAGTAAGTCCTGGCAAGCTGTCAAGGGAAACAAATCCAGAAGCAATGCTTAGAAACATCCAAAGATTTGCTCAACTGTAAACTGCCGAAGCCCAGCAACCAGCAGAATGTGCCCCAAAATGGTTTCCATAAGTGACGTTAGCAGTTTTAGGAGCAGAGTGGCCTCACACCACCAGCACCACTAGGTATAATCTGCTTCTTTAACGATGCCTGTAAGTTACCTGGAAGGCAATTAAAAATTCTGGCAAGAAAAAACCACTCCGCAACAGCAGGATCTTCCCAAAACACAGCGCAATGCTGGATCAACGTAAACCACGCTGCCTACAGGGTCAGTATTTAATGGAGCGTTTGTGTGTCTAGTGGAAAACCTACTGAGAAAAACTAAGTTAACTGCAGTACAAAATTGAAATAAATAAATACACAAATACCCTAGCCTTTAACTCGCAGCGTTAAGTGGGTTAACACCCGACAAGGGCTGCCAGCGCCGAGGACCCGGCGGCAGCAGCAGGGCCGGAGCGCACCGGGAGAGGCCCCGCCGCAGCGCAGGCCGAGAGGCGCAGCAGCCGGGCACGATGTTGCCCCCGACCCCGGCCCGGCCCCGCCGCCGCCCCCGCCGAGCCCCACGCAGCCGCCGAGACACGCCGCGGACACCGAGGCCCCCGCGACGAGGCCTCGTGCGTGCGCGGAAATGGCGGCTGCTGCTGCTGCTGCCGCCGCCCCGCCCGGCAGCCGGCTGCCCCCCGGCCCCAATCCTCTCACCTCCGCTGCCCCAGCGGGCTCGGGCCCCGAGGGGCCGCCGCCACCCCCGGCCCGCGGCCCCTGCCCCCGGCCCCGCGCCGCCGCCCGCCTGGTGGCCACCATCTTGTGGGCTGCGCCGCGCCCGCGCCTTCCGGCCCCGCCCGCCCCTTCCGGCCCCGCCCACAGCGGCAGCGCGGCGGCCCCGCCCCGCGGGAAGCGGGCACACCAGCGGGCGGGGGGCTGCCCCTGCCGCCAGGCCACGCAGGCCCGGACCGCCCGGCAAAGCGGGATGGCACCGCGGGTGACTCTGTGCGACACGGGGGGCGCGCTGCGGGGAACGCCTGCAAGGCACCGCTTCGAAACCTACAAGAATTTAAAATTTTTAATTCCAACTTTGCGCTTCCGCGTGGAAGGGAATCCCCCTCTCCCACTCGTGACGCCGAACAAACCAGCCAGGCAGCCCGGTAGGTGTCACACTAGCCGCGACTCTAGGAGAGCGGAGCGCATCCCCCGTGCTGCAGGGCCCTGCCCCCCAACCGGCAGCTGCACGGCGCCAGCGTGCACCCGCCGGGAGCCGCCCCAGCCCGGCGGCCCATACACCGACCCCGGCAGTTAACGGTGCCCATGCACCGACCCCCGCAGTTAACGGTGCCGGATGCCACCGGCCAGCGGCACAGCCGGGAGGCACAGGCAGCACACGTCCACCCAGCAGCAGTGCGCAGCCCTGGCTGGCGGGGCAGTTCACAATGAAACCCATTGTAAAAATGATTCTGAAACTGTGATACACACTGACCCAACGTTTAAAAAAAAAAAAAAAGACTACATTGTGATTAGGAGAAAAGAATTCAAGCTTTTATTGATGCATTACTAGTTCCAGTCCCCCATCTCTCTCACTGATCAAAAAAACTGAAGTCCAGGAGAATTTCCCAGTATTGACCACCCACAGGTAAGGTATTTGATGACTCAAAAGGTATCAAAAAAAAAAAGATTCACATTCTGACTCAGTGGAATGGATTATAGGAAGCTGACAGCCCATACACTACCTACAGGCACCAAAATTCCACTAGCTGCCTACATGACAGAATTTGAAAGATGTTGGTGAAAACCTACTCCCTTACAGTCCAAATCTCAAAATATGTACACCTGAGTTAATGAGTACTACTAGCATGAAGTCATGCTCCTGCCTGAAATCACAAGGAAAACTAGTACTTTAGACACTCAGCATCAAGCTCCTGCTGAACTACCAGTTGAGTTTTTGCTGTCTATTCTGATTTAAAGGCCAAGAAAACAAGAAGGCCTTATCGGTAGAAAGAGAACATTAAACCAGAAGCCTTGCCTTAGCCGCAGCAGTCTCTCAGGATTCAAAAAAGCTGGTGCACTAAGTAACTGCCAAACAGGAACACACCTAACTTCAAGCTAACCTTTTGCCTAATTTCTGAATGGCACTCAAGCAACAAAGTTTCCTAGGCAACCCCAAAAGAAGTCATCCATTTACACAGCCCCACAGGGAACAGCTTCAACATTTACTATCTGTTCTGGCGTGGCCAATTCCGATTGCGCAGTCCACAAGTATCAAAAAACACAAAGCCACCGTTGCGAAGACAGGCACAATTCGATTTTTTGATTAACATATTTTTTGATCATTTGTTTTCAATTCTAGTTTTAAACATTCACACAATAATACATTTTCAGTTTCAAACAAAGATGCCATCACACTTGTGCAAACACTAAACAAAGCATTCTGAGGCACAAAGAAGCCAGAGGGAATTCAAGTAACAGAAAGTAATGTGGAAGATACATTATTTCTAAATTATAGAGGTCTTTTACACTATATTAAAAATAAATTTTCCCATCCACACAAATTAAACAGCTGACTTGCCTATATATACACATACTAAGTAATGAGACACCAGTTTAATTTTGGGGGGGTAATTTTTCGTAAAAGATAAGTTTTCTATAAAAACTAGTCCTTGAATGCTTTGCATCTATGTACCTACCAGATAATTAACTATTATTAAAGAGAAAATCATTTTTTAAAAAATAAAAATATGCAAGTTTCTCTATACTACCTAATGGCAGCTAAAATATGATAATTTTACAGTGAACTGGTCATAAAAAAGAAAAAATATTTTAAACTGTTTCTCTATAGATAGTTTCAAATAAAAATAAAATATGAAAGATTTTGGGTTTGTTAAGTGAACTGGTCAATAGGGTAAGAAAGAAAAACAGTGTTAAAGCACTGCAGACACTCCTGCTGACATCACACTGAGTAATTACAACTTCTGGTCTTTGTTACAAATGTCATAAAAGTGTTTCTATGAAAAAAGCAATGTTCCCCCCATTCCCAAGAAATTAAAACAGTAAGCCATTTTAAAAAACAAGAAAAAAGTTTTAAGAGGCATTTCTTTTAGCTTGCATGATATAGCCTTTGGACTTGATAATTCCTCTGCTTTTAACAATGACTGAATACCGGAGAAGCCATAAAGGAATCCACTCGTGTGCTTTCGTGTTCTGGATGCTTTCCTGAAGAACTTCTTGGAAACTTGCTTCACAAAGTAATTCTGAAGTTAAAAAGGGATATTGATGCTTTAAATAATGTCATGTAAACAGCTGCAAAAAGCAACACTTAAGAGAAGCCTTTTTCTACAGTCAAGAGTCTTAAGCAGTGCCAGATACTCCACAGAACCACTCTTCTGGAATGCACAAAGGGTAAAAGCAGCTGAGCAATACAGAAAAAAATATTTTCAGGACACTTTTTTTTGCAACATGAGTACTTCCCATGAAACTTAATAGACTAAGATTTCTACAATATCAAATGGAGTTGATCAGCAGAGCCATTCGCAGGAAAAAAATGAAATTAAATTTGAGAAGCTAGCTAGGCAAAACAAGAGGCAAGTAAAGCGTTAGGCTGAAATCAGCCAAGTACTGAGCTCTCTCAGTTACCGCCGCAGTCACTGGAAGCTCAACACATAGCATCTCCCGTAACTGGGCTCTTAATACCCACAAGCCCAGCAAGCATTAAGAAAAATGGGCTTAAATGCCACAAAGCAGAACAGGCAAGTGTAAATCCTTCTAGTTTCCTTTGGAGAGTCAGTCAAAGAAACAATCCCTTTGATGAGGAATGTTCCCAAAAGACAGTCTCAGTGCTCTTCAGCTGACCACTACAGAGAAGTTAAGCTTAGCAAATAATGCATAAGGGAATCACTGCTTGCTTTGTTTTCTATCCAAATCCTCTTCTCCTTCATGTCATTAATCTCAACAGAGAATATTTTTTACATTGCAAGTTACACTATGGACTTCACAGGACATGGAAACTGTCAGACTAAATGCAATTCATCTTGCACACTGCCAGAGCGGTGCCAATACGTGCTCAAGCAGTGATGAAATTCATCAGTTGCAACAGTCATACTATAAAACATACACTTCATAAATAGCATTTTATATGCTTGTTTTCTTTGGGAAGGTGGAATGGGAAGAAAGGAGAAGGAAGGAAAAGTATGATCATCATGAATAGTTGGACATAAGGAAGCACGTAGAGGAGGAATGAATTGTTTAAGACTTCTTGCTTGCAAGTGCAGCAAGATATTCAAGGCATCATTATAGTGAAGAAGATTAGAAGATGTTTGAGAGATACTAATACAATATCCCAGAATATTCTAGGGAACTTGTAACTCAGATTTCTGGAGTCTAAAGGAAAGCCTCCAAGTCCTTCAACCACTCAGTAAATGAATCACTGCACAAAATATTTATATTTTTTTATAATCACTGCACAAGATATTTATACCAACCCTCTTTGTAATGACGTTACCTTAAGAACTCACAACTTTGAAAGAATCCTACTGAAAGCCTAATAATTTTACATGTCTAACACTACCAAACTACTAAAAAAAAAATCAACTGATCATTAACATTTCTATGCAAGCTACTTCACAGACAAGTTCTGGGCAAGTCAGCTTTCATTTATCATAATTCATTCTATGTTTTGTGGAAATAAGTTTGGTTTTTTAACATATTCAAATTTCTCAGTAGTTTGTCCTAGTTTTAATCAAAGAAAATGAAATAAATATTTCAGGAAACTATCCAAGGCTGGAAGAGCACCCTCTCCCCCAGCTTTCTTGAAGCAAAACCCAGAACTTAATATTCTGTAGAGGAAAAACTTTTAAATTCCTTTCTTCAGGATTCAAACATAAAACTGAAGTTCAGAGAGATCATTCTTGATTTTGTACTGAATAAATGCGTTTTTAAGGCTTTGCCACATGAGTTAACAGAAGACTTACCTTTTGGGTCATTGTGAGTTAACAGCTGTATGTCAAACTGCTTTGCAAAAGCTGTGAGATCAGGTGGCATCACACAACAGGAAGCTAGGTTCACCTGATTGCTACTTGGTTTCACCTGAAAGTAACAGAATAGTTTTAGAAGAAAAAAAATGTACTTATTTTAGTTGTTCCCCCATGCCCCTATTAACAACAGAAATCTTGCTTTGAACCATTTGCCTTTGACCACTGTTTTAAGATCTGAACAAGGCTAATTAATTCTGCATGATGCTGAATGGGCAACTCCTACATCTGCAATTTCCTGCTGCACAGAGCCCAAAGCAAGAATAAGATCTAACTTTAGGTGCTGCCACAGCAAGATGAGTACTAATCCATTCTTTCTGGCTTCCTGTCTGCTGTGCTCCCTTCACAGCATTGATCCAGGTTTTTTTTCCCCTCTCTAGTTGAACATTATAGGGATGTTCAACTTCAAATAAAAAAATCCAAATAAATATTTGTTAAAGATACACAATTTGCAGTCCTCCATGCCTTCAGGTAAGTGCTTAAGTCAGATTAAGTTAAAAAGGACACTCTTCCACTGACTCTTTCTCTGCTCATCACAAACTGCATTCATTATGACCATGCAGGTGGTCATTAATCCTCTCAACTCTTCCTCTGTATACAGAAAACAGTGAGGAGCACAGATCAGGACTCTCGCAAGCTTACACAGCTACGGTACATTCACGTACCACAAAAGAAATGTCTTAAGAGGAGTATTCAAAGAACTAATAAGGAAACAGTTAATCCACAACCTTACATGAGCACAGGCACGTACTAGTACAGACCTCCACCACTCAAATGTTAAGAGGCAATTAATCACATTGGACAACAAAAATATTGTGCCACTTCATTCACAGCCTTACTCTTTACATTTAAACTTAGCATTCGAACAGCATTTTTCCAAGGGGAAATCCCTCTGTTCATAACACAGGGTAAAGTGAAACCAGCTGTGTTTTCAGAGCCACTGGAATAAATCTGAGCGTTTAAGAGTACTGTTTATACTCCTTTCCTAAGTACGAAAGCATTCAAAACTCAAACCTTTGGTACTTCAAAGAACCTACTACTGAACAGACCCATGTTTTCTGGCCTTTCCTCACCGGTAGGTAAGATCACTGAGGAGAGTTACACTTGGAGCCTCCCCCACCTTGAACAACATTGTGACCCTCCAAAGATGCCAAAAGTAACAAGGCTAATTAATATTTTGTATATAAACCCATCTGTAACAAGTTTACAGCTATGTGGCAGCCAGTAACAGTTCCTCTGTCCTAGAAATTCTACAAGTAGGAAGTTTGCTCTCACCTGTGCCCACAGATACAGCTGCTCTAACAGTGCTTTGTCTAGGTCAGAGGTACCTATGGCAATTATCTTCTTGTTTTGAACTAGATTCTCAAGTTCTTGCCAATAAGGTTGCAAATACTCCAAGGACAGGACAGTTCCATCTTCAACAGGAGGTGGGGCAATAATGACTGAGTCCAATTGAGCAACTCCAAGGGCAGAACATGCTGAGGAAAAAGAACAGAGACACTGTCAAAATCTTTTGTGAGATAAAAACATAAGCAGCAAGACTTCAAATTCAGCAAAAAATATACCTCCTGCTTCACTCTGCTGGCTTTCATTCACCATTTGAAACTCTTACAAGTATCAGCAGTCAAGTGTAGCAACACAAAATTTTTAGCAAACAATTAATGATACAGCTGAAGGCCAAGTTTCAACTGTAAGTTGGGAGGGAGGGAGGATGGGACACATCCCCAAAAAAAACCCTGCCACCAAACAAAGCACGAAGCTTTTTTCTCCTGTTAAAACTACATATTTCTCACAAGAGAGTGGTCACAAACAAGTCCCAATTCCCTTACTCTCAATTTCTTCCAAAATTTGGAACTTCCACTCTGAACTGTTAACTCAAGTACAGGGCACGGACTAGGAGAGCTACTTGGACTATGTGAGGAGTTGGACTAAAAGCACACTGAATATGGAGAGTGTAACTGCCAGAGAGATGTGGCAAGTGTTTAAGTATCACTGAGCTTTAGGAAAGATGCAAGCCATGAGGCTGTTCTGCACAGCAAAAAAGAATAAAATTAAATAGCTAAATAAATTCTTTTCTTCTGGAGGAAGATTCTATCAATGTATTTTTAACAAATGGTACTACAGCTTACAGCAAGGAGGCTACCAACTGGGGTATCAATAGAACAGAATATCTGACCCTTTGTTCTTTGCTAACCCCTGACCTTATGCCCAACAATCTTCCAAAGTGATAAAGTTCAATGCTGCTCACAATTACTGCTGCATTACACTAATAAAACTTCATGCATCAGTACAGCTATTGTTCTGTATTTTCAATAAAACTTAACTATTTCATCAGCTGCTCACAGCACTGTATTACCTAAATAATCTGTGTAATACCACACAGTTAGTAGTGAAGTTCATCATGTTAAGAAGCGGCAGCTAACAACAACTGGTAAGAACTACTGTATCACTTACTAAACCATCGCATTCTATTCACTTTTTAACAAGTTTTGTGTGAAAGAACAAAAATCGGACTTGAGTTCGTGGACTCAAGGTTACAGTGAACCACATTTAGTAAGTTTACTGACTGAACTAACATGTAAATAGACTTGATTACCTAAGTCTCTTAGTAAGAAAACAGGCTATACTTGTGACAGGAACTAAGTATACCCCTTAGATGGAAAAGGCTCTAATTTTATTTCTAAACACTGAAGTAAAAAAGAAACCCTACCAGCAGTTTGAGTTTCACACTTACCCAGGTCAACAGCATCTCTGATTGATGAAGAGTTTGATCCAACGATGAAAAGTTTTGCTGTTTTCAAAGAAACTGGGATCAGTAACTGAATAAGCCAGCTTTCATTAAATATATTGCTATCTACTTTCGCTATATACAGTATTTGAGTTCTTGGGTACAGGGTGCTTAGAATATACACCAATTTAAAAAATTGGGAAAAAACCAACCTTCTCAAAGTTGACTGCCCAGTAACAACACTGTTATCTTAAGTTTCAGAGTTATACAGTCTCAGAACAAGAAATCATCCAGTGAGATGATCTAACAAGCTGTAAAGCTGGGACTGAAGCATCAGGACACTACACAATAACTGTAACAACCTGTATAAAAACCCTAAATGCAACAGTACCAACAGACCTCTTTACAACTTACTGAGACTCAAAATGTACTAGTGTTAGTTTGGACTGCCTCCTTCAAGTTCATCATATTCAACCTGGAAAAATTATGCAAATAAATGTGCTTCCAATGCTATTTCTTAATTCCAGTACTATCTGTAGTATTTTGCTTCAGAAAAGTCAAAAAGATTCACAAAATATATTTAAAATATCTTGAGGAGATCCAAATTAAAGTAGAAAAATGCCGAGCTGCTTTAAAACCTGAAATACGAATTCAAGTCTTTCTTAGCCAACTTCTAGACTACCAAAAGCATGACAGTGTGCACTGATGTCATTTGACTTTGCAAATATAAAACATGGTGGAAAAAATATACATACAAGAACATCCTATTAATGACCGCATACGAAGACTTTTTATGCCACCAGATTTGTTACTGTGTTCTTACCGGATACTTTCAACTCGTCCCTTTCTTCAGGATTTATTTTTTCTACAGCTTGAGCTACAGTACATTCCAGAACCTCCAGTATTTCCTGCAGTAAGTACAAGAGACTTAAGTATGACTTGTTTTAGAACAGTAATAGAAATAGAAGTCTTACAGCAGTTACAAACAAAAACACTATAAAAATGCAGTGACAGAAGGGAAGTAACCCAATGCTTCTTGATCTCTGAGGGGAGGTCAGAAAATAAAGTTATATGAAAGGCCCTATACTTCCCCAATATAAAAAATACAAATTACTGACAACAATTACTGGAATAAGTAGTAAGTAATCAGTAGTGTTCTGATTTTCTGATGTGAACAGATAGTTGCGCCAATTCAAACTGCCTTGCTTTAAAAAGAAAGCCTCATGACCAGCTGAAAAGAACCATCAGAATTAGGGGGTCTGGGTTGGAACACCTTTGCATACAAGTATTTTGTAATTTCAGTGAAGCCTGTGAAAATGCTGTAAAACACACATTTAAAACAATAGTTTTGAAATTACAAATTGGGAAACTTTCAGAGATTTCACCCTTTCACCTAATTTTAAGACTAGGCTGACATCGCATGTCAGCTGGCACAAGGTGACTCTCAAGTCTTTACCTACATGAGATTTTGTATTATACATGTGCACACACACCACACCGCCCCCAGCCAAGAACTCTTTGGTCATTTTTGCTGCCCTACCAAAAAATCCTCAAGTGACTGAGTTATGCCATACAGTCAGCATTTTAAATAACAATTAACTTCTACTGGAAACCAGTGTAATTCATAAAAGAATTTGGAATTATGCAGTTAACATGTTCTGACAGTAAAATCTAGCTCCCACTAAATAATTAACTTTAAACAGATCACTACATCTTACAGAGACAAATGTTTATTTACGTTCTCTTCTTGAGCAATCATTAGATCTTCCAGAAATCGTTCAGCATTAACTGCCTCACCACACTCCAGTGTGGAATGCAGCAACGTTCAGTTGATGCCACCATTACACAAGAACTGGTAAAGAACCCCAAAGAAACAATTAGCAAAGTTTTTTAGTTTTGTGTGCTTCTGCATTCGCTTTATTTTTTTAAATGAAGCATGCTAATATTTCATAGAGCAAATAACATATTTAGTGGGAACCTATTACTGCTTTGCTGAATTTCAAAAGCAATAGTGAAAGAGGAGCAGGCAAATACACTAAGAACTTTATGTCAGATGCCATTGACTGTGGTTTTAAGAATTATGTGGAAGTCTTTAGCTCTTAAGGGCAAATCTGCATCTTCAGAAATATTTTTGAGACAACCAAGGCTATGCTTCAGAGTTCTCCTCCAAATGGGATGATCTTCAGCTATTTAGTTTATCATCTCCATAGTTTAGATAATTCTCCATTGAATTTTTACAAGCATGCTAGCAAACTTCTAAGGTGTATATATATACAGTCTGGTGGTTAGGGTTTTTTTTGTGACTGCATCGATAATTAATTTGAAATCTTACAGACCAGGGCTTTCATTTTGCTAATAATTCTTGCCATCAACAGAAATCTTCACTTCGGTATTTCTTAACTTCTCCAGATTTACTAAATATTTAAAAAAAACCACACCAAAAGGGGGGGGTTTGAGAAATACTCTTAAGTTATCTGGAGTTGCAGATGCAGAAATAGATTAGTGCGTATTTTAAAAGGTGTAAACACCTACATATTTCTCTGTTTTCACAAGTAAGATGGGTAACACACATAACACCTCTCCTACCTGATTTAGGTCTTGTCCAATCTTTGAGCTCCATTCAGTCAGTGTTTTCTGAATGCAGTCCCGCACCTACAAAATATTTTTTCATATTCAAGTCTCTGTTACAGCTGCACACAAACAATGATTCATAGGCATGTAGGACAGACTGAGCAGGTGAACTAATGACACCATTCCTTCAACCACAGAAGATTCTTCCATCACAGCTTCCATCTGAAACTTGTTCAAACTAGTTTACTTACATATTTTCCTCTCCTCTTTAACAAAGAGTTTTAGCAGCAATACAAGTACTGTACTTCTCCAACCATTGCCATATTTAAAGGAAAAAAACAATGCTAAACAAGCAAGAACTAGGGCGTGGGGTGGGCTGGGTTGTTTCTGTGTAGCTATTCCCAAGTCAGAGTGTTGTCAGAGAAAAGCCTACATGCTGTGACATTGTTAGAAATGAGACTTTACAATCACTAAACATTCATTGTATTAATTATTTCTCTTTCCAAGATCTGCATCTGATACTTTTCATTTACTGCCTACCTACTCCACCGTGCCAAACCACTGATGTTTTTAAGTCCTTCATTACTGAAGGGGGTACCTTCAAAACCCCACCCAACACCTGCATTTTTCCTGCATCCACAGATGCAATATAAACTTGACTAGGATTCTGACCACGGGTTTTCTCGAACATAGTAAGGCATTAACTATGAAGTCTACATCAGCTAATTAACTGCATGCTGTACCAGTGCTTCAACTGTACCAATGCTCTAGCTTCATCACTGGGGTTGTTACCCTGCAGGCTAAGTAAATGTACTGTCAAGACTGCTACCTGCCAAGGTAGAAGCACTTCCCTGAGCTGCTATGTAGCTTCACTTTTAGCAATCTGTTTTATAACTAGGTGGATACCTACTTTTCCTAACATTATGTTGCAATTTCCTGTGACACCTAACATTAGCTCAGAGAGCTCACAACACCATGCACCAACCAGAAGCCAACCTCCACCATAAAACTGGGTATCACGAAGATTAAGAAGTAATACAGTAATAATACTTTGTGAGCATGTTTTATATGTTCTTTCCCAGCCATTTAAAATGTCATTAAAAAAATAACTGAGTCAAAAGTCAAGAACTGACACACACACAACCTCTGAAACAGCTATCCACAATGCTGGAACTCTTCAGCCTATTTTGATGCAGCTTATAGCATCTTTTCCTTTCTGAGGGAAAGTGAGACAGTGCTAAATATGTGTTTTCTTTATACTGCTACTCTGCAACCACCACATATTGTATTTCTGTTGCAGTTAGCATGCACCAGCCTCTGTCTCCAAAGCACACCATCCCCTGCCCTCAACACATGTGAAAAGCACAGTGTATTTGACTGCTTTGACCAGCTTTTCCAAATAGTTACATTCCAAAACTCCTAACGTCAGCATTCATAGTTTGCAAAATTTTAGCTTACATTCTGCCACTGAGAACTGTACACACTAACTAAACCAAATAGGAGAGTTAAAAGCCAACTTATTTCTGATAATTAATGCCAATTATTTGCTCTTGGAATTCCAGCAACTCTGAAAAGCAGGCAGCCTTATGTTTAAATGGATTTCCCTGTAAACAAGTAAGGTTAAATACATGATTAGCTCTGCATACTGGCCACTCTTATTTACCAACCATCCAGAAACTGCTCACACTGCGATACGGCTATTTCTTTGGTACAGAACGTGGCCGTTTCACACAGATCACAGAATGCTGCAATAAGCCATCAGGCCACATAAAAGTTATTACCACATGTCAACTAACCAGAAGCATGATGAATCCTTCCCTCTCGTTACATCATCCTCCTGTCACCTTTCTTAGC
This sequence comes from Falco naumanni, assembly GCF_017639655.2. Classification (NCBI taxonomy): domain Eukaryota; kingdom Metazoa; phylum Chordata; class Aves; order Falconiformes; family Falconidae; genus Falco; species Falco naumanni. The sequence continues at coordinate 16,168,640 of NC_054064.1, read as the reverse complement.
ATTTGTGCAGTCGGCCAATTGTAGATTATCAACAGTGCCGCTACACAGCCACAACCAGCCAAAAAAAGTAGTAGCTCTGACAGGTAAACGTCCACTTTCAGCTTATTGTGTCACGATGACACAGCAGATACAGTGCTCCTGGAGCTCGGGACCACAGGATCTCCAGACACTTTTATCAGGATTATTCCAAGTGTTGGCACACGCTGCCAAAGCCAATAGTTTACGGTGGTAATTAAAGAGTTATTTCAAGCTTTTAACAAAGAATGACAGCTATACTTTGCGAAGACGGCAGCAATGGCTCATTTCCCTGAGACCTGTCGCCACCGAGAAATTCAAGTTCGGAAAAACAACGCGGCACCGGCCCTCGCCGCACGGCACCAGGGATGGATGGCCTCGGCCACCGCGGGCGGCGGCACCGCGCTCAGCTCCGCAGCGGAGGCGCGGGCTCCGCGCCCCCAGAGGCTCCACCGCCCCCGCCCCGGGCCCGCCGCCCCCGGCGAGCCGTAGGGTAGAACACGGGGTGGGCCCGCTCCGCCCTCCGCACCTGCCCGGCCACCCTCGCCCGCTCCCGAGGCCGCCTCAGCCCCCGGCAGCGGAACAGCGACCGCCGCCCACGGTAACGCTCGGGCCGCCGGGCGCCCCCGCACCTCAGCGACCGCGGCGGGGCGCCACACCTCACCGGCCCGGCCCCCCCCCCGCCGCCGCGGCCCGCCCCGCGGGGCCCGCCCCGCTCACCTCCTCGCCGGGGGTGGCCGGGCACTTCTTGCGCAGGCAGCCCCAGTTGAGGAGGTTGCCGGTCTGCAGGGTGAGGGTGGCCGCCCGCTCCAGCAGGGCGCGGGCGCCCTCCGTCCCCATGGGGAGGCCTGGCGCTGCGGCCGCCGCCGGGCTCCCCGCGACACCTGCGGCAGCCCGCCGTGACTCAGCACAAATAACGGCAGCGGGGGGGCGGCGGGGGCTGCTTTGTAACCGGCCCCGGTCACATGGCCCGAGGACAATGGGCGGCGGGGCGGGCCCAGCGCCGCCACCACCGCGCCAGCCCGGCCGCGCGCGCCGCCTCAGCCCCCCGCCGCGCGCCTGCGCACCGCCCCTCACGGCCGGCGGGGCGGGGCGGGGGCGGGGCCTTGCGGGGGCGGGGCCCTGGGGCGGCCGTGGCGCGAGCGGGGTGGCGGCGGGTCGCGCCCTGGGAAGGCGACGGCGTCGGTGGCGGCCGAGCTGCGGCCTGCGGGGCGCTCTGGCGGGGGGGGTGTGTCTCCGCCCGTCCCGCGCCGCGCCGGGCAGCACGTGGCTGTGGCGGGCGGTGACACCCCCGCGGTTCGGTGACACCTTCCGCGCCGGCCCCGGCGGGGGAGACCCGCCCCGAGGCGCGGCCGGGCCGGGTAGCGGGGTCACGCGTGGGCCCCGTGCAGGCGCCGCGCAGACGGGCCCGGCGGAGCGGCTCCGCAGGCTCGGTGACATTAACGCGCCCATCCGAGCTGCGGTGGCGATGCGTTTCAGTAGCAGGCAGTAGTTGACGGGCACTGAGGTAAGAGGCCTCGCAGGAAACCACACGCCTGTTTCGTTTGCTTGTGTTTACATGGTGACGGAACAGCGTCAGGGTGTAACTCCGGATTTGCACCAGCTGACACGCCAGGTGAAGTGTGAAGGATTGTGGCGGGTGTGTAAGACCAGGTGGCTTCGGGAAAGCCACACTTCAAATGGCTGAAGTCCTCCTGTACTGGAGATTCAAGGGGGAGCGGTATGTGTCATCCCCACCACCACCCCACCCCCCAAACTACAATTAAAGGGAACAGTAACCCACAAATTGTAATTTTGCTGTCCGCACAGGAACTTGAATTGCATTTCTAACAGATTTTCCTTCCCCAGGCTGCATGTTGTGCTAATACAGAGAACCTATTTGCATAACTTCTGTCGGTCTGAAGCATGGCTTGATGGCTTTCTGGTACAGAAGGTTAGTTTAAATGTTCTTTACACTTATGTTCTGATTACTTTCGTGTATTTGAAATGTTTTCCTCATTGTATGAATACAGGACATCTGGAATGGAAATACACTGAAAGAAATGTCAGCTGATTTGGAGAAGCGGTAATTTTGGGTGTGTTTTCAACATAAAAATCCAGAAGGCCTAATCTGGCCCAAAGGTTAACGGTCCAGACTCGTGATCAGCTGGGGAAGGAGCATGCATCTCTATACGCCTTTACAGATTTGCCCACGTTTACACTAGTAGTGAATTCTGTCCTGCTGGGTCTTCTGGCTTTCCAGCAGAGGCCTTTTGGTGAAATTTATTCTTTGATATTTCCTTTAAGTAGCTTTGATGGTTATAATTATATAGAAGCAGGTTAAATTTAGGGACTGCAGAAGGTTTTCAAGCAGCACGTAGCATAAACCTTTCTGTCTCATGGAAATTCATGGCAGTGAAAAAGCAGTGTTCCTTTATAGCATTGTAGAATCTCTGATATTTAATTACCTTAGCTCTGGGAAAAGGGTATCGTGCAACGAAGACTGGAAAACCAGTGTCAAGCCTCTGTACTGCTTTATGCCATGTGTTTAATCCTGAGCAGTGGCACAGGGGCAGGAGGGATCTCAGCGGAGTTCTGTTGCCAGTCCAGTCCCCCCTGAAATGTAAGGCACACTATCAGCGCAAGAAAGGAGGGTGTTTTCTACCTCGTGGTCAGCTGTATTTTTGCAGGTTGTCTCCTGAAGCTACTTCCTCACGCAGGAACCGTGAAATGCGCCTGATTTCCTGCAGTCATTCCGTACCGTTCAAAGCAAAATCAATCACCGTTTTGAACGGAACGCCGCCGGATCGTGGCTCCAGGCGGCCGGTGGCTGCAGCTCCTCCCTGCCAGTCGGGGCACGGCGGGAGCCGCAGAACTTGGCCGTGCGGGGGCCCCGCACTGCTGCAGCCCGCCCGGGGCAGCGCTGCCGGCGCGGCGCGGGAGCGGCTGGGCCAGCGGCCGCGGCCCCGGGCGGGGCGGGGGGTCCGGGCGCCGCCTGATTGGCCGCAGCGCGGGGCCCGGGGAAGGCGCGGCGGGAGGCGGCGCGGCGGCGGCGGCCGCAGGATGGGCGGCAGGGCCGGCTTCTTCGAGGTGGGTGCGGGCGGCGCCGCGGGGCAGCGCCGGGGCCGGGGGGCGGGCGGGGCGAGACCGGGCCGGGCCCCGCAGCGACCTGCCGCCGGCGGACGGGGCTGCCCCGCGGACTCGCCCCTCTGTGTTCCCCTCCATCTGCATTGAAGCGCCGGGGAGCCGGAGCCACCCGCCCGCGGGTCCGCCGAGGCGAGTGACCGCCGCTGGAGCCGGGCGGAGGGAGCCGGGCGGAGGGACCCGGGGCTCCTCGGGGCGGGGGGGGCAGGAGCGGCCCCCGCCCGCCCCGTCCTTCCCTTCCCCGGGCACGCTGCTCCTGCCCGTGTCCCGGCGGTCCCCGGAAAGGCCGGGCTGGGGGGGGATGTGCCAGGCTCCGGGCGGGCTCTCGGCGGTCTGCGGAGGCGGATCAGCGGCTTCCCGCGGATCTCCCGAGGGCAGCGCCGCGGCCCGCCTGCCGCCGTGGGGCTGGCGGTGCATCCCAGCCGCAGGGAAGGAGCGAGAGCGAGGAATGTTCTCGGCACCTTCTGTCCCCAACTTCTGGGGAGACCCTGTCGCCGGTCGCTGTGCACGTCGCCGAGAGCCGTCTCGCTGAGCCCTCCGGGCCGGCGCCGGCGTGGCCCCGGGCGGCAGCACCCCCGGGCCGGCTGGGCTGGGCTGGGCGGCGCGGAGCCGGCGAGGGAGTTGGTGCTGGCCGAGCCCGGCGCCCTCCGGCGCAGCGCCCACCGCCCGGCCGGGCGATCGAGTCTGGGTGGGGAACGAGACAGCCGGCCCGGGGTTCGGTAACAGCTCCTGGTGTGCGCGGGGTGCAAAGTGACAGGCACCAGGGGAGAGCGAAGGGTGAGGTATCCCGTCAACTTACACACACGGCCACGCCGACTCTGCTAGAATTAGTTAGGCGGGCTGATGCAAAAATTCTCCGGAGTGGCTTGTATTACAAAAACAGGTCGGTATGAGCTCAATGACAGCAGTCCTGAACGTGTTTCTGCAGGCTTACACTTCAGTTTCTCCAGCACGACTTGCTTAAAAAATGAACACGGTTCCTCCCTCCCCATGCAAAATACAAAACAATTGTTATAACATTAACAGAATCCAAAACAATCTGAAAAGTGGCTGCTCCTCTTTCTTACAATGACCTAATACTTCAGATCTCGCTTTTCAAAGCTATAAAAGCATTCTGGACATCACACAAAATTCAGCAGAATAGGCTGTCTCCAGCTCTTGTGGCTGTGATGTAGGCACCTGTGCCGTGCCTTCTTCTCCGCCGTGTTTACACCCATTTTTAAATAAAAACAACCAAGCTTTTCACTGCCTCCTGCATTTCTACTACTGTCCCAAACTCTGCTGAGATCCAAATGCAGGAGCAGACACGTGTATTATCCTCCTGAATGTATTTGGTCATTGCCTGGTCTGCAGGTTTGGTCTTCTGCCTTAGCTGTACTGAACGTCTGAAAAGCACTTGCTACTAGAAGACCTCAAAAGCATGAACATCATTACTGTTACCTGATTTTGCAGATGGGGAAACACAGGAAAGTGGAATGCCCTGCTGCATCTTGCTAGGCAGAAGAATAGCAGCAGATATAGGTCTTTTGTGTCCTAAATCAAGATCTTGTGTTTAAGCAACACTAATCCAAACTCAGAATGCCTCATGAATTTCTGTGTCAGCCTTGTATGTTTTAGTACTTTTCCCTGTACAGCAGACAACGGGTGGAAACACATTTGCCTAGCTCATCCAGTGTGTGTCTGAGCTGGCTCAGGACGTAGGTTGCGGACAAAGGCAGCCTAGGTAGCACCGAGCAGTGCTGTTGCATATCACTTTCTGCACTGTTCTTCCCCACTGATTTGCTTTCTGTTATAAATTCACTGAATTTGTATTCTGAATTGCATTTCCCCACCATGCATTCAAAACTGAGCTATCAAAAGAGAGAAGGTAAGTGCCCACCTCTCCCAGTGCTTCCTGAGGAGGGAGGGAAATCTCTATTGATGTTATGAACGTGAGTGTTCCCTTATTGAGGTATTGTACAGTTTTGTACTTTTCTCTGTACATTTCTAAACTATTTACCGTTTATTTCTCTTCTGTGGTGCTTCCTTATGAGAATCATGAAGCACTTTACAATCACCGAACTGTCACTGTTTGAATTTTTTAGAATATGGCCATTACAAGTATAGCAGAGCTTCATTGGTAGAATATTTCTTCCTGTTTTGTTGAGTTTGTGCATTTGATCATGCCAAGTACACAGTCAGTTTTATAGGTTCCTGAGTATGTAGGAAGATCCTCTCCCTTATGCATGAATAAAATTACTCTTGGGTGGACAGACCTACAAAACGATGGCCAAGAACATCAGACTGACTGAGTGCTGAGGCTGTTAATTCCATTGCTTTTCATTATGAGAGTCTTCCTTAGTGCAGCTAAAGACAGAAACGTTTAAAAAATAGGCAACATTGTATTAAAGTGACTGTTAAGAAGCCAGTGAAAGGCAGATTCAGCTTTGGAAGTACCTTTAGCTCCTTATTTTGAGCTGGCTGTGTTCAAACTATACCAAGAATTAAGAGCAACCACCTAATTAAGCCAAAGTATGCTGGACTGGATGGATGGACAGCAAAAAAAACCCAAAACACCAGAGTGCCTGAGTGATATCCCTCTGCTTATGAGATACCTGTATTAGAACCGATATGCAAAGTCAGGTCCCTGTACTCCTAGACCTATGTCTGAACGGCAGCGTCTACATTTCTGATTCTGTAACAATGCTAGACTAGGTCTTGTTTACATCAGGCATTGGTATATTTCTACTTTCACCTCAGCTTTTTTATCAGTGGTATCTCAGGAGGAGCTTAGCAAGGACAACTACAGTTTAAAGAAATACATGCAGACCTGAAAGTTTTGTTCTGCACCTGATAATTTTCATTGGTTCACCTCTGAAAATTTAGAGATTTATGATAAAGATTTCAATCTAGATAATATTATCTAGGAGTGTTCATTTCTCCAAACTGATTAAAGAACAAGTCTTCTGACCTATTTTAGATATGTTTCGGGTCTTGTGATACAGTTTATCCTAAAAGTGCCTGCTTTTCTCCTTTCCGTACAAGGGATGCCTGTGTGACATGCTCAGATGTAAATGTCTGTAGTAGCACACTCTGCAGTTAGTTAGGCTAATGAATTCTTTCTACTTGACAGGTTTAGGTCTTCAAAAGCATTTCATATAAAGAAAATAGTACAGTGTTCTGACTTCCTAGAGGAAAGATACTTGAACACACACACTCATACTGTAGAAAATTTGTGTCATAAGAGCCACAGTTGTCCTTTTGCTTCCTTAACTGGTTTGGATGGGAAGTGCCTCTTGTGAGCAGTGATAACCAAAAACGTTTTGGAGTCTTCACTCCCTGAGGATAGATTGAACCAGCATATGCAGTACCGTCTGAAAGCCCCCCCTTTGCTGGCATTTAAAGTTTCTCCTTCTGCCTGTGATGAAAATGCTCTGAACGCAAGGGAGGGGGTGGGGGTGACGGCTGCCTAGCTGGCATCGCTGAGATGTCACAGCTCCTGTTACAAAGGTTTCTCCCACTCAGAGCTATGCTGTCTAAAGCCTCATCAAGTAAGAGCACTGAGAGCAAGTGCCAAAAGCAGGACTGCAGAGGATTTAAAGCTTCTGTATCCTCCAAGAGTTGCCTGAACAAGACAAGGCCACATATGAGATATCCGAATGGTCATTTAAGGGGACACTGCTGAAAATTGCCCTGCTATTTGAAGATATCTGCTCTGTTTTCACAAGTAACACATAAGATCATTATCACAGGAAGAGATGAGATGATTGGGAAAAACATTATCCCTTTCTTTCCCCTCGCCACTTTTCCACACACCAACACTTTCTACACTCAGTCGTGCTGCTTCACTTAAAAGACAGCAGTTTGTCCTTTTTCTCTATGGATCTTGAGAGAGAAACTTAATTTTGTACAGGAAAATATGATGGGAAAATATTACCTGGCAGGAAGTACCTGGAGCTACTCAGAATTTGAAGGCTATGTTTGAAATCAAAAGTCTTGTTTTAGAAAAAAAAATGGTCTTTTGAAGTATATTTTAAAAAATTAATACAAATCTTGTGAGTTCACCTGTCAGCATAAGGTATCCAGACTTCCCAGGGCTTCCAGCCTTTATGCTCTGTCAAAAGAAGCAGACTCATCCTTGCTACCTCTAGGTTAAAAAAAAGGAAAAAATCTCTCTCATTCTTTTCGATTCCATGTCAAAAACATACACTGGATGTACATTTTGACATCCATACACCAAATGATCCATGAGAAGTAGTAATGGAACTGTAGATACTGAAGATCAACATTGCAAATCACAGTGCTGATGCAAAGAAATTATTGTGATTTCACGAAGAATTTATAAACCTCTTCTCCCTGAGTACTGCCATTGTAGAAAATAATCACCATAAACTAAAGCCTGAAGGCAATGAATATTCTCTTGTGTGTGGAAAAGGCTATGCAGAGGAGTGTTGAAAAACCTGGATGTCTGCTTAGTGTTGAGTCAAAGCTGGCTTAGGTTCTCAGATGGAGGCACCCCAGTCCACTTCATAGTGACAGTGATACTCAGGGAATGGTGTGACTCTTCAGTATGCCTGGGAAATTGGCAGTGTGCTGCTCTGTGTTAGCCAGTGTAAGTAAATACACACTGCGCAGTATTAACTTGTGCAGGTTCCTTCCATCTTGTGTATCCTCCTGGAATATGCATGCTAGTAAAAGCTGGAAAATTTTCATAGGCCTTCAAGAGCCAGAAGTCGCTGTGAAAGCACAAAGCACTTAACAGCTCTTCCTTTTGTGAAAAATAAACCGGCTCCCAACTCCACGGGAACAAACCTTTCCTTTCCTTCCTGACCATCCTTACACCAACTCACTTCGTCCCCTGTCAATTGCACAAACAGGTTTGTCGTTCTGAAGGATGACCATTTGTGCTCCACAGCTGTTACCAGCCACAGGTCCACAAAGGGACTCGGGTTTTGCTGTGCCTTCAGGTTAGGCACCCAGCTCCAAGAGTGGATATGACAATTTGGTGAAGGTATCCAAGCTGACTTCAACTCTGTCCCTTTACCATGTAGTATCCCAAAAGGCATCTGCTGTAGGGAAACGCTGGACAGAAGTACAGTGGAAGGGAGAAGTGCTTGAAGCAGCCCAGAGAGACAGGAATTCAGGATTTCTCTTTGGTAGAAGACTGCGCTTCTCACTGGAATACATTCCTGTCCTCTCCTGCCTGTACTTTCGGGTGTCTCTTGCATTCTTTATTCCTTGCTTGGTGGCCCAAGTCGCCCAGACTGTCTGTGGGAGGAGTGGGGAATGGCAGAAGACAATCTAAAGCAATTTTCCCACTTCTGGCAGTGTGTCTAACCATTACATATAAAGCCTGAAGAACTAGATCATCTCCTTTGCTGACAGTATGGTTTCATTCAGGAATAATCTAAATGCTGTGCGCTGTGCTGACCTTCAGACAAAGATGGTTACCGGATCAAAGTCCTCAAGGATTTAGATGCAAGCATGCCTAATTAACAAATCTGAGACAGGTGGAAGACATCAAAATGTACTATGAGTTTCAGGACAGTTCAGACAGTGGTGCTCACAGGCTTGCATGGGAGCAGAACTTGGGAAGCTGAGGAGTAAGTCCCTAGTGTTTATCTTGTGAACCTGTAAATGTTAGACATCTAAATTCTACAAAAGTGAAATTTAATTGTATAAAACCTTTTGAGTATGGGTGTAACTATCTTTTCTCTTTATACATAGTGAAATAAGGCAATAAGGTTCTAGTCTCATGAAATATAAACCAACTGCTTCAAAGAGGTAAGGCTTTATTTAGTTGGACTACTTACAGTTTAAGGTACAGCACTCCACAGGTAAGATGATGGAATTTTGCTTTGTGGTTAAGCTCTTGCCTTGGTTCTGTTTTGGGGATTCCTCATGCAGCATGTGACTAAGCTGTGGAACTCCCTGCCTCAGGACACTGCATGCAAGAAGTTTACACATGTTTAAAAGGCAAGTGGATAAACTAATTGAGGGAATATCCATGAAAAGCTATTACACACAAAGGCAGCACTTCTGGTAGAGGAAAACTGCAGTCTCTGTGTCTGTCTCCTCCCCTTCCCCCAGTCACTACATTCTTGCCCTGTTCTGTTACGTTTTCTGAGTCACCTGCTGCTGGCTGTATCAGAAAGGAAGATACCATCCTAGATGGATCCTTACACTCATCCTCTGCAACAGTTTGTACATTCCTGTGCAAGGGAAGTTTCAGACTGAAAGTCAGTTGTAGCAGCAGCAGCACAAACACAGTTTTCAGTGTACGTACACTTACAGCCATTTTCTTTTGGTTTAACTCTGTTGACTTCAAGAAAGTTATTCTCGTACATCCTAGTGTGAGATCACACTAAGGCATGCTTACTTCCTTCAGGAACAGCATAGTCTACCAGAAAATTCTAAGGAGATAGAGAAAATGACTAATTCCATAGAAAAAATAAAATATTTAGAAAGATTTAATTAGAACTTTGGCAACAACTGGATATTTTTTTTGGTGTTAAATTCAAGGAACCTGACTTATGTAAGCACACAAATAGTTCAGGGAGAATTCATTCTGCATTATTCTTTCCCAGGCTGGTTGGTTCCTAGACTGTAAAATAAGCAATCTTTTTACTGAGTTATTTCAAAATAAATCAATACAATATATGGTTATGTCAGTGCTCACAAAATCTCGCTCAGCTACAGTTTACTCAATCTGCTGAGTACAAATGGTTGCAAATAAAACTTCCAAGAGGCGCAGACATGATAACTTTATCAGTATTTCCATAATAGTTATCACATAATTTTTGAAGATCTGTTGATCCTTAAGAAGCACTTGATATAGCTTTACACTGTGGGAATTTGATTCACTATATTTTTGTAATCCTATTGCAGGGACGCTGCATCTTAAAAATGTTTTTTTAAATGCTGTTTGCTCAACAGTTTTCCCCTTATGAATAGACTTTCCCCCCTTTTATTTTCTGAACAAAAGTTTAACAGCTGGATTTATTTTTCTCTGCTTATGTAATGGATTGTTTATTCTTTGCCCTTGACCTGTTCTAAACAATAATAATGAAGAATTTTTCTGTTTTTAAAGAGACTATCAAGCTTTAATCCTTACACACTAGCACAAATTTGTCTTCTAAAATTGAAGATACTTATTTGTAGTCACTTATAGAAGAGTTTTAACATGGCTGTCTTTCACAAATCTGCCTGTTGATTAAGTTCTACTCAAAGTAGTTTTAGAGAAGCCATAATTTAAAATGCCTTTAAAAATTCACCAAGTAATTGGACTGTAAGTCATACTGCACTAGTGCAGGCCAACAGTCAGTGTCCTATTGTGCTAAATGCTTTGAAAACACATAGACATTAAAGTTCTCTGAGCCGAACAGTTCGTGTTTGAAAGGGATGATACCCATGAGAAAGTGTTCCAAGAACAGATTGCTGGGTATCTAAAAACTGTTGCCAACCAATGCATTAACTGACTTGGTGCTGCGCCTGAAGAAACACTGTGTTCAGTGCTATGTGGGTTCGTATGATTGGCCATTATGTTCAGAAAAGATAAAATTTCTTGCCTTGGATCAGGCTTTTCTGTCCCTGATGCAGGGATCATCTGAACACTGGGGAATGTTCTGATACAGCTAAGAGGTGTGATAATTAGAGGAAATGGTCACCTTGTTTTCACTCTGTCGTCACACAACTTTCTACAGACTGGAGTGGAATCTAAAGCTGTGTTCTTGCATCCATCTTTCTGAAAAGGGAAGGAATGTTTGATATTTGCTTAGATCTTGACAATAACTGAAAGTAACAGAAATGTTTGAAGTTCAGGAATGGGTGTCCAAAAAAAAAAAAAAAAAAAAAAAAAAAAAACCATTAAATAATTTAGGTTGCAGGGGACTTCTGGAAGTTGTGTAGTCCAGCTCCTATTTGAAGCAGATACAACTAGGTCAAATGGCATTAGATCTTCCCCAGAGCAGTTTTAAATACCTCCAAGGATGGAGATTCCATCAACTGTCTAGGCAAGTTGTTCCACTGTTTGGGCAAGCTCATGGTGAAAAAATTTCCTTGTATCTGATTGGATTTTCCCATATTGCAACTGATGTCCATTGCCTCTTACCATTTTCACTGTGCACGTTCAAAAAGACTCTGGATCCACCATGTCTATAGGTTCCCTTCAGGTATTTAAAGAAATGGGCCAGTACAGGCAGGTATGTCAGTTTGACACTTCAAAGAGACACACTGGAATAGAACCAAACAATGGTACAGAAGATCTTGTTTGTTTTCCACACTGATTCCGAAGGTCCACAGAAGTACCTACATTTTTGTACAGCCACTCCCCTGAAAACCACAGAGCAAAAGAAAGTGCTCTATATTTTTCAGTCTGGCCTTGTGCATAATAAGAATAACTCAATTAAAAGAGCACAGGTGGCAGAAAGCAATCAAAACCACTCTGTAATTGGCCTGGAGAAGATTCCTCTGATACAGCCACCAAAGGCCATAGACTAAAACTGCCCCCGGGGGGTTCTGATCCAAACCGTGTATGCTGGGAGTGGGTATGGAACAGGAGGGAGACTGCTAAGACTGGGGACTGCTGTAGTCTGTAGGGCAGTGGTATTCACTGAGGCAAAAGCTTTGAGATACAGCTCATTTTTTGATAATCCTTATAGCAACTTTGCATCAGAAAGGACAAGAAATGGTTTACGGCCCCTACAGTACTTGTTCTGTGGATGGCAAGAGTCAGAACGCTGTATTTCAAGAACAGCCCTCCGGGAAGGGAATCCACTCATTTGCTTTCCCATGGAGATGTCCCACAGAGACACTAGAACTTGATATTTGAGTCATTTCAAATTAAAAAAATAAAGGGAAAGCATATAATATTCCAATCATCGCTAGATATCACAAAGGAGGAAAAGTGCTTACCTCCCTTGATGTCCTACATAAGAGCTTACGATGCACAAGCAGTAAATATCACTGCAATAGTACCCCTGGCGGAGATCAGATCTGATACTTCTGGCTGGAGCTGAAGTGCTCCATTGCTGCACCAATACAGAAAGAACAATTTGGGACAAATAAAACAAGGAAATAAGATACCCTAACCAAGTGATCTCTTCAGTGCAGCCCTATTAGAAAGATACTGGACTGTGGCTCCTATTTTTAGTAAGGAATCATATTTAAAGTCTAATGTTAGTCTATCCTCTTGGCCAGTTAATACCAAGCATAATTAATGCTAGATGTTTATTTAAGAAAAACAAAACAACTAACTCGTTTGTTACTAAGTAATGATGTCATTTAGTGTGACAGATAAGCTTTGGACTTTCACTCTTAGCTATACCACAAAGTTCCATTACTGTGTTTGATGAGAACAAATGAAATTAAAACACCATCACTGTATTTTAGGTTTTGCTAGCCTGCTGCAACTGGGCTTTGAAACCTCTGGGGACTTGTCTGCTTGTCTGTTGATTAAAATCATAACCATCTGCCAAAGTGCCATTTGATCATGGAAATAAACTGCTCTTCCCTTTTCAGAGCTGTAGCTAAACCACTACTTGGAATATAAAATGCTAATATGTAGTTAGTAGTACAGGTGATCTGAGGTGCAAGAGTGAAACTGAATATTCCTACAACAGCCTTTTAAGGATTTGTGAAATCCAGATCTTTAGCTGCGTTTGCTCATTATGTTGCCTATGTTTTCCACTCTCTTTATAATTAAAATATTCTGGGAACAATGCACATTAATCTTCAAGCTGTGTGTACTCAGAACATTTGCTTACATGCATACATATGCACATTTAATTTTTTTTTCTCAAACTGTCTAGTTTTACGAATCATAAAAATTATGTTCCTTAGCGATTCCTTATTTGTTCCTCTTGCTCTAGCATAAGAAAATATCCAAGATCAATGTGTTTTAATCAATGTTAGCTACCTCTGCTTCTGAATATATGCAGGAAGATCATTTATTTGGCAAGAATATTACTAGTTTTGCAATTTGAGTGCTTTGAGAACCTGGCTACGAGCAACACTGTCTCTTGAGCACATCAAAATTGTTTTTCACACAGTCCACAGATCAGAGAAAAATGGTGCCTCTGAACAATGATTGTGAATTTGGGAATCAACTAAGAGTTTAGAGATTATGTAGCCAATAATTAGTAATTATCATTTTGTGCCCTATCAGGTGGAAATCCTTGATTGGAAGACAAAGAAACAGCTATGCTTCCTAGATAAGGTAAAACAAAAATCTGTTTAAAATGCTAGGTGACTGTTTAAAAATTACTAACTTTCCTTAAGTAAACTTAGTGTTTATGAAGGTTATTTCATCTCCTGATGGCCCATCTTCGGCCATTGAAGGGGCAATGATGATGCACACTTCGTACTGACTAGAGTACTTCAACCCTTTCCCAGAAGGAGCTTTTGGGCAAAGAGCATGCTTCAGTTCCTTCACTAAGATGTTGCCAGTCATGTCTTACTCACTCATAAGCCATCAAACTGTTGCTGCTGTTGTAGTAACGTTTGATCACTGCTAGAGAGGCTGCCTCTGAAATAGATGTCACAAATTGTCCTTTTTCCTGTAAGAAGTGATGCGAGTCACCCATACCGATCCTAGCCATCTGTAAGAAAGTTACAGTGTTACATTGTTTGAGTCACATTTCTACTTGGAATAGTCTTAACACCTAGTAGTTGCCTTTCAAAATATGCATCTTACATATGCAATATTTTTTGTTGCCTAGGTGGAACCAAATGCCACAATTAGGGAGATCAGATTGATGTTCCATAAATTCTGTGAGTATAACTTTTGCCGCAGTTCACGTCACATCAGCATATCCAGTATATAAATAGGAGAGAATTACATAATTTGAAACACGTGATGCACACACATAATGCTAAGTAACCTGCAGCTGAATGCGAAAACCAGTGAGATTTCAGTATAATTTTTTATACTACCCAGATACACCTTTGTGTTTTGTCTGCTGCATAATTTCTCACAGATATTCATGTTGAATAAATATTCCTAAAAATCTTTAACTAAATCTTACCTTGTTGTGTTGCATTCACTGTAATGGTTGATGATGTGAAACAAACATTGTATATATCACACAATTCTGTATGGTCTTACAGATCCTCGGTGGTATCCAGCAAGGCAGTCGCTAAAACTTGATCCAAGTAAGTACTTGTGAGGACTCGAGTAACAAAGCTCTGAGCAGGGGCCTGGCATAAAAGGTGTACTCTGCATGGGTGTTAGCTCTTAAGAATGAGTTTCCATCTATATTAATTAGCACTATGAAGGCTGAAGAGAATCCAGAACAAATTTAATTCTTTGAAAGTACTGAACGGAGTTCCACCCATGTGCCTGGTGCTTGGTAATTAACTCAGGAGTCTGCACATTGTTCCAGTGCACTTTCTAACTATTGAGCACTTGTGCTTTCAAGACAGGCAGCACAGAATATAGATACTAATTTCCCTTAGCTGCAGTGAAATGATCGCCACAGTGATGCTCAGCTGGGAGCACTAAAAAGGGCTATGAGTTAGAGCTATCAATTCACATAATCCACTGCTCTCAAGCAGGAATTAAAGTTCTTTTGAGGTAAGCTAATGCAAAACACATTGCTGTGGATGTGGGATTTGCTGACAAAACTGATGCCAGCTGGCTGACTTCATTAATGCAGTTGAAGGTATTGCTACTAGAAGCCTCTTAGTACATGTCCTGGGTGCGCAAAAGAAAGTCTAATTGCCAAACTGTGTTAATTGATCTTTGCATTCAGTATAAAATGTAGCACTTTCTTCTTTTGCTTTCATTAAGCATAATTTTATTTAAATGTCCCTTAGAAGCATGCTGGTGAAGATTAGTTCATTGTGTGGAATCTTTCCGTGGAAAACAGGCGTATGAACATCATATTTCCTTCTTCAAAGATCTACCTTGTCAGATTCCTCCATGGACTTAGGTTGTGAGGCTTGCCATGAGAAAATGCTGGCCTTCTGGAGATTCCCCCAGATCTAGGCATTAAACCCTTGAGTACTAGTCCAAGTCCTGTGGAATAACCTCCTAGCTGCTTGGCTGGGAAAAAAGGAGGCGATGAAAACCTCTGTAGGGGGGCCTTCCAATCTCAGCTTATCCTAGCTTCTGTTTGTCTGACGATGAGCAATGAGGACAGATGAGAGAGATGGAGGTGCAGCTGACTAGGAGGTCAGTGAACTCTGTTAAAGGGCAGTGACCCACCAGCAAATTCTGCTGTAGCAGTGATGGAGCAAGTCTACTAGACTCGGCAGGCACACAGGGCTGAAAATTCTCCTGTCTTAGTGTGAATAGAGGATCCAGGCTTATATGTGACTACAGGGATACATCAAAATTAAGTATAAACATTCTCAGTTTACTGAGGTTCCAATAAACCCATGTCACGTCAAAGAGTCTCACAGACTGGTTAAAGCACAATATAAAGCTAGTATGCTACCAAAGTTGACTTGAATTTCACTGAAATGTAATTACCTCTTTCCTTGTCAGAAGGAAAGTCCCTGAGGGATGAGGAAATCCTGCAGCACCTCCCTGTTGGCACAACTGCTACCTTATACTTTAAAGATTTAGGGCCACAGATAGGATGGACTACGGTGAGCTATGCTTCAAGTCTGAGCCATTTTAATGGCTATTTTTCCATAATTAATCCTTACATCACATTTTGTCTCTCTCCAATATTACTGCATGATGCCTGCTCTGACAGTGGGTGCAGGCAATGAATCCTCATTGCTTCAGTTCATGTAATCAGGGAAAGCAGTAACAGGATATTCTGAAGGCCTAGTTCCCTGGGAGAGCAGCAGTGGAAAACTTGCTGCAGGGTGGGTTGGCTCTACTGAACTAAGGTGCAAGTTCTCAAATTAATCTAGTTGTCTACTGCAAAATCACTAGGAACTAGGTGGCTAAATGCCTTTGGGGCTCTGCTTCACAGGGCCTGCATAACCCTCCTGACAAGGACCAGGATTATACCTCTATGAGTTTGTCCTGCAAAGGGGCACATGAGCGACTTCACATGTCAGTAATTGGAGTGACTCTAGCAGGAAACCACACAAAAGTAAGATCAGCTAGTGGTCTGCATGTGGCTGCATCCCAGGGTGCTAGCGGCAGGCTAATTACAGCTGACAATTTCTGCAATATTAGTAGCCATCACAAAGACCTTGCATATTTACTGTCTTAGCTCAAATGCAAATTCTGTCATAACTCAGCTGGCAGGCAACACAGCACTGCTGTTTATGCAGTGAGGTGACCAATACCCTTCCAGTTCTTCAGAAGGTCCACGATGCACATATTAAAATAGTTCTAATGAAACAGCACAGCACAAAGGGAATTATGTGCCCACATTAATAATATCTTGTGTACATGACAAATAGCAAAGGCAGCATTCATAGGAGATTAAAAAAAGTCAAATGTTCTGCAAGACTGAATCTTTGCATCATTACTTTGGACGCAATGCTGATAAATCAGGCAGCTATCACACAATCAAAAAACCCAGCAAGACAGGGGAAAACTAATGGCAGTGTATACTCCAAGTCACACATGCATTAATATATACCAAAATATCACAGTGCAGAGTAAACCAGACTTCTGCCATTCCATAATCTTTCCTACACATTCTGCTCTCCCTGCCCTCCAAAGCTACTTCATTCAAATGTAAGCCAAGAAATACTTTAGTATTATCAAATAAAAAAAGACAAACTTCTCATCTACAGTCAAATCCAATCTTTGCCAGAGAAAATGCTGATTGTTACAGCACAACTTCTCTGAGCGTCCAAATAACTCTAAACACATTAGAGAACAGTGGTTGGAGATTATTTTTTTTTTGGTTGTTCTTTGGGAGTTTTTTGTTGGGTTTTTTTTTGACAGTACAATCAATTTCCCTTCTTTCTCTATGAATGAGATATGGTCCTACCTTCCTCACTTACAGAAGTGTGGAAAATTCAACTGTTAGTGTTTTGTCCAAAGTAAACTTCAATTTAAAGTGATGTTCCTAAGAAATGCACACCTATCTGAAATGAAATCAAGTTAGATAATAGCTTTGTTGGTTTCCTGTCTCTTTTTTTCTTTTTTTTTTTTTTTTCCTTTGTGTTCAAATTAAAGATTGTTTGAACATAGAATGAATTGATTGTTTTCTGGGGATATCTGCCTTGCCTGACTGTTCACACAGATGGGGTCACCTGTGAACACTTACAAGCTGTGTTTCCAATTTAAACAACTCATTCATAAGAAAAAAAGCTGCTCTTTTTCAAGATAAATTCCTCACTAAATTTCATTTTAACCCAAAATAAAGCGACAGTTGTTGAGGGCAAGAGGAGGGTGAGAGCTGCGTAAATGTAACGTGCATGTGTATTTATCATGATCTCTGGGCTGCCATTATTATCTTTTCATACCCATACTGTGTCAGCTGCACTGGCGATGGCTGTTTGTATGCAACTGAGGCAAATGCATTGCAAAACATTTACTGCATGTCTACCAGTTTCACAGCCCAAGCCCAAACCTGCTGTTTCCTCCCTGCCTCTCTAAATGCCATCCTGGGTCAGCGGAGGTGTTTATCCCACTGCATTAGTTATCACAAAGAAACCAAAGCAAAACCATCATCTAATTCAGCTGTCTAATTATTTTCTCTCTTTTTGCAGGTATTTTTGATAGAATATACAGGTCCATTGTTCATCTATTTTCTGTTTTATTTCCGCATGCCTTTTGTCTATGGGCTGGATGAGAGGTTTACATCAAGTCCGCATCCAGTAGTTAAGTAAGTCCGTTTGCAGGCTTGAGCAGTATTTCTTGTTAGCATTGTAGTCTTATTCCAAATGTCTTGCCACACTTGTTTTTTTAAGCACTCTTAAATGCTTTTGTCTTGCTGTTTCTAGCTTGGCATGTATCTGCCATTCTTTCCACTACATCAAAAGGTTGATTGAAACAGTATTTGTTCATCGGTTCTCCCATGGGACTATGCCACTGAGGAATATTGTGAAGGTAAATTGTGTCAGAATCTATCCATAGCCCCCCTTACAAATCCAGCCTAGCCAACCTATGCTCTGCCTCCACAGCACAGATTTTTTTGGTGTGGCTTTTGTAGTAATGCACAGCAAATCTCACCCATAAAAGCTGTAGTTCTTTCAAAGGAGTTCTTAACGTCACAGTTGTATAACCCTCATGTTACAGTAGTCTCATTGCTTTTTTAGTATTTTTAACCTCCAGCATACCCTTCCTTTTCACTCAGCTTGGTGTGAAGGTTTTAGTAACACTGGTAACTTTTATGGTAGTACAGGCAGGCACAATGTTGGGAAGGTTGCCTCTTCTTTTTTTTTTTTTTTTTTTTTTTTTTTTTTAAGTCTACCTGTTTTTTAACAGTCACTGTACATCTTCTTTGCCCCTAACACTCTCTTTGCTGTTAAGCAACCGTTAATTTACTTTGATCCAGCACAAATCAGCTGGGTTGTTCTGCATTTTCTTCTCCTACTGGAGCACTCCCTAAGGTTACCACGGCTGCTGTGGCATAGGGCAGCTTTTGAGATGCAGACCTGCTATTTCCCAGATGTCTGCAAAGTAGTACAGTGGACTGCATGGTTATGCATGGGCAGTAGTTATTTTACAAATGTTTGCAACAAAGTACACACTAGTATTCAAAAATACACTTCATACTCAGGAAGACAGAAGATTATAATCTACAACTGGGAAAGCATATATTATCAGTGTTTGGGTATTTAACTTTTGGGATTTAGACAGACCCTTGGAATTTGCACTGTGACAGTGACACTCAGCACCTGAAGCTCTGCCTTGCAGCTAAATACTTACAGCTCTGGTAGTTCTGGTGAGAGCTTCATGCTTCCTAAATGGAAGGAGGGTCCGTAGCTGAGCAGTGGCTCTCAGAAAGAATCCTCCCCAGCAATTTTACTGTGTTTTCTGCAGCAGAAGAGTGCAGGGGTTGTTAAAAGGCTAGCAGATCTCTTAAAGATTTGTTCTTGGCACAACAGTAGCTAATGCATGCTAAACAGCAGATAAATGAGCAACTTCACCTTGAAAAAGCATCTGTACCATGTGATAAATCTTCATTTTCTCACTGCTGTCTCTGACAACTACTCGTTCCTTTCAGACCATACAAACTGTTGTTGCTAAAATTGACACTTGTACCAGTCATTCTGATCACTTCTACTTTTCTGCCTTCTCAGGTTGGTGGTACTTGCTTTCATCTGTAAAGTTGATCACAGTTCTTCTTCCTTCTTAGCAGTGCTTGGGTTTGATTTGCTTTTATGATTTCATTGGCTTTGGTGGTGCTACTCCAAAATTGTGCCAGTGAGAAAAATATCAGATCCTCTTCCCTTTTTTTCTCTTACATACAGATGGTAGACAAAGCTGCTTACTTTAAGTAAGGCAGCAGATATAGATAGCTTATTTCCTAAGTACAGTGGAGTGCTACCTTTAAGAAGAGACACTTCAGTCTCAACAAGCAGAGATCTAAGACAGGAATTAACAAGGTTTGTGATTTTCATCCTTTTTTAACCAGATGGAAATAGGAGTAAATGATACTGTAAACCGCAGCAGGGCTTCATCAAACGTGGTTCATGCTATATACTAACATAGTATAATTCTTTCTAAGATATGTGATTTTTCTAGGCAATGGAAAGGTAGAATGCCTGATTTATCTGGACTTAGTAAACAGCTGGCTCAGGGTGAATAACATAGGGTTTAATACAAAAATTGTGTGGTGGTAAAGGAACTAACTAAAGAAAAGATGACCGTGGTTGTGCCAGAAAAGGATCCGTCAGACCTGTAAGAATAGAGAGGTACCAGTGGAATTCCTTAACGATTGGTCTTATGACTGGTCTTACTGAACATTTTCATGGGTAAAAAGAAGGGATATTGTCGCTTTGTGTAAAAACATCTGGAGGAAAGAGGAGGAAAGAAAACACAAGACCTAAAGAAACACTATTTAAACCAGGAGACAATATAACAAGACAAACAGAAGGGTACATGCTTGTCATGAACAAACACGGGCAAGGCATTAGGAAATAATTTTGATCTTTATAGGGATCATCAACAGGAGTAGAGAAGACAAAAATCCTAGCCATAACTTTGTAAAGTTACAAAAAATTTATTCATGGGGTCCCTGCAATATCTGAACTTGATCCACAAAATCTTTTTCTGAGAGTATGTTGTAAGGCTTTATTATTCGCCTGGAATATTAAATATTCACAGAAACAATTTTTTCCTTTCGAGTGAGTTTATGAAGTCTGCCTGTACTCTGCTGTTCCTATCTGAACTTCACTGAAAGCTTTTGTATGAGCCATAAGGCTTCTAGTGGCAGCCAGGCATTTGCAATGTTACTGCTAAGGACCTTAGCAGTGCCAGACTCCACTCATCTTAAAGCTCCTTTTCTTATAACTAAGGAATACTCTTGCAGTAAATCATATTCTTTGGATGAATAGTACTTGTTCAGTTTAATTACAGCATGTATTGCTGGGAGCTAAGCCATGATTATTTATTTGTTTAATTTTACTTTACTGAAATCCATTGCCAAATGATCCGTCCTGTGCCAAGCCCCAAAGTTAGGGAAAGGTTTTTGCCATTCCAAGATTACAAGAACCTGTTTCCACCTAAGTTTGTACAGCAGTTAGTAAATAGGTGATGGTGGAAGAAGCTAGTGTTAGGGAGGAAGCAGTAGTTTATGGACAGGACACTAACTAGATTGCTCCTCACTGGAGTCATTCTTCTGGCTCTGCTTCTTTTCCAGGGAAAAAGGGAAGTCATCACAGAGAAGTTAATTAATCTCTTTACTATTTTGTCCCACCTGATCTGTAATTATTCATTAATAATTTGCTTTTTCTCATCAGTTACCTACTAATATATAATCTCAGAGCAAGGACATAGTATGGGCCTGTATTATGGCATACCCAAAAAGGTGTCAATTTTGCCTAAGCTCGCTGGGCACTTCAGTGGTTCAATTAATTCTGAAAAGAAAGGGGAAATGCAACAGAATGTTTGACACAACTGTTTGGAGCAGATTGGGGGGCTTACCCCTCACCACCATTTTAAGAAAAATGCACCATTAGACACTGCAGTCAGCTAGTGGGGGTTGCAGATGCTAAGGTAATCACTTTTTCAGGGTATTGTTGCTAGAAATGCAGTTCTGATACATACAGGGGGAAAAGGTTGCAAAATTCAAAGCCACAAAAAAAATGTTAAACCATGCAGGACAGGCAAGAATGCAGCCTTGAATAAAACTTTTGGCTGCATGAGCAGGAAAGGAAAGCTGTGAAGGAGAAAGCAGGAAGACCTATAAATGTCTAAGGTACATGAACCTATTAGAAGGCCAAGAAAAAAAGTATCACCAGAAGAAGTAAGAGGATCAGTGTTTTATGCAAGAGGAGGGAAGGAAAGACAAGAGGAATGAAAAGAACAGGAGAAGGGGTGAAAGGAAGATAAAGAGCCCAGTTTTGGTCTCGCTGAAGTCCAGGTAATAACCAAACATGTCCTAAAACGTTAACAACTGAGGCACTAGGTTTGATAAAGGAAGAAATCTCAGCTGATGAGAGGCAAATTTATGAGTTGTCAACAAGGGTTAATGTCTGTCTGCAAGGAAATGGCACCTAGAGATGAAAGCATAGAGGAAGAAGAGGAATGGGCCAAGAAAGGGCCTCCCTCCTACCTACAGATGTATAAGAAGGGACAAGATTACCTGTCACCAAGATACTACAACAGCAGTGAGTGTCTGAAGAAAAACTGCAAAGAGGCAGGGCCAGGAAAATGAAAAGAGGTAGAGACTGTCATTGTAAGTAGGATTTTTTCATGGACGAAGCCTGCGAACAAGCTCTGAGATTCGTCAGGAATGAGTCAGTATAGCCATTAGTGACAGCTGTGTTACCAGAATTCAGAGAGCGGAAGCTGGATCGCAGAAAGCCAAGGGCAGCAGCAAAAGGTACAAACTGAAGATATCACAGTGAAAGGGCAGAGGAAAGTGTCAGGCATGGTGCCTTTAAACAGGAAAAGTTAAAGCATGGGAAAGAAAGAAAACTCGTGGGGTGAAGGAGAAAAGGAAAGGCAAGAGATTGGGCAGTACAAAGTAATAAGCGGGGAAAAGAGCGCAGTGCCTAAATCTGGTTCTACAAAGTCTCAGGGGTCAGCAAAACAAGTCACTCCCTCACGTACAGTCTGTATGGCATTTATTCTTTGGCCATTGACTTGCTTCTCAAGATAAATTTGTTTCAATAATACGATCACATGTTCTAAAACAGTTTATAAACCTAACAGCTCCAAGATACTTGAGAGGAAATCTTGCTCAGCGAGCACTACTTCCTTCCTGTTATTTCCTGCTGTCTGCTCCCACCTTCCCACACTTAGTATGTCATTCTTTGTTGTATTATCAGCAACCTGAAGGATCAGCCCAATTAATTGTTATCAGTGGTCCTTGCAGTGAGTACTGGCCCAAAGGATTGTACTAAAACAGAGAAAAATTCCATGTTTTTCAGAACTGCTTATATTACTGGGGATTTGCAGCTTGGCTTGCTTATTACATCAATCATCCTCTTTACACTCCTCCCTGTAAGTAGCAAAACAACCCTCAGTATGATTTAAGTACTTATGTGTTTGTATATTAGTACTAATCACATGTAAACTTTTATTTTTATAGCTTATGGGAAAAAGCAGATTAATTTTGCTGTGATCATGTTTCTGGTAGGTTTGTTGCTCTTTTTATAAAACACTAAAACATGTTGCTTTATTTCTTACATTGTATAAATGGAGGAGTGAGTAGGATTAGCAGATACTTGGAAAGTCAACACTTGGGACATATTACTAAAGCTGACCACTTGCATGCAGAACAGATAAATCTGTCAGTTTTTAATGTGACTCTGTACGCAAGGAAAGATTTCGATTCTGTATCCATTCCAAGACTGGGATATATGGGATATATGCTGGGGTGATGTCTCATAATCTTTAAAAGAATCCTGAAACTACCAGTTTGTCACACTGTTTAAAAGCCAATGGGGTTTTTTTTTGTGAACTGTCTGTTAAGAATCACAACAGATCATAAAACTCAGAAAAATAAAACAAGAAAGCAATAAGAAAGTATATTGCTGATAATTTCCAGGGATAAAGGTTCATTTTACTGGGCTTCAGAAACTTTTTACAGCTTTCCTTATAAAGCAAAACTCTTAAGTCACTGTCTGTTCATTCTCACAGTTCCTAGGAACATTTCATACACGTGGAAGCAACGTTAGTGTAGCCAACAAAGATCTACCCATTTCTCTCATGTATGCATAACTTGTTTAGGACATCAGCTGTCCATTTGCTTTGAGCAACTACTTGTCAATGACTGCAGGATCTCAAAGCAGCTCTCTAGTATGAAAATTCTGTGAGTTCATAATCTATTCCCTTTTTATAGAGAGACTACATAACTGAAAACACAGAGCTAGGAATAAAACTCAGGAGCTCTGACCACCAGTCATTTGCTTTAATAGTTATGCTTTGCAGACGCTGGAGGCTATCCATAACCATATAAATAGGCAATTTCACTACACTTTCTGCATAATTGATTGGGGAAACATTATTTAAAACCAATGGAGGAACCTGGGTTATGATTCATGTCAATTATACTCTAGAGAAAACTTACTTAGAGTCCAACCTGTATCTTCCTTGGGATTTGAATAGCTTTTGAGAAACCAAAACTATCCAAATCATTTTTTTTTGTGCTTTAGAAAACGTAAGACTAACCAAAAGATAAAACAAGTACCTCCTGGGTTTACTTTTATCCCCTTTGGTTTAATTGCCTTTAGACCTCACAGGGATTATATAAGTAGAAAATTTGATCTTTGGACACAGAGTCCACATTTGCTGGCAAATATTGTAAATATATGAGTATAATATGGACTCATGTTTGAACAAAGACATTCAGTTCTCCTGTCAGACAGCAACCTTAGTTAAGGATATTTATTATTTTATAATAGAATCTTCGCTCTCCCCTCCCCTTTATTTTTAAGTACCCCAGGTAATAACAAAAGGAAGAAAGGTAAATAGAAGAGAAGCACATTTTTAACACCATCATGCTGTTTTCTTGCAGCTGTGTGAAGCTGGAAATTTTTCCATTCACGTTGCACTCAGTGACCTCCGGAGAAATGGTAAAAATTTTTAAAAAATTTTTAAAAATTACTTTTCACTGTCGTACAGCCATTTAGTACTTCTGCAGTTACTCTGCCTCACAAAAGACCTGCTCCTGGAGGGTGGTGATACCCGCCAGCTGACTGCTGTGGGGGTGCAGATTGCTCAGCGCTGTGGAGATTGGATTCTAGGGGAGATCGGACAGTGCAAGGAATCCAACACCAGACTGTTAAACAGCACTTCTTATCTTACTGTGATTTTTATTGGTTAGGGCCAGGTTATGTTGGGGGGAGCTAGTATATTAGTTAACACTGGTAGTGCAAAAGGAGACTGCTAGTATAAGCTATGCTGTGGGGAGCAAGGCAAGTAATTTCACTGGCTTCTACAGGGGGCACAAGATCTCTGTGCAGGCCAGGGTTCTTTGGGCATAAGCCAAAGATCTTATAGCTGTCAACTATGACTGCTAAAATTCCATTCTGTGGCAATCTGAGAAAACCTTTAACTTCTAAATCTAAAACCTGAGGTACCTCTTCTTACAGGAATGACTGTGATCAAAGGCATATGTAGATGTCTTCCTAATGCCCAGAACATTTCCTCACAGTTATCCTACTCCTCCTTGTGGGTCCAGAGGACGTGCTGTTTTCCCACATTCTGCTTGTCCCTCTCACAGTGATGAGACACAGGAGTAGGCAGAGTTGGGTTGTCTTTATAGGAAACAATATATTTAGGAGTATGAACATTTTGTGATTTGTTTTCTAATCTATAGGATCCAAAACCCGTAAGATCCCATATCCAACAAAGAATCCTTTCACATGGCTGTTTTTCTTTGTATCTTGCCCTAACTATACATATGAGGTATGTATTTTCAAACAAGATGTTCAGATTTTAGTTTTACTGTATATATTTTCATTTCTTTTAGAATGCTAAATATGGAAGAAACCGCTGAAACAGTTCAGCTCAATACATAGCCCCTCCTCCCCTAAATCCCATGAAATCAGATTGCAGACAGGAACTTGTCTGTTCTTCCTCTCCTTCCCTGAGGCAATACTTATGGGACTAACCTTAAACAGACAGCCCTGACCCTGGGTCTACGCGTCAGTGTGGCTGCTAGACAAGGCAGATACACATTAAAGCAGTGCAAATTCTGCAGAACAGGAACAGCATTGCAATGAGGGGATGGGGGCATCTGGTGGATTTATATTGTAAAAGAGCCCAGGAATATCACAGTACACAGGAAGACAGTGGGCAGACAAATAAGAGATACTGTGGTAGAGAAAATAGGGAAACAGATAAATAGAAGATGTTGTGGTAGGGAAGATGTGCCTGGGTCTTCTTCCCCATTTTCTTAAGTTATACATTCACTTGTGTTGGTGGTGGTTGCTTTAGAAGCTTGAATGAGTTTATCAGTTCATATTCCTTAACCAGGAGCCAAACTCCCAACTCAGTTTAAAAGCAGTTAAAACCAGTGCAACTCTGTGTAACATTCACTTTTGCACAGAAGGACAGCATCAGGTTTTAACTTCAATGGAGTTTAACAGATGTTAATGAGAACAGCATCTGGCCTCAGGCTATAGAAAGTTACCATTCCTAGCACAGACAGAAGGAGGTGTGAACAAAGACAAATTAGGCAGAGAAACAGTTAAGACACTTGTAGTGCTTAAATTTTTGTCACGTTAATAATAGCTATGGAAGCAAACACAAAGGTTTTGTTTGTGATAATAAGGCACTATTCACCTTTTTGGCTAAAGGTTATTAACAAATAGAAATTGATCTGGCTGACCTTGGCTTTTTTATTTACCTGTACTAGGACAAGGTTGTTTTTGATCAATAGAGACATAAATGCAAATGCTGTCACCAGAAATATTTTAAATTTCCTTGGCCAAAACAGGTGGGGACGTGGATCAGTTTCACTATCATGACTCAGTGTGTTCCAGGTGAGTAATATTTTGGTACTTCACCCCGAAGTGATGTCAGTAACAAGAATGTGGTTTTAATACGATAATGAAACTTTTGGTTTTCTCCCTTCCTTCCAGTGGGGCTGTTCACTTTGCTTTGCTTCATTCAGATGACAATCTGGGCAAAGGATAAACACTGCACCTACCTGCGAGAATTCAAGGATTACCCAAGTCTTCGAATGCCAATTATTCCCTTTTTGTTGTAAGAAAAAAGGTATAATTTGAATATTGCACGGAACTTCAAGAAGAAAAAGCTCATAAGCCTCCTGCCAAATAAGCAAATTAATTTAAAGGATTTTGGTGCATGTTTAATCTCCACTGCTGAGGGAAACTGTATGCACTCGAAAGCTACACTTCCTTAAATTCAAGAATTCTCAACTCAGAAGAACCTTAAAAAAAAAAAAAAAAGGCTTCGTTGCACAGCTGGTAGTCAAAAACCCCTACAGTTCACTGAAATCTGACTGACTTAGATTTTCCTGTACTAGTCTATTTAGATGGATGGATCAGATACTGAGAAGTCTGTGCTGAAAAGCAGCTCCAAATTTAGCAGCAGCATTCTGCAAGACATAAGTACATTGGAACAAGGACATACCAACTAACTACTAGAGAGCTCAGTTCAGCCAGCATGGCCAGCTGGCCTGAAGACAGTTGCATGATCTGGCTTGTTTGACTTGAAGAGAGTGTGCTGCCTGGAGGCAGCTGCTGTGTAACAAATAACACTACCAAAGAACACGAATGATTCTTGGAATAAAGAAATAGGCAATACTCAAACACCTGATTTGGGTCTAACCCCTAATTTGCCAAAAGAATCTGAAGTAAGAAGTATTTGTATTATTTATGGATGTAACATCCAGTGTTGCTGGGGTTTTTGTTTGGGTTTTTTAGTCTTCTTCATTAGTAAATTGCATACTAGTAAATAAGGTTCAGAAGATCCTATATATGTGATATTTGGCCTGTTTTCATATAACAAGTCCTTATGATACTGAAGGATCTTTTACCTAGCATTTTATGTCAGCATTCTCTGAATAATTTTTAATACACTTTGTAAATACATGAAGTGACAGCTAGTCCTCAGAATGCTAGCTTCCTTCCTATTTTCAGAGCCAGGGAGAAAAATCAGCTACATTTTGGACTTCCTGTGTTTTCTTTTTCACAAGATGTTCAGTGGGACTTAGCTGGGTTTTGTGCAAATCTAGTAAAAAAAGACTATTGCAATCTATCTAAATGACATTTTAAAGAAGCTATTTTAGAATATGAAGAGAATGTATAGATACTGTTTTGTTTCATGATTAATTTATTTATCTATAATGGATGTATAGAAAGATTTTTGCAACTATTTGTAAAGGTGAAATATGCAATAAATTCTAGACTATATTTTGAAATCAGTTGAAATAATTATGGCAAAAGAAGATACCTACAGCTGGTTGCTGAAGCTTCATAATATTTCGTACAGTAAAAAGCAAGAGTGTTCTTATATATATATATAAAAGAATAACTACATCAATTGAAGAAAAAAACCTTAACAAAGCAAAAAAGACATGACCCAGATTTTATTTCTGTAAAACATATCTTAGAGAAGATTCTTAGAAATGGTTAGCTCTGGTAGATAACTGAAGCATTACATCACTATGAATTTGTTTTCAGTATTGTTATTTTCAGTAGTTTAACTGTGAGCCAGGGAAAGGAGCTAAATGTCAAATGATTTCCCACAGAGTGCAGTGTGGAGTACAAGCAGGTTGAAATTTTCTGTCTAAGCACATGCCCTAGTCACACTTTACACCCACTTAAGGTCCAGTCACAGGAAATAACTAAAAATTGATCTTTGTTTAAGTAACAAAGATATCTTTCCAGGCCTCCATGAGAAAACAAAACTTGTGGCAGATTTGGACATATCTCTTTCCTTTTAATCTTCATTTTGACACTTTGCTTCTATTTGAGAAACCTGAAGATGAGTATGAAATAATTTTCATTAAGATTATTTATTTTTTTTGGTAAGCAAATTTCTGGCCTGGGTCTGAGATCGGAATTGATTCTTCCCATTCTTGCTGAGACAACCATTTGTTTTCACTGGCAGCCTGGTGAGACAGTGAAGCTGTTTCCCAGCACTAGCCCCATCAGCCAGCACTGATGTTCTGACCTTGGTAGTCCCGTGCACTCAGGATGGCAGGAATCCACTTCTTAGCTGGAATGCTCTTTGCCTTGGGACCTGTCTGCTGAGGTGGCAGTTGACTTAAGCAAGAAAAACCCACCATCCTGAAAGGACCAGATGGAGAAACTATCTTTAATGTTCTTTACATGTCAACAAGGAGGAATGAGGACTCCCACCTTGTATCTTATAATGAACTTCATGTTAGAGAAACATTGTGTTCTATAGCAAGGACTCGCCTGTCCTTTGACACTTTCAGCATGTAGTGTTCCTGGTAGAGCAGCAGAAGTTGGCTGTTGCTAGGGCTGTTGCAGTTGTGAGCACAGTGCTCAGAAAGGTGCAAAAAAATCAGTATACTACTGAGTGTGGAAACCTTTATCTTACCCTTGTACTGCTCTGATATGGCACATCTTTGCACTGTGCACACTCAAGCGCTAGTGACTGTAGGAATTGTCTATGCAACTCCCTGCTGATGCAAAGCAGGGGACACCTTTGCTTCTCGGCTGGCTCCAGCTGCACGGGGATGCAAAAGAATTTCCTCATCCTCCGTCTGCTCTTTAGCAAAGTTCACAAAAACCTGTATGAAGAAAGCAGAAAATGTCACCATCTCATATCAACTGGGATGTATTAGTGGAATGTCTGTACATTTGCATCCTCTTGGCCTCTCTGCAGGGAAGAGACAGAAAGGTTTAGACATGAACTGAACTGAGGCACTGCATACCAGCAGGGAGCATTAATTCCTTCTTTATTTTGAAAAACTTCCTTGCAACCTCCTTTTTGGATGCACTTACTTGCAACTAAAATCCTGTATTTTTGCAAGCAGGAGATGGGTTAAGCAAGGTTTGCATGGCTTGCACAATGTGAGCTTGGTTGTGATGGGAAAGAGGAGACAGAATATTTTAGTAGGAAGCTGTAAGGCAGCCAGGAATGTCTCTCTAGCATTCCCATCAAAGACAGCTTTGCATATGTGGACCCTCAGCTACTTAGGGAAGCAGGCAGATGAAGTTAATACCTTCTAGCAAGTGGGTGCTGCCAACAGTCCCAGTGGACTTTCCAGTTTTTTTGAGGTCTAATTGCTCCTGTATAAAAGCGCATGACACAGACATATAAACATTTAACTAGATAGCACAGTGTCTGACACAACACAGCCCAAATCTCTTATTTAAAATAAAATGTTACTCCCAGCTCAGCAAGCCTTATTCTGAACAGGTGACCTTGCTCAGACTGCTGTCTCTGAAGGAATGGGTTGTGTGAATTCTGTCATCTGGGAAACGCTGTCTTACTAGCTTTCAAATGGCACCTATTTACACAGGGAATTAATTACAGATTTCATATCTGATCCACCCTCCTTGATGAAGGGTCTGTGAATTGTGCCTGAGAAAGAAGTGTGAGAGAATTCTCTACTCTGAACAGTTTGGTCTTTCCGTTGTTTAGATACACCCCTATTGCATTGCCTAAAACCCACTAGACAGGCTCTCTCATGGATGCTTTATTTCTTACTCACCTGATCTAAAGTTGTTTGAGACACAGAATATTCTTCAATATGCAAGTTTTCCTTATTGGAGAGTATTAACCGAAAAATCTTAGCCAAAGAGGAGGAGCAAATCTGATACTGCAGCATGTTGTAGTGTTTCTCTCTCTGTAAACTTCCTGGGAAGTTCATGCGTATGAATTGCTCAGCAGGAGTAGGATCTGGAGGCATGCCATATTTTGGAGCTTTGATTTTCAGAGTGACAATATAGCCATCTCCAAACCTGGGAAGCACATGTGGATTTGGGAATTGGATGAAGAGATGGTTTCATTATTCAGGAAGGAAATTAATTTTCTGCAGCTATGAAAACATTCAGAGTTTCTGAAAGATAAAGCATAAAATCTAGCTTTGTAGCAAGCCCTGTGTTTGCCCTGCAGAAGTGATGTATAGCATAGCAGAGTTTAAATGAGATCTGCTCAAATTGCCTAGCATACCACATAGTTGCACCCAGAAATGGGTCTGTTTAAACAACAGCTCTTCAGATTGAATTGCTATTTTAAGAATGGTACATGTCACATACATTAAGTTTTCCCATTAAAACGCACTATAAAAATCTTTTACTCACTTGTATTTTAGCTGCTGAATTGTGCCCAGGCATTTGAAGGTACCTTTTACCATGATGGCTAAACGAGTACAGAGGGCTTCACATTCTTCCATACTTTCAAATAAGAGAAGAGATATTTGAGATAAAAGCCAGCAGATGAACTTCAGCTACTCTGGGATTCTGAATTCTAACTCTTTTTACCTGTGTGAGGTTAGAACCACAGCTCGCCCATCTCTGAGCACACTGACAATAGAGTCCCACAGGAAGCGCCGGGACTGAGGGTCCATTCCAGTAGTCGGTTCATCCTGTAAGGGAAACGTTAAGACAATCAGAGTCAGAAAAGCAGATAAGAAAATCTGTTTAGAATCAAGTCATTATGTGTTTGGGCCTTAGCATATAGCTGCTTCCCTACTGAAATCTGTGCCTTGAGAAAGCACCTGCACCTTGTGCACTGCCCATGAGTGAATGGGTACTAACGTACTTTTTGGCACAAAGCAGTAAGGAAAAAGGTACAAGAAATTGCAGGTAAGAATATAATGCTGGCTGTGTAGGGCACGACTACAGGGAAGGGAGCGAACACAGTGACCAGTACAACAGTCTGGTCCCAGTTTAGGGACTTAGATATCAAAAGTATAAGCACTTGTGATACCCCATTATACAAATACTTAGGACCCAAAATATAAATAAATGGAAGGAGGCTCATGCAGTAGCAGTTAAATCAAATTGTGTCAAGTTTGGCTCCCATGTTTTGATGGACATTAGAGGTGTAGGTCAATGTAATGAAGAAACAAAGAAAATAATCTTAGTTCTATAATAATGGATACTTCAGATAAAATCTTCCTTTTCTGGTGCAACAGCTCTTGTAAAAGGAGAGCAAGTTCTCCCCAGGTAACCTTCTTACTTAACACAAACATACAGAACACACCTCTCAACCCAAGAAGCTAGTGAAGTAACCCTGATTTACACCAGCTAAGGATATGGTCCTGCATAAATCAAGTTAACACAGTTAGTAAGGAAAACTTTTAACAAAATCTTGGGGAAAAAAATTTCGTTCAACATTTTGTCTTAAGAAATTATGAGAAAACATTTTATCTGGCTGTTTACTGTGTACAGGCAGAACACATATAAAGACATATTAAATGGCACAAGGAACCATGCTGTTGAAATGCTATTAAAATTTTTCTTTTTAG
Source organism: Falco naumanni (assembly GCF_017639655.2). NCBI lineage: Eukaryota > Metazoa > Chordata > Aves > Falconiformes > Falconidae > Falco > Falco naumanni. The sequence continues at coordinate 16,137,069 of NC_054064.1, read as the reverse complement.
CATACAAATTAAGGTGATACAGTGTAATTGAAATAAAGACTTTCTGTAGTAATTGCATTTAGAATTTCCCTTGAGATACACAATTATCTGATAACTTATTTGATGAGAACTACGTTTCAGCATTTGTATACTTTAGTCTAAATTTGTATAATTTATTCAAATATATTAAAGGCTGCAAGAGGGTAACTATCTTCCTCTGTCCTCCTGGATAAAGCAGCAAGCTGTGTGTCATAAGATAATCTTTTACATGAGCGGTTATACTCTAACAAGAAAAGGCAGACTGAAACCAAATGTGGATTTAAATTCAGATTTGTCTGGATTATAGATTTTATCTAAACCATTCTTTGTGGAAGATATTTCTTTCATAATCACTTGGGGTCCATTGAAGACATAGTTATACATTTCAGTCTATCCCTGAAATTAAAGAACTCACAATTACATTGAAGTAGATATAAGTTGAGGGTAGAAAGGAGCTTGCGAGGACTGTCATAAACATTCTCGTACCTCTTTAGCACGTAGTTTTATGAAATGTTATATTGAACTATCACAGATCTATGTTACCATAACACTTACTAGCAAGATGAGCGGTGGGCAGCCTATAAGTGCAATGGCAGTGGAGAGCTTGCGCTTATTGCCACCACTGTAGGTCCCAGCCAGGTGGTCTGCATACATAGGAAGGCCCAGCTTCTGGATGCCCCATTCTGCAACCTATGAGAAAGACCATCTTTTTCACACAGCAGCTAATGCATAACAGACAGGATTGCTGATACATCCCTCTTCTGGCAGACATGGCAATCCGCTGGGTTTTAGCACATTCATTTTAGAAGCAGAGCAGGGGAGTCCAAAAAATTCGTGATGATAAGGAGAATTCTAAATAGTTGAGGGAAAGTCATAAACCAGCCTCAGCTGTAGAACTCCTATCTGTACAAGAATTGAATTTTTTTTCTTCTGGAACCTTCCCCATGTTTTCTTTCTTATACATAAACAACTTTAAAGGCAAGAACAAACTAGCAACCAGTGCAGTTCTGAGTCATAACAATTGCATCTTTACCCTTCCACAGTTGGCGCCACAGTTTTGCAAGTACTATTAATGCCTAAGAACCTGCATTTGATGGTGCAGTCTTCTATTTAACTGTCCAAATCACAGGAACCAGTCCCTGGCCTTCAACACACAGAATGGCAAGCCCACTTTGGAAACTCTGGCCCTTGGCATGTTATGAACCCAGTTTATCACCACAAATACTCACTGTAACTACATCTAAGTCAAAAGCAAGAATGCTTTACCCTCTTGATTTCCTCTGCTGGAACCCCCCGCAGGCGTGCATATAAGTAGAGATGTTCTCGTCCTGTGAGCAGGTCATCAATGGCATCAAACTGAGGACAGTATCCCATGTTTTGATGGACATCAGAAATGTGGGTCAATATACTGGAGAAACAAAGAAAAGGGTATTAGTTCTACAGTACTAGCTTTAAGACAGAGATGGACAGTTTCAACAAATTTTTTCTTTTCTGGGGCAACAACTCTTCTAAGAGGGGAATGAATTCTTCCTGATACAACACCCTACTAAAACATCTGTCTGTACAGAATAGCAAGGAATATATATTCGTTAAAGTCAGCTCAGTCCTGGTTAAGAGTGTAAGCTCATTTCCCCTCACCCATTTTCCTAACCACAGACTATGTTAAGAGAATTTCTTTGAACAGCCACTCAGATCTTATTTTTTGCAAATGTTGTTTATTTCTAGAAGAAAAAGATCAGTCAGTTTCATCACAGAGTGTGGCCACTGGGAACACATGGGCAAGACACAAGGCTAACACTTTGCTAACACTAGTAGTAGTAGTAGTAGAGGTACAGAATCACAGAGGATTGAGGTTGGGAGGCACCTCTGGAGGTCACCTTGTCCACTCACCCTGCTCAAGCAGGGCCACCTAGAGCAGGTTGTCCCAGAACATATCTTGGCAACAAAATAGCCATTGTTCAAATCACAACAATGGACAAAGAATCAAATCCCAAGCACACCCAACAAACCAAGACACACAACCTGAATCTAAAATAATGTAAGTGAGTATCAGATCAGACTTCATTAACTTTTGACATTATGCCAGCACTGTGCAAACAAAGATACTAGAAACAGCGAGAGAAAAGTCCCAAAGGTCAAAGTACCCTATTGGACTTGTTATCTAACATTTGTTATCTCTTGCCATTAGATCCAATTGCTTTGTCCCACTGTCAGCATTAAATTTCTTATTTTTTTAAGATACTTACCTATTGCCAGCCACTACAGCATCTCCAGATGTCACATCAGTATCTCCAGTCAGCATTTTGAAAGTTGTGGTTTTGCCAGCACCATTCACTCCCAAAAGACCAAAGCACTATATAACAAAATTTGTCACATTCTTTAGTATTTCCAACTTGGAAATCAGTGAGGGCATGAAATCTGAACTGATCTGTGGAATGTAATCTAGTGTTATTGAACAACCTACCTCTCCGGGACGGATGCCAACACAGAGTCTGTCCACTGCAGGCGTGTGCCTACCTGCATAAATCTAAATAGACAGGAAAAAAAACCAATAAAAATCCTATTTTGAGACATCTACAGCAAAGTAAATCTTCTGAATTTCTTAGTTTAATGTTATTGGGATGAGCCAACTTTAGAACCAAGACAGGAGTAAATAAAAAAAACTTAAAAGAAAGAGTAAGCATTCTACAAAGTCAGTCATTTATTTACATTAAGTAAATCTGTAATGATCCCTAAAAATACCAATTTTTCTGCATGCAGCCTTTTCCTTCATATCTTCAGCACTAGGAGACAGACCTGATGCTTTGCGAGGACAAAGTATCTCTGACATATCAAACCAAGGTGGAACAATACAGCAAGATAGCCTGAAGAATGATACTCCAGGTCTCTATTCATAAGATCCCAGCAAAGTGTGTAATCTTTGTATTTCTGTAGCTCAAGCTCACATGTGTTTTGATAGCATGCAATGTCTGGAAAGAAGATAAGTTAGCAATAACTATAGCCCTCGGTGTGAAATCAACCACGTGGTTAACTGAGACTGAAACTCACCTGTGGAAAAAACAGCATGGTAGAAGAAAAGACTACTAGTAGAAATGTACACTCAGGAGGTAACAGTTGTGTCAGACAACGCGAGGTTAAAAAAAACACCTTAAGCAGGGAGGGGTTGCACTGTCCTTGCTGGACTTCCTTGTAGTTTGATTTCTAATCAAAGGAAATAGCCTTGACTTCTAACATGTTTGTTGTTTTCCAAGGCATAAGGTTGACTTTGAAAACAATACCGTCTGAATCCACAGCTGAAATACATTCTGAAAGAATAAATTTACACTGCACTCATTTGTTTCATTCTTCTCAAAATATTACCTTGGTCAGATCTTGCAATTCTAAGATATCTGTTTTGTTCCCTCCACCCATGATTCTTTTTCTTTCTTCTGCAACATCCTCATCTTCATCGGTAATGGGTGACATGGCAGTCTCAGAAAACCTGGAAAAAAACAAGAGATTGATTGCAGAAACAATGAGTTGCCCCGGATGCAGTTAGAATAACAATGTGAAAAAACGGTTAATCAGTTGCTAAAAATGCAACTGGTGGAAGCAGTGGTATTGAAACTTCACAATGTGACAGTGGCTGGAGCATTCTTGCTGTTGGGAGAATCCCTGACCTTTGAAAGTTATTCTCTAAATACTGAAATGGGAGGAAACTGCTTGCTTGATATCAGTCACTGCTTTTGCTATTTGGCTGCTCTTGAGTGACTGCAGATAGTCCTTCAGCAGGTCTTTTGAGTGCACCTCCCTGTAAGACCGTATTTTTGTAATTGCACCAATTAGTACTCTTGCTGGCAATCTGGAACAGGAGTCAATGACCTGCTCACACCTGGAAGGTAACTGCTTTCATTGAGATAGAGGCACATTTGTAAAGCAGAGAGGGGAAGCTTCCATAGTGTCCAGGCTGCAACTGTCCTGTGCCATGGACTAGAATTCCTGTTCAGGGGTGTCAGGCTAGTACCTTATGCCAGTACTTATGACACTACAAACTTGCCAAGTAATTTTATAATCTTGCTATTACAGTGTCTTAATCTAAAAACATCTTAATTCAAGAAAACTAATTTCTTTAATAATATTTTCTTAAATTCTCTTAAGATAATGCACATTTGTAAATGCTTTCTTGAGCCAGGATATCAACAAATTCAGATGAAATCAGGTAAGCAAACAGAAGGAAAAAAAGCTGACAAAAGAGAAAAAGAAAGAAAAAGAAAAAAGAAGGACATAGAGAATAACAAAGACACTCACCCTGTTAATAAAGGAACATTAATAGAAGCTTTCAAACATACCATCTTGTGGAGAACAAACGATGCTGCATAAGGAGATTCAGAATGAAGAACGCAACCCCTTGAACAGCCATGGCAACCAGGTTCTTTCCAACAAAATCCCACTGAAAAGGGTTGGAAACATGCTCCTCACCTTTGTGGAAAGAGCACCGGAAAGCAAAGTGAAATACTGCTGACAAAAACCACTGCTCCTCAGAACAAAAGGCATAATTGTAACAGTTTAGGATGAAAATCTGTACTTTATTTGGTCATGATCAGGCACTATCTTCATTTTCCAGTGTCTTATTAAGATACATCCCAAGCTCAGCTGCCACACGGGAGTAAAAGTAAATATAAGCTCTCCAAAGATATATTAATTTGGATATCATAACATGAAATTTGCGTGGATTATATGAAAGACATACATTTTCTGAATAAAAACAGATGAGTTCAAAACAGATGAGTTCTGCTATGTGACTGTTCTTTTAATATGAAGTTGTTTGGTATCAGAGGCAGCCATATCCTAAGAGGATGCATTTGAAGAACAGTGGCCACTTTAAGCATTAAACCAAGGGCCGCCAAAGTATTAAAATGAAATTAAATAATATATCCTCTGCTAATGATCTAAGGACTTCAGAACAAATGATAAGAAGACACCAGAATCTGGCACTGAACAAATGGGTTCATTTTCAATAGAGACAACTGGTTGGGCCATAGAGTTCTGGCAGCTCTGTCAGAAGCTATGATTCCTTCAGAGAGGTTGAACTTTCATATTCCTCATCCATCTGATGATGTGAAAGGGGAGAATTTCAGAAACAGCCACTAATTTTCCAAGATAAAACTTTTAACCATCTCATCCAAGGTCAGGCTATGCAATGCAGATATAACTTGTGCTTACTGGCTTAACTTACCAAACCTGGCATATACTTCAGTCACTGCTTGATTCATGGCCAAGTCAATGAGTCCACGGCCCAGGCAAAAATGTGGGAAGACAATCAGTACATTTTTCAATGTTTTATTGAACTTCAGCAAAGACTACAAGAAACAGAAACAACATAACAAGCAGCTGAAACCAGACTTCTTTAATATATGATTCTATGAATTTACCTTACTTTCTGTTTTTGATTTTGAGTAGCTAATTATGAAATTATTATTGAAGTTGGAACAGCTGGCTCCAATTGGCTGAAGGGATATTCTGTACCATATGATGTCACGCTTAGCAGATAAAGCTGGGGGAAGGAGGAAGAAGGGGGGACATTCAGAGTTATGGTGTGATGGAGCCCTGCTTTCCTGGAGATGGCTGAATGCCTGCCTGCTGACGGGAAGTGGTGAATGAATTCCTTGTTTTACTTTGCTTGTGTGTGTGGCTTTTGCTTTACCGATTAAACTGTCTTTATTGCAACCCATGAGTTTTCTCATTTTTACCCTTCTGATTCTCTCCCCCATCCCACTGCGGGGAGGGGAGTGAGTGAGCAGCTGTGTGGGGCTTAGTTGCCAGCTGGGGTTAAACCACAACAACCAGGTGTCAACAAAAATATTACTTACCGGGTTATTTTCAAATAACTCCAGGATGAATGTAATGGCACTGCTGTTGATCCCCACAAAGAGATTAATACAAGACAATGCGACATAAGCAGTGCTAGGGACATTGAAGAAAGAAGCAGCGGGGTACATCATGGGAATTACTGCCCATCTGCATGCAAAAGACAGAAAAACTATGACAACAGCTTCTCAGTATTCTCGTGTCAGTTGGCCTAATGAAAACACAAAGTTGAGCCTTCTCATCCCAAGTGTAATGAAACAGTGTAACCAACCAGACATACCACTACAGCTTTCTTTCCCTGGTTACTAGATAAGTTTTTTCTGCTTAGTCTTTTTTGTTGTTAAAATGCCGGGCAATAGAAACTGCTAAAATTGAGAAAGCTTAATGCTGGCAAGGTTATTATTACCCCAGATATCTTTGCCCATCTCACTGGATTGCACCCCAGGAGGGAGAAACAAATGTTAGATAAAGCAGATAAGATGCGCTGCTTTGCTAGATACTCCTCAGCCTTTGGAAATGCTCAAAGAAATCAGAAACTCTGTACATTTTTATATTCTTTTCTAACTCCTCTACCATTGTTTTTTTACTCCTGATTTGGAACTTCCTGTTTCATGATTTCTGGGACATAGCAAATGTACATACAGCAGCACAAGAGGAGTATTCCTCTGGAATAAACTTACAATACTTAGCAATAATCAGTCTGACTAGAAAGAATTCAGTAACAATAACCTGAATTGCTTAACAGGAAAATACACATGTGGTCAGAAAGAATCATCCTAAGTTTCCCACTGTGACTGCAGCTGAACACAAGGGTTAACATACAATTCTATTAATTTACCTTCTTTTATGTTTTCTATTCAGAGTAGGAAATCATGAAATTATTATTGAAGCGACTGCCATGTGATTACTTTTTTTCTGAAAATTTCATCTTGGTAGATGCTTTAAAATATGCAAAGACATTTTAAATGTCCATCCACACAGCCATGAAATACTGTATTTAAAAAAAAATATACAGAGCCACAGATAACTTATAAAAGATACCACTGTTGCACTTTAAAAAGATATAATGAAAAATTAAAACAAATGGATGTTCTGATAGCATTTTTTAACATTGGGTATTTTACAGACATTAAGTGACGGTAATGTTTTTCATTTTCTTAGGATTTTCATTCAAAGAACACAAAAACTTCAGAAAATTAAAGGTAGTCTGCCCAGAAAAGAACTGTTCCCTCTTAGGCTTAATTTGTGATATACATAGAAGGATGTGAAGCACCTCATTTCTCTCTTCAGCTCTAGAAATAGATCTAGTTGATCATTTTGCCTAGACTACATCAGCTGCAGGGCTATCAGGAAAATTATTTTATAGATAAAAATATATTACCACTAATTAAATGAGAGAGTGAATTTCAGTCAGCCTTATAAAATGGTATTTTACCAACACAAATGCTCATTTGAAGTGAAAAAAAAAAAGTCTTGAAGACTCAGTACTCTCTGCCTTTCAGTTAAATGCTGAAAGATACTTGAGTATTGGCTGTCAATGAGGCAAATGAACAAGCGCTAAATTCCTACACAATGTACTTATCAGAAAGCAGCAAACCGAACAAATATATTTTCCTGTAGGGATCACACGTAATGCTTAAAAATCTAAGGCACTGATGATAAAATTTCCTTTACAGCATGTGGCCAGAGTGTGTAAATATCCTGGAGGAGGGATGGAATCCATTTCTAACCTGTATTGCCTCCACTCAGTTTTACTCTTTAAAGCTGGATTTCTCAAAGCACAGAGCTCAATAGCATGAAATCATTTCCATGTGAAATACAGGGCCCCACATGCAGGAATAACCTTGAACACTCACCCATACAGAAGCAGCAAGGCAACAAGCACAGGGAGATTAGTCGGAGAAGTGTATGCTTTCTTGTTGAATCCAGCAAATATAACCACAACCATTCCAGCACTCAGTGCATAATTGACCTGCCACATCACAGGGTGAAGATCAGTGTGTAAGACCTGAGACAGTCTGTAAACATACCCAGATCCTACACATTATTCCAAAAAGATTTTGAATTGAGGAACACTGGAATTCATGAGCTAGACTAGTCACCCTCATGCTTTTGGATCAATGGGTCCCTGCCATCACTCGACATCTTTTTATCACACTGTTCAACAAAAATACAACATATATTGTTGTTCCTTAGATTATGGTTTGGGAGCCAATTATTTCATGGTCCCTGCTGGCAGGCTGCCTGCAGAAAGAGGCCATGCATATGCAATGGAAGTGCAGTTTCTGATGGTGCAAAAGCTGTTTAGGAGGGAAAAAGCTAGTTACTTGAGGCACATTCCTGGGAGGAGGCTAAAGCAAGTATGCTTGGCCACTGCTCTTCTCAGTTTCTCTGTTCGGTATTAGTAGTGCTAGCCTACTGCAATGCACAGAGCTCCCCATGCAGAATGGAAGGTGGCATTTCACAGAACTGCCAGCACCAATCAATACTTTTGCATCATGCTATCAAGAGCCTCGGTCAAGCAGAATCCCTGTCAAAGAAGTAGCTGGGAGGCTGCGCTGACCAGCAGGGGACAGGAATTCAGAGAATCGCTTCTTTTCCCTCATTTACTAAATTAATGCTTTGCTTTACATTCCTCTGATAGAGCACCTTCTGAAGCTTGAAGAGGTTTGGGCTTTTCAATTATTTCAATATTTTTCCTTTTTTTTTTTTTTTTTTTTTTTTTTCTCTCCAATTCCGTGTTCAAGCTTTTCTTATTGCATAAGCCCTTGGCTGTTCTCTTTGTTGAGAAGGCTTGGCTAGAAAACAAGCCCCTTGCTGTGCATCAACCAGGCAAAGAATTTGCTCCTTTGTCACAAAGTGGCCTGAGGAGTAATGGGAGGGTAGCTGAACCCTGACTAAGGAAGCCTGGGCCTGTGGTCTAAATCCTTTTGGAACAACACAGATTAACATGATTCAGTGACCTAAACAAATACATTTATGTAATTTTAGACACCCTAGAGTATTTTCTCTGGCCTCCAGTTACTGTTCCAGCAGCCCGTGAAACTCCTCCACTTAGATTTCCTGAATATCTTGAAACATGTTATGGTTCTTCTAGAGGACAGGAGTGACTAGCATCATGCAGCTGGGCTTTCCCCTGCTATGGGAAGTTGTACTTTATTATGCATTCAGTTCTAAGGAAGGTAACTCTAAGATTACAACCATTTCAGCTTCATTAGTTGAATAATGTGTTGGGCACCCAACAATTCCTACATCTGTAATTAGGAGGTCAAATCCTTAGCATGCTCTCCGAGAAACATTTAAAGAAATGAATGCTTTGCAATGCTTAGCATCACCCTTCACTCAATTCACTGATTAGTCCCCAGTTCATGCAAACCCAGGAATAATTGCAGGCTATGAAATCAGACCAGCCATTACTCACTATGTCCCACATGAAGTTAGTTAGCCAGTAGATTGCAGGGCTCACACCACTGATGAACTGTAGATGCTTGGCTTTCGTTACACGTTCTTGAATCAGGTATAAAACAAAACTGGCTGGTATAAAGGACATGGCGAAAATCACACAAATGGCAACAACAGCATCCACTGAAGTGGTCAGCCTAAAACAGAGCACAAGAAGCGACTGTGAGCAAGGGAATGGATGCAACACAGCACTATAGTAGCATTTGGGGAATCTGGAAGGAATTTTAAAATCTAGAAGTAGCAACGTTATTTTGTAAGTAGAAGACCTTTCCGATTTCAAAATGTGCTAGTGTATTTCCCAAGTTGTGCTGGGTACTGTAGCTAAGAAACACGGATGATGGTGGTACCATTTCCTGATTTTTTACTTTCCTTCATTCTCTGGGACAGTTCAACTCCTATATATATCTCAGTTTGACAGCCTTTCCTTTATGGTGTGTGTCAAAATAGACATTAAGCCACAACAGTCAAAGTGTTCTGGGTGCTGGGAAAAGAGGGACCCAAGGAGGCAAGTTGCAGACAGTGAGATGAAGTGCAGATCTTGCTAAGGCAGAAGCTTTCAGTTTCACTGAATTCTGAACTTAATAGAAGACAGGAGTGGGAAGTCATGTTTTCTTAGGGGTGTCTTTTTCAACAAATTATGGCTTTTAGATTCTGGAATACACCAAACCTACCACATGCCATTGAAAATAAACCTGTGTGCTGTCCTTGACACCAAGATGGAGATGGTAGACTACTGTCTACCTGTAGTCAGTTAAGGGCAATTTCTGATTCTTCTTGGGATTATGATCTCGGTGTTATTTCAGAAGTAGATCTGCTGGCTTTTGAACATGAACAGACTTCAGAATCTTTCAGAATCAACAGAAACATGTAATCATGTATAACCAATGGTCATAGCTCCTGCATGGGATGGGAATGAACTCTTACAGGAATATAAGGAGACAGAAAAGAATAGATTGCATATCTAATTCTCCATCAGAATGAAATTTCATGGAAAGGCCTCCATGTTCTGTCAACTGACCTATTTCTCCTCAGAGTGTGAGTACATTGGAGGTGGTAAGCTCCCAGGAGAGGAAGGGGTAAAAGCTAGCAGCAGAGGACAGACTTACACAGTGACTTCAGAGAGTTGCTCCTTAGTAAGGTTGAGGGGATGGTTTATAGCAGTGATCCCATACTCCTCAGGGGCTTGGCCAGTCCGCAGGTTAGCTCTAAGGATTGCATTGTTGGCTACATTGATGAAACTAACCATAGCATGCCAGCCTTTATTGTTAAACCACACCTAAAAGAGCCAGAAAGCACAGATTCATTACCAGAAGCCTTCACTAATAACCCTGAGCTGCAGGAGAAAACTTGGCTGCCTTTTATCTACTTTGGTGGGCATTGTCAGCAGGGAAGAATGCACCACCAGGAATTCATAGCTTCTAGGCACAGTCCAGCAGGAGGAGCTCACAGCCCCCTGTCAAGGGATTTTGTAGAAGCACATTTTAAAATTTAACAGAATGTGTCCTACTCGGAAGTATTTAGGACAGCAAGAAGTACTAAGAACATGGTTAAAAAATCTCACATTAGAAATAACTTGGCATTATCACTGTATCCCTTATTACTTATCATTAGTATTTCAGCTCCTCTTGCATCCAAGAATGCCACTACCGATAATGTCACAACTCGAAGTCTATGACAGAAAGAAGTATGAGTTAGCAGACTACTTCCAGAAAATACCTTAATGTTATCTTCAGTTTCCATGTATTTAAGGAAATTAGAAATTTCTTTAGCAGCAGCCAGTGAAGTTTGTCCCTAGAATAAAAAAGAAAAGGCTAAAGATCAACTGTCTGGGTGCAATCTGGTGCTGCAAGTTTTCAGCTTTGTAACAATTCTTTACTAAGGGGACCAAAAAAACCCCCAAACTATCTTGCTTACTCCTGTCACATTCATCATTCGGCCAAGATCACTTAAAAAATTGACAACTTGATCTCCAGAAACATGAAGGACTGGGAGCCTTCCTCCTGTAGAAATTCCTCCGTATCTAACAAGAAAACAGTATCATCAGTCACTTTACCACAGACACAAAAATCTGTACATTGATCCACTTAATGTAAGTTTGATTTTTATATATCATATAACTAATGTATAACTCTCCACTCTTTTCTAACAAGTTGTATTAGGTCTTTATAGGGCTTACAAATAATAGTTCTATCAGTTTCTGAGAGGTTCATGCTACGATTCTGAGAAAATTATTATTTAGATAAAAGATTTGGAGAAAACAGTTATTTCTACGGTGCAAAATCTTTAAATCAAGATAATTGACTTATAACTGTTTGGACAGCATGAAGGACTGAGGACAGCACGGACCTCAGTTAAAATTTCAGTTGCCCTGAAAGGAGCAGGGATTCACCTATGCTGGTGCCAGCCAATACTCCATAATGATAAATACTATTGCACAAGGTGAACCAAAGTCTAATCCCATAGAAAGTAATGTCTGCACATGAACAAGCAGATATTCTATGAAGGAACCAGTCATCTGTCTGCTACCTTTGAAGTGAATTCCTACTGCTGATGAAAAACTAAGTATGTTCCTCAAGGCTAATTAGTCACCTTTCTAAGCTTTGTATCTACAGTGTAGACATCACACTGGCATTAGCTGATGCCTCTACATAAGCGTGGAGTACTAGTGGAGTCTGTTTTATAACTACTGTACATATTCAGAGCAGGGATGAGGAGTTGTTATTGTTACTTCTATATTTCATAGGCTAGTGTCTAGGTCTCATCTTACTCGTGTCCTTGTTTTGGAAGGCTCATATTTTTCTGCTCCACTTTGAAAAAGCTGCATCAGAGCACTATTGCAATGTAGTGCAGTATTGTATTGTAACTTTCCATCACTCAGACCCCATTAGTCTGACTCTTGTAGATAATAAAACTGTGACAGTTCCATTGTGTGCCTCTGACCTTCATCCTTGTGGGATTAGTCCAAACGAATATAACCCCTTGTCTTTATAAAACCCTTGCTGACTCCCAACCTATTTCCCACTGAAGCAATCACTTTGTTATATACTATCTGCCACAATTCCCCTTGTCCATTCAGAGAAACATTGTGAAGCTCCATGGTTAAACACAAATTCCTTGTTCCTTTTATTTACAACCATAATCTATGAACTAGTTTCTTACCTTCTTTCATTGACCCAGTATTTGCTCTTCAAGCTGAAACAGACAAAGAGAATCCTGTTTTTTAATGCACTGAACCAAAGTCAATGGTATTGTCAGGCTTAAATGGAAATTAAAGGTGAATTAAAGGTGAATTCCTACACTTTGCAGATCTCCAGTTCCCCCCAGACAGCTTCCCCCCCTCGCCCCCTTTGTATTCTCTTTCTTTTTAATTGCTGCCTATTACTTTAAGTTGTAGGGTTGTCAGGACTTCTGGTATTCCCTGCAGTGGGTTTTTGGATTTTTTTGTTTTGCTTTGGTTTCCAACATGATTCACCTCCAGCTCATACAGAGATAAGAAAGATTTCTGAAGTGACACATACTGGCTTTATCCTAAATCCATAATGAATTGGTTTTAAAAGATGTATCTAAAGCAATTATGACATATGCTAAGAGGAATCAGTCAAAGGCAGCCAGCACATAGCTAATACAACAGAAATTTCAAGAACTCTGCTGGGAATTGAAAAGGTGGCAAGGTCTGAATCAGAAATAACAGGCGATGGACACTGCATAGCTAATTGCTATGCACAACACTCAGGAAAGCTGAGAAGCTATCAGTACGGTAGATGTATCTATGTAACACTGTCCTTTGGCTCTTCAGCACTTCTGGGAAGCAAGTGATAGTTAACAGAGGCAGATAGTCATGCTGGTGTGGCTAACAGTCCTTCTCCTTTGGCTCTTCAGCACTTCTGGGAAGCAAGTGATAATTAACAGAGGCAGATAGTCATGCTGGTGTGGCTAACAGTCCTTCAGGGACGCAAACTGGTATCTCTGCAAGGCAGTTCCCCATGCTGTGCAGAGGCATCAGTTTTCTCACCACTGACAGTTACCATTAAGATGGCATTCCATCACCTTTGCAGCTTAGCTCTGCCTATAAAGGAGTAGCCAATTATACAAATAAGTATAATTAAAACAACTTAACTCCTCTAAAATGGGCATCTCCTTACATCAGTAATATGGACATGATGCTCAAGTCTATGCAATACTGTGGCAAATCAGGTGCTGTGTTATTATTAAATAAGAATGTAAAGGCCAGATACAAAATACCACATCTGAAAAAACAGAGAGATTCATCCCTACCTCCCTTTTATCAAAGTGGGATATGTTTTCACCAGAAAATCTGAAATATTTCTGTGGGTCAGGTCTTGAAGAATTTCTGTGCTGTGCTGTACTCTCTGGAAAGAAAAGAAAACCTAATCAATCACAGTAAACTTTACAGTCTCTAAAGCTATTAAGTAAGTCTCAGTAAAACAGCAAAAATAGTTTTGACTTAGAGGAATTGCTTAGGTTCATACTGTTGCTGATAGTGGGTCATTCATTTTCTAGCCCAAAATTCATTATTTTACTGAGATTTCAGAAGAAATCATGAAATCACAGAAGTCTGTGATGTCTGACACAAAACAGCTGCACTTTACTCTGAAACTTGCCCCAAATTTTTACTTCAACTTGCTAAATCATAGAAAACTACCTTATCTTCACTGGGACCTCAATTTATTTGAAAAGCTTCCTTCTTTCACAGTGAAGATAAGGTAGTTTTCTATGATTTAGCAAGTTGAAGTAAAAATTAACATGAAAACTTCACCTTCACTAGCAAATTAGATGCTTTGAATGAAAACCACGCCTTATGACACCTTTGTGAGCTTTTTGCAAACACAGTGTCCCGTGAAATGCAAAAGCTCAAACTTGCTGAGTTTATCCTAAGGTAGAATATACTTTAAAAGGTTCCCGGGCGGTTTCAGAGGGCAAAGCTTGCAACCTGAAACGACCTAGAAAGTAAGGCTAATGAACTTTCCAGAAGTTCCTACATTTGTCCACAGAGAGGCAGTACCGGATGACAGAAGTTGAGCCGATTCTTGACAATACACAGGAAGACGTAGCATCATAGTGCCTTCATTAAATAAACTGTCTATGCTCAGACATACTTCATTATTATTTACTTCCCTGGAGACTTAAATGTGTTTCTTCCTGAAAAGTTATATAAAATTATCATATCCTGCAAAATTATCAGGATAATATTATGATAAAGACATTTCCCTTAGACTACTAGAATCTCCACAAACAAACAACAAAAAATTAATTTTGCATCCTACTTGGATTTGAAGTTTTAGACTAAATTTCCCTCTCAAATACACTAGCATGCAATTAGCAAAATTCAACTTTGGCTGTCTGTTGGATCGGAATTACTTGGAAATGAGAAATAACTTGGGATGCTGTGAATAACATCAGACTATAATCTCTTTATTATTTCTTTTTTTGTTTCATAGACAGGAATTCTAGAGATACGTAAACAACTTTTCTTTGTTGTTTTGCGAATAGTGGTAGATAAACCAAAGGAAGGAGAATCAGTGTTTTTAAGAGATTGTGTCATAGATTTGGCTTCAGAAATTTATCAAGCTTGTGACATTAGTGGTAAAACTAGAATGACTTTAGTCATTTGGCTGTTGTGTGCAGTCTGCCAAACAGGAATATTTAAGTTGAATGGGGTGCATGGTGACACATTAAATTAGCCAGCTAATTACTCTGAGAGTGGCTGTAGTTCCATTTTCTTTAACTTGTTAGAAAAACATTTAGAAAAAGTAAATACTAACAGGCTACAATTGTCCTTTGCTCCTCAAAAGAGCAAGCACATTTTACAAAGGGCACTACTAAGATTATTCATCAATAGAAGCAGGTGGGAATGTAGGTCTCATCTCTTTATATAGCATCAGTGGTTATTAAACTACTCATCTTCATGCACATCTAACGAACACTCATTAGGATTGCTTAGAATTTTCTTTCTAAAAATGGAACCAAAAGGCATGTAAAAAAATGATTATTTGGGGTTGACTCAATATTAATTTTTCCATGTTTTTCCATGTTTTTCAATTAATGACATTTTTTCTTTCCTTCCTTTCTTCTTTCTCCCTTCTTCTCTTCCCTTCTTTAAAGAAAGGCAATCTTGCAAATAGAATTGTTCTCTGAGGCAAAAATAAATAAATAAATTATTTGATAAATTGTTGATTTTTTTTGTGATTTTCTTCTATATGAAAAGTTTGTAATTTGGATGAAAATAGCAATCACATTTCATTTAAATGTGCAAGCTTTTCCAATACCTTTGAAATTTAATTCCAAATTCCAGCAATTCTTGTTCCCTTGAAAATATACTCAGTTCTTTTCACATATATTGGCATGGCAAGGTACTTGCACACTAATCCCTCCTCCAGCACTTGCCATGCAACTTTTCTACAAAGATTTATGGCACAAGGACACAACCTGTGGTGGTGGGAGGCCTCCTGCGCCTGCAGGGCATTCTGGCAGCATAGTGAGTTTCTTGTCAGTGCTGCACTTGCAGGAAGGTGATGGATTCTCAGGGCTCCACTTTTGGCTCAGCAGGAGCCTGCTTAGGTTAGGATGAACAGAAGGTGTGTTCCAGGCAGTTGGCATATTATTGCATGGGTAGTTTCTGTGTAGAAGAATAGATTCCTTAAACTGTGCAGATATACAGTTCATGAGAGCTCACAAATCCACAAAATCACAATGCTTTCAACATACATTCTCCTCTCAGCCCTCATCCTGTGAGTTATGGATAATAAGAACATTTTAAAGTACTTGGTAAACATGAATAAATATAATCTCCCCCAACATCTCTGCCAAGTTCACTGTCTTCAGCTTACAGATAGGACACTGAAGGAACAAGGGGACTGTGTTAGACCCATTGGTACATACAAAATCTGCAGTGGAGACACATCTTTGTAAAGAAACTATCCTTCTCCTTGCTCATGCAGTATCTTTTCTCTATTTTTAAAACTTTCCTCTTTGCTTCTGCTGTAGCAGGCAGAGGAGAGGAATTGGAAGAGAGAGGAGAGGAGAGGAGAGGAGAGGACAGCCAGAAGAGTCAAGCTGCTGGATATCTTGACTAGGAGAGAGGCAGGAGAAAAGGAGCAAGTGGCAAAGCATAGCAAGCCAGTGACAAATGCCTCCAAAGCACGACTCATAAGCAGGGTAAACAGGTAGGACAACAAATGTTAAAGAGCTCTACTAACACTTCCCTCACTTCACAGTGAGAATAGCTTCAAATTGTGGAGACTGTTCTATTGCTACTACACAATCTGAGCACCTGCTGAAGCTATTGCTTCCAAACACACCAGTGGGAACAGGAGGAACATGAGGGGACTCACGTGGGAAATGCCAGAGAAGCTGTGAAGATTTGGATCTGAGCCCACTGGCCTACTGACATAAATTTCAACGTTGCTAAATGCTCAATACAAGGCTACATGAGCTGGTTTCCAGCTAGGCATATTGAGCACTATGAATCTTTCTTAATCCCCTGGCACTTGCTGTTTGTTTGTTACTTTTGACCCCGTATTAGATATTATTGCCAACCATCTATCTGAAGCATTGGTTCTAGTGAAAAGTCAAGACAATTCATACTTGTTTCACTACTCAAGTTCCACTAGTAATATCCTGCTAGAATCTTGTTCAAAAGAGATTAGCTAGCAACTTACGGAAGAGGCTGATTCTTCATGCAGCGATTTCCAAATCCTGGTTTATTCAAGAAAGCATTAATGAGGGAGACCATCTGCTCACTGCCGGGACGCTCATTGCTAAGGGAATAAGATAGGACTTTCTCTATCAAATTTTCTTTCAAACTATTCTACTGGAATACACATAGCAACTGGTGAAGGACAGCCATATGGCAGAAGCAACTGCATCCCTACAAATGCTGATAATGAAATTATTTATTTATGCAAAACCCCAGAATCTTCCAAGACAGTGAGCAGGCTAAAACCTGTTTCTCCAAATATTAAAGTGTGACTTCTGAAATAGTCCTATAGCAATACTCTCCAAAAAGGCTTGACTCCACATTTCTACCCTCTCGGCCCTGTCACACTCAGTAATTAGAAGATGAAAAACATATTCTGCATTTTCAGTTGCTGAGGCCAAAGAGACAAATCCGCTAATAGTGAAGTGTCTGCAACTAACAACCTAATAACATTAGACTACAGACTGTTGCTAGTGACAAGTGTTATACAAATAAAAATATCAGGATCTGCTCCATACACTACCAGCTGTATATTAAATTAAAGTTTCATGTCCATTTTCTATATGAAACTCAAGGAAAATGCTTCAAAATTACTGCCTTCAGTTTTGCTGCTTTCTGCTAGTTGTGATCGAAGACTTAAACATTTTTTATATATTTCCTCTGCACTGCATGTTTTGACTTGGCCCAAGTTCAGCTTTGGAATATGTGGAAGTGAAGGTGAAGCAGGTGTTCAGGAGAGCACAGAGGAATTGTGCAGTGCCCTGGAAAGAACAGAACTGAAGCTTCTATAAAATTTGAAAGGAGACAAAGTGCTAGTAGACCAAAAAAAAAAAAAAAAAAAAAATCTGACCCAGTCAAAGGATACTGTGAGGGGAGAAACTGTTAAGCAGCAGCATTAATAACACTTGAGCTCTGCTTTCATCCTTTTTCCATAACTTTGTCCAATTAGTAAGTATAAATATATCTACCACAGGTCTGCAGATAGGCCTGAATCATATTGTTCTCTAAGATTATAATTACAGGAGTAGTTCAACGGTGTATCAGAAACAGTCAGATTTCTCACTGTCCTGGATCTGATGTTAGGTAGTGTATGTAACTCTGTAAGTGTTGAAGTCATGAATTCAGGTAGGAAGAGAAGAGTACTGAAGGTAGCAAGATATATGAAGGACTATTGGTTAGACATACTAGCAGCTGTATTCCCAACTTGCACCAGTTTCACGCTGTTTTAAATCTGCTGATTCCAGTGGAGTTAATAATTTTTTACACCACACCAAGTGAGTACAGTAAGACAGGGGCCCATGATCTTAAAAAATAGGGAGAAAAGGGTGTATATATGACAGATGTACTTTTACTCAGTGATTCCTCTTACCTGAAGAAAGTAAACTGTTGTCCATAGATCCAAGGGTGTAAGGTTAAGGCAGGATATTCTCCAAATGGAGGAATAATTACTGTAAGTATTAAAGACAGCAACACAAAACTACCAGGGAGAACAGTCTGCAGGGAACATGAAAAAATCACATGGTTATTAGATATATGAAGTGACACTGTACACACCTCATAATATATATAAACAAAGGAGGAACAACAGGAGCACACAGGTCAGAGCTGGTTTAGCTCATGAACACCAACAATTTACAATTCAGTGCTTTCAGTTAAGATTCTGGTTGTCACAGAAGTGTATTATGTTAGAAATAAAAATGCTGGACTAGTAGTGACTGAATAGTGAACTTGGTGGAGTGATAGACTCTAGGCAGAAAGAAACAGCATAAGAAGCAGAAGAGTTGGAATCATAATTAGAACAGTCAGGGACATCGTCACCCATTTGCAGCACCCCTGTTGCTTTGCATAGAGACGTTGTTGGGAAAGACAGTGTTGAGAATGTTGTAGGAAACCATCAAAAACAGCAAACATCAGTCAATACCTGGGCTAGGAAGTCCTTGTGGCTGCGGGACGCATGGTGGAACCGTTTGATAAGCAGTGCTTTGATCTGCTGATGTACAAGCTGAAAACCTTTATACTGCCGGGACCCTTTGCCTTCATTTTGATCTCCAGCTATGCCTACTGGCATTCGAGAAGTGCCATTAGTTTTCAGAGCAGTTTGTTCAGCTGGTTTGTCCTCAGCAGAAGTTTTATCAAGAGTAGAACCATTTTCTTTAGTGTCTTCTAGGTTAAGATGAAAAAAGGCGGAGAAGACACTTTATCTTCCACACGCGAAGGTAGCACAAACATTTTCATGATCTCCAGATTTTACCAACTGAATATATCACATCACCAGATTGCTTTACTTACAAGTGTTGCACTGTGTCTGTATCTGCTAGTGGCATCATATAAGTTAACACTCCTCTTACTCCAGCAGGATGAACAAGTGAATCATGTATGTAGACTATGGACTAATGGTCAGCAAGGTACTTTTCATAAAAATTACTAAAACCATTGGCATTTGGGGGCTTGACACTCCACTTTTATTTAAAGAGTTAAGAGCCTTATCCATTCTAAATAAAAGTCTTTCTGCTGACTTCATCTTGTTTCTGAGATATCATGTCAGGCCCTGAAAACAGGTATTTGCTGACCAAATTTATTTTGGCAAAACCACCATACAAAGACTGAAAGTTCTGAGACTCCTCTTTACATGGAGTTCAGAATACAGAACAGTCCCAAGAAAAGTTTATCAAACACTGTTTATCAAATGCTGATTCATGGATCTATACCTGCTTTTGGCACTCCAGGGTCAGCTTCTGCTGTGACCTTTAGGAAAACCTGCCACAGACAAACACATCTCATGGTTAGGAAAAGAACAGGCACAATAACCTGACCTCTGGAACACTATCCTTTGATGTAACAGGAAAAATTTAGATACCTTTTCAGTATTCTTGCTTATTACAGAACCCGAGGTCTCTTATGAAATAGCTCAGAAAATAAAGAAAGGAACAAACTAAGATACAATGACAGACAGATTTCAGTCTAATGAGTGATTCACCACAAGGCTAACATGAGGTAAGGCTTGGATCCTTTCTCTATGCCCATCCCAAAGACTTTCTGAGTGTGCCACAGCATATGTGACTAGGTTTTGAAGGGAACATTTGGAATTAGTATGATTAAAAATTTAAGAACAGGAACTGTCTCAGAAAACATTTTGGGGACTGATGGTGATCAGCAGGTATTTTAGTTTGTCTCTTACCTCTTCAAGCGGTGTGTCTGAAACTCCAAAACTGCTGAGTCCAAGGTCATCCAATGTTTCCTCCAGTTCTCTGAAGAGACTGGCATAAGATCTCTGTTTAAAGTGTTTATTGGGCAAAAGGTAAATGAGTTCTTGTCCAATGCTTTCAATTAATTTTGCTTCTGGGATATGATGATGAATAACTTCTGCTAGCTCGTTCAGATCTCCTGTGAAAAGTCAAAACAGTGTTTAAAGAATGAATATTTAAGCACGATTTCAAAAGCTGTTGTTTGCACCATACAAAAGGGGACTGTTATATTACATAACTCACAGATATCTCAGTTAATTCTGTACTAGACTGGGCTATATTGTTAATCATGCTCTGGAACTATGTAGCAGGAAACTATTTCAGGTCTGTTAATAATGCACAACAAAATCATCAGGAATATCTACTTCAGTTCTTCAATTATGTAGAAAAGCCAAAACATTTTTTCTGAGAAAGCCAATTTCCTTTGCTTTAGATACGTTTCAGTTTTCATTAACAAATTACAAATTTTGGTACAGAGTAGTTAAAACTCAGTCTACACTTCTACAGCACACAAACTTCCAATTCATCACCTGTGCCTGAGACCACATATACATCAAAAAGGGGCAATGGTAATCAAAAGCACAAAGAAACCTTATTAAATTTATGTTACAATACAATACAGATGTCAGACATGACACAAGTACTGAAAAAGTGGGCCTCAGCAACACTGATCTGCAAGATGAGATTGCAGCATAACTGGAGACACAGCTATGCATTGGAATGCCAAACATCCCACTTCTTACCATCCAGTTCCTGCTCTGGAGCTCCTTCTTTATCCCTGTGTGCACAGCTGGAGCAGGAGCAGGAGCACTGAGATCCACAGCTACAAAATGACTAGCACGGACAAGCAACAGATACAAAGATAAAAGTGCTTCAGATACATGCAAAACAGGATGTAAGGGTAGTTCAGTCTCCGAATGGCTTGAGTCAGTGAAAAATATGTCGTATCTGGAGCATCTTGAGCATGTTATACTGAAAGTCATCTGAGGACTGGATTAAGCAACGCAGAAAACATAAATCAACCTGCACAAAGCATATCTGTCTGTTCTAAATTGCATGCAAAACACCTGGGGAAATGCGATCATCAGTGCCCATGAGTATACAGATCATGTTACTAAGAATAGAAGCACTACTAATAGCAGAAGGAATCCAGATCCCTGCTTCTCAAGCTGTCCAAGGCTGGTTTAGCTACAAATTAATGTAGACTCTTCAGGTGTCTGAGCTAGTTACTAGACTACACCATGTTTCCAACCAGTGTACTGCAAAGGCAAGCATCAGAAAGACTTGTATCAGGACAAAGGCAACTTGGTTGGTAAAAATTCAGACACGCTTAACTGACAAGAATGAACTACAAACCACTGAGGGCTTCAAATCCACCTATTATTTTCACCTGTCTGGCTGAACACATATTTAGAAAACCAGAGAAGATTTTTACAGAGACTCAGGTATCCATATAATTTCCTGAGGTGTCATCGAATTTTCTCATTGCTTTCTTCATTTTTAAGCCTCAGGCAGCACTTAACTGCTTTCTACCTTGGTGCAGTGCATGAATACGAATAACTGTTTTTCAGATTACATGCACAGGAAGGGAGCTACATACTTACTGAAGCCCTTCCAGTTCTGGTGTTTCTCATCTTGCGAACAAGAGTAAGATAGAAGCCAGACCCAAAGCGGTTCTTTAGGAATACAGGAGAGCCTGAGCAGAAGAGTCTTCCTTGGGATATGATGGCTACTCTGTCTCCAAGGATGTCTGCTTCATCCATGTGATGGGTTGAAAGGATGATGGTTCTGCCTAGAAGGAACAAGGAGGAATGTACAAGGCATGGAATTTCTCTGGAACTCAAAACTGTCCTTAGTTTTATGGCAATTAATGCAGGGGTTTTCTGCACCACAGCCAGGTCCCAGGTTTGCCACATCCATAGGTATCTGTTCAAAGAATCTTGTTTGCTTGTATTCTTATCCCACTACTCATGACAGCAGGCACATGCTGCATCTATGACGGGGGTTTTGAAAGAAAACCAAAACAATTTCCACTCTCAGATCTGTTACCTGAGCGATACTTCAGCAGAAGATCCCAGATAGATCGCCTGGAATATGGATCAACTCCAGAAGTGGGCTCATCCAAGACTACCACTTTTGCTTCACCCACAAAAGCAATGGCAACAGACAGTTTCCTTTGCATTCCACCTACCAGAGGACAGACACATCCAGGAGTCTGAGATGAGATGTATGAGTATGTGGCAGGGATGTAATCAACACTGCTTTTCAGTGCAGGGACAAATCGATACAAGTAAAACAAAATCATCCTCAGACAAATCTTTCTACAATGTAAATCAACACTCACATTCTTCTCCTGAAGTTCAGAACAGCTCATTCAAAATTTTATTATTTTTTAAACATACTTTTCATCAACACATTGCATTTTCTGCTTCTTGTCAGAAGCAAAAGCAGGAAGGTATGTGAAACTAGCCAACTTTTATAGTTGCAATCAGGACAAATCATAGAGTATTGTATTTGGAGTACTGATCGAAACAGTAGAGCAGCATGATAGTATAATATTTCATTTGCCTTGAAATAATAGAACATTGTATTTTGGTTTTTTCTTACATTGATAGATTATATTTTTTATATAGTCATTTAAAAATAACAGCTTTAAGTATATTTGAATTTGTTGTGTATTTATAAGAAACAGAAGCTTTAGGGACAGTTTGTGCCAGCTTTACTATTTGCACAGTCCTATTTACTCTTCAAGAGTAAAGACCCCCCCAGTGCACAGTGATATGTCAGAATATGGCCTCAAACATGTTATTCAAACATTAATTGCCTAAAGACAAAGAAAAGGCAACAGAAAAAATATCTTAGAACAATCCTGTGGGCACCTGACAAATTCTGAGCCTCTTCATTCCTTTTGTGGGTGAGGCCTATGTCTTCTAGCATTGTTTCCAGCTCTTGCTCAGCTTCATCCCTGGATCTCCCTTTCAGCTGAGAATAAAACAAGATGTGCTCTGCTACAGTAAGGCTGCAAAATGAGACAGAAAGGCACCAAGGCAATTGAAATGAACAAGATTTTTTTCCCAAGCAGCCATAAATTCACTCTAGCTTTATCTTGCTAAAGGAAGAAAAGCGGCTTTAAATCTGGATCACAGGTCTTTGGTATCAACACACTTCACTCAGATGTCATAAGCTCTTTCTCTGCCTTTTCAAAGCAGAACGTGCTACTATAGGAACAGGTATCTCAGGCCTCAAGCTATCCATTTATGGGAATAAATGGGAACTAACAAGAGCTGCATTAAGGAAAAGAGTCTGCTGTTGAGATGAACATGAACTGATGGCAGTGAAGCTGAAAATCACCTGAGAAGGTAGTAGTAGATGGTCGGGTGGTAGTGCATAATGGGTGTAGAAATAGCCTGCTACTGTGCTGTCGGCTCAGGTTTTTTTGCTTTAGGAGGCCTAAATCATAGTGCATGAATCCCAGCCTGAACTCCTGCTAACCCACAGTGCTACAGAAAACACCAGGAGCACTGCCATTTTCCTTGGAAACTTTGTTCCCAGCTAAACGATGCAGGAGAATTCTACTGGAGAAGGGTAACACCTACACTATGTCTGCATTAAAGAGCTGGAGAATTGCCTCTGAGATACATCTGCTGCCAGCACAGCGAGAGAAACAAGACAGGCTTTGGGGATGTGTCAAGCATGCAGACTGGGACCCTTGTTCTGAAAGCTAGTATGGACTGATACTTACTGATTGAATAAGATGTTGTACTGGGGGCACATGCCTAATCTGTGCCGAATGGAGTCCATGTGAGTCTGAATATCCAGGCCGCCAATCAGCACAGTTCCAGAGGTGGGTGGGAAAAGGCCTGTCAGTATCGACCTGGGAAAATAAAATGAGGAAATTCCCACTCCCCTATATTTCTGTGCCAGATTCAGAAGATGCATTACATCATTCCACTAGATGGAGCATGATGACTTCTTACTATGAGTCTTGAAACAACTCCAATTAAAAGCTTATATAAAAATACTCTTGCTCTGCTACAGTGAGAATCTTGTGGCTCTGCTAACATAATTTTTGATACACCTGTCTGTATGGTTCTGGCATGCATTAAAAAACTGTTTGAGTCAGCTTCTCTGTTTCAGAGTAGTTCAGCATACTACATCACCCCCATGTACAAATGTGTCTAAAATGAAACCTGCTAGGACTGAGATAGAGAATAATGGTTTGAGGTCTCTAGCCATGCCGATTCATGCCCTACACTTTCATCTTCTGTAAAATGGAAGGGGGCCAAATGTTATGCTGCAAATGGGTGGAACCTGTTACTAGATTTTGATGAAGAATGGATTTTTCAGTTCTGAAAATTTCAAAGCAATAGAAATTTTTATTTTTATCAAGAGAATAGAAAAACAATAGAAAATTTACAAAACATTTCAGCAGATTAGAATGTTTTATTTTGGGTTGAACATATTTCTTGCAGAACAATTAAAAAAATTAAAAGGCAATTTAAGGTGTGTTTCAAATAAAAGTCTCTTTAAACTAAAAAACCTAAAGTGTTCTGCTGGGAAAAATCAAAATGAAACACTTCATTTCTTTCAACATTTGGTAAACTTGTCACAGACTCATGAATTGTTTTGTTCACCAATTGATCCTATTTTGCCAAATAAAGTTCTGCCTATGTATGAAAATTAAATGTATATGTATGCAAATTAAACATTCCTAAAGTCCAGCTTCCCGAGACACTGGGGTCTAGGATTAGAGAAACATTTTATTCTGGACATGGATCTTGCATATATGTAACCATTTTGTCTAAAGAGGGCCTATATTTTATAGTCCTTTCCACACAGACCAAAAAGTCTGACTGAGTTCAAGTCAGACAGAGAAACCAAGAACACATGGAGTGTGGTAGCTTTCAAATCTTCAGCTCTTTCAGCCAGAAGATCCTTCTCCCTCTTCATCTGTTGGGACTTGGCCATGGGAAATTAATTACGGGGGTTGGGGGGCGGGGGGATTACTTCCTTCTCTCTAGACTTTCACTTGTTTTGTGTTGCCACTGCCTCCCTCTCAGGGTTTTAGCTAATCTCCTCTTTGCCTAGGGGCAGCATTTCCCTTCTGGAAGAACCTTGATGTTGTGTGTCAGGCTAGCTGCAGAGGTGGTAGAGGGAAGAGTGAAGAGAGAAGACTTCCTCAGGACAGCAACAGAGCACTGCCCTGGATTTGGTTCTAAAATACAGACTTACATGGTGGTTGTCTTTCCTGCTCCATTGTGACCAAGGAAGGCTGTGATCTGGCCCTCATAAAAGGTGATATTCATCCCATCTACTGCTGGCTTGGGCCTGTTGGCAAAAATCTTCACCAGGTTCTGAATGCATACTCCTGGAATCAATCCTGTTGGCTCAGGCTCAAAGAAGGTATTTACTTGAAAGGCAAGAAATCAAGAATGAAAAAAGAATAAAAGCACATATTTTAATCCCAGTTCTGATGATGACACATCAATAAGTGCAGAAGCAACAGCACATACCCAGTAAAACCCAGCACCACATGCCAGGGCCAGGTTCTCTAGTCACACCGGTACCAAACTGAGGCAAGATTTCTAACTGCAGTGCAATTTATTTAGATCCACCCACGTATCAATGACAGGAGAAGCAGAGCCCAGAACTGTATTGGTCTGTGGAGAGGTACCTCATTGGATCAGGTGAAGCTGAACGTGCTTTCTGTTTTCATTGTGTAGCAGGAAGATTATTTGGGATTGTTGTCTGTAGATACTTAGATAGGCTGAGGGATTACATTAAACAAGCAGCAAGTTGCCTTTCTAGCCAGGCTGAAATCTGCCATTCAAATCATTTGCCCAGCTGTGCATTCTTTTACCATGATGCTTTAAAAAAAACAACATTTGCCTTTAATCCTGGTAGGTGAAATATACCCCCTTGCTGAGGCCAGCTCAAGACTTAGGCAATACCTAACATGAGCACTACACGGGATGTCTTTCTCTCCAGATTAAAAATGCATTATTGTAAATAGCACCATCAGGATGTTTTATTGCATCAGCTTCTAGACAAAACAAACTTCCTTTGAAGTAAATTAAGCCCTTGGGCAATGTGAATTATGGAAGTTAAGAAACTTAAACTAAAGACCCTGTCCACTTTTGTTTACACAGAATGCTCAAGGCTTTGTAGGGAGGCTTGTTTTGCAACTACAGTTTACTTAAATTGTTCAGTACCCAGCAGGCCTGTGTGGAGAGCAGCCAATGCCATCTGGGTGAAACCAGCCCCACCTCCATCAGTGGCTTGTATGACAGACATTATAAACAATACTCAGGAAAATGTCCTGAATATGTCATACATGAGAGAGCTGTGTATACTACAGAGCAGCCGAAATAATTTATCTAGAATGGGTAGCTTTATTTTAAATAAAATTATGTTTATGACAAACTTTTCTTTTGCTTTGTGAAGAAATCTAGGTTTCCTTTTACTTTACTGGGCCAACAAACACCCCTGTATTCCCAAAAGTTCACATGGAGTCTGGCTAGATAGTTATGCATCTATTGGAAACTGAGGTACTGTCCTTGGTTTTGTATCTATCACAAGCATAATTCATACTTGCCTTCAAGACTCACTGACAAGTTCTGACATAAATTCTCCGATGATATCCCTCAGTACCTGCTTTGCATCACCTGAATGACACTGGTGGAGGGTTGAGCTCACTTTTTTTGTGATTCATATTTCTCTATTCTGAACCTGTTCCCTCAGTGCAATTTTGGGCCTTTTAGGTCTTTCTTCAGAGATGGCAGCATTTGTGGGAGATGTGGATGGGGCTTTGGTGAAAGCTCTGCTTAAAACATATGAAGTAATTTGGACAGATTTATGGTGTGTCTTCCCTGCTCTGCTAATTCATGCTAGTATTGGACTGCATAGAGTTAAGCCATTGGAACTACTCTCCATTTCCCATCCCATTACTCTCATATGAAGCACTAGCTGTTACATGAAGCCATTTGGGAAACTGTCCTTGACCTATACCAGGTCTGTTCCTGGCTTCTCCAGTCTCCCAGTTCCTGTGTGGCTGGCTGAAAGGGAAGGCAGTTTTTTGTGCGCAGTGACAGGCAAAGCCCTTCCTCTGGCCATGGAGCCGCTGGAATCTGGGAGCTGACGAGTACAGCACCACAAAGATAAGGCAGTACTAGGAGAAGACTGGCTGAAATAACCTTTGCCCTCTGCCTCTCTCTTCTTTTGAAGTCCTGTCCTGTTTTCATTCATCCTGAATGCATGTTTTCAGTGCCTACGTGAGGAGTTCTCATGACCCTAGCTTTTATCTCTAGCTTTTCAAGAGAGTCGGAGTGGGCTCAGAGCTGTCAGTGCAGTTACTTTTGCTACAGAATCCACATGCATTCCTCTGAGCATCACATACAGAAAACTCCTCTGGCTCCCCACAAAAGAAGACATTAGGAATTGAAAACAAGGCAGGTCATTCAGGAATTCTTAGGTGGTGGCTAATGTCAGCATCAGAAAAGGCTGCAGACACATAGCACTTCAGATAAATCCCTTTGAAACCTGCCTTTCCCTATAGATGCAAGACACACTAAAGTTGCGGGGGAGGGGGTGTGTGGGTGTGTGTGTGTCTAGGAGGGAAGAACATTCCTCTCAGCATAAGTATTTTTATTGAAGTAATGGCTCTCTTTAATTCTAAGAATTCAATGTATGTGTGTCTGAGGCTTCCCTCAGCATGAACACTAACTTGCCATAGAAACAGCCTGCATTTGCACAGTAAAAAACAAGTTACAGATCTCTTCTAGAAGGCAGCTCTCTTACACATGGTGGCTAAAATACTGTAAGGAACTGTGAGTGTAGAGGAATCAGTAAGAGGGTAGCTGGGACAGTCAGTGCCTCTCCTGAGCTTAGCTCTGGCAGTGGTATGCTATCCCCTGTAGCCTACTGGGCTCTTGGACTCCAATCACTCCTACGCCTAGTTTGTTATGAAGTACAATGAGTATAGTATCTCCGAAGTACTCAGATTTCTCTCTTTCCTTACTATTAATTTCATCTTTGTCCTGGACATCTGTCTTAGGCTTCCCCTGCTTGACGGGTTGTTTTTCTTGTTTGTGTTTACATTGTTTGTTTTTACCATCCTTTGCCCCCTGGTTGTCAGCCTTTGCTTCTGGCTTTTCAGGTTCTTCAGATTTCTTTGTTCTGATTTCATTTTCTTCCATTTCCATGACCTTCTGATCCACACAGCCTTCTGACTCTGGGCTTTTTTCTATATAAACCAAAAGTAACCAACATTTAATTAACAAAAATTTAATTTCCTCTTATCTCTAGAGGTGCTTTGAGGAAGGAGGTAGTCCTAAGCTGTGAACTCTCCAAGAGCATTAATCATCAGTGCTTTACTTGGGTTAAGAACACAGTACTCAAAGCCATCTAGCTTAAAATCTGCTTCACAGTGTTAGGAACAGATATTTAAGGAAGACAACTGACAATTTTGCAATTATAGACTCAGAGTAGAAGATCCAGACTAATATTAAGTACATGCTTTATATTTTTGTCCATGCAGCTCTAGACCAAGTTCTTCATCACATGAAGAGAAAGGTCCTACAAACATTTCCCAGACTTACAGGGGGTGAGAGGAAGAAAAACAAAATAAAAAGTTTAAATAAAAAGCAAACTGCTAAACTGCTGTTTAGATTAAGAGACTAGCTTCAGGCCAGAGTGAATGAGCTGGTGTTAACATTTGTACAAGAATTTTTGGCTTTCCAATTTGGTCTTAGACCTTGTCGCACAGAGGAAAAGAGTCACATAAAATCACTAATGGGGACAGGCTTGAAGCAGCAAGAACAGTGATGCAAGAAGAGGGAACCTATGTAAACAGAAAACTGTTTACATAACACAAATTCAAGCTGGCAGCCTAGAGTGCAACTAGCACAATTGTAACTTATCAGATGGCCTAGGACTTAATTTTATTGTGAAATCTCACCAAAACCTTCTGCTCTAAGACGTTTTAGCCCATAAAATTGTATGAAATTACCTAGTGCTCAAACAGCAACATAAACAAGCTCATCACTTCACCTAAAATGGCAGTGGGAGATATAAAAGTGCAGTGAAAGAGGCACTTTTAAAAGTACCAAGATAATTTACATGTTTAGCTTCATTTTCAGCTGTACATTTACATGATCTGACATTCTTACCCCGTTTTCTTCCCAACACATTAACCAGTTATGATAGATTAAGACAATGCTTAGTATTGGCCTTTAAGGAAAGATATGAACTGAGAAAAGTTCTAAAGTAGTTCCTGTAAGCTGAGGCACTGAAGACTCTTAGCTCTTCAAACAGGTAAAAATCACGTGTCTCCTACAAAGGAATTAATCAGACACGACCTTTCCAACTGTCCCTGCTTGAGATAATGCAAGGCAATGTTTTGTAGAAGGGAGGAATAATTTAGATCAGAAAGGACTTCCAAAGATCTCCAGTTCAATCCTCAAAAAATAGGGCCACTTTAGATCACAGGAACTATCTCCAAAAATGGAGATTTCACAAACTTTCTGAGCAATTTGTTCCAGCATTCTAACTACCTTCACAATAAATAGTTGTTTTCTCATGTTGTATCAGAATTCCTGTTTTCCAGCTTATATCCATTGTCTCTCATGCTTCCACTAGGCACATCGGAGAAGTCTAGCTCTTAGCTTTCTTAAGGCTAAGCAGACCCAGCTCTTTCAGCATCTCCTCATATGCTATATGCACCAGCTCCTAATCAACTTGGTGGCTCTTTACTGAGCTCCCTCCAGTAACTCTATGTCTTCCTTCCAAAGAGGATCCCCAAAGTGGACAACACAGTACTCCAGACGCAGTCTCAAAAGTGCTGACTGGAAGGGAAGAATCACTTCCCTTGAACTGATGGCTATACTTCTGCTAATAAAGTTCAGGATGCATCTGGTCTTCTTGGCTACACAGACACAATTGATGGCTCATGTTCAAAATGTTGTCAACAAGACCTTTTCTACAAAGCTTCCAGCCAGCCAGGTGGTGGGCAGTTTGTGCTGTCCTGTGGAGTTATTCCATCCCAGACACAGTATTATGCATCTACTTTTGTTGAACTCCATGAGGTTCCTATAAAGCCGTGTTTCCAGCCTTCTGAGGTCCCTCTGAAGGGCTGCCCTGCACTCCACTGTTCCCTCCAATTTGGTATCTTCCACAAACTTGCTTATAATGTCCTCTATCCCGTCACTCAGGCTGTTAATAAAGTCATTAAAAACAGTATTAAGTCCAGCGTCAGTCCTTGTACGACCGCTGCAAATAATACGTGGTCCCCAGTTATGCTTTGTACTGCTGATCATAATCCTTTGCACCCAAGAGTTCAGTCAGTTTTCTACTCACTTTAGTGTCCACTCAAGCAGCCTCTATCTCCTCAATTTGGGTATCACAATACTATGCGAATTTGTACTAATGCCCTTGCTAAACTCAAGTTAAATGGCATCCACCGCTCTCCCTTTGTCCATTGATCCAGTCATCGCAGAAGAAAATCAGACTGGTTAGGCAAGATTTACTCTTGGTAAAACCACATTCATTATTACCTATCACTTTGTCCTTCACGTTCTTGGGAATGGCTTCCAGAAAGATCTATCTCTTAATCTTACCAGAGACTGATAAGCATCATCAGAACTAGGATGAGAGCTGTGAAATGGACTGCAAGATAGCTCCATTTTTTCTCAACAGTGAGCTGTTAGATCAGCACAGCTTTCTCATGTAGTGTCACCTACAAAATAAACTCTAGGCTTCAATTAAGTAAAATGTCTTATCCAAGTAACCTAAAAAATGCTACTAAAGCCTCATAAAATAAATGAAATAAGGCAATAAAGTAGTAGCCATGAACTTTTCTATTGCTGACCTACCTGAGCAACTGAATATTGTGGGGTTTTCAAGCCTTCTCACAACCATTAGTTTGGGTACCAAGAAACCATGAGTCCACCTTGTATTGGAAGTATAGTAAAGAACACATAGAACTTACAAGGCATTAAGATAACTGGAAAATAAATTTCATTTCTACTAAATTTAGGCTTACACTAAATAAATAGAAACCGTTAAAATACTGTATGTAACTGTGCTCCAAATCTGAGATATTCAAAGGAGCTCTGGTGCAGGATATGCCCAAATTCCACTGAAAAGTTGCTGAGATGTAGTGGCTGACATCTTATCCGGGTCTTCAGAAATTCTGCATTCATCTACAAACATGCTCCAGGTCCTCCTTTGGCTCTTTCCTCCTCCTTCCTATACAGTCAAATTCTAATCTGGTGGCAGCATTTGTGAAGCCGAAGCAGGTAACAGACTCCATAATGTCTAAAAATCCTCTACCATTCTGAATACTCTCACAGAAAGTCAAAAGGAAAATCTGGTCATTCCCTCAGAATGCACAGCCTCTTCAAAAAAACCAACAATGTTATAACCTCCTCTTTTCTGATCAATACCTGTGAGCAGTGGACTTCACAGGAAGGATTAACTCCCTTCTGGTTTATAGGTATCAACCTGAGATCGGACTGCCTTGGCAGCAGTCTGTCTGAGTTGATGAAAGGTAAGACTGGTAATGAGAAGACTGAAGAAATTTTCTTCATCTGTCATTTTGATTGATATCACTGTTACCTTGTAAACTTAAGCCGGACTTCAGAACACCACCTTCAACAAGCCTTTATCCCAGTCATCAGTCATCAGTCTGCATTAATTCCTATTTACATACAATCACCTAGATGTTGTTCTTAACTAATCCAGTATCAATGCACAGAAAAAAATCTGCAGAAGCAGGAATTCTGTACTCATTCAAGTTGGTCCAAGGGTGTCATAAATTTTGATCTTGCTTACAAAACCAAAGTAAACAGACTTAAATTACTATTAAACTAGATGGAAAAGAATCAGGTTGAGAAAGATGGGGGAGCCTCAGCATAAGTAAGATCAACATTGTATTTCATTTTGACTCATTTCACAAATGCTGTGTTGAGCAGTAAGGACTCCTTGAATGTCTCAAAGAGTGTTAGTTAGAGAGCGGGGGTTTGATGTTGCTAGCTAACTCATGCCTTAAAGGCTCTCAGATGGAACAGTGACTCACCTCTAATAACTCTAATAATAGCAGGCCACTCCAAGTTCAAAGGCACCTGCTGAGATTCCCAGTGTATGGCTGTCTCTAATCTTTGGAGCAGCTCAGGTAATAGAAATGTTACGCAGTCACCTCTAAGCGGATCAGTGGTTTTGAAGGTATTTCTCAACACTGAAGTTTTAGAAGAACTCACCATCAGCAGTTGCTGTTTTCTCAGCTTTTGGGTTTCTAGAGCCAAGCCAGTAAGATTCCTGCACAGGGAAATACCAGGGCTGTGGTAGCCCATAGTCCCCTAAAACAAAAATAAGCAGGTAAAGTGCACTTCATAAAGACATTCCTCAGTAGGCATAAATTCATCTAGGCAAAGCCTGAGCTATAATTATATACACCTTGCATATCAGAAGGTCAAACCATCCACCTGACAGAACAGATTTTGTTTGCATATAGTTCTTTTTCTTTTAGACAGGAGTAAAACACTCAAAAACCATGTGATCTGATTTGCCTTACTTTTTCTTAAGTAGAATGTGGTTTAATTACAGAATGAAGCTACTCCTTACACAGGGACAATTTGAATCCTCACTAACCAGTCAACAGCTGTCAAGGAACACCCTGACTGCTTAAGATGGGATCCCAGCCCCACTCGGGGTTTTTCTTTTAAGGCCCACTTAACACTTGAGGGTTGACATGAGTGAAAAGCTTATTATATTTACACTTATTACCCTGGGCCTGAATTCACAACTGGCAATGAGAAAAGCGACTCTGGCTGTTACTTCAGCACACAGCTTTGCAGGAAAAGTGGCAATAGAGTAATCCTTTTCTTAAGGAGAAATGGGCTTTTTGGTCACACGTTAATTGTTTTGAAAAGAAAAAGTAAAGTAACATTATTAGTTCTTGTCAGGTCAGACCAGAGTTAGTGCAAGTCAATACTGCTGTCCTGGATCATATTGCTTTATAGAATGCAGGGATTTGAGCTACTATGTTTACAACTGTCATCCTTGGGAACCCAGATGTTATTGGCCTTGTGCTACTCTTGCAAAATAAGCAAAGGGAATTTGTGATGCTCACTCAAAGATGGTCAGGTTTTCCATACCGAAAACCACTGTTCATGAAAGCATCTGCCTATTTCTGGCTTACCAAAAGTACCCTGTATTTCTGGCAACCACTTGTGCTCCCATTAATGCACACAAATGCTCTGTCTGCATCCATAAGCAGTTTGCCTTGCACTTGTTATGGACTGGATTA
Organism: Falco naumanni; assembly: GCF_017639655.2. Lineage (NCBI taxonomy): Eukaryota > Metazoa > Chordata > Aves > Falconiformes > Falconidae > Falco > Falco naumanni. The sequence continues at coordinate 16,103,477 of NC_054064.1, read as the reverse complement.
TACCTCTTTGAAGCTAGTGGCTAATACAACCGCTTCTCATTCAGGATGAATGCAAAACCCAAGGGAACTCCATTATGGAGCAGAATGCTCAAATAGCCAAAGGACCAGTGTGCCAATGAGTGGCTGGTTGTAGAGAAAACTCGAGCAAGAGCTGAACCATATGTTTCAAAGGATTAGCTAGGGAACTCATATAGTAACCTCAAAGACTACAGCATTGATTTGGTAGGTCTTCGTGTGTGTGACAGAAATGCTATGAGAAATTCTACAGAAACAGAGGAACAGAAAGCCAAGGAGACACTCAGAGCAAATATTGGGAAGAACTGAAACTAATGAATAGAAGTCCTGAGAGGCATTAATTTTGTGTAAAATGCTGGCTGAAAAAACCACCAACTGGGATCCATGAGCAAAGAAACCCATCTTATTTAATCCCTGCTGTATTCATTGAAATGTACGTTGTTTGTCCATTCTTTTTTAAATAGAGAGTTAAACAGGGTTGCAACACAGGCGTCTCTAAAGAGGAGCTTCTAGGAAAGTTACTGCACATCATCTTTGAAAATAAGTATGCCAAAATTGCATTAAAATTCTTTGTGAGGACACATTTCTTAAAAACTTTACAGGCATTAATTTGGTGTAGCATAGCTCACTTTGGTAGGGACAGAAATAAAGCAGTCTTACAGTAATATGTTAATTTTGAAGCAAAAAATCCTCATCTAAAACCATTTAACAAACCCTTCTTTTCTTGACTTGGATTAACTGTTGTGATATGTGCAGAAAAGCACCATACTCCCTTATCCATCATTAGTTTCCCTTCACAGCTAAAAAATCTGCAAGGTCTCAAATTCTGAGTAACCAGTCAAGCAAAAAGTGAGGTTTTATTTTGTTTTTAAAAAAAGGAAAAAAGAGAAAAAAGCAATCTGCCAAGAAACACATCCTGGAACTGTAGTTCACATGTAGGAGTAATAAATTAATGAAAAGAAAAGAAAGCTCACTTGCTTGTACAGCATAAGAATCTGCATTTATTATATTGTAATAATATTCAATAAGAAGATAATAATTTAAGCTACAAGGACAAACCATTTTCTCATAAAAAGTTCCCAAACTTTGTAACTGATAAGAAAGGAAATCCTTCTGTGAACTCGCACTAGAACTAGGACTCCCATTTAGAAATAAAATACATCCACATAGGAACTTTCACAGCTGTCTAGGACACAATATTCACCTCAGGAAATCATACTATCCTTTAAAAAACAGGTGGCCTAATGTGGCCATAGTATTATGTGAACTAGGACTGTTATTTCTATATTTTCAAAAAATTTAAAAATTCTCACTAGACATGGTTGAAACTTCTCAAAAGAAAAATATACACACAAATTGGCTTTTAACAGATTATATTTTGATAATTATTTTCTATTTAAATTTCAAAAGGACCAGTAATGTTATCCTCCTCACTCTTTCCTCCTTTTCAGGACTAAAATAAGAGAAAGGAAAAAGAAAAGAGAGAAAAGTGGAAGTCCTTAATAATCAGTGGTGCTATACTGGATAAGACTCACAATCTGCAATGTCAAATACCCTTTTCCTGACAGCAATACTCAGTGATTAGACTAACACATTTTATAACAAATACCACTACCTTGTATGAATAAGAAATTGACATACCTGGAAAAACATTATCAAAATACCAAGAAAGTACTCCATAAATAAAAGCGTCACAAAGCATCATTTTAATGGAAAAAAGAAAACTATATTCATCTCCTTCCAAGGGACTGGTTCTGATGTTACCCCACTGTAGGCCAAGACCTTGCTCTTCATAGCGTGACAAATATTCTGTACCAAAACCAAAAGCTACTTGAGAAAGCAAACTCTGGAATAAAGAAAAAAAAATATTCAACTCAGAGGGACATTTTGTAAAGTAAGCACAAAAAAACGATGACCTTCAGGGACTGGACTTCAAAACTGATAATGCCTAACAACTGATCAGGAAGAAGCGTTTTCACACTATATTGGACCCGGATATTTAATCCTCTGAATGGCAGCAATTCTAAGCAGTATTTAGCCATAATAGACTGAATTAAACCTTGGCTGTACTTTCTTTAGCTACTAGGTAACCTTCACAGCTTGTTTTTTCCCATTGACATCTCTGTTCTGAAAATACTATAGATGCATCTAGAAATCTGCAGTGTACACTTTTGCCTACCATGGAGAAAGAAAATATTTCCTGAGTGTATGGGGCAGGGCCACTATTGAGTATCGAGGCAGAAAGTACACCAGATGCTCAGGATAAGGAAAACCACAACCAACCCCTCCGTTGGTGTGTCTGCTACCTGGTTCTCACACAACAAACCAATAAAACAGTACAGGATTCAAACATCCTTTTCAATGTTGTATTGCAAAAAAAGAGCAAGAAATGATATAGAGCTGTTTCACAGGATATGTAGTTCAGCCAGGAATGTCAGACCTTAGGAAAATGAGGGGACAAGAGGGATCCCGACAGCAACTCTCAGTGAAGCATTATCATAGTGGGCTAAGTAAAAAAATATTTAGTTTTCAGCAATACATTCATCATTCAATTAATTTACTTGTTCTTAAAAAAAATTGTTTTTCTTCAGGCCCCTGACACATGGACAACCCACCCCTTATCATCCCTTGTAATTAGCTCTTCTTTGAAGACCAACCTCTGAACAATAAAAGACTAAATGTAACAGGAACAGAGAAAAATATTAATGATTTCTGGCCAGCAAATATCCTTTCTTACCAGAATGTCTCCTCCTCCACTTTAGGAAGAGGAGAAAGTTGTCTTTATGCTTAGACTGTGCACTAGTCTCAAGATTTCTTCCCAAATCAGAACTTGTAAGAGGCCAACCCTACTCATTTCCTGACTTAATGACAGGATCAAACTTTGCAATTATTGCCTTACTTGGTAGAACTACATCTATACAGTACATCAATTAAGCATGCTGATTCACAGCCACATTTACACTTAGTTATAGCCTTTAAAGTGTTTTGTTTTCTTTTTCATTACATTTCCTAGTGCAAGAGGAAAAGACAGTACTTCTCTTTTACCAAGGTTGTTAGAATGCTCAGCAGAGATGGGGAGAGTGGATTCAAACACCTGCTCCCCTTTCCTGATTCATTGAGCAATGGAAAATCATTTTAAGTTCACAGTTCCATTTCAAAAAACGGCAAGAAGTTTCCATCTCCACTGAACTGTTATGTTTTTTACCTATAATGGAAGAGAACCAACAAGGAAGCACTGCATGGAGAATGTCCACAACTTCTTACGCAGAAGGTATTTCTACAGAACTTTGGTACTTGGGTTTAAATCCTAATTCTGTTCAGGTAAAGAAGGAATGTGAACCTGAGGTCTTCTCATCCTTAGACATTACCCTGTTAATTAGGTTATGGCACACGAGAAAGATAACTGTCCCCATTTTGTGAATTGCCTTTGTATATAATAAACATAGCTGAATTATAAGGAAGTGTTCAAAATTTTTTGAACATTATGCTAATCTCCTAGCATTCAAAAAGTAAAATAATTTTTACTGAGTTTTCTAAAAGCCATGAAAATATCTCTTGGTCAGTAGGTCTGCTTATTCACTTGCAATCCCTAATTATTTGAGAGAGATTCAGAGGTCTCCCTCTCTGGATCAAAAAAGCAGAAAGGAAGAGAGAGGTGTGCAATGCTTTGTTACTTACATATGCATAGTGAGAAGGGCAGCTAAAGTTTGAACCCAAAGATACCATATAATCTGTGAAAGACTTACTGCTAGGATCTTCAGATTAATAGTCATGTGGTCTTGCCAGACAAAGCAGACAATGTGGGGCAGGTACAAGGTGAAGTAGATGACACCACTGCAGGCAGCTGCTAGATTTGCTTTGGAGAAGAAGGTGCTGAACAAGAAACACTGCATTATGGTGGCTGTGATGAACGTCAGTAGGAATAGAAACAAGAGAAGCGGACTGCTATAATGTAGTACTTGTCCAAACTGTAAGCAAAAGGAAAACAGAAAAATTTAGAAGTACTGCCACTTTCTGAACTAGCAGGAAAGGTCAGAATTGCTATTGACATGTAACATGTAATAGGCCAGTCTTCCTTACCTGATATGACTTCTAACTCTCTCAGGCAGTAGTTTCAACACCTGAGATCATTACAGTAACAAATCCTTCAACTAACTTGATCCCTGCTCCTGGACTGTGATTTCAGGTTAGCACAACTGGCTGTGGAGTTCATATTCATATTTGATGACTGAATTAAGATCATAACTGCTTGAAAACAGACATTCTGTCCCTGTCTTAATAAGCAAATGATTCCAAGCATGATGTGCCTGCTTGGAAATTCATACACTGTAAATAAAACTATTTGAACTATCATAATAAATTTTCATTGATCTCCTCTATCCACTTGCTCAATGTGCAGGAAAGACAATGTAAGGAAGTCCAACAAAATGCATCTTCATAAAAAAAACCAAAAACCAAAACCCAAAGAAAAAACAAAAAAAGCCCCAGGAAAACTATAGAGTTTCTGCACATACATGGTATTCAGACTCCAGAAGCTTATCACAGCTGAGGAGTCCAAGTGTAGTTTCTCAGAGATCCTTCCGTACTAACTAACCCACAGAGTGAACTTTAATGGACCTTTCTTGTTTAGAGCTTTTGTAGATTAAATGTTCCCTCTCAAGAAGAGCATGTACTGCTGCTGATTATTTATTTACTCTTAAAAAACAATGCTGAGATCTATTTATTAGGCTCAACTTTGTTCTGACCCTTATATAAGGCTCAAATAGATCAATAAAGCCCTAAACCGGTCTCAATATTGTTGCAATGTCCCAGTGGGCCTCTGAGACCGATTTCTTTATCAACAGTGATACAATCTCTCCTAAGAATGTATTTACAAAGGTGCGTCACACAGGCACAGCGAAATCCAGTAAAGGAAGCAAATTACAGGTATAAGCACATTCCTCTCTGGTATTAACTACCTCCTCATTTTTAATTAAACCAGTGTAGCAAATAAAGTAAGCTTTCTCTATCCACCCAAGCTGTAATGAAACCACAAGTAACTAGGATTCATCAGGGCAGGCTGATAAGATAGAGGAGATTGAACCCTAACTATGCATTTATACCAATACCAGTTCCCCACATCAGAAAAGATGCAAGGGCATTATTCCTTATAAAAATGTAAAGCTTTATATAACTAAATATAGCAGCCAGGAGGAGCTTGGTTCTCAGGTAACAGAGGTAAGAGGTAGTCCTTAGAGACAACATCCAAATTGCCCTGAAAAGTTAGAAAAATTACAGAAATTCTGAGTCACAGAGCTAAAAGATTTTTGGTTTTGGCTTTTGTTTGTTTTGGTTTTTTTTTCAGACTGTCCTGTAAGTTCTGCCCTTGCAGTCTCCTTTTCCATTGAAATAGTGGCATCAATTCTAAGCAGGCAAGCACTGAATATTATAAATGAATCACATATGGTGAATTAAGAGATTAAAATTCTTCATATTATGATCCCTTCTATTTGAATAAAATTATTATTTCTTGAGAGATCTGCCTCTGTCTACAGGAAATAAAATATACAGAGTAATCAGCTTGATGTACTGTTCTGGGGGGGATACCACAATAAATCTTCCTAGTGAATTTATCTTTCTGTCTCTGCCAAGTGCTAGTGCTGTCATTAGGTCTGCTTAGAAGAATGTGCCTGCTGCCTGCTGTGATCAGAAGAGGCCACCAGCCATTCACATTCCCTATGAATGGCTACTGTTCTTTCTCAACAGCAAACTAGTATCAGCAGTACAAACACAATGGTGAGTTTGAGAGTAGCGATCCTTACCATAATCAGTGCTGTGAGGAGGAAGGTGCTCACAGCCATCACGACAAAGCTGTCTAGGAACCAAGTGCACCAAATCACCCCATTAGTTATACCCCGGTTCTTCATAGCCTCTTTCAGACGCATTTCCTTCTCCAGCACTATACTCTTCACCGTCATGGAAACTGAATATATCCAAGCTAGCACCATGAAGATGGGAAAGGCGCGGTTTAAGGTGATCATGAAGCTACCAAAGCAAGAAGGGAGAAATGAATTAAATTTAGGTAAAACAATGAAATATTGACATGAAAAGCATGAACAAAAAGGAAAAGGAGTAGAGAAGAATGGATTTGTTAAAACGGGCTGGAAATTCTCAGTCTAAATGTCAACAACACATTGTTCACACATTGTGAAGTTCACAAGCAACCTGAAAATTAATGAACTAATGGTTGCTACACTCCCATGAGACAGACAAATGTTATTTTTATTTTACAAAGAGGTTCTGAGGGTTACTGAAGGCTACAAAATGTGGTGACTCATGAAAACACCTCTCTCTTCACAGTGAATTGCCATAATGCTTTTACTATGATGTACAAGGAATATCTTCAGACATATTCTAATGTTAACAATTTGGCTGTGTCACTGTCTTCTTATGCTCCTCAGATTCACTGGCAAAATAATTAAACAAATTAACCGTTAGAAGCATCAGATGTTGCCAGAAAAGCTGCTGAAATTCATACAAACCATGACTGGGGGAATGCGTTGGGAATGTTTCACACAGTACCATTTCCAAAATGACAGTGCTGGGACAGGCTGCTGTGAGGGGCCCTTCATGTACTGTGATGAAGATGCTGCTCCCCCTCTCTGTCCCTCCCTCCAGGCTCTATGGTGGTTCAGCCATGGCAGATGCTTCTTGGTAAAGCACTGCCCCAAGTGTGCTGTCATGGCAAGAAAGAAATTTTGGGGTGATAAAGCTGAACACATTTTCTATGAATTTGGGATTGCAATTTTCCAATGAAATTATGATGAAAACCAAATGCAGTTGATTCTTTAAAGGCCAAAAGCTTAGAGCTGTTAAAACCAAAAGGGAGCAAAAAGCCTTCAGCTTCCTAAATCTGACCCCTACAGAACTACATTTTTGCCGTATGCTATCCTAGCTATTCCATTGTCAAAACAAATGGAAAATCTTAACTTTTTCACCAAAAATTCCTGAAGAGCAATCTGGCCTCCTGAAACAAAGCTAAGCTTTGGCATTTTGCCTGTTGGCAGACACATGTAACCCAGCACTAGGCCTGCATAGCACAGCATACGTTTGCCATGACAATGCACTTGCTTCACTTAAGGAGGCTCTCTGCAGATGCAATCACTGGGGTTGGATATCAGCCCTGAATTGTGCATGGCTGCTGCAGGCTTCAGAGACCTTTTGCACAGATAGGGTTTCTGCCTCTGCAGTATTCTCAGTGGGTGGGAAATAAACAGCAGGCCCACCAGGGTGATATTTTGTCAGACTAACAGGTAATGACCAGTGGGAACGACAGATCAAATTATGTATGTCTGCAATCTGCTGTTATCTGAATTATTAGCATTTGCCTGCACAGAGCAATTATTTTTATATTGCAAATATATTTATATTGCTTTATATTTCATATAAATATGAAATTATTTTTATAGTGCTTTTTTTTGTTTGTTTGAAGTTTTTTGTTTGTTTGGGTTTGGGTTTTTGTGGTTCTTGGAGTGAAATGTATACCAAGACAGTCACAAATTGTAGCATTGGAACAGGTACAACATGAACGGGGAAGAGGTATCACTTCATATAATCTGAAACACCCACGCTGTTTCAGGCAGTGCTAAAGGAGGAATCACAGCATCCACAGCCCCACTGTCTCTGTGCAGCCGTGAAATCTCCACACCCAGGAGCAAGCCTCTCTCTTTCTTCATTACAGAAAAACAAACCACCTCTTTCTCCTTTAGCTTCTTCATTCTTTTCTTCCCAGGGAAAGAAACTCCTGGTGTCTGCAGTAATGAACTGCAGACACAGTCCTGGAATCCTTTGCTAGATTAATATGAGATTTAAGACAAAAACCAGTCAATCTGCATAAAAAACATGGACAGGCATTAGGGAGAAGAAGGTTAGAGAACACCAGGTTATTGTTGAAAACTGTAGCATCCACTAGGGAAGGGAGAGAGCTGATGTTAACAGAAACCAATGCCATATATCCAGTTTGATTGCAGATACTAGTCATGTAGTTATAAATGGAATCCTGTTTAGACTTGTAGTTAGGATCTTGAAAGGAAAGAGTCTTAGGAGCCTAAATTGTCTTGGGATTCTGCAAAGCCTGTAGGTGTCTTCAAGGAACAAAACCTACAGCTTTGGGTACTACCATATCTAGATATGATGAAGTCTACGGTTAGGGTTTCATAACACACTTGAAGAGACTGGGTTTGTTTGATTCCTCAAGACTCACAGAGATAGCAAGAAAGGTACCAATTCCATTGGGACAACCATTTTCTGTTCCATTTCTTTTTAGGAAATGATTCTTTGGATATAAAGAAAGTAGGGTTTAGAGATGCAATTAGAGAAAAGCTTACTGCACTCCAAGGGATTCTGCACAGGTAACTGAAGGAGGCAGTCTTTGTTTTAACATGGTTCAGTGCTTTGTGTTCAGTTTTGTCACACACACACTGGTCATATGCTATAGCATGAGACTTAGTTTTAGTTAGACAAAAACTTTTTAGGAGATTACATTTTTTTCTGGCTCCTGTGTAATCACAGGGGTAGTTCCAGGGCTGACATTGTTATAATTGTTATAATCGGGGTGCCCTGCTGACAACAGATTCTCATCTGTAATCAATATTAAGGTTTCAGTTATTATTATTGCCTGGAAAAGTAAGGCCAAAAAGACCCGGATTATTTTTTGGAAATTGGAAGAAAACTGCTGCTTTGAAGGGGCCAGTGTTTTGTGTTCATTTTAAGTCTGGACACTAGCTGCCTGGATGCAACAAAGGCCAAGACTGGGATTAGGTGTAGAATCTTGGCAAAACTGGCTTCTGGATTCTGGGTTACAGCAGGATAAGGAAAAGAACAAATTAATTCAGTTATGTCTCAGTTATTGCTCTTGCATATATACCTTAGGACTAGGGTTAGAACTGGTGCTTGAGAGTCTTGAAGCACCCAGCAACCCAAGTATTCATCAGATTTGAGACAAACTGCTTTTACTCACACATCATCCACAAAACATGGATATGGCATTTGCTGCAGATAAATTCCTAATGGCACTTCAGTGTTGGTCTGGGTCTTTATAATCCCATGCTCAATCATGTCTTGGAGATATGCAAAGCCTCCCCAGATATAACGTAAATCATCCACAGGATCAGCTCTTGGACCAGGATCCCAGTACCTCAAAAAAAAAAAAAAAAAAAAAAAAAAAATTAACATGGAAATCATTTGGGTAAACAGTGGTTTTAGGAGAAGGGCAGGGGATAAATGTTAATAGATACATCTTAGCTACTGAAATTGTAGAGGCACTGCCTGGAATTGTCTTCTAAATTTTGGTCTGTCAGACCACATTGCTTGAGAAAGTATATGACCTCCAAGGTTATTTTGTTTCCTTTAATTTTCTCTACACTGACACAGAATAGCAATTTTGGCCAAAAAAGTACATAAATTAACAGAGTAGCTGTTCCAGAATAGAAATAACTATATTTGGAATACAGTATCCTTGGAGATTAAACTGAAACAGCTGGATTGTAACTACCAGCCACCATTATATTCCTCTATGTAGACAATCCTGAGAAATTATTCCTGCTATTCCTTTAAGTGAGTCCATTTGAGAGGGACTTGAGGAGGAAAAGTAGAGAAGTTCTACTGTCCAGGTGGAGGACAGCTGGGTCACAAACCATGTAGGACCTCCTTGTCTGTCTCTCCAAGTGATGGAGCCAACTAAAAACTTAAGCAGATTACTGAATAGATTCTGAGCAATCTCATTCACTTTGCCATGTATCCATGAACCTACTCACTGCCTGGCCTAACTGTCACAAGAGTGATACCACTTGTGTACCTGGTAACTGGAGATGGATTCTGCACTGCATTACACTATTGTGAATACAGTTCTATTTCATGCACGTATCTAATGCAGGTTCTAATATCCTTATGTCTCTCATATTCGTGTTATGGCAGGCAAGAACTGAGAAGGCAAGAACTATCACATACCGGTCTTTGATTTTGTTTGTTTTCTCTACTGCATCTAGGTCCATCCGGATCTTGTATGTCACATGTGGTGGAAGACTGCTTGCTGTAGGCTCTATGTCTGGAAAAACCACACCAGCCCAGAATTTGTTTTCCTCCAGCAGATGAAGGGCTTGATGAATCAGTTGAGTTTCATCAAGATAACCTTCAAATTTATCCAAGGTCAAGCACTACAAATAATCATAAAGAGAAAAATCACCTGGGAATAAACTATTAAGAGGTATACATTAAAGCAAACATCAGTAGTTGAAAACAGAAAAGAGAGATAGGTTAATCTGAAGTAGTTGCTATTTTCAGCTTTAAAAGCTTATGCTGAAACCATTAGAAGTTGGCTCTCTCCTCCTTCCTGAAAGGTCCTCCATTCTTACTCTAATTCTGATGACAAATTCAAAACACACAGCATTACCAATACCAGCTCAGAAACATCATTCTCCCTAATAAGAACTGTAAACCTCAGATTTAGCATTACTGTGGTCAATGTGAGTGGATGGGATAATTTTGAAAGCAGCTTATTCCTGACATTTAAGGATTGCCTTACTCCAAGCTCAAGAAACGTCCATCCTGACAAGGAAGAAATCAAGCGAGGGTGGCCACTAAAGCAGGAGCTGTGCTGTAAATTTAAGTATAACATGGCAAATGTAGATGTACCTGTACAAAACATACAGCCAGTACTGGGTTCAGCCAAAGCCTATGGTATCATGTTTACTAATTAGGTAGAATGAAATAATTTAAACAAATATATTTAACTCTAGTTAAGTCACTGTAATCATCCAGCATGGAAACATGAACTCTGCCACTTGGACTATACTTGGAAGTTCCCTCAATAAGGCAACTATCTGAATTGGAAAGGCTAAAGCTGTAGCACAGATGAGGTCCCAGTATCAGCAACTTTCTTGACAGTCTGCATCCTGGAGATAAAATTAACTCATCTACAAAATATATCTGGCCATGACAGCCTTTTAGCAGTCCAGCTGAATCAAAACACTATCCTTTTTCAAGTTCAGGGACATTTTTTTCAGCTTAGGAAATGCCTGAGTGAACATCAGGGAGCTAAAGGATGACTGATCCATAAGAAAAGCACATTAGCTATGGACTCCAGCAGAAAAGCACTTCATCAAGTGAATCGCTGGGAAAATCAGAGCATAAATTTGAATATTAAAGTCTCTTAGGTATTTAGGCATTTATTCCTATTTAGTGGCAGTCAACTGATCTTACTGATAATATTGTGTTGCTACTAAATTCTGACATGTGATCAACTTGCTGGCTTAAGTAAACATGCTTTGGCTATCTCAATAATAAAATGTAGCTTCCCCTTCACAGCAAATAGCCTTCTTTCTTAGTCTCTGTCATTACTGTGAAATGTATTATTATCACTCCATATGCAAGACACCAAATCATCAAAATCTAAGCCCTTTACATTCCCCTATTTAATTCCTACTTAACAGGCATTGTAAGACAACAAGATTGTGAACCCTACAAACTCTATCATTAGTTATGTGTAGAATTACAGACTTATGTTTGTATATTTAGCTCCCCCCCCCCCCCCCCCTCCAGAACTGGCAAGACATTACTAAAGAGTAGAATTATTTAACCTCCTGATGGACTGAGAAGATACTTATTGAATTTCCTCGCCTCATAAAATTCCAGGAGGCTAACTTGTTTGATCTGATTTTCTTGATCATCTCTCCTTGGTCAACAACCGACAATTACTCCACATCAAATTGCTTATGCCAGCAGCTTGTTATTTAATGGGCAGACATCTTTAGGACTCCTTTAGGTAACCTTTTGTTGTGATAAATCATGCTCTGTTTCCTTTAAAACCTGAAGTATCACAGTTTAATGGGATCTATATGAAAATACATTTTTAGCTGGCAGCAAAAGAAAATAGTGCTTAAACTGATAACTTTTTTAGTTTGTAGCTTTACTTTTCCTGGTGTTTTGCAAATGTTCATTCTCCTACTTTGCTTTACAAAACTAAACTCTATAGATTTTCATATCAGAAAGAAAAATAAGGCAGAAAAACTTTCTGGTTTGTATGCCAGAACAGATATTGAATTAGACTGATGGCTCAGGTTGTATTAATTTTTGGGGGATACATTTATCCCACATAGTTAACAAAGATCTGGAAATCAGTTTAGTTCTTGCCAAAGTGTCAGCGTTTCCACAGCAAAGTCCTGCTTCGGAACTGTGCCTTTGCAGTGTCTGGAGGACTGTTTGCTGTTTCTTTGTTATGAGAAATAATTTCAAGGTATTTGTTGCAGCTGCAGAAGAACTCGTGTACCTCTCCAGGGGAATGGCACTGGCAAAGTACTGACAGACAACTGATTTGTCTAGATTTTCACTGCAGAATAGACAGTGTCTGAACTGGGCTGAGGAGCAGTTCAGGGGTCCTTATCCAGGGGTCCAGTCAAGGAAGCAGCAAGTGTTCAGAACAGAAAACACAAATGGTTATAGAAATTCTGCATTAGTAGAATAAAACTGAGGCTTGTGTAAGAACATAGGCTAAGACACCAGTGTTGCAATAATTCAGAGTTAAAAGAGATTTTATATTGTAATGTACTAGCCAAAAGCTAGAATTTCTTTCTTGTAACATCTTAACTTCACTTGTATTCAAAACAAAGACTGCTCTGCTTAGGTTTTGTTTCAGTGAATTGCAACACAGCTTGTGCCTTCATAAACTTCACTGTATCAAAATTCATCAAGCACTTGGGGAAATTTATTTCAGATCTCCCAGTAATTATTTAACCATTTAAAATGGTCCAATGAAGACGGGAAAAATAAAACTAAATACACACTGCAGGTTTGAAAGATAAAACCAGAAAATAATAAGCATAAAGAAGGGACCAGGAAGCTCTCACAAACAGTTTAGCTATTCTGTGGCCTAAGGTAATCAGGGAAGAACAGGAAATTCTTGGGGTGGTGAGGGTGAGCAGCCACTGCACAATCTGTGGGATTCTCAGCTGCATCAGAACAGTTTGCAGCAGAGATCTGGAGTCTCCAAAGATAGTTGCTGGCAGCACACCTCTCCTCATTGTCCCTGAAAGAGAGCTATTTGTTTCCATTGTGCCTGGCACAGTGTGAAAACAATCTCAAAGGCTAACAACTCAGTGTAAACACCAGACTTAAAAGAATACGCTCATTACAAAGAACTTCAGGACACAAAGATCTATTGCCAGGTACAATAACTGCCCTGATGTTCCAACCGTGGATGTTCCAGCACAGACCTGCTGCAAGCCATATATTTCACTCAGTTTAAGTAAGAAATAATTCCGCTGACATGATGCAAAAAGATCACCAAAAGAACCAGCAGAGCTTTGTGCGAAAGTTTTATTGTTCCCTCTTGTCATAGCTATAGGAATGCAGATAAACTCTCAGTTCCTGCCTTCTTGCAGGGGACGAATGGTCTTTCAGACTGAAATGGATTGGAATTAGGAGAGCTAGGCTTGGTTTTATTGCCTACAGCTAGTACCAATTTTCACTGTGAGCTTGAGGCTCTGCTTGTTTAACCATTAAATAAAAACTCAATATTTACTTTTATTTCAGAGATGTTTGTAAGATGTAATTAATCTCTACAAAGACTCTGACCCTCATATGGCAGATGCTAAGTGTTGAGTTCCCAAGTATTAATATTACTGCCAACAGCAATGTTTTTTTAAATTCTTGGGCTTAATCTGCAACATTGCAGGGTCTGTGTTCATAAGTTTACAAAGAAGAGTTGGCATTTCATTTATCTAACTGAGCAGGAATCCACTCCATCTCAAGTCTAGTTCCAAACACATCTTTACCTCTGGATCAGAAATGTAATGGATAAAAACCCAAACCAAACCAAACTGCTCTGGGAAGGAATGGATGCAGCAGTTTGCCTAGTCCTCTAAAAAATATAACCTTTTTTGCTCTGGACTTAGAATGAACCTGATGAATTCATCAGTAAGTTAGATTAGCCACACCAGAGTAAGCTCTTACTCAAGGTATCTTCCAAAGTATTTTTACCATGGCTTGATATTTTAATCTTTTTCATTTTTAGTATTTTTTATTTATGCAATACAATTTCACCTCACTTTCTGCACTGTGGCTCTCTAAAAACCTCATAGAGCCCCACTAAAAAACCAGCAGCCTAGAGAAGGGAGGGTGTAGATACCAGGAAAGAGACACAGACATATTGTCAGAAGCGGCTTAGAGAACAAATGGGAACTCCCTCATTGGTTTCAATAGAATTTTGATCAGGTGCTTAAAAACCTGAAGGGGGACTTACGTGTTAGCTTAACTGTTAGCGTCTCTGGTCCAGGTCTTGCTGAAATTAGTGGTCTGTCAGATATTAGTACTTACAAAAAAACATTTCCTTGAGGTTTTTCATTCACTTTCTGCCTCTCAGCATCAAAGTGTGTTCAGACATTTAACCAAAATTTTGAACACAGCATTTGGGGAACATCTAATTGAAGGCTTTTTTTCATAATAATTATTATTCATGTTCTTATACTGCTGTATCATTTTTAAAATGTGCTTTTAATATTGAGATTAAATTTGAAACAAATGAAGATGTCTTATAATTTTGCCTTCTTGACTGTTGCCACAGATCCGCAATAATGCCTACCTTTCTTTAAGATATTCTCTACAAGTATTTCTGGCAATGGGAGGGCTGACCTTACCTCTAGATACTGACTGAGTAAACGCAGAGCTTGGTCTGCAGCACTGAAGATGTTCCGCCAGTCAAAATCTGCCATTCCCTTCTCCCGGCTCTGTGGAGACCCATTGTGGAGAAAATTGATTATGTGTTCAGCGGTTAAGCCTTCAGCACGCAGTTGGCTGTTCAAGAAGTCTCTCACTGTATGGTGCTTCAGAGATTCCTGAGGAAACACATCAGGACAGCTGCATTACAATGATCCTCTTTACATGCCCTGTTTAGCTAGGAAAGTTTCCATTTCTATAGCTCTTCCTGAGCCATGAAGTAGTACAAAAGGGTATGCCAAGGAATTAATTTCATAAATGGGCAATTGCATAGCTGAACTGGAGGTGACACTTGAAGAAAGGATGAAAAGAAATTTATCCTTGACTATTTATTGTGTCGTTTCCTTATAAGCAACAGTATAAATGTAGTAAATGTCTAATCTAATATAGTGTGGGAAAACAAATGTTCTCTCCAGTGTGAGCTGCTTTATAAACTTTAATTACAGATACTACTTGTAGCTCATCAAAGTCAGATCTAAGGGATGTGTAAATAAACAGTTTGCTAAGGTATTAAACTGCTGGGCCTAGCAAAAACATGGTCCTACTGCCGCCTTTGCCTATGCAGAACCCAAGAAAATCAAGTTGTCTGTTCTTGAAGGACATTTTGGAGAGAAAGGGAAGCAGCAATTGCTGCCTTTGTTAAAGAAGTCAGGCAGATTCTGGGGTGTACAGATCTGAGTTTGTCACAGACATGCTGTAATGCATCTAAGACTAGCCTTCAAACCAAGCCCACTAATGAGTCCTGCAGCCTTAAAGGCCACAGACTCCTTGCTGCAAAGTTTGTGCTTACAGCCAAACCTTCCAAATGAATTCTCTTCTCCCTTAGTAAATATAAAGGATGGTGAAAGGCCACTCTTACTGAAGATCCCTGCTAAGTTATAACATACACGGATCATATTCATTTGCAGGCTGTTTTGAAAGAAGTACCACAGCTGAGGTCCTACTTCTTCCCAAGCTTTGGTCAACAGTCTGAGGCGTTCAAGTTCCTCAAAAGTGGAGTTTGCCTAAGGAATAAAACAGCAGAAAAGAGTGTTAGAAAGCTAAGGAGATAAACAGAATTTATGATCCAGCCACTCAGGGACAGTGAAACCTGTAACTTACAAATGGTTTAGTTTTTACCTTCAATACTCAATAACCTTGTTAAAATAGCAGAAATGTTAATAATCGTCAGAACAAGAATTTCTAAAATCCAACTGGAATCAAAGTCACTTCGAATAAATTTCTGTTTTATGTATAATGGAACAAACAAGTGCAGATTAACCTCAGTTAACTTCAATTCCTTTAAATACTCAGGTTTAAGGTAGAATGATGTCTTCCTCCACCTTCCCCCCCCCCCCCCCCCCCCCCCCCCATTTTTTTCCATTAAGAAGGAAGAAGAGAGATGGTGTGGGTAGGATAAATGGAAAGCAGTTGGAGAAGACAGATACTCTTATAGTTAAGATTTGAAATATTTGGCTGCTGTAAATCTGATCTTCTTCTGTGTGAACTATGAGCAGAAGTTCTGTGCCTTACATAGATATTGAGTAAGTGAATTGAGGTTATGAGGCAGCCAAAACCTAGGTCACAGGCAACCTTGATTTAACTGATTGATTAATTTCACCCAACTTCAGGCACTTCACTGAAGAGTCCAGGCTCCATCTTATTTTCATGAAGTGAATACTATTTATCATTTCAACATAGACAATACATAAATACATACATAATACTAAGCCATGATGTTGCCATTGGTTTGTAATCCCTCTGTGTTAGGTCTCAGTGAGTCTATCCAAGCCTCACAGCTTCTCTATTTAAATACTTACTGGCACAGAGCTGCTGATGTTCCTACATCTGGAAAATATATATATGAAAACTACTATTTTTACTAGTGTAGATGTGGAATCATGCCAATAAAAGGCTACTTGAGCTGTAAAAAGCCTGTAGTGTGGACCAAAATGGGATGAATCAGTGAAGATCTGTCTCCTGTTTTTTAAACAAAGAGTAACTGTCCCTCCTCTGGTGACCATCAGAACAAACTGAGTTCTGAGAAGAAAATCTGATTAAGCTGATGTAGCTGGGTCACTTTTTTTTCAAAAGATGTTTCTTAGGACACAATTTTCTGCAAATATGCATTTTTGTATTTCAGAATTTCTTACATTTTTTAGGATTTGCCGCACGGAAGGTGAATCAGGAGCAAAGAGAATTTTTCCCATCAGCAGGGGCTTCACAGCACTCCAGGCTATCTTGGTTAAAGGGTTTGATTCCAAGGTCTGGATCAATGCATTACAAAAGGGTGCTAAAGACAGAAAGACAGACAGTCTTTATATAACCCTACTCAAATCCTATCATATATAATGTCCTGCAGGGCTTTTTACTGGCAATACAGACAGATTAAAGAATTTTGACTCTGAATGGGTTAAGTACATTCTGCAATGCAGAAGTAGAGCTTCTGATTAGATGTGAAAAAGTATTAAGTACATATTGGAGTTGTAAAACAGACACTATGGAAACTGGAAGAGCAAAGAAATTTAACCATTTGAAAGTTATTGTTATTTATAAGGCATTTCAGATGGAAGGAAATTGGACAGCTCAGATCTCACTGAACAATTTCAAACTAATTGCCTTTTCTGCTAATGACTTAGCTCCTTTGTATTGCAGTTGATACTGCTATGAAGCTATTTTTTCTCATATTAGTGGTTAATTATTACACAGTATAAAGCACTGGACTGAAGATTCAGCAGGCTTGGATGTTGAACTCTAGAACAGTTCAGGACTGGATCCTACAATAATTTAGAACTAAACATTTTAATGTAAGCATTTCTGTCTTACTCCTACACTGTGAAGTAATTAGTTTACTTGGATAGCATTTAACTGTTCTGTCTCCTGGCTGAAGAAATGAAGTAGTGGGCCTTTTACAGGCCTTGTGAAGGTTCAGTCATAAGTAGAGACAAGTATCAATATGAACAGTGAAAGGTAGGAGTCTCTCTATAGGAAAATTGCTGACCTGCACTTTGTAACCATACAACCATATCTATCACAGTGGAAGGGACACAGAAATCTACTACCAGCTGGAATATGGCTGTTAGTACAGAAAAAAATTGCTGGCAGTCTCAATGTAGAGAAAAACTAAACAGCAAACAGAAGGGGACATAATAAAAAGATAAAATAATGAATAGTAGAAAAGATAAAATTGGTTCCTCCTTGCATTGCATTATCTCCTACTACAATTGCAAGAAAGTAAGTGAGGAAATCAAAGCAGTGAAAACTGGTAAATTGAATTTTTTTCTATGTAAGATTTAATTATGCTGTAGAACATTACTGCTACAAAATATATACACTCTTATCAGGAAGATAACAGCTGACGTGTATCAAATTGAGTATTATTTTAAAGGAGATATTTATAAATTCCTGTGCTCCAGGCCATCAATCTAGTTGGGAGGCTTTGAAAAAAATTATCTTGAAGAAAAGTAACTCCAGAGTGCGGTACTGTATTTTCCTGAAACTTCTTCAGAAGCATCTAGTTCTTCCTGATATCAGCAGCATATATTAGAAGATAAGACAGACTGTCTTAATAATGATGATGACAATGTTTATGCCATCATATTGAAAGCAAATGAGTATTTCTCTCAGTTCTTGGGCTTCTCTGCTTCCAGTTCTTCAGTATGAAATAAAATAATTTCACCTTTCACTGAATTTCCTGATTCAACTGCTTAAAAATGTTATTTTATAAAAGCAACAGTGCTATTCTAATAAAAGTTGCACCTGTCTATGGGGTCTGCAGTGGTTTGGTGGACAAACTTACTGGTTGTATTATCATAAAGATAACTCGATTTCTTCCTTGTTGAGTCAATCCCCAGGAAAGCTTTGTAGTTATTATCTTCATACCAGTTGAAGGAAAGCACTCTGGATCCACCTCCTTCTGGGTAGCCACAGAAAAGATCAGACAGGGAGCTCACCAAGTGGCCTAAGGATTCTGGCCTTCCATCTTGTATAAAAGGTTGCAGAACTGTCAAAAGGTTCTGAACGCTTGACCTCCTGGCTAGCTGCAGTAAGACAAGACTTTGTTAATCACAGCCCTCAAAGGAGTAAGTATCTGGTGAAGTCTCAGCTCTGCCCAGACTGGTGAAGTACGGAAGCAATCAGAACCTCATCCTTTTATCTCCTCACTCCTGGTCACAGGCATTATTTTCAGTTCTTGTTCTCTGTCTTTTCTGAAGAGAAGAATATGCTTCCTAATTGCCAATACTTATGTCTGCATTTATTTTGTAATGAGAGAAGAACTAATTTCTAAGGAATCAGCTCTTCCCAAACAAGTCTATTTCCTTTCTGATAAAGCAGGTAACTGGAACATGAAAAGGACTAAGGAAAAGGACGACTATGTGCTACACAGAAAAGCCATGTCATCTATTATTAGACCACTTACCTTTTGCACTGCTTGGGAGACATTAGACAGCACCCTCCCCCAGGCCTTCAGGTCAGCACCTGGCGCATTCCTGTCCAACACAGTGGGAAGCTGTGAATACACCAGAAATACAGACGAGTTTTATGTGGTTTCTACATGACAACAGCTACTACAGTGAGAGAAGAAAATCCAAATGGCATCTCTTTAGCTCAAATACTTTGAGTTACTTAAAACAGTGTCTTGCAAGCCTGTCTTGTGGGGCCACAAATCCAGTACCCATGTGCAGACTCACACAGCAACCTGTGTAAGTGTTCCTACTAATACGAGGCTGAAACAGTTACGGGCCACTGAAAATACAGCCTGAGATTTGTTCTGTTTATCTCAGGCCATCATGAAGGTGCAAAAATGGAGAAAGAATGCAGCAACTGGGATTTCTGAGGAGCTGATTCTCACAGAGGCTATTATTCCAGCAAGATATCCAGGCTCTTGGTAACTTCTGAATTTCGTAAAGTTTGTGATACAGAAGCCTCCATTTGCCATGGAGGTAAATAACTGGTAGTACTTCACAGTATTGCTACGGAGAGATTTCCTGGTTTTGGAGACAGCCTGGTCCTTGCTATCTACCAGATCAGACAGAAACCATTATTTCTTCAGGCTCCCGCAGACCGGCCAAACAGCCTTTCCAGCAGAAATTAACACTTTAGTTATCACTGGCTTCTTAAGAAACCACTTTGCTTGCATCACTGCACCCTTCTTTGTCACTTGAGGCTTTCTTCTCAGGCACCCATTTCTTCTGGTATTACAAAAAAACCCGTAAAGCTGGGCTTTTAGGTAGCTAGACTGTGGTATTTATGAGCTAAGCCCCTAAAAAGACTTCCCTAAAACTGTGTAGCTATACAACCTGCTGATTCCCTGCCATTCCTTCCAGTCGGTAGGCGGTTAAGAAAGCAGATGACAGCTGCACTGTGTAGGTAACCAGCAGGGAATCACAAAGCAAGAGGTTTCATGGAAAGCTTATGTTAGCATGTTCTGATCTGTCACTTGCAGTTGAGACAGGAAGAATACACACAGAATGCTTCAAAATACACTTTTCCTTTGTCCCCTAAGGGGAACCAGCCTCTGCAAAGATTATACAGAATTCTTAGAGCACTTGCCTTAACCTGGCCTTTTTGAAACTGTGAGCAACAGGTCTTGTAAACAATTGGAAGTTAACCAGAGAAAAACCTTGGATAAAGCTGAAATTAAGAAAAGAACCTCCTTCTTGTAGCTAGAAGAAAACAAAAGATAAGTAGGGGCAAAACTACATGTTTGCTCCTAAATGTTATTTCTTTCAGGAGGCATTCAGTAGAATCAGGTCTTAATAGAAATATCTTAAATGAGTGAATTTGTACTCAGCTAGCTTATGTTCTTTAGAAGCACATGTAAGACAGGATCAGCAGACATTATAGGCAAACTACACTCTCATCTAACCTAAATACCAGAGCATACAGTTGGGAATGTTTATTGGGACTAAGCCGAGATGAAGATTAAAGCTTTCCCCAAAATATTTCTCCAACTATTTTCATATTCAGTGGAAGTAAATATGGTGTCATGAAAAAAATGGAAGAGCACAACCACTGAAGAGTTTCTTTCTAACAACAGAAGGCCCATTTCTAGAATTCACAGTCAGCTGCCCATCCTAAAATTATGCCCTACTCAAACAAGCAGCTCTACAACAACAAACTCTGGTATGTGATTGGTTATACTATACAACTGTAGCCTGAAGACCATGAAGTACAGAAAGACTGACAGTACGAGAGTGCAGAAAATAACCTGGGTATTGAACAGACAGGTATTTCTAATACAGAGTTTAAAACTAATGTAGAATTTTTAAAAGTCCAATGAAGATTCATTCTGCATATGTATCCAAGTATAGATTAACACTCAGTTTGATTACATATCAAGTGCACGTGGTGATAGTGATCAAAGCCACCGTTTCAGTAAACATGTCTGGGCTTAGTGAAGAAATGCTTACTTGACCCAAAATTGCAATAAGCTATTAAAGAATTTTATTTTCCTTTATTTAGAAGGTTTAAAGAACTTCAAACCCAACTTAAACAGGCAAGTTATAGAACAGCAGTGCTTCAGAAAGAGGCTCATTTTTCTTGCTGCAGCTGAACCAGCCAGACAGTAAAGGAAGGGTCTTATTTTTCTGCCTCTGCTTTGCTATCAAAAAAGTGAGTTACCTTAATTTCTGGCAAAACCCCCTAGAGGATATACATGAGCACGTGAAGGACTTGAGCGTATATTCATGTACATACATGCCTGAATATGTTCATTACAAATTCAACAAGAAACGTTAATTTCCAAGTGCTGAAGTTCATTGTCAAAATAACTGTGGCAAGGAGTGTTTATGCACAGTCTACCTTTTAGTTTAACAGGAGTAACTGAGACAGATTTTGATTTAAAAGGGGAGCTTCTGCCTTGGGAAAAAACCCAGAAAAATTATTATTTAGGAACTATAATGATAGGATTGTGGGAAAGCTTCTACCAGCTTGAGATCTTGTGCTAGGCATCATGAAAAGATTATCCCTCTTCTCCGCAGCTGGGTGCACATTGAAACCCACTGGGAATCAGGCTATGGATACCCTTCCAACAAGGGACTTCCATTCCAATACTCAGGTATATTCCTGGCAGAGAGACCTTGTAGTAACAGACTAGATCGTAAGTCTGCATCTGAATATCCAGTCTTTCACAACGCCACATTTTGGTTTCAGGCTTATGTTCTTATGTCCCATGTGAGCCTGTTTTTGTATGAACACAGACAACTGCTTCATGAAATCTCATCTTTCTATTTTATTTCATATGGCAGCAAAATCATAGTATGTTAGCAGCTTAATTTTGAAGCTGGGCAGTGCAGTGTGCATGTTCACATGAAGTCTTTAATGCTGAAACCCTTATCTTAGGAGTACTGTAGCATTAATTCTCTGCTATTTCCAGCAAGCATCAGTTATATGAAAATATCTGAGTGTATTTTTAGGTATGGAAAATAGTAGCTTTCAAACAACTGACCACAGATTCTTATCAGGAGTGGCAAAATTGCAGGGGCACAATGAACGATTGTCAATGCTACAATAATCAAACAGTAATTTGGCTGGTGTGTCAATTAAAGCTTCTGGCATCCTCTGTTCCCAGATCTGAGCAACTCAAAGCTGAATAAAATCCATGTTAAATCAATCATGTTACACTGCTGTGGCAGAAAAGTCCAATCAATACTTTCTATGTAACTTTAGCAGCTGCTCATATATCCTGCCTGCTGTATGCAGCAAACTGACAATGTGATGGTCTCATGACATTTTTACAACATGAAAAATAGCAAATTAAATTATTTGTTGAAAAATGCAAAATCGTGATCATGGGGAAAACAAACACAAAAGGCCTATACACAGTGATGTGCTCTAAGTTTGCTGTCATGAGGAAAGAGGCCTTGGAGTCTTTATGAATAGTTCTCTGAAAGCACCAGCTCGGTGTGCAGAGTACAAATGGAGTATTAGAAAAATATAAGGAAAAGAACAGAGAACAAATGCAAAAATCCCCACCAGTATGCCACCTTATATATATTAAAAAAATATTACTTTAAAACTTATAATAAAATATAAATAAGAACATATAAATATGTTTATAAATTGCATAATATATCCATACCGAACCTATGTTGCAGCTGTCGTTAATTTATGGCAAGAAGGTCACAGTAAAAACAGGAACAGCACAAGGAAGGGGAATGAAAATGAACAGAAGTAAGGAAATTCTTCTATAGAAAGCCAGTACAACTTGTTTGGTTTGGGTGTTTGTTTTTTTTTAAAAAAGGCTCACATGCCTATCCCAACTCAAGCTGCATCATGGCTTTGACTTCAGTGTAAAATTCTGTCCTGCTGGATGGAGCAAAGACAGGATGGATTGTGTGGGATATTCTCAGAATCCTCAGTAAGGTCCCTGTAGGTCTTGCTACACACTGTTTTGCTACACAGACTAGAAAGACCACATAATATTTACACACACACACACTGATTTTAAAATTACATTTGATTTTTTTAGTTCTGTTGTGCTGTGAATTTCATCTGTTTCATCCTAAAGCATACTCAGAACTGTCTAGTGTCCTGCTGATGGTAGGTTAATGATCACACATTCATTACCTTACATTTTCAGGGGTAAATAAACAAAGACTACTTGGAACACTGGTGATGTATTACAAAGAAAATTCTTGAAGGGCAATGAAATATCAGCCAAAAAAATTACAACATAAGGCAAGATTATTGTGTTTATACTTACCAGCTGAAATAGCTTAAAGAAATCAACATTTGCATATAAGGCATCTTCTACTCTCTGTAGGCTTTCCTGAGACAAGGCGCACATGGCCTTGTGCACAGAAGGGAGTGCTTTTCGGCTGCTGAAGATAATAAAGCGGTCCAGGAGCATCTGACTGCAAGCAATGTCCTTCAAAGTCAAGCTAGGGACACCATAGGCAAACTGCAACCAAAATAAAATTCTTTGTTTACTGTTGTGGAACCTTTACACTGCTCAGGAACAATTCAAGATTTATCAGAAGTGGACACCTTGATATCAGCCCCTGCTAATATTTTCATGAATGGCAGAAGGATGTGGCCAGCTAAAGCATCAACTCTTGAACCACCTTCACTTGATATTATGCTAGATCACCTTGTCTTCTCTTACATTTTTCCTCTTCTCATTAGTGATTCTCCCTTTCATTGAAAAAGTTCTTGTGAGTCTTCTTCTCTTTCTCTGTCATCTAAGCACACTTGCTGCCATGCCACTCATCCTTCTGGCTAAGAAGAGGTAGCTACAACTTGCTTGAAAGTATTTCCCCAGGGTCAACTGATTGTGCCACATCATTCTACCTTTCCTGTTTAGGTTAGTTATATTTTTGCTGTCAGTTGCTCTAAGAGAAAAAGGCCAGTTCCACTGATTCTCAAGCTTGATTTCCCTCAGTATTTTATTGCAGTTACGACTATTCCACACCAATGCTTCCTCACAGCCATTATTCATTGTCACTGTGCCCAGGCATACAGCCAGGATTTACAAAGCCATTACATCAAACCACACCCATCTACTGATTACCACTTCTAATAAAAACATGGAACAGAAAAAACCAATTATCTTTAGTGTCCAACTACTGGGAACAGATTAGTTTATAGTTAAACCAATGTAAATACAGAATAACTCCACAGAAATCAGTAGATTTATCTGGGATTTACATTGTTGTAATGGAATACCCTTAGAAGTTTACAGTTCAGTCCTAGTTGCTTTATAATGGACAGAATACATGGCAATATAATAAAAAGTAGCACTGGAAATTCCTCATAAGCTAACGTTCCCATCCTTTGTACATCTCCTTTCACAGTACAAATTGTAAGGAAACAAGCTCACAACACTGATGACTACAAATGCCTACTGTAATTGTGACTCAGACTTTCAAACAAACAACTATACACTGACAAGCTATCCTTAGGCTAAATGAATGTAATAAGCTGCATAGAAAAAGATATCTTCAGAATCAGCACAGAATATAATTTTCTTCAGAAAAACAATCTGTTGAGCATTTCAGTCTAAAGTATTTGGATCAAAACAAACACACCACATCTATAACCAGGTCAGATGTAGTTGCACATTCATTTCCTAAGTAAATTAACAAGCTCATCTAAGAGATTCTGAACATTACCAAAATTTTATATCTGCAGATCTCCTACAGTTAGCAGCTGAGACTTGTTTGGTCGTGCCTATAAAGGGAAATACTTGAAAACCCAAAGGAATGAGAAATAATTTAATTCAGTTGCTTCTGAGAGTGGATTCAAGCTTGTGGAGTTATCCATTAAGTGCTTCAGATATCAGAAGTCACCAATAACACTGCAAGTGTGGCTGTGGAAAGTCAGCAGCCAGAATAGGAAAGGCAGGGGAAGAAAGGTCTAGTACAATATTATATTTTGTCTACAATGACTGCCCTGAATTTCAGCTTATGGAGCTGCAGCTGACAAAAAACCAACAACATTGGAATTACAGATTGTGCATTGGAATTATGATGCAAAAAAGGGATGTGAATTTCTAGTAAAATATCTGAGAGGTACTGTCACTATCATCACTACAGCTGTAGCCCTGTAAAGGCATTGTTAACACGAGCCAGACAGTGTGGAGAGAGGCAGAACGCAAAAGATGAAATGCAACCAATGGATACAGCGTGGCTTGCAAAAAAGCTCTAAAACCAAAACCAAATTGGAACATTTGAATTGGATTTAACTGACTTTACATCAGTGAAAGAATTTGCTTATTTTCTCAGTCACTTATATCCTGGATATGTGTGTGTGTAAAGAACAGCATTTTTTAACCATATATGCCTGGTCTGGTACAGACCTTATCATCCAGTGTGAACTGCAATGAAACTGAGCTGCACAGGGAGGCAGCCTGGGAACCTTGTTTTGACTTGTGAAAGGAGGAAACTGTGACACTAACATCACTGAGAAAGATTAAACACAGAAAAAAAAAAAAAAAGAGATGCTATTTACAAACTGTAAGTGCATTTCAAGAATGTTCATGAAGAGATGGGATTAGAAAAACATCAAACCTCCGCCCTTCCAATTTTTCTGGTAGGGTGGGCTGTTGCCAATCTTTCCTGAACTTCTTATTGTGTTTTAACATCTCTTATCCTTATCTTAGAATGACTCAAAAAAGCAGGCCCTCAGAGGAAAACTTCAATACTTTTTTTTTTTTCTCTAATCCATGTGTCACTGTTTGGTCTAAGCTGGCAATATGAAGTCCAAATTATTTTTTCAGCTAGTTGGCTGTTTGATCAGGTTTAGCTTTCAGTTCTGTGTGTTGTTTCCTGCACTCACAGGCAGCTCAGACCTAGATCTGCAGCCAGCTGTTGGCAACAGTCAGGTTCTTGTAAACAAGTTGCTTTCAGGTTGATCAGCTCTGTGCCATCAGAGCCAGGGCAGAGGGTTTACAGTGATACACAAGCAAACAGAGGGTAAAGCAGCATGAAGAACTAGAGATGAATTATCATAGCTGGGGCTTAGGATGACCACGTATCTAGGTTCTAATTATGGCTCTGCAAATTCTACCTCAACCAACTTTAAGTCCAGTGCCAGTAACTTGCTTATCAACAGGGTCCATAGGGATTGAGTGATTTACCTCCCATAGGAGATCAAGTGTTCAATTCCTGCAGAAAATAATTCTTTTGTGCTCTTTCGAAAATTATGAGATTAGTTTTTCTGCATTAGTTGCTCTTGGAGGATGTATTCACAGGACTTTCTTTCCCAATAGCTGTAAATTAGCCCTTGTGAGATGATCTTGTATCTCTGTGATCACTGCTAACAAGAAAACTTTGTGGAGGACAGCAAAAGTGGTACTCAACATCAGGTCTCCTCTAGCTTCCTCCCTAGCAGGTTTCAATCATACTTTCAGTGATAGTATTGAAAAATTCAGTCCTGCATACACTGGCAGACAGTTTTTAACACTAGATGAATGAAAAAAACCACTGGGGGGCTAACAGAGGATAACACAGCAGCACACAGTTCTCTTGCCACAGCAGACCTCTCATGAAGGAGAGGTTAGGGATGAAGGGGGAAAGAGAAGCCCAGCAGGATATCTGTAATACATTCTTCTTGTCACAATCAGCAAGGAAGCAAATTTTCACCATCTCAGCTAATATGGATGTGTGGAAAAATGTAGGATGTATCAGCTGACACTGGCTTTGGTATGGTCTTGTATTGCTTCATGACAAAATGAAGATAGGGGAGAGCTTCCCCTGGTACCAATCAAGAAAACAGCTGATAAGTAATCTGGCTACTAGTTACACCAGCTGGAACCTGTGGTGCACAGAAGGAACTGCACACAAGTTCATTAATGCTATCCCTCTTTCTGGCCACACACAGTTCCAGCATTTGTGTTTTATGTGACAGTGAAAAAGAGGAATTGTGTCTTTCAGCCTTAATTATTCACTTGCTTCCACCCACACACTAACACAGTGTAGAAATTGTTCCAGAGTTCTGATTCAGCAGTATTCATTCATTAATATAGCATTCCTCACAGAGCTCCCAGCCACCAGTACACGCAGAGGCAGAGACAGCCTGACTTGGTCACACACAGTCTCCTGCTTAGCTGCTCCAGGAGGGATCTGACCTGCAGTTTTCACTGAGTTTTCTGAGCAGATCTATTATTCAATCAGAATCTAAGAAAGTGGGTCTGTTTCTCCACTCCCACCTATTCAAGTGAGACAAAGCCATAAAGCCACCATATTACTCTGCTGACATTGAGGCAGAGAACCGCAAATAGTTCTCTGCTGCTATTCATCAGGACTGCTGTCACAAAAGGATGTACAGCTGCCTTACACTTTTGAGCCAAGTATTTAATCATGGGGATGGATGCATTGCTTGGCAATATCGTTTCTTGATGTTTCTTATTTGGGAGCGACAACAGCATCGAACCAAATATCTATATTATTTTTTAAAAGACAAACCAAAACCCTCTTCCTCTTGATTCATAATGGGGAGAAGATGTACAGCTTGGTAGCTGTTATACTCTACCCACCTGTTCAGGGCGCACTTGAGCATTAATAAGCTGGAAAACAACAAAATCAGGGATGCCGGCATCTTCCAGCAAGAAGGAAGTGAGGGTCTCCCCATCTTTCAAAATGTCTAGAATTCGTATTCCTCTTCCTGGATGAAGAAAGGAGTGTAGAGATCAGTGAGATCCCCCCAAAATGTAGTTAAAGAAGAGCCTATACCCTGGCTTAAACCTGCAAAAAGTATGTTCTTTGGCTCACATACTTAGTAGGGACTAACAAAGCTTAGGGGTCCAAAGCTATTTTTGAAATTCAAAATAATTTTAATCCTTTGTTGGGGAATGATCATCAGAATATGCTGAGTGTTCTGACTCTGCATATCTGATTTCTCAAAGATGTTTCAGACTAGAACTTCATCAATGGAAGTACTGAAACCATCCCTGACTATATTTGAAAGGCTGCCTTTTTTCTAAGGTAATGTTTCACTTTAAATGTTCAGATTCAAGTGTGCTACTGTTCTTAGTGTCCTTTCTTCTGAGCCCTGCGTAAATAAAATTAGTCAACCCCTTACATTTACATTAATTTATCACTTCCTGTCGATTGATCTTAGCTAGTTAATCTTACGCTATAGGATTGCAAAAATGGCCCCTTGAAAATCTTTCATGAAAAAACCTCACTATCCTTGGAGAAGCATAAATTGTTTGCAATTAATAGTCATATTAGACCAGATTACTAACTATTAAATGAAAAACTGGCAAATCTTCAGGCAAACCAATGAGACTACCCACTGTTAAATTAAACACATGTGAAAGGCCTCCAAGTTTCCATAATTCCATCTATAACAATATCCAAAATACTGCTGCTCTTAAAGTCTAACAGTGTCAGTGTGAATTCTGCCTCATTACGGTCCAAGTAAAAGCTTGGAAAGTGAATGTTACTAACGTCCATTGAATACTACAGCCTTTAATAAAGTAGATCACAGAGCATCAACAGACTTCAGTAAAGAATGCTTGAAAAGCACTAGTTCTTCCACTTTTCAAGACAGGCAGTTGAAGCTGATAGAAGCAGTATGTATCATGCTGACATGGGGAATGTAGCTTTAGACATCTCCACATAAACATGCATAAATTTGCTCCTGAGTGTCTCCATTCTATGAGTTAAGCAGAGCCTTATCAGAGTTTGACAACTAACTTCCACAATTCCATCTGCAATAAGCATATGCTGTCCTAGGGCTGCAGGGGCTCCTCCATGTATTTATTCAAGCTGTAAACACTGAAAACAATAGTAGGGGCCTGTCCCTCGTTCCCTCTGATGCTCTTCCTGGCGCTCAGGCATTGTGGAGGAAAAAAACCCCCCACAGTACAGGAACACATCTCGTCAAATGTGTCAGTGCAAGGAGGCAACGGGAAAAGGAAGGACTCAAGAAGGAGAGCCGTTTTTAAGGAATCAGGAGAAAGAGCAATCTTAATTCTGACATTTGTTAACTTTTCATCACTCAACTTTGCAGCTATAACAATATTCTGTTAAGATTGTTACCTACAGGCGACACTAGTAAGCCACATGCTCAGAGAACTTAGTCAATTCTGCAGTACCTTTTCCTGTATGGAAAAACGTGCCAATTCATATTTTGTTAGTTTAGCTCCAGAACTGACTTTGTTACTTTGTTTTATGAAACAGATGATTCCAAACATTATTTTTTGTTTAAAGTAAAACACATTAAAAAAACCCACAGACTCTGAAAAAGAATTAATATTATATTTCACAGGGGTAGAGAGGAATGTACTCTATTTTCCAGCTGCTGAGTAAAGTTGATAAGGGATGCAAAAGCAACTTCCTAAACCGTGGGGTGTGGTCCCTTAGAAATATGTTGCAAATCCATGGCATGTTGTGCTTTTCCTCACCTCTAAATAGGCGGGTTTGGTTTCTATAGTTGTATACAAACCACAGCTCAGATTATATTTCAAGTTCTTTGCATTCTGGGGCATTTTGATTGTCTCACAGCTATTTACAATGAGATAGTCCCTTTTTTACTTCTAGTTAGAAACTTCTGATGGAGCACATGTATCAGAGGGTTTATATACATCTTATTAAAAACACATGGAGAGTGACTATTTGATTTTTAATAAGAATATTATTCCTATGGCAAAGGACTTGAGAATGGGACACATCAATTCTCAAAGCCAGTCCATTTTCTAAGCCTCTTTCGTTTTAGGAGTACCTTTTCAAATTCTATACTTAAAGACCAAATATTAAATAAAAAAATTGTTGTTAGTCCATTTCCTATTTTCACCCAGGACTGTGTTTTGAGTTTGGCAGGTTGTTTTCAGTAAAAATTAATGGAGTCATATAATTTGCAATCCTGTCTAGAAGCAGCATAACGTACCTTCTTTCTCTAAACACATCAAAACAAGAAGAAAGTGCTTCCTTCTTGCAGTTCCAAACCTGTTTCAGGTAACGCTTGAAATACAAGTATCTCTGAGCTCTTTTCTAGGTCATGCTCCTAGTATATATTCAGGCGTATTCCTAGCTTTCCATTCCTCTGCATCTCCCAGTGATTCTTTCTTACTGCTTCTGCCTGTATTGTAATCATAATTAATGAAATCTCCAACCACATGTTTTACTTTGGGTGGCAATATACTCATAGTTGTGTGGTTTGGTTTTTTCTACTGTTATTTGTTATTTAAGGAAGATGGTTGCAGAATGGAGCTGATGACCTCTCTCCTTTCTCTCAAACGAAAGGTGTTAGTTACAACACTGGATGATTTTTAACTCACCCTAATGGTAAGCAGAGTAACAGCTACATGTGAAATACATTATAATGTTGTCAGTCTGCACGGTAACTACTAGTCAGCTCTCAGAAGGAAAAATTCAATAATCTAAAGGATATAGACAAAGCAATTACCTGCAATCCTTTCAGGATTAGTTCTCATTGTTTCCATAAACTGAGTCATAATGACAAGTTCTTCCCAGATTCTTCCAAGGTCACGGATCTCAGGGGCTTCCAGTAAGAGCTCCTGAGCATCTTTATATACCCTTGCAAGGCTGAAAGAAGAAATGGTGAATGACCAATAATTTAAGACTAATGACTTGAGACCCTTTGACATTAAAAAAAAAAAAAAAAGTGAAGCTGACTTTCTTTGTGACAGCGATAAGGAAAAAATAAACTACTCTGTCTTCAGTCTTGAAACTCAAAGCTCAGTTCTGTGGTGACAACAGAGTAATTTCAGGTGATGTGGGCTCCAGTTAGATTTGCAAGTCCACAGACGGTTTAAGAGGGCTACTGGTGTTGTAGAAGGTTGACACACTTCCTTCATTAGCCATGCTGATCTTGCTGGGGAGATAGGACCTTCCCCAGACAGCATTCATCTCACAGCTGTAATGGTTATTTGCTTTGGTTCTGGCCCAGGCTCAGCTCCAGCAGTTGGATGGGACAGTCTGGGCACATGCAGCCCTGCTCAGCCAGGTAAGTGACATGGAATCAGACACAGAATTCTCCTCCCTCTCCCGGCTCAGTCCCCTCCAATATAAGGGTGGCGTTTAGGTCCCTTCAAAACATTTCTTCTAGGAGAGGCAGGAAAGCATGAGTGACAAACTTGTCACAGGCAGCTGTTGACCTACTGGTTCTGCATTAGAACATGCAGTTCAAGCAAAGATGCAATCAGGTCCTGTTTATAAACGAGTACAAAAATTTCTTATTAGCAGTAGGGGAGGCCATTACATTTCTTTAAGTATGTTTTTCCATGCATGTAATGGTATATCTCAGTCTTCATGACTTATTTTAGGTTACAGGAAAGAGCAAACAGGAAGGACTAAATTCTTTCAGAAAACACAATGTATTTGCTTCCTCTGTAGTGCACTGAGTTTACTCTGACTCACAAAGGGACAGTTTGCTCTGAAATAAGCAACCTAGAAAAGCCCGAACATAAAGAAAACAGAACCCTCTAGCTTCACAGTGTGATTGACTGTACCTGACAAAAAGGTCCAGCTGACTATTTTGAATCCTGTTCACTAGGAACAAAAGGTCAAATTGTAAGTTAACTCAAAGCTATGGACTTTCACTTGACTAGAGCTTTAATGGCCTGGACATTGTTAGCTTATGAATTTAAACCATTGGATGCTCCAAAGTGGACTGTTTGGAAAGGCAGATTTGGTGCATTTTTTATAGCTATTTTAACAGGTTTTTATTTTAAGGGTCTTTGACCACTGCACAGTCTTTCATGACTCAGCTATAACAATCAATGCATTAAAGCACTCCCACAGGTTTTTTTTTCACTAACAGTCTGGAAACCTCCTATCTTCCTATTTTGTTAATAAGCTTAGTATCTGAAGGTTACAATGCTGATTAAAGTCTCACAGGTATATAGTCAAAACAGGTACTACATAAGAAGTGGCAGTGCAGATTTTCCTTGCTGCTACTTCATCAGTGCTTTCATTTTAAGGGACAACTTAAGTGATGAGAAAAGAAAGCTTAGGGGTTTCAAACTCTTATCAAAATGATTTGTCCTGAGACATTTACTAAGCAGCAGGAAATAGAAAGGATGGATTTTATTAAGTAAATACACGTTCCTTAGAGACTAGTACAACTGAACTCTTTCTCAAAAAGGCCCAAACCTACCATCATGAGCTCTGTTTCAACTTTGGTGACCGTTGTTGGAATCAATTACTTGCACCCTGGTGTCTTCTTAAATGCTTACATTTCCCTTTTCATCCACACCACAAAACAATTCTTTAAAACATCCCCCAGTATACCGAGGGACCTTTCTAAGCAGGCTAAGGATACTCCATCCTTTCTTCTTGCACAGTTCATGCCCCTGAATGCTTAACAGGTGCCAAGAGCAGGCTATCAGCAGTTGCCTAACAATGCAACCCAGTCTCACACATATAGCTCTGCTTACATGGAATTGTTGTAGTTGGACACAACACCTGGACCCTCTCCATGGGTTGGGCTGCGGAAACAGGGGTTGTTCATGTTACAGAAGATGCCATGTAACCAAGGCAGTGTTCCTGCAGATGGCATTGCCTTGTTTGGGAAGTGACCTAGAGTACAGAAGCACAAAATATAAACGATCAGGTGACTTTTCTAACAGAGCCTGCATGAATCTAAATAGCATGATGGGCTGGCTCATGACAGAAGGAATGTGATGGATATCATACAGGTTTCTCATTCACTAAGCAAAAAATCCCCAAAACAATATAAGCAATATGGTTATTTTCAACTGAAATAAATTCTGAGCTTTTATTAAGAGGTAGTGAGGCAGTACTTTCTCAGTAACAGAATTACAGAAATCTACAACCTGATAGAATCTTGAGATCCCATGTAAGTCCAACCACAAAGCATCTCACAGGAAAACCAGAGATATTTTTTTTCTCCTCACTGGTAATTCTTACAATATATGGCTATAAATAACTAAACTACTTGAGGCAAAGTCTGTTCTTTTGCCACTGGAGAATAATACTCAGCAAACAGGTCCCAGTGTCTCTGAGAACTTTTAGCTGTTACCTATGTTACCTAGCACAAGTCAGAGCATTAAAACATCTTTAATGTTCTTACATTCATGTTGGCGATACAGTGGATTAGCTTTCCTCAGCCAGACAAGAGCAAGAAATAATGACAGAGGCCATACAAGCTCCACCAGAAAACGAAGCTGGAAGGAAAAAAAATTAATTAAAAATAAATTTTACAGATTAATCATGTACAGAGTCACTAAGTGCTTAGAGGGATAAGGACCCTTCTCACAGCAGCAATGTCCGGTGCAACTTGGCCGTGGTTATCCCTCGCCTGTTTCACCATTTGGAAAGGACACTCAGAAATAGCAAGGATTTCATCAGAGCCCCATGAAGCATCACCATTAAGTCAGTGGCTTCACCTCTTCTGAAGAAACTCCTAAGCATCCTGACTGAGGTAAAAAGAGGCATCAGATAGTACTAAACTGCCAGAAAACCAGATATAAGACTAAATAGTTTTTACACAAAGTGCATGACTCTATAACAATATAGGAAAAAAGGATTAGACGCAAGAGAGAAAAAGTGTGCGGGTTGTTTTTTTTTTTTCTACCCACACTTTTTCAATGCTTAGCTCATTAGTAGGCTGCCTGTGCACTGTGCTTATCCAAAGATAAAAGACTTTAGCATAAGCTTACATTCTTTGATCTTTACTTTTGCTTCTTCTTGTCATCATTCATTTGAACATTACTAATTTTCTAATACAGGTAGAAATGCATACATTAAGATCAAACACCTTACTCAATAACATAGAAGACCCTTTCAAAGGCCACTTTATTGCCCAAATCTTTCAACATGCTTAGAACAGTCACCAGCTCCCAGTTATGACAGAAAATCAAGGGCACTGCTTTACCACAGAGCAACATCCTGCCTGGTTTTCAGTCTGTTTCCTCCACTCCTGTGTTTCAGTTTGTTTTACTGCCTCTGTGTGTTTTGGCAGAGGTTTGAAACTACAACCCTTTGATCCTGTGGCACAGGCTTTGAGCTCTGAGGACTAGCTATGGGATTTTTGTGTTCAGCCACGTGGCACTTTTTTTCTTCTCCCTGCAAGAGCCAGGACAAACTCTCTCCAGAACCCAGTTTTTGTAGCACATGCACAGGAAAGCCCTCTGTGCCTCCTTTCCTTTGCTCCTGCCTCCCTGACCAGGCATCAAATATGTAACAATAATGCATACAGCAGGAGAGCCAGAGACAAGATGGGTCACATATGAATGCTTTTTTTTTCCTTTCCAAACTGAGCCGTGCAGGGCAAAAGATACTCCACAGGATAATTAAAAACAGGTTTTTGGACCTGCCCTTTTTTTTTCCAATATAACTTTCTCTAATAGCTTTAATTAAGCACAGATTATGCTTACAGCAAAAGGGTAGAAAGATTTACACCAGGCAACCATTTCCTATTTCACACTTTCTCTCTTCAGGCTTTTCCTTTTTTTAAAATAAAACAACAAAACCAAAAATACCTGACCACCTTGGAAGTTGTGCATGGCTGAATATTTTTAAATCCAGACAAATCTTACCAGCAGCAAAGGGCAGATGACACAATTATTAGAAAAGGAAACCTGCCACTGTACAGCTCTTTTGCTTGACAGCTGTTTTGCACAGCTCAGAATAGTGTTACGGACCCTTCTCAGCAGGGGTCCGCAAGGTCTGTTTAACACCCGTCACCATCCATTTGATAAGGCATTTGGGACAAGCACTGCATGCCCATAAACTCAGAGGGGTAAGAACTGGGAAACTCCTTGATTGTTGTCTTTGCTGCAGAATTTATCTGGGTTATTGCTCAGATGTCAATTCTTACTTCATTCCCAGGAAATACAAAATCCTCATGACTTGAATTCAGTAATTCTTTTCTGTCTGAGCTAACTGGTTTGGAAGGGATTGAAGACTGAAGTGCAAGGGAAGCTTTCTTTCAAGCTGGTACACAACGTGTTGTGCGACAAGGACCGACCAAGTGCAGTTAGCCCTATGATTCTTTCCTGTGATCCTTTTCCTGAGGACACACGGGTGTCTCAGGACTCACTAGAAGGATCAGAGAGCCACCCACAAGCCTCCAGAACCACAAGATAGACAACCAGAAATCCCAGCAACATGCACAGAGAAATGTAACACTCAGATGGAGCTGTAATGGATCAAGCACAGTGATAAGACCATATAAATATGACAAGCATAAATTGACTGTGCATCAACTGTTAACTCTGTAATTAAGTCCTTCCTCTTGTGAATTACATTAGGCTAAAGGATGAACTTGAGTAGAAGATGGGCTATTCCTCCATTTATGGTACTGCACGATGGTTAACAAAAACCAGGCTGATTTTCACAAAACGCATTTCATTGCTACTTTTGACATGGATTTCTGTTTTGGCTAGCTTGTTTCTCTGTGAGGACAAATAACCAGGTAGGTTTATATACTTGGAAAAGGAAATTATTTTTACTGACTCTGTTGTAAAATGTTTTACTTTTCAGAGAGGAGAAAATATTTCTCTATTGTGGATTAAATCACTGTGTTTATAAGCTAGGAATGATCATCACAGACAGGGATCTCTGGCAACACCAGGAAATATCAAATTAGCATTTTTTAAAATTATATAGGAAAAAACCAAGAAAAAATAATTCCTGAAACCCAAGCAGGCACTTTGGGTCACATATCTGAGCAGATTAACCCAAACAAAACAGTATTTCATGCACTGAACATTCTGAAGAATTAGATAAAGATCCATTTGCTAAAAATTAAAACCCTGCAGGTTCTAATTCTCTCAGTATGCACATCTGAAGATCAGAAAGACGTGGATTTTCTGTTTGTTTGGTGCTTTTTTTCCTGACTTGAAAACCAAACTACTACAGCTCCTTGATAAGCAGCAACTAAGTCCAGCTTCAAAAAAGGGTCCTTATATTTGGTGTAATTTAGCTCAAGTATTGATTGGTGACTTTTATGCTGTATTAAATTATGAGCTGGCAATGTAATATGCATCAGCTCTTGAGGGCAACATAGACTGTGGGAGAAAGTCTGCTAAGCTATGAAATAAAGCACATTCAATTTGTCTATGAAGAAAATCAGATAAACCTTTGATCCTGGAAATTTCTGCATGTGAGTCATTCTTAATGACTAAAATCAGGTCAGCATAGATCAGCATTTCAGCTCATCCCATGGTTCAGTTTGACCCTATCGATCTCTGTTATTATGGCAAAATTGTTTGCATGACTGTTACAGCCTCACAGATGCCCTAATGTAGTTTTAAATTATTTTTAGTTTGAAACAGATAGTCTATCTATAGGACCTCAAAGCGACTTCCTTTGCTGGACAGCAGTAATTGTAGTACATCAGATGACCAAGACCTTAGGCTGAGGTTTTGTTTCACTCTAAGAATTTGGACTAAAGAAAAAAAAAACAAGAAAAAAAGAAAATAGAACAATGATGAAATACGGTGGAAAGTAATAGATAAATTTGCTCTAAGACAAAATATTGTACCATCTAAGAGGATTTGAAAGGATTTAAAATACTTACCTGATTTTCACTTTACTTATGTCATTCAGCCATATTAAAAAAGATAAAATCTGTGTGAATTTTAGGGCCTTAACTGGATTTACATCTAAAAGCAGCTGGTTGTGAGGAACAAATCTAAAATTAGGAATCAAACCTCTCTGAGCTGAATGGTGCCCATAATGCTTTCTAAATTAGATCTTTTAATGTGAAAATACAAAAATATTACTACTCAACTCTTCTCCTGGTACACCATACTACTTGTTAAAGAAAACCCCAATACAGGTATTCTGTGTTTGGTCTGTAAAGAGCAGCTTTGCAAACAGCACCAGACAAGACCTGAATAGGCCCATACAAAGACCACATTTGATTCTTTGGGGAATTTGATACATTTATAAGCACGTAAAAACCACAGTCACTTCATCCCATGAGTGTACAGTCCAAAGCTGAAATCCAAAGACTACCACTTTACCTTTTGTCTTTTCCGGAGGATCCAGTTCTTCCAGAGTAGAAGTCTGACTTGCCTGAAGAAGCTCATTCTTCTGCATCAACACTTCTGGTTAACCTGTGCAAAGGATGCATTGCCATTTCTCAGCTGACAGCTGAAACAGACCTCAAAGCAAAATAACAGCTTTCTGTTCTTATTTTAAGATTATGTTATCATAGAGATTGGTTCCTTTAATTGTCTGCACCATTTAATTTTGCACTTAATACACTATCATACATGAAAATTTGTGGGTTTCCTTTGTTTGGAGGCCATTTCCTGTGACACATTTATCAGTGCCAAAAAGCAATAGAAAGGAAAAGCGTCTCTTTCAAATGAAAAAATAGTCATTAACATTGAATCCAGCTATTAACTTGGACTTGCAAGTAATGAAAGCAGTTAACTGTTGCATCACTTATCAGATTAAATCTGTGCTTTCACAATATTTCTTCCAAGAAAAAGATGGATTTACAACTGTACATTAGTTATTATGATAAAGACAGAATTATGTTTTCCATTCAGACACTAGAAATGTATATTGATTAACACAGCCTGGAATGGATTTTCTAAAGGCAAATACATTTTGTTGCCATTTTATTAAAAAATACAGGATCTCATATTTTTGCGCTGTTTAATTCAGCAACTCCCACTGTATTTTAGTAGTGATACAACAGAATTTAAACCACTATATGCTCTGTTTTCTAGATTCATGACTCATTTTTATCACCATGAATTTTTGCCTTCAAAAGGAAAAAGATAATTTGACATATAAATCTAAATACCAGATAAAGGGACCTATTAAAAACCAAACAATTTGAATTTGCTACCTATATCAACTTCCTACTTTATAGATGCCTTATGGGATTTAAATGACTGAAGAGTGGTTTCTTCATGAGCAGCAGTAACCGGGTAAGTTGTGGAAAAGGAAATGGAAGTTAGATATTGGAAAGCATTTTCTAATTATAAGAATGGTGAAGTAGTAGAACTGATTGCATTGGAGGGCTGTGGGGCCTCCATTGCTGGAGACTACTGAAACCTCTGTCAAGACTCACACAGGCAAAACTGCCCATGGATTAGATTATTTGTCGAGTTTCTCTTGCCACTATTCTTCTAGAAATTTGTTTCTGGAAAATCTAATAAATGGAGGAGATTTTGTCTGATTTTAAAGGACAAAGTTTGGAAAACACATCCCAGTACTTTGGCCTAATGTGTCAACAAAGCATTAGTTACAATCATTAGACAAAAATCCACAATAGTTGACTGTTTCAGAAAATCATCTCAGGTCCACATTTTATGAACTGAAAAGGAATTCAGACCTCAACCAGGGAAGAGGTGGCCAGCCCTGGGGAAGGGCTGTCACCAGCCCTAACCAACCGTGCTGGAAAGGGATCCTAAAGAATGAGCAGCTCTCTTCTGACATACTGGGCATGGAAGAGATTAGAGCAGGACACTTAAGGACAAACTTGGCTAGAATTAGCTGTGCTATTTATTGGGGGTGAAATAACAAAACAACAGTTCTGCAGAAAGATCATCCATGCAAAACCAATGATGCCAAAACCTGGAGCATTTTCTATATTTTGTAGGTCAATGGTTTGATGCAGTTATCAAGGTCACTCCATCAACTCTAACTGCCTAAGTTGCAAAGCACCACAAGAAGTGAGACTAGCTATAAAAACTACTAATGCTGTAAAGAGTAAATGCATTAACACTTGATGGTTTGAAGAGATACACTTTTGGGGTGTGACAGCCTCCCACTTTGAGTGGATAAAAGCTAAAGGGAACAAAATTAACCCACAGCTTTGGTAACTGCCTAACACTGTAAGTTGAAAAACAGTCTTAATAGTATAGACAATACTGGGATCCTAAACATGCATCATGACATGCAGAACAGGACCAGTTTTGATTTGGGACATTTAGCTTCACACTGATGGGATGTGAAGACTGTTTCAATCCATTATGAGAGGGAACATTATTGAAGTCTTGACATTGAGACTAAAGAATTGAATAGAGAGGAATACGAAATTCTGTATCAAATTGGCTAAATGCTGTCCTTGCAGAGTTTGCCACACTATTTGTGCACAAAGGCAGCCAACCATGTAGTAACAGAGGCCAATTTTGCAAGCTTAAGTGTCAGGACACAGACATTTCTTTTTCTTAGAGCTTACACTACAAAACCAATCTAGATCAATTATTTGATTGCTGAGTGTATTCAGGAGACAGAAAAGGCTAAATTTAGACACTAACATTCAATTTTTTTCTCCTTCACTAAGTAAATGAAAAGAAACACATCCAGTGCTTATTCAGACATTTACCCAATCCAGGGCACTTCTGAGCAATTAGCTATTGGAAGGGTTTAGAGCGTAGCAATAAAATTGGCTGAGCATCATCAAGAAAAGACAATACTTCTGCAGTTTCGCTAGTGGCAGCAGGTTCTGCATGTAAATAGGGTGATGACACGTAAGAACATTCTCACATGGGAAGCTGCCCTATATTTGGTTGCAGGCAGCTCCCATCAGTCACCAACTTGCAGCTGCCATTAGTGTGGCGTGCCTGCTGCTTCTCAGGAGTTTACAGCAGTGCTCTCTTCAGAGTTGCCACGTACAGGCAGTCAGATGGCTTTCTGACACTCTTGCATGACCCAGGGCTCTCCTGCTGCTGTTCTGAAGAATGAATCCTGCAGCTGAACAAATGAGGGAAAGCCAGTTTTGTTCCAGCTCCTCTCACCTTCCTCCAAACCCCAGATGGACACTGCAATCTTTCTGCAACAGCTGTGAAAGGAAATTCAAGCCTTCATGTCAAGGCCATAAAATCTGTAGTCTACCAATGGCCTGGCTTCTCCTCTTCTTCCTGGCTCTCTACTGAGCAACCCGTCATTAAGAGTATCTTAATGAGAGATTCCCTAACAGTATAGAGAGTCTTAGCTCATGTTCCTAAATCTCTCACTATGTATGACATACCTGCACCATCCTGTAACTTTCACTACTATTACTGAGAAAATTTGTAGTGCAAGACCATAAATGGGAATAGGATTGCCAGATAAAATGGCTGTTAGAATTTGCTCTGGAAAATCCAGCTATTATTCTGAGACTAAAAATATAAGTAGTAAAGAAGCCAAAACAAACGACTTTGAGAGAAAAACAGGGCAGTAAGGTTATCCCGATTGTGCTTGCAATTTAACTTTCAAGGTTTTTTACATTAAACCTTGCTAGTTACATTTGTTGATAGTAATGGGGAGAGACATTCCTTATAAAGAGGAGAAACTCAGTCAACTTAATTAATATGCACAAAGTGCCAAAGGAATTTGTCTTTAAGAAAGCAACTACTAGACTGATTACCAAGGTTAAGACTCTGCTAAATGAGTCAGAATTTAAAAGTACTTTTCCTTTTGGCCTAAACCAAACTGTTAATGCCATATGGCATTAGTTATGGCATTAGTACATGATGTGCAATCAACATATAAAAAAGGTTCTATTTTACTCATCAGACACACCTTAGAATTGCCTCTAATTTTAGGATGAACAAGAATGCATTTATATATCCCCAGACTGCTTTGTTTATAACACCTGCACTAGGTGCTAAAGGGAAAGAACCTTGCTTTCCTAAATAGAACAGCTTCACAGATGTGTTAAAGTGCATTAACCTTATACTGCTTAGAAATCTGAATTAGGCAGGTGAACATGAGACAAAAGTGTAGAAAAAAAAGAACTTAATGTAATCAGAAGGCACTAGAGACAAGACTCAGATTCTCTAGCAGCACAGAATGAATAAATAATAATTAATTTTCAATCCTGAAATATCCCTTCCTATCTGGGCATTACTCAGACAGACAACACAGAATTGTGTGGTTAAGACTCAAGCTCTACTAGTTTAAGTAGAGCAAAACACTATAATAAAATAATTGAGTAGAATCATGATAAAAACAGTACTTAGCAATAACGTGTTGAGAACTCCACTTGGGCTCAGGAAGTACCAGAGCTTCGGGGGTGATTAATCATGGTGGGGACCTACATTCTTTAAAGGCAGCACCCTGCTCACAAAATCAGTGGTGGCTTGAGACAGTTGCAATTAGAAACGGCACAGGCACTAGAAGAAGCTCAGTTTCCAAAAAACCAAAGTTTATTAACATAGATATTAAACCCCTCCTAAAACCAGAAGAAGTCCCCCACACTTATGAACTGTTGATTCAGTTTTTCATTAAGACGCTAATGCAAATTATGACTGTTACTATTTAGAACGGCAAATGCTTGCTGCCTTGAAAACAACATGCTCAAGGGATGTGACATATCCACGGCATATGAAAATCTGTGTTTTGTTGATTTTCCTTTTG
Organism: Falco naumanni; assembly: GCF_017639655.2. Lineage (NCBI taxonomy): Eukaryota > Metazoa > Chordata > Aves > Falconiformes > Falconidae > Falco > Falco naumanni. The sequence continues at coordinate 16,061,991 of NC_054064.1, read as the reverse complement.
CAGGAACTGATTTTCTTTCCAGGGTGCTGACTGTAAGGGCCAACAAAATTAACTTGGTTATAAAACCAGCATACTATTGAAGTTTAGGAAGACACTTACAAAGCCCCAACTCAAGAAAATAAAAAAAACCCACTTATTTTTTTACTTTTTTCTCTTCTTTTTCCCTCAGCAGTTCACACTACAACATGGATGACTTGCTCTCTGCATTCAGAAAGAAAACTCATATATTTGTTGACAGAAGACAAGAAAGTGAAATAAATAATTGGTTACACCAGTCATTACTGCTAGTTTTGATACACAGTATAATAAACTTAAATACTGATTTTAAAACAATAGAAATAAATTAATTTTTACATTTAAAAATCCTAATTTTTCAAAGTTCAATCCTATCTTACAAAATCCAGGACATAACCAGAAGAAAAAAGCAAGAGTTAAAAATATCTTTAAACAATTAAGTAATAAAAAAAAGGCCTTTCCTTTTTCTGGCTTTTGCATTTCAGCAAGGAAATATGGTGACAGCTTTTATCACCTAGACCTTCTTGCTAGACAGCACATATTCTAGTGTTACAGCTGGAATCACAAAAAGGTGTCTGGGTTAGTAACCAAGTTAACCATTTATTTCTCAGCTGATAGTACAGGAGGCTGAAGACACTCATGCCGTGAATCAGATATTTCTGTATTTCACTTTATAAGAGGTAACAGTAACGTCTAGAAATGAAGCAAGCAAATTAACATCACGTAAAGTTTCATATTTTGACTGGCTGCCAACAACAAACAATAGCTCTTCCCTGACTTTATCCTGGAGGTTCAGTAGAACATTCCTGGCCTCCAGATTATCAACAGCAGTTTGCAAAGGGTCCTCTTACCCTGCTTACACTGTATCAATTACACTTTACTATCAAAAGTTATCAAGAATTTCTCTCAACTGAGTATTTCTTTAAGCCATTGTCTTCTGAATTTAGTCATTACTTGTAGTATGTTCCTGCTTTTCCTGAGGAGCCTAAGCTCCCAGGGTACTGACGTATCACAGCCTTCCTCATTACCATCAGGTTAAGAACACTGCAACATGTTCATTAATTCTCAAATTCTTTAATGATATCATGACAAACAAGTGTCACCCTCATTAAGTTTATTAGCATTTTTTCAATTGTATGCCTGCTGATATGACAGAAGTCTTTCCCACTACTTCAAAACTTAGTTCATAAGATTTTCAATACTTCCTCTAAGCTCCAATTGTTTCATGAACATGGCACAAGCGGGTTTTGTTTTAGGGTTTTTTTTTTTCTATTGGAGACAACATTTTAGAGACTGGGAATTCCTTCTAGGCTTTCTAGACAAATCAGAACTGCAGTACCTGGAGAAGACTATTTTTTTCACCCCATTCATTTTCAAAAATTTTTCTGACAAAATTAACATCCTTGCTGTTACTATACTTCCCTTGTGAAAGGCCTGGGAAGTTTGTTCTTGTAACATCTGCATGTGCAGAAATATAGCTAGTTCAGTACGTTTCTTCATGGACTGTCATTCTCTTAAGAATAGAGACAGCAAGACACAGAAGTAACTTTCACAACACTGCAGGAAAGGAAAAAATATCATTCTTCTCATCTGATCTTTGATTTTATATTTTCTAGAACTTCTGAAATGTCATCAAGCTGCAAGCTCACATAGAAACGTACTAAGCTAAATACAACATGACCTTATGTGTGTGCAGTCTCAGACTTCCAGAGATGCTTTCAGAAAGCCTTTCAACAAGCTCTGCCCTACTTCAACTAATATTCACTAAATCAAGCTACATATTATTATTAAATAGCTTATTTCACATCTCCAACGTAAATTACCCTCAAGTAGCATGATCAGATCCAGAAGCAAAAAGCACTGGGTGAACACTGCATTGTTTACAGATTTTCATCTGTAAGGGTTGAAAGACACGGCAGTACAGCAAAACCTCCCACCAGTGCTCACACTAGGCAATGGCTCTGTATAAGTATCATTAAATCTTCCCTCACTGCCTCGCTGTGACTGTTTTTCTAAGCAGAAGTTGAGCACCAATCCACCCTCCGTTATTTAAAACAATAAAAAAAGAAACATGCAAACACTGTCACAACCTTCTTTGCAGGGCTTTGAGGAGACCTTTGAGGATCCTCCACAAAACTTCATTTCACTGCATTTAGCAGTCGACAGGATTACACCACACCACACTGCAGCTCTGACAGCAGAGCACTGCACTCAGCACGCTGCCTTCTTCCCAGTGCCGTGTCAGGACCTTCAAGCCTCCACACAGATTTGCCACCTAAACCACTGACTTTAACCTGGCTTCCTGCATGAAGGAAGATGTGGCAACCTCCTCTTTTACAAGTGGCTTTAATCTAATTTCTGTGGACGTATGTTCGTATCTCAGCTAAGACTCACACTGCTGCCATCTTGACAAGGGGCTTTACAAAGTCACAGAGGGAAGTCCGCTCTGATTAATGGCAGTGCAAAGCAAGAAACTACTGCTGCTGATGATCAGCTGCAGACTATGTTTAAGCGCTATGATTGTGTCTGAGGCAATATCTAACAATTTTATTCAGCAAACAAACATTTTAACTCCGAGATTCTAAGTAATTTTAAGAAAATGGTTCCATTTTGGCTGCCTGCATGTACACAGACAGCTCTAACAGATTAAACTAATCTCTCCTAATTAGATTTTTTACATCACAATTGGATGATGGTAGGATATATTTGTTTTCTATGTTCAAGCTGTGACTGTGACCCATTTTTCCTCTGTAAAGCATGGGATCTTTGAATGTAAACAGAGAGAGCTTATGTAAAGCCTATCATTTCACATGGGATGGGGAAAATACAGTTCGGTTTATGGAGTGCACTGCACAATTTCTCTGGTAGCTCTACCCACAGTTGTCACTATCACTTAGGGTTTTCCTAATGATCTGTAGTTTGCTGCCAGTAGTAGCAAAAAAGGAGGCGTTCCATGTACTTATCAGAACATAATGAAAGCACTGAGTGGCAAGAGATACGGTGATAGTTCTTGCATCATTCCTGCAATAGATATGTAATAACGTAAAAGTTCCCTGTAATGTACCTCATGAACACATACATGCAATACCTCAAGTCATATGGTATGTGTGTTCCGTTACCCCTTCACCTACATACACCATAGTTTTAACAGCTGTTTTAAAAGCCAGCATTTTACTACTTTTATTTCCAAACTTATTCCGGACACTTGACTACAAAGTCAGATCTGGTTAAATGCTGTTTGTTCAGCAAACTATGAAAACATCACTAGTAAACTCTCCAGCAACACAACCAAAGATTTCCCTAAAATGAACAGAATTTAAAAATTACTTGAAAAGAAAGCTTTGAAAATATGCACACTCATGCGTACCGGGTGTGCCCATGGGCCAACACTTCTTTTCAGGAATAAAGCTTTCCAGCATTATGACAAATTCTTAACTGGCAAGATGTTTTTTCTTATACACGTCACTAGACACAGTCTCATGAGAGAGCTAGCACAATTAATGCCAACACAATTTTACCCAGGCAAACTGTAGGAGTGTGCATGTGTAAATGTATCTTAAATAAACAGATACACCTGTGTGTACGTAAAGAAAATTACACATACGCAGGCTGGGGGTTTCTGAGTTAAGCTTTTCACCCAGCTACCTTAAACAGGTGGGGAGAACACAAGCTGAAGGTTTATAAATTTTTCCTAATGTGTTTCAGAGGCTTCCCTCCATAAAAGAGTAACCTGAAGGACAAGAATGGGAACTTCTGGCAAACTGGGGTCAAATGATATTTCTTAGATAAGGCTGCTGTAAAAGAGTTAAAGAAAGGAGTTGGAAAGCGAGGAAACTAGTTGTACCACTTGAATAGATGGCAAAGAACACGTGCCAAGAAGTGAGTATACCCAGAAACTGGTGGAAGCTGTATTATTCACAAGGTCAGTGATAGAATCGTTCAAGGACAGTGCTGACAAGAAACCAGACAGAATAAGAAAAGGCCCAGTGAAACGTCCATTTGTAAGGTGCATTTCTAAGAAAAGACAATCAGAATTGGCAGACTCCTCCACACATCAAACACAGGGAAATGTGGCGTCTTGAACAGATCCTGTCCATGTCCAAACCCAGTGTTGGGCTAATCACCTCAATCTGGCTTTAAACAAGCACAAAGGATACTAAGTGCAAACTCAGAAGGCATGTTTTCTACTTCTGCTGTAAGCCAGTTTACTTTGCAGACACTCTTCTGACATCCACCAGCATAAGGACTGAGAAGTGAGGCTTTTCCTAGCATTCACCTTCTTCCAACATTTTACATTCTGTAAGATTTGGGATGGCTTTTTCTTCTACCTGTGAGTAAAATCACTTTTCAAGGATCCCACACATCTCTCAATTAGAATCAGAACTCCTCTCTCTCTTGCAAAATTAAGTGGGTACACAGAATATTTTATTGAGAAAGGCTTGTCTCCAAAGCATCCTTCTGTGAAACTTATTTCCACGTTGACATTTATATAAAAATAGCATTATCTGTAAATATCAGACATCCCCCCCATCCCAAACTTTGCTAGTAGAAAGTTGAAATGGTTTCAAATGTCCCATTTTCCCAACATATTAAGTCCAGGTGTATGCTGACAAGTAGGATGGCCCAGCGAGGCAGATTTATAGTGTGAGTGCTGAGACCCAGCACCCACAGATGATGTGTCTAGGGGTTACTTCAGATGATCTCCAATCTGGCCCCATGGACTGAATGTGCATTAGCAGCTGCCGCACATCAGGTACACTGCTGAAGCACATGCTCCAGTTTAGCCTTATCCAAAAAGAATAAAGTTTGTGTGCTCTGAGATCACTCTGTACGGTGAACCACAGTGGCATGTAAAGGAGTCACTTCAAAAGCAGAACATGCTCCGAACTAAGTTACCAATGTTAGTGTACCCACACTAACTGCCTTCACAGAGCATTTTGTGTCAGCTTTCAGAGGAACTCCGTTAGGCCTCTGCTACATAGACTACAGAAGCTAAAGAACTAATAGATTTACAAGCAAGACAAGGAGTTCTTAAATAGAAGCAATAAAACCCCTGGAAAACTTACCACAAAAATCTTACCTCATGTGCGAGTGCTGCTGTGCTATGGGAAAGGGAAAGGTTTCTGAAGGAATATTCAGCTTGGTTGCAGAGAAACACATATCTTAGAGGCAGTTTGTGCTTGCAGAGTAACACTGCTCAGTTTTAAGGAGATTGTTTTAATCCCCTACTCGATACATAACAGCTCAATCTGCAAGTTTAAAGGCTCCTGAATAAAAATCCTCCCAAATATCCAGTATGAGCAGCACAAACACAACAGTCTGCACTAGGGGCTACTTCCGAAGGCGTTTCTTCAGATCTAAACAAACCCTGTATTTGAAAAGATGGTCTCAGAAGGGTAGTTCTGGTAGCATAGGGGCCCTGCTAAACAAACAGCTGTCATGACTAATTAGGTCAGTGACTTATGGAAGTCGGTACTCTGCCAAAGCTTTAAGAGGGATGAGGCAGCGCATTATGACTTCAGAAAACGCAATTACCAAGCAAATCTGACACAGAAAGGTTTCTTCCGCAGAGGACAAACCGCAGGGTGCTGGCATGACCCAGAGCCTGTCACTTGGGGCAGGTGGGTGGAATTACTGCGATTCAGCTGGAGAGAAGCCATTTCAAACACAAAACCTAGGGAAATCAGCATCAGAACCTAAAGAAACAATAGGGCCCATTAGTAACATTTCCAGTCGAAAAGAAAGCCTAAGTCTTTTCCCCCCGGCTGCCGGCTCTGCCGCCGCGGCCAGTCACGTCCCTCCTCAAGCCGCCGCCTCAGCGCCCGGCGCCCCCAGCCCCGCGATGGCGGGAGGCGGCCACGCCCGCCGCGGCGCTTCCTCACCCGCAGGGGAAGGCGCGGAAGGCCCCAGGGCACCAGCCCCAACCCAAAACAGCCCTGACATCAAGCTGCAAACGTTTACAAAAGTCTGCGAACTAACAAGTCACACACCGGCCCCTGAGCCGCTGCCTCGCAGGCCCCTGCAGGCTGCCCCGGTCCCTCAGCGTGGCGGGAAGGTTCTGGAAGAACTCTGGCCACCACCCCGCAGGCGCTCCTGTGCTGGCACTGTGCTGGGCAGCAGGGTCACAACTCCTAAGCTTCCAAGGTTTTCATTTCGAAAGAAGTGCGCTTCCTCCTTCAGTTGCATTGCATAAAGAGTTAAAGGCATCACAAACCAGCGGCGTGCATAATTCTTTTGAAAGTGTGCGACAAGTTTTTCATAAAATAATGGGGTTTTATGAGCCACCTGTGCACCCCCACGCAGAGCACGCAGCGGGGTGCAGCGCTCCCCGGCTCCCAGCTGAGCCCACCAGTAGCTGCCCAGCTATGGGAAACACTGAACGAAGAACCAGGGCAGATTTAAAACAGCAGAAACCTTTCACACTAGCAAAACACGGAAGCAGATGGTACATAAAAAGCAATATGGTAACTGCCAGTAACTGGCGTTACCACTTGGCTGATGTTCATCTGTTTCTCACAGGTGAGTATAGGCTCCCTGACCCTCCATCACTGCAGCCTGCTCTGGCGAGTATTGGAGACCCTCCATCCAACTAGAGGAACAGCTTTTAATTATAACCTCAAGCTATTAGCATGTTCAGTGCTAGACATATGCTAAAACTTTAAAATATAGTGAGACAATAGATTTCATGGTAGTTAAATAAATTAGCTATCTCATAGCCCTGATCTGTACTGACCAGCACTACCCTTTCACAGCTGTGCTATGAGGTTCTGATACAACACCTGTAATTTTTCATTAATGCTATTTGCTGCTCCTTAACCAGTTGTGTGGGGTCTCCCTCCTCCTCCATTTTTCTAAGTGGAACAAACTATGTCAAGAAGCCTTTATCCCTCCTCTCATTTTATTATGCAACTCACAATACCAGTCTGGGCAGATGGAATCTTCAGATTTTCCGTACTATGAGGCAGCTCCCCAAAGGAAGGGCTCCGAGCATGGCCAGGGCAGCCCAGTGGTGGCAAGGGCTTTGCCAAGAGTGCAAGCCATGCTTCTGTGGAAACGTGACAAGGAATCAGAAGTTCAGCGTTGCGGGTTTAGTATCTTTTGCTCTGGAAACTGAAATCAGATTACGCCCACTGAATGCAGCGTGGGATTTTATCTGGGATATTTTGGGAAAAAGGATAAAGGGAATGCAGTAGGAAAGCCCAGCGTATTTTACATTGTAAAAGCAGAAAAGCAATTCTTTGCTTTTCGTGTCCTCCAAGAGCCTTGTATCAGTAGCAATTACCAGGCTACAATCACTGTACTCTATAGTATGTGAGAGAGGGTCAAGCTAATTGTAATCTCATTGAGAAAAGCGTACCACCCCCCATCCCCAGAAGACAGATGCAGCAGAGTACTATCCTATTACAAAGGCCAAATGTCTGTGTTTTAATAAGTTAGAAGAAATCCAGATATGGAAGCCATAGAGTCACTGAAATGTTAACAAGTTAATATATTTTAAAGCAAATAACACAGTGTACACATAAAAACCATTTAATACAAAGTGAAAACCATTAGATGCACCTACTAATGCAGGTTTTTGGTTATTTTCAGTTCTTTCACTGAAACTTGGAAGCAATGCTCTTCATTTCAGTTACACCAGGTTAAGTAGTGAAACTGATCTACAGCAAGCAAATCACTGCCTTTTCATTCACCCGGGAAAAACAGCACCACCGCAACTGACAGTCTCTCCACAAGGCCATCCAAATGAAACAGGCTGTGCACATTTGCCCCACTCGCTAAGCTATACAAGAAACCAGATGTGGATTGATTGCTGCTTCTAAATAGTAAAGCTCAGTAAGTGCATCCTTGCTGTACAAAAAAAAAAATAATAAAGTGACAACATAGGAGACTGGCAACAGATAACCATGTCTGCCTAAAATATACACATATGGTACATAATTATGGGGCGTGCTGGCCAATACGTAAGTCTGTTCAGGAGCAAAGCTTTAATTGCACAGATTAGAACACCGAACAAATGCTTTTACAGAGCAAAGCACAAGCTTTGGTTTATGCTTAGACACTGAATGTTAAACCTTCCATTTTTATTATAATGTCTATTATGAAAAATGGCTCCTTTCACTGCTACACGCAATAGTTGTTTCTCTATGGGTAAGTACTCCAATTCCATACAATGAAATGAAGATCAGTGCCTTATTTGATGAACCCATTAGCTGTATCTAGACTGGGAATGCATTAAATCTTTATGAAAAGCTACTGAATTACAAAAAAGCTTGACTTAATTCTTTCACAATTCCCTAGCCCTCCCCCCCATTTTTAAAATGCTGCATATATAAAAATAACTTCAATATGGCACAAAAGTAGGATTCTCAAGGGAAGGCAAAGGATAAAGGGGCAAAGGGAAGCCTCCACTGGCAACATCAACAAATTGCATGCAGTCCAAGAGGAATTTGCAGCCTATACAAAATGAGCTTCCCTGTGTTCCAGTTCCTGGATCCTTTTTGGTCTGAGTCTCTGGTAAGTAGGCTTCAGATCTGTGGGGTGAGTGTCTTCTGAGCTAGTTGTTTGTTCATTTGTGTTTTGTTCAGTATCACCTGATGGAATTGCAGAGCTCCTAGCCTGTTTCACAGTATTATCCTGGTGAAGCACAGAGCTAGCACTGGCTGGTGCACAAGCTTTAGCAGAAGAACCCTCTTCATTTTGTTTTGATTTGTTCGAGGGTGGTTTATAAAAGGTCCCTGGGGGTGGTTGCAATGTTCTTGGTGCTCTAAAGGCAGCAAGAGGATTGGCATCAGGACCATTCCCTTCTGTTGCAGTCCTTCCTGACCTGACAGAAACAGAATATGGCTTACTAGGAAGCATGGCATTAGCTGCACTATTACCAGTGCTGCATGACGAAGATAAAGCACTTGCAGTTCCACTCTCAAGTGCTCGGTTCTCCTGGGGCACATTAGTCACAATCATTGCTGTTCTTGATGTGATATCATACTGTTTATATTGCTTGTCCCAAGTTTTTCGCAGCATCTGGGTGTCATAACAAGGAATTCTGCAGCAGGTATTAACAGCAGGGAGTGCCCTCACCTCTGAAACTTCTTCAATAGTAGGGCTCCTGCCAAGCTTCTCTGGACTTACTGTTCCTGCATTTCGTGAATTTCTTTCATTCAAAACACATGGAGGAAGTATTCGGTCTACAGGTAGGCTCACAGGGCGAGTAGCTGGTTTTGTCCTTGGAACCCGCAATGGAACTTTGGTAATCTGACGGTTAGATTTTGCAGGAAATAAGTTAATTTTACAGCTGTCTTCACCTAGAGAAACAAATGAATCATTTCTCTCTGAAGTTGGACTCGCAGCATCACCTAGAAACACAAAGAGATGTGACTAAATCTTTACAGCAAATAAAGAGAAATCAGCAAGCTTTTGCCAACAGAATATGAACTTTAGTAAAACACATACTGTACAGACATAAACAAGGAAAACATGAAGGAGAAAACAGGCCAAAGAGAGAGTGCACTTTTTGTCTGATGCTTTCCCATCCCTGAATATTTTCAGTTTTAATAATGTTTCAGAATGTTGCGCTATTAATGTACAGGACATGACTGAACTGGAAACACCAGCTGAAAATCAGTATCTAATTAAAAGAGATCATGTACAGTTACTCCTAAATAGATGAAATCATGTGTATGTTAAAACAAAACACTGTAACAGCACAAGCAGATAAACAGAAAAAAATATCTTATAGAAGATAGGTTAACAAACCTGGCTTTTTTGGAGCAGAAACATTAATATCCAAAATGCTGGCAGCTGATGATTCTATCAGAGAATTACTCTTCTCAGAGCCTTCTGGTTTAGTTCCAGTGAGTGGCTGTAATACATATTCTGGGGGACAGGAAATGGTCAAAACATGTTAACTGCTGGATACTGGTTTGCAGCACCATTGTGGATTTCAGGAATCCAGTGTCACAGCACAATTATATATGTTTTTTCTTAAAAAGGGAGAAAGCAAAAAACACCATTGTATTCTCTTACCAAATACTTTACGCTGATTCCATAAACACAGGTTTCTTGAAAGCCTTTAGAAAGATTTAACTCTCTGTTCCTCTTACAAAGATAAGACAGCATATCAAGCAGTGATAAGAGCGTTTTATCACATGCTTCTGTCTGAACTGAAGGGCTGCATCCACTATAATCCAATGTATGCATGACTGCTTATTCACCCACCCCAAGACTTTAAAGTGCACTAACCAGTTACAGATGTATCTACTTGTTCTTTTGTATTCTTGCTGTTGTTCGACTCCAACACCAATGTAGCTGTTTCTGAAGCTCTGCTTTCACTTGGAGCTATCAGAATACCCTGTTAACAAGAGTCAGAGCAGAAGTAAATGAGAACTCAAGAGGAAAGGCACTTCTTAAAAAAACTGACAAAGATTTAACAGAAATGTGCTCTGGAATGCTGCAGCGTTTGACATGGAAGTTAAGATGGCACAGGTAACACAAGAAAAAGTTACTCACTTCCTTCACAGCAACAAATGACTTCCTCTGCTGCTGTGGCTCCCTCTCTTGTGCTGATACAGCAGCTCTGACTGTAACGGCAGCTTCTTCAGACTGAGATGTGCTCAGAAGTGGTTTCAATGAAACATCAAATATCTTTTCATAGTACATTATGAGCAGCTCCACCACCCGGGCCTGGTAAGGGTAATCCACAAGTGATGACAAAGAAACCGTAGCATCTGTTTGACGCGGCCTGATCAGAGTTGGGCCAAATATTATGCCAAGGTTACTGGCTGACATTTTATTTTCATCAGACTGTTCTGTAACCCTGCATAAAGAAGGAAAAAAAAAAAACAACCAACAAACCAAACCCCCAAGAGTTAGAGGGTTTTACTACTTCAGAAGTATTTTAGATATTAAAATATTCTGTCTATAGAGACTAAAAGACAATAAAAAACCAAAGGTGGTTTGGTAGGTGGGAAGACTTCAGTGCAGCCTGCATTTAACAACAGCTTGGACTAGGCACTTTCCACACAGGCTGTTTTTATGTCCTACTCTGTTAATGTTATTAGGGGCTATTTGGAATTTTTGGGCTTGGGGAAAAGAACGTCTCTCTCATTCTAAATAATAATACACCTATAGCCCAATATTACCCATTTTTATTGGCAGTCATCATCTTGGTGCATCCTCATTATACATCATCAATACAGTCCAGCATTTGGACAACAAGGAAGTGAAATGTAATTGGAGAATGGTTATTAACAGACATGATACAAGTTTCAATTTTCTGTTAATAGCCACCAAATCACTGCCCTGACTGGGCCATATCCTCATTTAAATCACACCTAAGTCCCTGCAGCTGCCACTAGTTACCACCTGCTGACTGCAATGTTAGAAGAGAATGTTAGCAGAGAATCAAGAGTAATTGATTCCTTCCCTCCTTTCTTTCCATTTCATATTCTTCTCTCACCTTAGAATTCATTACATAGGAAAGAAACAGCAACAGAACAATGTTTTCTAAGGTGTATGTGACTTCTTCCTCTACAGTTATCAAAAGGGTACAAGAACTCCCTAGTATGCAGCATATAACAGTTTATTCTTCAAATCAGTTTGCATTTTAAGTCTTTTCTCACCTGTGAAGGTGTCCAACAAGGTACTGAAGAGTGTTATAGTTTGGTACAGGCAGTTGTTTCAGAAGATCTTTAATTTTAATGATGATCCTATTCAGTTCAATACACATTGACTGTCTTTTCTTTGATCTGGGGCTAGCTTGTTTAGCATCCAATTCCTCATTAACATTCTGGCTTTCTTTTGCAAGTCCAATGAACTCATTGTAAAGCCGAAACAAAATCAAGGGTTCCGGAAGCTGAAGAAATAATAACATTTCAGAAACACACTCAAGCCTGAATTTTAACCACTTTGTTTCTTTCCAGTTTTTCTTCAATTTTGTCTTATCTAGCATCTTTGCTTAGATGATGGCATTGTTTAATCCTTGTTCATTAGCTCTAACCACAGTTTGTCAAATCCAATCCCAGCTAACAATAACACTCCTCCCCTACACCTTTCTCTGGAAATCTTTTGCTAGCCCTTTCCTGCAATAGATTCAAGACTGAGCATTTATCAATACAGGTACAGATTTCAAGAGGGCAATTGCTGCGAAGTAGGGTGTCACACTGCATATGCATAAATATCATGATAATAGAGCAGTTATACTAGCAAAGACTGGAAAGATAAGTATTATATGTGGCGTCAAGTTTGGTTCACATTCCATTTTCTTATTCTCTCAGTATGAAAATGAATAATTAATAAAGAAATACAGAAAAGACAAAGCCCTCAAGCCTGACCTGACTATTTGCGTTGCCCAGCTTAGATAAAAACAGAAAATAGGAACACTAGATGAAACTCAAAATGATTAGCTTTAATAGCCTCAAATAGAGTAACTCGGGATTCTGTCTATAAGTGTCTTAACTGCATGTTTCTAGCACTGCTCCTGCATTTAAAATGAGCAGGTTTACCTAAAACCCACACCAACAGGACAGCTACGAAGGAAGTAAGACGACCAGAAAAAAACATGTTATTTGACTTTTTTTTAATTATGAGCCTTATTCCTAATACAGTACAGTGCCTCAAACTGGTACCCCAATATGATGTATATAATATGCTACCTTTTTATTTGCTTAAGTAGGAAGAGAACATCTTTGCAATTTTTCAGAAGCACTTAATGGTGATGATCATAGGATTGGAATGCTCATCTCTGACAGCCAGTGTAAGGAAGAGGACAGGACCCTGCAGCTAAGGATTATTCCTTTCAGGGTCAAGTTTTCAGACTGACTCAGAAATCTCACTGGGCAACATCCCAGATTCATTTTTTCAGATACATGCTTTTGGGAAACTCAATCACGAAGTTTTAAAGCCCCATTTTGAAAGAAAAAGATGGATAAATCCTCTATAATGAGCACATCATCATGACCATTGTGTTTCATGAAATTTTTGTTAGCATATATTAACAGCAATACATTAGCATCTGTCTGTATGAGGAGGCAAGAATATGGGAGAGTTTTAAGCTTTACGTAAGACAGGCAAATTCAGTGACCAGAAGAAAGGTTTTAGAAATTAAAGCAAGTGGATAAACAAAAGCTTGTTCTGTGTATGGTACTAATATTTAAAGAGACACTATGCCCAAGTGGAATACAGACTGTAGCACCAGCAGCTTTTCCCCGTCCCTGTCATGGGCTCCACGTGAAAATAAAGAAGCCTACTGCAAATACACAATGCGCTCCTTTAATCTTCTGCTGCAGGACTGCTGAAAAAGATTTCTTTTTCCTCTTGTACTGAAGAAGTATACTACACTATGGTTTTCCATCTGGCCTCTCAAGTACCTACCTGGCGGAGATACAACTTGAGAACATTGCTGATATCATGTGCGTAGAGTTCTGAGAGCTCAACCAAATCCTTTCCATTTTCAAAAGCTTGACAAAGCTTTTCAACTCTTGACTTGGCTCCATTCACACGATATATACCCTGAAATTAAAGGACCAGTACAACTCTGTTTTAATTTGAAAGACAAGTGTTTTAAAAACACAGATGGTATCAACAGTACAGCATTAAAATCTTAAAGAGTTTGTTATGTGTGTGTGTGGGTTTTTTTAAAAAAAAGATTGTTCATACTTAAGTTTTATAAACAAACTTGAGCATACCTTGACATTGAGCGCTCTGCTTTCAATTTCTGACGTACACTTTTTGATGATGAAAGGAATGCCATCAGGAACATTTTTAGCAGCTTGGGTAAATTCCACTCCAAACAAGTGAAGCCTTCCATGAAGTTTTTTGTGCCCACATTGAATAGCTAAAGTCTCTAAACATTTTTTATGGCATGCAAGCGAACACTACAGGGGAGGAAAAAAAGCACATGGTTTGATACAATCTGACACCATAAGAAATATCTCTGCTGTTTGTCACCCCATATGTGAACAAAAGGAAAGATTTATCAGTCTGTTGTGCTTTTGCTTTAAGTTCACAATGATTCTACAAGCCTCAAAGCCTCTGTACTTCTTATACAGAAAAATAATGCGAGTTTTCAAAACTCCCAACTTTACATAAATCCCAAGCAGCTATTGGAAGTACTTTATAACTTACCTCCTCACATTCAGCTCCGTGAAATACCACTAAGCTGTCACATTCTCTGCATTTAGATGGAGCTCTCAACTTCCGCAGTTTGTGTGTTTGTGCTGCTTTGGACATATTAGCATTTCTAAAAGGTCCTGGAGAATTTGCAGTTTCAGATGTCAAATCATTTAAACCTGGAGAAAATTTTCCCTGTTTAAGTCATTCTAATAACTACTATTGGGATAGGGTATTTACCCTGATTTTTTAGAACCATGGTGCAGAACACAGAATTCTTAAAGTAATAGCAACTATCAAAGCAAAAACATTTCAATCACAATGAAGCAAAACCATGTTACAGTTTACCTAACAGATACATTACCTATCAAATAATCTTACATAAAAGTAGAATCAAACAGTTTTGCATTTTTAAGTATTTGAGCTTTCTCCTGTACTAATGGTATTGAAAATATTTGGACGTTTAATTACAAGCACCCTACAGTTCAGGCAACTATTCATGAAAGTCTCATTCTATTTATCTCAAAATCCTGTACCAGAGAATAAAAAAATGACATTATGGTTTGGTCTGTAATGTTTCTGAAATACTTTAAATAATAATACTTTGCAGCAGGGAAGAATCACCACACGTTCTCATCAGGCCCCATTTAAAATAATCATCTCAGCCTCCTACAACAACATCAAGGTATTTTCTAGATGATTCTAAAACAGAATAGCAACAGGTGCTTTTTGTGATCAATTTTTCAAGCAATTTACTTAAAATGCTATTAATAATTCTGTGAACCAAGATCCTTTGTTTTACAGATAAATGTATGAGGTAATTTTAACTTAACTGCCCAGAAAGCTTCTTTAAGGCACAAGTATTGATTAAACAATACCACTCCAAGTGAAAGTTTCCATTAATTAGCATTTTTCCAAGCTTTAAATCTGGATCTAAATTAGTATTGTTAACCATAGGCTCATTCCTAGAAGGCAAAGTATACGTTTAGGAAATAAGGACTAACTGAAGAATTTCCTAAAGGATTTACTGAGCAAGTGCCACAAATATTTCAGAACTAGTCTGTAAATACTGCTGAATTCCCATAGAATTCTGATAATCCAGTTATTCAGGTTTCAGTACCTGTGGCAACACTGTCCTTCTACAGTCAAAATTATTTCGAAAATTAGAAATGGTCTGGTCAAATCTGGGGCAGATTACTAAACTTGTTCAGGTAAACTGAAAAGGGTAAAATCTCTGTCATACCTTAAACGTTTGGATCCACTTTTTCCTAACTCACCAATTACCAACTCTCTGTATCTGTGTATTTCACTTCAAAGTTTAGAAATGATCTTACATACCACAGTGCCATGCAGCTAATTTTAATTGCAAATGTCTGGAGGGGAAGGTTAGTGGATCATTTATGTTTACCTCAGGAGGGTGAAGACACTAGAAATGTTCGAAGGTTGTGCCTATAGTTAGTCTAAACGTATGAAGACAATTTTGCACCACTTCATTAAAATGACCTGCAAGTTGTTCTTCAACTCTCAACCTCAACTGGATGCACACTGTATTGAAAAACAACGCTGCTGGCAATCACAGCCTTGTTAACGAACTTTTCTTAAGCACATCAAAAAAAAAAAGCCACACTATAACAAAAAGCATCTTCTGGGGACTTCATGTATGGAAACAACATTACCACAGTCTGAAGGAGATGGTGGCTCTCTTTCATCAAGATCATCTGCAGATGACATAGTACCAGTGGAAGGTGTTCGGGGGAGTCGTCTTTTAAAATCCCCTAGTAGATGAGAAAAATTTTCAGGAAGCTCTAAGTATCAGTTCCACCCAACTGCTCATTTTCATTACAGGCTCTATCCAACACTTGCTAAACTAACAATGATTTCTCCATTAATGCAAAACAGTCTAAAGAAAAGACTTCAAATTAGTATAGCAGTGAGTGTAGCTGTACCTGGACTAGCAGATGGAGAATCCATGGACCGTGACTCGCTGCTCCCCCCTGCACTTTCAGAATCACTGCACATTCCTCCACTCTGGTTGCCAACTGACCACGATCTAAATGGTGGTGGCCCTCGTGTCACTTTTGAAAAGAAAACCCACAAATTCCAAATGTCAAGGATGAAATTACATTATTTTATTTTTGTTTAAAGACTGTTTATATTCAAAATAGGAAAATACTGCAAAAGTTGCATGAACATGCAATATAGTAAAAGAAACTACAGCATGTATTGCTGTGAACACTTTGGGATGTGAGATAATGAAGGTCAGAAACTTGATACTTGTGCTTTTGCAAAAGACCTGAAACCAACATAACATTTACAAAACAAATGGATTTTTGATTGCTGAAGTTAATTGCGATAGTTTAGTATACTGAGCTTGACAGTACTTGCTGTTTGAATCTCATCTCACCTTTCCTGTCAAAGAATTTGACCTTATGCTCAAGTACATAACTGGTTTTATAGGCTTTGAACTTTAAAATACTTTTTAACCTCTTCAGTGCTGTATTTCTGACAGCGAGACATCAAGCACATAATTTTTTTCTGTATTTTTATTTAGAGACGAACTCCATTTGAAATATAGAAGAACTACCTTGGATATCTGTGCTGCTGGAAGACCTCTTCTCTCCAATCTTTTGCGAATGATGATAAATGGGGCTTCCCACATCATCTACTGTCTGTGCAGGATAATCTCCTGAACACTGAGATAAGTTACCATGTGACGTATGGACACTATTGGTTGATTGCTTATTAAAAACCCTTCAGAAAGAACAAAATAATTTGAAGAGTGAGTAAGATAGAACTGAATAAAAAGCCATGCATTTTTTTATCCCTGGGCACTAGGAACGCTTCATTTAATTGCTGTTCATGGACATACATATTTGGTATGTAATTATTGAAGCCCAAATAAAAAAAAATATTCAAAAAAAGGTGGGAATTTTTTTTAAATATATGAAATTTCCTAGTGTTTCCTTCCCACCCCATAAATCAGCTTTTCCATATCTCTGCAAGGTATTATGACTTATTTTGCAGACTTTGTAAAAACAGCAAATGTATTCATCTAAATACAAGAATAATTCAGAGGCTATGGCAATCTACTTTTATGCTTTTCTCTGAAACACTCTCTGCCCAGCCATCAGAATGATTCACTTATAAATGTATAGGTGTTAAAATGCTGTGCTTTTTTAAAAGCACAGAAAATATGTTGAAGCTGCCAGAGCTTATAGTCAGTCCATTGTGAAAATCTGCTCTCACGATATGGACAGAAACAAGTTAAAGTAACGAATGTAAAACGCTGAAGCACCCTGTGGAAAAAATGGCCTGCTAGACAAGTTTAGCAGTCAGGAAGCTGCTCCTTAATCAGTTCTACCCTACCCACCTGAAGAAAATAAGACTTAAAAAACATTAAAAATTGCATTTGTACAAGCTACCGTCCCATAAATAAATGCAGACTTAAACAATAAAAATAATCACTTAAAGTACACGAAGAATCACAAAGTCATGTCAAAGAAAAAAGGCAGGAAGAGGGGAGCAGAAAACACTCCTATAAATCTTAAGCAGTAAATAGCTGGGAAAGCACACAGCATGAAATTTCATGCTCATCAGTTTCTCAGGCAGCTGCATAGTTAAATCCACCTAAGTCCAAGACTGTGAGTATAGCCTAAATCAGTCTTAAAAGGCAGGAAATTTACAGACAAGAACTAAGAATCTCAGCTTTAACATTGAATTTCCTGGCTTTTGTTGGTAGAAGTCTGACTCAAGCCTTAAGGTTTTTTTGTGTTTGGTTTCCTTTTAACAGACTATGACCGATGACGACACTTCCCTGTGTAACTGTGAAACACACAGATTGGAATGGATATTCTGGTGCTTTAGTGCCAAGATGACTATTTTACAAGTTCAAGGTGGAAAACCATTTGGCATACTAACATTAGGAGCTATCTTTTGTTCCCTAGTCTTCCACATTAGCTGTATCTTTTAACAGTAACAGTAAAAACTGCCATTTCACACAGGCTGGAAATTAAGTTACAGCATAGGGACCTGTGGACTCTAAACTCTTTTCAGACACACAAGACAGAAATTGAGCAACACCTCCTGCCAAAAAGTTGCCAAATGTAAACAATATTAAAGAAGGTACTGTAGCAGCAAGGCTTGCAGAAAAACTACCTCCTCAGACTTTCTAAATTGATTATCAAATACTAGTGCCACATCATACTACAGAGTTCGCGATTTGAATTTTCCATAGTAACCAGTATCTATATTTGCATAGTAGTAAATTAATTCCTGCACAATGATTGTCAATGGTTTAGCAAGTCTTATTACACAAAACAATACTCTGCTTCGGAATTTGAAGTTAGGTTTTTATGTCAACATTATATACGACCTACCAAAATATGAGTCAAAGAAATAGAGAATGGTAAAGCTTGGTAAAACACCAGAATTCATTTCAGTCCTCCAAAAACATTGTTTTACTGTTAAAATGTGTGTCTAAGCATTTAGTTCTAAACCAAGCAAATGCCAACTGTAGTTTGGGACTTACCCATCAACTCGGGAACTGTGGGTTTCAAAAGAACCTGATTCAATAAGAACACCTTCCTTCGGTAAGCTTTTCACAAACTCTGAATACTGCTGACCAGGGTCATAGAGTTTGGCACTCTCACAGAGGGACTGGCAGTTAACTGGAAGAGATACAACCTGAGCGTGCTGTAGCTGGAACAGGTTAACTGTTGCCTGTTGGGAGAAAAAAAAAAAGATCACTTACTAGGTATTTCACTTGCACTTTGCTCAACCCAAATTAACATCCCAACAGAAAATTATTTAGACAATAGGACTAGAAAAATTCTAGAAAGTAACACTTTAGGGATGGACTTTGTGCAACATTCCTCAAAGTCAACTGCAAAATCTTCATCTGTAGTATAGGTACTAGTATTATTGTCCATTTTGGGTTATTGAATCCTCCAGGTAGCAAAGGCAATTCCAATGGCTTCCCACTTTGGGTCGATCAAGATAAGCAGCAAGGGTTTTTTTGCTACCAACAAGGCATTTTTCACGCTCTGCAGGAAATTTTGGTCACCGCTACAATGATGAAGTACTTGGCGTTACAAACCCAAAGGAGCTCCATATCACCTTGATACAGAAAAGGCATAAAACTGTCCTGACAGAACAGATTAACTGAATGTTTTCCTTGTTAAATTACATAAAACTTCTAAAATATTTTATCACAAGGCAGAGACCAGGAAAGGGAACAATGCATGGATGCTTCTTCAGTGTTGGGGTTCCAAAGCAGTTCACAATTTAGATATGTTTGGAAGTGACAAATTTGTCTAAGCTTTCTACTGGCCTTAGGGATTGGCTTTTGGGTTGCTTTGGGAGAGGGTGTGTCTATGTGTTTTATTCTTTTTCATTTTCCCCACCCCCTGCTCCAGCATTAAATTGTCTTTGTCTGATCTAAAAGAAGTACACATGTATCGCCATAATGCGGTCCTAAAGCTTTTTTAAAAACTGTGTGTAGATACACTGTTTTGACATTCTTTGCTTATTTACATTACATTAATACAGTAAATTAGTCACAATGGGTCCTGAGTAATTGAGACTGTCATCAAGATTAGCAGGCTCCGTGCTGCAGTGTGCTAATGTCCATTCTGTGCTTGAGCCAAACACCTTTGCTAATGCACTAATGAAAATAATGGGAATGGGAGCTGTACACTTAAAGCAACAGATTAACACTTCTACTATCAGTATTCTTAGAGATATGTCATAAGAATTACGTAGTCAGGGTTCTCCAAGCCAACAGCTCATAAAAAACATTTAAGACTCATCTAATGCCCTCCCTTCTCCCTGTCCCACAAAATCCTAACAGAAAGAGAACATCACAAACAATAGAAGTTTTTCTTCCTTCACTATTGATTTGACCTCTGTCTTTTGAAAAACTTTCTATTTTAAGGCTTTGTCTTAGTCTTAACAATATTTATGCATCTGTGCCAAACTTTTTTAAAAGCATGCTTACAGCTTTAAGAGTAAGATCACACTGGTAAATAAGCTCCCGAAGCTGTGTTAAGACATCACTTTTAAAGCTTTCCAAATCATTTCTTTTTTCTTCAACCTCTGCCATGCTTGCTTTATAGTGTTCATTGGCCTCTTCAACCTAGAGAAAACACAAGTATAACATGCTGATGGATTACAGGCCTTGATACTAGAAGCAAGAAAAAAACCCACACAAACGCATGTAATTGGAGATCCCCATTTAGGATAAAAGTCCAAACGAGCACAGCAGGATTAAAATTAAGAATTATGAACACAACACTTGCTCAAATGCTCCCATTGGGAAAGCATGAGCAAACCCAGCACAGGCTTAACTTTAAAAGCAAGGAACAAAAACTCTCACTTTTTGAAGAGCTTCCTCCTCTAGCCTTCGTTTTTTTTCCAGTTGCTTGCTGAAATCTTTCACAAAGCTTCCACTCGAGCTAAGATGTTCCTCCTCAGCACGAGCAGTGCAGGATTTTGCCTTTTCATACTCATCTTGACGCTGTGTATATAGCAACTTTGCTTTTCTTAGAGCAGCTTCTAGCTCTTGCTGCAGTATGCAACAAAAGAAAAAAAGCAAGAGAATAATTATTTTTAATTTCTAGTTACTTAACATGGTGTTTAGAGGCTGTTATGCACAGGTCTGTATGCTACAGTGACAAGTACATAGTCATAGAAAAATAACCTCTTACAAATACAAGTATGTAATGACATTGACAGTGACATATTACAACCAACACGCCCTTAGATTCTACATGTGAATTTAAGTGCATAACAGCCTAGTTTGAAAGTTTTGTCCTTTTGAAGACTTTTACATTGAACACTGTTAGATATGAAAGAAATACCAACCATTTTTTTCTGTTCTCGCTGCCAAAGCTCCTTGATATCTTTCCTTTGTCTATCCAATTCATTTTTCCTTCCAAGAAGAGGCTAGATAGGAAAAATTAACAGAGTATATAAAAGGCTTACAGGCTGCAAGCTTGTTGTTACAAAACTTTTTTAAAACCTAAACAATATCTTAGTCTTTTTCTTTAAGCTTACCTGCACAAATTTATTAGACTGGAGAGCAGCTGCTGTTTGTTGCCAGAGTTGATTGTTCTCAATATCATTTTGAAAAGCATTAATGAATATTGATTGGAATGGCATATAATCCTAAAATTACACAAATGAAAACATTTATGTTCTAGGTAAGGTAAAGGTATGCTGACATTCTAAACATCTGTACAACTGTACTAGGTTTTCAGTTAAATTTAATAAGGTATTTATGTGTCTGTGGAAGTCAGAATTAGATATGAATGTAGTATTTACTAATTTCTCAGCTACATTTCATTTTACTAGGAAAACACTCTGAAAGAGAAGTCTACAAGTCCAAATCACAAAGCATACAAGATATTAGAAAAAAAGCATATTGTGAAAACTGTAAGGCTATACTGCATTTTCAACAAAAATAAATATATATCCAAGTTTCAATAGGAGATGAAAAGACAAAATACAGCAGACCTTTTAAGCAGTGATTTACAGTATAAATCAATTCTCTTTCAACTTAAAAATGCACTCCTCAACATCCCCAAAGTTTCACTTTTGGGCAAGACATCTGAAACACTCTTAAGACTTTAAAATAAAGCCCCTAATATGTACTCACCTGGTGTCCAACAACAGCTTTAGCAGTTTCAGCCATTTTTGCTAAGTTTTTAGCACACTCCACCTCTGTTAAAAAAAAAAATTAAAAATCACAGTTACTATTTTACACAAACAGTTGTACTACCTGCTAAATGCTTTTTATGTTCTCCCTTTAACAGACAGGCTACAGAGGGGACCACCTTCACTTTGTTACAGGCCCTTAATTATAGGAAATGTGGGATAGTTCTGTCCACTTCAGCGGAACAGCTACTTATTTAGAAATCACATTATTGACAGTCTGCAGCACAGAGGCCTGACAACAGATTTAATTTCATCATGACAAAGCTGATTAAATGCCAGAAAGAGCCACTCACCCAAGCTAAGCTTTTTTTCTACCCATGCGACTACATCCTTGGTATATTTTGACCATGCTTTAGCATAGGACAGAGCTGATTCAATTCCACTGTCATTTCTTAGGAGCATGCTATCAACCTCCTCTGCTCGAAGATGTCCTGAAAATAAACCATCCAACACAAAGAAGTGAATCTGAGACATGACCACACACTGAGAGCAAAGCCAGTATTAGCCAAACGTGAATGCTTAAGCAGCTCTGATCTTGAGTTGGTCTTTAATGCTAGTTGACTCTAAACAGGACTGACAGAGGTTTTAGGACAAATTAAAGGGTCATAGTATTTTATCTGGAGTAGTCATATGGTCAGCATAACTTTCTTAAAGAAAGTGACCCAAGAAAACACCAGTCATATGATGACATACAGAATTGCTTCAGGCACTGCTGCTTTTCTGCCCCCAAAAAGCAACCCAGGCTGGATATTCACAAAAGTGTAAAACCTCTGCAATAGCAGATTTTCTTCAGTGAAGTTTTAATGGCAGCATAGGTGTAGAAAAGTGACGAAACATGTTATTTACAACATTTTAGAAGATGAAAATACAGGTACAGCATCGTTTTCACTAATATTGAATGAATGACCTACCTTGAATATCATCCCTTTCGTGCAGTGAACCTCCAGACTCCACAGAAAGATTCTCAAAAGACTGGTACACAAGAAACAAAGCATTAAATTAGCAAAGAAAAACTCTCACTGGAACTGACAGGCTAGCAAAATAAATGGCATCATCGGCTCTTTTCTGTTTTTGCAGATAGAGCAACAAACCATATTGTAACTCCCTCTCATCTAGGGCACCATACCTTCTAAGGTCCCATAGCTGTTGATTGAAACATAAATAGCAAGAAATCATACACCTTTAAATCAACAATCCCGAAAGGCTGTGATGAAAGAGTTAAATATCAACCTGATTTGTTACACAATTAAGTGAGCTCCAGCTTTTCTTAGATCCCTACCTATCTCTTAAAAAGCATTTCATACAGACACCATTCTACAAGCCATTAGAATCCTGTATATTTTCCTCAAGGGAATGAAGTTATGATTTCTCCTAAGTTACTTGCAGGTGTGCATTGTAGGCACAACAGCTGACTAGTAACACTTGCTAATGAAGCTCTGACAATTAGTATAACATGACAGAATTCAATCCAAGAATATAAGGAATCTAGCACAAGAGTTCATCCATACCTTTGTCCTCATACTATATTTTGCTACCCTTTTAATTGTTCAAGTTGAACTGTTTGTAGGACTGCACTGTAAACCGGGCTGCTGCATAAATTTAAGTGAATAAAAGTTTGCCTAGTAACCACCACCCCCTTAAAAAAAAAAAACAACAACAACCACAGAACAAAAAAAACCAACACAACCCTACATAAATTTAAAAGAATAAACTACTCTTAAAAATTCTGAGGTAGAGAGCAGGCAAAAGAAAAAGGCCAAGAAATAGCTGCAAAGTGGCCTTAATCTTCACAAAACCAGCTTGTTTCCATTTTAGACTTTGGTCCTGTTTTGTTTTCAGACTTAAAAGCTAAAATCGAACACAGTAACAGTGATGCAAGTATCTCTTCAGGTTTTTTAAATGTAAATGGAAACTTGATCCTAAGTCATACAGAAATCCATCAACAATCATTACTTACTTCACAGCAAAAGCAGTTCCTCCATACACCAAAACTTGCAAGGCATTAATCATCAATTACATTGAACAGAATCAAACTACAGTCTAAAGCACAGTGCCAATCCCAAGAAAGTGGAGTACTAGTACAATTGCTGTCTGATGAAAGAGTTTCAGTGAAATGGAAGGGCTTTTTCAGAACTGGTGGGAAATCCATCCAAAGCTGACTATCAACCAAATAGTAAAAAACACGTAACACCCACCCCCGCCAAATTTAGAGATGTATCAATATTCCATTGCACAGAAAGCCTGAACTAGATTTAGATCTGATTTGGGTATAAAGTATTACTGTCTTCAAGTAGATTTTAAAGTGGCATACAGTTGTTAGGGAAAAACAGATAAGAGGACACCCCACCCCCCACTTTATATTAACTCAGGATGCACTTTTAAGTTCAGGTCCTAAAAATTATTTCCCATTATACAGACCTAAATCGTTTCAGTTCTAAGAACTGTTCACTCCTTTCCAATAGTTCAAGCACACATAGTTAGGACAGCTAATCAATGCTCATTCATCCATCCACATTCACCCCACTGCAAATACATAATACCACATTTTAAAAGCAAGCACAGGCACTACTTTTACCCATGTCCTGCAACTTATTATTAGAATTTGACCCATACAGCTTGCCCTCTCATGCATCCAGAAACTCACCCCAGTGAGACCAGCAATAATGAAATAAAATAAATAAAAAAAAGAAGCCTGACTTCTGGAGAGTTTTCATTTCTCAACTTTAGAACTCTCACTCTAACAGAGGCAAATCTCTGCAGACACTTTGAAAATTTTATCCTTCCCCTTTATTATGCTCTCAGATCTACATAGCATTGAATAGCATTCAAATAGCTTGTTAAATAATGAAAGGTCAGACATGCCCGTCTCATCTCTTCCAATGTATTCTAAAGCTCTTCTGTTTTTAATTAAGAAAAATTTTTGCTTATTATCCCATCTGCTCCAAAATTTATAATTGTTCCCTTCCATATTAGCAAAAGTAAATGACACTACAAAAAATGGCTTTTAAATATTTACTGGTGACTTCTGGAGCATCTAGAATAGAATTCCTTCTCCATTTCACTGTATTTAATTTCCCTTTGGTCTTTCCTCACCTCCACATTCATAAGAACTATCTTTTAGCCAAGCATTCACTTCACGATACAATACACGGGAACATCTCATTTCACAGGAACACATTTATGCACTGCAAAGCCATTACAAGATGAAAAGATTGGCAAATTCAGCACCTTCCTTCTGCTGGTGAACCAATTAGCTGAAATAGTACTTGTTCAAATTGCCTCATTTAAAGTTACATGAGATGCTGGCTTCTATGCTATTTTATTTCATACTTTTTATCAGCAATCTAATCCTCTGATTTCAAGTCTGCTGGAACCAGTTTTCCGCATAGCCTCCTTTCCTCTCCATGTTGTTTGAGGAGTTTTGTCGCAGCTACAGAAGTAGAACTTCTGTGATCATCCATCTCTCACGTGTGTTACCAAACACAATGAAAATTTAAAGACTACTACTCAGCTGTAGCTGCCACAGCATTACTATGATGATCAAGCCTGTGTGAAGAAATGCTAAACCTTAAGTACATTTCAACAAAGCCTTGAAAAATTCCACAATCTAAAATTTTTAACCCTGCTACCACTTAGTTTGTCATACACACCAATAGTCAACTACATTTTCCTTGCATGTAACTTAATTTGACTTGATTTACTTGAAAGTCTGCTTCTAGATGCATAAAAATTCAAAACAGAATTTGGTACTGAGCATTTTTTCATCTCACCTTCAAAGTGTTTAAAGGGGAGTTTAAAATGCTAATGTTTTTCTCTGACTATAAGTTGACAGTGCTATTTCAGTTCTCTTAATGAATTGCTGAAACAGCTACAGCACAAACTGGGCTCTGGAAGAAGAAAAGGTTATTATGCGATGAATATTAGTCTTTAAAAGCCCAAAGGAGGTCATTAAACCTTTAGCTTCTAGGTCTAACAGGTCTATTTAACTACTCCAACATGCATATCATTCAAGTATCTTACTTTTAACTATTTGGTTATTTTCACTTAACCAATTCTAAGATCTCAAAGACAATTACAGCAGGTTATCATTTACATATTTGAGTGCTAGCCCCACTGAGTCATCACTGGCATTTAGAACCAAGAATACATTTAAGTATCTGAAGCTTTGAATGCATTTTTTTTTTCATGAGTTTAATCTTGTTTCAGCACTCTGAGAATCCAAGTGTCCCAGCCCCATGATGCACAGAGTTTCAGTGGAAATGAAAATCTCCTTTAAAAGATAATATATTCCACACTCTCAGAGAACATGTTTAGCCTACCCGACTTCTCCGAGATACAGGAAGTCCCAATGACGAGCCATTGTCTACATCTCCCATAAGGAAGTCTGAAACACTGCCAGAAAAACAAAGAATTGTGTTACTTCATTACTTTACCTTACCAAGCAATTTCAGATCACTGAGAAGAAAAATTCATATAGCATTTCTAGTATTCCTTTAAAAGCTCTGCAAACCATTTTTAGAAGTAGTCTTATAGTCCCTGAAATTTCTATACCATCACTGTTTTCCTTTTTAAGGAAAAAAAACCCAACCAAAACAAGACCACCATCAACCATCCAAACAAAGCAGTAAAATTGTTCTGGATGTGGTTAATTTGTATTAGTTTATTAGCTAATATTTGTCCAAAAGAAAACTAAAGGTTTTGTTGCTGTTTAGTCTTAGTTTGATTTGGCTCCAGTGAGCTCTTTCAAAGCTCCTTCTGGATTCTAACTTACACGTTTCCAAAGGTGAATGCCAACGTTTCAATGGAAGAAAATATTTCACTGAAGAGTTCTCTCTTGTTTTCTTCATTAACTTCTTTGAAGTTCACCGCTTAGGAAAAAAAAAAAAAAAAAGAAAATTAAAGCAAGGGGTGAGAGGCAAGGTCAATCAATCAAGTCTACTAGGCCTAAAGACAAATTTTATAGTTTCCTCCAGAACATGCAACATTATACTTCCCTGAACAATTTAAAAAACACAGTTTTCAAGAAGATTAGTAAGAAATTAAGGACTAAAGGAAAGAAATTAACACAATCCAGATGCTTCCCACAATGAAATCGGATTATTCTCTCACTTCCTATATCTTCCCACTTAAAAAGCAGCTTTGTGTGGGTACATGATGGTAATGTGACAGGAAGAGAAAAACAGTCGTTTATCAGCAAGAGTCAAATCACACAGCAGCAGCACCACCGCAAAGTAGCCCACAAATGCAGTTAAGTATTTGAAAACCTCTTTCTTTTCTGGTTAGAAATTTAGAATTCATAACAGGAGCAGTAGTTCCTGGGAGTACCCCCACCAAACTGTATGCAATCCTGTATGCATGCAGAACACCGGATCTCTGGCTTAAGTACAGACAAACAAAAAATATCAAAAGGTAGTATTGTCTGTTGCAAACCCCTTTAATTATTAGCTCCACAGTCTGGGAAAAGCCCCTCAGTTCTGCCTGTTAAAAGTAAGGGAAAAACCTCAGCCTAACTGTCATTGTTCCAAAATAGGAATAGGAGCATTACTGGACAAACTATAGACCGTTTAAACTGGTGATCAAGACCAATATTTAGCCACTCAGTACTGGAACTTGAACATGCTTCCAACACAAACTGGAATAATGAGACAGGAATGATTCATCCAGAGTTTCTATTAACAACTACTGGGCAAGGGAGAGGAGGGAGAAAAGACAAAAAGTACAACCATTTTGTGTTTTCAACTTAACTCCTTAATCATTGGTGACTGGGAAAAATTTTGTAGAGAAGTTGCACGTATTCCTTTGAGCAGAAGCTGAACCCTCTGGATGGAAGTTTTCCCAATTTTACATTGCGAGAAGTGACAATTTCACATTAGTAGTTACTGTTTGAAAGTTTGATTTTTTTTAAGCAATGCAATATTCTTAATTATCTAGATGCTTAAGTTACACACGCTTATCTGTTTCAGATACACTGCAATGACATATACAGTTCTTCACTCCTATTCATCCCTTTTTCAAGACCCGTGACAATGTTAATTTATGTATCCTCCTTATATTTCAAGTACAAATATGGAAATAATGGACCGCAATAACTTCTAGAAGTAGCAAAAACTATATCCCATTAAGATGTTGCCTATTCTATACACATTATCTTAGCAAATTACATTAACAGATTTTAAGTCTTAAAAAGTATCCAAACTTCCTGCCAGGTGCCTAAATGCTAACTGGTAACAAACAAAGAAAGTACAGTAATCTGCTCCTCCATTAGACTTCCTTTGTGAAAGGAAAAGTTTTTTAACCAGTAAATTAACACAGTTGAACCCACTCCTTTTTACACAGCATGCCAACAGGGCTGATCAACATTTTTGTAACAACAATTCCTATACAAAGCTACTACAGAAAATATGTGTTCCTCTCATGGGTTATTTTCACAATTACTTGCAGATCTGGAAGAATGTGTTGTAATAAGCCTACCGCAAAAAAAAGAACCAACAAAAAAACCCACACATATCGCAAAAATATTAAGTCACTGTTGCCACAGTTCACGGCTAAATTAAGGCTTCTCCTACCTCTTCATTCTTCTACACTTCATAATTACATAAAAAAATGCCTCTGGCAGCTTTGTTTGAAATGAGACTCAATAAAGCTCCACAGACGGTAACTTTTTTGACAACTTTGTTAATACCACTGATTTCTTTATTTTTTTAAATTTGGGTTAGTTGAAAACTTCAGCTTTCCAGAGATAATGTTGCTTATAAATCTAAACTTTGCATTCCAAACCATTAAGCAACAGCAGTTATATGAGATCTATTGATTATCAGCCACTAATGACTGGAAAAATCATTTGGGTGCCGGCATGAAACACAAACTGTTTCCAAATTAAAAGCAACCAACAAAAACTGTCTATATAAAAGCACTTACCGCTGAAACATTCGTATATCCATTAGCTGCAGTGTCTTCAGAGAAAGAGCTTCTTTCGCTTTGCTCATGAGACATTAATTTAGATAGCCTCTTCCTAAAGAAACGCTGCCTGTTTCACTCTGTCTTCCTGTTCCAGGAAGAGTTTTGTTAAGCTTTACACTTTATATACCAGAGAAACCCTTGCTTTTCAGGATCCATCACAAATGGAATAACCGATCTGAAATTTTTCTCAATTACCACTTCTCCCAAAAAAGGTTAGTCCAAGCTCTCAGTAAGTCAGTGGAATACTAACAGCTTTCTTGTAGCCTACTACCACTGGAATGCTGATGTACTTAACATCAACTTTAAACCATGCACTCTTTCCCCAGGACATCCTGACTGCACACAATAGCTACTGACAACAATGAACTATAGTAATCTTTCCATGTCTGGAAATGACAGCTATCTATCTATAGTTCTACAGATTTCAAAGCAAGTATAAAACTTAATGCTTTCACATAAGGCTTCAGGGGGCACATAATGAACTTAAAAAAAAAATTCGTATGGTAGCAATACATTAAAAACCAGAATCCAGTACTTGAAATGCAAGCCTAGCTTGCATTAAAGTGGATCTACACTTCTGAAGTTAGCAAAGTTGTCTTCAAACTGAGCTGGGTTTGGCAACCTCATAAAAATGCTGCAAGACACTGCGAAGTTTCAACTCTTGGGTCAAGCCACCAAAAGCTTTCTGAAACAAGCACAGAACAGCCTGGGGAACCAGCAACAACCATGGAAGTTTTGGAAGCCAGAATTCCAGAAGCTGAAGCAGCACCTAATGACATTCGAGCAAGGCTTCTGAAGCTATGATGAAGAGGCTGTCAGCTGTCAAGACTGAAGTGCAACCAGGGCTTTTAAAACATAATGCTTAGACACCTCACAGTGACCTCAGCACACAAGTTTCTGTGATGGTCTTACCTCCTTCCAGTCAAATCAAGACAGCAGAGCCCAGGAAACCTAGGGGTCACAGCCACAACAGCATCTGCAAAAGTTTGCTTGCTTCCTCCTTCCCTATAGACATGTGCAGGACTGGCAGCAGCAAAGCAAACTGCAGGGCCTGGACAAGTCTAAACTACACCAGCTTGCAGAATTTACTCTTTTCAGGTCAATTTTCTTATTTTCTTGAGTCTAACAGGCATACCTGGTAACACCACCGCCTATTTCCTTAGACAGGAATACATCTTCAATCCATACTTTACTAGCTGACTTTTAAGCAGTAAGCAACTGGTTGACTTGTTGGACCTGAAGACCACTCTAACCAATTTTCTGTCCTTAAACTCCCAACAATGCTCTCAAGAAATTTTTATTTTATTTTATTTTTTATTAAAAAATAAAAACACCACTCACCCAAAGAAAAAGCAGCCAACCAAGACCAAAAAACACTCCCTTCTCTCCAAAGACAGACTTGTAATACTTCTTGTTATAACCTCTCATCAAAAAAAAGAAAAAAAAAAATATATATGGGGGTGGGGGGGGAACTTAAAAAGTAGTACGCAGACTGGAAAAAGACAAAAGAAAAAGACAGCTGGAGAGGGTCAGCAGGCTGTCGAGGCCCCATTGTTCTACTTTTAGTTTTCTAT
Organism: Falco naumanni; assembly: GCF_017639655.2. Classification (NCBI taxonomy): domain Eukaryota; kingdom Metazoa; phylum Chordata; class Aves; order Falconiformes; family Falconidae; genus Falco; species Falco naumanni. Next base: position 16,031,623 of record NC_054064.1, on the reverse strand, counting down.
GCTGTGTAATTTCACCAGCCTGTACTTACTACCAAGTCTGTCGGCCTTCCAAACTTCAGCTGGAAGTCTGTTTCCTACTCCCATCCATAAATTTTGCTCTGAATTTACATCACAGATACAGAAGAGCTGAAATTACTTTACCTTGATAGAGATATTAACTTTGATGCAGAAATATTAGTAAAAAAAAAAAGTACCTAAAAAGGGAATTTCTACAAGGCAAGTGCAGGTTTCAGCTTTACTAGGAATCTACGTTCATTCCAGTGATTCAGTTAAGTCATACAGTTTAGAGAAAAAAAACAGTGTAAACTTGAATTTAGCACGGGATCAGGAGAACCATGTAGTCTAGGGCCATCAACTACTTAAAGACACCAAGTAGAAGAATAACAACTATGAGTACAATGGCATGCCAGACTGGAAACTGACTTCCAAAAATAGGAGCCTAAACAGGTTCCAGGCAAGATGCTTCAGCAAGTCTCAATTCTTCCAGATCAAGTCAGGTGTCATTTAAAAGACAGCCTTCACGAAGCACTCGAGTAAGCACATACAAGTAACAGAGTACAAGTGAACAGGGCTGGTGAACCACGTTATGTCCAAGACATAACCAGAGATCTCAAGGTCCCCTGTCCATCCCTCTCTGCTATGTTTTCCTGCAGCCTCAAATGGTAGAAGTCTGCATTATCTGTTCTGCAAAACATCACTCTGTAGCAAGATGAAGATAACACGCTATACCTACTTTTTCCTTCAATCTGTCCAAAAGGAAAACCATCAGGTATCCAAAGCAGAACTACAACCAGATTTATATCATTCCCACTGAAGAACCTGAGAAATGACTGAGAGGCTTGAGGGGGAGCACAAACACTTAGTTTTTGTTAGCATTCAAAATACTCCCAACTGCAGTATTTTAAAGGGGGTGGTCTATCCGCACTGGACATTAAGTTTAAATCACAGTGCAACTTGTCATACTCGTGAGAATACTTCGCAAGCCAGAGTCACTGACAGTCACTGGTTCCAAAGTTATTAAGTGCTAAGGTAGTAATTTATTAAAATAATCATGTGCCCCTAATATGAAGTTCCAAATATAAACTAGATTTGAAACCTTGGCATTATGCAAAGATTCAAAAAGGCCGTTCTAGAACTTAAGCCAGTTATGCTTCTATTTCTGATGGGGGGGTGGGGGGGGTGGGGTAAATCACACGTAAATCCCAGCTTGTTTCTATTTCATCCTCTCCTAAATAAACATCAGAAATTTTCCATGCCAGGTTAATCATCCTCCTAGTCATAAATCTGACTACAGATACAAAGTGCTTCCACATCTTTTTATAGTTCTATCCTCCAATGACAAGAAACAGATGAGTCACATGAACTTCTTTCATAATGTCGCATTAACACAGCCTGGGAAGACAGAGGCAAAAGGATACCGGTTCTGTCCTACCAGCTTCTCACATTCTTGTAGCTTCCTGTTTATTCAAAAGTTGCATTACTTCTAGTGAAATAACCACAGCTGAAAACCTGTGAACACATGTGTTACTGACAGGCTACTGTCAGCAAACTTGAGGCCCAATATGCTTACGATTCACCCACAACATGCTGTATTTCTGTTTCAGCTTCCTCAGTTCCAGCAGCCATACACTTCAGATTGAATACAAACACAGAGCAGTGTGATCAAACAAAAACCAGCTATAAAACCCAAACAGATTCTGAAGACAAACTGCCTTCGCATTTATCACAGATCACACTGGGGGGAGGTAGGCTGTTTGCATACAGCAAAGGTTTTGCTGTTCTCAGAAAAGCAGGGCTGAAGTACCAGACGGAAAGAGCTGCAGCCCTGTAACTCCCCATTTCCATCTCCAGACACATGAGGAATACATGACTGAGGAAACACTGACAGGAATTACTGTCTTCAATTAGAAGTACTTGTTTGTATCAAAGGCTACAAATATTGAGGCAGGACTAACCGAGACCACCACCTTTAGAGTGAGCTGGAGCTCCCTTTCCTTGCAATTAACTCGGGAGCTCCGCAAGGCCAGGTCATGCGGCACTGGATCACAGGAACAACGCTTTGCCACAGAGCAAGTTAGTGTTTGCTTTGGCCAAAGAACAACCAGACAGTTCACGCCAGCCTTTCCGTTCTAGGTCCAGAACATATGCTGCTTATGAGACAGATGAATCCTCAGCGAGAAATTAGCGAAAATGTCGTGAACAGCAATTGCATGCCATAATCTTCTATTCCATTAGAAAACACTTATTTACTTTTTCAAACTGGAAGAACACATTTGTATCAGATCAGCACTGTGCATCATACCATTACTGAACTTTGGATCCTGTAGCAGGAGTCCTAAAGCTGGATTTTCAGTAATGTCAAACCATTACCAATGAGAAAATTATTCAGAGTAACATAACCAAGGGGGGGGGGGGGGGGGGGGGAGTCAAAATTTGAGCTCAATTCCAGCACAAGGACAAAGACTGTTACCATGACAAAATCCACTCCCCGTGCCTTTTTTCTTTGAGAGGTTTCTCATCATTAAGATTTAAGATCATTCAAGTGAGTCATGGCTGAACAGAGACTTTTCAGACGTACCTACAGTCTTACAACTTGACCCACTTGAGCACATTTGACAGAAAATTGGAAGACATAACTGTACTGCTTTTGCTTCAAGTTGCATTCTTACAGCAATAAAGAGTGGAGTCACTTTCAAAATTCTGTAGTTATACAATATACACAGTGCTTTCCTAATTTTCCTTTCCACATAGAAAATAACGCAATCCCTCCACAACTGTAGCTCCTCATAAACCCAATATATTAACAGTAAGTGTGTTAGTTTATTTCAAGTGTGCACATATTAATCATATGAACTACAATCTTCTTTTTAAGTACTAACTTCTTTTGGCAATGCAGATAAACTTTAGAACTAAGATTTTTTTGGCAATGCAGATACTCACACATATTTGGGTAGCTAAAAAGTATGTGTGAGTATCTGCATTGCCAAAAAAATCTTAGTTCTGAAGTTTTTTCTTCTGCTCACTATCAAGAGACATGAATGAATCCTAAACCAACTATTCAAAAAACAGGTACCCATCAAATCAGACAGAAACAGAAGTATATAAGAAAATGCATGAAACACTGGTGCACCTGCTCAGGGTTCAGTGATACAGAAAATGTACAATGGAACAGTGTGCACCAAGAAAAGAAAAAATAAGATATGTACGGCACCAAATTCAGAAGGGTGCAAGTACTCTGTAAGAATAGATTCTGTAATTCAACAAAATACTTAATTCTCCTCTTCAGAAGCAGGAGGGTAGGCAGGAGAACACATAAGTCTAGATCTGGAAAACTAGTACAGCACCACAACTACAGAAAGTGACCTTGGACTTATCATGGACTTTAAATTGAACACAAACATTGACAAAAAGGCTAACATAATTACGGAATCAATCACCAACGTTACCAGTAATTCTACTGCTCTAGTCTGTAATGGTAAACTTGGACAGTATAGGCAGTGATCAGTTTGGGGCACTGCATATCAAGAACCCCTTTGATAAACCATGTAGTCCAGACAGGATAGGTGTTATTGCAGTAGTTTTTGGAAACATTATTTAACAAAGGTTGATGTAATCTGATATACCTGCTTATCTTAAGTCAGTTCTCCGCATTTCTTAAATTAAAGAGCAAACAGTTGAGCATTGTCCTGCATCCACTGAAATTATGGGAGGGTAGAAGACACACAGCAATCTTGCCATAGCACTTAAACATGGGAACAGCTTGTTTAAGGTGAATGTAGAATTAGGTTCACTAAACATTCAACCTGTTCTCTAGTGTAAGTATCTGATTATTATTTTACACGTGTACTTAACTATTCCTGAGACCAACAAGACAAACAGCAGCTTCTCAGGGATATCCTCTGTGTTTCTACTGTTACGTAGAATTCTCTGAAGGAAGTTCAGAAGTTGCAGGGTTATAATTCTGTGATAGTTTCAAATACCTGGGACAGATCTATGGGAAAGTCTACATGTAGTAAGGAGAAAATGCCAAGCGGGCTGCCAGTACCTGCCAAGATCAAACTGGCAAAACTATGTATTAATAGGAAGAATCCATAAGAAGCCTGGAACAATCTAAGGTATAGGAATTAGGCAGCTAAACACATTAGCATTTTAAATGATACTCCTACTTTACTGAATCAGCAGTGTATGTTCTGACATATAAGATCATTAGGAAACATGGGGGGAAAACTAAATTATGCATCTCTGAAGGAATATGTTCTACATGATTTAACAGAGGCAAGAGGTACAGACATGCCATATAGAAGAAACTGTACTGGTTCCACAGTAATATACTGGACTTATTCCAGAGTAGGGAGAGGCTACACAGAGAAGAAACAGCTATAGTTTATGGGGTTGAAGCAATTGTGTGCTTCACCACTTGCATTCATCCGGCATGCAGAGAACTGCAGCAGCAAAGGCTAGCAACAGAAAGTATTAACATTTATGCCTATACAGCTTTTTTTTTGTTGTTGGTGTTGACATTGACACCTTTACCATGCTTGTGATTATTTGTGAAATTTATAACTGTTAGGCCATTCAGATTACTTCTTCACTTGATATAAATACAACGCCATCCCTACAAATTCACAGAATTAAGCAGAGATTTTTGGCAAATCTCTAAGTGGATAAATGTGAGGTTTGTTATTCTGCTATACACAGGTAAAAAAAAAGCTCAAGACTAAAGGCTTTTGTGCTTTTGGAATTTGGTGTGGGTTTGCAGCTAGCTTCCTATAAGCAGGATTTTACTACATCAACAGGAGAACAAGCCATTTATTACCACTTTTCACTTGGAGAAGGTATTTTTAAACAAGTGTTATGGTACTATTAAAAAAAAAATCCTGTTTCTTCTGTATACATGGAATCCTATCTATAAGTCCAAGCCAGAGTCAATCAAGTCACTAATTACAATTTTCCAAGAATATCAAAGGAACTAATTCCTTACCTTTCACTTTTGCAATAACTGTTCCTGCAGCACTAAGAATATCCACTGAGTTTAGAGTCTGATGTTTATTTATCACTGCTTTTAAAACACGTAGCAACTCCCCCAGGCGTTCATGTACTACCTGATGCAGGCCGTCTTGATTTTCTGAAAAAAGTAAAGGAGAAACTACATTGAAACAATAAATTAATGCCCAATCACATTACAAACTACTTTGATGGTATTCAGCTGCACTGAAGCCTAGGTCATGTAGAAGCTGGGCCTGCTTAGAAAAAAGAAATTGTGAAAAATAAAAAGCTATAGTAGCATTTGCCAAGAGTTTACTTGCAGTGTTGTATGCTGTTTGCATATAAACTCATTTCTCTCCAAAAGTCAAGCAAGTGTACTTAAACCCCAAAGGACTCTACACCAATACCCTAAGGTTTCTGAATTAAACCATCTGTTTCTCATGTCATTTCATCAACCAACATTTTGATAGTCACATATATTAAAAAAGAACAACAACAAAAGATGGTTGGGATTGCTCATTAGGTATTTCTTCACCTGATACAAATTCTACACCATTTCTGTATATTCACAGAATTAAACAAGTATTTTTGGAAAATGTTGTCTAGCTTTTAACTCAAGTGTCAGTCAAATCTTAGAGCACTTCTAGTATATAAGCCCGGATCTACAAAGGTCTGTCTTTAATTATGTCAGTCCCAATAAAGGAGTTGAACACCTGAATTATTTGTGGAACTGGCCTAATCAGAAAAATTCTCTAACAAGCACACTTATAGGGCAATGGTTTTTACAGCATATGCTCTTTTGGTATGTGCCCTTAAGTCCCACCCCCCGCCTTATTTTTTTAAAAAATAGTTCTTGTTGCATATGTGGCACAGGTTAAACCACAAGCTCTTCCGTTCTGTTACAGGAGAGGTGCTGGTGCACGGAATTAAAAGTTTCACATGCACTAGAGTGCTGCGTTGCAAGTTGTGGTAAAAAGCTTTCAAATTCAGGAAAGTCTAGCTTATGAAAAAGAAAAAGAGGATCTAATACAAGCTGACTCACTTCCCCACTGAGCAAAAAGGAATGGCAATTCTGTGTTGTCTGTGGCCACGATAACAGGTCAATACAGACAGTTACAGTACAGTGCAAATTGATGCAGTGTTACTCAGAGAACAGCTTCAAATCTGACCCATTTTGTTCTGACTGCAAGACTTCATATTTAGGCTAGAGGCACCTGAATTTTTCTGAAGAGTCAACAAAGTACAACATGACACATCGGTACATGTGTTAGGTGGGTAAGGTGGGGGCACTACATACAAATGAATACAGTTACATCAAGTGCAAAAGCAAACCTTCCAAGGACCAGTGTACTTCAGGCTTTATCTCCCTAGATGTCAAATATCAGGAGATTTTTTTCAACTCAGACTGGCTTATACACGGTCAAAGGATAAACCCCGACTCAGGAAGTAGACTAAGGCAAAAACTTTATCTACCATTCATGGGAACTTTGTGTTTTTTTCCTGCTGGAGGGGAGGTAGGAAGCGCTATCTGTAACAGGACACACGGAAGTCTAGGAAAACACATCTTACACAGCAGTAAATTAAGAAAGCTCTACGTGATTTATTAAAGGAACACAGTTGTGGCTTTATCTTCATTTACATGCATAATGGTTTTTAACTGAGACTCAAAAACAGCAAAGGCAAAAAAAGTGTCATTAGGCTGGTACTAAATGTGGGTATGATTCAGTACATACATATTCACAGCACAGATAGTACACGACAAACAGATTGAGCTAAAGCCATGTTATAAGACTTTGGAACTTAATTGGGAAAGTAATCCAGATTTGAAGCAGTTTCCATGCAAACAACGATACAGAAGCTGAGACCTTGGATAAGAGGTGATTTATAGGGGATACGAAAATATTTGAAAAGAATCAAAGTAGTGGGTACAAGCAATCGCTTACCAATGTGCTTCAGTTGAATATAACACACCTCAGATGATTAAACAAGGGAGGGAGGAGCCAGATTTGCAAGAGAAAAGGGTGATTCCTCATGTAAGAGACCTGTGGAATTTCTTGCCAAAACACAGCATCGACACAAGAAGTTTACATAGAAACAAGGAGAGACTGGACAAGTTCTAAGTTTCCCTGTGTGTTACTAATGAGACAATAAATGCCTTACCAGGTCAGGCCATGGGTCCAACTAGCCTGTGCCTTACATTTACTTACATTATTTACAAGTGGGCAACGCTGCTTAGGAGACTAGACAAGACTGGCCACTTTCTGCAGTCTAGACCCCCAGCACCCACAGCTGCTGCACCACAGCAGTTCCTATGCACTTTAATAACTGCTCGCACACCTGCTGTCTTTGAATTCATTTAATTCCCTTTGAACCTGCCTCCACAACTTCTTTCCACTCAGCTACTTCACTTTTTAGTCTACAAAACTACTAAGCATGGTAGTCAAACAATGTAACCTGCAACAGCTCAAGAACTCCACTAAGCAGAAAGGGTTCGGAGGATACGTCCAACAGCATTTTCACTTTTTCTAGTTAGTTACTTTTGGCAATCACTGGAGTTCAGACACCGAGCTAGACACAGCTTTAGTCTAAATCAGTACTGATGCTGTCACCTTGTAAGACTTGGAGAAATCCATCAAAGCCTCAATTGTACTCCATCAATGCTGTTGGGAGCACCGGGCAGCTCCAGGCAAAAGCAATGGGGAAAAGGAAAGACAGCAGAGCTGTACTGACACCCATAAACCCAAAGTGGATCACACAACACAGAAAATACATCTGAAAATTACGGTAACATGTTATTTTCTGAAAACTGTATTAGATAATGAACTAATAGGAAGTATCTTTAACTAAGAAAGAAGTCCAGTGTGTAGACTTAAGTTTTGAAATACTTAAGAGGTAAGTCTATGGAGGTCCTGTCTCATCTCTTCTTACAAACCTCCAGAGGCAGACAAATATTCCACAGTTGCTCATCAGGACTAATGATTTATATTGGCAGGACGGGGGCAAATCAGCTTTTATGAAGGCATGTGAAGGCTATACACACAAACCTTCCCCGTCAGCTGTCTGTATAACCAGACTATATGCAGTCCTCACATGAAGGGCATGAGTATTGTGGTCAGCTCACTACAGCTGGTCTGCACAAGTGCACCTTTTGACCTCAACCGCATCTCTTGCCTAGCCAAGGTGAAGGTGTCCCTGTCTTCTGACACACAGGTGTCCACTTGTGGCTGGAGAGAAAAGGGTTCTTAACCATGTGATCATGAATACCCATGCACAGGAAAGCATCCAAACCAATTGACAGATTACTCCCAGCTTGAGAGTCCTCAGGGAGTACATCACAGACATATAACTGCATGCATTATTCTGGGGAGTTCAGTGTGACCCACAGCTACAGGCTTGTCATCACAGGATAAAACAGCCTCTTGAGGTTCCTTACAGTTTAGGTCAAGGCAAAGAAAAAAAAATCATACAGAAGACAAATTAAAGCATATCAGATCCCAAAATACAGTTTGTTAGTATTAAGATCTTACTAGGCCAACACAGTTGGGAGAAAAAGCGAAGCAAGCAGGAGGGGGAGGAGAGGAAAAAAACACCCAACTGAAGGGACATAAGCCTCTTCAAGTCTGAAACAGAAGCAGTAAGCTTCAAAGGGAAATACAAGTTGAAAACAACTGCTGAGTTGAGTTAGATGTTTATCATGCTATCCAGGAGAACACTATCACTAAAATAATGCATTCAAGCATGAGATTAATTATTTGTACTCTCACAAGTAAAGGTCTGGCTACACCCAACTGAGATTTCTTTGTATCCCATCACTGTATTATTTGTTTACAAAATATCTGAAGCATTGTTTCTGTGCCTCCAGAAGACAAGAAGTCTGTGACAGAAGTAGTGCTTGGGGAGGGGTGGGGGCAGAAGTCGGGAACCACAACCACACTGCATTTTCAGCAGCTGATCCTCACCAAACAGACACTAGAACAGATTTCCTCTTCAGGACAGGTTTATTTAAACTTCAGGTAGTAAAACAGTGTAAATACACCGGATTAACAGAAACAGTTTTACTACTGAGGAGTCCAAAAGTGGCTAAGAGACCAAAACAACAGTAGAGCAAATACTGGTTCAGCAAAAAGAATGCATCAGAAAATATGTCTCCAGCAATTCAATCAGACTCAAGCAGTCATAAAAATTAGTATTTATTTTCAGTTTTTCTTTTCTCCCTTGTCTTACTGTACAGATTCATTTATCTGCATTAAGTCAAGTAGGTAATTCCTCCACCAATGGATGCTATATCAGTTTTAAAATCTTTCTCAAGCTTAATAACATGAATTGCAATACTGTAGAAGACTAGCTAGGAGTTGGGGCCAGAGGACTGCAACTGCTGGTGATCCTGCAGCACAGAGGACCTCTCCAGGCACCTGAGTTCAGCTGTTTCCTTTGGTGACCAGTCTCCTGGAATCTCCTGGAAGAATCAGTCAGCCCTCTAACCAACAAAAGGAAAAAAAAAAAAAAAGAGAGCTCTTGAGACTTAAAAAGGCTTGGAGAGCGCTTAGTAGCCTATCTGCAAATCTTCTTTCCTTGGGGTTTAAACTGTCATTTACATTAGCTGAAAATAAGCTCTTCCAAAATGTAAAGGCAACCACACCAAAGTACACTCTGTAGCAGCAGTGTAGAAAGAAAAATAGGGTGAAAAGGCACATACTCAAAGCTGACAAACCTAAGGCACAAGAATGATAGAACAAAGCAGCTGGGAAGCCTGTCTGTGTTAGCCAACCCACCTCCATAGCACACTGTTGTGATCAGCATCCCACTCCCTGATTGTTTTGGTCATCACATTTTATAACCATACTCATCCGTCTTTAATGTAAAAACAGCATAAACTACCTATTTTCTAATTTTAGGTATTTCTCAACAGGAAGCTTTTGTTTAGTAAATTAGCAAGCAATAATGACCTTACAGCTATGGATTCTGTTCATGCAAAACAAAATAAAATTTGCTCATTGAGCTTGTCAGCGCCCGTCAACCTCCCTGCCAAGTCAGGACTGGTCACAATACACGTAGTCAGAAAAGGCACTGCTGTGTCAGTTGGCTGGTATTCTTTTGTCTGACCCGATTTACTGTTGGCCCAAACATTTCTGAAGCTGTTTATGTCAACAAATGTTTGCCAGGACAAGTTTAAATACAGACCAACAGTTTTTCCCCTTCCACTGCCATTGCATATCCTATGCTGCTGTTCAGACTCCTACACAAGTGCACCATTCTGCTTACTGCTTCTCCACCTAGAACATTAACACTTCCTAACAGCAGTAGACTCTTCCTCTACTACCCAATTTCCACCAGTCATAAAAGAAGGGGAACCACTAATACAACTACTGTTTTGCTGCGGCTAAAAGTTTGTTTAGAGCTGAAACTGGTCACACCGATGAAAAGAAAAGATAGGGTATCAATCCAGATAAACCACCTGACAACTAACACATCTGTGGAAAAGTCTTCAAGTCAGATTGCATGAGACTTGCAAAGCAAATATTCTAGTTCACACCATCTAATAAGGTCCTGCTTTCCATACAAAGCTTTTCACAAGTAGAAAGATGTGATTATTTACTTAATGCATTCAACAGCCTTCAAGAATGTTACAAACAGTGAAAGATACTATCAGTTTGAAACAACCTGCCATGAATACTCTCTACAGCCACAAGTTCATATACATAGACCAGTCTTTTGACTACAGAGTGGGGAATATATATAAACTCATCTCACTTGTTGTGAAAATCTTAATATAACCAAGTTAACTTGTATTTTTGCACAAATAGTTTCTCCATCTACCCTCACAAACATGATTAAATGCCCTGTCTTTGGCACCTACCGTGAAACTCACTCTCTCTATGGATGTTACTACTAGTTTAAGATGAATAAATGCAACTGGATGAGAACACTTAAAACATCAGCTGTGCAGAGTCACTGGGACATAGCCAGTGGCTGAAACCAACCATCACCCTCATTAGGTCTAGTCCCCATTTTGAGGGCTCCCTTTGTAAATTGCTGCTTTCCTGGGACCAGCTGAGGAGTGTGTACTTCAGCTTCCCTTTTACTGCCACTGAAATACAGGAGCCTCGCTTGTGGTTTTAAGTAACATCATCTGCACAAATCCCAACCTCCTTCAGAAGAAAGGGAGAAGCCCGACAGAACAGCCTCCCAGAGTGGTGGTGAGAATAAGCACACAAACTGGGAATCAATTTCCCCAATATCTGAATATTTGGATCCAGAATGTTTTAAGTTTCACCTGATGGAACACAAACAGTCAGCTCCCCATGGCTTTTGATCTTGGAAGGATTCAGAAGAAATATGCTGAAGTGACCAACATTTCTCTCTGCAAGACCAACATCTTGCTAAAAGACAGCCAGCTTTTACTATAACCTCATTTTTGGCATTAAGGTAAATTACATCCTGTTTCCATTATGTTACACAGAAGGATTACATGTTATCAGTAGCTACACCACCTCGGTTGGGGGGGGGTGGAACCAGCATTGGCCTGAAGCTGATTCAAAGTAAAGCAACTTTAAACTAAAATCACATTACTATCACCTCCATCAATGTCCACATTGCACACCAGGAAACTGTCAGCACTCAGGTCTGAACCTGATCCAGACTATGAGACTTCCCAGTGAGCATCACAGAGTAGGCAAAACAATCACACAACAATGAACTGTGTGGAAATCACCTAAATCCTACATCTGCAGTTTGGGAAACAGTCCCAGATTAACCCATCACTTTACTTTCGCCGTCCTCCCCCTATCAGCCCCATTCTAACATGATTAACAGCCTGCCATTATTTGTCTGACTTGACAGAGGTCACTATCTCAAAACACAACAAGAACTAATCAAACACACAGTGAAAGCACGTTTTACCCTTTGGTTTGACCATAGTAAAACTGATCTACGTCACTGCTATGTAGTCAAGTCTCAAGGAAGCTTTGTAAGTCAATAAACATATGGCCTAGACTTGACTTTCATCAATTGTACAGATATAAAATGAACTAAACTTTTTTTCCTTTGATAATGTTGTGGATATTTATATGTTGGTGGCCACAGCTCAGGAGTGATGAGAAAATGGCAGTCTTGGCTGTCATAACTTAATTGGCTGCAGATGTAAGGAATGAAACATTTTAATTCACTGAAAAACAAAAACTCAAAAGAATTTCTGGAGGCATTTGCCTTTGTAAAATCTCTTAACAAGGCTAGAAGCTGCCAAAGGCACTAGTGAAGTCATCATGTTTCAACCTTATGTTATGACGCAGAATTAGAAGCTATCTACCAGAGATATCTATGTCAAGAAATGTCATACTTGAAGCTTTCGAATTAGCAAGATAGCCAGTCCTAGCTTTTTTGTTAGTCTCATGGTGACTCTGGCTGTGATGGCATCATGAGAAGACATTACACCAAAATCGTACAGTCTTTGGCAACATGTGCTTCAGAATCCACTGTGACCAATGTTTTAATCACATATTGCAGCAAAATATCTTTATTTTACAAGCAAGAATTTAACATTTGGCAAGTCAGTTGCCTACTTACTGCCAAACTACTAAATTTGATCTTAAAAATCAGGTTGTACAAATCTAGGTTAAAATTAAAAAGCAGCTGGTACTTACAAGTTTTTTTGTATTTTAGTGGTGGAAGTTCTCCCTTGACTTTGAAATAAACAGGGTAAAAGTACAAAAAAAATAGATTTTTTTTTCAGATAAATTGCTCTTGGATAAAACACAAAATTATCCCTCGTTAGTCCAGCCTTCCAGGTAAGACTTCTAGCATGATGAGCTTTTGTTGGGTACTCATCATGATAGAAATCTTAGCCAAACAGGCCTTTCAGATTTGTCATCTGCTATCAGGGACTGGCCAAAATACATCAGTCTTTCTATTTAGATACAACCATTAATCATGCTGACTAGCCTCTGATGTGACTTTAAGCTGTGGCGGGTTTTGGGTGGTTGGTTTTAAACTGGGTAAACATTCCTACCCCATTTTAATTATGGGCCAATTCTGTACTACTTAGAAGTCAAAGCTCATCTAAGAAGTCCTTCTCTGCTATGCAAATAGGTCAAATCAAGGCTAGATTAATTTTCAGAAGTTATAAAAATCAAGATGTCTTAAAAAATATTTTCAAAAAGTCAAGAAAATAGGTGGTGTATATGCAAAACATCAGAATAATCAAAATCTCACAATTCTGCCTACACTGAAAGCAGTTAAATATTTTTATTATGTCAGTTTGCCAACTGACATCAGCAGAACAGTTACTTCACATTCATTTCACATTGAAATTCATAGATGAACTCCCCATTTGTGTATGTGGGGAAGCCTTTTGGAAAAAACCTACCACAATGCAGCTTTTCATTAATCTATTTCAATATGCTGTACGCTACATTCCTTCAACTTTTGTATTCTACTAGCCTTGAGATTCCAGTCAACTAACCTAGATGTGTTCAGCCATGCAGTTTAATCTTTTATTAACCCATAATTTAAAGAACAGAACCAGCAATGAAAATTGCTGGCGTTTCCTTATTTACCTGTTCCTGACAAATGACAGTGAACACACTACATGGCCATTTTAGCCCCTGTTCATGCAGTTTCCCTGTGTATTCCAGGAGTTTAAGAACAACTGTAGGTGAAGACAATGCCTCAGCACTTCCAGAACACGTTTTAAGTCAGAGCTGTAAATTGTCAAGTGGACATAAGGCTACATTGTTTATGATGAATACATTTTCAGCAAGCCCAGTCAGTCACATTTGACCAGAAAGTCACATTCATCAGGATCAGCGACTATACTTTTAGTAGTATGCTAGTTACTTCTTATTCAAGGACATTTTACTAAAACTTAGTAAAGTAGTCCCTGGACTGAACAGCTGTCAAATGGAAGACACTGTTAAAATAAAATGAGAAGACTTTCATGCTTTAAGCAACTACGTTCCTTGCATATTGGTTTAAGTTCTGAAAACATATGAAGTAATACTCATTCAACTTTCACAGCATAAATTTCTGAAAAAAAAGAATAAGCCAGAAAAGGAAAGACTATTCCCAGAAAGTCGATCTTACCATATGAAACTAGTAAACAGAAGAGGTAGTATGAAAGTTTTGTTTTATTTATTCAAAATAAATTTAACCTTTGCTAACCTACATCAAGAGATCATAAAAAAAATACTTAAGCTTTAACTCATTTTACTTTTAGTCTAAAATACTACATGGTTAGTTCTACATGGCTGCTCCTTCCACTTCTAGCCCAAGTCACTGATTCAGCCAAGAAGCTATTTTATTGCTGCCAGCCCACCTAGATTTCAAAAGACCACACAAAGCCAGGATTATAAGATTATATGGTGTTAAACAAAAGATGCATTACTTTGTGCATTTCTTTTAAAGGATCTTTCAAACACAACTATGAACTGCTATAGGATATGATAGTATCCCATTTCTGTTTTGGTGATGAAAAGAAAAAAAGTTACACAAAATCAACTTAGATTTTAAGTGGGATTCAAATCACTAAAGCAGCAGCCAGTACTATTAGTTGTCTAGAAAACTGGTGAACATAAAGGATTAATTATTTGAAGGTCCAGCATTTAAGTCCTGCGGAAAGAACCACCCGAGAGAGTAAAGCCTGACTATATGACTTGCACAGGTGAGACAGTGATGAACCATTTGAATGCTCAAGAGGAAGAATTTTCACAAACCTACCACTTTCTAAATCCAGGAACGGCTAACCCCCTCTGCAATATAAAGGTTTGGTATCAGATATTTCACACCAAAACAGTTTTGGTGATTTCATATGAAGAGAAAACACTGAAAGACCATCATTATAGTATTAAGTGATGTCACGCTGACACTTGTACACCCCAAAAGACAACAGTAACCCACTGCACAGCTCACTATGAATTTTTTAATTGAGTAGTTTCTTCACAAATACTTTGCAACAGAAAGGCGGAAAAGACAAACCATGGAATCTGTTTGCTTTATGGTTCCGGATTTACACAGCTGTTTCCCCCAGATCCACTGAAATTGTCATTTGAGCTAGTTACTGCTAAATTTAAAAAAAATAAAATTAAACAAAACAACACCAACCAACCAAAGGATGCACAGGCCAGAAAAAGCTACAGAAAGTGAAAGTTTTAATAGAAACAGACTGAACTTGGTCAACTACATATTTGAATAGTAGCCCCATGCATATTATTTTTCATCCAATGGCACACAGTTTTGGGTTTATGACAAGCTTCTTTCATTATTAAGAATCAAATTTATTTATACACTCCAGACCTACTGCTTTCTTTTTAAATTAAATTTTCAGCCACCTTCTCTAAAAGCTCATGTCTAGTCACCACCTAAACACCTGAACCCCTAAGAAGAGTTCTCTATTCCTTGCTGAATGTTTGCTTGTTCTTAAACACAAGGGCTTAAATATGAATACCAGAGACCACTCTGCAATCTTAATCCTAGTGTTAGTTTCCACTTCTTCACCACTGGCATAAAGTATGTATCACGGTCACTTTCTCAAAGCCCTTTGCAAACTGTCTTCAATCACCTATCACAATTCATGTACACTACTAAGCTTTCAGACAAACAACTTGCACCTTATCAAACTAAGCACAAAACATACAGGACTATCCCTCCAAAAAGCTGCCTCCTTCAACTGCTCTTCTGCTGGCAGTAGTTAACCTACATGTCTGCTGAGACCACGGGCCGTTGTGTTGATCAGTACTTTTCTGTTTCTCTGCACCTCCACATTAGTCATTCCAGTAAACATTTTTTCCACTTCTTGTCAGCATTGAAGAACTTCTGGACAGGCTTTTTAGTTCCATAGTTGTGGTAGCATGTAGGACAAAGTACCTTATGTACCCTATATACGATGAATTAATGAAAAAAAAAAATCAGAAAAAAAACCCAGAAACACAAAATAACGTAAGCATCCTACTACAGAATCCGTTCATCTGACTACCAACACTAAAACAGCAATAGGGATCTGTGAACACTGAGCAGTCATCAAGGTAATGCTTCAGGAATTCCCTGTCCGTAACTAGCTCAGCAACATCTGATCTTACAAATAGAGCTAAGAATAAGCTGCAGTCCAGAACTAGAACATCAACAGAGATGTTAAATTTGTTCACAACACAGAGCCTTAAACCAATCACACCTGCACAAACTGGAAAAATTTCAATACAATGTTCAGAAAAAAGCACCCTTTGGAAATCCTGTGCTACAAACCCCAAATCCTAAAGATGTCAAAACCTCTCTCATTGAAAAGGCATGGGGTGAGAGAGAGGGTACACACTTGTGCTTTAACTCCACCTTACAAATATACTTCCTGCAAATTATTGATCTACAATCTTGCAATTCATTTTAATCAATGACATTATTTTCAATGCATCTTAGCTAAAACTTCCTCACTAAGCCTTCCACATCTTGCAGTTTCCTAAAACTAGGAAAGGATTAAAACATAACAAGACTTAGAAGAAACACTTTGTTCTTTCCAACATAGGAGCTTTCCTTTCCCTTCAGCATTCACAGTACGCATAGCAAAAACATTATGAACTGCTGCAACACCCACTTTGTGGGCCCTGAACCCAACTTAAACACAGCACAGAGAATAAATACATTTGAGAAAGGGAAAATGCTGTATTACAACAGCAGCTCTTTGGAACTGCTTAAGTCATCAGAATTTGAACCTTAGGCTTTCTTATTTCTCCCATACATTCCCCAATATGCATTTACATTAAAAAATAAAAAAGCCCATATGTTATTTTGCATACAGGCATGCAAGAAGGTGAGCGTCCAAATTTCCAGCATTCATTCTCTGATCATTATTCTGGACCAAAGGAAATGAAGCCATTTTAAATGCTGTTTCACAAGCAAAAGGACCATGTAACTGTGTGCCATAACCCCCAAAATAAGAGTCTTGTAAATTCCTTTAAAAGCTTCTCACTGCTTATTGTATTAGATATATTTTCATCATCACATGAAATTTAAATGGGGATTTCATTGTCACTGCACATTTGAGCAGTAAGTGAACTTGCTCAAGTATCTGAAGCAGTTCAGTCACGACACAGAACAACTCTAAAGAGTTAGGCATGATAAGCCAACCTTCGTCTTAAGTTGACAGTCTCCAAAATAAAGAACCACAACTGGCAAATAGGAATACATACATACTTTTAAGAATTAGCCCAGGAAAGTACTTTTAAACAGTAAACAAGGAAAAAAAGGTAAAAAAGAAAAAAACCTTTGTTCAGCTACATCACAACCTCTACAAAAAAAATTCAAGTTCTGTGTTTTTCAGTTACACTTCTCTGTAATGAATGTCATTAAGATGAATGTTTAACCCAAACATAACTCTTTTCTACAGCCTTACATGAGTCACTCAATCTTCTATAAAAAGGGGCATTTTAGCGAGACAAAGGAATAAGCCCCCATAAAATCCCCATTTTCACTAAAAACGGGAAACAGCTACCTATGAAGATCAAGCCCAGGCTTTGTATCCCATCTCCTACCCTTGCCATGCAGTTCTAACTCCAGTATGTGAGACATCAGACCTAACATAACCAAACCATCACAACTGCCAGATTAGATGAACACTTGCTTGGAATTAAGAAACAAGTCAGCTTCGGTTCTGTGGCCTTGCTACATAAATAGAAGAAACACTCCCAATGAAACTGGTTGAAAAGGAATGATTTAGTCTATGAAATCTTCATGAAGTCAAGATCATTAAGATGACAGTCACAACTCATAACTCTATGCTGTTAGGCATAGAAAAAATACTTGTATTGATGTCCTTAGTTTATGTTGCAACTTTATAAACTGATGCATCAGAGAAATAAAATATATATATATTTTTGTGGGTACACTGTAATACATTTTGCCAAGAGTAGGAAACTATTTTAGGGCAAGGGTTTCTCTAAACAAAAAAGCTCCTACATGTACACAGGAACTGCTGTTAAGAACCAGAAGACTTCAGCCTGGATATGGACCAAATCTTATCTTTCAGGTGTTGGGGCCAAGATCTTAGAGATACAAGTTTTTGTGTCCAGGTGTTCCCGTTTCTTAAGCTGCAAACAATATTAGAAGAATGTTTGTTGTTGAAAGGCCTAACTTTACATTTACATTCAAAAATGAAAATCTGACTATTCATCCTCTTCCTCACTACTTACCTTTCATCTTGCTAATCTTGTAATTTCAGTTTCATTCGTCTAGCTGCTGTGACGGAAAGTGAAGGTAATTCTAATTAACAAACTAGCTTAGACTAAGTATTTTGAGATTCTTTTGTACATCAGAAATGCAAAAGGAGGAAGAATGCAGTTTTGCCTTGTATTACATTTTTTTGGACTTCAAAAGCAACATAAAAATGGAAAATGCCTGTGCTCTCTTATAAATAGTTCACTTTTCCCAAAGAGAGAGATGCTAATTAAGTCAATAAAAATATCCGGACTGCACATAAGGGTTGATTTTACATTTTAAACACTCACAGGCCTCCAAGACACACACACCCCCCTCCTGACTGCTGATCTTAGACACTATAGCAACAAGTGAACATTTGTTCTGAAGGAATGCGGAGTATGCAACTGGGGGAGGGGTAGTACTATCAGCCACAAACTTATCTGCTGGTCCACTAAGTTATTATTTAACTTCAGTCTTCCCCGAAACTGAAGAAACAGCATTTACTATCCAATGTTAGCAACCTGCATTTAACAGGCAGCTTACACTTTGACTATGAAGATCACAGCTTTGCTTGAACTGGACTTCAAGAGGAGGTTGGGTTTTTTCCTCTGCTTGTTCAGAGTACTAGAAACAGCAGAATTGTTCCATGACTACAGATTAATTAAGCAGCGCTCTAATACTGCAAACCTGCAAAGCAGAAAAAAAAATGCCCATCTCCTCTGGCTCTGGTCACAGTATCTAAGTGTCCAAGACTCCCTAACAAAAGCCTGCGAGATGGTGGGCTCATAGAAAACAAGAAGCTTGGATAAAACACTTTGCAGAATGATCTGCAGTGAAATGGAAATAAAGGTGGAAAGTTCTCTCTCCCAGCTTAAGTTTAACATTCTTGAGGAAAACCATGTTCCATAACTATGGCTATCTCCCATAAACTCTGACTGTGAACTACTTTGTTGGATTGCTATGGGCTTGCCTTCGTTCAGGCTTCACTAGCCCTTTATGGACAGAGTTCTCTGGAGTACACAAAGCTTCTGCTTTCTTCGCAGAACCTCTCAAGTTTGAGCAATCTGCCACTGGACAGGAACCAGACTCACAGCCATAGATCTCAGTGCTTTCTGCTCATGAGAGAGACTAGAAAGGAAGGACAGCGTGAAAGTAAGGGAAGTATGGGAAAATGACCAGGAGGTCTCTGGCCTGATGTGGTCCTAGAGCTCAACCAAGAGAAGCAGTTTACATGCCCATTTCTTTCCTCTCTGACTTTTGCTGTAAAAAGCATCAGTAGCTGTTAAAAAAAAAAAAATCACTACCATTGGCTTTGGATTCTTAGCAATAATTTTACTTGTTAAAGAAATTTAAGGAGGTATTTCCTTTGTTCTTATCCTTGTTTACATCCTTTACATCTCTTTGCTTGAAAGACTATTTCATATTTGTCAAAGAACAGTTTCAATTTCAAATTGGCAGAACCAATACTTAGAAGTGACTACTACTTGGAGATAGGTGAAAGGGTGTACTACGGAATTTCCAGGTCAAAAAGACTGGAAGCACATATGTCTTTGCATATAAGAAGCACATTTTAGGAAGGTAAGTTTAAAAGATGACTGTTGAATTCAAGTATGCCAAAAGCTCAGAGCTAAGAAAGCTGATTAATTTGCCATCAAAGGGCATTTTCTGCTTGCTGTTCTCTCCATTCCCTCCTCCACCACCCCACCACCCCCGTTTCCTTCATATATCCCAGTCAAATTTTGCATTCAGCAGAGGAGACAAAAAGAATTGGTACAGGGTTTAGCAGTGGATGCAGTGATGCCAGAGTGGAGTGCCACACCAACTCCATCCAGATCCTCCTCATAGGTTGTTGTTCCATTTTAACCTCTGGTCACTTGTTACTTTGCCAGCCGCCTTCTCCCTCTTTTGCTGGTACTCAGTACAACCTTACAGTCAGCGCATGGAACTACTCTGGCTGAAAACTAGTTCCCTTCTTCCTAGGAGTAGTTTTCAGGCAGATCTGCCCCCAGAACTGGCTTGATATGCAATCACCGAAGAACTACTGCCAGTGCCAGGAAGGAGTGGTGAGATCACAGCAACTCACACTTAAGTTTTCCCTAAGCTGCTGTGGAAATACACCATTAGCACATTTAAAACACAGACCTAAACATAACAAGCTCTATAATAAGAAAACAACAATTTTAGACATATCTTACATATTTTCAGCAGTTACAGAACTGTACCATCAATTCAGCTGTTAGTAGGGAAGAAAAACCTGTAATTTCTGCAGCAGCGCCTTCATAAATTGCTCCTTCCAGCTGCCTGACACTGGCCCCAGCCTGGTTTAGTCCTGGCTTCCCTGCTACTATGGCTCACGTCACTTCTGCCAACTCTGCTATGGGAACAGCAATATCCAAAGCAGCAAATACAAATTGTCAGAATTCACCTCTTAACACCTTATTTGACTCAGCAAGAGGATGAGCAATGTTATTACAGGCTAATACATTTAAAACATGCAGTTAGTTCCTTGTGGACCAAGCCTGAGTAGAGCTACAAAGCACAAAAAGGGTTGTATTTTAATAGCAAGTTACAGAATTATTCTTCAGGTATTACAAGTATGTAACACTTCAGTAGATCCTGGAAGTTATTAACATTAAAATTCTACTCCAGACTATCTGTCAACATCCTCAAATGTTGTGATTTCTATAATAGGATTTATTATCTACTAGACAGTTTGTTTTCCCCCTTTTTTTGTGCTATGTGGAATAAAAGAAACAATGCGCTACGCTTTACATGAATTCCTCTGCCTTTTTCCAAGGGTTCTTGAAGGTCATTTAATCAATTCACAAGCAGATTGTTTACACATTTGATAATCACTACATTCTCACGGCCCCTGGAAGTCAGCTGCCCTGACAGCATTTTACTTTCCCTTCTCCCATAAAGGTTTTTTATTTAGGACAGAAAATACTATCAAGAGAAAACCTGCATCACCTTCCACAAAAAAAGAAATCAGTCCAACTGCCCTCAAAAAAACCAGCTACAGCACCCCCACCCCCAAAACATTCCTTCCAGAGACTGTTGAAAAGCAAGACAAACACTATCAGATCCTTGTTTAGAGCAGTTTGCCACCTATCAGGCGTTTGTACTATGAGGTGTCATTAGACAGGTAAATACATCCAGTTTAAGGTGTATCAAAGACAGCACCTTTCATTGAGAGACATCAAAATGGGAATAAAGAGCAAACAGCAAAATTATACTTCGCATTATAAATTATCATAATTTCAATCTGTAATCTTCACTGCAATAGTTAATGAACTTCAGATTTCCCTAGCAAAACAGGGCAAACTGACTTCAAAAAATACTACCTCAAAAAAAGGACAGTAATATTTTACCCTGTAAGAAAATAAAGAAATAGAAGTCAAATGCTAAAAATACTACAATGTGTTAATCATACTGAAAATATGGACGGTACTAAAAAAATACATATTATCAGGCCTGGAAGGGCTAAAGAGAAATCATTCATCTTTGACCCTTGGGCACTATATTCAGTAGAGAGCTTCTGGCTTTTAGCGTAGCATGCAATTAATACCAGTCTTCAAGGTGCTAGAACAACGTTTTGAAGTCACTGGAGATTACAAGTTCCTTATTTTGAGGAAACTATTTAACCTGACACACCTTTAAAATTGTCTCACTGGGCTGAATATCTTATCCTTCAAAAATAAGGACCTGATACGTTTCAAGTTAGGCAGCATTCCTGATCCTTTTGAAAGTATTGGTGCTACTATAAAGAGGATGAAAACATTCATGACCAGGCCATCCAGCTTCACCAGTATTTTTACCTCTGCTTTAGTTTAAATTAAAGGGAAAAAAAAAAAATCTTCTCAAACTCTAGGAATCCAGACAGCAAAATCTGATCCTCAAGGACAAATCTACAATGAAAGGTAAGAACTTCATCTTGCTATTCCGTTTTCTACAATACCTGGAAAAAAGTGTATCAACATTTAAGAATAAGCTACAATTAACATTAGTTGAAGATAAGATGAACTTGAGGAAAAGAGGTTTTGCTCATGAAAAGGATGCAGAATTACCCACATGAAGCACACAATATCACACTTTGAAGACTACTTCAAAGTTTGTGATAAAGCAAGCAATAATTCCAAAATATATGCTAAAGTACAGTCAAGAAGCTTATATATTAAAATATAATTACTCCTGCACTTTTAAACCACATGCAAATTTTACCCTTACAGCTATTCATAATGTAACACAATTTTTCCCACAGTCCCAAGGGCAAACCTTACAGTATGAAGCATACATTACATTCCTTAAAAAATAACAAATAGCAGATGACACAAAACTAGTAGCTAACTATGTTCAAACCAGGGAAACAGGAATGTTTCCCTCATCTCTGATGTGAAACAAGTAAAAGCTACTATTTACTGTTTAAACGTGAAACACTGAGTAAAAATACCTTCTAATTAGGAACTCAGATCATGTCTTAAATATTCTTCTGTATGGTCCTTTTAAACCTGCATAAATGAATCCGATTTGAGCAAAGACCACACAGTGGCACCATTTGCTTAAAGCAACAGTGGAATTTATTATATGCCGTAACAGCACACGGATTGTGTCACCAATCTCATACATAGATACCTATTCTTCAATAGGGTCTCAACTTTGCATATCTATGCAATAAGCAATACTTTTTTTGAACTGATGAATTCTCTAATAGAAGAGGTGGCTAGGTGGCTCCTGCACGGTTTGTCCACAAGAGTGGCTTACATGCTTTCTATACAATTTCTATGAGGTATAGGCATTCTTACCTTTTGAAAAGATAGGACCGTATATAGCAGTTGCCCCCTATCTCCTGTCCTCCAGGAGGCCATATTGTGCATGTGGAAGTCACCCAGCCTCAAAATTGAACAGTGCTTACTTGTAGACCCATTAAACCCATGCTTTGGAACAAGAATTAACCTCTTCTAGTTACAGGATTTACCTTAAGTATGCCTCACACGCTTTAAATACTTCTGAATTTTCAATACTACTGCCAGGCTGTTAAGCCCTCAGCAAGTCTCTGTGGGAGGCAAACAACTTCTCAGACCCCAAAACATTCTCTACCATGGAAGCTACTTCTGGAGTGCCACTGCCTCTGAAGATCACAGATCGATCCAGCCTTTAGATTGTACTTCACTGCATGTCCTAGTTTTCCAAGAGGAGTCCAAGCTGAAGGCAACAATTAATCTCACACTCTCAACCTATAGCTAAAAAGTTATTACTGGAATGCAAAACAGACAAAACTCACCACCTTTCAAGCCACTATGTCTTAATAGTTTGTACTTCAGGTGTACATTAAAAGAGAAATAACAACTAAACCCAAGTTACATGAAGAATACAGAATGCCATCAAAAAAGCTGAAAACTGAAATGAACAGTCTTAAGAGTAGCACAGATTGCAGGCAATGACCTGAGTCTTCGAGGTATTAATTCAACATACAGTCTCAAGTATGGGCTTCCAGGCAGAGATTTTTGAGAAACTGTTTTAATTTTGTTCTTATCAGAAAGGTGATTGACTTATTTTCAGTCTTCTCAACGTATTTCAATTATCTCTGACCTCAGAAAGTACAAACGCTACAAATGAAGATGACCTTTCAGTCATCAAAAAGATGATGATAATGCAACGATCCTCACTAATATCAGCCATATGACACAATTCTACTCATCTGGAAATTTAACTGAAAACTGTACCAGGAGACTGTTGCGCTAACTCTGCATTTCAACCACTACAAGTTCAGCCTGTCATCAAGTAGAATTAAATAAAAAATTTCTTGCGAAACAGCACTACATTCATTGATCTAGGTTCAAAAAATGCTCAGACCTCTTCTTTAACGAGGACATTGATAAAGTATCTTGATCTTATGCCTCAAGTTGGATTGCCAATAACTGATAGTTATATCCAGTGAGCACAATGCCTAGATTCAAAAGGGAATTTAAAAAAACACAGCAAGAACTGAAGTGTATGGAACAGATGGTTTTTCATTCCACACAAGAGGCAACTGCAGCTCCCTCATGTCCAAACAGCTGACAAACCTTTCATCTCTGCAGTTATATTCAGAGGGTTTTTTGTTTGTGGGTCTGGAGTGGGCTGTTTGGAGGGTGGGTTGGGAGGTGGGTGGAGGGTGGAGATGTTTTGGGTTTTTTATGTGAAGTATCATTAAGAAACAAGTTTCTTATTTGGTGCCAAGCAAGGAGATCCCAAGTGTTTTAGATTGTAGTTTATACAACATTGTTAGGTGAGAGTCTGAAAATCATGTTACAATCCTGGGTTTACCTTTACTGAAAAGTTGTAGCCAAAATTTATTCAGCATTATGACAATGAGACTACTGTAAGAAATTAAATTATATTAGTATAAGTAAAGCAAAGAGCAATAGCCTTTAAGTCTACAGAAAACCAGTTATATAACACTGCCCTTAAAAGAGATCTCAGCTTATTTTTCGGGTTACATATTGACTTGCATTGGTACTGCACAAAACACAGTCTATAAGGCAAAGGCACTTACAATCTAGTTTAGACATGAATACAGGTTACAATCCAAAACAGCTTAGATTTTTCATCCAAGATAGTATCACTACATCAGGAGAATGTGAAGTGAACTGTAGGTGAGTAACTGTTAGGCTCTTCCAAGGCAGCTCAGATAAGAACAGCAGGGAACATTAACCATCGTACAAAATGCAAGGCACGCACCCACTGGAACCAGCCCACCTACTGATGCAGACCCCAGCAGCAGACTGGCCAGCCCTGGCTAAAAGGGAGCTGTGTGTCAAGACTGAAGCCACTGTGCACACAAAGGGAGTTTAGACAGGTCTGCCAAAGCAGCAATACGACGACTAACAGTAGATGTAGAAGCTGAGGGAATAGTGGTCAGAAGCTGAAAGACCTACAGCAGGCTCTAGGAACGTTTGCCAGGCAAATACAACAGCTCACTGCTGCAACCCCACTTACATTTGCCACCTCTGAATTGCTTGTAGATATATGCAATGTATACGCATCAAAATTTTTTGTAGCTACTAGCTACATTCATTTTTAGTTCTCATTTCATAAACTTCAGAGCAAAGTTTTACTATTCAATAAAATCTACATCAAGTTATAGATAAATGCTGTCCAAAAAGGAAAGAATTGATTTCCTATCCCTGCAATTGATTCCACCTTGGAATAATTCATATAACTAATTTCAGGATGGGGGTAATCTACAAGCATTATGGGCCAGAATTTTACATGGAAGAAATCCGCCCAATCACTTTAGTAAGTTTTTGTTAATTTTTGGTCAGACAACTGTAAACATTTCCAAAGACAAATAAGATGGAAAAAAGCAATCCAAACTATGCAGCTTCTAGGAGGTTGTCTCCATCCAGCACCAAGCAAGTCCAATATCACAGAATTAACTATATTATGAGACACTTTTGAGGACAGAGGTAAAAAAAGAACACTCCCAACTGTGGAAAACAAACATCTCTCCTTTATAAATTAACAATCCTTTAAATGAACAACACTGTTTCACCAATTAATTCCATAACATAGTATAAAACAAGATGACAATTCCTATCTTTCATATTAGTTTTTCAGATCTTCTGAGTCCAAAGTTTTAAACTGAACCTTAATTAACAACTGCTGCATAGCAACCGCAACACTTCATTATTTTGATAGCCCCTTCCTACAGGATGCCCATTTCAGTGTTAGTAGGCACCAGACATCCCACCTCGCAAGCAACTCTGCTTATCTTGTGTGCTCAGGAAAACCACTATGGACACAAAATGATCACTAGTCTGAAATTACTGTTCTGTTAAAATTTGCTCACACCTTTTGGCCGAGGTATTTCAGCTGTGTGCAGACTCACTTGAAACACAAATGCTCAGCCCTCAGGCCATCTTGTACGAAACTGCTCTGGATGTCATTTCAGCTATTAACACGGTAATTCTACATTTCTGTAGAAATCTAATAAAAGCTTTCCTGCTGATGACCAAAAATGGACTAATACATTTCCCTAAAGGAGCAGCAACACACAATAACATACAATCCCCATAAGCAAGAAAATTTGCAGTTTCCACCTGCTGGCAGAAGATGGTAAACACCTCGTAGAGGAAGAAAGTGCTGTGAGTTACACTTTACCTTAAAACTCAAACTGCTGGCATATAAGACTTTCAAAAACCAAACCAAAACAGCCTAGAAGACTCAAACATACCCAAAATATTAACAGAATTCTTTGGAATTATAAAAACCATTCAGGTGGTTAAAAACGAATTAGCTGATGGTCTCACCAGCTTCTAGCATTGGCCTAGACAGTCTGCTAAAAGCCTATTTTCCCTTGTTATGATTATGAAACAGATTGCACAGTGTTCTGATGAGGAAATAGAGAACCCAAACTACCACCATTTCCCGTAATCATCACGCTGGGGGAGGGGAAGGGGGAAGAAAGGGAGGATAAAGGGGGAAGGTAAAGGGCAAGGGCGAATAACCACAGTAAAGGCATATGAATGGAGTTGTGACAATTTCAGAAAGTCTAAGAATTAAGAACAACTGACACACCTTCTGAAAGAATGGCTTCCTTCAAATAGAGTAGCACATCTGCAAATTTTCTGACATCATTCACCAGTTGCATGATGTATTCCGGATCCACAACAGGATTATCATAGCAGTCAGAGTTGGAGCTAATGCTGCTCAGAGAGCTGCTCTTGGTGCTGCGCCCCATTCCCCAATTTCCTGAATTAGAGATGGTGAAGAAGTTGGAGGTAGACAGTCGGGCTAATCCCAAACCACGCTTGT
This sequence comes from Falco naumanni, assembly GCF_017639655.2. Lineage (NCBI taxonomy): Eukaryota > Metazoa > Chordata > Aves > Falconiformes > Falconidae > Falco > Falco naumanni. The sequence goes on along the minus strand of NC_054064.1, from coordinate 16,004,665 downwards.
TACTTCCACCGTTCTGTCGCAACATCCCAGCAGCCGCTGTGCTTATAGAGCTCTCACGGTTAACACTCAGCGTCGCTTACTGTCCATTTGACAAGCCAAAGATGAAACCCTTAAAAATTAAGGGGAGAGAAGGAGATGGAAGAGAAAGAAAAAAGCTCATTAGTGTAGAAATACACATTATGTAATACTTTTGTACTGACATGATCCAAAACTTCTTTTGAGATGATACTGCTTTACATTACAATGCTTAACTGAAGTATTATAAAGGTTTTTGACTATTTGAAGTTATTTAAATTCGTACAGCAGATACAGTGTACATAAAAATCAATGGTATGCAGAAATAATTTCAAAAGCTAATTATGATGCACACTCATTTCATGAGAAAAGCTTCTTCCTTGAATATTTATTCTGGAAGCTTAAGAAACAAGTTTTTTTACATTTACCTCGAGACTTGCTCTTTACCATTAGATGTACTACGACTGAATACAACTGCAAAAACACTTGATGTGATACAGACCATAAGCAATATCCCTGCTCGCATCAACCACCAAGCTCTGTTCGCATCCTGTCTCTTAAGATAATAGACAGCCTTGATCTGATAGGATGAATTTTCTTTGTGTAGATTGTGCTGAGCAAGAAACCGTGGCTTATCACAGTTTGTCTCAGAAAGGAAAACATCCTGAAAGAACTTACATGGGCTTTTTCAGCCTGCTATTTTTTAATATGGAAGGCAATCAAAAGACATAAAAAAGTGAAAAGATTTAAAAATATTTTAGAATCAAAGTTTATCTGCAAGTCTCAGTGCAGTTACCTTGAAGGGTGTTGCTCTGCTTTAGTACACCTTAAAAGTCCCACCACAGAAATGCACAGATTTGGGGGAGATGATACTGGTATAACTAAGCAACTACCTGCATTCCTTTCGTTCAGAAAAAAAAAAAAAAAAAAAAGAATGCTACTGCAGACTTCCCCATGTCAGGTTAAGCGATTCATTTCAAAGCAGCAAACTCCAGGTGGCAGAGTCAGGTATGGTTCCAGCAGCTCACACAATGCCTGCTATTATCCTCTCAACACCAGGAGAAATTCTCGATGTTTACACTATATGGTAAACACTACAGGGAAAAAAAACCAAAGTGGAACGTGACAGCTAAAAAGTTAACTGGGGTTGCAGACATATCTGCAGCAAAATCCCAAATTCGACTATTTTTAGCAAAAAATAAAAGTTATTCCTTCTAAACTAAAAACGCAGGCTGAAACAGGTTATCTTGCATATGTTTGCAACTTTTTAGACCAACTGAAGATGTAGAACCTTTAACATTATAAACACTCCCGCTATGTATTTCAACAGCCTTTGTTCTAATGCACTTCAATTATTTTTCCATTATTGCTGCTTTATTTCACTTTGCAATTTAAAAATATCTGAGGAAACGTGGTCACAGCAGTTGTTTTTGTAATTAATCTGGCAGGGCTTCCCGAGACTGTGCTGGGGGAGGGGGAAGAAAACTTCAGAATTTAACACAAATTAACTGCATTAATTTCTGTTTACTGTTTAAAGTCAGTACCTATAAGAACACACATAAGACCATATAAATATGGCAGATAACTAAGCAATTCCAAACACCTCAAGTAGACTGAAGTGAAGTTTACATTAAACATAATGTTTAAGCAAGTTTCTTCTGTTCCCACATGCAATTCTCATGGCTACAAAGCTACTTTGCAGTTCCGCCTTGCAATTACAGCAAAAACAGCCACATAACCCTCTCTCCTTTTAACAAGCGTGATATCTATTTATATCGGGACGGAGATTTTCATATTATTTAAAAGGCATGCCTCTTTTAAGTCTGGCCAGCTTCAGAATCAATTCTAAGCAGCACGATGTGTTAGACCTGTTCCCGTAGCAAGTCCGCACTTCTCATGCCGCCTTTAGAACCACCGCATTTATTATTTTTTTTTTTTTTAATTCAGATGAGCAACAAAGAGCACCCTAATACCACCGCTTTGAAAACTACCGAAGTTACGCCAAAGGGTTCCGAATGGGGGAAATCTGGAGAGAAACCTTTACTGCAAAGCGCCAGCAGAAGCAGGGCTGCAGCTCGGCACAAGCACCTTTCCCTCGCAAGGATTAACCCTTCCGCCCGCGGGGGCGGGGGGCTCCCTCACAGCACACATGCCTTTCATTACTGGGACGTGTTTCATATTTCTTCAGGAGACTCTGGACGAGAAGCGTCCACCAGCTTTTCTATAACCGCCTCCAGACTCCTCTGGTTAAGAGCGAGCCATTGCCAGTCCCGACAGAAAAAGGAAAAAAAAAAAAAAAAAAAAAAAAGTAAAAGCGCCAGATATTCCAGAAATTTGCTCTCCCAGCACAATTTCCCCGGCGGGGCGGGGGGAGAAGACGCTCCCGAAGGGGCCACGTCTGTCGGCCGCCGCCAGCCCCGTGGCCGCGGGCAGGGCCGCTCCCGTACACCCCAGGCAGGGGTCGGCGCCCCGCCCTGCCCCCGCCGCGCATTCCCGCCGCCGCCCGGCCTCCGCCGCCGCGCTCCCCACGGCCGCCCGGCGCGGCAGGTAGCGGGCAGAGGCCGCGGGGGGCGCCACCGGGAGACCGCGTGAGGGGCGGGGCGGGCCCGCCGCCACCCGGTACCGCTCCGCCGAGCCCGCCGGCCGCTGAGGTGTGCCCGGAGGGGCGACGCCCGCACCGGGGCCCCGACGGGCGCGGGAAGGGGGCGCGAGGCCCTCCGGCCACCCCCGCTCCCCCGTCCACTCGCGGCCGCCCTGCCCCGCGCTCCCTCGCGGCTCCTCCCGGCGGCAACAGGCGACGCCCCCTCCCCCCCGCCGCGACGCGTCCCAGCTCCGCCAGCGACAGCCCTTACCGGAGCGCGGCGGCCGAGCGCAGGCAGCAGCCGGGCCGCCGCGGGCCCTCCGCACTCCCGGCCCGCTGCCCATGGAGCGCCCTCCCCACCGCGCGGACCGCGCCGCCGCCCCCGGGGTCGCCGCCGCTCCCGGCACCGCCCCCTCACGGCCGGGGGCCGCCGTTGGCCGGCCGCGCGCCGCTGGGCGGGGCTCTGCGCGGGGCCCGCCCCCCTCCCGCGGCACCGGGGTAGCGCGGCCGCTCGCACGGTGCGGGGCGGGGTCGCGGCCCGGCGGGATCGGGCCGATGGGCCGCACGGGGGCCGGCGGGACGCGGGCAGGCGGGATCCGCCCTCCCGCAGCCAGCCGGCCGGGGGCTCCGCACGGCCGCGGTGCCGCCGCCTCAGCGCCAGCGCAGCCCGCGCCGCCGCCGGGAGGGGGCTGGGCACCGCCGGGCGCGCTGCGGGACAGGGGCCGCACAGGGGCGGCTGGCGCCCGCAAAACAGGCTCCAGCGGCCCGGCAAAGTCCGAACTGCGGCTGCGGCGTGTGCGGCGGATGGGGTTTGCTCTCAAGGGATTTTCCCAGCGAGAAACAAAGGCTGCGGCCGCGGGGAGAGCGCGTTCCGCGCGGAGCCCCCCACCCTGCGCCTACGGGCAGCCTGCGCCCCGCTGCAGCTCCCGGCGCGGCCACGGGCGGGGGAGAGCCCGCAGACACGCGTGCCTGGCCGCTAGCGCTCGGCTCGCCTTTCTCTCTGGGTGAGCCCTGTTGGCCACCTCGGGACAGCGAGCGCCGTGACCAACCCGGAACGCAGCAGGGTCAGACTGCACCCCCGGGAGGGGAGCGGGGCAGCTGCCCAGGCAGCCCAAGGTCTGGCGTAATTTAGCTTCTGAGTTCAGTTGCAAGAGCACATATATGCGCTTTTGTCTGGTTAAGAAGGAAAAGAAGTTGGAAAAGCAGAAATTTGCAGCATCGTACAGAAATTCCAACAGTTCCCAGCAGCATCAGGACCTTTAGACCTCTGCACAGACATTTGTATATCAGCTCAGTTACTGGTGGCAGCAGCGCTTTTTCCATCTTCTAGAAGCAGGAACTATGAACCCACACACTATTCCTCAACTAATAAAAGGCCATTTCAATTCAGCAGTCTTAGACCTGATGCACAAGCCCTGGACTGGGACATGCTTTCAACGGCATGTCAAAGCCCCCAACCAATATCTCCTTCTCAGCCCAGTCCCTCCACCCTGGCAGTTTCAGGCTTTACATCTTGAAATTCCCCATCCTTGCTCCAATCTCCTTCCCCAGGCACTCCAGCACACTACCCATTCAGGATTCTGTGTCAGAATACCAGCCGTTTCCTTGGTCCTTTCTTCCTTTCCATACCTGCCGTAATTTCTTCTATTGAAGAATTTTATTCCATTTCTTTTGGAATTTATAGAGCCTGAAACTAAGCAACTAAACTAAAACAAGTTGTGACATTACTTATCTCTACTGTCAATGTTAAGCACTGTTCAGTAACTTCACCTTAAAAAAAAATCCTAAATAAAATGTGATGTAAATTTAGAAATCTGGTAAACGTCATAAATTCTTCAAGCCTCCTAAGTATGGAGAAAAGCAAACAAAGAAAACAATGCCCTGAGATTCAGAAAGATTTTGATCATTCAGGTAATTGGTCCAGCAGATGTCAAAATCAGGCCAGAGCAAACAATTGTAAACTAATTTAACGTGAAAGCAAGGAACTAAGGTAGGGAATGTGAGTTAAATAGTACAATCAACAATCACATCATCAGAAAAAGTATTAAAGGTTTATTGTGGGAAAAGTCATTGAAACCATTAGGTAAGTGTCCAACAACAATAAAAAAGATAAACAAGCAATTCCACCTATACTTATCAATAGATAGAATACAAAGCAATGGATACTATTTGGTCTGCCAAACCTTTGTTAGAAAGCAAAGCACACACCTACAGCAGACTCTCTCTTCCTTACAGATACTCTTTTTGAAAACAGAAGTGACTTTATCTTGCCATAATTACACCATTCCTAGGCACTTTTTAGAAAAGGCAAGGAATAATGAACTCGGCTGTTCTGAGTACATACTCAGCTCTAGTCCTTTCACTGTTTCTGAAGTAGACATACATTTTGTCATGCTTCAGCCCCTCTGTGTGTTAGTCTTCTCTCTCCTGTCTTGGCTCCCACATAAGCTAACATGTGTCCATACAAGAATTCAGCAAATTTATTTTGGTGAATCATTTATTTGAAAAAAAAAAAAAAAAAAACAAATAAAAAAAATCAGTTCCAGAGGTCAAACTGAAAGCGACAAAAAATAGAAATGCTAGGATTACATGTTTTTATGCTTCTGGAATATTTTGTTTCAGGCACTTTTGATTTAGAACATAAAAGTGTTCTACATTGTGGGAGGCCTAGCTTCAAACATCTTTTGAAAAAAGGATTTGAGCCCACATCTGCCACATTATGTGAATGTTAAGTTTTGGGTTTTCCTCAAAGTAAAACAACAAACAATCGTTCCTTTTTCATTTTAGTTGTTTAGAGCTTTTTTCCTCCCCATTTTCAGTTTGGCTGCCAAATTGAATACAGAGTCCTCTGGATTCCCCCTGAATCAAGACCAGCACAAATTAGCTGCAACCGTGTCTCAGACTGTACGGTGTTGACTACCTCCTAAATTGCCTTGGAAAATATTATGTGAAAGAGAAATGGAAATAACAGATCTACATTCAAGAAAATACAGCTTGCACAAAAGCCACGTGTACATCACAGCTTGCAACTTTTGCCGGAGTAGATTAACTGGAAGGAGGATTAAAGGTCTGACAGCTACTGTATGTTGGTCATCCTTTGCTAGTCTACAGGGCTAATGCCCCCTTTCAGCCAAGTATAACCTACAGCATCACTAATGTGGGCTTCAGAGAAGCAACAGAAGTTGAGCAGATGAAAGGTTGTTAAAGTTACCTTTGTAGTCACCCTTCTTCTGCACTTCATTCAACTATCATAGTTTGCTTGGAGTGAACATTCAGTTTGTTCTATGAACAATAATTATGCAAATAGTGAAGATCAGGGCAATAAAAATAGTACAGTATCTCAACAATGTATTCTTCAAAAAGAGACACCAAAATAGAATTTGTTTTCATTAAATATGCTGAATTTTCCTGTGAGCAGCCATTGAAATCTCAAAGTCATTAAGAGCCACTTGTGTGATTCTTTTAACAGGTGTTTTTTTTCCTATGGAGCATGTGTACACAGTGAAACAAAAACTATAGCACATCTCTTTAAAAAACCCCACAAACCCGAACAAAACCAACAATCAAAAAAACAATCTATGGAGTAAACTCCAACTACCTGCTTCTCCCTTCTTAGTGTCGAACAGTACTTTACTCACACAAGAGTCCCTTTGAAATCCAAGGAAAAGCCTGCCTAACAAAAGCTGCTCTACACTGCAGCTTCCAAGCACTGTTAAGAAAAGAAACACTTCTAGGTAGCAGCATTAATGTAACTACAACTGGGAAAGTGACGTTTGTTAAGAAATTAGTTTCAAAATACTGTCTTTATACTAAGTATCTGCAGAAATGCTAAATATTCTAGACTAGTTGTAAGACACAAATTATGAGTATACAGCTTACTGCAAGCAATAAGAGTTCAATACAGAGCTGGATATTTGTTACTCCTGTTAATGCCAAGTCAGCAAGGGAAGCAACAGCTGAGAAGGGAACCCAATTCCAGCCACACACAGAGCATCACTGTAAATAATGGTAAACAAATCACTTAGGCAACTTGGTAGAAGTTTCTACCTTCTGTTTACATTCCAGCGAGCAGATTCTGCTCTCAAGAGGTATTTACATAAAGCATTTCTTTCCAAGAATCTTATATACAGGCTCCTGCAAAAAGACCAACATCACTGGTATATCAGAAAACAGTTCAAGACACAGCTCCTGTTAAAAGAAATAATGTGACATTTTTGGTAAAAGAAAACCCTGCCCACAAACATATTTTAAGTTTTAATGAACAGTCAATGAGGAACAGCTAGAAGTCAAACCTGAAAATAATTTGTATAACGTCTGAGAGAACTCAAAATTGTTACCCCAGCCCCATTGCATCTACTGCTGGTTTATAAAAGATTTTTTTTTTCTCCCATGAGATCTCCATTTTGGTTTTAATAAATGCCACCCACCTACCTGAGAACCCATCAAGATATCCAGATTCATATATGCACTTCCTAGAACATCCTACATTTCAGCCAGTGCAACAAATGCCCTTAAGGGAGCTACGTGGGTGAAACTGCAGCAGCCACTATGAACTGGAATGAACCTGCAGAGCCAACTGATAGAGACATGCAGACATGCTCTCCTGCAGACGTGCTTCTTACCCAGGCATCAGCCATCTTTCTCTTCTCAGTCCTGATCTTCAAGGCAGACCACAAAACGCTTCAGAAGATGAGCAAAGGAAATTAAGTTCATAGCTTCAGCAGGTTTAGAAAACATATTTTTTGTTTAATGGCTCATTACAATTCACCCCCGAGATAATCCCTCCATGCTTTTCTATAAGAGTTAATCACTTTTTCACCATTATACCCTGCTTTTTCCTCTCAGATGATCTAGCTGATATTTAGCCTAATGCAGAGCAGTTATTCTCAGTTATTTTCAAACCCGATGCCCCAAAACTTGTTGGCTTTTTCTTTTCAGTTATATCAACTGATCTAATTTAAACCTTTTTCCCTGGTCTTTCCTCTGTTTATATAACATCCTTCCCTGCTCAGGATGAGTTACATACCATTATAAAGTATTCCTCAAAAATGGTGCAAGGCTAGAAGTGTGATGTGAGAAATGCAGCTGGACACAGAACAACTCCATTTGCTAATCCTCCAGGGAAAAGGATTGCCACTGGCACGGGCAGCACCCCATTTCCTAACATTTAACAAGCAGTTTCTTAAAAAACTTCCACCTTAACTAGCAATTGCCAGGGAGGACAGTGGGTGGTGAGGAATGAGAGGAAAGACTGCATGAAGGAAACAACTTCCAGAACCTTCGCAGCTTGCCAAACACACTATTAACCAACAGTAATTACGGCACAGCGACCTGCTGCTTTGGGAGCCAGGAGGCCTGAAGCTAACCACCCTGGCTCTGTTAGCCCCACCTGCTGTACCGGTACCAGCTGGATTTAAGGGAGAGAAAGCCCAACAATTAAGGGTTAGCAGAGAAACAGGCTGTTTCTACAGGGAACAGGAGGTTTGGCTGGGAACTGCTTGTAGGTGGTATCTTGCCAAAGGCTGTCAGCCGGGCGGCTGTTGGTTTGATGTGCTCTGGGTAGCAGGGTTACCGCCTGCCAGCTGAGAGAGAGGTGGTAAGCAAAGCTGTCAGTGCTGGATTTGCCTTGCAGGAGAAGGGGGTTGTGATGTAGCTTCTGTTGGCTTTGTGTTTTGAATTAAGGGTTGGAAGTAGATTATAAGATACAGAGACAATGTTACCCGGGTTCTGAAAGTCTTCAGGATGCTGAGCCTGCAGGGTGCTGTGGGGGCTCCTCCTGTCGCTGGGTTTCTTTCTGGCTGCTCTGGAGCATGCCAAAATCCTTCTGAAAGTGCTGAGGATTGCTGCTTTCAGCTGTAAAGCAAAAGTTCCTTTATAAGTTCTTGATAGTTTTTAGTAGCTTAAGTGTTTGATACATCAGATGAAAACCAAACAAACAAAAAATATTGTGAGTAGAAACTTTTCCTTCTCCCATTTGCATAACTATTAACACAACAGTAAGTCAATTCAAGTGTAGCAAACAAAACCCCGAAACCTCCACAGTTTCATAACTATTGTCAGAGAAAAATGGAGTGTAAGTTAAAAATACTTCTTTGCCAGAGAGAACAGTGTATTTCAGGCTAGGAGAGCAGGTAAGGTCCTTAAGTACCAATCAAAGGCACTACGTGTGATTAAGTGGTTTCTACTTCCAGATCTATGCTTTTGCTTCGTCCTTCCTTCTCCTGCCTCTGATGTTGTGGCATGATTGTCCAAGTCTGGTCCTTACAAAAAGATCCAGATTAAAAGAACCCTGTGGTTAAAGGTCTTCCAGTTCACTGGGATCATTTTGCCAAGCAGGCAAATATGGCTTGCCTCGGCGCTGGCAAACCTAAGCCTAATGGTTTGCGATGGGGTAGGGAGCTGCGATCTCACAACCTGCTTTAGGTGAAGCTGGAATAGTTTTTCTTATTGTGGCTCAGGGCTTTCTGTGCGAGTCTCACAGACTCTATTTGGCTTCCATGTGCAGTTTTGTTGCCAGGGTTCATATTTTTATGTTGGAGCCTAGACAAATAAAAGAGACTCGGCTAAAGATCAGCACGGTTGATACTTCAGCTGTTACAGTTTGTGCAGGAAGAAACTGTTGCATATTCAGGTTTTATGCCAACATACCTGTTTCAGATACAATGATGTATATTTTCTGTCAGGGTTTTTTTCCCCCACCTCTGGAAGACAAAAAAAAAAAAAAGTTAAACCAAAACTATTCCTAGTTGTTCGCAACTATATAGGCAAAACCCCCTGCCTTATACTGCACTCATTAACAAGATATGCTATTCTCAGTATAGGTATCTTCATAAGAGTGTAAGTGAGCCCTGTTTAATGGTATGTAGTGTAATCAAGAGTAAAGATTGCTGATACCTGCTAGTAGAGACAATTGAGGCGATCATGGTGAATGTGAAGCATAGTGACTATGTTAAAGAGTATATCTGAACTGCTGCTAGGGGACTGCTCAGATACAACGGAGGAAAAGGTGATGAACTACGTTCCTCTGTGCATGACTAATGATCAGTATTTGGTATGTCAGGACCAAAAAGGACTCGTTCTCATTGTAACAGAGCAAGCTATCCTTTACCCTTACTATAGTTCATAGATAATTAAGCTGTATGCTGAAGCAGATCTATCTGATTATTCTGCTTTCTAACTATAGAGGCAGCGTTTGACCATAATGCTACCAAGGCTAGGAAAACGGCTGTAATGCATGGCTGACCCACGTTTTTACTGGATTTCATACGCTGGTCACATTACCTGAGGAAGTGCTTGTTGTGCAAGGAGCTCATCCAGTGGTTTTCATCCTAGACTTTACAACCTGAATATCTCAGTCACGTTCTTTCTAACATCTCACTGAACTAAGTATTACCGTCTGCTTTGTGATACAGTAGTCTTCAACACCTGCATTAATTTAGGTCTTTAAAATGACATCCCACTTCATTGAACATTGGTGAGTATATATGCTAGAGGGTGTAGTATTTTTTGCTGAAGTGATTACAATGTGTTCATAGGTTTTGAAAGTACAGTGCTATTGCCCATCTCCTTTGGTGTTAGTGACTACAGATCAATCTGCTGAGACAATATTGTCAATGAGGACTCTGTAGCACGTCACCGGATTAGCAGCAAAGGTGAGCCTCAGGAGAGGGCTCTCTTCCTAGTCCTGTGTAACGCTTCACATAATTTGTCAGTGTTATTTGTCATCTAAAAAAATCTGCTCGCTTCTGTCAATGATAATTATGAATGCCTCTTGATCATGAATATGAGCCTCAGACAAACCTTCTGGGAGAGGACTTGCTACTCTAACTGAGCTTTTCCACCCATCAGTATTTCTTTTCTTTCGAAGTACTGGATCTCCACTCAAGTGATATAATTACAAACAGAGGTAAGAAACATCTGCCATGTAGTTGTGAGACCTGTCCACGTGAATAGAATGGTATAAATAAATGCAAGTAGAAAAGATGCAGGTATGGGCCCTCTAAGGGAGAGAAAATTACTAAACACCTCTTAAATATCTTTGAGTATGCAAATCCCTGAACTACTGTGCATAAGCTTCAGTAGAAATAGTGAATTCTACAACCATTTCATCAGGAACTGAGTAGATGCCTGGTCCCAAGGGACAATTCCTGAGCAGATCTCGGCTGTGAGCCTTCCCACAGCCTAGGTGCAGCACCTGAATTCCTGAAGGGGATTTCCTACTGACCTTAATGGCTCTTTGCTCAGGGCACAGGTTGTTCAGCTGTCCTATAATGAGGCTCCTAAATCTTCCTATTCACAATACAGGGAGTGTAGGTGCCTAATACAGGATTCCCTGCAGGCCATGGGCTGGGACACCAAGCGTTACAGCCCATCAGTCTCTCACTGGACTTGGCCCAAAAGTTGCTAATCCGACACCAACAATGGTTTGTCTGTTTTGTTTTGTTTCCTGTTTTTGCTTTAAATAGTAATGATGAACCTGATTAGCTGCAAGATAGCAGATGCTATGGCAATATAAGATTTGAATAACAGATGTGAGAACAGACTCTGGCCTTGGTTTAAATGACATGTTATTTTTTTATTATTTAACATTTTCTTGGGCAATGTGAGCCATGTTTTCTGCTCTTTGAGAAACTCGTTACTGAATAACACATTAAAAAAATCAGGACCATTATTATTTTATGCATGTATATATAAATCTGAGAAAATAAAATTGCTTTACCTAAAAGAACAGTATATATTTTTAAATAGGATACTGATCACAGAAAGGTTAAGCGATGAGCTAACAGAATTGATTATTTCTGTCATCTTGCCTAGGTAAAATAATCCAACATGATACTTAAACGGCAATAGAGGACATGTGTAAAGCTTTGTGACTTTAGGTTATGTATATGGCATAAAAATACAGAGTACGAATCACTACATTGAAAACCAGAGTATTTTAATGATTTTATTCTGACAAAAGCTGTCAATGGCTTGCACTTACAGATCTGAATTATATATAAACAGAAAACTGCAGTATTAAGTAAAAATCAATAACCCGGCCCTAGCTGTTTATGTCCAAGTTATTACTGGTCCATTGGCACCTTAGCAGTATGGAACTGTGTTCGATAACAGCAGAAATGAGAAATTGAAGTTGATGGGTTTGCAAACCTAGTGAATGGAAAGGTGATGTTGCCTGAGCTATGGCAGAATGCACTCTGGAGCCCCTCAGCTTTCTCCTGTGAATTAACTTGTCTTGATAGGAACACGTGGGGATTCCTTGTGAGTACCCCAGCTTGCCCCATGATTCGGAAAGATGGTGGTCCCTGCTTATGATGCTTCTGTGAGGAGACTTAGGCCACATGTCAGGTCAAGATGACTGCAGATAGAGTCCTTTTGCTTTGGCAGGCACTGCTGGTAGCTGCTCTGGGAAGATTAGTCCAAATAGGTAAGAGCCTGCGGGGAAGCAAATTCCATTCTCGTAGAACCAGAGGCCTTCACCAAGGGCAAGCTACAAACCTAGGCTGGTTCCTTCCTTGCCACCCTGATACTGTTCTGCAGAGTGGCTTTGGAGACTACCTCTTCCGACAGACAACCTCCAACTCAGGATTTAGCCATGAAGCAGCATATAATCAAGAAAGCAGCACTGGCAATCTCCTTTAGTGTAGGAATGTGACTCCAGTGCTGATGGAGCATTTGCCATCGAGCTCCAGTAACTTCTTCCAACCAATAGAAAAATCTCTGAGACAGGCTTGGCTGCCAAACATTACAGGCTTTGAAGTCTGCTGGCAGGTAAGAGCTGTATGTCAGTGACCTACAAAAACATCAAAAGGTATGTCAGGGAATGCTATTGTAAGGGCTGGAAATCTAAAAGAAAATCCTCAAAGACAGTATTAAAGGACTTCAAAGGTAGGAGATAAGTAGAAAATCAACAACACTGGTCAAAATCAGACAGAGAAACAAAAATTTTCTCTGACTTGAGTAGAAGTTAGAAAGGAAATGAAAGGGAGAAATATGTACTGCTTTTCAAGGTCACACGTGCACCTGTACTGTGTAAGCAACAGCTATCTTGTCTTCAAGGTGTATATATCAGTACACTCAGAATATAAATATATACAGTTAATGCCTCAAAAGGAGACTAATAATTGATACCCATATTTTTCTTTTTACTCACATATCTAAAGGTGCTTTATAATTTTTTTAACATCGTTTATCACAGTGTAGTGAGTATGTAATAGTGAAAGATACCATCATTAAAGATCAGGTCCTTCATGTAATCTGCCCGAATCCAAATGTGGGACATAAAAGACTCAAAGTGAAGGCATTAATGTAGGAAATTTACTCAGCTATGGATTAATCTCTATAGTATAAGGCTTTTTATAATCTCTGGTACTTTATAGCTTAACTAAGGATTTTTCAGCAATAAAAACCTAACATGAGAACATAGAATTTCTGTAGAAAGAACTTTGGAACTGGAAATAGGTAAGGCTTCAAAATAATGTCCAGGCTGCATAAGACCAAGAATCCAGTAAGACCAGTATCCTGCTTCTCATAATAGCCAGGAATGAATGCTTAACGAAGATATGAAACCCTGGACAGGAATATATAACACTTTCCCTGAGCTTCCAGCCATTTGCAGCTGAGAAACTTCCTCAGCCAAGCATAATTTCTTTATATCTAGTAATTCTCAGTAAAATCCTCTCCCACAAACTTGGGTAGTCCTCTCCTAAAACTAAACTTTTAGTAAACACAAATATCCTGTAGCAGGAAGCTCCCAGTTTTACAGACAGTGTGAATAATTACCCCTTTTCCTCTCCCCCCACCCCTCCCCCCCTCCTTAATTTAATTTTCCTATTTTTGATGCTCGAAAGTCACGGCTACTGTACTGAGATACAGACTGGGTTTCTGAATCTGGCCTCTGCCACCATACCTGTTCTGTGAAGACAGGCTGTATCAGGACAAGCTGCAGGAATGGTTCCTCCATCAATGCCCTTGTGCAATGAGTGAAACAAATCAGAAGGGAGAAGGAAATAGCAGCAGCATATGATCTTGAACATCAAAATGACCATATGAAGACATTTTCAAGATGCATTATAGCACACTTGTGTGTGCTATGTGTGGTTTACCATGCTTCCAGAGCGCACAGCGCTGTAGTTAAAATTCCACTGATAATTTTTTTTCCTTTTTGTGAAGTTCTGTTTTCAATTTTCAGTGTGTAGCAGTGTTACCAAATATGGGAGAATCTGCTACCATTCTGGACTTGTATCACTGCCTCTGCACTGGAGATGCATAACAAATGGATTTTTTTTCTATTGCAGTGATAAGTACCGATTCCCCGTAGCCTCCAGTGGACAGAGAAGCTTACAGGCACATTGTACAGTATGTCAGATTTTTTCTGCTTTGCTTCTATCCATTTAAAAAAGAAAGAGCAAGCTGTGAAAAGGAATGTTGAATATATCAGATATAGTAAGAAGGGTTAAGCTATTCAGATCACCTTACTTCAGATGCAACATAACAACCACCACCCCCGTCCCCCCAGGAGGAAAATAAACATTTCCCTTGTCCCTAGGGTGGCAGCAAGCCCTAACAAGGAAAAGCAGGACACATTCCTTCCTTCCTTCCTTTATAACTAGTCACTGAATTGCTCCCAACACATTCCAGATCTGGTAGGATAGCCTAATTGTCTTCACCTGGAGGCCACTGCTTGAATTCCTGTCAGTTAATATAACACCTATGGAGTGAGGCACTGTGATTTCTTTCTGATGAAAGTGGATTATGTACCCAGACCCATGGTCATGAGCAGTTTCACAGTTTCATTTGCATACAAAGTTTTACAAGTTTCCTGGGTGTAGCTGTGCCTATAAAAGTTTGAGTCTGTAAGTGTCATCAAACATAATTCCTCCCTAAAGAATTAGAACAGATACATGGAAGATGCAGAACTGTTTATTGTAATAAGTTGTGGTTATGAGTGAAATTTTTAATTGCTTCCTTTACAATGAAAGGTCTGTGCAAAGAAGGGAATGCTGCTAGTTTGCTTTCGTTGGTGGTGAAATAGGGAAATTTCCGTAACAATTCCTGATCAAGTCTGCAGTATTACTCCATAAGGCAGTTGAAATTTTGCGATGTCAGACAGCAATTCTTGTCACAGGTTGTTATCAACCAGTATTCTGGGTCATAATTCCCCATTTCTGTAGTTACAGATACCACTCACACAGAATGTCAAGAGGAGCCCCAAGATTCAAATCTTAATTCAGTAGTAAACCAGCAAGTTTATCCCCTTTTCCAAACAAGTAGTTAGGCAATTAGACTAGAAAAATAAAAATATTTAAGCATACAGACTTGAAGTAATTTGTCATTGTTATGTACTTGTTCTATTCCTACCATCATTTCTGAAGCATTTTGTAATAAGCTTTGAAACCGCACTTGTCTTGCCTGCTTGTGTTCCAAGTGAAGCAAAATGTTAATATTGTTACAGAAAAAGACCCTGGAATAGCACTAAACACAGCTGTTTCCTAGAAAACATTTTGATAGTGTGGTGAGGCATCAGGGAGTTCTCCTAGACAGCAGCTTATCACAACAGTGCATAGACAGACAGAACAAGTTTCAACATAGACCAGTCATGACGGCTCTTTACTCGTATGTCCACTGCAGAAGTGAATATACAGTGACCAGAAGGCCTCTAAGGCTTGAAAATCATGGTAAACATAATGCTAAATGCAGTAAAAATGTGCAAGACCACAACCAGGATGATAAGGAAGAATGAGAATATTAACAATTCTATTTTTACCCATCTTCACTGATTTATAAATTTCATTGAGTGGAATAATGATTTAATGCAAGACTTCTGACAGCAAAATGAGAGAATTACATAAGTGGGAGACAAGTACAGAGGGGAAAGACAAAAAAAAATCTGAATAAGGAAAGGTATCTGTTTTACCAATGCTGTCCTGATATACCCCTAACTGTTAATCTAATCTGAACTAGCTTGAAAGCTTATATGAACTAGAGCTTTGAATTCCCATGGATAAAGAAACAAATACTGCTTTTCGAAAACTGCATATAGTTATCATATGTTGCATATTCTTATGTATATCCTGTATCAATAAATCTATATCATGGGTTGTATTCAGATACTGGAAGCTATAGCTCTCAATCCTGTAGCTGCTTGTGATTAATTTCAAAATAAACCTGAGAGACAGAGGGGTCTTAAACATCTACAGGGCTCCTATTACAGTGAAATTAATGGTATTGTTTTCTTCTTAAGCTCAAAAGACTAAGTTCTGTGGCAAACAAAAAAAAAGCATTTGACAGTGTTGCTTTATTTTACAGATCACTCTCTGCATACCTACATGAGCTACGTCAGTTATATAGGCATTTTAGGAACTTTCTTCTTTCTTTATGTAAAGAACCTTAACGCACCACAGGAAAGGAATGGAATACCTGCTTCTCAGATATCTTATACAAATATGTTTCTTCATTGCTCCCATAACTCCTGAAGCATTCCCCAAAGTAGACCAACAAAGGCCGGTTTAACTACTAGGACAGGAGAAGGACTATGCTTATGAAATACACCTTTGGTAAATTAAACAAAAAATCAAGAGATCTGTAGATTATTAGCTCCGTAGTTCACTACTAATATTATTTCTGCACAGCATGTTTTACAGATGTTTCATAAATACAAAGTTATGAAGGCAAAGAGAGCTATGCTGTTTCACCAGCGACAAGCCCCCACTGTACAGATGTTCACTCTGTAGTTAGCCCACAGACCCCCTCACCTAGCACATACCCGAGCTTCAGGAATGAAGATGAGATGAATACAGATCAAGAAAATAACAAACCTGACTGTCGGATTTAAGTTAGCTGTCAAGATGAGAGCAAATACAGATACTGCCGGCCGTTAAGTGTACAGTATTTGCACGGATTATTTCCTTTAGCATTTACTTTTTCCAAGTGTTCTTAATCAAATGTAACCTTACGGCACCATCCTGCGGCACGCTGGCTAACTGCACGGCTCCCAGCGGCGCCTTCCCCGCTGCGCACCGGCTGCTCACTCTCGAACACTGGTGGAGCAGAGGAGAGTTCAGAACTTGAGTTTCATGTCTCTTTCTGTGCCCAAGCATCACATCTGCTACTCTAGTAAACTTTTACCTTATCCCTGGGAAAGTGGTTTGAAGGGAAAGCAGTGTTCCTTACTATCCTAAAATTGATTCAAATATACTCAACCCTTGGCAAGTATGATTAACACAAATAAAAAGTAGAAGTGGGAGATATGTGTTTGAAGAATTAAAACTCGGATTGGATGGGCAAAAATCTTCATCCCAAAATCCTGAAACAAACCAGACTAAGACTACTGTGGGGTCGGTTCTGTGGGAAATATTTCAAATAAATACATAAAGTCAGGGTAGTATACGATTGTAGAACAGGCAACGCGGTATGACTGCATAAAGGAGGGAGAGGACAGAAGTGATTCATGTCTGAAAGGTCTCTGAATTTGACCTGAGTTGTCTGTAATAATTTGAAGCAAATAGCGAAGTGGTGAATAATCAGATGTAAAAGCAGACAAGACTACCACACCTGGCTGGCTGTTTTTCCAAAATAACTTTATTTTCTAGGCAAAGACAATGTGACACACTTCATTTAAGTGAATATTAATAAAAAATATTATGTGGTGCCACTCAGAAATTTATTAATGAAGCTGGCAAAGTTGATAATTTTTATAAGGGTTATAATATATGCAACAAACTGGCAAAAAGTGGTAAGGTACTGAATGATTTTGGAACGGTGAACCCAGCTAGAAGAAAGCTATTAGATTTTAATATAGTCATTAATGACGTGCCATAGATGTTACCAGTGCTCTGTTGACAAAAAAAATATTAGAAGGTATCATTAATATTATGCAGAAAAAACTGGTTGATCCCAAGAAATGAAGGCATGAAACAGAATGAAATTCTACAATACAAACTATAACATCATACTTCTGAAGAATAATAGCAAAGAATGTGCTATAAGGAGAATACACTATTTGGAAAGAGCAGAACAGGTTGATCTATTTTATACAGGATGATGACAAATGTGATACAGTTGTAAAAACGTCAGGATCTACTTATACCTGAGGTACTTCCTGCAGAAGTAGGAGTGACACTGATAAGACTTTAAAATGGAATATTCAAGTAAATCAATATACAGAAAATAGACACATCACAGACATGTGCAGAAATGACTACTGAGGTGACCAAGGGAAGAAAAACAAAGGCTGAGTAATATTAGATGTGATCGTTGCATATAAATCTGTTAACTGAAGAGGGAGATCCGCTTAAGTGAAAGGGCAATGATGATGAACAAACCAGTTTAAACTGTCTTTTATAAATTAAGATTGGAATTTAGGAGAGATCCTAACCTACAGCAGTGAGTTTCTAGAACAGATTTCCAATTGGAACACGGGGACAAAACTTTCAATAGTGATCTAAACAAAGAAATGAGGTGATACAGTGCCTCCAATACCAGGAACTGGACTTGATCCACATCTCTTTCAAGTCTATGTTCTTCTTATAATTATTCTGAAGATGAATTAGTTGTGCCTTTCTACAAATATCACCCTAGAATGTGAATTTATTAGCTTTACACTATTTGTGTTTTAGCCCCCAATTGACTTGAAAACTTCTGGGGAGAAAACCAGACTTATACAGCATGATAAGCATAGCACCACTCTCCAGTGCTAATCCTGAACAAACTGTCCTTCAGGAAATGTCATTGAGTCTTCCATAAGCTGTCAGCCCAGTCTCACCTGCGGTGGATCAGAGATTTCCCAGATGACCATATCCACTAAAGACTGGTTGGATGCCTTAATTTATTAGAGCCAGCTAGGAAGAAGCTGAACGCTACCTTCAAAAGGTAAGAATGTAGTTAAAGAAGAGATTTATACTGGAATGGCTATACAGTGAATGGTCACAAGCATAGTGAAATTTCTGGGTTTATGGCATAGGTTCATTTATAGTTTTGTGCCATTATTAGGTTCTTGTGTACATTATGATTGCCTTGGAAGAGCAAATAAAAAAAAATCCACAGCCAAACTGGCTATGGAAAGAGCTAGTTTGGCTTTGCAACCCAAGTACTCACTAACATGTATACAGCAATTCTGAGTTCTTTTGCAGAACACTGTTTTTATTAATCAGTATCTGGGAGGAGGAAAACTAGAGTAACTGTGTTTTGGGTGGGTGTTAGTCAGAGTATTTATTGCTGCTGGAGGACACTATGTAGCTTTAAAGCAAACCTTAGAGCACTTTAATCCTTATTCTCATGTTTGCTCCACTTTTTTATTAGTTCTCTTGCAATTTGTGCTGTTTTATTTTAGTTCAGTGATGGAATTCTGAAAACAGTAAATTCCAAAAGCACAAGTGAAAATACCCTCAAAATGTTAGCACTATGTTCACTGTAGGATTACATTTTGCATTCAAAAGAAAGATGATGAATTTAGATTTTTTTGAGAAGAACCTTAATTTGGATCATTGTCCAAAAGTCTGGAAGATGAATTAAACTTTATTGAACCAGTGAGGTAATGCTTATGTGACCACAACTGAACGGAATGAAGCTGGAGTCTAAGACTTGTTACTGTGAATGGGAGGTTCCATTATTCACCTCTAGAACTTACAAAGAACAATTATTACTTTAAATTACAATTGTAGGAACCACCCCCCTTTTCTCTTTCCTCCTTCTCTAGACTTTTCTTGTTTGTTTTAACCTTTTCTTCTGAGATCCCTATTACTGCTTTCCTCGACGCAAGGTAGGAGTCAGTGCTCTGCTTTCCTTAAGAGCCTATGTTATTCAGGCACATACTCTTTTCCTCATGGATATTCTCCTTCCAGCAGCAGAGAGAGCACAGGCTATGGTTGTACTACGTTGCTACACAAACCTTATTTCTGTTACGAATAAAGGTTTCAAATTTTTGTTACTGAAAAAATCTTGGGAAAAGTAGAGACACATGTTTCTTAAGATGTAAAGGTCTCTGGAATTGGAACAATTGCTTTAAGCTGCGAGATAGCACAAAAGATAACCCTGTTGAATATCGATTTGAGAAACGGCAATTTCAGTGGTACCTGAAGTAAACTGTGCAAAATGTGCCTGCAAGAACTACTCGGCACCTGTGTGTCTTGATCTCTTGCCTGCTTTTAGCAGTTTTATTCATCCTCCTCCTATGCAGGACTACAGGGCTTCTTGGACTGAAAGATATTTCAACAATGCAATCTGGACCACATAACTGCTCTGCTGCTCGTTTACCCTGGTAGTCATATGATTTAAGCCCTAGGATTTACAATTTCAGATTACAAAAAGAAATATATATTAAGGGTAAAGATTAGGGCACAGGCGTTTCTGAAGGTCAAATGTATGCACAGCTAAGTTTAGGAAAAGAATTAGAAGCATTAAGTTAATATTTCTTCTTCCTTAGTTATCATACACAACTATGAAAGGTGTGGTCCATACGTACTGTTTGGTTACTTCTGCTGCCTGTTTATGCTATTGCCATCAAGTTAGTGTGAGATAAACTAGCGTGTGAACATTCAGTGCATTAACTAAGTTGTGATAATAACACAGAAACATGTCTTTACTTGTGGTAAAAACTCACTCTCATCTTATTTCAGATAACAGGGCAACTGGCAGTTGACATTTGACTTGGAATGATGTAATTTGGATGATTATTTACTTAATAGTTAAAACTGTGTACCTTCTATTTATATATTCTGCATTAAGATGGACTGTGTGGGTTCAGTCTTGCTGAGCTGGAGCAAAGAAACCTGCCCTACCTTATAAACTCTGCCTTAGCTGGCAGGCGAGAGGGTGAGCTTTCAGCTGCGGCTTAGGGTGTAGCTCTATGTAGGAAGGAACAGAGAATTTTCTCACGTTGGTTAGAGACATACAACTTTATGCCTTAAGGCTGAAGAGTAATAGCATATTTTTTTTTTCGTTCTGCCAGAATGGGATAAAACTTTGCCATTTATTTTTTCTATGAAAGAAAGGTAAATTTATTTTCTATACCAAAAAACTGTGCATATGTATCTGTGTATTATGTTTCTGTGTATTTATATATACACATGCACACATATGTATATTTACCTACATACAGAAACTTCCACCATTTTTTTCTAAAACAGGTTAAACACTGGCCTATATAGCATGAGGGCAACTGTCATGATGGCTATCACATTTGGACAGTTATGTACACTATACTCCCTGGTGAATTCAGTTTCAAATTTTAATTTCCAGTGGACATGAGCCACACTAGAAAGCCCTGTAAGCAGTATCTTTACTTGCTGAACAAGTTAAAAGATGTTTAACAGCAAGCACTGTCTTCAGTACTAGCAATCTATGTAACTTCTCCTAGTGATCTGGCTTTAAATGTACTGTTTATCAGTAGTATCACAAACTATTAGTAGTAGCAAGATGTAATATTAATAGCAGCAAAAATTATTTGTTGCAGATATTAGTAGCAATATGTAATATTAGTATGTAGTAGTAATAAACATGTAGTAACACGTTTCTAAAAAAAAATAAAAAAAAAATAAAAAAAATAAGTAGAACACCAACAGTCTATTTCTATATATATTCATGGAGAGGAGCTTCATATCTTAAAATTTTTACTGTTTTCTTCACATTCTTCAGGGGTCTACTTTCTGTCTCCTCCTCTGCTGTTACTGATCCTATGCTTATTTAACAAAAGCCTACTTGTTTCATGATTCTGAATTTTACTCATTAAATTACATATTTTGTTACCTATTCTGCAATATGTATTAGGAACATATTTCTTCCTGCATGTTCCATACAACTAAGAGGTTCACTACGTTAATA
Source organism: Falco naumanni (assembly GCF_017639655.2). Lineage (NCBI taxonomy): Eukaryota > Metazoa > Chordata > Aves > Falconiformes > Falconidae > Falco > Falco naumanni. Next base: position 15,983,250 of record NC_054064.1, on the reverse strand, counting down.
ACCCTGCTGCCCTGGCCTTTTTCATACCTCTCATTCTATACCATCTTTGCTGAAGACCATCTGGATGATCCTGAAGGTACCCTACAGTCCTGATTTTTATGATTCTATGATCTTTAATCAACACTGAGATCTAAAGTCTCTCTTGGTTTCCTCAATCAAATTTAAAGATCCACCACTTCTGTACAGTTCCACTACATTCTCTATTTTCTTATCACTGGACAAGCGTCACCATTCACGAGTAGCACCTTTCCTCATTGCTTCCTACTCTGTTACCAGTGCGTTTTGTTTCAAAACTGTGAGTAAGTTCAAATGCTTTGGGAGAGGAAGAAGGCAACTAGATCCTATCTGCTGAGAGATTTTTGGATCCAAAGATTACAGATCTAAACCAACACCTCAATTATGGCAACTACTGGAAGCCAGAGCATGCACCTTTTTGCAGAAAAAAAACACCCACCTTTTTTGCAGAAAATGCTGCTAAGTAAAGCATCTGGATTCTGCACGTGTGTCTTCTGGGATAGTCCCAAATAAGTCTGCCACAAAAGTAGTCTAAAACTTCTCAAGAAACTTGAATCAAGGCTGTATCAGGATTAAACCTTTAATTATATGCCTTCATGTTTTTACCCCAGTATTGCTGCCTCATTCAGTGACTAGATAGTTATTCAGTATTCATTTGTAGTATTAAATGAATTTGTAATCAGTATCTAGCATTAGACTTTAATGAACATCATCCAAATACAATGCAAAATTTAAAAATATATTATTAAAAGCTAAGTATTTTTCAAAATCCTATGTTTGGGTTTTTTTAAACTGCTATTTTAAAGAAAGCTCCACCTAACTGCAACACTTAGTAGCACAGAACACTTTGGCAAATACATCTCTGATGTATCTCATGATATTCCGCAAAAAATGGGGGAAAATGCAATTATAGGCCAATTTTGAATGTGTTAGATAACTTACCCTGGGGCAGCATCCTACAGTGATTCTGTGACAGAGTTAAAGTGGTAGTTCAGATCACTTTATCAGCATTTATCTGCCTTAGCTACAGAACTGTCATTTTTCTTCCCATCATCACCTGCCTCATATGCTATGTCTCAGAATTTTCGTAATATACAACAGAGCAGGCTTGTAGGCAACAGCCTACTTACCTATACAATCCTAATCCAGTACAGGTTCATGCAAGAAGGAAACTGGATTTTTTTTGCCTGCAGAAAAGGAGGCTGAGGGGAGACTATTGCTGTCTATACCTACCCGAAAGGAGGTTGTAGCAAGGTGGGTGCCAGTCTCTTCTCCCAAGTAACATGCGATAGGACACAAGGAAAAGGCCTCAAGTTGTGCCAGGGAAGGTTTAGGTTGGATTTTAGGAAACATTTCTTCACCAAAACGGTTATCAAGCATTGGAATAGGCTGCCCAGGGAAGCAGTTGAGTACACCATGCCTGGAGGTGTTTAAAAGACTTGTAGATGTGGCACTTAGGGACATGGTTTAGTGGTGGACTTGGCAGTGTCAAGTTGGACTCAATGATCTTAAAGGTCTTTTCCATCTTGAATAATTCTATGACTCTAAAAACTGCACTCCCAGTCAAATATTTTGCCATCATGTTTCCCTCATCTCCTCCACCATGAATTGCTAGCCCAGGTACCACAGGCACCTGGTCCAGCCAGTTCCATCTCACACCTTCTCATTAGATTTAAGTTGCTTTCTTTCAGCCTTTTTCTTCTCCAGTCAATTAGCTCTAAATCCCTCCTTTCAGTTTTGCTGAGTAGCTCCGTGTCACCCTCCTGTTTTGCAACACACATCCTGGTCTGCTTTTCTTGCCTAATCATTTAATTCCCTCCCAGTATCAGGATCATTGTTCAGCCTGTCTAATCTCCTTGCTCAACTGGTCTCTAGGTCCTCCTTCCACTAGCTTCCTGACCCGAGGTGGCTCAGCCTCCCTTCTTAAATACTATCTTGCTTAGCCACCCTAGTTTCTGTAGTCCTTCTTCACTGATTCCTTGTCAAGCCATTTATTTTTCTTCCACTCTCAGTCTTGGTTCATCCTAATGCATTTCTTTCATCCCTTATCTGGTTTTATCCCCCTGCATTCAGATCGGTGGGATCATTCCTAAAGCCAAAACCTGTTGCCTATGTTCAGTCCCCATGCATAGCTACATTTTGGTATAAAACACCCATCGCAGGAAAAGCCTTCGAGCTTGCATAGTAGATGACTGCTTAGTCTGTATGGAGGAAGGTTGCAGAGACTTGGATAATATGATCTGTAAGGAAACTGATGGTGCATGATCTGAGTATACAAAATGATGGAATCTCCAGCCCTGTTGGTAGCCCAAAGCCAAGAATTGTTACAGAAGGCATACAAAACCATTTTTCAAAAGTCAATACTCCAGCAGTGTGAAGGAGCAAGTGAAAAGCCTGTTCTATAATGCTATATGGATACCATGTATGACCTCTTATTAGTGTATAAGAGCAGACCATTAAGCTCCTAGAATGCTGAATGTCTCTGGCATGGTTAATGAGAAGGGCTGCTATAATCACTATCAACTTACGAAACAATGGGTGGAGATAGGAGTTCAATTTTAGAAACCCACTTCAAGTTACCACATTGCTTCTCCACCTTCTACCTTTCCTCAGCTAGTGTGTAGCAAAATGATAATCGAGTCTGACTGTTAATAGATGCAAAGTATTGCATACAGAGGAGAAATGATAATTCTACTTCAATTCTCAGAAAAAAAAAATATCTGAACTATATTGACTCAAAACAATGATTAAGAAATACTGTACTTGCCAAGGATATAAGTTTATTGTGTAAAAAGTGCTGAACACTAAATAGTTTAAAAGTCTCCATAGTGAGACAAAGTAGGAGAGAGTAGTTTCCAGGAATGTGCCAATAGGGAGAAAAGTTTTGCAGAGTCTAAAAACTGGACCCTCACTATTGATCTTTCACGGTGATCAAATAAGAATAGATCTGGACACATAATATATTAAAATCCTTGTTCTGTATATTAGCATCCATTCTACATTACCAATGTTAAAAACATACTGTTTCTAAAGAACACATCACCATAATATACATTTGTGGCCACAGCTGCTGGAAAACAGAAAGATGGGTCTGATGAAGTCATTAAGGTTTAAACTTAATGTCTGGTACCTGTTGGCCAAATATGAGAGAGGGAAATACAACAATTCAAGCTTCATCACCTGGAATAAGAAGGAACCATAGCATAAACAGTGATGATGACACTGCTTTTCAAAAGTTATGTCTCTCTTGTATAAGCTAGTCTTTGCCAAATTGCAGTCTGCATTGCAAAGCATGGTGATAAAGCACAATGACCTAAAAGCTTGTTACATTTCCATAATATATTGAAACTAATTTATTTTTCCATTGCTTCATTCTTGGAAATAATTGGACCACATTGGCATGACATCTTTTATGAAATAAATTAATATCCAAGCCAAGGCAGAAAATTTCTGCCAACTTTCAGTTTGCATCATTATAAATCAGCAAAGATATAAACAGCTGAAAAGCACTACTTATAAGGGAATTGTGGCGCAATCTCAATAAAAGAATTACAGCTCTACCTAGGAAATAGGACTCAGTTGTAAACCTATTTTAAATGCTTTTGTTTAAATTACTGAATTCAGATATCAAACTTGACTCCTTGAATTTGCTAAGATCCATTTCTTTGTTCGTGAATTTGTTCATTAATGCCTTTTGGGTAAAACATTCCTTAAAAACTTCCTTTGTTTTTCTCACTTTTTCATGGAAAAGAGAACTGTTTTTTAACCAAGCATTATTCTAAGTACGATAGGAAGTTAACATTGATGACTTCTCTGGTCTTCTACTTTATGTATTTAATAAAACAGAAAACAACACAATACTTGAGATAAGCTAGAAATAAATGTTGGCTTTCAGATAATCAAACGGTGTCAAAATCAAACTGAGCTGCGATTCACTTCAGGAAAAAATGGAACAAGCTAAACAGGAACATTTAGTTTCAGTTACCATTTTTCTACCCACTCACTTAGTCCAAACTAGGTATGCAAGTGAAGCACAAAATTCTAACTGACACTGTTAAGAAATGCAGAGTACTGCATTTTGGAGGGAAAAAACTAATTCTGTATTTATTTCACACAGATTGTCCAACAATATTGACTCATGAAAGGAGTATCAGCATTCTAAGCATCAATATGGACAGCTCAGTGAAGACATTTTTCTGTAAAATAGTCAAAACCAGAAACCAACTAATAGGAAAAGCAAATGAAAACAGCAGGCAAAATAAAACTGAATTCTTACTACAGATCTGTGCTTTGCTCTCATCTGAAATAGTAGGTGCGCTTTCTGGACCAGCAGACTATGAGTAATTATAGTACTTAATGACAACAAAAATTAGAATGCGTGTCAAACACTGTACTTTAGAACTAAACCAGTGTGTAAATGTTTGAAACACATTAACATCCACATAGTAAGATCCACTATGAAAGCAGATATGTGGAGTCTATACTGCTCTTATGTATGATACTATCAATGTACAGACAGGAGACAAGATAATTTCTGAGTCTAGTCTTACAGTGGTAATTCCTATGTACTTCCACATTTTCACCTGGAATTTTAAATTTATGAGCTGTGCTTACAAAAAATGAACTGCCACCTTGTATTTTGGAAAGGCATGAGGTATTAAGTAGCGGTAAGGGTTGTTTTTATAGAGGATAGATCATAGTCACATTAAAAAAACAGGCGTATACAGCAAAAAATACAGTCAGAAATCAAGGAAATGCAGAAAGTAGAATTCTGTGTAGCAATTAAACTCTTGTGGGTTGTGGTGTCAATTAGTGAAGATGAGAACAAATACTCCCATCCCCATACAGTGGGAAAGTAAGGCAGTGATGGCACAGAAAGTCTGCAAACATCAATATATTTAAAAGCTGATGCTCTGTACATCCTAAGCTCTCAAAGCTTTTTTTTTTTTTTTCCTACACACCCCTTCTCCCAGATTTTACTTTCTGCTCAGGAAGACTCCTTCTTGCATCTTAAGCTCCTGTAACATCCCAGTCATCTGGGAGGCATGCAGGAGGTGGGTAAGAAAAGGGCAAGAACAAGAGAAAACACGAGGTACAAACAAATGGAAGCATATCTTCTCTTTCTGTTCTGCAGATCAAAGAAAGTTTATGTCCATTTCAATTTCACCCTGTAGGCCCCACTCTGAAGATCAAACCTGTGTTATAATCAGCATATGTTTCATGGAGGTGGAGGCTTATGGATTTTGAGTGGCTGATACCATATCCATACTGTTTCACCCACACTGGAGTTTCAAGTTGTATGAAGTGACTAAACATACAAGGATTCCATTTGGTTGATATTAGCTGTATTAATGAGGCTGTCATTGGGAATATTCTGTATCATTATTCATATATACACATATATGAACTGATACATAATTACATGTAGCTCAACTTCAGAGGTATAATTTCCTTCTGTTAAAAATCAAGCAACAAACATGCTCTGATATAGCACTTCAGTAGAATGTCAAAACCTTATCACTTAACGGTGATGACTGCATTAACAGAGCAGTTCATTAATTTCCCTGCAAACCATGCCAAATTCTACAACTAAGAGATACACCTAAAAGATAACACAGATTTCACAAAAAAGACCACATCAATCCCTGGAACTGTCCTTGCTCCACTAGTTACTAAGTTTTCAAGAATCATAGTACTTTACGTAACATTAAACAAGTGACCAATCTTACCGAATGTATATGGCCTTAAAAATTAAGCAAGTGCAAGCCTACAGAACGGAGACCAGCACTATACAAACTACCTTCACACTTAACATACATGGTACAGTTTGTACCTTACAGCTTACCTCGACTTACATAAATTAATCTCACTCTTCTGCCACCTTTCACAACATTTGTAAATTGCTCTTCATGATACTAATATGTTACATTGGACCTAAAATAAACAACATGATTTTTCATTTAATTATTAGATGATATGTTGTTCTCAGAATATAGCTGGGTGTTGTATGCCAAGTGCCAACAGCAAATAATACAGGTTCTTCCTGTTCTGAGAGAAACCAGATCAGGGCATCTTCTTATTTGTTAAGCTAGACTCCATTAAAAAAAAAAAAAAGTATTCACGTAACTATTAGTGGGGCAAAATATACACTCCATAACAATTTTTTATATTCCTGACTTTGACTTCTTAAAACTTGACTGGATAAAATCAAGATTGACTGAGAACATAACTTGAGAATCTGAACTGTTTAGCGATTTTATTACTGCTTTTTATTAAGTTGACTTTTTTTAAAAAAATATGTGAAATTGAAGAACTGCTTAGGCAGAAAGATACTGTTGCTTAACACTTCAGACACAGGACCATAGCCTAACTAACACTCACTGTTATGAGATCTGACATCCATTATAGGGTTTTAAGGCTTTAATAGTAAATATGTGTTTTAATTCCTACAGGCTTCAGTCTTCCAGAGTACACTTTCTGGTTTAAATAGCTTGCTTTCTATGGATATTCTTACATAGTTGGTAAGAAGTTTGAACCATTGGACCATATTAAAACCACAGTTGGCGATTTGATGTTGCTTCTTCAGAGAAACTACACACAGGATTATTAATACAGGTGACAGGCATGGTACTCTTTGCTTTGTTTTCCTCCAAACTACCTTTCCACCTCTAGCTTTTACATTTGAAATAATTTGAATTAATGTTATTGTTATTTGCTACCTTGGAAAACTCTCACAGCTGACTTGTACAAGGAACACCAAGAAAACAAAATTGCTGCAACATACAAAGTATTAAAATGCAGCAGATTGCAGAACAAAGTAGGAGCTTTTGTCACAAAAGCATTTAATCAGTGTGGGTGATTTTATTGAGGATACGCTTAGCCATGAGTGTTGTTGGAAACTGATGAAATAATGGATCTATAAAAACCTCATGGTTTGAACTAAGTCCCCATTTATCAATCATGCTAACAAAGTTATTCTGAAAAAAGGCAACATGCAAGAGTGGAGGCCGTAGAAGAAACAGTGGAGGACTGGATGCAAGAGACAAGTTTCTTAGAAAATGATAGGTGTGTGTGAAATTATTTAAAGACAAGTTAAAAGAGAAATAAAATATGTAATAGGACATGTATTGGCTAGCCTCAGAGAGTGGGATAAGGACACACTGCAAAAGACAAACAGAGGAGAATGCAAGTCATGCTGTCATGCAAACAACAAAGGTCAGCAAGGCCCAAATGAACGGACATTGTGTGTAAACAGAGTTAGACTGTATTAGATAGCTAGTTCTGTTGAAGGGTACAATGAACCTAAGCATAAGGACGGAAGAGGCCTTGTAAAGAAATGTGTAGTAATATAGCACTCTTGGTCTCTGCACATATTGACATCAAAAGTAGCAGCAAAAGTGTACTTCAAAGATTCAGTAAACCTGAAAACTTGTAGAAAAAATCACTTTTGTAATGATCTGAATATAAAAAGTTTAATTTGATGAACAAACTAGCTCTTTTTAGGTTCTCACGTTTACCTACTGCCAAAGTATCTAAGATTTAAAAAAACTAAGACATTTTTACAAACATTCATCTTATAAAACAAGATTAATTTATTAATGCTGTGTAATTCTGTTGCATATTTTCTTGAGGATCAGAAACAGTGTGTATATGATCCCCCGCCCCCAACACCAATGTACAGCAGGTATTTTGAAGAAGGGAGATCACTGATTTGTTCAAGGTCACAGAACAAGTGCCAGAGAACTAGATTCAGTAGTCCTGATATTTGGTATTTTGAGACCCCAGCTTTTACATCAAAACATAAATTTGCCCCCAAGTGCTTGATGATACCAACGATGGGGAGGGGGAGAGGGAGAGAGAAAGAAAAGTGTATGTGGTGATTCACAATGAAGAAACAGGGATTACTTCTCATCGAACTGTAGCTTTGGCCCTGCTACTCCAGGCAAACACATCTAACGAAATAGGAATGTTGTAAATGAACTGACCTATGCACACACTTTTATAGTCGTTAACAAAAGCATAACGTTCAAAGGTATTCAAACATTTTTAAAAGCCTGTATTAAAACCTCTTCTAGACTAAAAATAGAGACATCGATCCTAACCACCTTTTGATCTACATTTAAGTTTGACCAGATTGTTTTGTCATTTCAGTGTTAAGTATTGCACTGATAAAGGCTGTAAAGATATAACTGACCAGTTCCTGTAGAAAGTCCAGCCACTTCATATAGGTTATCATGGGTCTTTCTGAGAGATATGCTTGGCCACTGGGGAAGATCAGTCTCAATACAGTTACACTGGCATGGGTGTTTTTGCTGATACATCTCGACTTGGCACGCTGTTACTAACTCTGCTGGAAAAAGCACCTGTGTGACTGGTTTTGCAGGAGGCGGCTGGCTGGTGCCTCCCGCCGTGCCTGGCCTGGCGCTGCCGCTGACAGGGATGGTTTTCCTGGACTTACACAGGTGACAACTCATTCCGCCCTGTCTGAAACTCAACCTTGGCAGCTCCCCTCACGGCCCTAAAAAAAAACACAAGAAAGACAGCATGGCAACTCTTGCACCAGAGTCTCTCTTAAAGGTTTATTTCCTATTGTCTCCGCGTTGATATGACATTCATCATTCACACTCAGAAATCACACTGTACCCCTGCACAAAGGCCCCTTACCCCGTGGAAGCGGATGACCGGAGCCCCACGGCAGGGGTTGCCAAGCCGAGGGTACCTGAGAAAAGTAAGGCGGAGGCGCAGGGGGCCACCAGGCCCCACAGCCCCTCCCGGCCTGGACAGCCGCCGGCGGCCTGAGGGGAAGCGCGGGGGGCCAGGCCCCACAGCCCCTCCCGGCCTGGACAGCCGCCGGCGGGCGGAGGGGGAGGCGCGGGGGCGCGGCCGCTGGGGTGGGACACGGGGGGGGCGCGTTCATCAGCGCTGCCGCTGTTGCACAAGCTGCCCGCGCCGCCGGCTCCCCAGGCGCGGCCCGGCCCGGCCCGGCGCGGCGCGGCCCGGTTCGTCCTGCCGGCGGAGCGCCCCGCCCCCCTCCCGGCATTCCCCGCGCCCGCTCGGCTGGCCTCGGCTGCGCTCGGCTCCGCTGGGCTCCGCGGCTGTGCTCGCACCATGGCCGCCTACAGCAAGTACCTCACCGTGCGCCACTCCGCCGTCGCCGGCGCCGCCGCCGTCTGCGCGCTTCTCTGCCTGCTCAACAAGCGGCGGGCAGCAGCCCAGCACGGGTGAGCGGCGGCGGCGGGGCCGAGGGAGCGGCGGGGCCGGGGGCCGGGGCCAGGCCGGGGGGTGCGCGGGGCGGGAGGGGCCGGGGGCCAGCCGCAGGCCGGCGGCGGGGGGCCGAGGCGAGCCGTAGCTCTGGTCGCCCCCCTCGGCCCGGCGGAGGGGCAGCCTGCGGCCCCGCTGCTGTAGGGGCCGCGGCGCCCCCTCGCCGGGGAGGCGGCTCTTGTGGGGGTGGGTCAGGCTCCTTCCCCCTCCCGCCCTCCCTGAGGCGCGGTCGGTGCCGCGGTTGCGGGTGCCCAGCTGCCGCCACCTTGTTACTCAAATTATACTTGTTTCCTCCGTTTTCCTAACTGTGAGCTGATCTTAACGAACAGTTGACTCCTAGGGATGTCCTAGGACGCCATGTCTGCGTAGGCAAATAATGGACCCCAGCTGCTGGCTTAATGCTGCCGTGTGACAGTAAGGTACACGGGTAACAATTTCAGAGAGGTACTATGTGCTTATGTTGCTTATAAGGATGCCTTACCGGTGTACGTGGGCTAGGGTGTGTGTTTGTTCATCTCCTGTAAAGCACTAGGCTACCATATAGTGAGGCAGATGAAGAATACACCTCAGGCTCCATCCTTTCATAATTTTAGTGTATTAGTGGCTGTAGGTTATTTGCCATATGCGGAGGACCCAATGTGTTGCAGTACTACAGTTACATATTTTGTGTAGTCGCTACAGCCTTATCCTGCTGCTAGATCTTGATGGTGAAATGGACTTAACACACTTAAGTAATAACATACCTGTGATTAAGCAACAATCCAGTTTTATTTTACCTAATTCCTTCCATACCTTTAAGAGCTTTGTGAAGTTGGGTAACTTTGTTGTATAATGTCAGAAATCTATATGTTGCTGACAGTTCATGCATTTGCTACCTTACCTTGTTTGCAATGAGAGTAAAAACAAGATCCCAAACTATTTCTGAAAGTTACTGTTCTATCAGACTCTTAGGGAAGGATGATATTTTGCAGGTATTTCTGCTTAATTTAATGAAATACTATTGTAAAAAAGGAGAAAAACTATATAGAAGGGCCTAAAAAAAGAAAGCTGGCTGTTACTGACACTGTACTGCAAGCTTTTCACACTTAATGTATTACAGTGGTGTTTGTAAGAATGACCAGGCCATGCAGATGTTTTGGCAGCATCTATATTTTAATTCAGATCAAGCCTATTCTTTTCAAGTGAACCTCCTAATTGTCTTCACTTACCTTTCCCTGCCTTTATTGAGGAGTGATCATGGAGCGCATAAGCTGGATTACATTCAGGTTGGAACACATCTTCAAATGTGGATGCAAGTCCAGGGTAGTTTTAAAGTGCATTTAGTATATTCCCACTACTAGTAGCGTTCAGTTGACAGGAACAGGCTAGCAGCTGTCCAGAGTGGACTCTGGGTTGTCCCAATAAACTATTTTGCTTGCAGATCTTCTAATGTTGATCTGCAGGACTTGTTGGCTTGAGAGTAAATATATTGAAAGCGATTGTTAGCCTTAATGCTGAAGACTATATTTGAAATGTGTCCTTCATGTATGAATCTTTGATTTTGCTTGGTACAGTGTTAAAAATTCAAGGCATTCATATATATTAAGTGGACCAAACACTATTACAAGATGAGTGAGAATTGGAAAGTGGAGATAAATTACGAATTATGTTCCAGCTAATTCAGCAATTGAATGGAATTGTGTAAGCCTGATCTGATCTGCCCCTTTTCCTCTAGCTGTACTGCAGTCTTTCTGGTACCTCGTCCTTTACTTCTGTAGTGTACCTCTCTCGAGCAATCCTGCATTCTCAAATCCAATAGATATGCAGTTGCTAAAATAAGTACCATGCTTGCAAACTTGATTGTTCCACTTTTGTGTATGTGTTAAAAGCATAAAGCTGTGGAGTCCCTTCACAGCTTAGGTCTTATTTACTACTGGTACTGTATTGTGGCCATAGATTCCAAACTCTAATACCAACATTCAGTTATTACAGTAATAGCTGTGCTACTGCTTGAATACTATTTTTGAAGATGGTTTTTGCCCACTGATCTTCATTATTTTCTCCATGTTCCCCTGTGAGGCAAAGCTTGCCAGGAGCCTTACAGAATGCAGCCTATCAAGACTAGGCAGTAGGTAAGCTACATTGCCTATACCACCAGCCTAGGCAAAAGCATCCAGTTATTACCATTGCCTCATCTTCGTTTAGTCTCATTAGTTCATGTATCATTCATTTCTTAATGCTTTGTTGCTAATGTAAATTATAGCATACTTTTGGAAAGTGTTGTCATTGTGCCAAATCTTTACATATGCCAGCATCCTTGTGCTGGTATATGATGCTGACATATAATAACAAGTGGTAAACCTTTGTGTAGTAATGATAAACATCTCCAGGGCCTAGTGTACCTTCTAATTTCTGCGTTGTATTTCTCTCTGCCACTTTGGGAAGAGAGAGAAGTTGGGAGGGTATGGCTGTCTGAAATTTGTTTACTTATTCCTATGGAGAAGAATTTCACTTGGCAGTCTAGGTAGTCTGGAAAAGGACTGGTCGTGTATTTGCTGCTTGACATTGACTGAGTAAAGTATCTGAGGAACAGTGGTGATTTAGTTTTGTATGTGTGAATTCTTTTGTTAACCTTGGTATATAACGCCTGAAAATGTTGTGTCTTGTTAGTGTGAGATGAATTTCAGAATCCTGAATTCTGGAAGATGAAATTCTAGTTTCAAGCTTCCTGAGGGCAAGGGTAAATGTTGCAGACCTGAATATAAACTGCAAAACACTGGCCTTAACATTCAAGTGAACCATGGATGTTCTAGTGCAACTGCAAACTTTACCTGCAAAACCTCTTCCTTCCTTATTTAAGAATACACACTTAAGTATTTATGCTTACATATACTTTATGTTTAAAATAAGATATGCTACTATATCATGTTTTCTTGAAATAACTGTCTACTGTTTTATTTTGTGTGCTTTTTTTAATTTTCTGCTGGAGTTCTGCAATAGTTCAGTATCACTACTGGCCGAAGTTGAAAAGTACATAACACAAATTAAAAAAAATAATAAAAATCTTACTTAACATTTTTGTTACACATTCAAATAAATCTGATTTGCTTATCGTGCACACACTTTTCATATTGTGTGTTAATTTTGGTAGGGAATAATCAGTTATAGAAATGATAGCAGGAAGGAAAGAAGAGGCAACTTTCACCTACTTTTCTGCTGTCAGACAGTAGGGGCAAGGTCCAGTACAACTCATATCAAGTAGTAATGTATGAATAATTAAGCTGTATATGTTATGCTAACCTGTCTTAGTAGGTCAAAGATCACTTAATTAATGCTAGCTAGATTAGTCACAGGTGCTCTTCTGTAAGAGCTATTATATTGCTCATCGGTTCTGCACAACTGAGAGGTGGTATCACTTGCAGATTGCAATATATTTTAACCACAACTTTCTAAAATCGTCCAAAATAAGAATGACATAGAATTATTTACTTTTAGTAACTTCCTAGTGTTCCTTGTTGCTTCCTTAGAATAAAACATGGTAGGAAAAAAAGCACTGTTTTAGTACTTCACTTGCTGTTCTCAAAAGGTTTGTTTCCTTGGAAAAGCTTGCTTTCTTCTTGGGAAGGGAGAGGTTGTAAGTAAATGCAATTATGACTTGAGTTGTTTTTGGGTTTTTTAGAATCATAGTTGTAGCTTCTCAAACAAGACATTATCCTGGGTATATGATACAGGAAAACCCAATCATTCCATTCTTTTTATTCTCTCCCTAATCCTGCCTCAAACAAGAAGCAGCACAGGATTTGATACGTAAAGGAGATGGATATTGTCTCTTACCCTTCCAGTGAGAATTGTTCCTGAATATCCATGTAGCTTAAAATGAAGTACTTGCACCAGTGGAGAATGACCTTGGATTACTTTCAGAAAGAAGATCTTTAACTCATACAGCTTTCTGCTAAATGGAAGGGACTGAAAGGAGTAAGAAAAGGTAATTAGGGTAAAGAGTTTGGAACTGCAAAATTAGAATTAGGGAAAGGCAATAAACAGAATGGAGTTAATAGTAAGGAACTTATATGGAAAGGTGACAAAGATTTTAGAATCTGCTCATAGATACACCGGCCTTTCCAGTCATCCAGCTGTGTCCATTAGAATCCAATTTGGTATGAACTGAACTTCTGAAGCAAGTGTTGGCATACTTCCTGTGGACAAAAAAAGTGCCTATGAGCAGAACAGTGTGTGCTTGGGGCTTTAGGAGTTAGACGTGCCTAAAGCAAGGGGAGAGGCTCATTTGAGTGAGAGATCAACAGAGTTGTTGACAAAGTATATATCAAATAGGGTTTTACACAGTTTGTCTTAGGTGACATGCAACTTGTGCACTTGCCTGTCATTGGGCTTCTCAGCCTTTTTCATCTGACAAAGTGGAAGTACATGTTCAGCTTAATGTCATCGGCTAGACTGCCATGAACCTACAGTTTGGCAGTGATTAATAGAAGTACAATCAGAAGTGGTAGACACATATTCAAATATTTGGAGGAGCTTTCAAATATAATACAGAAGCTGAAGTATAGCAAGTGGCAGTTGTAACTAGAAGAAAGATTTTTAAATTGTAAAATGCATTTTTATTCCATTTCTGTGTATTTAGGATGTTACTCTCTTTTGTTAGTTTGCCTCATTTATTTAGGTTCTGAAGATGTTTGGGTGAGCCTTGCTAGTGTACTTTGCATGAAGGGACCTGTTCTAGTCAAGTCCCCTGCGACTGATTGACAAGAAGAGTGAAATTATATTGCTGTGGATTAATAGACTGCTTCAATCCATGTAAAAGCTTTAAAGGGAACCTGTGCTGCTTTGTGAAAAGTTGGCAGGTGTCAAAAAAACCTAAACCTCTGTGCTAGCTACATTAAAATAGGTTTATCCAAAACATGAATGTGACTGTTTAGTCCACTGCTTGCTGTATGTAGAATCATTTAGTTTGGAGAAGACCTTCAAGATCATCAAGTCCAACTGTTACCCAGGACTGTCAAGTCCATTGCTAAACTATGTCCCTAAGCACCACATCTACATGTGTTGGTGGTTTTTTTTTTTAAATGCTTCTAGGGACGACGGTTCCACCATGTCCCTGGACAGCCTCTTCCAATGCTTGACCACCCTTTCAGTGAAGAAATTTTTCATAATAGTCAATCTAAACCTCCCCTGGCACAACTTGAGGCAGTTTCCTCTTGTCCTGTCACTTGTTATCTGGGAGAAGAGACCTATCCCCACTGACTAGAACCTCCTTGCAGGCATTTGTAGAGAGCAATGAGGTCCCTTCTGAGCCTCCTCTTCTCCAGGCTAAACAACCCAGGTTCCCTCAGCCTTTCCTCATCGGACTTGAGCTCCAGACCCTTCACCAGCTCTGTTGTCCTTCTCTGGACACACTTCAGCACCTCTATGTCCCTCTTGAAGTGAGGAGCCCAAAACCGAGCACACTATTTTGAGGTCTGGCCTCACCAGTGCAGAGTACAGGGGGACAGTCACTTCCCTTGTCCTGCTGGCCACAGTGTTTCAGATACAGGCCCAGGATGCTGTTGGCCTTCTCGGCCACCTGGGCACACTGCTGGCTCATGTTCAGCTGGCTGTCATCCAGCACCTCCAGGTCTTTTCCCACCAGGCAGCTTTCCAGCCACTCTTCACTTACTGAGGGTGCACTTGATCCCCTTGTCCAGATTGTCGATGAAGATATTAAACAGGAGTGGCCCCGATACCAAGTCCTGGGGAATGCCACTTGTGACCAGCTGCCAGCTGGGTTTAATGCTGTTCACTACTACCTGTTAGGCTTGGCCAGCCAGCCAGCTTTTAACCCAGTGTAGAGTACATCTGTCCAAGCCATGAGCAGCCAGTTTCTCCAGGAGAACGCTGTGGGGGAGAGTGTCAAAAAAACCCCAACAAACAACCAAACCAAAATAAAAAAAACCCAACCATATAGATAGGATTACTAGAAAATGTATCTAAAACCTAATGTTACAGAAAATCCTGCCTGTGGCTCAGAAAACCCATCTTCAGCTGGAGGGTATGGAGACAGGAGAAACCAGATGACTCAACCCCACTCCTAGCATTCAGACTGCCTTTGTTTTGGGCCAGGGTAGTTAATTAGTGGTTTCTGTCTTATTAAGTTGCATAAAATGATTGTTGTCTAAGCCAAGATCTAGCGCGTGTGTAAGTGTGAAACTTTTTTTTCACCTTGCCGGGAACTAGCTGGAAGTGTTTTTCCACTGTTACCCATGAGGGAGAGCTACAGCCACAGTTCAGGCTAGAGCACAAGCTTATGGAAAAACTGGTAGCTCTGAGGTTTTTTCTTTATGTGTTACTTTGTTATTGAGATGCAGACTTCTACTGAAACTCAGAATTTTCTCTACAACGGTTCTGCTTAGTTGCCACCTTCTCACGTTTGTAGAAACTTCTTGAGTAGCAATTCAGAGCCCCTGCTTGCAGTGACATAGCTGTCTGTAACCTTCTCAGTCTCCTACTTGGTTGCCTGAATGCATTCCCCTCACATTATTTTTGGTCATGCTGCAAGTAGCCACTAACCTAGAGCCAAGAAAATTGTGCTCTTGGTTTCTGTGTGTGCTCAGGCTGTGCTGCGTAAGTGGACATGCTTTTGGAGCGTGCCCAGGCTTCTGAGTAAGGTTGCTGCCCTTGACCTGAAATAGCTGTACTGTTGCGCTCTATTCATCTGTGTGGGGTATGCAAGACGAAACTGTGTCTACCAGTGAGCGTGCTGTAAGCAACACTGTATTTTTCTCATTATAGCTGTTACTTCTTTACACTGCAACAAGGTATGCATTTGCATTCCATCTTCAGTCATTTGAATGTATTCTGTCTTTACAATGTCTCAGTAGTACCTTTACTGCAAAACTAACCTGAAAACTGCACAAATAATCGTGAACTATTAGAAAATTTATTATCTTGTCTGTTTTGTTTTTTTAAAGCTACGGAAATTGCCCATGGCTGTTTTAGAATGTAAGATCTGCAAAATGCAAATGCTAATGTTGCTTAGAAGTAACAACTCTTTAAAAAGCTCCACTTAACCCTAAAGCAGATATTCTTCCTTTGCATTGTGCTGGGCAGAAGTTTGTCATCTTACTCCAGAAGGAAGGTAGCATGACCTAGAATTTGTAGCTTTCTTTGCAGTTAAGCGTAACACTTTCAAACCTTTATTTCCTCTTGACCTGTCATTAAACTGGAAGTCTTGCTTATCTCTCTCTCCATCTGCAATTCCCTGTTATGCTTAGTTTGGTGTAGATTGTTTCCACTGGACTTTGTTCTGGCATGAGACAGGTATTTCTAGAGACAGTAATTCTTTAACTTTTTCCTGTTTGCCAGTAAATGCCACAGAACTAGTATTCTTGAGGCCTTTCAGTAACTAGACTCAACAGCCTCTTAAAGGTTTTTCCCAGTTTCTCAACTCTTCTTCAGTAGTGTTGCGAATGATCCTTTTTGAGTAACCACCATAGTTGTATGTTTCTTTAGAGAGAGTATCTTCACTGGTATGGAAATAGACTTAAACCCAAAGACTGAGAGCTGTAACCAACACTTATTTGGAGACTGAAATTGCGTGGTATTATCAAGTTTTCTGCCTCCCCCCTGTGCTACATTGCTGCCCTCAAAGTAGGATCAGCTGCCAAATGCCGGTACAGAGTCCTGAAACTCTTTATTAGTTTCTTTAAAACATTTTGCTGGTTTTGGCTAGTCATGTTTCTTGATGTTGAGGAAAGTTATTCTGTGTTGCCTACTGTCTGTTGGGTAGGTATTTGTCTATTTACTTACATTTAGCAAGCTGCTGTTCAGTTACCATGCATGCATGAATGAAAAGTTTGGTGTAGTTGTGTCATCCCAGTGCTGCTGATACCTCGCTTCACTTGTTGCACAAATGTTTGCTATAAAAGTTCTGTGTGGTTAAATAATGGGTAGCCAGCTCCATATGAAGTGCTGCTTTTCCTGAAACTTCCTCAGGTGATACATTTCCCATTATATCTCTTGTTGTGGTTTGGTTTGTTGGTGGTTTTGGTTTTGTGGTTTGGTTTTTTTTAAGTAAAATCATAAAATAATTTCAGATAGACGGTACCTCAAGAGGTCACTTAATCCAGGTGTCTGCTCAAAGCAGGATCCACATTGAATTCAGACCAGGCTGTTGAGGGCTTTGTGCAGTCATGTCTTGAAAACATCCAATGACAGATTCCAGTTTTGAACAACATATTGCAATGCTCCGTTATTGTAACAATGATTTTTAAATTCTTTTCCCCTTATATACGGTTAGAACCTCCCCAGTTCAGTTCGTGCCTGTTGTCAGTCTTCGCTGTGTGCCTGTGTGAAGTCTGGCTCTGCCTCAGTGGCCTCTTGGGTAATGGAAAGCTGCTATTGGGGTCTCCCAATGCTGCTTTTTCTCCAGGATGATCAAGCCCTCTTCCCTCAGCTTCTTCTTACAGGGCTAGTGCTCCACTCTTCTGACAGTTGTGATGGCCCTCTGCAGTAGGCCATCTGCTGAACCTGCTCAAGTTTACCAATGTATTTTTTTGTACCGGGGGTCCAAAACTGGTCATAGTACTCAGTGTCATAAATGGTAACCTTGATAAGGAGTGTGTAAGACATTGCTGTAGTTAAGTGTACGTGAAAAGCCATTTTTACTGTAGTCACTAAGGTGTTAGTTTGATTTGAGTCTGGCTTTAAACACCCTGAGTGTAGAGAATAATTTTGAAAGAATGTATTGGTTTGTGTAGCCTGAAGGTAGCAGTCGGAGGAAACACCATGAAAATTCATGTAGATTAAACTTATGCTGACCTTTGTATTTTGTTACCATAGATAGTCACGTGAAACAGATAAAAGTTGGGGGGGGGGGGAGGGGCTGTAATTATTATTTTAATAGGACTGAGTCTTTATAGAAGCTCCTTCTCTCCCCACCCATAGTATAGACAAAGATATTTTAGAATTACTTAGTCTAGGTATTCTGGATGTTTATTCCATGGATGGATCATCTGAATCAGAAGTACTTTGTATCTCATTCTGTGTGATTTGTTCTCAGCTTTGTGATCTGCATTGCTGCAGAGGGGTTGCTGCATCAAGCAGGATGATCTACAGATGAAGTTCTACCTTCGCTCAGTCAAACTGAGTAGAGATTGATTCATTGATTACTTGAAAACTTAAGCCTGAGACGGTGGAAGTTTGGGGGAAGACTTGATTAGTGTAGCAGAAGTACCTGCTGAATACAGGCAGAGAGAGATGTATATGATTAAGATTTTTTTAATGCTTCCGGAGAAAATAGTGAAGAAACACTTCCTAGGTGTGGTTTTATGTTGGAATATTCTGTGTTCCTATCCTTATCCAAAGCTATGCAAATAAATAGATTTGGCTCAGTCTTAGAAATATTTTAGTACCATCATTTTTCTTACATTCTTTTTTCCCTGTATGTTGTCTGGGTAACCCTTCTCAAAAACTTCACCATCGCTACCCCTTCTTGTCTGTAAGGGCATGAAGGAAGCTCAAAAGTCAGTCTTCCCATTATCTACTTGTTACTTAATGAAATCTGTTATTTCATTACTGTATTGGCAGGTCTTTTTTCATAACTCCCTGGCAGTAAACTTAGTTTCAGTCAAGTGTTTTATGAGTAGAAAAACTGAAAAGCAAGCAGACACTGGAGATGGGTTATAGTAAAGTTAAGTAATTCTGCTACACAACTCTCTATTGTATTGGTACAATAAGAGCTTGGAGGAAAGCTAGCTTTTGTATTTCTACAAGGTTTATTATTTCAGAGAAATAAATTGGAGCAGTTCAATATAAAAGCTTTCATGTAGTTTTGAGTAAATGTTACTGTATTTGTGCTTGACTTAGGCTTGCAAAGTGTTCTCTGCATACGTAAACTTTAATGCTTCAGTTTAAAATCACATTATTATTTTTAACCTGCATTTGGGCATTCATAAGTTCAAAAATGTTATAATTCAGTTTCCTGGATGAGATTGTGAATGCCATACTTTGGGTGTTTTTTTTTGCCATAAAGTCACCTTTGAACATTTGTTCTTGTAGTCTTGCATTGTCACCATACCTTTCTTTTGGTCACCTAAAGCAAAGTCCTGTATTTTTTTAGTATCTGTAATGTAACAATTGAATCCTTTCTGATAAAGTCTTAAGTGTCAGGGGAACTGATGGCTGGAAGTAAAAAGGCAGTCCAAAGCCAGGGCAAGGCAGGAGAAAAATCTCAGGACTTTCTGATATAGAAGGAAACGGGGAGAAACAAGTGGTGAAAGGTCACTGCACAGTTCTGACTTCAAGGTAGAGAGGAACAGAATTATGTTCCCTAGGGGACACATTTCACATCAGTGGTGAATTCAGTGCTACTGTCATTCAGACTGTTTGGAAGTTTTTTATACTTCAGGATCTTTCATTGTCCCAGCCAGGTCAGATTCAGTGCCAATACATATACTCAGGGAAGGGTTTCATTGTAACTACACTAAAGATCAAAAGTAGAGCTCTTCTGCAATTTTATGGTAGCTGTCTGAATTGTAGTAATATTGATTGAATAAGCATGTAATTAATTGTACTAACCTGAGCTGTATCATAGCCGTTACCCTACCACATCGCCAAGTCAAGCATCAGTAGAACGAGCTTCAAGGCACTCCTACGAGAACAAAACGCGCAGTTTAACTCAAACCAGAGCGTGCTATGTGTGGATAGGGTAGTCGCTGAAGTTAACACTGCAGCAGGAGGCAGCCTTATGTTTCTGTTCCAGGCAGTCCTTACGCTGTGCTGCTCAACACCGGCCTCTACACCAGAGGAGTTACTTGAAATCGAGAATTTGGACAGCGTCCACTTACCGCCCTTCACCAATAAGGCTTGTGATGCGCAGCATTAAGTAAATGAGAGGTCTGGAATAACAGTGAGCTTGAATCTATTCCAAATGTTAGAGCTCTCTGCTGTAACCAGATAGTCTTGTTGTATTCCTGCTGACTAATTGAGGGTGTTACTTAGTCTTTAAATTCAATGAGATTGCAACCACAATCTCACAGAATAGTTTAATGGAGTCTGGAGTAGTGCCAGTATGTATTGGACTGAAAAAATGAGACTCTTGAGAAGGAAAAGTCCTGCAGTAATCAGCCTGTGGAAGTTTTATGCCAGACAGAATTGTGGCACAGTCTTTTGTTGCAAGTAAAATGGTTTACTTGTTAAAACAACAATGGATTATATTTTTTTTTAATAGCAAGAGCAATGTTTTAGGAGCTATGTGCCCACATTTATTTTTCTGCTTCTAGATAGTCCATGCTTCATATATATGATTGTTTCCTTTCTTACTGAAGTATTAATCTTGTTTTGAGCTTGCATGAATTTTTTTAGAACAAGTGAAGAAAATGCTGTTAAAGCTCTTTTTTCATTAGGTTTTGATTTTACAAATACTTAATTTTTATCTTAAACTTTTGAAGTACAAATTCTGATTAAAAGTGAGTTCACAGTTAAATATAAGATCACTATTTCTAAACAATCCATTCTCCGTAATGGATAATCAGTTTCGACTCAGTTCAGTAGTTTCAACTGCTGAATTTCTCTCAACTGTTCCGTAGGAAAAAATGTATCAATAAATACATCAGAGGTGTTCAACTGCCAGAATAATTCTAGGTCTCATCATTTTAATATATTACAATTTTAATGCATTCACTTCTGATCCTTTTAAAGCTGAAATAGTTGTGCATTATGAGTGTTGTGACTGCAAACATTGGCAGGCCTTGAAGCAGCAACGCTGGGAACTATTAGAACATATCTGGAAGAGCAGCATGCTTTCATTTTGCACTACAGCAAGTCATGAATCATCTAGGGAGATACCCACTTAGTTTGATAATTTATTCACATTTAGGAATACTACTTTCTCCTAGTCCCAAACCAGATGGGACTGATCCATACTCAAGGACACTTTAAAAAAAAATAGATCAGACTTGCTCCTACATCACCAGGATGTAGTCTCTAACTGGATTTTTTTCTTGGACTTTGCACACTGTTGCTGTTTCCACAGACATACTTCCATCATGGCCTAATCAAGTGTTGTACCTCTTCTGAACTTTTATTGAGATATTTCTCCCCTAATCTGCCCTCTGCTGCCCTTCGTGTTCTTTGTTCTGTCTTTTGCACAAGTAGTTTACAAGATTTTTATCTTGTCCTCTCAGGCTTCCGTCTCACCATTACCTTTAATTAAGATCTTGTTAAACTGGCATCTCTCCCTTCTCACTTTCACGGTCTTTCCTTCCCTCCTTTTCTCATATTCTTCTGCTACTCTGCCTCTTCCTTCCATAGTAAAGTTATTTCTCTTCATTGGTCAGTGACATTCATAGGTCTTTCTAATAATCAGCAATTAAAATAGACATGGTTTCATCCTAGATATTGTGCTTTAAAGCTCTGCAAAGAGAAGTGCGAAATGATACTGTTGATAAAGTTGCAGGATAACTGGTTGCATGGCAGTCTGCAGTTGTTTTGATGTAGGCAGAAGGAGCAGTTTCTGTTTCCCTGTAACTTCGTAGGCGCTGTCTTGAAAGTATATGAATATATTAGTTTTAAGGCAGTCTGTTCTCAGTGGTTTAGTGTGATGGCTGAGAAGTGGTAGGTTCCAATTTCATGTGATTAGCTGTCACTTTTAAATGACATAAATGCATAAGCTCTTCCAATAGCTTCATGTGCTTATTTATTTGATGCTTGAATGGTCAGAAAATCAGACAGACTGTAACTGTCTTACATCAGCTTGCCTTTCTTAAAAGGAGAGGAAAAAGAATAACATTGTATTTCTGAATGTTTATTTAGCACTAGTTGATAAATACTTTTCCTCTAGCTGATCAGTAAAATGTAGAAGGAAAATGAACAGGATAAAAACTAGCTCCACTTGCAATACATACTTTTGCAGGAACTTGGTTTCACAAGATCTGATTTTTTATTTCTGCCCTGCAGTGCATGTTTATGAACAAATCATCTTGATCTGTAGTAAAATGTGTTATTTGGAAGTCAAATACAATGCAAAACAAATCTGTTTGGCTTATGTAGATAGTGCAGAACGTGAAAGTTGGGTTGCTTGGATTGCTGAATCTACATTCATGTAGTTTTCATTTATGGTCTGTGGAACCATGTAGCCATGCTTGCAAAGTGTATGTGAGAAACACAGAAACACCTGGAGTTCATGATGAGAAAGCCAAGGTAAAGTAAAACTCGGAAGTGCAATGAGGAGACTTAGTTTCCCTGCATGAAACTGGATCTGGAAGGAGTAAGGTTTCACTGAAATTGTATAAAAACAGGACGTAAGTTTGACATAAAAGGTAGCCCTGCTGTGGAGACACTGTGTTGCTTTGAAAGAAATAGATAATCCTAAGCTTTCCATTTTGTCTCTTCTGTGTAGAGATGAACACAAAGAAAAGTGTGTTAATAACAAGCAAAATACTTTTTTTCCTCTACAGTAAAAGAAGTGGAAAACAAGCACTGCAGAACAATGAGGTAATTATTTCTTAATGTAATGTGTTTTATATAATTTTAAAGTTTTAAAAAAAGTATTATTCAAGTCCCATAATTGTAGTTTTATTTTGGGCAGGATGATGGCTATGGTGCAAATGTGGTTTGACACATACTTTCAGACTTGCATTGGTGAAACAAATGAAAGTGTTTAATCACATGTGGCTGAAGTTTGACTACATAATGATATGTACTTGATGTGTACCATGTGCTTCTGCATCTGTGCCTTATGAATGTGTAAGGACTAGTGTTGTATGTTTGCCTCTATGCTTAGCAACAAACAGCTGCCTGTAGATTTGGTATAACTTGTATTTGCTTTTTATTTAAAAGAAAAAAGTATGGAACAAGATGCAGAGTCTGACAATTTCTGAAAAGTACTTTAAACTTCTGGTAGAAGGTTTGGTCTTTTCTGTCAATTCATTTGTTTGAAAATGAGATATTATATCCCTTTAAATAAAGCGGTTTTTGTTTCATGTTCAAATAAAATATGATAGTTAGCCCAAAGGGCAGAGCTCATTATTAGAAATATCAGGTAATATGATTATATGAATAGGTAACTACTCCATGTACTTCCATCTTTACTGAAAACTTAAGAAAAGGCTTGTGCTAGGTAAATACAAAGGTGTATGCAAGCATTGTGTTAGCACAGTCAAGGTCTGGCTAGAAGCTATCTGCCATAACCACTTGTATTTTGCATAGCTATACCTATTTGTAAAAATTGTAACTAGCTTTCTCTTATCCGATCCCTCTTGGATTTAGTTATACTGAATGAGGAATTAAGTCTAAGGGAAAAAACTTCTGGTAAAGAAGATACTGGAATTAATGCGAGTGCAACACAGAAGTAGAAGTGAGGAAGAGATGTAAAGAGAGGAAGAATAGGTTCAGCTTGAGACACCAAATATGTTTAATCGTATACTTCTAGAAACTTCACACGTCAGACATGATGTTTGTCATTTCTATTGCTGAAAATAGAGTCATGCTGCTTTAGGCCTGGACAGTAGACTTTAATTGTTGGAATTACTTGGATTTTTGTGTAAATGATTTTAAATATTTTTATGATTTACCGTACAGCATCCTGTCTGGCTAGAATTTTTATCCGTGATTTGCATCTACGTATTTTTTTGAAAAGGCCAGGACTACAGTTGACTTCATCCCGTGAAAAACAGGAGTATGCTGATTCAGAGTATTCAGAGTAAATTTTGTGTTTGCTGGGGCTCAGAGCTTGCACTTGGTGCCCATCACGTTGCATATGTAAATTGTAAGTGAAGAGACCAAGTTGGGCTCTTTGTGCAAGTTTCAGTGGTTTAATCATCTGTGGAAATAAAGAGTGCTTGATAGGGTTGTCTGACTTGGTTAATGGTGAATCTTGTCTCCCTAGGGTTTTTTCCAGGTTTCCTGTCTTGAGTATGTTGTAGTATTGCCATAGGCATTGGTAACACGGGCTTCACATGAGTCTTGGCTAGCAGGGATAGCAGGATTAGGTTGATTAGACAGGACTTGTGGACTTTTTTGTATGCACTTTCAGTCTTTTTTTTAGGACTGAATCCTTGTGTCACAACTGTGAAGGGAAAGAAAGAAAACAAAGAAAAGAAAGAAAAGATACTGGTCTTTTAGCTTGTTAAAAAGTGTTCAGGTTAGGGAAGAAGATAGGGTTGTACAGAGTAAAATGCAACTGACTCAAAAGGTGTTTGGGTATAGGAGGGGTTTTAAGTCTCGTAGATTTAGCTCATTAGTGTGTTGTGCTGACTTTTTATAAGTAAAGAAATAACAAATTCTGGTTTCACTTGAAGTAAGTTTGGTGCTTTACAGTCAAGGAGTTAAAACCATTGGTGGTCTAGACAAATGATGGAAGGCATTTCAAAAAATACAGGCTGATGGTGTCTCTTGGAGACAAGCAATGTTAAGAGGTGGGATTGCATTATAATTTGTAATTGGATGTTTTATTGCAGTGGTCTGCATGGTTTACATATTGCTTTTAACATGGATTTGAAATAAATGCTATTTTGTACCATGGCTATTTCCTGTTTCGGTTTGCTTTGATAGCTTAATTTGTTTGCTTAGGATTTCTGTTAGCTGTGAAGGCATATGCTCTGGATTCTTAACACTTCATTTAACTTGTGTGTGCAAGTCTTAAACTGGGGGAAGATTGCAAATGCTGCAGAAGGAAGGTAGCTGTAAATAACTCGGATAGGGAAAATACCACGTCAACATTTAAACAATACGTTACCAAAAAAATCTCACTTTCCTTGTTTTGCTTGTCCTCCATGCAGCAGAAAGAGGGAAAGAAGGAGCGAGCAATGGTGGACAGAGTGTTTATTGCAAGAATATGTCGAATCCTGAAAATAATGGTCCCTAGAACGCTTTGTAAAGAGGTAAGCATTGCCTGCAGCAACAAATGAGCATTTTTTTGAGTCAAGTTTTCTTTTGTAATTGTATTAGAATTTAAACAAAAGCATATACTTTACTTGAATAGGACTAAAAATCTACATGTATGTTCAGCTGTTAGATAACTAACAAGTTGTGTTCTGGTTTCAGTTACAAGATAAGCCATTTACTGTCAGCTAATAACTATTGTCTGTAGCATATCTTTTAAAAGGGCATCTGGGTTTTGCATGATTCTATGCAAGATAGTATACTTCTCTGTGCAAATATTTCTCATCTTTAAATAGCATGCTGTTCATCCATATTTTTGCTTTTTTAACTTATATCTAGGCCAACCGTTACTGGAAAGTGAATTTGTCAAAAAGTCTGTTAACATCATTTCAGGAGAGCTATGCAGACTAGAATTTAGCAAGATAAAATTGTTTGTCTCAGAAACTTTCTCATACTTTCCAGGACATTTAAGTTTTTTTGAAAGAGCATTAGTTGAGCTCAGAACTTAAGTGATGAACTGTAATACAAGAGCAATGAATACCAATGTACAGAATGTAGAGCAAGCATGGCAGCCAGCTAATCTGGGTGAACAGGGACATTTGATGGCTTATTCACAAAAAGGAAGTACACAGAATGTGGAAGGATGGATGGGAATGCCTCCGAGAGTGCTGACAGAGCTGCCCTCCAACTTCAAAAGGTTGTGGCCATCAGAAGAGATTACTGATAATCCCCCCAAAACCCAAACATCACTCCCATGTTCAAAAACAAGTATACTGGAAGCTACAGGCTGGTCAGCCTCACCATGTTTTTAGTAAGGCTGTGAGCAAATCCTTCTGGAAGCTAACTGGCCACACAAAGGACAAAAAGGTGATTGCAAGCAGCCAGCCTGGATTTACAAGTGGCCGATCATGCTTTATGAACTTGATTGCTTTCAGGGATGAGATGACTGGCTGTGTGAATAAGAGAAATGAGGGTGTTGAATACTTACATTTTTAGTGAGGCTTTGAGTGTTAAGGTCTCCCCTAGTACACAGATAGCCACACTGAATGGGCTGGATGAGTGGACATTGAGGTGGATGGAAAACTGGCTGGATTATTGGTCTAAAAGGTTTTTGATCAATGGTACAAGGTCTAACTAGTTACTAGTGGCCCTTTTTTCATTGGAAATTGGAGTAGACGGCCTTCAGAGGTCCCTTGCAATCTATATGACTCTATGCTTATGCCAGAAAGGTGTCTCAGAATAGCAGTAACTTCTTTATCCCTGTAATCCTCCATCTTATAGGATGTGTGCAGTATATGTATCAACCAAATACAGCTTTTTAAAAGACAAAACTTTCTCCATAAAAATGTAATCTATATTTAAAATACTGTATGCTGTGTGCTTCCTGCAATACGTTAGCTGGGGGCAGCAGGGTAATGCTGTTCTGCTAGATATGGTTGGACCACTTACAAGAAAAAAGTGGTAAATTTTATCCGTTGTTTAACTGTTATATTTCTATTTTTGTACTAGACAGGTTATTTGCTGCTTATTGCTGTGATGCTGGTAGTCCGCACGTATTGTGATATTTGGATGATTCAAAATGGAACAGTCATTGAAAGGTATCTATAAACTTGTTATTTTAAAGCATTCTTTCAGTGTATAAGAGGGAAAATACATGTATTCAGACATTTTGTAGCTAGCTTATTTATGTAGAACAGTTGGAAAACTGGTATAGTTGAAATTGGGGGGGTCCTTATATTTTTTAAAGAAAAAAATAATCTCTAATCAACTGCTTTTCTGCTGTTGTACACATTTGTATGTGTTAAATTATTTTCAATTCTTTTGGTCACATTTTGTACACTGAAGACTCTAAATCTTATGTTGATTTGAACATCCAAGATAGCACTTCAGAATAGCAGCATAGTGGTTCTGTGTCATAGACCCAGACATATTGCTTGGATAGTGTTACTTCTTCCTACTGAACTGTTCGGTCTTTTGATTGATAAACACAGTGTGTTCAGCCTTGCTGTTTTATAAAGTGTTTTCTGGACCTCTCATTATTCTTGTTGCTGTCCTTGCTAATTGAAGCAAGTCAGAATTTGTCTTGTCAGAATTCAAAATGTTACTGTGTTTCAGGAGAGCCTTTCAGTGCTTTGTAGAATGGAAGGACTGCTTTGTTTCTCTCATGTCAGAATCTATGAAAGCAAAGAAGGAAAAGAACTGGTAGTCTGTGACCATGAATTTCTGAGCCTTATATGCAGACAGTTACTGCAGGAGCAGAAGGGAGATAATTGCTTGGTCTGTCACTTACCACTTAACTTACAGAAGTCTGTCATACTTGATCCCACAGCTGATACTGCAGACTGCCACGATGACTTTTTTTTCTTTTTTTCTGTGGTCCGCTGAGAATGTAGCCACCGAAGAACACTGGTTTATGCTTGCTTATTTCTCTCGTAACTAACTCTTAGCTGATGGTCATTTACAGTGCTATCATCGGCCGCAGCAGAAAAGATTTCAAGAAATACTTGTTCAACTTCATTGCCGCAATGCCTGCTGTAAGTGCTTCTCTTGTGCTGGCTTTCAGTAGAATGTACTTTAAGTGTAAATCAAGAATTTGGGGAAAAGATCTCAAATGAGTGTCTTAAAACCCATGGAAATTAGTTGTTTTACATGCAGGTCTGTATTAAGATGCATTTAATTCTTTGGCTCCAGTGTGTGGGAGACGTATCAGCATGTTTCCTTATTGATTGCAACCGTTTTTCTGATGGATATATTTAGGTTTTCAGGTTGGTTTTCTTGATGGCAATTTTGTCTGATAGCTTAATGTGCCATCTGTAGTACTGCGTAGTAACATCTTATGGATTGGGTGATGTTTCAACATTGTAGGTTTGGGATTCTTCTGACAGCATTGAAGGTGAAGATATCTTTTTAGTCTTTAACTTTTATGTTTATTACAGCTGCTTCCGAGACTTGTTACATTGGGGTATTTTTTTTACCCTTTAACTTTTCTTCAGCTTGTCAATCTCTCTGACCTGCACCAAACAGAAATAATTGTTACTACTGATAGATAATGTAATTGTTTTACAATAGATTTAAAAGTGCATTGATAAATTTAAGGTAGTTGTTGTCAAATGCTGGTTCTTTTCTAGAGCTTATCAGAAGAGCTACAGATACACTATATGAACATAGTTTTATATTAAATCTTTTGATGTGGTGAGATCCACTGGGAACAGGAGTTTTAAAAAACACAGACAGAAACCTAATCAGTGGCCCTGTAGATGCTGTATGGTTGGTCTTAGGTGTGGTAATAGTATTACTGACTTCAAGGGGAGAATTCACCTGTTCTGAAGTGTTTGCACAATTTATGCTGCAAACTGATCTAAGTATATTAAGTACATCTTGTTAGCAGAGTATTGAAATACTGTCTCTTATTTTAGATCTCTTTAGTGAATAACTTCCTGAAGTATGGTCTAAATGAATTGAAACTTTGCTTCCGAGTAAGACTTACCAGATACCTCTATGAGGAATATCTTAAGTAAGTAACGCCTTGTTAATGTCTAAAGTTTTAAAAACTAAATTAATTAAAGTAAAACCAAATCATTATAAGTACATAGTAAGAAAGTAGCAAGGTGCTTAACGGGTTAGGTGTACTGTTAGAAAAGGTTGCAGTTAACTTGCAGTTAAGGATGGGTGGCCTATCCAGGCTGTATGTGGCACAGATACAAAGGCTCCAAAGTTGTCTCAATTGGGGGAAAAAAAGGTTAATGCACTGTAGTGCTTCCATTACTGGGTCAGCTTCCAAAGTACTTCAGTTGCTTTATGTAGTGCTAATAATCCTACAGACTGAATTGGATGCATGAACTTTCAGTACTGCTTAGGTCTATCTGCACTGCATTTTGGTTGTCACATGTGCTGTTACAGAATTTATGAGGGTTTTTTAACTCTGAAGTGCAGCAGCAGTGCATAGAGCAGCATGGGCCTGAGCTTCAGCTAAGGCATCCTGGAGCCTACGCAGCTCTGCAGGATTTAATGTGGACCTAGTCGTGCAGAAGCACAAGCTGTGTTGACTCCATACAGTCATTTAATGTTTGCACTATGTTCCATCGCAGATGTATGAAGCAGTGGGTTACAATTATTTGAGATTCCAGGAATGAATTTTTTGCTGCCACTTAGCTATTGTTTTGTTTCAGAGCTTTTACGTACTACAAAATGGGAAATCTGGACAACAGAATAGCTAATCCAGATCAACTCCTTACCCAGGATGTGGAAAAATTCTGTAATAGTGTAGTAGACCTGTACTCAAACCTTAGCAAGGTAAGGCTTTTCAGAGAGAACTCTGAGTAATAGCTGTGGATGTTTAGGATGTGATGTCAGAGCTCAAAACAATTTCTTGCATTTATGTGTATTGCTTGGAGTACATGGTTTAAAAATACTGTTTATGATACTATATTGTTTCACATGCTCTGGTTTTCATGACTCCTGCTAAAGCACTGTTGTGCATTGCTATAATTTGTATTAAATTTTCTTTGAAAGAACTGATTGCATTCTTTTGCAGTTGAACAGTGAGTATGCTTTCTCAGCTAGTGAGGTTTCAGAAGAACAATGTCTAGCTTTTAGTTACATACAACTATTATTTTGGGTCGGGAGGTGTGGTTGAGTAAGCATTCCCCTCTTCCTGGTCTAAATTTTAGAGGTTTTAGGTGATGAAGTAAATACTATTGAAATTTTTAGAACATATTTTCTTTGACGCTATGTTTTTCATACAAGAAGTATAAAGCAAAATACAAGTTGTGTTCAAAATTTTCTGACTACAAAACCTGTAGTTCAGCCGCTCTAGCTTTGAGCGAGAGAGTGGGTGGAACAGGATGCTTGCAAATTGGAGTACTGCTTCTGCCAGGTACGTAGCCATATATGTGGCACTGTCCTTCTGCTCAGTATTTCTCAAAATTACTTCAGTTAAGTGGGGTCTAGTCCAGCTTTGCTTCATGAGCAGAGAGTTATTACAGACCTAATATAGTGAAGTAGGTTTTTTATACAGCATGTGCTTTGTTTGAAGATCATTATGCTTTTCATGATCAATTCTGGAGTGAATGTTTTGAGGAAAATGTCATGTGGCTGAGATTCCTTTTGGTTTAGCATTTAGTTTGTATAATAGGTTAACGAGTATCATTACTGCAGAGCTATAACTGTTATTGGGATGTTTGGTGGTTTCTGAACCATTTTGTATTTGTTTTATGTTTGTGTTCTAACACTTTTTTTCTTTTTTTTTTTTTCTTCTCTTCCAGCCCTTCTTGGATATAGTCTTGTATATCTTCAAGCTAACAAGTGCAATAGGAGCTCAGGTAAATTGAGTAGGGTTTTTTAGCATTATAAGCAAATCTTCCTTTCTTCAGTTACAGCCTTGTACCTCTTTGGATTCTGAGGAGAATTCTAGGTGTTAATTATAGATTCAGTCATTATTTGAAATTATATTTTACCTTTAATGTTTTGTATGCTTTAGTGCTCTTTATCTTGAGGCAAGCAAAATAAAACCCAGAATCTGCAGGCATTTGATCAATGATTGGGAGTTCTTTTGTTTCTTCCAGCAGTTACTGGGGAATCCCATTTAGTACAGTACCCTTGTATCTTGTGTGACTTCCATTTAAGGGAGAAAATTAAGTTTTCTGTTCCTTTGCAGCCTCTGTAAAGGGGAGCCATTCCTTGCATTGAGCTGTAATTACCCCAGTAAGCTGAATTATTTCAGAAATATTTTTTCAGTGTAGTAAAATGATGCATTATCAAAAATATTCAGGGTTTGACAGGAAGTAGCTCTGGGATTTTGTCAAAACAGACTGCAGTAATGCTTAGCTGGAACTAGGTAACTTTTCCAGTCTCAGATGTCTTTGCATTGCTGTCTGTAATACTTAGCTATTACAGGCAGTTTATGCCACATTCACTTTATGCCTATGGTTTTATACCATGCCAAACTTCAGTAATATTTAAGCATGCTGTTTGGGAACCCTGGTCTGTTGAAGCTTAGGATCTAGAAGAATAAGAGATTCCTACCAGGACTGCTTGAGAGAAGCAGGAAATGTGTTAGAGATGTATGGATCAAAGAAGAGAACAGGATTGAAATACTGACTGCTATGGCAATGTAGCAAATAGAGAGACAAAAAAGTAGGCAGAAATGAAGGAGAGTAAATGAGAAGGACTTACTAATGAAATACGCAAGGACAGTAGGACGCAGAGATTGGACTGGGTGATGATATAAAAATTGGGTAGAAGGGTATCTGGGGACAGAGAATTAGTAAAATTAGTAAAACAGTATCTACAGTGCCAAAAAAAGGAACGTGATGGGAATTACCAGTTCAATTACTCTTGCAACATGGGAGGTGAGAATCAAGGGATTCATGCTTTCTGGGCATTTTGGATGCAGGTGTTGCAATTTGAGACCATCTAGATGGTAAGCTTTTCTTCTTTTTTGATATTCACAGGGTCCAGCTAGCATGATGGCATACTTGATTATTTCAGGGTTTTTCCTTACACGTTTAAGGAGACCAATTGGCAAGATGACTATTATAGAACAAAAATATGAAGGGGAATACAGATACGTCAACTCACGGCTTATTACAAACAGGTATAGATTTACTACATGACAAGATAAAGTGACAAAGTAATCCTGTGGTATAAATTAAAGCTGGATGGTAAAACATATTTGGGAAGTCTGATGTTGTCAGTTCTGAGTGAATTGTTGACATCTTTATGCAGATCATTATTTAATAAATTCATAGTTGCATTATTATCCTAATGCAAAAGACAAACTGTAGCTGGGGTATAATAAGCTTATGTTCCACTGTTGTGAAACAGAAGCCTATCTGTAACAAAATGAAGTTGCATTCTTTGTGGGTTTGTTGTTTTTTGTGTTTGTTTTTTTAGTGAAGAAATTGCTTTTTATAATGGAAACTTGAGAGAAAAACAGACTATTCACAAAACGTTCCGTAAACTGGTAAGACTTCTTTTATGTCTTAAAACATTTGAAGCGAAACTTCTAATTTTATCATGGTGATTCTTAACATATATTAACATGAATTGAATTATAGTGGCTTGGTGTTTATGCTGCTACAGTCATTAGATTTATAAATAAAATAGTAGGCTATAAGCAGAACACAAATTTCTCATAGAATAGTCTTTCTTTTGCTGCATAGCTCCTTTTCACCCACAACTACTATTCTCTCACTGCTTAGTTTCATGTGTAGGTTGTTTTGAGGGCAAGTCTTTACCAGCAGGGACACTTGTGCAGTGTTTGTCAAAGTTAAGGTATGTTGAGGTATCTGTAACTTATGGAAAAATAACTTTGTTTGGAATCAAATGTCTGTAAAACAATAAAAGATGGTAAAACAGCTACTGATACACTTTCTCTTTTTTTTTTCTGTAACTTACCAGGTGGAACACTTGCATAATTTTATCCTGTTCCGGTTCTCTATGGGTTTCATTGATACTATCATTGCCAAATGTAAGTGTTTGTCCAGTGCTCATGGGTTGCTATAAATAACAAAGTGCTTAACTTTTTACATGAGAATTCTCTTTTTTTTTTTTTTTTTATTGCTTCAGTTAATATGTAGCTTAGTATTTACTCTTAAACTGCAGATCTTGCCACTGTGGTTGGTTACCTGGTTGTTAGTCGTCCATTTTTGAACCTGGCTGATCCTCGTCATCAGAATAGTACTCATGCAGAACTTTTGGAGGTAAATAGAACAGAATTAATACAGTTTCCTGAATTTAATTTTTTTTTAGTCCACATAAAGAAACTTTCTTCTACTCTAGGATTACTACCAAAGTGGGAGAATGTTACTGAGAATGTCTCAAGCTTTGGGCAGAATAGTCCTAGCAGGCCGTGAAATGACAAGACTGGCTGGGTAAGCTTAATAGTAGTTGTGTAAGGTTAACTTTATGAAAAATTATGTTGTTGCTGTTTCTCATCTAATTTTAAGAAACTGATCGTAGAATTAAAATAAGCTTATGTGCTTATTCGTTGCAGCGCCCTGAAAAACTAGAAATTAAAAACATTTTGTGCTGAAAAATATATCTGAAGACATGCTAATTATGTTGCTAGTAATTTCATATCTGAATAGTAGCTGCATACAGTTTGAATGTTTGATAGAAAAGACATTGTCAAATACTAATAATTCAATTACGTATTGATTTTTTTTTTCCAAACTTTTTTACATCTTAAAAGGAAAAGTTACCAAATACTTGGCTATTACACGGAAAGGTTCTTGTAGATATTGTGAATACTGGACAACCTCAGTGCAACTCTAAAATGTAAACATTTTGTTTCTGTGCTGGGTTGAATAACCATCATTTTGACAGTTTTAATAGAGTACTCTTTAGAGCTTCTGTGGATTTCTAAAACTTCGAAACATTAATTACTTACAGGTTTTTTTGGTTTTATTTTTTTTTAGTTTCACAGCCCGAATTACAGAATTAATGCAGGTCCTGAAGGACTTGAATAGTGGCAAATACCAGCGTACTATGGTATCACAAGACAAAGGTAGATGTGATGTAATTGTGATAGGTACATCTCTGTGTAGTGTTCCAGTCTCTAATACTTTTTTCTTAAATTAAGATGCAGATAAAAAGCAAGCTCTGCCTTTGATACCTGGATCTGGAGAAATTATCAACACTGATAACCTTATCAAGTATGTTTACAAAGTTTTCACAACTTCAATATTTTTAATGTAGTCTGGCTTCTAAGTTTTTCCCTCTACCACTATTAATAGGGGGTTTAATAGGTGTTATTACAATATGCAATTCCTGTTGTACTATAGTTCATTTACAAATAATTCCACCTCACTCCATTCAGCATTTCTATTCTGTAAGTCAATCCTCATCCTCCCATGTTAGCAGAGGACATAGTATGCTGTCTAGACTTAGCCTTTTTGGTAACATTTTCTGCTGTCCTTTGCAATATGACTTCCCAGAAGGTTTTTTTAACACTTTGTTGAATTTCTTCTTAGAAATGCATTGGCTGCAGATTTTATTCCATGATATTTCATTTCATATTTTATTATAATTCATGTGTAAAAATCAGGGGCAAGTCTGTATTCAGTTTCAGAGTATTTGCTTGTATTTTTGTATGCTTGGACATTGATGTACTCAAGTAGCAATCAATTCCTCAGTTCTTTGCAGTCTGAGGAACATAGTATTGACATGGTACTACTACTTAAAGGCTTAAAGTAAAACCAGTTAAGAGATTAAATAGCCTCAGTCTGATCAATGTGGAAAGCAGGTGGTGGAAGAGAAAGGGGGAGGAAGACGGAGAGGAGAGAGGAGGTGATAGAGCTATTTTTATTATTAAAAAACAAAAGAAAAGCAAGGGGAGGTGAGCAGAGGGGGTCATTCATTGAGTATCCTGGAACTAATGGGATGCACTTCCACTAGCAGATTTAAGTGCATCTTTAAATATAGGTTTACATCCACAAGATCCTTTGGAGACCAGAGGCTTAGAAGAATACAAAAAATACAGAAAACAAATATCGGAAGGGAGGAAAAAATCTTCAGATGTTTGTTAAACACTAAGGTACCTCTTTCGGTTCAAGAACTTCCTTTGCTGTTTATTTAATAGTTGGGAACTAGGACAGTGGACTGAATGAAGTACTGCTGAAGTCTTGACCTGTTCCTTAAATCTCCGAGTAAGCATGCAGTATTAGCTGATTTTAAGCAGCTGCTCTTTTTTTTTTTTTTAATGTTGCAATACAAATAGGTTCGATCACGTTCCGTTGGTGACACCTAATGGAGATGTTTTGATTCAAGACCTTAACTTTGAGGTAAGATTTTGATATCATAGAAAATTATATTTGTATAAAATTAAGTGAAGATGTTGATTTCAGAGGTAACCTGATTTGGAGAGGTGCTTATATGGTATGCTTAAATCTGAACAAAATTAATCATCTCGTTAGTTTAAAAAACAGGCAATAAGTTATTTAAAAAAAAAAGTTCTTATTACAAATGTGTTTTCTTGCAGCTGCAGTTGGTGTTGAACTCGTTGGGGGGGTGGAAAAACTATTGGTGGAAATCAGTCATTGTAATGTCGTACTGTGTACAAGCCTACAAGGATACCAGCTTGTCTTACTGTTTGTAGAATCTTTCAACGACAGTTTCTCGCTGCCCTTTTAATGTGCTGGCTTTGCATTTTTAGGTTCGATCTGGTGCAAATGTACTAATTTGTGGGCCGAATGGGTGTGGGAAGAGCTCACTTTTTCGTGTTCTTGGTGAGGTAAGGGAACTTTTTAAAAATAAATGAGGATAATCCGAAGCACTGTTGTAAATGGACTTTTTTGGTCAAGTTTCAACTCTTTCTTTTTGCAGTTGTGGCCTTTGTTTGGTGGGCGTTTAACAAAACCTGTAAGAGGAAAGTTGTTCTATGTTCCCCAGGTGAGGCATAGTACTTTAATTGACAATAGTGTTCTTTTTCTTCTTACTTTGGCTGTGTTTAGAAATATTTGACATACCTTTTTTTTTCTAACTGTGTCTCCAGAGACCATATATGACTCTTGGAACGCTCAGAGATCAAGTTATCTATCCAGATACTTTAGAAGATCAGAGAAGGAAAGGTATTTCTGACCAGGTAATGATAATTAGTTCATCACCCCTTTGTTTTGCTTAAGATGAGTAATGCTTCAGATTTAGAAATACTGAAACTGCTGTTTAAAACACTGCATTGAGTTTGTTTTTAATATTAATCAGGGTTGGTAGTATACATATAATAGCATAACCCTTTATAATCTTTTTTCAGTCATTTCTTTAAGTTCACTTCATCTCCATTTCTAATTCCTGTTTCAATAAAAGGTGCTGAAGGAATACTTGGATAATGTCCAGCTCGGGCAAATCTTGGAACGTGAAGGAGGCTGGGATAGTGTTCAGGATTGGATGGATGTACTCAGCGGGGGAGAAAAACAGAGAATGGCAGTATGTCTCAAAAGCATAAATACTTTAAAAGAAAATACAGGACATAGGTTGAAAATGTAATCTGAGTTGTAAGTGATTTTTGTTTACTAGATATTGATGTTTTAGTTAGAAGAAACCCACAAAATGGTGAAATACCTGAATACTGAGGAAACAACCTATAATATGATTTATTGTATTCAAAATTTAATTGTAAATGTTGGCCTTTTGACAACACCTTACACTTTAGTTATATAAGCAGAAGTTCTAAAAATTGTTTTTCGAAAAAAACGTAAAGACAATACATAGCTCTCGGATTTTCAGGCTTCAGTGGGTGCCAACTTAAAAGAAATCCCCTCTCCATAGTAAACTTTTGGACACAGTTTAACTTTTAACACTGCATTATTGGTTGTAGCTCTGTATCCACAGTAGCTTTTTGCTTTGCATTGCAGATGGCAAGGTTATTTTATCATAAGCCCCAGTTTGCAATTCTGGATGAGTGCACCAGTGCTGTTAGTGTTGATGTAGAAGGCTACATTTACAGCCACTGCCGGAAGGTAAGCTCTTTGGTTTGGGGATTATTTCTCTGTATGTTCAGAGGAAACTTATACAGAGGTCACTCTTCCTTATGCCTAATGCAGATTAAAAATAAAAAAAAAAAATAAAAAGCTTAAAGGGCATGCAAGGACCCTTTATGCACAGTAGAATTCAATAATTCGTTTTTAATCTTAGGATACTTTAGATGTACATGTGGCCTCTGTATATCACAGGACTCTTACTAACTGCTAAGTAACCTTACTTTTCCAGATAAACTCTTAGAATGTCAAGTGAAAATAAAATTATCTAAAATTTTATACTTTCTTGTTATTCAAGACATTTCTTTTGGCCGGGGCAACAGGAGTGAAAGGCTGGAAATTAATATTTCCATCTGTTCTGAGATATGGGAAGTCGAGCACTCTTAAGAAAATATTTTGACATGAAATGTAGTTTTCTTTTTCCTTTCCCTCTTAAATTCACTGTTTCAGATTCTACGTAGTGCCATGTGAAATATCAACAAGATTCTATTTGACACCCCTAACCTGGGAAAGAATGGGCTTGAAATAACATTAATTAATGAGTAGTAGTATTCTCAGAATGGTACTGGAGCAAAACAGTGCAACCACTGAAATATGTGCTTGAAACTTGGAAGTGGGAACTTAAGGAGCCTTCTGTAGTAGTAAATTGACAGTAGCTGAAGACTCTGCTGAAGAGTGGATGTTATTTCTTGAACTAATTTTATCACATTAATATCAATACCCTGACAATTTTCCAAGTCTGTCTCGCATATACTTGTTATTCTGTTAACTTGAATGTTCATTTGTTCATTTTGTTTTAGAGTTACTGTTGCCAAGTGGCTAATGCTTACTACTGAAAAATAGAATTCATGGTTAAGCTGTCCTTGCTGAAAGAAAAAATGTTACCCTGTTTTATTATCAGAGTAGTTTTGTCCTTTAATTGGTGCTACTGTTAGGGATCCAAAATTAACTGAGTTACAAGGAAGCAAAGGAAGATTATTCACCTTTAAATTGTTTCTTTTAAGTTTATAATTCATTAATAGCTTTTGTGGCTTTGGTTTTTTTGCTGTTAGACTACTTTCAATTGCTACGTTTATTGTTTCACCTGTCTTCTACCTTACCTGCTTTGCTCAATTAATTCTACATTTTGCCATATTACTAGGAGCAAAAAAAATGGTGAAATCAGTTAAAGATTAATCCCTCCTGCTTCTTTTTTTCCTACAAAATCTTATATTAAGGCTACATATATATACTGTTAATAATAGTCAGGAAGTTTGTGTTCATGACTTTAAGCTCTTCAGCTGCTATCTTGCTGAAAAATAAATAACACCTAACCCAGGAGAAAATAACTGCTTTATTGTGTGTTTTTCTTCATGCAGGTTGGCATCACTCTCTTCACTGTCTCCCACAGAAAATCACTCTGGAAACATCATGATGTATGTAGCCTTTGCTTTTTGCTAAGAGTATCTGTAGGTGGTAGGGGTTTTATTGTTATACTTTCTATTAAATTGACTTTACAATTCAAGGTGTTGCCACTTTACATCCTAGTAGGTTATGTTCTGGTTTTTTTAAAAAGGTTTTACTTTCATAATCCAGTTGCACTATTTGAAATATTCTCACACTTCTAGTTACAAAGGGAAAAATAACCAAAAATCCTTAAATGTGTCTGTAAAAGTAGCCTCAAAAATATGAAAGGCTTGCTAGATACCAAAGTCTTCAATCTTAGCCTCAAAAAAGCCCTTGAACCAGAATCAAGTCTTTGCTTTCAAGATAGCTAATATATCTATGCATTTAAAAAACTTTAATCTTTAATATATGGACTTCTTTTCTCCCAAACTAAGATTTCACTATCGTTATTACTTTTTATGCAGGCAGATTGTATGTGTGGGAAAGTACTGAATTAATACACCAGGATGAATTTGTACCTTAAGTATATTGTCACAAAACCCAAGATAGTGGTGTTAAGTCTAGGTGTGACTCCTACCAGACTGATGGATGATATGAAAGAAACCCAAAGCAATCGGTTTAACTTTTTTCCAGAGCCTACTGAATGTCATGAACTGTGAGGTGGGAGAAGCTTACCCTCTGGCTAGCTGAGTTTAAGATTTTGCATTAAAACTACTTTAAAATGTAATTTATTTAGGCCTTTATAGACCTGGTGATATTTAGGTTGTTGATAATGTATGTTTTTGTTTCAGTTTTACTTGCATATGGATGGCAGAGGAAACTACGAGTTCAAGAAAATAACTGAAGACACAGTTGAATTTGGATCTTAAAGTTCATGAACTGAACTGCTAGAGACTGATGATTACAGGAAGTGTGTAGGATGGCAGACATTGTACAAGAAAACTGCTCAGCTTGTTTTATAAACAAATTAACTAGGATAACCCAAAACAAGCTGTTAAGCATTTACTATTATGTAGGATATTGCTAATTGTGTATATGTTGGTTTAATTATTGATATGTACTAAGAATGTCCTTATTCTTGTGGTTTAAAAACCTGCCTAAATTAAATTGGGCTTAAATCACTGTAACCTGATTCATCCTGGGATGCAAACCATTTGAAATCAGCTGATTTGACTTTTGTAGACCTTCTTTCCCTTCAGTGAAAAGCCCTGTTAAAATTAGGGTTGCTACCTCTCTTGTTCCTGCAAAGCAGTCTTGGATTTTTGCTCTGTTCTATGCATATTTCTGAGTTATCCCACATGGAGCAGGACGTTATCCCATCTTCAGATCTGTGCCCAGCTAAATGAAAGAGCCTTTTCCTTGACCAAACCTTGTGATGTAGCCAATACACCCTTGCTGATAAAGAATGGACTGAACATAAAAGACAAAACTAATTCCTTCTGGTAAAAAAATTAAGCTTGTTCTTTGCTGAGTTTTGGATTCTCTTTTAACATCAGTCTCTCCATGCAATTTTCTGCTGCTCAGCAATCCTGTTCTTTCCCAGTTTAGCAAGAGTTTCATCCATCCTCCACCTCAGCTGCCCTTTTTCTGTCAGAGAAATACCATGGTAATGAAGAGTTGAGGGGAGATTGAAGGAGGAAAGGACTAACAAAAGGCGGGGGGGTGTAGAAAAAATATGTTCCTTGTATGAAACACTTGTGCGTGTTTTCAGCTTTGAAGGAATGAGTGGTTCCCACAAGAGGAAACGGAGAAAATAATGTGGGTCCAATCATTCTTCTCTTGAAATCAGCAGGGGTTAGAATGGACTCAAAAATGCTAATCTGTGAAGTAGCAGACTGTCATCTGTCCTGTTCTGTTCGGTCCTGTAATATAGCAGTTGCTTTCTCCAAGTTTGTCCTTTTCTTCCTCTTCACAAAATTAGATCTTGTGGGTTTAGCTGCCCTTCAGATCTGAGCTTGAAAGTGAGCGATAATGGTATTTCCTCTTTGGCCTTCTAGGCTGTGAAAGCCTAAAATGATACTTTCATCCTTCACATTTATTCTCTTATTTGTCATGAGGTTTCTTGATTTCTGATACAAATTATTCACCAGTGATTCTTGCTGTTGCCTAAGGATCGTTAGTCCTTGTCGGTTTTCTTGTTCCAGCTGCCAAATCCCCTTGAAGAAACCAAACTTGTTGAACAGTTTACTGTAACCATTTTTTCCATGCAAATGATTACTGTCATTGCTCAGTGACTTTGAGAAACATAAATGCAGCAAGGTGATTTTTGTGATCAGGGAAAAGAGGAAGGTATAACTGAAACTGAATTGCAGTTTAGGCTTTAAAACAAAAATATACAATACCTGTTGTACATTGAAGGTCTCGTAGTTTTTTAGTGTTCCATATAAGATATAGTATAGGAATGCACTACATGAAGGCATGCATAAAACATGCAATAAATCTGTTCTCTGTGCATCTTTTATCAAGGGTTTAGATTAAAAACAAACCCAACTTTTTATAAAATGTGTATGTACTTGGATGCACTGCTGTCTGTTAATTTTTACCCAGTTTGATTAGTCATCTTCTTTCATGTTGAAATTGCTACCTGTTAATATTTTCCCTTTTATCATAGTTCTTGCCCATACCTGTCAGTACCACTGTTCTTTCATAGTACTCAAATGCAAATGGCTATCCTGGTATAAGAATCCACTGACCACAGTATATTCATAGTATAATGCATCAATGAAAATCAGAAAGCCTTTCTGAAGTGTAGTGCATTCAAGAGAATGAGGTACCAGAATAAATTTTTGTGCTTGGTCCACAAGAAGGCAAATACGTATCTCCATTTTACTAATCTTTTTTTCCTGTTCATTCAGATTCTCACATCAGCCATAACAT
This sequence comes from Falco naumanni, assembly GCF_017639655.2. Classification (NCBI taxonomy): domain Eukaryota; kingdom Metazoa; phylum Chordata; class Aves; order Falconiformes; family Falconidae; genus Falco; species Falco naumanni. The sequence continues at coordinate 15,942,382 of NC_054064.1, read as the reverse complement.
AGCAGGTAGCAGCATGCCGTATGTGAGGTGGTAGTCTTTTTTTTAATTGTAACTGTGAAAATAGGGATGCCAGGTAGTTTGTTGTGTGGGGGTTTTTTTTGTTTGGGGTTTGTTGGTGGTTTGGGTGGGTTTTTTTGGTGAACGTTCTCAGCACAAATGCAACTTCTCTTGGAAGGGATGTTTTAGTAGCCTTTAAAGACAAAGAAAAAAATTTCTGAAATGAGAAGGTTGCTCTTACCTTTGTGACTAGGGCAGACTTTGCAGTGAAGTAGTGAACTTGGGATACTTCAATGTATTTTTAACGCTGACAAGCAAAACCACACACAGCATACTTAGATAGCACCCCAGCAGCCAATCCCAAGGTTCTCTACAATTAAAAGGTTAATAACAGAATTTTGTATAAACTCAGATTTATTTTAAAAACTAAAAACAACAAAAACATTAAAAATCCAACTCCATAACCAAGGAGGAATAGGTTTGCCTTTAGATGCCATGAAGTTTTTTAAAACTGAGTATGCTAGTGTCTCCTTAGGGCCAGGACTTGGTGTTTCTAAATATACTGGAAGAAAAGGAAAGAAAAATACTCTTCTATGCTTGATTGTAAGCGAGGCTTATCAAGAAAGTATAAAAAGAATGTAGTTTCAAAATTATATTCTTAAAAGGCCTTACATTAAAGTATTTTGAGATAGACTTGGTCTATTGAAAGATGGTTTAAAAATCTAATTAAAATGATCCAAGTTCCATTTCTGTTGCAGAATTGCACTGTGATACTGTATTTTAGCTGTTACATCTTTTTAATAGCACAAGTTGGAAGTTTGTAAATTGGAATTCTGAGCTATCTTGGTAAGACAAAGTACTGATGAATATTTTCAGTCTCAAACTGTTGGTGCTTTGAAGATGGTACTGGTAATAGTCAGATGGCTGCATTTCAGCAGTGGTGGGAAACATTCCTGTATGTAAATACTGTAAAGTGTTTTGAAGGGGGAAATGGCGCTATATAAATGTAAGACATTAAGTGCCTCTGAAATAATAATAAATCTAAAGATAAAATATATCTGAGCTTTTTGTTTCTTGATGATGTGATTATGAATTTTGTAACAATACAGTGAATACTCCACAAATCCCAAGTTGCTAAACGAGCCAATTGACTTGTGTTCAGTTTATAAAGTCTCTAGTACTGTGTGAAATTCACCCTGGAATCAGACAAATGATGCCATTCAGTTCTAGGCTTAACAAAAGACATAAGCTCACTACTTGAAAATATGTACTTAGAGCCGTTGGATTATAGGTGCCTTAATCTGTTTTAAGTGGGCGCTGATTCTGACCTCCCCTTTGTCCACAGGCCTCGTTATTTCCTTTCTATTGATTGTACAAGGGTGTGGGGCCTGCATAAGGTTAACATTATCAATACTTATTTTGAGTGCTCATTAATCTTTGTACTTTGAGGAAAAATAGGATAATCACTCTCCACCTTGATTGTATTTGTGATTTTTTAAATGGTTTTCCTTTGTTGTGGTAGATATACCAGCTATCGGGATACTTGAAACTTAGTAGTGTAAGAGTGAAACTAAGATATGCTTGAATGAACTGATTTTAAGGGTCTTTTCTTGTGACCAGTGTTTTCTAATGCTAATTAGTACTAATTTTTTTCTTCTTTTAGGTTAGTTGTGTACACAAGTGTATTGTGTAGCATTCTTAAAGGGTAAAGCTCCCTTTGAAAGGAAATTCCTCAACCAAGTATCAATGTCATCCAACTTAGCTGATGAGCTGGAGAGGAAAAAAAAAAAAAGGAACTTCTGTGTTGGGGATGGGATGTTAAATACTTAGTATTCAGAGTAGTGTGAAGTCCTGTTAGCTGTTAGCTGTTCAAGTCTGGGCTCTCAGCTACCCAGTTCATTCCAAATGCTTGGTTTGTATGCCTCAACACTTCAATTCTTCTTTATGTAGAGGGAGAACATCAGTTCCTGGAACAGTAGAACTGAAACCATGGAGCACCAAATTCAAACTCCTTTCTGAGAATCAATCCACCGTCATTTGAGGATGTTCAGTAACCTTGGTCCAGTATTTCCAAAAGTTTACTAAAGTTCTAGACAGCTGTCACCTCAGAGAAAATTAAGCTTTCTTGACGAAGACTATGTTTGGGAGGCGATGGTGCTTTCTACAGGACTAGTACGAGACTGGAATAAGCTGCAAGGTGAACAGAACATCACTGTGAACCTTGTCACCTTCCATCCCAAGTGCAAAGCATGCTTCACGGCTTAATGGATGTATTTTCTTACAAAAAACCACCACAGCAGGAAGTGTGCACAAAAATCCAACCTACCTCTGACCCTTGTAATTCTTCTGGGAAAAGCTGGCAGTTTACGCTGCATCCTAGCCAGTACACGTGTTGCAGGGATGTTTCTTGCCCAGATGTATCACAAATAGTGTGGAGTAGCCACACCTGACTGGACAGCCCAAATACAAGATTACTTTAGCACCATTTGAAAGTGACTTGTATTATAAGAAAATTCTGGATGTATTGCCACTTTCTTAGCTCTGTACTGTACTAGTGAGAAACAAGGCAGCATGGAGTGCTACTGTGACGGTTACTTGACAGGATTTTAATTAAATCACATCTAGTATTGACAAATGACTTGCGCTTCTGCAGAATAGGGGATTCGATCTTCATGTTTCTTAAATCTACAAGGAAGAAATACCCTGTGGCTTAGGACTGGAGAGAAAGAGCTAATTTAGTGATTCTTCCACAGGATTCTGCTCTCTGTACACTCGACAGGTACCAGTGCGTCACCTAATCCTTGGTGTTCTGAACTGGTCTAAAAATGTGAAAAAAAAAAACCCCAAACATTAAGATGGCCTGCTATCAAGATAGGACTTCAAAATCCATTGTTAAAACTTTATATGTAGTTGTTATATATAAGAGATGTCCATAGAAACATCCATGATAACTATCACCTGAAATCCAGCTGTGAAAAACAGTAGGGAGGAAAGGTTAATTTGATTTTACAGAAAAAATAAACAGCAACTTTGATGTGTCATGAAGCGAACAGTGTGCAAGTTCAAATTTCTGCTTATAAAGCTGCTGTTCAAAACACTTATTTCTGTGTATAAGGTATTTCCTTCTTTCTTAATTGTAGATACCTGTAGGCTTGTGCCTGTCCCTTCCATGACCATGGGAAGAGGTTTCCTGGTTTTATGACTCGGTGATGTGCAGCTGTTCTGGGAGAGGGTGGGTTGGTTGATTTTCCCTTCACGTGTGGTACCAGGGTCTTGCTAGCGCTCTGAATACAGTCAGATTTTCATTGGTGATGCCTTAAACTTCTCCTGGAAGTTCAGAACGGCTGTGCACATTACAGGTTCATATAATATGTTTGTTTATATGTTCTGATGAAACCCATCCTGTCGTGTGCATTCAGACTGGTTACATCTTGAAACTGGTTTCATCTTGAAACAGAAATGTGACCAAGTTAGGTTACTATGAAAGCAATTTGTCTTTTACATTAAAACCTGAGAAAAAGACTACCTTCAAAGTTGCTCAGCCATCTTTGAACTGCTGCATCTTTTTTTTTTTTTTTTACTTGTATGCAAAAGCAGAGCCAGATGACAAGCAGCCTGAGACGTCACAGACAGAAGCTGTCTTAAGGGAGTAATTTGAAAAATATGACAGCTTTGGGGTTTAAATAGAAATAATATGCCTAAACATCTGGTGAAATTCCATGGGGATTGACTTTGGAAACTGAAGACATTTTGCCAATAATCCTACAATGAATGCAGCAGTGCAAGAATAATCATCCAACTGGCATTTTAAAATAGGAGAGAATGTATCTTTCACAAACCAGGCTTAACAATCACGATCTCTGACCTTTGCAATACAATTGCTTGTGCTGGCAAAAGGAGCTCTTGTGCTGTAGTGCCCAGCCTCGTTCCCTGCTCTACTTGTCCGCAAACCAACATCCTTACTTCCCACCCATCCCTCGTTCTGGGAAACAAGTGGTATCCACATGTGATGCCGGCACCAAAATAGCACAGAACTGGAAAAATGAGGTCGATGCTGTCTAGACAAAACTAAGACTGCTGAGGTTGGTCTGCTGGGGTAGAAATAGGGGACTCCACCTCCACGACAGAGCAAGTTTTATGCATTAAAATTACTTTACAGTTTGGCACAAATCAAAGCTAATTTTTTAAGCTTGGTTATAGAAAGTTAGGGGGATACTGCTCTGGAAAAGACACGCTCTGCGTGTGTGACTGAAGAGACATTCTTCTCTGTAACCAAATACACCCTTTATTTCCTTTGAGCTGTTTAGTGCAAGCAGGTAGTGAATCCCATAATTTTGATCATTGTGGACCAAGGTAAGTAGTGTGAAGACGCTCCCCAAAATAAGCCAGCCTTTATTTGTTTAATTTATTATTGTGTATTCTGCTGGGGGAACATATTGGCACAAAAGCAAGAGAGCTAAAAACGGCAGTTGTCAGAAGCTGCTAATGTGACAGACCTAGTAAAACAGAGATAATGAAGTATCTATAGAGGGGCTGATAAGCTGCTGCATTTGGGAAGATAATGTTGGAAAAGAAAGGGGTGTGTGCTGGAGGTTTCTTAAAACTCAGATGTAGTCTTACACATTGCAACGGGACTGATCTGCAAAGCCAGATTTGTTAATTAGCAAATTTTTTTGGAGCTTAGTAGGGAACTAAGGGCCAAGGTCAAATCTACACATTGATATTCTTTTATTTTTTAACCTGTAAATGCTAATTAGATCATTAAAAAAAATTAAAAATTGAAGTAGATTTTATTTTTGTTGTAGTAGTTGTGTTTATAATAGTAGAGCATTTTGGAAAGGCTCCCTGAGGTTGGTGCTTCAATGTTGCAGAAATCTCTGCGTGCTTAGGTGTTCATTCCATAAGCTTCCTCTGAGGCACAGGGGTGCATCATGCCAGTGGGGTAGGAGGTACGTGAGTAGGTGGGTCTGAAAGACAGCAGGTAGTTCCTGTGTGCACCCTGTGTTTTCTTGTCCCCAAGGTTGTTACATAGCATAGTGACCTGCTTGAGAGACTAGGGACAGAAAGGCAGCCCCTCAGCTGGGGCTTGGTTTGACTTCTTGTGCTTGTTGCCACCTCTAGAGCCGTCATTCCCTCAAAAGACTTTTGGGGTTGCCTTTTCAAGCCAAACATCAAGCCCAAAATAGCCCCAGTTACACACTGCATTCCAGCTATTCCTACCCACGCCTTTCTCTTCCTTGCTGCGGGATGGATAGTGTGTTATCGCAGCTCCAAACATAGCTTGTACTTCAACATAACTTACGGAACTTTTACAGCTCAACTTATGACATGTTTTATGTCACATAACTTATGACACAGTAGTAACACATTTTCCATTGCTCCTGGAAGAATTCAGTCCCTTCTCTGAGGTTCTTGGTCTGTTCCTCTAACATAGGGGTCCTCAAGCTTTTTAACCAGGGGGCCGGCGCGCAGATGCAGTGGCAGGCAGTCACCTGCGGCTGCTTGGTTTCCCCTCCCAACCCCGGGCAGGGGGGACGGGGGGGTCTGTAAATACCGGGGGCCGGATTGAGGACCCTGGGGGGCTGTATCTGGCCCACGCACCGTGGTTTGAGGACCCCCAATCTAACAGTTAACAGGGCAGCAAGAGGGGTCTCTTTTCTGTTGGAAGCATACTGAGGAGAGAAAGCCTGGTAAGAAGCTTAACATTCAGTGTGAAAATCTCCTAATTCTGATCTACTCCTGAGTTTTCTGAGACTAAAGGAGAACTTTGTCAGAGAAGGGAATATGGTTTTGGACTGGCTTTAACGCTATCATGCAAACAATGAGTAAATAAGTGCTGGTTGCTGCCTGCTGGATTGTAAACTGGGGCCTTGTTTCCAGCAGTGCCTGAAAACTGGACATGACTGGGTGTGTTATAATCCGAGACCCCTGGAGGGGCTGAGGGAAGCACGGACTGGATGGAAAGGGTGGTGGTGGGGGTGGTCAGGGGGAGAGAGTGGCACCCACCATTCTTACTGGATCTTTTTGAGCTGTTCAAACTGTCTTTTCTTTTCGTTATTAGGGAAGGGATGCTCTAACAAATATCCCATGCCCCTTTTCCTTTGAATTTTGATGCAATCTGGATTCAAACCGAGTATCGGTGTAGTAGCCATTTAGGGAAATTTGGGATTAACGTAGCGATTATGCCTGGGTTTGCCACTGGGGGTCGCCTTTCCTAGGCGCAGAACGCCGGGCGCGGTGCTGTGCGCCGCCGGGCGCTGCTGCTCCGGTGCGCAGCCTGCGGAGCGGGGAAGGAGCAGCTCTGCGGTGCTCCTGGTCCTGCTGCTACAGTGGCAGCTGTGACGGTGACACACGATGGTGTGGTCGCACCCGTGATGCTTTATGGAGTCAGTGATCATGTCAGGAATAAAGCGGAAAGGCAGGAGAGCAGGCTGAGTATCCTCCCCGTGGAGACCTGCACTTGGTGCGAGTGGGTGGTGAGGTATGAAGGCAGCGGGGAGAGAGCCAGCTGTGTTAATCAAGGATGCGCTCTTACAAAACCAAAAAAAAAAAAAAACAACAAACTTTTCCCCTGGAATAACAAGTACTTTTCATAGGAGTAGGTTTTAAGATCTCATGTGTCATTCTACCTCTTTCATTACACTAGCTTTTTAATTGTGTTATGTGATTACTGAACAACTAATTTAACACTTATGTGATCTCATTGGGAAAACATTTTTCTGTTCAGAGGAAGGCGTTTTTTAATTAAACCTCTTGGTGAAATAGTTTTGTGAATATAATGATGTCGGTACTTTGCTATTTAAATATTTCTGGAAGTAATAAAGTAGAGAATTTGAAAATAAAAATAGAAGAAAACACAGCAGCAAGGATAACTGATCTGGATCTGTGAATATTCTTTGAGTTCAGATTAATAACTTCATTGCTAGTCTAAACAAGACACTAAACCCATTAATATTTAATTATGTGTACTGAGAAAGGCACTCAGAGCAGTGCTAGTGAATGTTCTCGAAGTTATTGATTTAATTACAGTGACAAAGGGAAGCTTTAGAGAGTGAAAATATGCTGCCATGCTACTAATATATTCTTGATTGTTCATTAAGAGATATATATTTTTTCAGTTGCTATATTTTAATTTAAATGAGATCTTAACTGTGTGTTTGCAGGAATGAGACAGTGAGTTCATCTCTGAGGAAGAACAGGTAACAAAAATGACTAAGGGATGGAGGAGAGGAATGGAAACATCAACAGAGGAGCCAGGGCAAGTAAGGAGGAGAAACACTGTGAGCTGCTTACAGGAGCAAAGCACTGAAGTATGTCACTAATAGGGCACACGTTTTGACAAGATGAGAAACAGGCGCAATCCCTGCAGTTGGACACATGAGAGAGGACGTGGCTGTAAAAGCCCTGGAAGCAGTGAACACAGCTGTGTCTTTATTTCCAGGTCCTGCCAGATTTTACTGGAAGACATCGCCTCTGAGGCAAAATTTCTTCCTATGAACTTGCCTGATTCAGCTACAGCTAGAGGCTGAGGAACCACCAGGGAAGATGTTCCTTCGGGGTCCTGTGTGGGGATATGGAAAGGGGCTATCTGGGTTGCATGAGAGCCCATGCCAGGAGAAGCAGAAGGATCTCACTAGCAGGAAGATTTCTCATCATAAGGCGGAAGGAAGAGGAGATCAGCAGCACATCTGTCCTGGTCATTGTGCCCTGAGCTGTTGTAGGCGCCCTGCCATGGAGGACACGGGCTGGCAGCGAGGGGAGGGCAGCTGCCTGCCATGGTTTCTCGTAGTGAAGGGAATGGGCACACAGAGCATGTGCCACGGTGAGTAACGCCATGCCTGATGGGGGTGGAAAAACTTCCAGCTGGCCAGTTCCTGCTTCTGTCCTGTCCAGCAGGTTATTCTTTTTTTTTGGTTTTACTGTCTCAAACATGAACACCAGGACTTCTCTCCCTGTCAGTGACAAACATAGACTATAGAAAGCATGGTTATTTGTATGTGGGTAAATACTGCGTAATTAGAAGACGACTCAACTGACTTTTGGGTCTGGCACTGTCAAAAGCCTGCTCATTCCTGTGTATTACGAGGCTCTGAAACTGTGCAGCAATTACTACTAACCTGCAAAATAATCAGCATTACAAAACTGAACCAAGAAGGCAATCTATCACCACTGTTTATTCTCACTTAATGCAGAAACTCTTTGTCCTGAGTTGCCACATGAGTGATCCAAGTTAAGCATATAATCACATTCTTATCATTACATGCCTCTCAGCAGCAGCCTTCTCACAGTGGAAAGCTGAGTCTGCTAGAAATAGATTTAGCTAAGCTGGCTGCTGCTGTATCTATCATACATACATTTACGAAGTTCTGTACAGTTCTTCATTTTAAGTAATGACAGTAATTTTATTGTCTGTAATGCTGTCAGGGCTGACAGAAAGGCAGCAGAACAATATGAGCCTTTATTCACTCACATGAAGAAGAATATGGTTTTAAAGCAGTACTGTAAAATGGAAGTGGCTTATTACAGTATGCAATGTTACATGCCCGTTTGTGTAAGGAGAGAACAGAAGTACCGCGTCAGGGAGCTGAGCACATGTTTTCATCCACTTGAAACAGAGGATACCCTTTTCTGCAACAGATGACAAGGAACAAAGCAGAAAAGGGGAATTTGGAGCATCAGCAGGAGTGTGCTTGCTTACAGCAGCCTGCGTAGAAGATAAGCCAGGGAACTCAGGTGCGTAGGGAAAGCCTTCCCTTTCTCACACCGATGCCCTGGATGGCTGGCTCTGTCTGAAATCAGTACAGTCTGAAGAAGTGGCCACATGTGTGTTGTCGATAGGATCTAGTCTTTCTTCCTAGTGACAATACCTTTATTCAACAACAACTCCTGCCCACCCGGATACTCTGAGAAAGTTAAATCTCTGCATAAAAGATTTGGTTGTGGGCTCAGGCTCAAGGGATAATACTTCCAGAAGTTTGCAATAAAAAGCTCCTTTTCTCAACTGTCTCCATAAACAGCAAAAAACCCCTTTGAAATAGGATCCGTGAGCCCCGTGACTCCGGTTACTCAGCACTGCTGGATGATAACACACCGCAGCTAGGGAACAGAAGCGCTGCAGGCTTCCAGAACTTGTGCGGCAGTGGGTCACTGTTAGGCCATTTAAGGCACTTGTTAGCATTTTTATGGGTTCGTTCATTCGTTCTCTCTTCCTTAAACAACCTTCATATCCAGAACAAACCGAAAATCTTGGAAGTAATGAAGCATGATTTATAACACCCTTCTGTGTAGCTTATGACAATCACCTGCACGGCCTAGCACAGGGGTCCTCAAACTACGGCCCGTGGGCTGGATACAGCCCCGCAGGGTCCTCAGTCCGGCCCCCGGTATTTACAGAACCCCCCCGCCGGGGGTTGGGGGGAAACCAAGCAGCCGCAGGTGACTGCCTGCCACTGCATCCGCGTGCCGGCCCCCTGATTAAAAAGCTTGAGGACCCCTGGTCTAGTTTAATAAAAGCTGTGCTGTAACCTACAGGCTTTCCTTTTCCTATGAGCTTTTCTGTTTTCTGAGCTTTGCACTGAATGAAACTGAGGAAGCAGAACACCACAGGGAAGGGAAGTAATGATGACAAGTTTGGAAAGTTTTTAAATTTCCTCCCACAAGCTCTCCTGTTTCTCATTGCTATTGTAAGATTCCTCCTCCATACAAGGCTTATGCATCAGCAGAAAAAGCATTAAGCATTTATTGCACAATATCAAGTAAACAGGGGTGGGGGTGGGGGGTGTGCAGGGGGGTTTGCCATGGTGGTGCCATTTGTTTTCTTCCCTCTGTATAAAAGGGAATTAATGAACAAAGAAAACCCCCATAAACTACACTTGCACATTCACAACAGTCTTAATCCATACAAAGAAGGTATCTGTGATACAGCAGGGATGAAAGATGTAAAATACAATTCTGTAAAAATTGCTACATTAGGATACTGTATGTTTTTACTTCTCATAAATGCAACGGATATCTTAAGACACGTATAAAGCTTTGAGATATACAGCCAATTGGTGCCTGCTACAAGATGCATTTTCTCCCCCCTTCTCTTTATTTTTATGTTGTTGTGTGCCTATCACCATCATTAGCAGCAGCAGTCACTAGCAGCGTTACTTGCAGCAGTTCTCATCACTGGGCAAGGCCCTGTAATGCCCTGAATGACCGTTAGTACCACAAGTGGTACCGGCACCCCTGTGGGATGTTTAGTATGCTTCCTCTTAGAATGCAGAGCTGCGAACGCAAACACTGCTCATACAAGCAAGAAAGCTGGAAAGCAACTCAGGACTCTTCAAAACCTTCTACCAGTTCATAAACTGTGGCTTCTTATATTCTTATCCTTAGAGACAGCAGGTGCCCTGGTAGTCTATTTTGCAGAGTCCTGGTTAGCCTGCTGGAGCTTGCCTATGCTGCTGTCACAAAATAAATTTCCTAAATGTATTTTTAATTTAGTTCTGAAATGAATATTGTAGTTCATTTAAAAAAAGAAAAGGAAGTTTTGTTTTGCCAGTCACCTTTATTTCACTAGAAAAGTATAAATTACCACCATAAATACAGATATCACCAGTATAAAAATTAGGTTCTCATTTATAAAATAAATATTAAAATAGTCAAATCAACAAGTACCTCCAAATCCCATCACCAAGATGATTTGAATCTATACCATATAAACTATTAATTCACCAACTGTTTAATTAAAATATTAAAAATGCAGTAAATACTGCTACCTACTCAGTGCTTGCATGAAGTGAGTTACTAATGACTCAAAAACTGCAAAGTACATGTTCTAACACTTACTTGGAACCATCACACTACCCTGTCTGTGTAACTCTAGGTGTAATATAGGCAGATGGGTAGCAGCTACCTACTTCAACACTCTTTCTTACAAGTCACCAGTACAGTAGTTTCAGTTTGTTTACCTTTGATTGTCTATATCCGAAGATAAATAGACCTAGTTAATTTTATCCAAGAAGTGCAGACATAATAGTAACATCATTGTCACATCTGAACTAACAGATCATTTCACCAGTTAATAATGTTAAAAGAAAGTCAGATAAATTCAGATTTTGTTTCATAGAAACAGAATTAAGTTCCTTTTAGTTAGGAAAAGGACACAATTTTCAAAAGTAGTGTTTTTTTCCCCTTACAAGTACCATAAATCTTCTGGCTCAGAAAGGGCATACTTTCAGAATGTCTGTACCTGGTCAGGTCAAAGGTCCATCTAGTTCAGAATCCTGTTTCAGACAGGGGAAAGGAATGGGAAGAGTTTCCACCAGGATACTCTTCCAGCCTCCAACCACTAGTGACACAGGGGTTTTCCAGTACCTAGATTTTTCATCTGTGACTGTCTAACAGATTTTTAAAACAACATAAAGTTTGGGCTTCAGAATTCCTGTACCGGAGAGGCTAAAAAGCTCCACCCAACTACCCAATTCATGGGTTTTGCCTTTTTTTTTTTTGGTCTCCTGTTGTTGGCTTTTTTTTTTTTTTTTACACTTTGGAACTACTGTCTGCAATAATTTTTCCTTAAACACCATTAAGCGGTTCCTTTTCTCTTGCAGCTTTTGCTTTCTTGCGTTTACACAGGATCACTGGTAGGACAATGGCAAGAGTGATGACTGCAATTGCTATCACTGCTGTGATGATAAAGACTTCTGCTCCATACTCTGTAGGGGAGGAAAAAATCCAAGATTCAGTTATCAGAAGCCATAATGTCACAGTGTTACAAACTCTTAGAACACATTCCACTGAATTAAAACATGCTTTGCATATTTTACAGTATCACAGAAGAGGAGTGATCACTTCAGTGTGAACTGAATTAATTTTAACATGAACTTTAACTGACTTAAAGTTTTATTTCATGTGGTTCGTGCTATGTTTTAATCTAGTTTAGTTAGTGCACTAAAAAGCACGGTACCACCACAAGAATAAGTCAGGCCATTGCCCCTACCCTGCACTGCTTCTGTAAAACTTAAGTCTAAGTGGAAATTTATTCTAGGTTAGAAGCTACAAAACACCAACAGAAGATATTTCTATTCAAGTTGTAATTTGCTATAATTCAATCATTGTAATAAACAAATATATGCCTCTAGATAAGGAAGTTAATTTGAGAGAGCTGATTTGCCAATTCTAGAAGAGCTTTTCTAGAGTGCATATATTCTTACCTGCTGGAGAAGAAAGAAATAGTACAGCAATGTGATATTATTTAATAAATATTGAATTTATATTGAAAAAAAGTGTTATCCAGATTGTTTGTCTGGAATTAGACTGGCTGATTTCATCGACCACTCACTAATTTATTTGCCAGTAAAGAAGTCGATCTGCCAGCCTCTGACCTTGTAATGCAACAGTAAAGTCTTAGAGTCTTAGTCTTATCACCTACTTTTTGAGACAATAAAGTTCAGCTCAAACTACAAGTCAATGGACACGTAGGTTTCCAGCACACCTATGTTTTAGAGCTAATCCTTCAAGCACTTGTTATGGGACCTGTTACTGGAAGGATCTGAGGGAAGCACTCAGAAAACAAAATAAATGAAGCTGAAGACTAGTGACGAGATCTGAAACTTCAGTTAGCAGTCAACTCAGACAATTTAAAACTAATCAAAACACTTGAGTAAAAACCCTAAAACAAACTCCAGCTAGCTAAAGATGGTGGCCTCTTAATGCGAGTTCCTCCCACGGGTTTCCGTGTTCAGACCGTGTCCTCTCACTTAATACAGCAGCTTAGTCTGTAACTGGCATCACAGTTTGAAAAGATACAAAAATATATTCAGAATTTAAGAGTCTGTTTGTTAGAATGCTAAAGACTATGACAAACTTCACCAGATACCTACCATCTAAGATGTTTCTTCCTATACTGGTACAAAGCACCATGCTTTCCTGACCATTACGGTTTTCTCTGCGGGTGGGAATTACTCCCTGTACGTAGAAGCAATAGTTCTTTGTGCTGTCAACATTTACTTCAAATATATGGCTTTTTGTTGTTGCATCTTTCTGTAAAGGAAAAATATACTTCAAGAAAGTGTTTTCTTCAAAAGCATTAACTCTTCAGGTAGCACAGAAATTGTGTAGCTATAATACAGCCACAGAATATGTAAAAAGTAGACTTAGACTTTACCTTTCCAGAACTTTGATCTTTCCAGTAATACAGTTTGTATTCCAGGTCATGTTGGAAAATATCTCGAATACTTTGAAAGCTTCCATTAGGAAATGTGTATGGTGTAAGCGGATCTTGGATCACAACATTCAGTTTGGAGCCTTTTTGCGTGTAGTTCTGTATCTCTGGTTTTCCCAGAATAGCTAAACAAGCATTTTCAGAATTAAAAACCTGACATTATCTTTTCTATACAACATGCTCTTTTTTTCTTCCTCCAGTCTCTTCCCTACTCAAATCTGTTCTAAGTTTACTGAGCCAAAGTAATACAGCGAAATCCTGGATTATTAACAAATATCTTCATCTTGTACATAATGTTAATAAAATGGTTTACTCACTGTAGTGAGAAACAAGTGGTAACTAAAAGCTTACACACTCTGCTACAACAGAGAAAGCTTTATGACTGAACGTCATATTCTCAGGTATCAGTATGGCTACTGTAAGAACGTATAGGAAAACCCTTTAGGCCCAATCTAAGCCTTGTTTAATCAACGGAAGTAAGTTTATGATAAGATTTAACTGACAATCCTACTTACTCTGACTATAAGGTGTAAATTTTTCAGAGACTGCAAATGGTGGTTCTTCAAAGTTATCCATCTCCGAGGGCATGACAGACAGTATGTGTGCTGTATAGGTCTCTTTTACATTCCTGAGCACATCAGTAACATCACACTCTGTTTCTGTTGTCCATATGCATTTCTTTTTGGTGTCAGATGTCTGCCTGAAAAGAGCAAGAAAGAAGTGGTAACACTTTCCAGCCAGACTTACTATTTAGATATGTTAAAAAACATTTTCCCTCCCTCAAACTGTAAAGACTTCCCCTATCCAGTGGAACAGGCTTGCAGGTGTACTAGGCTGAAAAGGAGAAGAAAAAAAACTTCAAACCCCACTATCCTGTACAGCTATATATTTCACAATTCAAAGCAGAATCAAGCAAATAAAATATGATCCATATTAATTATATAAGTATGTTATTGGATACATACATTAATTAAAAGTTCAGTCTTTTGTATGAATTGCATAGGAACCATAAGTAGTTCTGATTTTGCATTTTTCTGAAGTTGACTTATTTAAAAAAGCGTAAGATGCATTAATCACTTTGAAAGTGTTATTCTTGATGCATCTGAAAACTATAGCCTTAAGAAACACCATTTGTCCTATGAAGCTCTGTTGACGCCAGTATTAATGGTTGACACACTGTTTAATGTGACAATGTCTCCTCATATATGTCACTTTTGTCACTAAGAACCAGACAGTAGCAGCAGTTTTCATTGCAGATTTACAATAAAAAAATATTGACAAGAAACATGACTCATGCACTTCTGATTTTTAAATGATAGAAAGCAAGTTCATTTACTTGAGAAATAATAATGAAACCAGGAAAAGAGAGTTAATTCCCCATTTTACTTCCTAGTTAGAAAGAATGGAAAAACAGATTGGATACTACTGCTTCAATTCTTTTCCCTGTTTTTGCTGGTGAACTAAGGTGGTGGTGGTGGTGGGGGAAATCGACTCCATAAATGTTTGCTTCCTCATCTATGTACATTTAAGCACACTTCATCCATTAGAGCAACTTGTCTAGAGAAATGCCTCTGTATCAGAACTACACTAGATTTTATACTGGATGTTGGGCAAACAGACTTCAATTTTTTCCAAGTACAAATGGCTGGAAAGAAACTCCAGATTCATAAATTTAATAAAATCCACTTTGCTAAGTGTGTAAGTCTAATAATTTAATCACTCCCTTAAAGAATAAGTGAGCACATTAGGCCATTGCACTGGATTTCATCCATTAGTCATGAGAAAGCTGTAATTTCTATGCCACTTTTAGAGACAGAAGAGACTAAATTACCATATTTTCATTAATATGTAGGAGAGTTGATGATAGTTTCCCTGTGGGGCATGATTAATGACGACCTATGAATTAATACGGGAGCTAAGAACAGCACAGATTTATTACTGAACTTCATGGAAGTTTTTGTGCAGTATTGAAAAAGGTATTAGATGCTTCACGGAAGCCGGCTACTTTTTATGTCCACAGTATTTCATAAAACGTAACAGAGGAAGTCTTGACAAAGGCAGACAAACAAAACTAATTTTTAGTATTACCCAGCAAGACATATTATTCATTTACCGTGATTCACCAATTAGAATAAAATGCAGACATATTTACCAAGCACCTCCCAAGACTGAACACGAAACAGTCAGTCCAGACACCTTGAAAGACATAAAAAGGTGAAGTTCTCTCTAATACATGGTATGTCAGATTGAGCGTCAACTTCTTCAGGCTATCCTGGCCCAGATCTCCGGTGCAGCTGCCCTGCATCAAGCCCCAGAACTGAAATATGGATCCAAAGCTCAACTCTCCATTTCGAAGCAGGCAAAACCAGAAGCCTGAATCAAATACTTTTGTAGTCGGGTACAAAGAAGTATTAAGAGCTGGGTTGGCAATTTTCCTAACTCATATTTGGGCTCTTTTCCTGTTACATTCAGTCTCAGAAATAATCAAACCTTCTTCAACTGCCATTAATGGACACACCTTGGTGTCATCTACTTACCCATGTATTTCTACTGTATAGACGTAACCTGATGGTTTTGGTTGCCACTGTAGTATAGTTTTAAAATTGATTGAAGACCAAGTTATATTAACTGCTGTTGGTAGTTCTGGACTGCCTTTAAACACAGGAAAGAGAAGAGCACCGTCAGGGGTGTTATGTGCAATTCCTGGTTCCCTGCAGTCACTGTTTGGTTAAACGAAGCAGTTGCTGTTAATAACTACTTGGAAAAGTTCTTTGTGGGGAAAAGGTTCAGAGTCCTGCCCTCTGGGATCGTGCTTGTCTTACTAAAGGAATGTGTCCTGGCAGAAGTGAGAAATATGAGAAGAAAATTATTTTTCCCTCCTGTAACTCTGAGGTTACGGAGGTAACTCATTCAGAGTTCTGCCTAATGCCTCCTTTTCGATCCAAGACCTCTGAAGAAGCTACAAAATCTTGAAGATCCTCTTGAGAACGGCCAAACACCAAACAGACATGGTGCAGTACAAAACCATACCGGGCTCTACCTGCTGCAGAAGGCATCAGCTCCCAGCTTCCCCATTTATTTACTTTGGGAAGAAAAAGTCTTTAACACCCAGCGGTGCCCACAGGCTCATGCGAGGGGCTGCCCGGGGTGAGCTGGTGACCCCGCGGGCGGAGGCCACAGCGGTTCGGGGAAGCGCCGGGAGGAAGCTGGGGCGGAAAACCCCGCACCACCTCTGCTGCTTCTGGCAACGCAGCGTTTCACTGGGCGATGTTACCATGAATTTCCAGATGCCGCCCTCCCGGCCCCTTCGACGAGCTCCGCACGGGAGGCCGGGGGAAGGGGCCTTGCCGAGCGCTCCGTGCTGCTGCAGGTCACCCCGACGGTCCCCGCTGCCCCCCCCCGCCCCGGCCCGGCCGTGCTGGGGATGGGTCCCCCCGCAGGAGCCACCGGCCCCTGCTGACCCGGGCGCTCCCCTCGCCGGCTGCTGCTGCGGGGCCGGGCCGGGGTCGGGGCCGCCACTGCCGCGCGGGACGGGACGGGACAGCCCCCCTCAACGGCCCCGCGCGAGGCAGCCGCCCCCCCTTTCCCCTCAACGGCCCCGCGCCGGGCCGCTCCCTGTCAGCGGCACCGAGCCCCCCGCCCGCCCCAGCCCGCGGCCCCCGGCCCGTCCCTACCCACCGGCGGCGGCCAGGCGCCACAGCAGGGCGCTCAGCAGCAGGGACTGTCCCACGGCGGCTGGCGGCATCCTCGGGGCAGCGATGCGGCCCGTCCCGGCGAGGCGGAGCGCGGTGAGCTGTCATCGCGGCGGGAGGCGCCGGCTTATATCGCCCTGGTAGGAGGCGGGGGCTGCGGCGCCTCGCCCGCGGAGCGGCCCGGCCGGGGAGGCGGCGGGAGCGGCGGGGCTGGGTGCCGGGGTCATGGGGGCCGGGAGCGGGGTGGCGGAAGCGGTCAGGCACCGCAAGGTTGAGCAAGCGTGGCGGGGGATCTTCGAGGAAACCGGCGTTACCGTGAGGAGAGGGGCACTGAGGGAAAGGGCAGCATGTCCCGCGGGCGGCCTCAGCCCCGGCACCGCGGCCCCGGGCGCAGGCTCCCCTGGGCGTGCTGTGCGAGCAGCGGGACGTGCCTGCAGCCTGTCTCCTCACGACCTCGGTGTCCCCACACACTTGTACCACCCCTCACCTCCCCTCTGTTGGCCACAGGACTGAACACTGGTGGAACTGGGCCGCAGCTGATAGCCAGCTTCACCCCCGGCAGCCCTCTGGCCGGCCGGCAAGGGCGAGGGGCGCGAGCACTGCCCCGGCCCAGCTCGGGGGGCAGCGGGTCTGGCGGCAGCGGAGTTGGGCTGACTCGGACCCTGTACGTTCTGAAGGGCTGCGTATGTCACTTCTGGCCCCACCACCCAGCAGCGTCTGTCACAGCTCTTGAGCTAACCCACATCGCCTATTCTCTTGCTCCGCGCACATGCGTACGTGAGCCCTGCCAAGGCTCACCTGCTCTACTAGACAGCAAGTACGGTTCAGGTGTCCAGGGGTTTGTACCTCATCTCCCCCATAAATGAGGGACCTGTTAACCTTTTTCCTCAGGCTTACACTGGAAAGGTATGCCGTGTTCACAGGGAACAGAGAATCTGTCTCTGACAGAAGATTTTCAGTATCTCAGTCTGCGGCCTTTGCAACAGGCTCCCTGGCCTCTCTGCTGTATATATTGCTTTTTCTTAGGGTGCTGCCTTAGTTATAAGCACTTAAACCAAGCTTTTGGAGCTGGGGGGTGTGCTGTGTCTTAGTCTTAATACTCAAGCCCTAGAGGGAGCCACGCTCGCACTTTGCTGGTGATATTCCTGCAGGGGAGGCGAGAAGAGACTATACGGTAGAACCCGATGTGCAATTAAGGGGGGTAGATGCATTTACAGTGTTCAGCTGACTCTTCTCTTTATTTTGATGCTGATTTGTACAATGTTCTGTACCTGGCAAAATATGGGTAGGAGGAGAAGACTACTGGGGAAGTTTCATAGTCAATTGCCTTTAATTTTCACAACTGACACATACTTAGATGCAAGCAATCAGTTCTGTTTCTTAATGCAGAATATCCATTTCAACCAGAGTCTGCATTAGAATTCATATAGTGTGTTCCAAGGTGCACCTTGGATTTTGAAATTCTCAGCATACCTTCGTTAAAATCCAGCCATACACCTTCTCCTTTTCCTGCCTTGTTTTTCATCAAATTTCAGTGCTGTCTCTATGCAGCATTACATCAGCCAGAAAGCTTGCATGCTTTTAACTTTGTGTAGAATAGAGATCTTGTATGACTAGATTTTCAAGATTGTGACCTTACAAGATTACAGTTGATTTCCAGAGGACTTTACAAAGTGAAACAATACTCACTTTTTTAAAGAAAAAAGGTGCTTATATAAAACTTTAAATCACCTTTGAACTCATTTTCAAGTTAATTTCGTTGTAGTTCAGTCATGAAAGATGGAAAGCAGGTTAGCGGTGGTTTCCAGTTTGTATGGATATGATCTCAGTATCCCCTTCTCCTGCCCATCCTTCTGTCATGACCTCCCATACCTGAGATAGGTGGGGAACCTCCAGACTAACCAGCTTGACCAGTGCTACCTTATTCCAGTTTCCTGCAAGATATTGCAGTGTTCACGAATGCCGAGCTTTAAGATGTCTTGCTTCATGCTGCAACATAGGAGAAGGCAGCTGCCAGTTCATCAGAGTGGTGGAAAGCAGAGCCTGAATAAAAGGACGTGCATGGATCAAGCCATCAAGCAGGGCTTGAGGGCGTTGTGTGGTTAGAGGAAACAGGGTAACTTTACCAGGCTAACCATTCTGAGGGAAGGAAGTTGAAGGGAAAATTTTAAAACTGGGGGGAAAGACAGCATGCCAAAGGGACAGTGTAGCTAGATCAGGTTGGCAGGGGAAGGGCATAATGGACAAGGGAGAAACACTGAAGTGTGGAACTGCTGCTGCCTCTGTTCTTTCTTCTATTGCATAAAGTTGCAGCACAGATTTGTCCAAAGAATAAGCGCTGCTCAGCACTGCCTGACTCCAGGCACCAACCACCGTGGGAGAAAAGAGGAACGCTATGCTGCTTGACATGAGCTGACGCCTCTTAGATGGAAGTCTGCTCAGCAACTGGTGACTTAACTGTGACATTCTGGTCACGTTTCCTGCCCACTTCACGGGTATTTGAACAGCTCATTTAAGACAGAAAATTTTGCCCTTACTTCATATATACGTTGCTACACGCAGGCAAGCATTATGCTGACTTAGAGCTCTGGCAATTTGTCTAGAAATTTTGAATTTGGTTTCCATAGTGGAACGCCAAAACATAAGCCTTGACTCTGAACATGTCTCTAACCAACTTAAGTCATCCTCTGCTTATTTTACAGTCAGCAGAGAAAAATATCATTCCTAAGGTGAAACCTGTATTTTCATAGTATAGGCATCTAAAGCAAGTCAATTAATCTGTTTTAAATATTGAAATAAATGGGACATTTCTATCGATCGAGGCCAGAATCTTACTGTTACTTTTTAGGATACGTGGGAGACATGCAAGAGCACAAGCCTGGCTGCATGGTTTAGGTTAGGAGGTGACCTCTTCTGCTCTGTGACTTCTTCACTCTGATGAATTTAGTGGAATTGAAGTTGTTCACCATCAGGAAGGTTTGCCAGATTATGAGCAGATTTTACAGATTTTCTTTCCTTGTTATGTATACCATGGAACCAATCCATGGTATACATAACAATTCTATATATAATATATAATAATCCCTATATATATATAAAATATATATAATAATCCCAATTGATTATGGGAAAAGTGAGGAGAAAAGCAAAACTAAATCAGTGAAACTTCAGTTTTTGAGATAGATGTGTGTGTTTATTTTTAACATACGATCTTCCAGATCTCTAAACAGGTTAGCTTAGAGAGATACAAAATAATTTCTTGCTTAGCAAAGCAATTTCAACATTGTGTTTTCTGTACTATCAGATATAATTGTTGACATTGAAGTGGAATGCCTCAGGTGACATAAGTAACCGATTGGTTTCTTTAAGCTGATAGTTTTGCAAGACTGTAAGTAAAATGTTGTAATACTTATCAATGTTTTGAAATTTTGTAGTATTATAGAACATCATTCCATGCTAACATAAAAGTCAGCAATAGTCTCATGCCTGATAGCATAAAATTTATTGTGTGAATAAGGTTTGAAATCCCTGGGAGCTTTTTCCAAAATGAAATTGCTCTTGATATTTTTCCTTTCACTTGGCTTTTCGGATCTTGTTTGATTTGTCTTAGTGAACCATATGATTGGGAAACTAATTTATCTTTTATGTATTATTAATTATGTTTAACAAACATTAATTATGTTAATACTATATTAAAATTATATACATATAATAATTATATAAAATAATTAATGTTAATAAACATTAATTATGTTTAATTAGATGAAACAGAAGGTTAGGGAGCAATTTCTGACTGGGTACCTGCTTCTGTAAATATCTTAACATTTATCTTGCAGAACTGCTGTATCAAATACTTTTTTATAAATGCATGCACAGACTCACAAATACCACTGCATTTTAAACATTGTCTTTTAGCAATACTATAATTAAATACATTTGGTAAGTGAAACAGTTTTGTGAGGTTCAATATATCTGTTTGTAGTGCTAGTAAATAGGCTGTGAATTTCAACAACATACATTGTGTGTACCTGGAACAGGTCTTTGTTCTTCCAATCTTTTTCAGTTCCAACCAACTTTCTAAAAGGAAAATGCCCTTCAGAAGTCTTGAAATGATAGGAAATTTACATCAACACTTTCTGCCTGTGCATGTAAATGCCTTAAAATCATCAATTAATTTAGATTATATACATCCTATATGTTGTATTACACCCATTTTAGTCACAGTGAGGAAATTGTACTCACCCAGCTCTATGGACATGACGGAAGTGCATGGTGAAGTCAGGAAAGTACAATGTCTGGATTTTGTATAGAATTCAGGATTCTGGTTTCTTTTTTTTTAAGCAAATAAAAATTTCTATCTCTGAAAAATATTAAAGATAAAGGAAAAACATAGAAAATTAAATTCAGTATGTAGATACTTAATAAATCTTTAAAAGCTGAATAACTCATTTGTACTAATTTTCTGCACCAAGGTAAGGAGGGTAGATGTGAAAACCGGAGTGAGAGTTCATTAGATACACACACTGGTCAAAAGTTCCTGTGGTCACCGAGCAATCCTGCAGTGCACTCTGATTATTGCTGGCCTATTTTTATAGCTGCTAAACAGCTGCATCTTCTCTAATTGTAATGTGAATTGTAGGTGTGATTACGTGAATGAACATAACGTCAGAAAAAGTAAAAAGACTATAAGCAGAATTTATATGAAAATTACTGGCAAAATATGTATAACAGTATTTGTACTTCAGAAGATTTATATAATGTGGTAAAAATTGGTTACCAAGTCCCCTTTTTTATGCACAGAAACGGAATTAGTATAATGTTACTGACCCCTGTGGTAAGCAGTGCCATTAAACTAGTGTAATGGAGTGACGACTCAACTTTTATACCTAAAACTATTTGTGTTTGTTCCTGAAGTCTCCACAGCAGTGAAAGTCCCAGTGTGGTAAATTCCTCAAGCATCTCTGATTTTATTACCTAAACTACTATAAATTATTGTATGATTCTAAAACTACCTTGTAATTTTATAGAATCATAAGTAGCTTAACTGAAAATAACAAAATTGCACTGCAATAGAACTAGTTTAAAATTGAAATGCAAGTCTGACATTAAATGGGACTTCCTTTCATTTGTTGAAAAAAATAATAAGCAAAATTGATACAAAAATTGAAATCAGCAAAGATCTTTCTTACAGAGGAGTCACATGTCCAATACTAATTTCTTGTTGATATTAGAAATCCTGAAGCAAATGTTTGTATGGTTTTCTGATATTCTGCTTTCAAAATTAGTTTTGTTACCACATTAGTCACATACACCTCTCCTTACTTGTCGTGTGGATACGTTAAAAACAGACTCTAGCAAAAGAACAAATCTTGTGGGAATTTTGGGGTCTGAATTGTCTCTGGGATCCAGTGTGGAAACAATGCTTGCTTGGGAGCCAGGGGAGGCATCCCAGGGAGGGAGGCTTTGAGCCATTCCCACACAGAAAATTCTTGTCGACATTGCTTTGGTGTTAACCCCAATTTACTGTCTGCTTACCTATTTCTTACTCACAGAATAATATGTGATGCATTTATTATCCTTTTCAAAATACTGTTTTGCAGCATTATTTCTTAAAAAGGAATCTGACCTATGGGTTTGTGTACATTTAATTTCTGTTATCTTCAGGAATGCCTTTTATAATGAAAATTTAAACTACACTTTGCTTAGATTGATGCATGGAAAACTTTTCAGGAAGTGAGCAGCTACAGCAATATCAGAAATGTGTTGTCAGGAGTGGCACGGTACTGCTGTAGTGCTATACACAGCTGGTTTTGTTTACTAGTGACACTCCCCTGCTAGAGGGCAAGTAATTCTTAGTAATAAATGTCATTGAAGCACAACAGAAACTATGGAGATAGAGGCACTAAATTGTATTGACACCCTTTATTTCAGGTGTTCCGCCACAGCTATGAAGTAGCCTCTTAGAGTAATTCCTTTACCCCAGAATATCTTAATTACATAAATTAATTTTGCAAGTTCCTATGCATCTCTCTTGTAAGATTTATTTTTCCCAAAGGTACTTAGGTTTTATTCCCACTCCTGATTTTCTGAGGAAGTGGCCAAACTGGGGGGGGAGCACTCTAAGTAAAAGTGACAATATAACCTATTTAAAAGCAGGCATGTACATTAATGGTAGCAACTTCTTTCATATTGAATCCAGTCTCAACTCATTACTTTCTAATTAAGTATAAGTAATTGAAATAAATAAGATTTACCAGGCAGTTATTTATAACTGTTAGTAAAAATTCCTTCCCTTCCTCACCAATTGTTTAAAAATGCTGACTTTTTAATAATAGATGTGGTATATATAACTTCTCAGTGAAGGTAGTGGTAGTCAAATTCAGTGTTCTTTAAAAGTATTTGGTGTGAGCATGCCATGAAGGTTAGGCAATTAGATCAGTAAAGTAAACAAAGCTTCAGTTTGAACAAATGTAGACCCTAGGCTATCACTAAACCCATTCTTAGGGACTGGGAGAGAGGAAAAGGTAAACTGTACGCCGTTTGACTTGGCTATTATAATGTTTGATCTTGTAATACAGCTTGCTCTTTGGGAGTCATTTGATACAACAAAAAAACATTCTGTGCTAAAGCTAACCAGCGAAATGAAACTGAGAGTTTTATCCTGCATCTCTGTTCCTTGCAATTACATTACTTTGTTGATGCTGCCTTTATTGCTGACTTGGGAGTGAATAGATTAAAGATATTTGGAAAATGGTTCCATTTAGCTATAGGAGAATAATTCTGGATTTGGTAATTGGACAGAATTAGCCTCCTATACCAGTGTAGTTCATCTTTTGTACAGCCCAGGAAACCTCATTCTGAAATGATTTCTCCACTTCCCAAATCTGCCACGTGTATCACACCCAAGGAGAGTCAATGAGCTTATAAAACATAGGTTTGACTTTTAAAAATGTATCAAAAGCTCTCATTTAGCACTGGAGTATATAGAGAACTTTTTCACTACCATGTACTTCGAATTACAGTCTGTGCACAAATAATGACATTAGGTAGGTATGACTCTGCTTCTCCAGTTTCAGATGGTAGATTGCTGTGTCTTTTCAGCCACCTTTCTATTCCACCACAGTACTGCATTTTCCTCCTTCCTGAAGAACGTTAAGTAGCATTGCACACTGCAGTTTGTCTGTTCCTATAGCTTACTACAAGGCTCAGCACTGATTGCCTCCTTGATTGGAGACAACCTTTAAAATTCTGAAATTTTTCTGTACAATGGGAAATGGCTGATTTGTAATGATTGCCATGTGTCATTCACAGTATGGCCTTTATTTTGAGCTTTCTAACTTTGTATTGCAGTTAATTTAGTGAACACATATGATCATAATCACTGGAATTTAATATACTTGTGTTTCTCTTTTCCTCAGAAAATGAAGCATGCCAATGTTACCTAGAATTGGACTTCATAAAGTATTGCTTACTCTATGCGATTTAAGGGAGGATTTTGTTTAGGGATTTTGAAAATAAATAATGGTATATTGTTCAGAAAAATACAATTAAAGACATATTTTATTCTTTAATAAAATCACAATGGAAAGACAAACACTGTATTTAATGTGACATAATTGCTCACAATTTACTGAATAATTAAATATCACTGTGAAGTGACATTATTTAAAGAAAAGGATACAACAATGTAAATCAGACATAATATTTACTAAAATTAATGCATTTGTGCGCAGTGTCAGACTTGAGGTTTTATTTTAAAGGAACAAAGAAAATATTAAAAGACTTAAATGGTTAATGCAGTACCACTGGTTGGAGCTCAGAGATATCACCATGACAAGAGTGAATTTTACCTTCCAGATGCTGTGAGTGAAAGATTTGAGTCTTGCTGTTCTCTGATGTCGCAGTATTCACAAAATACTGGCAGAGACCATATTACTTATTAGATGTTCTCTGCTGCTTCAGGTTATTTGTCAACTCAAATCATTGAGGTCAGCATGAAGTTGTTAAAATTTTAGCCCTATCAAAAAAATTATGCAAAGGGAGGGACATTGCTTCTGTTAATCAGCTGTCCAGTATAAAGGGAAAGCAGTATCTTAGATTTGATCTAAAGAGACGGTCTGAAGTAGTTTTCCTGAACATTTACATACTGGTCTTTACAGACATACCCATTCTCTGTATTTGAGTCATAAACAATTGTAACTCAGACAGTTTAAGGACAAGATGTTTACAGCATAAACTGGTATGAACTAAGGCATTGCATTCCTGTGTGTGGAGCAATCCTCCTGTAGCAGCCGGCACCCAAATGCATTCTTTCACCATATCAGGGGCAAACAGAGCGCGCTTGCATTGACCTGTGTGAATTGATTTAGGAATTAGTTAAGAATGGGTGATGGGAAATTTCTAGTAACTAGTATTTAGCTAGGAAAGCTGTGTGGTTTGTAGCAAAGTGCTGAATGTTGAACCCTCAAAGTCTCAAGATTTTTAAAACAACTGTGCCATTATATTTTGTATTTTAATGCGTTAGGAGTCAAGTTAGGGTTCTTGTAAAGCCAAAATGCTGGCATTCCAAACTGTTAACTTTGACACGGAGCTGTTTGATTAGCTGTGTTTGGAGCTTTGTGAGTATGTTTGAATGGAATGTAAAGTACATAGAGGAAATATGTTCTTAGGTTGAATGTTTTCCTTAGAACAAAGAAAAACTAAAAATTAATACCATTGATCTGACTGAATTTCAGATGCTTTTGCTCATAAAGGATGTGTATTTTCAGATTATTCTGTTAGCAGCTAAAGATAGCCTACATTTTTAAGTTTGAAAAACTAATTTTATTTGAGTCTGGTGATGATTGTTCTTTTCCCATGATATTTAACTTTAAAATAACAGCAGATCAAGTTTTGTGTCCTGGTATCATCCTCCGTCATCTAAACCACACCTGGCCATACTGACTCCTGCTGTTACCCACAGGAACATCATCTTGGACTGTGTATCTCTTCCCCCTACCTCCTAATTTGGTTCCTTTTGATTTAAACAGCATGGTTGGTAGCTGATTGATACAACAATTGTTAGTATATGAGGAAAAGTACCTTTCACATATATAAAAAAGTACTCCTTGCCTATCTAAGACACCTAGACAGTAAACCCTCACACCCCTTCCCACCCCCCCCACCCCCCCACCCCCCATAAGCTTCCAATTACATACTTAGGGTCCTCAGTGCTTTGGTGAACTAGTAGTAAGTACTATGACTGCTGGTAGCAGATCCCTGGATTAGTGGAAACTTTGAAGTACTATTGCTTAGGTCTTTTCCAAATGCTGCATACTTTAGCACTTTAAAGGCTTTTATAAACTCAAAGCTAACTTGCACTTAGACAAAAATCTAAACTATGCACTCTTTAAATAGGATAATGTAGAATAAGACAGAAGAGAAATGAAAGTGCATGTTAAAGTT
This sequence comes from Falco naumanni, assembly GCF_017639655.2. Lineage (NCBI taxonomy): Eukaryota > Metazoa > Chordata > Aves > Falconiformes > Falconidae > Falco > Falco naumanni. The sequence goes on along the minus strand of NC_054064.1, from coordinate 15,916,039 downwards.
CTCTACTCATTCTTTCCTGCAAACACAGTTCTGTTCTCTAGGTTTGCACTTTTCCTCACAGCCTTTCCTGGCTTGCAATAAACTTGACAAAGCCTCTTTAGGTCCCTAGAAAAAGCTTTTTTTAAAAATCAGTTTGGAGAGTTGGCTGTATGTTTACTCCCTGATCTTCTCAGCTGTCTCCCATTCTGTGCTTTTATTGCAGGTTCCTCCTTGCTATGCCTCTCACTCATTCTTTTTCTCCCTTTCTTTTTAGCAGAACATAACAATACAAGAGACAATAATCTGCAAACAAAGCAGATAGCATCAATCGCACCATTAAAACCATTAAACCATTGCAACATTAAAACATTTATTGCAATTTGCAATAAAGATTCCTTTGTAAGAAGAATTCTAAAATTATTTCAAATGCTAAAGCCCCCAGATTCTGTGGCTAATTATTAGTTTGTATGCATTTGCTTATCTTTCCCTGTGGGCCGTTTGAATTGTCAGTTCTTAAATAGATAAGTACTACAATCAAAGTATGTGAATTGTTGCCTAATAACTCCCAAAGATTTGGCAAAAGGCTTTCAGACTTTTCCAAGTTTGTAAAGCAGGGTCTTAGGACTTATTCTAAAACTGGCACAAATACATCTAAAATTCCCATTAAGATATTAGGGCAAAGTTGTGAAGAAAAAATGTTTTTCATCTACAGAATGTGATAACCTCAGGCGAGTGTTACCTGTAGAATCCCTGTAAGCAGTTGTCCATCCTGGACGCTGCTGAATGATAGAAAACACTAGTGAAATCAGCTGAGCTGTAGGTAATGCTTGTCTGAAGTCAGCTTTCCGCATAACCACTCTTAATTGACATTCAATGTACAGCTGCACCGGTCAGCTTAACCTACCTCGATAATTATACTGTGATGTGGAATAAGAACATGCAGAAGGGGAAAAGCACAGATTTTCCAGGTCCTCCCTATGAAGAAACAGCACTTAACCATTTTCTACATCTGGATTCATGCGCTAGAAGAATTAAGAGTTTGAGTGTAGGTACACAGTTGAACAAAGTGTTCATTGAGAACCACATTCTCCTGAACAGGATGCACAGAAGACAGGCCTTCAGAAGACAGGCCTGATCATCACCACAACCCATCAGTGAATAGACAAACTGTAGTATTCTCCTAAGGCCTCTAAGTTACAGTGGATGTTACTATGCAGTACTTAATTTACAAAATAGCTTCTAAATCATTATATGGCAAGTTATTTACTAGATATGGTTGAAAAAAACCAAACCCAGCATTTTGTATCATCACATTTGACTTGAATGGCGTTTAACATGCCATTTTAACAAAAGTGCAATTGGATTCAAAATGCAAAAGAGACATCAGAATTTCAGAAACATGATGCTTATCAACTTGACAAACAAGTTTATGAATCCATAAAGTCCTTGAGTGCTGTTCATGAAAATAAAATAGGGTTTTTTTCTCATGTAATGAAATCCAGTTCATTAAGAAAATAGCAGCACTTCAGCACATACAGGGTGCACTGTTTGTTATTAAGTAGGCTGGAGTTTTAAGAGCTTCAGAGTCTTGCAATTAAAAAAAAATCTGGCTAGGCAAACAAAATCTTGAACTGCTTTTTTCACATGTTTCACAGCATCCTTTCCTCCCTCTCTCGTCTTATTCTGAGAGGCATGCTTGGCATAGCCACCTCTTGACATACAGCAGAGGCTTGAGCCGATATTGTATCACCTTGGAATTTTAAAATCTCAGGAAGAATGTGAACCCCAGGTGTTACCTTTTCAAACACATAGTACTGCCAGGCAGAGACAGTCATTCAATGGGGGAGGTGGAATTCCAGTAAGAGAGGCCAGAACTGGCTGGATTTCAGCTTCCAAACTCTCTTAATATAGTCTTTGAACTCCCACTGCACAATTCTGCTTATATCCAGACTTGCTATCTTGTGTCAAGTCCAAAATTACGCCCCTAGAATCTGAAGGATTGTCTCCAGTCCTTCTGTTCTTCTGTCTTATTTCAGAATACTTCATATTCTTGTCCAAAACCTAAACTCATTCAAAATTCAGTGAGTGTTTATTCTTTGTTACTGACTGACTGAATTAATTGGGAAGTCATGTGTAGTGATGTGCAAAATACACAACTAAAAGTTTTGATTCTGTAACAAGGTTTTTGGATTAAGCATGCATTGAGAATTTCCTCTTTCATTGCTTGTGCTAATTCCGAAACCTTCATATGATAAAGATTATGATAATCCCATTTTCTAGAAAAGAAAGAAAGTAGTACTAGGAATGGGAACATAGACACTTTCTGAATATAAACAGAGGCTGCTTTGCCCATGAATTGACTGTGCATTGCTAATGATTCATTTAAACCAGGAATCTGACAAACCAAGAATACTAGACTCACAAAACCTTTTATGTGCTACTTGAAAGAAAGGATGGAGTCAGACACTTTCTTGGTCTTAGACTTGCTGGCATAGAAGAAATTGGAAGTTGAAAGAAACTAATAGAAGTACACAGGGAGACACATTTTCTTGCTGCCAGGAAGGAAACAGGCATATTTTGTTCCGTCTCTTTGGTTATTTTACCAGTGATTAGCAATGTAGACTCCCATTTGAGAAAGACAAGCAGGGGACCAGCTTTTATTAGTCTCTTTTGCCATCTCTTCTTTCTTTGCCACCTGTAACTTATGTTCATAACTTGCCCTAATTCTGAAATTACATTGTTATTCAAAAAGGAATGTTGCAAATAAAAATGCTGTTAAGTGAAGCTGAGGCTCTGGTTAGTATCTATAATAGCTTTATGTTTTGCCTTGATCAGTTGGCAAATATGGCTTGTGTTCCACATATTTCCATAGTTGTTGCATAGCAACTAATTCCCCTATTAGTTGTGGTTTTAATTGCCATCACCCAGCTGGGTTCTCCAGCTACTTTCAGGTCTGTTCTGCCAGCTCTCCCAATTCTCTCTCTGTTGGTGTAGAAGTGGAAAGTAAGAGATACTGTTAAGTACAATGGAGATAGAAATAACATTAGATTATTTTTGTGTCCTTTATTTATCCTTCAGAACAGTAGTTTCAGGTGAAATTTTTTACAATAATTTGCTTTCCGACACGGGGGTAATTAACATAAGAAAAATTATGCCAAATACATATATTTACATCTGTTATCGACTTGTTTTTTCTTTTTTTTTTTGGTATGTCTACATGTAGCTTACTTGTGCCAAGTAAGGGAACTGACCTGTAACAGCAAGACTGGAATATGCAGACTATACAGAAAGCCTTTGGCCAGGAAAATTACGCAAGTCTAACTATGCTAGGAAAAATGTTCAATGTAAATCCAGCTTCCCTGTCAGAATATTTATCTGTCCAGAGACTTCATTTTCTCTTCTTGACATTTTTTACTTGAAAAAAACACATTTGAGTTGGGTATACCCAGAGACTCAGCTTCAGCTTTGGAAGTATTTTTGTCATTGCTCTTGGAATTATTACAAAAAGTATAATGGCTTTTTTTGGTTTTGTCTTCTTTCAAGCGTCTTTGATTTGAAGATGAGTGACCCAATCCTTTACTAAATTCCCTTCAACAGTGCTTTTAGAAGAAAGACAGCAAATAAAAATCAGTTGCTTCTGTCCTACTTTAAGTTCAGAGATTTTCCTTCTACACTGCTAGCTGAATACTGAAGTATGTACTGCTGAGGCAGATCAAAAGTTCCCTTCCATTCCTAAAGAAGCATAGATTGTCTTTAGATGTGAGTTTGTCAGTTTTTTCAGTTACAACCTAGATTTATAATTTGAAGGTATGTGGTTCATAACAAGTTTGAACCTGGGGAACTTGGAAATTAGTATTAAATTACTTCTAATTCATTCGCATTTATTTGCAAGCTTTATGTAGTTGTGCAACTCTATTAAAAGGACACATATTCTAATCTTGCTTACATCAGCTATATGACAGCTTAAAATGTATGGGATTAATTTGATGATGGAAAGAAGAAGAAAATCAGGTTCAAGGTATATGAGATTTAGACATGCATGTGAGACCTGCATCTGTCAGCAATGGGGTCTGCCTCATTAGCAGGCTTAAAAAATACACAGATAATTCTGTTTTCTTCTTAAAACCAGTACCTTTCTGCAAAGGAATAATCAGCCAATGATATCTTCTGACAGCCAGCTCAGTGGATACCACAGCAATTCAGGTTTAAAATTGCAAACAAAACTTTCCTACTTCTATCCACAGTTAAATTCTTAGGGCATGATAATTTCCAGCTATGAAATAGCTGCACTCCCAACTGTTAACCATTGTGGAGTGACAGGATATGACCATACAGCACAGACTGTGTGTTGCAGGCTTCCTAAGCCTCATGTTGTCCAGTGTGTCTCTGTGATGTGATAAAAATGCATGTGTCCACATGCACATTTTCTCTTTTTCCAGCACCAGTAAGAACGCACTGCTACTAGTAAAAAAGAATGAATCTTTAGGTCTCATTTAATATGGGCTTAACTATGAGCCTGCGTTTACTGTGTGGTAGAACCTGGTCCAAGGACCACCTCTTTTCCATGTCCCAAGCGGGTACCTGTATTAACGTAGATAGCAATGAGATAGTGCTAAATGCCATTTCCAGCTTGACAGATGAGCTTTGTGCAAGACATCCATTTCAAATGTTCTGATATTGATACTCTGAAATTCTACAGCACATATTTTAATGTATTTGAAGAACCACATGATCTTGCTTTATTGTGCTCAAAGACTCCAGCCAACACTAGTAACCAGCACCAGAACTGTGTACTAGGTTTTTGTTTCAAAACTGATGTTTTTGCTTTCCATTTGGTCTCTATTTGAGACCAACTGAACTTTTACTTTTTCTGCTATTTTTGGAGCAGAAATGTTGCTTGATGTGTTTCCTCATGTGCAGCACCAGGTGAAAAGTCTATGAGAAAGACAGATAAAGGATTTCTGAAGCAGGGAACGTGACATCATAGAGGGAAGTTTGGAGACTGTAGTTTTTCAACATACTAGGTCACTCTTCATCATGTCCTAATGCAATGCTGGATCCTGATTTAAAATGATCTACATTAAATGCCTGTTACCTTTCCCTCTTGTAATCAGAATGTTCTCAGAAACACTAGGGCTTATGCAAACCATTACTACTAAGTTTTGAATAAGAAATTTACAATTTTGGTCCTGTAATGTCATACACCCACTTTTGAATGTGTAGATGGCTATACAAGATGTGAGGCATAGAAGAAATGGGTCTGGTTTTATTAAATCAGTAAATAAGTAAATCTAGCTAATTCAGTTTGAACTATTTTATTTTTTGCTCTTGTGTGAGGAGGAACAGAAGCAGGTCATGAAATCATTGGAATTTTATTATATTCTATTTGTGACAGTTGCTTATTTGCTGCGTGATCTTGTTCCTTCCTTATTTTTACTTCTGTTTACAACTACTAGTCATATCCTTGTTCTTTTCTTTTCTTAAAAAGGCAGTTTTTAAAAGACATAAAAGGACAACTCCCCATGAATTACATCATGATTTATATGGGTATTTCCAGACGCAAAAATAAACTGATACAATTTGAAGGCATAAATTCATAGGACTCTCTCCAAACAGTGACATAATCCACATATGGAATCAGTATTATGTAGCTGAAGACTGTCAAGAGTGAACTAGTCATTCTCCTTTTTGCAGCACTTGATATTAAACTAAGATCTATTACTTGACTCCCACATTGCTTGACTTCTGAATTAATAAAAACAAACTAAGAAAATGCTTTTAGAGATACAGTTCATCTCAGTGTGTTCATTTCACTGCTTTTGGTCTTTCACTCTTCTTCAGACTTATTCTGTATTAACAGGGTTATTAGCACAGTGCTTTCAAAACCTGGAAGCTGAGCTCATGACTGAATGGTTCTGTACCAGCAATACAAAGAATACAGGGAAAGCAGCCATGCTTTAGAAGTTCTTTTGGTAAGAATTCTTGGGTTTGAGACAAATTTTGTTTTTCTATCACCAGGCCAAGTCTATTAATTTTTAAGGGCTTGAAAATCTTTATGTGATACAACTTGCAAAACTCAACAAATTAATTCTGCCGTTATTATAGCATATAGTTTTGAAGAACAAACTGACTTAATGTTCAAATCAGAACAGAGCTAATACCACCACTGAGAATTTTCCCTAAGGAATTTGCCCCCCCCCCCCCCAAACGTTAACCTAAAAAACATGCAAGTAATTTAAGAGTATAAACAGCTCAAGTAATTAATTCTTATATATTTTTAATATTACCTAATTTTAATAACATGATATAACTACAGTGGGGACACTTTTTCCACTATAGCAAGGCTCTGTAGGAAGCAAGACTCCTGCTAGAATGAATGTAATGTTTTCCCTTGCTATTGAGCATTTGACCTCTTAGATTTTCTACGAATCTTTTTTAAGGAATGGCATTCAAACTGAACAAGTAGTTAAGGCAGCATCACATTCCCAAACGGAACGGTGGACGTGACCCAGCTGTTGCTGACATTTTCAGGACTGTGATTTCCTAAAGTCTCCATCTACAATCTTAAATTTATTCAGAATGCAAATTGGAAGTGAGCATTCCACGTGCAGGCAAGAGGAGGCAGCAAGTCAGGAAAGAGGTCTGAGCCGAGGTCATCAAGTTTGGTCAGCTCCGCCATTAACAGGAAGGCAGGCACGTGGGCTCCTCTAGCCCAGGGTGACGTCTGTTGCTTTCTTCTGCAGCCGACTGAAAAAGATTATCTCAGCTTGAAATCCACAGATTCCTCCAGTTAGGAGCCAGCTTACCTGAATGTTGCTAAGGGATTATACCAAATTTTTCTATTGCATTACTTTAACCTATGTGAGGTTGTATACTCACATTGAAAACATAATGATGCTTGTACCATTCTTTTTTTTTATTATTTTTCCTTTTTCATTCTATATTTTCTACAACATTTCAGTCTGCTTTTGCTTCAGACACCTTTTATTTTTTCTCCAGATATATTTATTGACTCCAAGTCTTTCTTTAAAGGACCTATTGGAGTAAGTTTTCAAAATTTCTTCAAAATTTCATTTATAAAAGCCTATGTATGGCTACAAAACTCTATTAATGATTGTCAGCCACTGATGGGAAACCACCTGACGTGTATCACTCTGAGGCTTTAATTGTCAAATGAGATTTTATGTGACAGAAATCAAGATCACTTGGAACAGTGGTAAATCTCATTTACTTTGCTTATTAACACCTGAAGAATGAGAACAAGCATGGTTCCCATCTACAGTTCAGCAGTAGCTCTTAAAGCTGGGGGGGACAGGTAAGGGGGGAAAATGAAGATAACTTCCTTTCCTAAAGCTTGAGTCTCAGCTAGAAGCTTGTTGGTTTTTAGTTCTCTTCTCCTGTGTGCCTCTTCTGTCTTGAAATAAGTAGACCAAAGGTTTGTAGGATTTTACTGTGTATGTGCTTAGGTTTTGGGGGATGTTGCTAACTGAACTGTATACTATACCATATGCAGGCCTGTCTGTATATGGTTTCCATTACACTTTGTTGCTGAATCTTTATATTGAGTATTATATATCAGAATACATTACTTTTATTTTATTTTTTAAGTTTCTAGTAGCAGACAAGTAGTTAGGGGAGTTTTCTGAACTTAAATGAGGTATTGAGAAATGTTTCTGTATGAAAAAGCTAAAGAGAAGATGTTATTAATTAGGAATTTAAACATAATTTCATTGTTCATTTTTTCAATGTGCTTCATACTCTTCTATTTTTTTTCTCCTGCCATATTTACTAACTTTGTGTATTGAAAGGTTGCATAATCTGACACAAATCTGGTGAGGAAGAATCTGGGATGACAATTTAATGTATCTTTGGGGACATAATTTTTGGCAGAATCTCTTTTATGTAACCTGGTGATAGCTTTTATTTTCATTTCTTTGGAAGCTGGTTAATGTTTGTGTAGCTCTAGGCCCAGCTGGTGGGAGGGGACAGCAATGGGGACTAGTGCCTGGAGCCTGCTTGTATGCAACCAAACTCTTCTTTGCTGCATTAAAGAAAAAAAAAAAAAAAGGGTGGGTGGAGGGGTGGATGTAAGCAGGAAATTCATGCATTGGCTACTAAAACCCTTAACACTTTAGAGATTTTTATCCTTAAAGAAATATTGCTGCCAATCATTGTAAAATTTTCTGCTTCAGAGCTGGGCTTGCGTCCAGGAGTAAGTGGTGAAACTGGTGTTACAGAATCTCTCCCACGTTAAAGAGGTGTCTATGATTCATGTTACAAAAGGCAGGTATTACACTGTCACCCCAATAACACTGCCTGATGCTGCTTATATAAACACTAAAATACAGAACATGCCTTGGCCTATTTAAGGATGCACTGGCACATCCATCAGTTTCCCACACCTTCTAGTATGAAATTAGCAGCTTGCATAGTAATTTTGCGTAGATTTGGAGCCATAAATAGCATTTTCTGTTTCTTGTCAGTTTCTGCCTAACAGGATAAACCACAATGACCTCTTTCCAGCATTTAATATCTGTCAGACAGAGAAGTGAAACCTCTTCCTGTAAGAGATCAGATTCCTGAAATCTTCAGAATGGGGAAGGTGCAGGGGAGAGGAAGAGTGCAAAACCGGGAGGATACTTAAGTCAGGCAGATGTTACTTCATTTTAAAGTAAGATGGTTCCCAAAAATACTTTATCTGGTATAATGCTAAAATTTCAGATATCTTTGTATCAGCATGTTTCCCTGTACCTGAGGTTTCTTTAGTGTCATCTAAACAACAGTTTAGTCTGAAACCTGTGCAAGTTGATAAAGCTCACAAGAAGCCTTTGTGATCTGCAAGCAGGTATTTTCCACCTCTTTCTGAGGCGGAGGTGATAATGCTGCATTTTAGAGTGTCTGCAAGGATAATGAGGTTCTTCCAATACACAAATATGTAGTTTGAAATATGTTCCCATGTGTAACCTGTCACAGTGGTATGAAGATCTGCAAAACAAAAGGAGTGATGTTGACTTTTCTCAAAGGACAGTCAGGAGAGGGCTTCTCCTGTGGGCAAGAAGAGTGACTGAGCTAAACATTAGTACTTCAGTAAGTACTTCTACAGTTCATCCTCAATTGTAGAGTAAGGCTCATAATTCTGTATTTGCAGATAGATCATATTATACAGTGAGATGGACCTTATGATTCCTGATGTGCAATTAGGATCCCTAAGCTGTCTTGCAAACAGCACATCTGGTGAGATACTAAAAGAAGTACAGTAAGTTAATAAAAGGAAATAATAATAATCTAATCTGCTAATAAACCAATAGCTATTCCAGTGACTAAAGATTTTATCAGAGCATCCAGTATATGCCTTCTACTGTGGCTATTACTAGATTAAGATGATAGGAATCAATGAGGTAGTAGCAGCTTAATAACGAACTATACAGGTGAATGGGACAAGAGGAGTATTCAACCCAGTTTAGGAATTTACCACCACTTTTCAATGACTATGCGCTGTAATTTTACACCATCACCTGAAAAGTCACTAAAACTTCCTCAAATTAAGCTTTCCCTTTTGTCTGCCCGCAGTTTCATTTCTCTACTTTTCACTTTTGCTACAAGCCTAGGATTGGTCGTCTTTTCTGTTACAGACGAGCAGTGGGAAGCCAGACTTTGTTCTTGTATTGGCTGACTAAAATAGCATAAAAAGAGCTGTTGAGGCTATAAATTAAGCAATGTTTTTCTCGTATCCCTATTGTAAACATTAATTTATGTAAGCACTTCACAGGACTGTCTTCAGTTTCAATATATATTTTTAAAAAAATTAGTTCACTGCCAGCAGAAACTAGGGCTGATAGCCATACAAAATCCATTGGGGATTTTTTTAAAATAAAAATATAACTAAATTTGGTTTAAGTTTGTTTTAGAAGTACAACTTTAAAATTTGTTTAAAATTTAAACAATTGTTTTATTTGTTTTAAAAGTACAGCTATTTGTGCTTTTGTTTTAAAAAACATTTGTTTTAATTTAAAACAAATCAAATTATTTGTTTTAACAGTACAACTATTAACTACAAATCTAAGATATGTGAAGTAGCCAAGATGTGAATTTTAAGGGGAAAAGTTGGTGCAGTTGAATGTTCACCTCAGTGGTCTGAGTGCTTTCTGTGATGTGTCAGGGCAGAAAGCAATACTAGAGGAAACCATTGATTATTGGAGGTTCTACACAGATAAACTTGTCTGGTTGTGCTGTAAAATTATATACATTGATTTCTTAGAAAAGTCCCCTTAGGGAGTTAATTTATGTAGGTGAACCATTATGAAAAAGCCTGTAAAAAGTTTTTCAGGCATTTGATTTGAATGTTTTCTCCTTGTTGGCAAGTAATCTTTAAAACTCTGCTTGTTTCAGTAATCCCAAATCTACTTTTCTTTGAGCTTATTTAGGTGTTACAAGCCAGGTCTTACCTATTCTACCCAAAATAAAGAATTATTGTATCTGTAAATCATTCTTCTTTTTTTTTTAAATCCAGTTTAACCAACAACTGTAATTCTGTTTTTAAATCTTTTGATGCACATATGTATGTACTATTTGTATAGCCAGAGGATAAAGCTTGTTTTCTTGATCCTTTAATGTTACTCCCTGGTAGTATTTTATACATCATTCTCTAAATCATACCAGAATAACAAATTATATTTTTAATCTGAAGATGTTTAACAATGCAAATATTTTTTTGCAGAATGATTGTAGTGAAGATCACTTCAGCTTATGTGTGAACAGTCACAGAAAGGTGTTGAAGGCCTTAGAGCTATGGTTTTGTTATGGGGTAGGGGTGAGGTGGCAAACGAACTAGTGAAATAAGTGGAGTTTGCGCTGCAGCTACCTTAGATTTATAAGTGGCTTTATCTAATCTGTACATAATTTAAAAATTTACAATTGCATCGGTAGTTATATTTTTAGTAGCCCACCATAAGGACGGAGAAGTAGAGCAGTAAGTCATGCAAAACACAAAAATATAAACCTGAGATATGTAACTATTTTTATTGACAGGATAAAGAAGACAGATAAGGGCGCTGATTAAAACTTAAATGATGTCTTTAATCAGTTAAATTTTATTTGCCACTATAATCCATCAAGTAATTTTTAGTGGAGTCAAAGGTTGAGGTTTTTATTCTACAAAAATATTTTAATTGTGTTTACAATACTCTCCAGACTTCATATATACCATACAAAAAATCTGTATTGCTGAGATTACCTATAATATGAGAACAAAGGCATAGCCTGTAACTCCTGTTTAATTTTCTGTCATTGCAGGATGTGCATTGTACAGCATTCTTGGCTACATCCTAAAAAATCCCAGGACATCTGGGCCAAATACTTGCCATACTGTAAATATGTTCAGATCAGTGGAACATAGTCAGACCAAGATTAATTTATCTTTTACCAAGAAAGCTATCCAGAGTAGGAAAGGATTTTAAGAAGCCTTAATCCGTCATGTTAGGAACATTAAAAATCTGCTAATGAGGCTTCCCAGGGAACTGGAACAAGAGATGCTCAGAGCCAGTTTGCTTTTCCCAACAAAACATTTCCTCCAGTATCAGCTTTTACACAAGGCTCGTTGTTGTATTAAAGGATCAGCTTTGCAAAGAGGTTTCAGTTATTTATGAACTGGAAGGAGACGAGTAGCATGCCAGTAGAAGATATATTCTGTGTTTGCAGTTCTAGAACATAAGCTTGTATCATAGATTTATCCTGCTTATTTCAGTTTTCTGTTGTAGAGTGAAGTGCCTAATATGACCACTGAAATTAAATTATTCTGTTTACCTAAAGCAGGAATTCTTGACAGGTGTGCAATGAGAATTTCAGAGTATTGTGGTTTCTTTTTTTTTTTTAATATCTTGGAAGTTGTGCATCAGTCTGTACTCAGCCTCAGTTTTTATTATGGTAAATAGTGAATTACTTGTTATATGCTAAATACATTACTTAACTATTTATCAAACTTGATTACTTCTTGAAGAAGTAGTCTAGCAGAGACTGCAACATCATTAGAAAGACAAGGTTCCAAAGCAGTACTGCTAGTCTTTAATACACAAAGGATTTTACTGGTAAAAGTTGTGCTTTTGAGGTCGTAGAGACCAGGTTAGTTGTAAAATCTTGTTGCTCAGATTTACAAGGTTTTAATCTAATCAGTCTACAGTCATTGGCATGGATTGGCAAACTACATGCACTGAAGAAAGGAGGAAGAAGTTCTTTTAAGCTGGAGAAAAGGTAATAGCATTGTAAGAAAGAACCTTCCATGTCAGCTGCTGCCTTCAAAGTTGTCAAGGCCAGCTGTTTCTCCTAATCCTTTTTAGAGGAGAAGCTTGATAAATTCAGTAATTACAACAGAAGATAAATGAGAGTGTTAGTAGACTTCAATTAGAGACAATATCCTTGATGTTTTCAGCAGTTCAGCTGTGAAAAGAGTTGTCCCGTGAGCCAGATAAAACTAAAACGTGGTAAAGGGTGAGTAGGAAGTAGGACTGTTTAGGTGTTTTGTTTGTTTCGGCATATTTGGTGGAAGGGCAGATAGAAGCTGTTCTCCTTGCCTGGCCCAAATAGGCTTCTAAGAGAAGAATCAGTCCATGTTGTGTAATGGCTTGTCTGAGAATACTGAACTCGGAAAGAAGCAGTGTATAATCCATGGAGAATCAGGTCGATGACTGGGACTCTTATGATCAGTTGTATTATTGCTCAGTACTTATTTTGCTCCCTTTGGAAAGGGGCAGGGAGGATTCTGATCTCTGTAGCATCTGCAGTGTGTTCTGCTTAAGAAATAATAGGGGTTTGGCTAATTTACGGATGCACTGGGTATGCTGAAGCATGAGATACAGAAAAACACTAGATGTCTAAATGACAAACAACCTTAATCTGTCCTACAGCTGTAATGCTACAGAAAAATATTAGCTTCAACACAGGCTAAAAGCCTTGTACTTGTACAGTAAACTTTTGTTGTGTTTACCATTATACTTTTGTAAAATAATGATTTTCAAGATCCATTCTTGCTCAGTACAGGTCTGCTATAACAGAGTAACAGTAATATATAAAGATTTAAGTCACAAACAACTAGGATTTCCACCCCCACCCCCACCCCCCCCCTTACCAGAACCATATGAAACAGAAAGGAAGAGATGCTGTTTTGTTACTTGAATGTTTTATTTTCAGCTGTCTACAAAATACTTTTATGGCTGTCCTTGCCAATAGGCAATAATCTGTGCTGTTAGTAGGCCAGAATAATTTTTCCTGTGCTTGTCCTACAATAACTGTATGAAGTCAGATTTTTCTTCAGCTTTTATGTCTTTCAGGTAATATAATACATGCCTCTATAAAAACATAATTGCTCCTGGCTATAGGATTTCCTTAGGCTTCTACTTTAGATGAAATGATCTTATAGTATTTATCCAGCAATAACTTTCTTCAATGTCTTCCCTTTCTTTCAACTAGCACTTCCTTAGACATCTAGTCATCACATAGCCAGTGCTAAATTTGAACTGAAGCCAGTTGTACTTCTGGAAGACATCTGTTGTAGTTTCTGCAAGCCCTTTGTTTGACAAATGCAGTGTTCTGGGGGCATTTGTGGCTAAGTTGTAGGTTAAAGAACCTACCGGTACTGTTCCTGGGTAGTACACGCTGTCAGCTGACCCTTTCTACCACAACGGGGTATGTGGTGCTGCATTATCAGTGGTAAATTTTCTTAGCTCCAAATTTGCGCTGCTTTTCACTTTTTTCTTTTTGTACAGAACGCCTATCCTATGTTCTTCCTTTAGGTGTCCACTAGCCCTCTCCTCACCTTCAATTTACAGCTAAAAGGTTAGGGCTCAGTTGTGTCAGTACAAGTTTTCTTGCTTTGCTGAGTGAAAGGTCACAAACTGGTAACTTTGAACATTTCACTGTAATAGGAAACAACTTCAACCAACACTTCATTTATAAGGCTTTTGATGACTTCTGGTTAATCTAGGTGTTATCTAAGCTAACTTGCATCCTGAGTGACCTTTGAAGTTCTAATCTTGGCGTGCTGGTAAAATTGAAAACAAAAATTTTCTTCACTATAACAAAAATTATGTATTTGTAGTCAGTAAATCGCAGCCAGTTGACCCAGGTGGGATCAAAGTAGGCTGAAGCCCAAGGAATTGCTGATCACCTGAAATAAAATTCTAAAGCAGTATGACAAAAGAATGAGCTTGTACTCACTGCTGTAACAGACGGAGACCAGCTGGACATGTTTCACCTTGGTAAGATAAGAGAAATTTTATTTACTTGGTGTGATGTGGATTGGGATTCATAGCCTTGGTGAGACACTTCTGGGTGTGTAGTTATAATAAATACACACATTCCACTGAAGAGATTAAAAGCTTTTGGCACTAATAAGGAAATGATCAAGGTATATTTATTGCTTAATGTTAAGACACTTGTTCATGTGTGCCGCATCTGCGCATAGATACTGCCTTGCCCTTCAGTGAAAATTGCAACAGACCATTTTAGAGATAAAGATGGGTGGGTACACACAGTTTCTCTCCAGCCTTGTTTCATGACTCACACAAAGACGTGTCACAAAATGTAGTGTGGCGACTCAAGAACAACTGTGTGTTGTTTTTTTTTTTTTTCTTTCTTCCAGTGAGCTCATAATGTATTCTAAACAGACCAGGTCTTGTCAAATCCATGTGCCCCAGCCCTTCTTATCCTGGGGGACAGGGTGAGAAATAAGGACTAGTTTCACAGCAGCAAAAGGACTATGTAACTGTAATAGATAGTGTAGGACAATTGCTTGGTAAAATGTTGAGTCACACCCTCAACATAAACCTCTGTGTAAATTGTACAGTCTAGCCCAAAATGTCTGGCTGCAGTTTGCTGACTTAGGTTCACTCTAAGTTTTATTCCTTGGTGGCTGGGTTGGTTTGCAGTTCTCTCTCCAGCTCTTTCCCTCTCTTTCTTCAGAATTATGTGTACTGTTGCTTGTTTTGGCAGTGTTCTCCTTAGTGGTGTGATGTACTCTGTTGTTTTTTTTCTCTTAAATATTTTAATTGGTATAGCTGGGTATGTGTGTGCCATTCCTCAGAATGATTCTTCATGGTGGGGGAAGATAAGGGCATATTATCACTTTAAAAGCCTATCTTCTGTTTGGTTTTCTTGTATGTCTTCTACTATATTGGTAATTCAGATTAACCACAGTAGATACTGTTTAGCAAGTTTCATAGCGGTATGTAAATATATGCAGTCATACATGCTTGTATACCAAATAATCACAGAAGGTTTGTGGTTGTCAGCCTTTTATAGTCATGGGAGATTGAATAAGATTATTTTTTTAAAATATAACTTTCAAATTAGTCATGCAACAACTCAAAGTGGAGTATCCAAGTATCTCACCTCTCCTTAAGGTACTTGAGAGAGTCTGTTGCAGAGGTAGAGAAAACCAATCAATCAGATGACTGTTGAATCATTGGAATTATGACAAAGGATGGCCAAAAGTGGTAATCAGAACTTGTCCTGAAATAGACTTCTGTGGCAGCAATCCAAAGCTTAACCAGGCTAACTGCAACAAAAAAGGACTTAATGTAATCTTGCTGTTGATTTAGTTTCTAATGTATACTGGTGCCTTTGTCTGTGGTACCTAGTGAATTCCTTTTTGTGTTCAAGTATCTTCATGTCAAAAGATTATTCCATGTAGCCTAACTGATCATAGCTGCTGAAGTTTACTGATAGTAATACTTTAAAGACAAATACTGTCTAACAAATAAGACAGTAATAAATAAGTCTAACAAATAAGATTTTGATATTATACCACTTTTCCATTGAATGTAAATTGCACTTTAATCCTATGTATGCTCTCCCTAAAAGCTTTGACGAAAGGGCAACATTAAGTATACTTGCTATGGCTGTAAGCTAGCGATGGATATGCCGTTATACTGGGATGTATGTCAAAAGAGATGGAACATAGTGCTGCGGGGATTTTGGTGCTATTGCAGATGCAGAGGCGTGTAGTCTTTTGTGAAATTCTTAATTTCATGGAGTATGTTGGGTTTGTTTTTTCTTCTCCCACTTATAAGACTGTTCTAAAGTGTCATTACTCTAATAGCTACAAAATTCTTTTGAGAATCAGCCTAAAATTACTGATAGTCAGCTTGCACTCAGTTATTCTTGTGTTTGCATTTGGTTTTAACGTGAATAGATTTTTTTCCTCTGTGCACTTACGTACAGACATCATAGCTTGGGAATCTTCATGTGTTACTTTAAGCTCCCTGATGTTTTTTAGTCAGATGGAATCTCTGTTCCCCTGGTCAAACCACTAGCTCCTTTTTGCACCTGTGGAACCTTCAATTCTCCTTTCATTAACATGGGTGACCCGTATTTTTCCACTAACCCAGGTGAAGACTTGAACAAGGTCACTAATAATTTCCTGCTGGAAATATGTGACCCTATGTTGTGTCAGTTATATCCCATTCAGACTGGCAACAGTCAGATAGCTGTAGTGTCTGGTCACCACTGCATGATTAGTTAATATCCCAGGGCTTTTTCATCCTGCAGTTTGTTTCCAGTAAGGCCCTAGCCTATGACAAAATATTTTGGGGGTTTAGTGGTGCAGGGTTAATTACACCTCTGGGGTTTTTGTTTTTGTTTTTTTTTTCTGTCTACTCTAAAACCTTACAAAATATAAAGATAGGACTTAATGGCCAGTACTTGTCTACATAAAATGGTAAATTGACATAAATTGAAATAGAGACTATTGACCCAGTAGATTTGCGGAAACTATTAAAAAAAGCGCGTGAGAGAGATTAGATTACTTTGTCATAATATTTTTCTTTAAGTTTGCTTGCTATACATTACCTGAACTCAGATCACCAGTTCTGGAGTCAAAAGCCAATGTTTCTGATAAGGTAACGGTGGTAACATAAAGAGCACAAAACTCGCTGACCACTTACAATCTGATTTGAGACCTTTAGTAACTGCTGAAATATGGCAGCTACTTTGCGTGAAAAATGAAGAATGGATATGTGTTGAAAATCAAGTGGAACAAGGGGAATAAGAGTAATAATTCTGAATTTACCTCAGTTATGAGGATAAGAGGGTATTGATATAGCTTATCTTTATACTTTAAGTACTGAGGCTAGGAGTTTGTTTCACCTCACCCCCCTTTCAGTCAGTGTAAGTAGAACTGGTCTTGCTCTGAATGGCCCTCCAGAGTAGCGCAGCTTAAAATTAATGGTTATATGGGGACAGGAAAGAAAGTAGCCTCATTAATTAGCAATCAACTTTAGCCTAAGTTAGCTAAATATGCACACATATTTGCTCAACCCACTTGTTTGTACTGCAGTATGGACTTTATTTGTAATGTAAGGCAGGGCAGAGCAGGGAGTGAGGTATGATTTCTATTCCTTGTGTGCAGTACCACAGACTTGGCTAGACTGTGAGGCATGTAGAAAAAAGCATGATAAGAAATCAGAAGTTTGGTCTGGAGCTTTCAGTGTCAAAATTCAAATATGTGTCCTTTATAAAATAGCTGAATCACATCTACAGTGAGGAAGGAACTTAATCAGGGTAAGAGATAAAAAGGTGTTAACACTACATGGCCAGTCTGCATAAATTCCTGAAACTTCTTCAGAGTTACAGGTGTTTTAGAGAAGTTTCTAGCCTGATCTTCTCCTAGAATGTCCATAGGAATTACCTGGTGAGCAGGCAGAACATGACTAGATGGAACTGGAGTTGTTTAGTTTTGAGAAAAGGAGGCTCACGAACCTTATTGCTCTCTCCAACTTTCTGAAACAAGGTTGTAGGCTGGTGGGTGTAGGTCTCTTCTCCCAGATAACAAGCAATAGGGCAAGAGGAAACAGCCTCAAGTTGTGCCAGGGGAGGTTTGGATTGGGTATTAGGAAAAAAATCTTCACTAAGAGTGGTCAGGCATTGGAAGAGGCTGCCTAGGAATGTGGCTGAGCCAGCATGCCTGGAAGCGTTTAAAAAAATGCATAGATGTGGCACTTAAGGACATTGTTTAGTGATGGACTTCACATTCCTGGTTTAATGGTTGGACTTGATGATGATCTTAAAGGTCTTTTCCAACCTAAATGATTCTATGATAACTTGAAAACTTTTGAAACGAAAATGGATTGGTTCTTGAACCTTAAAATTTGCAGCTTGTAATTTGCCATCAGTATGAATATTACATCATTTCCGAAATGAGGGAGTGAGAACAACTGCAAGAGGTTTCCGGAAGTTTGCAGGACTAGGGAAACAGCTGTTGCTTTATTTGTGATAACTTGACACTTTGAGCATGGTCTTTGTGCAGAGGAATTTGTTTAACCCTGGAGTCTTGTCAATTCAGACAGTGAGGAATACATGCTAGAAAACAACTTCTTTACCAATGCTGTCACCTGGCTTTAGTTACTACTAGGAAAAGCACTGTGGAAGTACTTGTTGATATTATTTTGCAAGCTCATCAAATTTTCCTCTATTTAAAACATCTGAGCACTTAGTTCTTTTCTAAGTGCTTTTTAAGAATACACAAGCCAATACATGTAGCAACTTCATGATTTTTCCAAACGAAAATAGTGTATTACTTCAATATAACTAATCCTCAGATTCCTTTATTTCAGACTAGAAAATAAATCCTTACACCTAGTGTAAATGATGCAACTGCAAACATAAATGCTAAGACATTGATGATTTTGTCTGTGAGCACTGAGAATGCTTCCTCCATGGTTAGCTTTCAAAGACCAAACGACAAGGCTAATTTACTTTCTTGGAACAGTCATATCAGAAAATAGTGTCACAGGGATGGTCAGGTCAGTGGAGTCACATAATCTGAACAGAACTGTCTGTCTGACGTGTGGCTTTCTGAATGGGGAAATTTGCACAACTTCCTCTGATATGTAAATATGGTTTCATTTACATATTCTTTTACTACCAGTGTTCTTTCATATAAAAGCAATGCATGCAAAAATATTTTCAAATGCGGAGAAAGTCTCACAGGTCTGTAATATCACTAGATTAAAAAAAACCCCACAACATAAATGCTAAGGTCTTAGATGGCTATTTTCCCATATAATTATCATCTTGATCCTCAGATGAAGTAAATTCATGTTAATTCCATTATCTTCAGCAATTATACAACTTCACAGGAGCTGAAAAATTAATCCAATACAATTAAAATTAGTCTTAAAATTTAAAGATTGCTCTCTAGTTGTGTAGTTCTTTGATGTTCTCATTATTAAACCATTTGCTTTTCATGCATTCTTTCTATTTAGCCTTTCCAGGCTCAGCTGTTTCAAACACTTCTAACTGGTCATGCTAATATATAAGGTAGGAACATAAGGAAAAATACTAAACCCAATGTTTAAATCAAAAACCACCAAGCATTTTAGTAAAAGAAAGAAGTCTGCAAGTGAACAGGGAGATAGTAAATGGAGCAGCTGAAATCTAATTGTGTTAAGAACTTTTAGCCTTCCACTTCATAGAAGATCTGTTCCATAAATATTTTGGAGTAAGGCAGATATGATGTACAAATGCTGTGTAGCAAGTGTTTTGTTTAGTGGATAGTTTGGATTGAAGCCCAGACTGACATAATAGACAAATGCTATGCAAACAGTTTATATGGTATTTTCTTTAGTGGATAATTTGGGCATAAACCCAAACTGGGTCAGTCAAAAGCTGATGTTGGCCAAGCCTGGTTTGTTCCCCTACCCCCAGTCTTTCTGTGATTCATGTTGAGGCTATCACTTCTCTGTAAAGCTTGGAAAGGTTCTTCTGGGCTACAAGAATTCCCCTGGCTCAGGCATCCATAGCTTTTACAGACTAGAAAAGAATGCTGTAAACAGAACAGCACCAAAAACAATTGTCATTGTTCTCTTTTGTGTGACCCGGGTCATTCATGGGGCTGAGCAGCTGTTGACATGTGGCACAGGCCTTGGAAAGCATGCAGGAGAGCCGCAGGAGGCGTTCTGAGGAAGCATGCTCATGTGGGACCCCAGAGGTCCTGTTCTTCCACCGATGTTGTGTGATCCCTCTCTGAATAGGTTGCACTGTTGCATAGACCTGCCTAAGCAAGTGTAAAATCGACATTCTGAATATATGATAGCAAGCTTTAGTGCTTCTGGAAGAGATCCCTTCTTCCCCTTGTCTCGCATGTTGTTAGTGGTGGCAGGAGCCAGAGGAGGAAACGTGCAGCAAGGGTGGAGTGCTATAGGAGGGGAAGCGAGGTGGGGTGGCAAAAGGGGAGGCTGGGCTGGGGAGAGTCCTGCCCTGTGGTCTGGGGAGAAGGAAGAAAAGGAGGAAGATGTTGGGAGGCAGCAAGGTAGAGGCGGGAATCCCAGAGCTCCTAGTCGGTTACAAGACGGTTACAACCATCTCCACAATAGCTACATAGTTCGTTGTGAGTGTAGGACAATACCTCTACCTCCAGCCTTGTGGAGCTCTGTTAACCTGTATCACTCCCCTGACAACTCGTAGTGCACCCAAAGACCCCATTTATTGCACCAAGACCGCTCAAGCGTGGCTAGTCCCTAACTGAATTGTTCTTGGGATCTTTGCTGCCACTGCAAAGTTGAATGTTGCCCTTCATCCTTGATGCCGTAAAAGTCATTTTGGCCTGGCTTTCTTCTGAAGTTTTGACTTTTCCTAATATGCTAGGGTTTTTAGTTTCTACTGCATCACTGCTATGAGTGCACCAAGCAGCTGTGTTAGTGTTAGCTTGCACATCTCCAGCTGTTTGCTGGCTTTACATCTTGCTGGAAAGAACCTAAAAGTTTGAACCTAAATCACTGTCAGCTGCAAGGGCATTCTTGTTGCACAGAGTAAATAGATTCATAAGAGATGGTTTTATTTGCAGGTGTTAGAACCAGCTCAATGCTAATCCTCAATGAAGGTGCAGCCATTGTAATTTATTTCTGCCACAGCCCCATTTCCTCACATGTTTTGGCAAAGGCATTTGTCTAATCCTTCAGGAGAACAGTTTTGACAGCTAAACTGCCAAAACCTGATTGTACAAAATAAGTTTTTTACTACCTTAGCTCCCAGAGTTGACTCACCATGGATCAGGATATGGTAGCATCAAGGTACAATTAATGTTGTGGTACTGCACCAGAGGCATAATTAATGTTAGTGATTACAAGAGAAATAATTCCAGTCCTGCCTTCCAGCTGAAGAGCAAAAGGAAAAAGAACGAAGTAATATGTTTTGTAATACCTTCAGTCTCTTTTCTGGCTAGATACATTAACTGATTCGAGTCATAGAATCAGAAAAATTATGGTATTTTCCAATTGTTTAACTTTTACTAGGCTGTCCCATTTGTTTGTATCCAGTGTAAATTTTAAAAACAATATGCAATAAGTCAAGTTTGACTGTTTCTTTTAATTGTCATAACAGAACTAATCAGTGTCATAGCAGAATAGTTTTAGAATAGGAAAATATGCCTGTCTTAGTCCAATATCAAATTAATTCAACCTGTTTACTTGTTGATGTGAAGACCAGGAAACAACTCCTGCTAGCTTAAAAGAAACTGCCTGCGGAAGAGGTGGTTCTCTTAAGTCTACAGAGGCACTCGTAATGCCAGCTGGTACTTGGAAACTGAAATTAGACAACCTTAATATCAGTAATAAGATGCAAATTTTCAATAGTCACTGCAAAGCAGAACATTAGATGTAACTACTATCATAGGTTTTATAATGCTTGAGATTATTCGCACAGACAAAACGTCTGAGGCAGACAGTATTGCTCAGATAATACTTCAAGCCGCAAGTTTAAAACCTCTAGGACTGGTCTGGGCTGTTTCCTCTGCAGGATAGTAATGAGTAAAATGACTGGATTTCTGCCTTACTCCTTAGCCTAACTTTAATGACATCTCTTAAGTTAATCTTAGATGAAAGAAAAAATTTCTAGCCATGCATCTTTGCATACTACCTGTGCATCTAATGAAACCTGTGTCTTTTGGGTAGGAGTGCTATATACAAATAACAAGGCTTCACAACTTATAGGCAAATCAGTTGAAATGTTGTAGAAGGACAGATTATAAAAATAACTTCTATTTAAAGCTTCATGATAAATACTGAAATCCTGGAAATACAATTTATTAGTAGTCTATTTTACTCAGCAAGACTAAGCACAAAACACTTAGTCCTGAGCTAATAAGGCTCAACAAGTTAGTGATTTAAAGTTGTAATGCCCTACAGCATCCCAACTGTCTAATGTGGAAAACATGGTGTTGGTCTAGGCTATACTAGTATCTCTTTCCCTCATAGTCTAATGTCATTCTTCTCTAAATGGCAGGAATTTGTTCAGTCTTGGCCAGCCTGTGTCCCACCAACCAAAGAGGAAGGACAGGTTGTTAGGAAACTTTTCTTTTCCCACAACCCAAGAGTTGTTAAGGCCTGGTTATGTTTTGCCACCTTCCCTCTGCTTACTTTTCCCCTATGATTTGGAAAATATCCCAGTCGATCTATGCTTCTATATCTACTCATACTTGAGTACAGTTTGTTCCTTTTGCGTAACTGCTTTGTTGAACACTCCTTGACCTCTAATGGGTTTAGTTTACCCGTACAGATTAGTTCATACCAGTTTATTTTTCAAGGGATTATATGGTCCAGTTGCATTTGAGGTTGTTTGCTTTATTAGGTTCCTATACTGATGACTGGTGTATATATTGACATAGTAAATGCCATTCTTCTTGGCATGGTCAAGTTTCATGCCCTTGAACAAATTCTTTGTATAACTCTGCTTTTGAAAAGCTCTAGCGTGAACGTATTGTAACATGCCCTGTTCACAAAGAACACTTTCAATGGCTTAATTTCTGCTGAAATTACTTAAATCTGGCTTTAAAACTGTTATTCGTGCTGGCGTATCTCTGCTACGATGAGCTGTGCTTCACTGGAGTAAGCAAAAACAGATTGAATTAATTCATTCTTCTCGTAGCCATGATGCAATGAAAAAGGGGGGAGGGGGGATCCAAACAAAACTCCCAACCTATCAATATATTATCAGCAACCTTTTCCCAGATCTGTTGAGATTATTAGATAGCAGCACAAAGAATTAAATGCAGGAGTCTGAAAAGTCACAAAGCTGCACATCTGCAGTATGATACTATGGTAGAAGGGTTAAATGGACAGAAAAGTAAAATGGATGTTTGTTAAATTTTCAGAAAATTTTTCTAGGCAACTCATTATGTGTTTGTCTAGTCTGTTACAAAGCTTTGTTACAGAAAAATATACTTAACTGCTAAAGGATAGGTCTATGAAAAACGTGTAATTCTTTTTAGGAAATAGAAACTTAGTGCATATCCTGATTTTTTTTTTTTTTTTTTTTTAATAGGCACGGCTTTTTGATTTTTCTGCTTGGTCAGAAGTACATCTTACTTTGGGGTTTTATGTGGGGGGTGTAATTCCCCCCCTCCCCGCCCCCCCCCCCAACATCTGGAAGCAGGAGCTGGATACTAGTCTTGTGCTTGACTAATTCTAGTCACTTACATCTGTGGTAGTATAACTCCAATAATAGGATTAACAGAAGTAACTGATCATCTAACTTGGTCTGTAGCACTCTTGATTACTGACTGCTCAGGAAAAAGTAGATTAAGCAAATGTTTTGCAGAAACTACTGAGCAGGAAACCTCACAAGCCATTCCTATAGGGACCCTTAAAAAATATTTACAGGCCAAAGCTGCATGGAAAATCCATACTCATTAATTTAATTGGAAAGAAGTATTTGTATCCATTGGGAAAACTGAACAACTTCAGCTTATGTATTTAGGTATCCTCTCAATATTTTTACATTGTTTTGCTGACTCTTGTATGGCATGCCGAGACACCATTCTGTTTCTATACACGTTAACTTCATGCCATGATGTATAGTTTACTGTGAAGTTAAACCACAAGGGACTTGATTGTTTGAAATTATTTTTTTTGGTAGCTAGTTAATATGCTAACCTAATGTAAGCCCAGCCCATCAACACAGTCTTTGCCAAAAGAAAATTGCAAAAGAGGCAAAAAATATCTGACTTATATTACCTAAATTAAACTGCTTAAGAAATCTAACTTTACTGAAATACCTTGTCATGCGTGACATTTGAGAACTGGACAAATGGAAAAAAAATGTTTGTGGACCATGTGGTTTCCAAGAAACTTTAAGAAAATAGTTCTACTGCTGGTTACACGCATGGTTTCATGAAAGTTGACCTCACAGCACTCAAATGTTGCTGCCCTGGAAGCACTGACAGCTTTTTGGCAGTGGATGAAGTTCATGAGCATGGTCAATAGATGTTCCTGCTTCAGGAAGAGAAACTGATTTTGCATTCTTCTGAAATTTTGACTTTTCCTAATATGCTAGGCTTTTTAGTTTCTACTACATCACTGTTTCCAGGCATGGCCAGAATGGGAATAATGGAGCTTTCTTGTATAAACACCATGGGATGGAGAAGGTTTGGGGGCCTATACAGTGGTCTTCCAAAATCTGGCATTACTATAAACTAGCTAGGCAACACCCCTGAGCACAACAGTGGGAAGCAATGAGTAACACCTCTGCCTATGAAGAAAGGGACTGGGAATTAGTCATCCTGAAAGGTTAGAAGCCACTGGTTTTTCTTACACAGACTTCCATAAAATAACATTATATCAGAGGCACCTGTTGAGCAATGTAGGTATGTCACTGCTCCTGAGTGAGTGAGCAGCTGAGAAGAAAAGCCCATCTGAAACAAGAGGAATGCACAGTTGGATCCTCTAACACAAGAGGCTGAACTATTGCTTTTAAGTTATATGCCTGTTCCGTAAAGTTCGGCTCTGATGTGGGTGTGAAGTCACTGATTAAAAGTGGAATTGGTATAGGGGCTTTGAGTTTGTTTGGATCATTGGCAAGGAAATAAAGTCAGGAGGTGTTAAGACTGTTCCCACTGGGTCCTTTGGGTTCACTTGTATCCTCGTCCTTGGTGACTTTGTTATTACAGCATCTGAGACTCAATCTCATTATCTTGATTCCTCAAAGAAATGGAATCATCGATGAAGATACAGTTTTCACTTCTAATTTAAATTTTCAGGATTAAAATGCCTTAAAGCAATAGTAGAAATCAGGAAGTAACACAGCACTGTTAAGTCCGTGCTAACAGTAGCAAAGTGCTAAACTGTTAAAGTCACAGATACGGGTTTTTTCCACATTAAAGTGCTGTCACATGAAGGGTAAACTCCTGCTTTTCAAATTCCCAGTCAGGGATTGTCTCATTTACTAGTGGTACGTCTCCTAGAATGTAGAGCTTTAACAGGTTTTTTTCCCTGTAAATAATAGTAATGTGCAACTATATTGAAAACCATGTACTCCACAGAAAATTCATTTTTCCCATTGTCTGGCTGCCAATATCTGTGAAGAACATCAGTGAACAATATAGGAACTGTAGGAAGTTCTGCTGACAATGGAACAAGTATAGAAAAATTTATTGGGGTTTCTCTTAAATATGTAGTATAAAGCATGATAAACTCTTTGGATTTAATTTTACACAACTAAATACTTTGATAGAAGCTGACTGGGGATGTTCTTAACCATTAGTGTTGTTGGTAACTGAAAAACAGACACAGATATTTGGACTGCAGTATTAAATTTGAAAATATTTGAGGTATGAGCTTTCCTAGTAGTTAGACTTAGTCCCACTATAATTGTATCATTCTAGAAGCTACTTTGTGAACAAAGCATTCCTCTTGAGAGAGAAACGAGAAATTGAGTAGGTTGGAAAAAAGTGAGAAAAATCAGTGTCTGCCATGCCTGTACTTATTCAACTTGGTTGTTGTATTTCAGCTCCTTAAGTGAGTACTTGTGTATATTTGTAGAATACTTAACACGGGGATCTCATTGTTCTATAGCTACTATACAAACTGGAAATAAAATAGTATCTGCCCGGAAGAACTTAACGGTCTGAGCTGGCAATCTAGAGAGAACTTGGGCAGGGTAGATGAAAAAAACATGCAGGAGAGGGAACAGCAAGGCAGCTCGTGAATGCTTAGGAGCAGGGATGAAATTCTACTAGGAGAGGAATCTACCCAAAAGGAGAGATGCTGAGGGAGAAGAAACACTGAACGAAATGGAGAAGAGAGACTGAAGGGCAGAAGGAGTGATCCTAGAACACAGGTACTAGAGGGGAGAAGACAAAGAGCAATTCAACTGAAAAGCCCTAATCAGCAAAAGGGCAAGAATATTCAGACTGTAAACTATGAAAGATGATGAAGTATTGAAGGGAGTTTGTGGACTTCGGCACTTGTTTGTGCTTCATGTAGCTATATCCAAATCCAAAACTGGGGCCACAATCTTCTTGCATCTCATGTTCCTATATATTGCTGTGGGAATAGTATGTCCTTTTTCCACACTGTCACACCTACTCAGTTCTTTGCAATTGAGGTGTCTTCTTACTACTAGTATGAAGGCACCATGCTGAGGTCTTGGTGTTCACTGGAATACATAGGCATTATGGTAAAGCAAATAATAACAATGTAGAAACTATATGTGGAGGGATAGTGTGGGAACAGATGAATTTACGTTTGTAGATGATATGGATAAAGACATTTTTAGCTCTCCACCATTTTTTTTTCCAACAAAAAGTTACCATGATCTTTCAATATGTTTCACACCTTAGACCTGGATGAAGCGGTGCTTCAGAAGAACTGAAAAATACACTTATATAGGAATATAACAAAAGTATTCTGTACCAATCGTGTTGCTTCAGAGTATGTTAGCAGCTACAGGCTCTGTGACAGTGGTTATTTTACCTTCTGTATTGTATCCTTAGTTACTAATACACACAGATAAAACCTCTAAGCTATGTATCTGTGCTGCTTTGAGCAGGGGTGTTAGCCCAGTTTGAAGGCCATCTTACATCGTGCAGTTTGACTAGAATATAAAGCAGGAAGTGGAATGAAACTTTATCCTTAGGAACCTGTGACTGCGTTCTCACTCTGTTTATTCTCTAAAATCTTTATTATTTTAATTAACTGAAAAAGTAAGGACTCAAGAATCTGTCATAATGAAGCAGACTAAGCCGTGTCACTGGAGATTACTGCTAGCTATTATTGTGTAGTTTGTATGTTGAAAATCCCACATCACTTAATCCCTGCAAGGCTTTTCCTCATTGTACATCTGTCGGTTTTGGATTACTTAACTTTTTATTTCTTACAAATCATGCAAAAAAAATCTCTGAATACTATGCTGAAGGCCAAACCAGGGCAACACCTTATAAGGCATTTCATACTAGTTCTGACACGTCAGAAAACATCTGAGAACGCGGAGTGCTTTCTGTTGATCATCATCACGTGTGAGTCAAGTCTGCAATGCCTGTGGAGAGCAGTTACTTCTGAAATGTGTGTGAAACTAACATGGATTTTAGAACAATTATCTTCTGAAAACTGAATTATTTCTCTGTCCCTGTGAAGATTATTTAGCTGGTATTTCATATTATCTCATTTGTAGCAAAAATTATCAAAACACAGAAAACTTAAAATGATGTTTAAACATTAGTGAAATGGATTCAGGTATTTTGTTATGTTACCTGCTCAGGAAAATATTTTTTCTTATTTAAAAAAGAAGAGATGTCTGAGCTTGCCTATAACTGAGGGCTTCACTTAAACAAATTGAAACCCGATAATGTTTAGTTCTATAATGAAAACTTTTGATTTAGGCAGCCAAAACTTCCATGTGACTGACTTGAATTTTCTGCTTTTAATTGCAAACAAACCATTGGTTAAACTTTATAGTTTACATGTGAACTTCTTCCCACCCCATGGTGCAGGGAAGGCCACAATTACATGGGAATCAAATAGGTTAATTTTTTAAAAAGGTACAAGCAACCTATGCCCTTAAGGTGCTTGTAACTGGGAGGTTGACTCAGCTATTAGTGTGGGGTCAGCTACGAAATTCAGACATCAGTGAGTACTTCCTCAAAATATGTGGAGAATTTGGGACTGGAATTTAGGTTTGGGTCCCTTTAGAAATCACCATTCTTCAGAGAAGAAAGGAAGGAGTCATGCACTTCAGGGTGAAAAGAGTCTTTTGGAATTAAAATCCTCTGAAGTTAACATTAGTTGTAATTGCTAATAATAATTGTCAATTATTTCTTTAATGAGTTTTAGGCCAGACCACTTCATAGTCTTATGAATTAATTTATGGCTGTCTGGTAAAAGCACAGTCTAACAGAAGCATGGTATCATTGGTGACATGCTGAGAATAATGAAGTCAACACAGGGTTCGAAGAAGCTTCTTTCTGCTGTTTGAAGAACCATTCCCAGCAGAAACCTTGGGAAGCTGACATCACTACCAGAGTGCAGAACTGAGTAATCACTTCTAACAGTGATTTTTGCATTAAAGAATACATGTGGCAAGTCCCAGAAGAAGACAGTCTATACAAAGGGCTGAACCTTTGACTAGTAATTGTTACCAGCTCTTACCACCTCCTCCCACACCAACCGCTAAAAGCTAAACTTTCTGGGAGCTCAGGGCAGCAATTCCAAGATTATTTTTTTTTACTTTTCTTTCTTTTTTTTTTTTTTTTTTAGGAAACTATCTTATATACATACATCTTCATAAATGTTAACAAGTAAAATTTGAACTGGCCATGTGTTCAAGCTGTTGCTATTCCCTTGAGAGAGATTTTCCTGTGAAAGGGACTGATGAATGCTGTTGGTTTAAAAAAAATAAAATAAAATGAGTAGCAATTAGACTATTTATAGCTCTAGTGACTAAGCATATGGACTGCAATACTCATACATGACTTGAATCTCATGATGTGAGACCATCTGGTACTCTAGGAAGGAAGCCAAAGGCAGTTTTCAGTGTACATCTGTAGGCCATCAGATCATGCATATCCTTTCCAGAAAGAAGAGCTGCTTTTACAATAATTGCATGCTGCTGCTTCTCAGAAACAAACATTATGTTATTAGGATGCTATCCACATAGGATGTTTTGTCTATCTGGCAGAAGAGAGTTTAAGGATGGGATTTAGTACTTTGAGAAAAGTTTAAGGTCAATAGATGTTGCAGCTCTTAATGTGTTTGTTAAAGATGACCTATCATAACAATATAAAAAATGTATTATCTTGGTTTTATAACATTGGAAGAGGACATGGAATGTAAGCTTCTAATTTCTTTCCCTTCATCTGGCTAGGTTTTTATTGTTCTATCTTTTTAGTTTTAGTTGGATCTGCTAGACCTTATTCTGAATATTCCAGTGGAATAAATTATATAAGAATTATATTGTTTCTTCCATTTATGAATGGGGGTTTTATAAAAAGGTGATAAGTAGGAACAGTCACCATTTTTCTATTAAGCAGGTTTTTCACTGGAAAACTGATTTGTTTAAATGAATAATTGGCAAAGAATACATATCTTTTAAAGGGCTTCTGGTACCATGCAGTACCTTGTTACAGAGACTTATCTGCTTCCTACCTAAGTCACTCTGCTTGCTGCTGTGGAGCCCTGGCTTTCAGGGCTTCACATCTGGGGAATGTCAGCAATGTGATCTGTTCCAGGGTTGAAGACTGCTAAACTGCCAAGAAAGGTCTTAAAGGTTTTGGGTTTAGTTCCTAAGCATGAACTTCCTCCTTCAGGTGTGGTTCTAAGGATGTCCTGATACCTGGGATTCAAAATGTCTGTTAAGAGTGAGATCTCGGCTAACTTTGCACCGTAGTTTGCTCCATCATAAAAGCAATAGGCACTCTCCAGTATTTCTTCTGGCTGTTGTTTTACTTTGGGGGTTTTTAGTTACGTAATACAAATGGCAGCCATGTCCAGCAAGTGACAGTCCTCTCAAGATTAGGAGGGGAAGACAGTTTTTTCCACTTAATTTCTTTTTCTATTTTTTGAATTCTGCATAGTGTGGTTCAAATACTACTTAGACAAAAATTTGTCATACAAGTAGTACTTGCGGGCAAAAGATGTACTTCTATTCTATCCCTTTTAAATAATTCCATTTAAATAGTCTGTGGTGCACATATGTGTATTTATATGTACACTTTGATCGTATCTGGGCAGTCTTCCCATATCTTGACTCTGATTTAGTTGGAGATGAGAATTCCAGTGTTCTGAAGGATTAAGAACTTTAAAGAGGTCAAAACATAAAAGTTACTTCCTAAAGATACAACATTCCATACTTTTTTGTTCTTTGCTTTTGGTACGAGAAAAACACACACAAATATCACTATTAGTAATCAAAATATCGCTGTTAAGTGAAGTTCTACACTTTCATTTGGTGAAATAATCATGTTGAGCTGCTCCTCAGGGCTACATGTGGTAGCTCAAAACAGATCAGTCTGAGCAGAAGTCACATATTTCTACTTCTAAAATTTTTGCTTGTGCCATTCAATTTACTGTAGTGTTGCTTTCTTATGTTTTCCTAGTTTTTAATATTTTTTCCATTGTTTGTCTTGGTTACTTGAAATTGGGTTTATTTTTACTAGGACTGTGTTTCTCCATTTTTCAATGCTTTTCGTTATTTACTCTGGTTAACATGTCATGCCAGATATGACTGAGCTTTTTCCAAGCACTACAGATTAATCTGGAGTATGTCTTCTCTGTTCAAGTTTTTAGAACTACAGCAAGAGAAATTCACAGATATCTCAATGTCACACTAAAACTCCGGTCTTATTATAAAACATGCAAGGTGTATTTTCTCCAAATACTCTTCTCAGCCAATATTAGATACAGCCTAGGTGTTAGACCCCAACAGCAGGATGATTATTGCACCAACAGAGATGAATAACAAGTAACAGACCTTCAGTCTTTTGAGCACACCTTTTCTTTGTGCTCACAATTAAATACATTCATGTTTATATTCTTTATTTTAAGACAATAAAAAATTGTTGCCTAAAACTGACAAAACGGAACAGTTCCTCCAGCTGTCAATTTTATTTGGCTTCAGTGAACAGTGATAAGGGTTTCAAACAATTTTGAGAAACAGAAGTGTAGCAATATCCAGAGATAGTGTCAGCTGGGACACTATATTTTTCTGGTAGTCAAGCACTATTAGAATCCTATGTTCAGTAAAAGCTCAGTGTTTATTTCATTTATTTCCATGATTCATGTCACTGAATTTACTTTCATAGGTATTTATATACTTATCAAACTTTGCCAAAATGACAGCATCTTCATTTGAAATAGCGAGCTGGTTGCTGACAGGGTTTTGTACTGTATCATGTATTCACCTTGTATAATTCATGTTCGTTTAGTAGTTAATATCAATCCAATTCTAGTGAAGTCTTTACTTGCTATTTTGCCTGATCCTGACTCTTTGTTCCATCAGTATGATTTTTTTTTCCTTATATTTATGGAAGGCTGTTAATCAGTAAAACATAAAGAAAAAATAATTGAATAGAGCATGGAGAGGATTTAACTGAACTACTGTAATAAAGAAAGATTAGTATAAAACCCCAGGTGTTAAGAAAGCTAGGAAAGTTGATTGTTTCCTGTACAATTTATTTCCTATTGTAATTCAGCCTATTTCAGAAAAAAACTCTTCTTATAAAATTAGTTGGACTGGGTATAGAGTTGTGCTAGTAGTGCTTTTTAACAAAAATTTGGAATAGTCTTCTGCAGTGAAATAGCTTAATGACTGTTGGACTGAAGAGATTTAGTAGTGAGTTTCTGTTCTGAATTTTTAGCACTTCATTCCCAACATAGTAATATTAGAAAGAAGAGCTAATGAGGGGTTCTTGTGCCTCATGATAGAGCTGCTGTTGATATGAATCCATAGCCACAAATGTAGTGACTAAACTTGATTTCAAAATACCTTTTTCCAAGCTCTGCTTTTTTCCCATACCATCAGGCGTTACATGATGGGTGGCTCTGAGCACGTATGGGAATTCCAGAAATTGCCACACATCAAGCAGATGAGCCACACTCTGAGTGTTGTCAAAATTCCTTGAGGAACTACAGGAAAGGAGCAAAAGATGCAGAAAAGTTTCAGTTGCTTGGGAAATAGCTGGGTCTGGAGTTATCTACAGGCTACCAGCATATAGCTAATATTTTATTAAGATGTTCAGGTTTTTTATCTGCAAGAGTAAATTCTCAGTTCAGGACTGAATCATTAAGACTAGCCATACAGCTAGGCAAAGACCTTATTAAAAAGGTGACATCTTGCCTCTCCTTTATCAACACTCCTGTAGCTATCTTTCTTATTAATAATCAAAGTTCAGTTACATGGTATATTACTAAAAAAGCCACTGGTCGGATGTTATATAGTTGAGATGTAGGCAGGTATTATAGTAAAATTCCTGCATTTTTGTATAGCGAAACAAATCAGAACAACAGGATGGAGATTGTATTTTAGCAGGGGTATAATTCTGTGGCTAAAAGGAGGAGGTGGAAAAGGGCAGAAATGAGAGAGTTTGCTTTTTGTTCCTTCCTATGAAGGGTTGAAAAGGACCTCCACTTTCTGTAATCCATTTTGCAAGGGAAAGACCACAATCTTCTGCCCTAAGCCCTCTAGAATATTTCAGGAGCTCTATTAGACGATGATCTTAAATGCAAGTAATATCACCTGTAGGTGTATTTCTATAACACGGAAATATTACACAAACCTGCATTTCTTTTCTTTTAATTACATGAAATGGTGGAGATGTTTTTATGACTCTAATCATCATCATCTAGCAGTTTGCAAAAAAAATACACTGAACAAAAGTGCACAACCCTTAGCAAAAGTATGCCAAGGTTTCATACTGATGCTGTTCCTGGCCTGTAAGCGCTAGTCCAAGCAAAATACGATCAGAGAACCCAATTCTATTGTGTATTCATTGGAATAAGGATAAAGTTCACAGTGTAGCACTGAACTCCACAGTTCAGCTTCAGTAAATTGAAAAGCAATGCTAAGAAAAATACAAGAAATAATGCAACTTTTAGCTATAGCAAAGAAATCACGTGCATCTCTTGAAAGAGCTATGTACAAGTCTCTTTATCAGTGAGTTTGTAATGACTGCATTACACACACAGAGCAAATCAGTAATTATGTCAGCCACTGAATAGCAACCAAAATCCCAGAGGAGTAATAACGCCATCCAGAAGCACCCAACTACAGAGTAAAATCCCGACTGCTATGTAATTGGCTTTCTGCCTTACCACGTGTATCTGTACAGGTCTTTCCTACGTTGTAGTGTTACTTTTCTGTTCTTAGTAAACTAGCTAATGGTTTTGTGATCATTGAAAGCATCCCAAAAATGTCCTCTGTTGCCTGATGGAGCAGGAGATTCCAGTGAAGATCTTACCTTACCTAAAGAGGGCTTATCTTAATTCTTGATGAAAGACAGTTTAATTCGTCAGGCTTTACCTCATGTTTTTTGTCTATTCATGCCTGACTTGACATTTAGCCAAGTTGTCACGAAGTCTCTTGGGCAGTTTGCACATATGCAAGAGCTCTGCCCTTTAAGTGGTTGGTAGAGATCACCATGGTGTATCCCCTGCTTGTGAATCAGAGCAATTTCTAAAATATTGTCAGGATATTGTGTAGCATAAAGAGGAGATTCTAAGCCTGTCAGGGCCCAGAACATGCGGTGAGGCACTGTGAATTCCCGGACCTACACAGTTTGCCTGTGTCATATCAGGTGTGGTTATACACTGTTATGCCTTCCTGAAGCCTTCTAAGGTTTCATCAACCCAAGATGTTGAGTAAACATTAGATTTGGATGCTGCGTGTACTATCAAAGACAAAAAAGCAAATAAACCCTCTGATCATATTCCCGGAAGAGCTCCAGTATTTTGTTGGGCTTCTTTCCATACAGCCATTCAAGTGGTGAAAAGCCCAAAGAACATACTGTGGTTATTTAAATCCCCTGTCCTGCCACTGGTGGGGATTTTCATCCTCGGGAAGCCTCAGAATAAAGGAAGCTGATCAACCATCTGTGAACAGCATGTATAAAACACAAGGTTCTCTGACCGTGGGCAAAAATCTGTCTCAATACCCGAGAATGTCAGCCAGCTGCAGAGGGTATGTGGGAGCAGTCTTCTTTCCGATCTTCCCAAGATATTTCCCCAGAGCTTCCATATTACACTGCACTCTAAAGCTTCCCCCTCCCCTCAAGTTCTCTTGCGCTACAGACACCTCCCTGCTGTCTCAGCACCGTTTTCAGCAGGACACTGGCTAGTGGTTAACAAGTGAGGCTCAGAAGGACAGTATTTTTCCATTAAATTTTCCAAGATTGTTATTATTACATATTTCAACATAATTTTAATATATAAATTATTTTTTCAAACACAGAGAGACCCTAGTAAGTTTGCATTATTTTAATTGGTTTAATTAAGTTGTTACTTGTATCAGTTTCTGTCACATCAGTTTTAAATGTGTGTAGCTGAGTACGTGTTTAGAGTAGTACAGCAAATACAGATTCACGTAGGCCTATTGAACACAGTTGGCATTTCTTGTTTCCAACAGCTAGTTTTCAGTTTTCCCAGGATGTTGCACCTCCTCCTTGCAGAGTGGTTTGGCCACAGTTTCTAATTGCGTGAGTCAGATGTTCTTCCTTTTCCACAGCCTCCCACTTTGATATCAATCTTTTACAGATTCTTGGAGCAGAGAAATATAAAGCACTTGAGAACTGAGCCATGTGGTGACAAATACTAAATTTAAAAACTAATAGTATTTTAATCTCTGGAAATGATCTAGCTAGTCTGTGAATTGAAAGTGTACAACTACCAAAAAGCTAACACCAGATATTTTTCGATACTGAAGGATTTTCTTCCTGTAGAATGTGACTTTTAATTTAAGAAACTTTCCAGTCATCTTCTTGGCATAGATGTTAAGCCACAGATGAGACATTTAATTATTTTTTTCTATTCCCTAGCACACAAAATTCCAGTCAAAAAAAAAAAAAAGGCAACTAATGACTCCCTTGCATTGAATAGACAGACTTGAGGGGCCAGCAGGGAAGCCAGCTGAATATGCTGCTTTTCCCACAGTGGTAAAAGGAAAAACTTAATGCCAGAGAAATTA
Source organism: Falco naumanni (assembly GCF_017639655.2). Taxonomy (NCBI): domain Eukaryota; kingdom Metazoa; phylum Chordata; class Aves; order Falconiformes; family Falconidae; genus Falco; species Falco naumanni. The sequence continues at coordinate 15,881,128 of NC_054064.1, read as the reverse complement.
TTATGGTAGAATTTGTTTCTACTAATATGTACTATAAGTGTCTGGTTAAAAGTAAGCTGAACAAAGCAATTTGATTACTACTACTACTAGCTATAGGGCCAGCACTTCAGCTTTTTATTTTCTTAGAAACCCAGCTTCACTGAGTTTTCTTAACCACTGTTAGCTCAACCACAATTATGAGTAGGTCAATACCAGGAATGTGCAGATTTATTGTAGCTTTATTGCAAACAGAAACCAGGTAAGTAATGAGAAGATAGTGTACTACTAGAAACTTGAAAAATGAGGGGTTTGGCATCCAGTGATATACTTTTTCAACTTCTTAAAATATTCCAATGAAATATGAACTTGGAAATAGGTAGGTGTACTGATTAAACTCTAATGCAGAAAAAAATGGGCTGGTTTCTGACGTGTTATGCTTGTGTCTTTTCTGATGAGCCTTCATTGATTTTTACCAACATTTTTCTATCAATGTAGCCTACGAGTTTTTTCTTAGCATCTGTGTTTTGCATCGGCACAATTTTTTTCTTTCTCTTGTCCTGTCTACTTCTGACCACTGGTTACTGCCGGGCAAAAAACAACCAAAAATTGTTTTCTCAGAGTGTGTTGAAAACACTGTACTGGAAGACAGGCAGTCTTCTATACTGGAAGAAGTAGTCTGCACAGTTTCTGGTGTCTTTATAAGCCACTAAGTCTTGATATTTCTTTATTTTTATTATTTGTTACTTTTTGAAAAAGTTTTTTCCCCACCTTTGGAAAATACCAAAGGATTTGCACATGTAACTTAAACGAATGAAAATTAATGAAGACCACAGTTTCATGGTTGCAGAGTAGTGGGGTCACGTGCAAATGTTAAGTGAGAAGTAGCATTTAGATGGTAGTGAGGGGACTCCTAAAGCTCATCAATCAGAAACTGAAAAAGCAATAGCTAGCAGTGGGGAGCACAAAGCTGCCTCAGGAAACCAAGCCCCACCAACAGGCTGATGACCGTCTTCTGTCTCAAATAAGTAAACATGCTGGGAACGAAGAAAGACAGATGTGTTTGTTTTAGTCAACTGTAATGGCTGAATTTTTTTCAAACTCAAAGGAACTTTGCTCTTAATGTCTAATTCCTGTGTACTCGGAACTCTGCCAGAGGCCTCCCACTGCAGCAGTCTGTTCCAAGACCCTGCAGGAAGACATTAAATACTGAATTTCTGATCCTTCTAGAGTATTAGGAAATAATAAATTTGGAAACAAAATCTATTGAAAATGTTGCAAAGTATTTATGCAGAATGATCTCTTCTTTCTAGTTATTTACTTGGAAAGATGTATGAAGCAACCCTCTAACGTTCTTTTAGTATGTAGTCTATCATTTTGCTGCTAAATGAAATGCGTGTCCCAAGACCAAGCAAGCTAAGACCCTGATGTGTTCTACATATCCACATTGCTTAAGACAGGCTTGGTAACCTGTGTTTCTGATAAGGCACTTCGATGTGAAATGTTAACTCATGGGACAGTATAGCAACCTGGCTGTCATGTGATATCATATCAAGGTATTACGGGATGTACAGTGGGAGACCTGGGCTGAGCAGGCATAGCCATGTCCACGTTTAGCTTACCCACACTACTAATAGGTCTGCATGACAGGATAGAAGGAACACAAGTGGTCTCTTCTCAATGCCAGCAAATTCACCCACAGCCCATTTGTGAGCACAGACTCATGTTCAGAGAGTCTGGATGCACGGTTTAATTATAAACATGCTCTTATGTTTAAAACAATATGTAAGCAGAGCTATCAAAGTGTAGGCTAAACATGTGGATAAATGTTTATCCCTAACAGATGTAATTTCGGGAAAAGTCAATATCCTTCCCATCAACAAACACTATGCAAAAAGCCCATGAAAATGGATTTGTGCCTTCACTAAGCTTTCTCAGAATTAATGTCAGAGTTGAGAGTTCTCTGAATCTATAAAATTTGTGTCAGTAGAAACATGCTGGATGATTTTGGATGTCACAATACTGCACAGAGATAGACATTCTGGAGCCTGGCTGCTTTTTAGGATGTCTAGCATGTAGGTAGCCTCAAATGCTACCTGAAATAATGCTCAGAAATTAACAAAAATAATAAATGCCATTCATTCTTTGTGGTTTACATCATTAGGCAAACAGATGCACATGTTACCCTATCATTACTAAGCTACATAGCTTAAAAATTATTTATTAGCTTAGAAGAGGAGTAAATGGAAAAAATACAATCACAATATTAATATGCCATGACTGTGTGAAATGTCTGACTGCATTTGTAGTGCTGTTGGCCAAACCAAGTGCGTGGTAGTTGCTCTCTCATCTAGTATTCTATGTGTTATTCTTTGCATATTCTGGGCACTGATTAGTTATGCATTATATTATTTGCTAATCACAAATATTCTTTCTCTGCTAAACTTAAAATTGCTTGTGTATGTGATCCAAGCCAGATTTTAATAAAGCTCCCAAAGGTGAAAATCTTATTCATCACAGTATTTTTTTAGTTGTACCATCTCATACCAAATTTGCATATGCTACAAAAAGGGATTAAACAGCCTCCTAAACCAGAGACTTATGACTTCTGACCAGCATCAAAACCAAAAGCATTGAAATTCCTTGAGAAGTACTGTGCTTACATTATTTTTTTACATTTACATATTATTACACCTGCAAGTGTAAGAAGATACGACAGTCAGAAATGCTTTGGGGAGGATAATCACTTTTCATGAAGTCAGTATCGCATCTTTGAAATCTTGGTACGTTCAAAGATAGTTAAATGCTTATCGTGCACTTAAAACCAAACCCAAATTTTAACTTTTTGAACTCCCTGCTGCTGAGCCCAAACTAATTATCTTCAAATAGTTCAGCACTGTAATGATTACTGATCATCGTGTTCCATAAAGTGCTACTTCTTTGTGGTAGTGCATAGTAGGAAGCTACGAGACATAAGCATGTTTAACATTCTTTCCCTACTACCAGGCTCACTAACAAGGAATATGTGTTTATGTTTATTCTTATATTTCAAGCTATTTTGGAGAAAGCAAACCAAAGTAATTATACTACCAACAATATCTTTTTTTTCATCTGCGAAAGATTGTAAAAGGAAGGTGGAAGTCTAGATGATACTGTCCTTCATTCTCAGATGAGGAAACTGGGTCACATAGAGTTAAGTGGCTTGGCCAAAGCTACCTGCAAACTTTTATCTGTTAGTTCTGCTGACAACTATGGTGCACTTGTTTATGTTTATAAACATAGGTATCTTTATATTTTCTGTAAGGATAGGACATTTCAATATTTGCTCTGCTTAAATGCAGTTGTGAAAGCCATGATCTTTTCTCAGTTTTGTAAAATGCATGTCCCATGAAATAATAATAGTATTTGATTGACTGTAGTGACACATCAAAGGAAATGGCATAATGTGCATAATAAGCAAAACTTCTGGGTCAGTGGAGAAAAGCCTTTGGCAAAGGGATTGAAATCAACAAATATAGGTTGATGCAGAGATTAGATAACGTTTATCTCAAATGTATTCCATCTGTGTAAGAGACAGTGGCTAAAGGTTATGTGACTTCAAAAGGTACCTTATTAAAAAAGAAAAGTGTATTCTCTTATTGTCACAGCTGAACATATCCCAGCTTTAGTTGCTGTTTAATATTCTACTAGCGCAGATTTCACTGCAATTTGTGATAAATATCAGAGAATTCATTTCATATTTTTATATATCCACCTCCAGGGTGTTTCGAGGTTATGTACTCAATAGCATACTATTATAGCTTCCACATCTCACTGTGTGTTTCTGGACACCTTTAGTCATGGAAATGTTTAACCAGCAAAAGAGATAAGACCTGGAAGATGACCTGAGTGTGCAAATTCTAATTGTTACACTAAGATCCGTCTCAGAGGTAAACAAACTTTCATCTCTCCATTTTAGTGTTCTAAAGATAAGTGTCATAGCCACATCAATATTCATTCACAAATCTGTGTGAATAGGTTTTTAAAATGCCAACTTTCACTTTACTGTGCTTTATCAACTTTGATAGTAATTTAGGGTTCTCAAGGAACGAGGAATTAAGATAGAAAGCAGCTCCTTCCTTTTGATTTTTGCTGTGATTTTCTGTATTGGGTTTTCTTTTCTATGACACAAAATTAAATATTTTGGTATTTATTTCTGTCCAGTTACCAGTAGGCATTAAACTTTAAAATGTGTTTGTAATGCAAGTTGGTTGTACAATCTTACTATTCAAGATATTGTATTTATATTATAGGACATATGAACAGTAACATTCAAAAATACAGTATTTTTTGTCATGTATATAGCAGTATGTATGTGTACATATGCATGTCACATACATATATGTTTGTTTAAATATATGTATGTACATCATAGCTAGCACCACACAGGAAAAAAAGCTGAATTTCAAATCATACCTCTTCTTTTTAAAGAAAGAGTATTGCTCAGTGCTAAGGAATGTAACAGTGTCCTATTCATAGCAATTTCTGACACAGCGTTTAGTATAACCATACAGAGACATAACAAGCGAAAGAACTGGAAAATATTTGTATATTTATTAAGTGCCAATAAAGCTGATAAAAAGCACGACGGCCACAGACGTTATGCAACATGGAGTGGTAAGATCTTCTGTTTCTAGAGGATGTGGTCTAAAAAAGTAGCAAATAGTTTGTAAGAGTTAGAGCAGAGTTGTTGTTTTTTTTTTTTTAAGGGGTGGCATTACTCAGCAAGTTTCATACATAGGAGTCAGCTCTTTCTCTGGGGAATTTAGATGTTCAGTTTTAGTTGGCTACAGGGAGTAGGTTGTTCATGTTTCTTTTTTTTAATTGGGGAAAGGACCAATTTTGGAGAAAATGTCAAAATAATAACAGCAATAAAAATAATATCAGCTTCTTCACTTCTGAAGTTTAAAATAATTTGGAAATGTGATTTTTTTATTTCTTATGGAAGAGCAGATATTAAAGGTAACCCTTCTGCTAAGTAGCTGAAGAAGGGGAAAAGGAGAGAATGGCAAACTGTTCCATCAGCTCTGCCACAAAGGAAAATATAGCATCAGGCTAAAGTTTCTTGCCTTGTGCAGTGGAGCTTTTGACCCCTCATAAGTGTTGCCACTTGACACAAATCACTTAAGACCGCAACCCATCCCATTTTTTGCCAAGTGTTTCCAGGGGAGGGCCAGGGGACAGAGCACGTTGCCACTTGCTCTGTGATCTTTTTCTTTCTCCTTCCTCTTTGTCATTGTCTTGGCACAGAGCCAAGGTCTGGGTGTTTCGGCATTCTGTAGCCTCTCAGCTGTGCTGCTTCTTGTTCTCGCAGCACCCTGGTCCTCACACCTGTGCCTGTCCTGGCCCAAGTCATTAGCATCTGTTAGGCCTGGCAGCTGTCCTTCAAGACCCTGAGCCTCAGCATGTGCCCACGCTTCAGATGCACTGCTGGGGACTGTCTTCTCTGTAGCCGTGCCAGGGACTTGCTATATTTCTGGCCCATCCTGGTGGCCCTCCTCAGCCCCAAGCCCCACAGCCCTGTGCCTGCCCCACTTCTGAAGTGGTGCCATGAGCTGCACCTCTTCATTATGCTTAAGATTCATTCTCATGGTCCTCCCTTGCCCCAGGTCTCACTCCTACATGCCTGCCTTGCTCCTGGAACCCTGCCCTGCTATCTGCCTTCTCACCACACCTGGTTCCCATCGTCCTCCCAGCCCCTAAGCTTTAATACACCATGTCTGCTCTGCCTCCAAAACACTGCTGGGGCCACAGCTCCTCAGTGCTGCCCTGCCTGTCCTACCACCTTCTTCAGCCCAGGGCCCTGAACCTCTGTGCTGCACTCCTACTGGCACCACACCTCATCCCAGTACTCCAGACTCTCTGTCTCCTGTCATCTCCCTCTCCACAAACTCTGAGCTCGGTCCCACTGTCCTGTGTCATGACTGCTTGGTGGCATATATAAAATTAACCACAGATGCTGCCCAAACCTTGCTAATTGGTGGCTTATTCTCTTCAGCTGAACACTGGGGTTATGCTTTACTAGGTGAAGTCATCTAAAGGGTGATCTGCCAGATAGGCATGAAATGAACTACAGGACAAGGTCTCTAGTGTCATGACTCTCAGATGGTTCCCAGCATGGCAGGTCTCTGCACTGACCTGTTGGGGCTCACTCTTTACCTTCTGTAGCTGACTTCACATGGTTGTTTTCTACATTGTACTCTTTATGGCCTGACCTTCTTAGCCTTAGATTGAGTCTGCTGATAACTGTGGTTATCATTATTCCTAAAATAAAAGAGATTTGCCTCTCTGAATTTCTTCTTGTCATTATGGCATTAAGTAAATTTTATGGTTTTCCTCCCTTCCTTCCTGAAGTGTGAAGTCCTTTCTAGTTTCAGATTTGACATCATAACCAAGAGTTCTCAAATACTATCTAAGCACATACATTTTGGATCATCAGAAGAAAACAAAACCATTTTATTTCTGGCAATAGAGTCCCTGACTTTGACATATACCAGAAAACCAAACAGTTTTGTCTTCTCATCTTGTTGTGATGTGTCCTTATGTTACCTTAAATCACTATTGAGGATTGTCAAAACGATTATTAGGGTCTGAAATACAATTCCAGTGGTGTCTGGATCCTTCCTAATAAATAGGTACAGTTAAGAGTCTTAATCTCAAATGCAAATCCACAGTTCCTTCAAACTCTGAGTTTCATTTGACAGAGAGGGATTTCAGTGAAGTTTCAGAGTACACAGACTTTGAGAGAGAGTAAATAATATCTTTTTATTTTACAGAAACATGTCTGAAAATTTTAATTTAACTTATAGAATTTTTTTAGTGCATTGAGAATATTTTTGTAATAACAGAAGTATTTAATGAATGTTTAACTCTTAAAATACTTTCACTGCAGTCTTATTAAAACAAAGTAGATCCATGTCAACTCACCCAGTAATGCAATAGTCAGAATGCTGTCATTAAAACATTTCTTTTATTTTAATCACAAGTGAAATATTGACATTTTCACAGTTCTGAATGCCAAAATACCATATTTTGTCACCTTCAGTCAGAAAAAAGCCACACTGAAATATTCATGAATAAAAACATTTAATATTTGTTTGCTTACATTTAAAGTTGATTCCAAATAAAACAGTATTCCCTTCACTGTCTTCAGGGAGATGGTGTTTGAGAAGTTTCATGTCCCCATTCTCTGCATTATCCAGTAAAACTAGCTTCCTTAAAATGCATCACACAAGTATGTCAAAAGGGATTGTCCTTTGCAAATTTCATCACTTGAATCCTGCAGATAATAGCACTGGCTCCAATGCTAGGATACCATTGAGCTGTCTTCAGTATCTGCAGTGAACCAAGTACCATCAGGACTGATTTACAAAAATGTCTTGTTAGTTGGGAAAAGTGGTTTTGTCCTTGCTGAAGAAATGCAACTTTTCAGAAGCCAGCATTATTTACACACAGCTCCTCAAGCTTCCCTTCTCATAGTACATTCAGACAACAATTCTGCTAATGACAAAGCAGGTAACAATTGTGATCATCCTTGGTGTATGCCTGAAAAGAGGTCGCATCTTATGTTTGTTGTTCTATCTTTTCCACTGCACCACCTCCTCCGTCTGACACATTTATGCCTGATTAAGTTAGTCAAGGCAATGACTCAGTTTTGTTATGACTTTTTAAGGGCTACATATATAACATAATATAAACATTTTGTATTTACTGCTAATCATCATTCACCAAGTTGTTATTTTTGGCAGTTATGAATTTTCCAGAGGAATAAACATTGTGTTAAATTGCACAAGGCTGGACTCTGTAGAGTGTAAATGAAGGAGAGTTAAAGACATCTCTTGTTTCCAGTTTTACGGTTTTACTTTGTTTTGTTTTAATGTTAAATAAGAACAGGGAGGGCTGTTGGGAGCAATTGTTTCCTAAAGGATATACTTTAGACATGATGGTTAAGTAAATATTTCTGTTGTGTTTAAAAGCCTTGAAGACACTGCATAGCTCCTTACGGCATTATTGTCATGGTTTAACCCCAGCCAGCCCCTAAGCACCATGCAGCTGCTCGCTCCCTCCCTCCCCACCCTGGATAGGGAGGAGAATCGGGGAAAAAGGTAAAACTTGAGGGCTGAGATAAGAGCAATTTAATAATTAAAATGAAATAATAACAACAACAAAATTGTAATGAAAAGGGGAGAGAAGGGAAGAGGAATAAAATCCAAAAGGGAAACAAAAACCCCAAGGGATACAAGTGAACCCCAGGAGTACAACTACTCACTACCTGCTGACGGATGCCCAGCCAGTCCCCCAGCATGGATTAGGAGGCTCCAGCCAGCTCCTCCAGCTGTATATACTGAGTGTCACGTTCTATGGTATGCAATGTCCCTTTGGCTAGTTCAGGTCAACTGCCCTGGCTGTGTCCCCTCCAGCCCTCTCGCTGGCAGGGCCCGAGAAAATGAAAAGTCCTTGACTTAGTGTAAACATTACCTAGCAACAACTAAATACATCAGCCTGTTATCAACTTTGTTCTCACATCAAATCTAAACCACAGGACTGCACCAGCTACTACGAATAAAATTAACTCTATCCCAACCGAAACCAGGACAATTATTTACAGTCTTTCAGCCCAATTCACTGTAGACATTTTTACACTGTTTCCAAAATCAGTCAAAAACTGAGAGAGGGAGTAAGGTGCTTGCTGACAGTTCTGGGAATGGAATAGCATTGTAACAGTAAATAATAGAATGGGAAAGAAAAGGATTACCAGGGTAATTCTAGGGACCAGGAATAATCTGCAGGATAATGACAGAACAATCTTCTGGCTATCAAACAGATACTCTAGGAAAGTGCTGGAACCCTGATCGGATCACTTGGTCAAAGCTGGTCCAGACTCAGCTTCAGAGAAAGTGTTGGCTTTCTGGTGATGAAGGAAGGGACCATTTCACCAATTAAAATTTTTGCTTCTGTGATGTCATTGACACCAGACATGGACCATAGTATATGTCAGTTTTCAAGACAGAGGGTTTGTTCTTGTCTGTTCTTCTTGGCATCCTCTTAAAGCCTTAGAGCAGAACAGGTAGCATGGCAAATTCACTTTATACAGTTTGTGACATGTATGTTCTGTTGGTGTATCCAAAGTTACTGGACTTTGGACCAGACCTTACATTTTCAAAGCACTATGGTTTGGGGGAGATGCAGCATGAGGAATGGTTATCTGCTCCCTTCCAGAGAGGCAAAGTCAAGCCCTGAAACATATTCTGGGATTCCTTCTCTGTCTCAGAAGGACCCTTGCAGCAGTGAAAACATTCGTCTTTGTACTGTGCCCTATCATTGTATGGATGAGCATAGAATTTAGTCTAGATTGGTATTTGCAGCCTTTTCTGGTAAGGTGGGTGCTTGAGTGTGTCAAGGAAAAGCCATTATGTAACCCACTATTTATTATTTGGTATTTTAAGAGAAGATAAGTAAAGAACTTGCTGCTTGGGTAAGCACAGTGTTACTGCTTTACAGTATTACAGCTTAGCTGTTCTACATATACTAATCAAAAATACAGAGGATACAGACATAATGTGACTTCTGGGCCTGAGGGAGCTGTGGACAGTCTGTGTTTGCTAGGAAGCACTGGCTCAGCCCTGCCTATTGTGCATGCTGCTGTGCATACGTGAGATGGACAGAGGAATAATCTTTTTGCAGTAATTTTGCCTGTTACCTTCTGATGCCTTGCTGACCTGCAGTGTCCCTGGGTAACAGGCTTATAACTGCCAGTCTAGAGTTCAGTCTGAAGTATACATAGAAAGTTTATTTTTATTAGACTTTACTGAGTATATTTGTCCGCTTCATTTGTTACTGCAGCTGCTTTCAGTCACTTGTAACTCTTGTAAAAATTCCAGCCTGGTGGTTCCAGCTTTTCTGTCTCTTCAACAGGCTACCCCAATTTAGACCAGCTGAATTGTTTAAGCCCATCTGATGGGGCTGTGAATGGGGGTGAGTCAGTGTTTATCACCCATTTTTCTTTATCCACTTTTCATTTGTTTTCCCTTTCCCAAATTTGGTGGCTAAAAGGGATGAAGTAAAACACAAAAGAAAACATGGCATGTTCTATTTCTGTCCTCATTATATTGCTTCCTTTCAGAAGAATGAAACAAAGTAATGTATCTGCCCACCTCTCATTGAGCCTGGCCCGCTTCTTTCTATGAATCAAAGCATAGATGGATAGTTTTGTATTGTCTGCTCATATACCCACCCCTAGTTACTGCTGTTTCAGATGTTCATATTCATACTGAAGGTTTGCAATATTGTGACCTAATAATTTATTTTACAGTTTTTTAGAAAATAGTGCTAGGTGAACGTGGCCATGTAGTGTGTACCTGTGGTTACCAGCTGGTTTGCTGCTTTGGGTTTCAGGAATGCCCTGAAACTGTAAGTATCTGGCCACCTGTATCCTCACAGTACCATTACTTTCAGGTTAAACGTATGGTCATGGCATACTTGTAAACAGGCATATATATCCCTGGAAAAGGTGCTGGAGAGTGGGTAGTCCCGAGTCAATATAGGTTAGGCATCAATGATTAGTTTTAATATAGTTTTAGCTATCAGTTACATAACTGTAGTTTAAAACTATTAATATAGTTTTATATGCCAGGCTCCGATATTATTTTGTCATCACTGTTTAAACAGATAATTCAGGCAATTACCTCCTTAGCATTACTAACTATATGCAATACATTGACAACTACATATTAGTTTGTGCCTCTACCCATATACCAATCAGATTTTAAAAAGCACAAGGCAAATAACGCATATGCATTTCATTATCAGCAAGCTGAGTATATGAATTTGGGGTTTTTGATCATGGGTCAGTTTACATGGCACCCTGCTGGCAACAGATGGGGTTCACCTGTCTCAGGAGGAAAAGGATTCTAGGTCAGGAGCTAGCAGGGCTCATCGAGAGAGCTTTAAACTAGATTCAGAGGGGAAGGGAACAGAACCAAGTCAGAGACGAGCCTGGGGGCAGCATGCCAGTGCGGGAGGTGAGATCAATAGCACAGCTGAAGGGCATCTATGCCAGCGCCCAAAGCATGGGCAACAAACAGGAGGAACTGGAGGCCACCATGCAGCAGGAAGCCTGGGACATAATCGCCATCACAGAAACATGGTGGGATGACTCTCATGACTAGGGTGCTGCAGAGGGTGGCTACAAACCCTTCAGAAGGGATAGGCAAGGCAGGAGAGGCAGCGGGTGGCTTTGTATGTCAGGGAGTGTTTTGACTGCCTAGAGCTTAACAATAGTGACGACAGGGTTGAGTGTTTACAGGCAAGGATCAGGAGGATGGCCAACAAGGCAGATATCCTGGTGGGAGCCTTATAGACCACCCAACCATGATGAAGAAGCAGGTGAAACATTCTGCAAGCAGCTGGGAGAGTCTCACAATCGTTAGCCCTTCTTCTCATGGAGGACTTCAACGTACCAGATGTCCACTGGAAATACAAGCCAGTGTACAGGAACCAGCCTAGGAGGTTCCTGGGGTGTGTGGAAGAGACCTCCTGACGCAGCTGGTCAGTGAGCCAGCCAGGGGAGCTGCCCCGCTGGGCCTGCTGTTTGCAAACAGGGAAGGACCCCTGGGTGATGTGGTGGCCAGAGGACACCTTGGGCATAGTGATCGTGAGATGATTCTTGGAGAAGCAAGGAGGGAAGGTCAGCAGAACCGCTGCGTGGGACTTCTGGAAGGCTGACTGGCCTATTTAAGAGCCTGGTGGACACAGAGCCCCTTGGGAGAGAGTTCTGAAGGGCCAAGGGGTCCAGGAAAGCTGGACATTCTTCAGGAAGGCAGTCTTAAAGGCACAGGAGCAGGCTGTCCCCATGTGCCAGATGAGCCAGCGGGGGAGAAGAATGGCCTGGCTGAACAGAGAGCTCTGGCTGGAACTCGGGGGGGGGGAAAAAAAGTATTGATTGAATAAGTCAAAAATAAAAAAAACCACCAGTCACTGGGATTTCATAAACAGAAGGAAAGGCTGGATCAGTCAAATAAATCATTATTCAATCCTCCATTTTAGGAGGATAATTTATACACAGTAACTACTGTTACAGATGGGGAGTATCTCAAAAGCTATTTATTATACAGTCTGTACTCTGAGCCCAGCAAAGACTGAATGGTATTGGTAAATAACTGTGTGCCTAACTCAAAGTCCCTGAATCATTGTGGACAAACCCCAGAAAACTGGGAAAATCTGACAAAGGTGTTTCCATCTCTGGAGACGATTAGGCATAAGACAGCTGCAGAATTGATTTGTTGAGATGTCAGGAAGGACAGCAAATATGAGCAACCAATGTATCTTCCTCCACATCTTACTTTCTCCTTTACCTCAATGAGCAATGATAGATGAGAATCATATTGATTGTCTGCTTTTGGTTTTGTCCCCAAACATTACTGTTCTTTTGTTAAATATTTTATGATCTTTCTGAATAGACAGACAGGCTTTGGTCTGTTTCTATATTTTGCCAATGAAATAACGACTAGAAGTGAGACTCATGAGATTTATGAATTCATTCTGTCTGTATTATAAGTAAAAACAAAGAAAAAATAGCAAGAGGTTGTCTGAGAAAGTTTGCTGTCTGCACTCAGAATGCCTGTTTTCCTCCCTGATGACCCAAGTGCTTAATATCACATTGTCCCGAGGCACATCTTCTCTCTTCGCCTCCCCTTAACTTTTCTGTTGCAGAAGCTTTTGCTTCTGACCTTGCAGCCATTGTTTTGTTTTCTATATCCCACCAAATTTTCTGTATTATACCTAGCACTGTTTGCCACATGGTATATATTAACTGAATCTAAAGAAGAATGGACAACTGCATGAAAAATAAAACTCTTCAGCCCGTATTAAAAAGCTACGTCACTGATCAGAGGGAAGGAAGTGAGATTTGTACATGAGGATTTCTAAATTATAAAAACTTGCAACAAACATGAGTATAAGCAATAAGGAACTTCCTTCCAGTTTTAAAACTTACAGATAGTTCCAGTAATCTGAGTTGTTCTACAATACTAAAGTATCAGCATTTTGTTCTCACGGAAAAGCCTGAAAAGCAAGCTGCAGCATGAAAGACGTGACCAGTTGCTTGATTAACAAACATATTAACAAAAGAGCTTTAAAAATAAGGTACAAAGAAACACACTGTCTTGTCCACCCTGTAGCTTACCGTGTTTGGAAAATAAGTATCTTCATGCTCTTAATTTTAAGCAAATGCTTTAGGGTATTCCACAGTAACAGGAATGTAAACATGGAGTACAGCTTGTTAACATACATAAAAAACTGGAAGCTGCTTCCCACAGATCTGACCAGGTGCCATTTGTCAGGCTACATCCATCACATGCATTGTTAAACAATGGCTGAAACACTGTTACTTTGGACCCCAGCATGTGTTTCATAACCCACTTAGAAGAGTGATAAGTAATGCATATCACACATACTGAAATTCTTTGGGTTATAGGTAGTGTCCTGGTCAAAGCATCAGATATGCATGCAATATCAACTTCTCTGGGACTGTGTCTTAGTGAGAATGGGAATTGCATTGTTCTGTCAAGAGATGGCATGCAAAACTATCAGTTTTATTAAAGATTTTTGAAGAAATTCAAAGAAATTTAGCTCCAGCTGTGGCTCCCCATGATGTGAATGTTGAAGCTTCTTTGCAAATAGCTGATTCCTGGGGAAAACATGTCACAGTTGAATGTTTTTATTCAGATTACATTATCTAAAATAAATATGTTTGGGTTTGATGCCTGTTTTCCTAGTACAAAATCAAACATTTGGAATTTTTAAAATAAATCAGCTGGAAATAGGAAAACTGATGTATACTGGCTGCTACTTTCAGAACTTCAACAATCTTGTTACATGAATAGTATCAAAATTATAATTTATATGTAATATATATATTTTTTTCTCCTTACACTGAGTATGGTCCATAGCAGGCCATAATCAGATTAATATAATAAACAAAGCCATTTGTGGCACAGATAGCTTGCTAGATAGAGAATGTTTTATGAGAGCAGATGAACACAGCTGCTCCCAGTTGACCAAGCAAGAGGCAAGGGCAAGACCGATGCATGCAGAGGTGAAGATGCTTGACAGCTGTCAGTGAGGCACAGAAGGAGGGAGAAACTACCGAAACTACCTATAACCCAAATCATATGGAATCTTTTCCTGCAAGAATGAGAAAACAAAGTACTGCAAACAAATAATTGTATGGGGGGCACACTATGAGTGCAAGTTGCTGGTATGTGCTAGTATGTTCCAAAATACTCCACTTCCAGTGATAGCAGCTAGACTACTACCTGATCTACAGATCTCTAGGGGTGCAAAGAAAAGCCTGAAACAGAGCAGAATCACCTTTGCCTCTGACTCTCCTATAATAGTTACATGCACAAAACAGAATAAAATTTAAAATAATCTTTGTTATGGCATGTTATTTATTTTCTGAGCCAAGTGTTGACAGAAAGCTGAATTACTACTAGCTACGTAATTGACTATTTAAATACAGTGTAAAGTTCACAGGTGAACAGGATGAAGAGTGGCAAACTGTCTGAGTCATTTTGCTTGATTAGTCCATAGATGTTAGTTTTGTCTAATTTGTAGAAATACACCTTACTGGTAGACAGGAAGGACCATGAGAATTCCCAGACACATGCACATCTTTTGGGTGATACACACTTCACTAGTTAGCGTTATCAGCAATAATATGTTGCAAATGTATTACGTGAACAGGAAACTATTATACTGCCATTGCTCAGACTACTTCAAATTTTAGTCACTAGAAAGGGGGTCAACATCCTCTTTTCAAAATATCTTTCCACTATTAAACATGCAGTGGTTGCTGCAAAATGTTGTTTCCTGAAATAACTCCTCAAATAAGATATTTTTACTTCCATCGAGGGGTTTTGTATCATACATTACCCAATAGTTTACTTCACTGTAATGATACACAGTTACTAAGATAAATGTAGCTCTTGTAGGAACAGCTAGTAGAATGATAACTCTTTTTTATTGCATGAACATTATCAAAGTACAGTAGCTATTCCATAACTTTACTGATAACGTGATGGACTAGGAATACTGTTTTTCTGTTGTTTAATCACAACAGATGAGTAACACTCCTTGGTTTATGTGCAAAGTTAAAAATAAATCAATACTGCAACAATATCTAGACATTTATATACATTTTTCTTTACATTGGTCTCAATGTCTACTACAAAAGTAACACTGTATCTCATTTTACCTAACACCACAAAAACATTTGACAAAATAACATTGCTTATAAGCTGCATTCAGATTCTGTAATAAGTATTATGACCAGAGTGATGAGTTGTTATTACAGACGCAGTGTTATTACTTGAAAAAAAGTCTCAGAAGAATGTGGGGTTTAGATCTGATCTTAGAAATGGAACACAATTAACTCTAGTGACAATACTGCAAAATTAGCAAATACTGATCTTACTGCTATCAAAGGAAAACGGTTTCTTCTTTCACTTTAAATGATCAATGGAAACATTGTCACAAAGTGATTAAAAATTATGCGAAACTGTATGTTGATACCTGAAGTACAGGGAGGCAAATGAACAGAGGCCTGGAACAGGGTAGGGCTAGCAATGACATGGAGCTGTGAGGCTTCTGGTTTTAGGATCCAGCTGCTCTAACCAGCTGAACTTCATGCATATGTGCAAGATAAGATCTTACAGGAGAGTCTGATATATAACATCTAACAATATTCTGTATCGTTCTGGGTAATGGGGAAATTAAAATGTCACGGAAAACACTTCAGATTTCAGCGTTCCTCTCTCTGAAACAGTAGCATATAATGATGGATCCTAGGGATTCTTAATTGGAGTTATTTCTCTAGCTATTCTACATTCAATTAGGGTTTGCAGAACTGGACCAGGAAATAGTTCAGCTATTGGATGAGTCCTTATCCTGTAAATAGCTGTGTCTACAAGGATGACTACAGAAATCCTATGAATTAGAGCTACTCATCTGGGAGAGTTTCTCGTATGTGGCCTTGGCGCTGATTCAGTGTAACTTTAATGAAGATGAATAAATCATTTATGTCACTCATGCTATTGCATATTCTGTAACACTGCCACTGACGGCTGGTTTCATGGCTTCATTCCATTCACTGCTGATTTTCTTCTCATGAGTAATTAAGGTGAAACTTTCATTAAGCAGATAATTTTTGAGAAGTCTTTATAAAAACATGAAGGTAAACAAAACGTATAAAGAATAGGTCAGATAAATCATAGACAACTTGTGGGCCATTATCTGAGTCAACATGACTAGCCACATAGAGTTTTTTTAAACTTGCTATTTGGAT
The DNA here is from genome assembly GCF_017639655.2 of Falco naumanni. Lineage (NCBI taxonomy): Eukaryota > Metazoa > Chordata > Aves > Falconiformes > Falconidae > Falco > Falco naumanni. The sequence continues at coordinate 15,864,768 of NC_054064.1, read as the reverse complement.
GCCAGTGTTTATCGAGCAGATTGTCAATTCTTTGGCAGAGGACCCTATTGGCACTAAGCAAACAGATTTGCTTCTGCAATCGGTCAAAAACCTTTCCTTGTGCTCTTAAGAGGCTGACTAAAGCAGGATGTTCAATATTCTCTTTTCAAGCAATGAAGATCTTTGAGACTTTTTAATGTGCATTGCAGTGGAACTTTGGATCCTGTCCAGTTTTATAAAATTATGCAGAAACGCATCATTACACATGAAAAGCCTTATCCTAGAACTCCTGACTAAAGTAATGATTATTCTTATATATAGTAATTGCAGAAATAGGCCACACTGTGCAGTGAATGAGATGAAGCCTACAAATAGCTAAGAACTTGAGTAGATTCTCTGCTGGCTGCTTATGGTTGGGTGGGAGCTTTAGGTTTGAATAGACTAGATGGTCTGATGCCTTCTCTGTATAAAGCCTGTGTTATCTGTAAGAAGAAAAAAGAGGAAAATACATGCTGCTGTCCAAGTCTCACTACAGTAACAGGTTTTGTTTCAAAAAGACAGCTATAAAATACAGGTAGAATTGTACATGTTTCTAAACCTCTGTACAATAAAAGTCTAGACACAATAAATCCATGAAATCAGCCTTCAGTAGTCACTAGAGGAGCCAGTGAAAAGCAGTGCCCAGAAAGTCCAGAACTGAAAGCAACTGCGAAATTGCACTGAAACCACTTGGAAGACCCTGTGTACAGAGGGATCTCTCAATCTCTATCTCTCTCTCTCCCTCCCTCCCCCCCCCCCTCCGGCCACCCGAGCCCCGAGCCGCCGGCGCTGGGCGAAGGGCCGGGCTGGCGGAGCTGCCCGAGAGCGACACCGTGTGGGGGACCCTGCGGCAGCCGCGGCGGCTCTGAGAGGGCCTCGCCTCAAGCCCTCGGTTCCAAGCTGTCTGTCTGGATGTGACACGGTTATTTTTCCTTGGGAAACATTCAGTAGCTGAATCCATTAATGTGGATTGTCCTTACAAGAGCTAAACTATCAGCGAAGGATCTTGTGCTGGCACAAGACTTGCTTCTAGTCCTTGCAGTCAACGCGTTCCATATCTCAGTGTTGATAAAAACCGCGCTGTCCTGGTCTCCACCCGCCCAATTAATGAAAACCCTCTCATCCTTTTCATTCGGAACCAGATCTGACTGTGTAGGTCACAGATATTTCTACAGTCGCTGCGTGTCCAGGCTGATGCCTTTTGCTAGCTGCCTGTTTGATTTGGGTTTATCCTAGGTTATTCTCGTTTTTTCGCTGTTCTCAAGAATGTCTTCCACACTTCCTTCCATTTACATAATTTACAGAACAAGCCACCCTTCTCCAGCCTTACAAATCCACATCTTTCACTTTTCAATTTCTCTGAAACACAAGCAATTCCCTTCCCTGGCTTTTATTGGGGATGTTGTGAAGAGCAATACAATTACTTCTCTGTTCTCTGTATTAATGAACTCAGATGTACTGGCATGTCTACTCTTTGGACTGGAGAGGGACATTCACGGTCCCAAACAGAAGTAGTTCCAGTTCAAGCTCTTTCATCTTGTGCTACCCATGTCATTTGCCAGTCACGGCACTAAGGACGCTGTAATTCTGACGTCCCACAAAGCTACAGCTCTAGTGCTTTTTCTTGTCTGGTTTGGTATACAAAGTACCATGTGATCCTGAAACACTGATCCTCTTGCTGTTCTAATACCTTGAAGTGAGTCAGCTCTGAAGTTTATTATCAGGTTCAGCTCAGCAAACACACTCCAAGCACTTTCCTAGGGTCAGACTGTACTCCAGTTTGCATATTGACAGAGATGAAAGGGCTCTTTGTGCAGATCTCTGCCTGCTTATGTGGAAAGTGAAACAAATTAACTTTCCAGCATTAAACTCCTTTCTTGAATGATTCATATGGTTGGTAAATCACGGGAGGGTGGTCATTAGCAGTAGTAAGTTAAAACTGTATAGCTGGGCTGTTAAGATGTGCATGCTCTATTCTTCTAGATTCCTGGAAAATCTACTTAATAATCAATATTCTGAAATAAAAAATAGAGCTTCTCAATGCATTGGAGATATCCAGAAGAAGATGGGATTAATGTTCACTGGAACTTAGAAGTATGTATCTATGGACAGCAGAGTAGTTAAAATTCCAGCTGTATTTTCTAGATGAGCAAGCAGAAATCTAACATGGACATCATAAAGACACTAACTCACATCATCAAAAGGATTGGATTCCCAGATATATAGGACAGACATCTGCCAGCTGATCTAGTGGAGTGACAACAGTACTAGCAGGTTCATCAGAAACCTGGTACTGTGATCTGAGTCGTAAGTCAGGCCAGAGTGTGACAGGGCACTTTCAAGTCAGCATTGTGGGTATTATCTGGCAGCAGAGGACAGGTGATTCTCCAGCTGTGAAAGGGAGTGGTAGCAGACCCAGATTTCTTTGTTCATTCCCCACAGTCTTAATCTTTTATATGCCTTTAGGACAGAGGTCCTCAAACTATGGCCTGCAGGCTGGATACGGCCCCCCAGGGTCCTCAATCTGCCCACCGGTATTTACAGAACCCCCCCGCCCCCCTCGACCTCCCCTCCCCCCCCTGCCGGGGGCTGGGGGGGAAACCAAGCAGCCGCAGGTGACTGCCTGCCACTGCATCTGCACGCCGGCCCCCTGGTTAAAAAGTTTGAGGACCCCTGCTTTAGGACTTGCACTTTTGCTTGTGTAATCCTCACATGGCTTTCATGCCTCCCTGTATCAATCCTAACCTCCCTCAGCTCTCAGGTTTCTTCTTTGTTCAGTCTTCATCCTCCTTTTCCCAGCCACGTCCTCCTGGCTCTCGGTCTCATTCACACCCAGTCCTACCCTTTGCTCCAATCCTGCATGCTGTCCCTTGCCAGCCAGTCCTCTGTCCGCCTCCTCTCACTGGCTGCCGTTCCCCCACTGTCATACTTTTCCATTTTCCTTTAAGACTTCTGTTTCTAGTGTTGTTGCTGAGCCAGACCTGGCTTTTGGTCAGTCACAGTTACTGTGGCTCAACAAAGGCGTGATGGCCCACTGTGTACAGCATTAAGTTAAATGCTTTAATGATACTTCCTGATACTGACCCTTATGAATCCCCTAATCCTTCTCAGAGAGCTCCTAGGCCCTGCTTTCCTTGTTAACAAGGTATTCCCCATCAACTCCAAGAAGCTGTTTAACAGCTGTTTCTTCTTTTCTTTTCCTTTATGTTCATCTCAGGATCCTTCTTTGCCCATTGTGCCTGGTCAACGTCAGGACAATCACTGAGGCACAGGCAAACCAGTGAAAGTATAAGGGAGGTCAGAAGTGCATTTCAGGGTATCCCAAACTGTCTCAGGCAGGCTCAGGAGTACACCGTGCAGATACAGTCTTCAGATTCCTTAGCTATGAAGCTCAGCGAGTTGACTGAGCATACACTGTGATTTGTCAAAGTGATTTAGGCAACTGTCGATGAAGTTTCTCAGACATGGGAAAAAGTAGAAAGCGCTTTTTCATCCTTGTCCATTACAAATCTCTGATCCAAATAATGTGTGAGAATTTCTTTACTACTACCTAAAAAAAGGGGATACCGTAATGTCTGCTTCTCTAATTTCATTCTTAGAAATGACTAAATAATTTGTACTGAAGTTGTCCAAAAATCCTCAGCACCTGCCACGAGAAATTTCAGACTGAATTGTTCAAGCGAGGCAAGGCCATAAAAACCAGGTCTCAGAGTGCAAATTGTCAGAAAACCTGACTAGCAGCTTGAATGTAATAAGCAGAATTATGCTCAGTTTCTGGGTGTTCAATTCAAGATATTCCAAGTAACGTAGCTACATATGGAGAACAGTGCCTACTTGCTAAGCTACTGTACGTAAGCAAGATCATTTGAAGTAATGGAAATTGTGTGCTTAGCTGCACCTTCTCTAATTAGGCAGAAAATGTTTGCTTTTAAGTTGACTTTCTCAATTTCTGTGTCCTGCTATTAAAGCAATTGGTCTCTGTTTCTTGTCTGACCCAGAAGGGGATACAGATAGGGGTAGTCATCTCACTTAACCAGTCTAGCAAGGAGTTGTCATGCTTTCATTTAAGACCTTCCTTTCCTAACCCACATTCCTGCCCCAGTTTTAACCAGGTAAGTCTCTTGGTAAAAAAGTCAAGCCTTAGGCACAGGCAGCACCGGGATTCATCCTCCATGAATAAACACACTCATAAGAAAGAGTAAGAACTTTGTGATTAAAGCAGAGGCTTGCAGTCAGGAAGCTTGAGTCTGACTTTCTTCTATATATTCTGGGTGACTTTGTGAAAAACAAAGAATCAAAACCGGAGAAAAATGCCCATGAGTTTTCAGTGCTGCGGTATTTCTGTTGCTGATGCTGATATACGCGTCTGAAGATGGGTAAAATGTAAAAAAAGCTCTTAAAAACTAGAAGTAGTCTTGAAAATGTAAATGTTAATCTCCCTTCCCATGGTCACCCCACCACAACACACCAAGCCGGTTGAGTGGTTACTGTCTTGATTCGCAATTAAATCACTGAGTTCCTGGGTACCCCAAGATTTTAAATATATTTTGCCTTTACAAGAAACATTACATACTCAAGAGAGCAGTGAAGTGAATGTGAACCCTCATCACACTGATCTCCCAGGAAATTGGCTGTAGTTGGGTAGAAGACTTAGATGAAGCATATTATAAAGTCAGCATCTTGTGCATGTGGACCAGGGGACTGAGAACAAAGGATCCAACCTGGGCTTCTCACCAGAGAGCGAGCACAAACCAGTGCAAACCGCTCTGGCCAAGTTCTTAGTGTTCTCATAAAAGGAACAGTTCTGTGATCCAATGCTCTTTTTCCAGAACTCATTTGGTCTCATTTCTATTTCAGGTTAAACTGGATCAGCCCTACAAAACGTCAACTCCAAAACTCCCTGCTCCCCACTAAGCGCTTGAACTACTCAGCTGCAGAACCAGGCTCCTTCCTGTGAAAGTGGTAAGACAGAAAGTTTAAAATCAATTTTGGCAATTCGGGCACTTGCAGGATCGGACCGATAACAAGCAAGAGCTTTCGGTATTACCTTTTGGATGCGGATGTTTAAATCCCTTATCCGATCTGAGCCTTGCTTCCTGGTATTTCCTTCAGCTGCAACATGAAAAGCCTCATTTGCGAGTACTGGCGGACCGTGCTGCTCCCCACTCGAAATGGTGGAAGCAGATCACCACCTAGTGACACACGGTAAAATTACTCATCTGTTACTAAAGGGAGTAAATGTTTTATTTGAACATGTTTGAAATCCAGAAATAAAATCACTACGATTAAAATATTTAACTTACACTTTACAAAATATTCTGTTCTAATCCCGAGTTATTTGCTATCAAGTATAAGATAACTTTTCCTCAGCTAATTAAAGCAATACAAGAATTATAATTGATATTCCTCGGTAAAAGCAGGCCTCGCTGCTGATTCCAGTGTTTTTTCATGAACTTCAGTTGCTTGAAATCTGGGTTTTATTAAAAATATTTGTTCCCCTTTCTGTTTTCCTTTATTCACAATAAGGATGTAACACAAAGCTTAAGGACAATCACTCAAAAAGGGCCAGATCAGCAATGAATGCTAATATTAACATGTGATGACAGCAAGCCAGCAAATTCTAATATCAACCTTCATCATTGGCATTGTTCTTCTGAAATTATTTTTCTTAATCAGATAATGAGGTTACTCTTTGTGTCTAGGTTAAAAGTTATTAATAATTTGGGTTATTTTTCTTGATATAATCAAAATACTGAACTTTTATGGAAAAAAGGTAAGTTTCACATGAAATGTCACATTTGTATTTCAAGGGAAAATTACTTTTTTCACATATTTTTAAAATGCGGTAGCACAAATGAAGGGACAGTTATTTTCTCTAGATTCTATAAACACAAAATTACTTTTGCAACATAGCAAATTTCAGAATTTTATTCTAATTTTTACACACATGAAAACTCTCTACATATTGATGAATAATGAGCTTTAAAAGTCACAATGCTGATAAAGACAAGAACTGTGAGTTGGCTGGAAACTGAATGGTTTGACAAATCCTTTGTAAGACACAGAGATTTTAGAAATCTTTCCTGTCATATTTTCTCAGAAACACTTCTTGGCAGGTGTGTGTGTGCGCATGGTGTGGCATGTAAATTTAAATCAGTTTCAGAAACATTTCACAAGTTAATGTTTTTGGAAAATGTATTTATTTCCCGTTAGCTTAGAGGGACTCTGAAATGCGCTGGGGCAGAGATTAATTCTTTTTTTTCCCAGAATCCCAGTTTCTGATATTACTAATTTACTTCCACCTATGCAAGTTTGTCACCAAAACTTCATCCTGCATTTTCACTTGAGAATTGGAATAAGTTCTTTTTTCCTAAGCAAAACCAGCCTAATGCTGTGTCTCTTGTACCAGATGGACAAGTTCTTAAACAGCTTTGCAAAATACTTTAATTATTCAACTTTATTGCAGTTGCAGATGTTGTATTACTTCTTGAAGAGGACATTTTTTCCATTAACTGTCAGGAACGGAACAAAAACGTGCTTTTAATATTTTTTTCAATACTTATTTCTTCTTTATTATTGGGCTGATCTTAGTACGTATAAATAAAAAGACAACAGGAACAGCACTGAGAAAACAGGTTATTAAAAAGTGGGTAATGATTTACGCGTTCATCAGTCACTCAAGTTACAAGCCCTGATCTAATTCGGTGTGGTTATTCCTGTGCCTGCAAAGCTCGTACGGGGCTGGATGAGAGGTAATTGTGGTCTAACGCAGGTGTCACTGTGAGGTGACTGTGCAGACAACCCGCTGAGAAGGTTCTGCGCTGCCTGTTGGTAACGCAGCCAAGCGGGCACCGGTACCAGCCCGCGTTTCGTGCCGGCGGTAACAGGTCGGCACTTACCCCCACAAATACAGCCATTAACCGTGCAAGGTGCCCCCGCCGCCCCCCAGCCCGCTCTGGCCGGGGCCCGTTTGCAAACGTGCGGCTGTGAAGGACCAGCTGGCTTTCCCCGGCGCGGCCCCCAGCCCTGCCCCGCGGGAAGGAGGGTCCTGCCGCCGGCCCGCGACCCCTCAGCGCGGCGCGGGCCCCGGGAGCGGCGGGGCCGCCGCTCGGGCGCGTCCCGGCCCCGGGAGGCAGCGGGCCCGACGGCCCGGGGAAGGTGAGCGCCCGGCCGCAGGGCAGCCGAGTCCCACCGTCCCCTGGCCCGGCCGGCGCCTGGCCGTCGGGAGCGCAATCCCGTCTCCTCCCGCAAAGGCAGCGGGGCCGGGGCCCGCCCGCCGTGCGGCCCCGGGGGGAGCGCTCGGGACGCGGCCGGCAGTGCCCGGCCACAGCGGCAGGAGGAGCTGCCGGAGCTGCCGCCGCCCGGCCGGGCCGCTCCTCCCGGGCGGGCCCGGCCCCACGGCGCGCTCGGCGGGTGCCGGTGCCGTGCCCTAGCGAGCGTCGCCCCGCCGCGGCCGCCGAGCCGGCTGCGCCCCAGGCCCGCCTGCCGCCCCCACGCAGCCCGGCGGCGCGGCCCGGCCCTGCCCGGCGGGCGGGAGCATGGAGCGGCGCGGGGGCCGGCAGCAGGTGAGCGCGGGGCCGCAGCGGGGCCGGGGAGAGAAAGCGGGGCCGGCGGCGGGCGGTGCGGGGCGGCGCGGGGCGCGGCAGCGCTCCTGGCTATGGAGGGGCCGCGCCGCTGCGGGCGGGGAGCTGCCAGGTGCTCGGCGCTGAGTGCGAGGGTGTGAGCGCTCAGGAGCCCCAGCCGTCTGCAGTAACTGCACAGGAAGTTCGGCTTTCCCCCTTTTCTTTCTTTGTTTCGTTTAGGATTCTGGAGACGGTGTTTCCGAACCGAGGGAGTGGAGACCAGCCGTTTACAGAAAGTGCACGGACACTCTCTGGCTGCTCCTCTTCTTCCTTTTCTGGGCTGGTTTGGTGAGCATGCTTTTTCTCTGGAAAAGAGGAGTCACATCCGGAGTTGGTGGGGTGCTGCACAGCGGCACCCTAAATGTAAACCGAAATGACCCTTGGCACAGGCGGTGGGGTCCCAGCACTGCGCTGGGGCAGAGCTGACCTTTGTGGTGGCATTTGGTGCGGTGTCTTACACAGACTTCTAAGCTCTTCCCATATGCTTTAGATGCCATGTATACACAGGGCAGGGTTATTTAGAATTCACTTTTGTGTAAATTAATCCAGGCTCTGATTGAGACCTTATTTTTACTTATCTCATTCACCGTAGTCTTGTTATCTTGCAACATGTCTGATGTTACATCAAGTCACTGTCATTCCTGTGCTGAGAACAGCATGCAAGCTTTTGGCAACAGGCTTTGTATTTCTTAAGTGTGAATGTTTTTTTTCATGATATATCTGAGGCTACTCAGCATTCTCATGAATACACTATTAATCGGGTTTCAATTCAATTCCGAATAACTCATGATGGGAGCTAATGCAGAAGAATATACACGCATTTTGAATACTGCAGGATAGGTTTTTTTACATACTGCCTTATGCTTAGTGCTTTGATCAGCAGAGAATGCCAAAATTTAAACCTGTCAGATGGTGAGGATTTAGAATTTGTATTTGTTTTCTCTCACTGTTTTCATTGCTCAGTTTCTGTGAAATAGCTTATTGCATACATGTATTTGTTTTCTTTTGTTTGATCTTATTTTTAAAAGATTTTAATAAATGTGGTGACACTGATTTGTTCACACAGTGAAAAAAATTGAAACCACATTAGTAACTCTGTAGAAATGCATGTCACTGGCATGTATAGACACACCCCTCCAGCAGCCATAATGTCGTCTATTACTTAACAATATTTATGGCTTGTATCCAGCATTCTGCATTTTAAAAAAATAATTCACATGTACACAGTATTTGATATACTGATGGCAATGAACCTGTAACATCCATCTTTAGAAGGAATGCCAGAATTTTTCTGAAAGGATATTTCAGGTTGAGTTGCAATGCCAGCTTATTTCTCCTTTTTCTTTTGAGAGCAATTTAATTATTAACACATACTTGCTATGTAAATAAACTGAATCTGAAAATATTTGGTCACTGTAACAGATATCGCATCCACAAGTAGTATGTCAGTGTTAATTGCAGAGTCTCTACAAATGCCTCCGTATTGAGATGGCATCAACATGCAGTCAAAATTAAAAAAATAATAATCATTTAAGTAGTTAGACTGTGAATGTGTAAGTGAAAATGATGCTACACTGGGGACTGAGGGAGCACATATTTATATGTTTGTGTATGAGATTCAGTTGTTGCCCAGATCTCATCTTTAGTCACAAGTGTTAAAAGTAGAATGATAAATAAAGGCTCTAAACCTTAAGTAAGAAGCAGTTGTGCTGGAGCTGTTATGTGCAGTCTGTCTCCAGCGCAGCCGATACTCAACAATATCCATGCAAAGTAGTAGTGGTTAATGTGGGACTGAGAACACTTGCTGCTGCCAGCAGTTGGCATGTAGCCATAAAGCTTAGTGTATCGCCCTTGGTGTGTGTGAAATGTGGTTTACACCCCACGGGACAGACGAGACATTTAAATCACTGAGTTCTTCAAGAGCTGGAGTGCGAGTGCTGTAAATAAGCCTTTGGATAAAGGAGTGCTCAGGACTTGCCAGCTTCCCAGAAGAATTACTGTTTCTTAGCACTTGGAAAGGTTTTTCTCAAGGGGCTTTTTGGCCCTCACGAGGGGGTAGATGGGCAGGATTTAAGCTGTATTCCTAGGCTAGGTGTCTTATGTTGACTAAGGTTGCTGCTCCTTGGCCAGTGGAGGTGCTTAGTGGCCCCTGGGGTTTTCAGGGATCTGACAGCAGAGCATCTAAAAGATCAGTGCAGTGTCACCTAAGGCCACAGTGTGGCTCCCTCGGGTTTTTCACACGTTTGAAGAATGCATCTTCCTGAAATTTCAGGTACCTGCATTTTAATTATACTTTATGTGCTTAAAATAGACCTTGATTAAATTCACTAGCAGCTGCAAGAGCTCAACATTTCAGCAGATATGTTGCCCAGGTGTGTCTTGAAGGGCACCCTGAAAAATGACAAGTAGCGAGCACATACAAAAAGTTACCGTTTGAGTGACCTTGCCTAGTGACACGTGAACTTTGGTAGAGGCAGTATGTGGCAACTTACTAATGCTCTCCTATTATTTTAACCAGGACCCATATCTTTCTTCTCCTGTGGTACTCTGCTTAATATACTTTGAACAATAGACAATGGCGAGCTCTAAGGAGGCAATAGGGCTAAACTCGTCCATATGACTTGCTCTGGCCTTGTGCGGAGGAGTGGATTTTGGATTTAAATCTGTGCATCCACAAGACAAAAATGCATGGGTTAAAAGGAGTATTTATTGAAAGGAAAAGCTACTGTAGCATGATCTCACATTTAAAAATATTTTAACAGATGTTTATAACTGGCTATGCTGTGATGGCTGGTGCTGCAGAAAGACTTGTGCTTGGATATGACAGCTTCGGGAACATATGTGGTAGGAAGAACACTCCTGTAAAAGGGGCACCCCTTTCTGGACAGGACATGACTAATAAAAAGTAAGTATATCAGATAATGTCTAAATAAATCAAGTGTTTGAGAACTTAATAAGATAAAGATCTTCTAGTTGCCCATCATATACATATGTGTATATTTACTTGCTTGTATTGAAAGGCAAAAAAAAAAAAAAAAAAGTGTGAGAATGGTGTAAAATGGTGAAACTAAATTAAAAAGTTAAGATAGAATTTGAAACTGTGCTACTTTGCTATGCTTTATGCTGGATGCTTCATGAGCAGGGTGTTAAACCTTCAGCCAAACCAGCAGTCATTTTATATGGCAAATCTTCGTACTACGGAAGTTTCATGTTGAAGTTCCCAGTCATCCTGTTGACTCCCATGAACTAGTCCTTATAGAATGGCACCCACTTTGGCAGCTTCTGATCCCGTTTAAGATCATAAAATGAAGTGTAAAAATGTAGCATGTTCTCAAATTGCTGCTTCTGACTTCAAACTCCATTTTTTCCCATTTTGTGTGGAAAAACAGTTTCATTTGCTTTGTAGCACTTTAGAAAGACGGAAAGAAGGCTCAAAATTTAAACCTATAAAAATCAGAAAGCTTGTTTTTTGAAAACAGGATCTTTTTTTCTTTCTAGGTATGTGTTCTTTCTGAATTCATGCGGCCTGGAAATGCAGAGCCTCAGAATCAGTTCACTATCCTTGTGTGTGTCTAGTTGTCCACAAGAGCAACTCAACTCTTTGGAAGACCTCCAGAGTTTTGCAAGGAATAATGGTGTGCAACAGGGAATATGAATATCTTACTGTATCTGTAGAGCAGCTTTCACTTTGTTATTATGTTTGCTATGCTAGGGAGTAATCTCTTACCATTAATTTCCTGAGCAATATGTGGCAGGAGAAAGCAAAATGTCTAGTTTCTGCTTTATTTCAAAGCCATAGTTTCTAGAAGTGTTACAACCTCTTATGCAAATTGAAAAACTGTTGATTAATTACTGCTCAAAGCTGAGATTATGCAGCAGAAAACTGGCTGCTGGGAATGAACTAGTGTAGTTTGATGCGGGTGCCAGTAGGTGCACAGAGGTCATCCACTATCTGCAAAACTTGTCCAATTGGTTCTTTTAAATTTAGTTAAAATTATGGTGGAGTTATTAATTCCAGAGATACACAAGTGCTTTTACCCCTTTAGACATCAGATCCCAAAGTTTGCTATTCCACCTAGAATTTTTTTTTATTTTATTCTGCTGTTCAAGATGGATATGATGTCAAGTAGTGATTGTGCAGAACAGGCAGCTCCAGTTCATTTGTGTCCAACATGTAAATAAAATAACCTGTGGCCTAACCCTTATTCCGTAGGGTATACCTAAACTGCAGACCATATGAATATTAATGGCTATTTCTAATGGAGGTCAGAATTCCATTCTTTTTTGTTTGTTTTTTGTTTGGAAAGCATTGCCATTCAAATTTACAACATTTGTTTTAATTTCATTTTGGGGTAGTTTGCCATCATTTAATATGTACAGAAAGCTGTAAACACCTGTGATGTTATATAAGTATTTTCAGTGTAACTGAATATAATTGCATGAAATCCCATTTACACGCTAGAACTGCTTGTTTATTTCCAGGGAGAGAAAACTATTGTGTTTTGAATGGCTTCAATGTATCCAGCCTTTCTTTCCCAGAAGCATTATGTAATGGAGCAGAATGTTATTAGCAGAGTACCTGTTAATATTTAGCCTAGAGCCCAGAAAATGTTAAGTTTCTGTATAGATATGTATTCTACTCTAAATCATGAGTGGCCTAGTTCTTCTATTGTAGCTTCTGTCATTTTAGGTTTTTCTGTTACCTTATCTTAATGAGTAAGGGTTAGAGCTGAAGTATCGCACTGTGGAACAAATAGTGTGCCCGCCCTCCAGCAAGATCCATAAATGGTACCTATAGTTAAGTCTAGAAAGCAAAAGATTCCACAGAGGTTGCTTTAGATTTACTCAATTAACTCATTTGTTATTTACCTTGCCACTGGAATATCGGAGAGGAATATGGCCTGCTAAGGAATCAAAGCAGAAGTGTAAATAAAACTTGATTGATAACTTGTTTTCTCTAAAACTGTAAATAACATTACCATGGTTTTTTTCCCCTTCTTAGGTTCTTGTCTTTGTATTTACAACCTGAACATTTCCAGTTACACAGTAAATCCAAAGGCAGCTGAGCTGTGTCCCACACTGCCAGTTCCACCAAGGTAAGAATTACTAGGTACTTTACAACACCAGTGAGCCCAAACAGCTTTTAAAGGATTGTTAGTTCCTTATATGTTTTGTATTTGACTTGATGCCTTACAGTCAGAATGGTTTTTGCTTTATTTATTTTTGTGTCTGTATCATCGTGAGTTCTCATATGTGCCTGTGGACACTCCAGTGCCCTGTACCACAAAATGAACAAGGACTGCATTCCTCTACCCTTTAGAGATTTTTCGTCTCCAAATCAGGAGATAAACACCATTTCAGGAGCAACTAATTTCCTGCCCAGACTTTTGCTCTCTCCCTTGATGCCAAGGAAGAGGACCTGTGGTCTTGGGCCTTGCTTATTATCCTCAACACAGAAATTTCCATCAGAATAATTTCATAGCCAGCTGGCTTGAAGCCCAGGTCTGCGGATGGCATTGCCTTTAACATTTGGCATTTCTGAGTCAAGATCCTTAAACCCACGATTTTAAATTCCACTGTGTCATGAAAATACAGCAACGAATTGGAATCTCCGTGTTTGCTGAGCTAAGTCATCTGCTCTGAACAAGATAAAACAGAGGAAAGAAACAAACTGAAGTGAGCAGCAGTAAATTGATAAAAAAATACTGTGTGTTTTACTTATTTCTTTGACATTTTAGGATTTTTCCTGTTTGGCAAGGAACTCAGCAAAGTTATTCATCTTGCAAAGTAAGATTTCATAATAGAAGCAAAGCTAGTCAGAGAAGTTTTTAACTGTTGATGAAAAAACCTCTCCTTTTTAGGTATGAATAAGTCTGTCTTGTAGCGCAGCACTGCTGAAGTGGGACAATAAATATATTCAGGAAGCTTGGCTGGGAGTGCCAAATAATTTTGTATGTAAATATGTGGTGGTGTTAATTGTACCTTACAAACGTTGTTTTGATGTGGCTTTTAGGAAGCTTAAATGTCATAAGAGCAATGCAAAGTGTTTGTGGTCTAGAATTCTCTACAACAACATAGCTTACAGCTACGTTAGCATGATTTTAGGTTTTGCATAAACAGATGAGAGCAAAGCATGTGAAGCCAGGCTAGAATGGGAACAGGAGCTGCGTGCTGATGGTGATTGAGATAGTAGTTCATTTTTCCCCCCTAGGCTGATCTTGAATGGATGTTGTGGTAGAGTGATACAGGCACACGCTGCTAGAAGTCGTTTTGCAGATCAAACACAGAACTATGATTTGTGTCATAGACACATCCCAGCCCCGTGCCCTGTTGTGTCGGACTCCATCTGCAAGGTCTCCTCCTGGGCCGGGAAGATGCCTGCTGGGTTACAGCTCAGACTGGCCAGCTGTGGCTGCACAGCTGTGTTGAGCATGCTGGCAGGGTGCTGCAGAGGCCTTGAAAGAGAATGGTGGAATTGATCTCTGTGGATTTGAAACTGTTTGACCAGTGATTAATATTTTTTACCACTTTTTTTTTTTTTAACCTTCCAGTAAATCTTTTCCATTATTTAATCGATGTGTTCCACGAAATCCTGAATGCTATTCCAAATACGCGTCTGTCTTAATAAGTATGGTTAACGAAATGGATGTTTTTCACCGAATTCTGAGTGGAATATTGGCAGGAAGAGATACTGTAATAGGACTGATTGTCCTTGCGCTAGGTAAGATTATAAATAAAAAGTGAATATTAATATTCAATTAAAATATGAGATTTCAAAAGTTTCTATTTATATTTTTAATCTAAAAGTGATTTTTTTTTCATATTTTCTGGGCAGAGTTGTTTTTAAGAAAGAACGATTGAGTCTTGTCAGAAGGCATTTAATAAATCAGTGAAATACAGCTCTATGAAGTATCAGATTCTGTGTTCCTTGATATGATCATATACCTAATTTCAGGCGACTGTAAGAAATTTTTGTTGAAAAAAAATGGCATCAGCATGAACATTTTAACAAAATATTATTGAAAAGCTAGTGATTTCCAAGGTGAAATATTTCAGTTATAAGTTCGTTATTAGTAAGTTACGCACAGATAACTGTGCATTTTAAATGTTAAAAATGTCGCCAGCTTTGCTAAATGCTGCTGCTTTTGAGACCACTGTTTAAAAATAAAAGACCAAATTACACAAGAATTTTATATTTAAAGTAAATAAAAGTTAAATGGGTTGTAACACTCAAAATTTTGTGTATTTTTCAGCCTTCACTTTTATACTGGTTTTAGCCTTCAGATTCATTCGGACGCTTCTGGTCCATACTTTGATTGCACTGGTTGTATTTGGGTTGTTATGTAAGTATATTTATCTTTCAGCATATGCTTACTTGCATAGATCATCTCACTGAACTGGAGGAGAGGCGGTAACAAACAGCTATCCTTTTTCTCCATGGCCATCACCAATAACCTTAAGCTTACCAGAGCCATTTCCAAGCTGAGCCCTGCTTGCTTTTTGGTGCCAAGGTCTGGCCGTGCTGTTCTAGCTGCTGAGTGTTGGGATGGTGATGGTTTTGGGGTTTTTATAAATGTCTGGAAACAACATTTCTTTTGGCAGATGAATGCGGTTGTGAAAATGCTGCTGTTTCAAAGGAAGTTTAGTGAATTTTTCCGTTGCCTGCTTTAGAAAGGGAGAACTATAGGAATGTGTCCAGCTAAAGCTTGTCGTTCCATGAAAGTTAGCTTTGTGTCTCCTCAATGAAATTGCATGCCTGACCTTTAGAATAACTGCAAGGAAACCAAACTTTCTGCTGTGGTTTTACCTCAGATTAACGGGCCATTATGTGAATTTTCTCTGTGATCATTGATACTGTCTCTCTGCTGCGTGACACTATTTGTGAGCTGAGCTGGGGCTAGACGGGAGGGCGAGCGGCTGGCGCGGGTGGCCGTGCAGGTGACAGCCTACCAACAGCAGTGTGCCACAGCCGGGGGAGCACTGCCCCCCCTCACGCTGCTCCTGTCTGCTCAGTTGTCTCAGGTGTTCTCTGGTGGCTCTATTACGACTACAGGAACGATCCCAGCACTGAATTGGAAACAGAAAAGGAAAATGTCAAGTTTCTACTTGGATATGCTATCTTCTCAACAATAGTTACCGTAAGTAGCATTTTACCCTAAGCAATGGCAGAGGCTGTAACTTGAAAACTTGAACTACAGTGGTTCTGCAACCGTACAAATAATTCCTCGTTCCTTTCAAATGTGAAAATGAGAATAAATTATAAGATCTGCTTACAGTCATTTAAATAGTTTTAGATCTTCATTGTGGCATTTGTTTGTCAGCATAGGGCTGTGCCACAGTTCAGACCTGTACAAGCAGTGTTTGCACTGGTGGTGTAGAAATGCAAGGATTTTATTCCATCGCCGCTCTCTGCACCAGCTAACTGGAGAGTCATGTTGAGTGAACAGAGGGGCATGGGCCCAATATGAACGTGAGACCTGTGGATTCAGCCTGCCCTGTCAGCAGGAGAAAGGGGTGGCAGCTCTTTTAGACAGTGGAAGGGGTAGTAAAGCACAGGCAGCAGTGTCTAGGCCACAGGTTATGGGGTTAAATTCTGCTTTTGTCTTACTGATCTTGTTTTCCAACAGAAAATCTGAGTGTGGCTTGCAACTTTTAAAGTGATTTTTATTTTTTTCACTCTGATATCGCGATGTTAAAGGAGTCATTGCTCAATGTGAGTGTACAGGCAATTTGTACTTCATGAGATACTGTCAAAATTATTCTTCTTCTGTTTTCTTAGAGCAGAGTAAGATCCATAGACTGGAATTCACCAGGTATGAGCAGGCTGTCAGTTTACAGTGACAAATACGTATGTGTCACAGATCACTTTTTTTTTTTTTTCATATCCTCTGTAAATTATGACTTTTTTACTTCTGTTGATAGTAAAGGAGTAAGAAAAGGTTTATTTGTATGCACGTGTGTTCCAGTACAACTGACTGCAGAACTATGGGAACACCTTCTGCTGCAGATTACACTTCTCTTCAAAGCCGGTAGCTTCCTTCTAGAACATGCAAGAAAACTAGTGAAGCAACTGTCACTTGTTGCATCTGTTACTATATAGATGCCAACCTCTCTTTTAATTGCTGTTCATGGTTCCTTGTTGTATACAAAGAACTGGGGACATTGTGGAGGTTTTGGCTTGGGGTTTTGCTGTTGTTGGTTGATTTTTTTTAATTTAGGAAAAAGATAATTTGTTTGAATGAGTTTTCATTTTATGTCTGGTTGGCTTTCGTACATACACAGCTCTCAAATTAGTTTGGTTGTGCTATTGTCCTTTCTGCAGAAAAGGACTGGTCCTCCTACCATTGTGAACAGTGGCAAGCTGACCTGAGTAGGAAGAAAGTGTAAATGTTCATGACATACAGGGCATGTGAAAGCAACATGTAGTGTGTAACGTACATTTCTTTTTGCTATAAAGCAAAACAGACTGCTTCCATCCGGTGAATTACAGGTTTTTGAATCCTATTTTGTTTAAAAAAAACCAGCAGTAATGATTTTAGAAAACCAGATTTTAAGAGCCACAGGCTCTTTGAGAATATAGGCAGTGTCTCAGAAAGCTTTTCCAGTGTGCAGTAAGTTTGTGTAAAATACCTTGCTGTTGTGTCCTTGTGAAATCTTTACATACCCCCTGATCCCACGTTTGACAACGTTGATACTTTTCTTAAGGAAAAAACCCACCAATTCATCTTTTTATTTCCTTTAACAGGTTGTTCTGCTTTCCCTTATACTTGTACTGAGAAAAAGGCTTCAGTTCACTGTACAGCTTTTTCGGATTGTTGGTAAAATCATTGGCAGAATTCCTTTCCTCCTGTTCCAACCAGTCTGGACCTTTCTGATTCTCATTGCATTCTGGGTGTTTTGGGTTGCTGTGCTACTTAGCTTGGGAACTGCAGGTAAGTAGTTTTAAGTAAACTTTCCATGTTTTTGGATGAATGCTTTCTGTTTCCTAAGTTCACTTCTGAAGTGTGGGACCACCTGGTGTTAGTGTACAAAATGTGGGCTAGCATTGTTACACCAGCTGTGTTACTCTTTTCTTTCTTTATCTGTTTTTCCTCCCATTTGTTGGAGTCTTTGACATTGCCGTAGCTCTGTGAGTCACAGCACTATAGAAGAGAGATTTTTGCCCCTATATGTGGACTGGACTTCAGTGTTGTTCTTTCTCAGTTATTTAATTTATGATTATATTGTGGTAGATATGGTGTGTGTTTGATGTATTTAAATGAAGAAAGTAACAGAAGGGAAGAGACAGCTTTTAGTGCAGTTGTTATGAAACAAGAATGTTCGTCTCCTCTGACTCCAGTTGTCGTGGAGGCAGAATGTTGTTTCTGAGCAGTAGTTCGGTGACAACTGCTATTATTTAGACTGGTATGACAGTATTTGGATTAATCCAGAGGTTCTTGCTGTTGTAGGTGAGGTGCTCTGTAGAAACAGTCTATCACTGTGAAAGATCTATAAGAACAGATTTTGTGTATGGAAGTGGTACTACTGAGGGATATAGCGCTATAAGATCTGTCACTGATTGAAGCGGGGTAATTTGGACACTGTCCCTTGGCCCAGCATCACACCATCCAGTGGAAGGAGGGAGTGGTTCTTCTCTGCAACATCAACCAAAGGGAAGCTCAACTCTGTGTAGTTCTGGGGATAACTCCTCATGCAGACATTAGCCTTTATACCCAGGAAGCATTGTGATTTGGAGATTGTTTTGGTTTTTTTTTAATTTTAAATTTCCAGGACCACTGCTAGGGTCAGTTGTTGTTCTTTGGGTTGGAGCTGCTGTAGAGTTGATGTGGATGGAGGCAGTTGTTTGTCATTCCCATATTTCCCATTTTATTTTATCTTCTGTTTCCACCATCCCTTGAGACAGTGGCTACAGTAGCTCCTCTATACAGGCTTCCAGATCCCTATTAGGCCAGAAAAGCCTTCAACCTTTCTGCAGCTGAGCCCATTGGCAAAACTGGCAGTATTTCCCACCTCCATGGGTCAGGTACCTTACTCCTCTTCTATCACAACTGCTTCCATCTCATTCTTACCCTGTTAATTTTGGCCCTATACAAGACCCCCTTCACTTGTAACATGAGATTCCATCTGTCTGAGTCCATGCTGGCATTGCAAATCACTCACCCATTGCTTAGGCTAGGCTAGGGTGTGTTTCCCTCCAGCTTTCACTGGACAGTCATGTAGGTTTGTGAGAGGGTCTCTCTGCTGCCTTTCCCCCAGTAGCTCATGTCTGTCAGAAATGGTTGCTTGAAGCACTATGTCTGGTTGATAACCTGCTTCTGCTGCAAAAGGGACAGACCCAGCAAGGCCAAATGTCCGACCTGCAGTCTCTTTGTGAGTTGTTCCTGGCTGACTAAATAGTCAAGCAGGTTCAGTTTGCCTTAGGTGTCATGGATATTCCTTCTCCATGCTCCTGTGGGTTGGATTTTCCCTTTACAGAGGCAGCATTATGTGCTAGACACAGCTTTGTGTGGTTGTTACCTTTTCTGTAAAATCTTCATCTCATTTATGCACATACCAGCCAGGCAGCAGTGATTTCAAACTGGCCTTGTGGGGTACCTTATCACTGGTTCAGACCAGCTCTTTATAGAAAGGAGCATCTCCTGAGCTATCAACCAGCTGTTCATTTCATGCACCTGCTTGGATCAGATGCAATTTAAGATAAACATTAACTATAGTAAGTCTAATAGCAGGTAAATAAAATTAATTATGACCCACAGATTTTCTAAATATATAATTGACAATAACTGTTAGAGGAAATATTGTATCCTTGATGTTAAGCTGAGCTGGCCCGTTACCCACAGGAAAATTCACTGGTACTCTTGATATGCACGCATAAGGATGTGAAGCTTGCCCTTGTTAGACCTAAATTTAGAAAATGCCAGCTGAGACTGTTGTATTCAAAAGCTTTTGGAAATTCAGCAATCATTAGAAGAGCAGAAATATTTTAGTTCATATGACAGAAACAGCTTGATGATGAGTGCAGGATGGGGAGCTAGCCAGGTATTTCCTGGATGCTTTTACAAGCTTCACAGGAGTAGTGACTTGCATTATTATATCTGAGAGCAAATTCTACATGTATTCACTGAGAAATAAAATCCAATGAAAAATGCCTTGGAGAGGCTTTTTATGCTTTTTCCATGTTGTGCCATTTTCCTTCGTTGACTATATTCTGTTTCCTGCTAGACATTTCCATGCAACTTTTTTTTTTTTCTGCCTGCTTGGAGCGTAGGATTCAAACCGTTTATGACCTGCTGTTACATTCATAGCACAGCACATGTCTCTTAACTCAGAGGTATTTTATTTTTTGTCTTTTCCTTAGCATAATAGGAGTGCTGATGTTTCCAGTGAGTGATACAAACAGTACAGTACAGAAGGTAGCATAATCTTGCTGCACAGTAGAGCTATGCCAAAGTTTCTAGGAAGCTCTCAGATTTGAAAGAATTGACTTTTTGCAGATTTAGCATAAGAAGGGAAAGTCATTTCCAGGCACTTAACTGTCAATATATTGCTCATATGAGGATTCTAGTAAAACATATGTTTTGACTGAGATCTGCCAGGATGTTTTTAGTATAGTCATCAGTCCTTGTAAGCTTTTTCTGTTAACAGTTAACATGCTAATGTTTAAGAAGAGAAAGTGCATTTGATAATAAATAATCCAAATCAATTCTAAGCTACGGGCTAAGCATGAATGCAGATAGAAAAGTACAACTTTCCATATTCGATTATTTTTCCAGTTAAAACTCTGTTCTATTAATTTAATAACTTGTAATTACTGATTTTGTTAGGCTGTCTATGTTAAATAGTAGCAGTTGTTGCCCAGCAGGTGTAAACTTGTTAGCAAAGTTCAGGGGCTGAGGTGTTTGTCAGTACCACGTACATGACACAGCACCAGTGCCCGCTAGGTGCCGATGGAGGAGCGTGAGAAAGTTTCTTCCGAATCTGCTGGTTGTTTACAGCCACTCTGGTTACAGAGTAACTCCTGCTGAGAGGAGTTTGAAGACAACAATGGCAATTTTAGCCTTTTAATGATCTGGGGAGCTTTTATCCGGCCCTCAGATTGAGATCTGTCGACGTGACATAGGAGGTCGGTGTCAGCAAGAAGTATGATAGTTGTTTGGATTTCCAGTCCATACTGTGCCTCAGATTTATTTTGTGGTTCAAAACTTGGCCAAATGAACAGTACACTAGATTTGGTATTCAGAATATTTCTTTAGATTTTTATTTCAAATTTTCAACCGAAATAAGAGTCCTCTGAAACGCTGCCTGTTAAAGCAGCTCACAGTAAGGTGGCTCACTGGGGATTGTTTTGCTGTTCTAGGATGGTGAGCACTTACACATCCTGTAAAAACAAGTACCTGTAGTACTGTATGGTTAATAACGCATTGGCAAAAGTGTTTTGTGTCTTCTACAGGTTTTCTGCAATTGCCCTGTAAATGGAAGATGTGTCTTTTGATTTTGAGTTTTGAGGTTTTTGCAACAGCTAAGAGTACTTCTCTGAAGGTTTCCCAAGATATTTACTCCCTTTGAGCAATTTGTTTTCTCCATTGACAAATAGCTGCCTATCCAGGATTCAGTGTAAAATATAGGTGATGGTTTTCTTGGTTTTTGACACTTTGCCTTGTTGTTTTCACAAATATATTTTCTGGGGATATGCAGAAATTTAAAATGCAAATATACCAAGAAAGCTGAAAAAATGAAATGTTTACGAAGACACTAGTCTTTTGTCTAATACAGAGAGGCAAGTAAAATTGCCTTGCTGCTGTGCTGCACCTGTTCTTAACATTTTGCTTGAATCTTCACTAGTTATATAATATTTATAGCATCCCTGCATCTTACAGCTCTGGAGCACTTGATCCTTGCTTCAGCTGTGGTGCACCTGATCATTATGCGACCTTATTTACATCCCCTCCAAAAGTTAGTGTTACTCTGAGAAAAGACTTAACTTCTTGGGAGCTGTAGAAAACTATAGCCCGCACTTGGAAAGGTACTTATGCACATGACTAACTTGAAACACAAGGATAATCCTATTAAAATCAGTGGGACTGCTTAGGCATTTTAAGGTAGGCACCTGCTTAAGTACCTTGGTAATTCGGAATCCGTAAGCGGAGACTGAGTGAATTCCAGACCTAGAAAACTAGGAGCAATGCCAAGACTCCACCAGACCTGAGACAGCACTAACAATGGCACCAGTTAGAACCATTAGCTGGCTAGGAATGGAATTCAGCTGTGCTTTGGAAAAGCTGGTATGTCTTAGGGTTATTGAGTCTTATTGTTTGCTAATTTGTGCAATATCTCACTGCAGAACTGAGGTTGCCATGTGGCACAGCTTCCCAGTGTGCAGGAGCTGTGAAGTCCACATGGCATAAATACTATGCATGTAATGTGGGATGAGAAGGCAGTGTGAGATTCTCATGTAATGAAGGTGCATCCTACAGGCAAGTGAGCAATAAAAATGCCACATAAAGCTGTGCAGCAGCAAAATCAGCAATAAAAAAGTACTTCCTGCAGGGTCTTTGACATTCCAATTACAATCAGCTAGCTTAGCTGTAAATACCACTTAATGGAAAAAATAACACAATAAATTCTGTTGCAGGAAGCATGAAGATTCAATGTATGATGCCAGAACTTTTCTTCACTTTGCAGTGGGAAGGGTGCATCATATTTTCATGTTAACAGGAACTGATAAACCGGCTCTCAGTATTTTTTGGTCAGTGGTTCTTTGTTTCTGATAAGGAAATTGCTGGACTAGACTTGCCAGGAATTTTTGTCCCTTACAGCCGCCTACTGCTTCAGGCATCAGCAAAACCTTGCAGCAGCAGTTGCTGAGTAAGAGCATCTGACATAAGTCTAAAAGTACCAAAATGTAGCTAATGAAACTGCGTGTGCACACTGCCTTTTGTATCACTGAGTTGCTGTGCTGACTGACATAATGGCACAACACTGGGCTGCGGTCAGGTGGAGAAACTTCTGAATTCTGCTGCAAACACTTATGCCTGTTTGCCTTGCTAACAACACTTCTTTTGAAGTATTTGCAGCAGATCAACATTTGTACTGATCAGAGGTTTTCAGATTCGGTGATTCAGCTGTAGGGACTTCAGGTCTTTACTGACTTCTTAATGTTATCACTAAGAGTGTATACCAGCAAGATTCGTGATTATGCAGTTGGAGAAAAATATTCTGTTGACAAATTAAACCATATTTCAAGGCTTTGTTGAGAAAGTTTAACTTCTGTGAACAGATAGATCACAGAGGAGTGATGAAGAAAATGACACCC
Organism: Falco naumanni; assembly: GCF_017639655.2. Lineage (NCBI taxonomy): Eukaryota > Metazoa > Chordata > Aves > Falconiformes > Falconidae > Falco > Falco naumanni. Next base: position 15,841,815 of record NC_054064.1, on the reverse strand, counting down.
ACTTTTCTCAACAGTGTATCTAGGATAGTTTTAAAGTTTACCTGTGCTACTAAGACTGACATATGAAAAATAGCATTGCGTGTAATTCTGTTGACAAAATTACGCTTGCGTGGTAGGCCCAAACAACTGGGAATCAGTTGAACACAGAAGTTTACATTGGTAAGCAGATTTCCATGAAGTAACAAGAGTTTTACCATACCTAGACAGCAAAGTGATCAATGGTGAACTCACAGGTGTGTGTGCCCGATTTCTATGCAGCAGAGCACAGCACTGTGCACAAGCACATGTGTAAGATTGGCCAGGAAAGACAAAGCCATTACTGTTGTTACTGCAGGTGGTTATTTCAGCAGGCTGGTAAAAAGCAAGCAGAATTAGTTTACCATATGTACATTTGTCAGCCTCAATGATACAAAGGCAAAGCCTGAAATATGCCTTTTTTGGAAAAGAAATGTTTGGGTGGATTGTATGGTGAAAAACATGCTTAATTCTGCTACCAAATGGCATAATGTCTTTGCATAAAAATGGAGAGGTAGGAGACCTTCTTATATCTCATTGACCTCTCATTTACATAAGTTCTCTCAGTAAGTGCTATAGGCTATAGTTAATGAGCATATTTGGCTGGTTGTGAGTGCTGCAGGAAAATGACAGTCTAGAACCTCTGGAATAAGTAAGGGAGATGAAAAATCCCATGAATTCAGAATGGTATAGTGCATAGTTTAGTTTAGTTTAGCGAAGAAATGAATCCATCCTCAAATATTCCCCTTAAAAAAAAAAAAAAGGGCAAAAAAAGCTTTTGTGTCCAAGCTTAAAACCAAGGAGGCATGTGATGGGGAGGAGTGGCCGAGAGTTTGTGAGAAGAGATCTGAGTAGTAGCTTTTTCACACTATCAAATATCTTGTTTTTCAAAGGCTTAAAATAAATTTGAATATAATGGAAGCAACAATATTTCTGTGGGTGACCAACCATACAGCACTGCAAAGAGCTTGCCTGTTTGGCTAAAACTGATAAAGTTTCAGAAAATAAAATATCTAGAATACATGTCTGTGTTTATGTGCCCACATAACATTTTTTGATCCTTTCAAAACACTTTAAAATAATTCTGCAGTGCTACGATGGAGTAGATGAATATTGTTAATAATTTACAGACAAACAGACTTTGGTTCTGAAGACTTACAAAGCTTGTCTAAACCTGATGGTATTGCTGAAAGCAAATTGTTATTGTTTTTACTTTCAGCTATCCTTGAGTATGAACTCTGTGGCTATAAAAAAAAACAGGAGAGAAATAAGTGAACCATTTCACAGATAACATTGTATCTGTGGTAGTTTTGAACTTGAAGGTGGAGTGCTGTCCTGTGGGAGAACATAGAATCATTTTGTATGGAAAAGACCTTTAAAATCATCAAGTCCAGCCATTAACCTAACACTGCCGAGTCCACCAAATGAATACATGAAGTATTAAAGCTTAAGTTATAATGCTGTTCTGCCAGTAATAGGCAATTCCATCTCTATTTCTTTCATGGAGTTTGAATAAAAAACTACTCACCTCCAGAGTTCATTTTACTCTGTGAACGTGTTTATCTTTAAGGTTAATAGATAAGGCTTGGTAAACTAAAAAAATAGCAGTTCATGCACCTAGAGACTTTTCCCTAGGAACAAATGTCCAGATGCCATTATCCCCTGATAGACTTCAGAGTCAAGTGGCATAAATAGGATTGCATAGACAAAGGTCTGGTTGCTAAGTTATCTGATTTACCCCCACCTTTTGTGAAAAGCCACCTACTGAATATGGAATGAATTATTTGTCATTAACAGAAGTGGAGGCAAATTTTTGGAAATTGAATAAGTGAATTTGTCAAGGTTCCTGAATACAGTCATAGCATTGGACCATATACTCCCATACAGGTGTCTTGTCTTTTTTTTTTTTTTTTTTGAGAGGCTACCTGTACGTGCCAGTATTTTGCACGAAGATTGCAAAGTATAGAGAGCAGCAAACTATTTGCCATGTTTCTAATTAGTAATAGTAATTAAAATAATAATTTTATTTTGTTGCAATGGTACGTTATGCGTCCTTAAGTTTTCTGCTTTCTCTTTTGCTTCTTATAGAAAAAATCTAAAGCATTTCATAACTGACTATGAGCTTATTTCAAATTTGAATGAAGAAAATTAAGACCTCAGTTACTTTTGAATCATTTGATTACTGAAACATTAAGTAATATTTTCTCAGAAATCTTTACTAATTCATAGCTGTTCTTTTATTAGCAGCTCTGTCTCAATCCCAATTTAAAGCCAAGCTTTTGCTTTTTGTAAGATGTCATTTTTCAAAATTCTATTTGAATTACAAAATTTTGGGTCTCTGACTCCGTTAAATAGATAAATTCAGGTGCTATTTCTTTTTTTTAATATAATTTTATTGAAGAAAAGTTAAGGAAAAGAGTACAGAAGCACTTAGATGTAGTTCATTTTGTTGTGGTGTTGTTTTTGTTGTTTTTTTCTTTTGTCTGGTGTGTTATAATAATACAGTGGTGTAATCCCACCTCCAGGTACTGCACAGACTACTTCAGGAGGACAAGTAGAATACAGAGCTCTGACTGGAATTTGCTACATGGCATGGTATCATTTCGTTGGCCTTATCTGGACCAGTGAATTCATTCTTGCCTGTCAGCAAATGACAGTTGCTGGGGCAGTGGTTACTTGTTACTTCAACAGGTGAGTATAGAACTGCCCCCGTACCGTTTTGGGGATTCTCCAGCATTTACTTTAGTCTTTTTCTAGGCAAAATAGTTTTGAATAGACTACAGACTGCAGTTTATGTCAGTATCTTGGAATCCAATTTAATATGAAATAATGTTCCTTGCTGCATGATCTTGAGTAAGATTTTACAATGTGTATATTAATGTGACTCACCCCCACTTCTGGAGTTACCAGGCCAAACTGAGCTTGGTACAAGACACTAGAGCTCAGCTGACTGGTGAGACTGCCATTCGGAAGGCACAGGCTGCATGTCACCCTTTTCCAGGAGACTGCATTAGCTCCAAATGGAGATGCAATATATAGCTCCTTGGTAATTTTGTGTATTCGTAGGCAGTTCGACCTCTTCCTACATGTTCATCCCTGCTTTGGGTTTCCATTTGTTCTGACTGCAAAAATGCCTAGTTTGCTACTCGGGCTTTTTTGTTGTTGTTGTTTTGTGGTTTTTTAAAAATTATTTATTCTGTGCAGATATATTCAGTTAACTGTAAATGCTTTAACACCACTGTTAAGAATTTAGAGATGTGTGAACAAACTTCCTCAAATTTTATATTGTCTGAAACGTAAATGTGGGGGAAAGAAGGAAAAATATCTACTTTCATGATGTATACTGGTTTTTTAGACTTGCTATATTGTAAAATGAAATTAAATTGGTTTCGTGCACTAAAGCAGTGCTATTCTGCCATTGCAGGGTAAGATTTAAATTTCACAATACATTGTTGAGTTTTTTCACAGTGAAGAGAGTAGTATCCTGAAAAAAAAATTTCCTCATAAGTATTTTATACTTTCACCTGATTGTTCTGTTTCTTTATGCCCAGCGATGAGATTTTCTGATCTGTGAAAAACACTGGCATTTTAAGGCATATCTTCATTTTGTATTGAAGGAATATGGTGATAATCTCAATTTGTTGGAAAATTAGCCCTTGAGAAGGGTGATGTGAGAGTGAGTCAGGGAGCCTGGTGGCAGAGGGCCTGGGGACCCTGGACCCTGGAGCACAGGCCACAGCTGCCCAGGACCATCGGGCTCAGGTGGCCAGGAAAGGAGGCTATGGGCTTCTCCAGAACTGGGGTAGCAGGTTTCTGTTGATGGTCTCTAGAATGTATCCCTGACTGTTTCAGCTGCTGATGGAAGGGCCTCCTGCTGCAAGGTTTCCAAATGGTCTGTGCCCCTCTGCCCTGCACAGACAGCAGCCCTGCTTGTTTCCCCTGGATTTCCCGCGGCAGCCAAAGCAGCAAAGCTGGCAGACATGGTAACAGCCAGTGGCCACCGTTGTACTAAGCAATGTTTTGTCATCCCCTCCAAGAAACCCGGGCAGGACGGTGTTTAACACATGTATCAGGAGACTGTCTCTGCTAGGATTCTCTATGCAGCCAACAGCCGTGCCACTGAACTGGTGCTAGTAAAAGGGCAGGTCAAACTTAAAATACTGCTTTTGAAAAGGTTGAGAACTGCAGAGCGACGTAGTCTCACACTACTGGTTTACATGCCATGATAAGACCTGAAAAAGGAGGAACTTGCATTTCTTATGTCATCTCCTTTTTCCTGTTGAAGCTCTCAACACAAGTAACTAGCCTAGCTGTTGTTCTGTGGGTGGTGGGCTGCTCTTCTAAGCAAATTTATTTAAATTTTTAAATTTTTTCAAAAAAGCTTTACTTCAAGCTTTAGCAATTGAGTCAGCTTTAGTGGCTAAATCCTGAGGCACTAAGGGTTTGTATAAATTGGCTTGCTTGAGAAAGCACAGGAAAGAAAAGCAGTTTTGCTGACTTACTGGGTTGCATGCCGCAAGGCATTTTGGTACAATACACCATCTAAATCCCCAAGGAAGAGACACTGTCTATATCTTCTTACAGAGCAGGGAAGCACCTGTAGAAACCACTGTGATAACATTTACTGCTCTCTTAAGTCTTCCGCTTTCCAGCTATTTTTTACTGCTGCAGGAACCGGCCACAGAGTACAGAAGGTTCCTGCACCCAATTGTATTGAAATCTTTTTGTACATCTACTGTCGAGCCCTCCTCTTGCTTGCCAGGTGACATGTGCTGTGTTGAGAGTTGTGCTTGGAAGGGGCAATGCAATTTTTCTGCAGTGGTAATCCCTTCTCCTGGCCCTTAGGCTGTCAGCACAGATCTGCGGACACAGGGCAGTGCAGGAATGGGGAGAGGACGGTTAGCTGCAAGAGCAGTCGCACCATCAAGGGCAAGGGTTATCTCGAGCTGTTCCAGCAATTCTGAGCTTGTCTGCTCTGTGTTTTTAATGTATTCCCTGGGGCCGCATCATAAAGGCATGTCACAAGAGTTTGTTTATGATACCTCACAGAGAGGCTTTCTTCTTTGCTTGTAAGTGCTCCAGGGAAATGGCACAGCCTTCCCTGCAGCAGTCTCCTTTCACAGCACACGCAGCAGCGTGCTGCACAGCCAGCAGCCACGCTGGAGCGGCAAATGGGGAGGGCAGGGGGGGGCATGTTAGCTGGATCAGCTTTAAAGGTGACGTATGTTTGACCTGTCATACCACCACTGAAGATGGATTTTGCCGCCTTTTATTTCAGATGAAACATGAATACATGAAAGATTTTATTAATTTATTGAAATAAATAGAACTTTTTTGCTTAATGGTTATTTTCTATGACTTGTGGAAAGGTTCCAGTCTTTTAAAAAGCCTTCTTTGTTACTATTGCTGGGCAGCTTCTTCCCTCTCTGGGATTAAAGGGAGGTGGTATGGTAACTTGATCCACATCACAGGCATCCATGTCATGTCCTGTCTGTGTCTGAGCTTATTCAGTAACCCAAATGTGTGTATGTCACTGCACAGGGTTGAATTTAAGGAATTATATAAGCATTTGCAGGACTGAGGTTTCCCCCTTGACTCTAAGGTGTTCAGCACTACAACTTCCGATAGATTCACTGGGCGATGAAGTACATACATCTCCCAGTAAGTCAAAAATCCAAGTTTATGGATTTGCACCAAAGTCATTGAGAGATGGAATAGGAGCAAATTTTTAAAGGATTTATCTTCCCTTTTCGAAGATGTCTGCAATATTTATGGGTATCCTTTGCCCTACTTATGTACTTGACCTAACCCATGTGAAAGAGACACCAGCGTGGATGCAGTCAGACCTGTCCCTTGTGGTTTTGAGAGCAGATAAAAGGGCACTTGAGGTACAGTCTGTGTGTTCTCTGCTAGTCTGATAATGTCTCTTTTATTACAAATCTTGTAATTTATTATATTTGTTTAAATGCTGCAATTCCTATTTACTTGAGGAATATATGATCCATTCCTTAACGCTTCTGAAGTATTTTACACTAAATCTCTTTGTAGGTGGTCTTTGAAACAAATGAGGCAGGACTGAAGAAAACTATAAGTACAGCTCTGAAAAGAAGGAAAGGCTTTTAAAGAAATGCTTTTTTCCCCCTTTCAAAAGTCTAAGTCTTTTGGGTGTGCCAAAATTACATTTTTTTTCTTTACATAAAGAAGCATTTTTAAAATGAAAGCTGAGAAGTATATGTGATCATTTGATTCAAGAAACTCAGTGTTAAGGAAGTGTCACAGAGCTCACAAGAAAATAAAGACAATTGGCAGCACTGAAGAAAGAAAATTGTTAAAGAAATGATGTGGTATTGAGTACAGGTTCACAGGATTTTGGAATAGGAATGTTCTATGTAAATCAAGCAATTTGGTGGTAACATAAAAGAGGAATACCAAAGAGGAAAAGCAAGCTGTGGCCCTGCTGAGTCTTGTAACCAGTTCTATCAGGCAGAGTCCTGCTTTTCCCCAATACCTTGTGTGCATGCAGTGGAGTTTGCACACAGAATTCGCTGCACCGTATGAACTGCCCACAAAAGTTTATGCGTATGCATGACTCTATGCTTGGGCTAAAGTAATTTCAGGATTGCAGCCATATAATGTACAAATCTCGGTGAAACTTCATCCTTAAGGGTAATTGGGTGTGGATGATTGAGCCAATCTTCAGCTTGTTTAGAGTCAAAAGCATCATCTGTTGTGTTTAGCTAGCCATTTTCCTATGTTTCTTACCCTGAGCCAGAATTACAAGGAAAATCTTTGTTCTTTTTCTAATCTGTTTGGAAGCAAAGCAAGAAACCTTGTCACACCCTGTTCTTGTGAGAATTCCTTTGCTAGGAAAAGCGTCCGAATGTGGAGAAATTTACCTAAACTTGACATTCCTACTCATTAATCAGTCCTATTAAAAGTATCAAAAACCTTCTTCATTTTTCTCTTCAGTAGAAAGTAGATTATTAACACAACAGTAAACTTTGTCCTTTCTGTATTTCTCACCTTTGGTTAACATTTAACTTGCAGAAACTTAATCTCTTATATTCTGAGATCTGACAAGACTGTCATATGTAAGGCAGTGTGCGAGGGAAAAGGAAACAGTGGTGCTACATGGATAGAATAACTCATCTATGTTGTGATGTATACAGGAGTATCACAGAAACCTGATGACTTAAAAAACCCCAAACTACCTTATTCAGTATAAGATTCCACTATCCCCCAAGCTGTTCCCCTAGTTGTAAGACCAAAAATAATAAATGCAGCAAATGATTTGCTGGAATTTCCTACTTAAAATAATGTGGTATATTCACATATTTAAATACAACTTCATGGCTGCAAAGTATTTAGTGTTTTGAATGGACTGTGGCGATACTTTCAGGATTCTTGCAGAACTGTGATACCCATCTTGATATAGCATGTATGATTTAAATCCTTGCTGAAGTGAGGACTTAATAAAAATATATTCGCAGAGCTTTTCAGTCCCAACCAGTCACTTTTATCACTGCCTTTTTATTTTTTCAGTTTCTTGTGCAAGCTATTAATTTTTCAAGGTAACGGAGGTTTTGAAGGAATCACTTATGAAAATAGGACATCTTATTTGTGCTATAAGGTCTGATCTTTACTTAATATTTAGTCAAACTGCTGCTGGTTCTGTTGCCTAAGTAAAATTTTTCAGGGTTGGGCCAGCTGCTGAAGAGTTGCTTTATAGAAAGGCTATTTATGACTGGTCAGTATTTTTTTTAATGCTGTGAAACATTTTTTCAAGGTATTTATAGTGTTAATCTATTTGATTATTTTTTTCCCCCAGCATTTGAAGAGGGTGGGGGAGTGGCTTTTAAGTTCATTTCCTGGTTTTTATATAAATTCTTGAGAGCTGTGTCATACTACTTTCTGTAAATGATTGACATTAAACTGACCTTTATAAAGGAACTAAGAGAATAAAACTTGTTTTTAGGCCAATTTTTTGTCTTTCCTTTTCAATTTTAGGAAACACATTATTTCTCCAAAACAATACAGGTCAGTGTGCAGTATATTTACAAGGGGTTTAGGCCGAATTATAATTTTAAATATATAGTGTGATACTCCTTTTTTGTGTATTCTATTTTAAACAAATCCTGCTCAGTGAAAAAAAAAAAAAAAAGTACTTATGTGAGCAAAATTCAAATGAAATTCAGCCAAATCACAACAATAAAAGTGGATAGTAGATTTCAATTTTACACGTAGAGAGCATATGATATTTTTTCTAGTTTTAATTTTACTACATAGCGGATTCATTCTTTCAGACTAAAATCTTGCAGAAACAACAGTCAAATAGAAGATTGCTGAGAATAAGAAAAGTGATAGAAACTGGAAACAGGTATTCAAAGAAGTGTTCTTAAATGTTGTTCACTTAAGGTTTTTTCTAGATCTTTTTCCATTACTGGGTACATCAAAACAGTCATTGCTTAAGAATTAATCCAATATAAGTTATACACTTGACTGCTTTCCTCTTGACTAAAGTGAACATTCAGATGAATTCGGTAGGAAAACTGGAGTTGTTCAAGTTTAATTCTTTAAATTTCCAAATACTGAAAAAGATACAATGTATTTTGTCTTAAATAAGTTTCTAAAAACTTTTTTAAATTTTTTTTTCTTTCTAGAAATAAAAATAGCCCACCATCTCACCCAGTCCTGTCTTCCATATCAGTTCTTTTTTGCTATCATCTAGGAACTGCTGTAAAAGGCTCGTTTCTAATCACAATACTGAGAATCCCAAGGATTATTCTCTTGTACCTTTATAGTATCCTAAAACAAAAGGTAGGTGTATACTTCTGTAACACTATAAAAATAGTAGCTAGAAGGTGAGATTCATGAAAAAAATAGCGTGAAGAATATACTTCTTGCTTAAAGATGGATGACATGATGTAGATTTTATATTTTATACCACTTCCTTCATTAAGAAAGCTTCCCCCCCAACTCAGATATCAGTACTTCCTTTTTTTCTGTCAACTCAGATAACTTTAAAAGCAGAAAAAAATGACATTAAAACCTACCTTTATTTAGTGTTTGTATATAAAAGTTTTTATTAAAAATAAAGGGAAAATTTGGCAGAATGCTCTATTTAAAAATTTTGCATCATAACTCTTAAAAAAAGCAAAGGTAAGAACATTAATTCTTGCATATAAAATATCATACAGAAAATATGTCGTCTGCCTTGTAATGGGAGTTTATAGAAAGAATGTATGAAATAGGAACTATTCCAGATATTTGTGTAGGATCCAAACCACGTCTTTTAAGGTATATAAAAAATACAGCTGGACTATTTTGATTGTTGCTTCCCTTCTTTCTATCTTTCATACATCTCTGCATCTCTTCTCTTCTGCTGAAAACATACCACTGCAGTTAGCTCTGGCACTTTGGCAAGGAGAGAGGACTGTCATGACTGCACAGCTCTGATTTTAGAGGAATAGTTAGGCAAAGTTTTTAAATTCAGGTCTTTCCTCTAGAGCTTACCTTGGCCTTCAAGCATGTTATGTATAGTTATAACAGGGTATTTATATTCCCCATCCCTGGTACCTATGAGGCATGTCTATGGGGTATAGTTTGGTATTGCTTAAATAAATGCCCCTTACCTGAAAGCTCTGTAAGTGTCTGGGTTTATGTCACTTTTGTGCGAAAGCCTTTGTTACAAAGCTCGGTGCATTGGGTCAGCTAGGAACTTTCTTTAAACATGATTGATGAATGAGATGAGCTGGGCTAGACAGAAGATAGTTTTCTACCTCTAGAGGAGGCAGAATAAGCAGTCTTGCTGGGTACACTGTTTTGCAACACGAATAGCTGTAAAAGATTTAACTAGCAAAGGAAGTATTGTGTCTATAGCAGTGCAGTACGAGCTCCTTTTGGTCCAGTTGCCGAGCATTCAGCTGAGGATGTGACGTGGCCCATAGCCGTAGCTGCTGCTAAAGAGGCTATAAAGTGCTCTGGCCACCTTATGTCCCCTGTCTGCTGAAGGAGCGCCCCCCCCCCCCCCAAGTAAACTTGCTCCTTCCCATGGGAGAAAGGATAGGCTATGGCCCCTTTCCATTGAGGCTGTCTTCCACAAAGGGCCAGAGTAGTGATACTAAAGGATGGAGAAGTGATGCTGCACTCGTGTAGAGCTCACCCAGACTTTGCTACCCGTGCAAAAAATGCTGCTGTTTCCTGTGAACAGTAGGTAAATTCGCAGATGTGTTGTACACAGCTGTCTTCAAGCAGAATCAGAGAAGAGATGGCAGTTAAGTCCCTTGCTCTAGGTTTTTAATAAAGAGTACTTACTGAGATTGATACAGTTTTAGTAAAATCATCTGTCCGGCAATACATGGCAAGATTAAAAGTATTTCTTTGCTGTCAGGAATTTGCATGTACAGTTGCCATTTTAAAGGAATTATTCCTGGAATATTTTCAAGAACTTCTTTGGAAAAAAGTTGGGAGGTTTGTGGTTTCTGCACAAACAGTGGTAGCTGTGGGGACCTGAGGTTTTCATATAGCTCTGCTTTCCAAAACAAAACAAAAACATTGTGACCTCTGGAAAAAGAAGGTTAAAAAGTCTCAAGTATCACTGAACTGAACTTCCTTTTGCCGAGGAAAACATCCAGTTATTACATTTGGAAGGCTACCATGGCTACCAAGATGCCTTTTTCTTGTCTTGCTTGGCAAAATCTTTATATGATGAACAATTCTGAGCTTATCATGTGATGGGGGTGGGGGAGGGGGTGGAAAAAACACTGAGCTTTGCTGCTGTTTTTTGTGTATAATTAATATAGATTAATGGTCTGTTCTAATACATGCTTCTTCCTCCTGTCCTGAAAAAATAATGTATGCTCTGAGTCAATACACACACGTGTGCATACAATTCCTTCTGCTCATTTTATTTTTGTTCATTAGGGTACCATTCATTTCAGAACTGTGAATGTTTTTTGATAAACAAAAAAGTTAAAAATCTGTCAGTGTACTCCCTGATCACTGCAAAGTACTGTAAGGGTTACTGACTTGCCTGCCTGTTTTGTTCTCCAAGCAGCTGTTAGCTCATAAAGCTGCTTGCAGCACTTATTTTCTTTTCCCAGAGAAGAATCTTCCATCCACAGGAAGAAAAAAAAAAAATGCTCAGCTCATCAGTCATTAATACTGAAGGGTCTGAATTAAAAACAGTTCCTGTAATCCTAAAGGAAATATCTGCTGCCTAAGTGAATGTTTTATTAGAGGAGTCAGTCACCTGAAAAACAAGTTTTTCTAAAATAGCAGTCTGTTTGGGTCTAATTCTGTGTCCAGTAACCAAACATTTCATTCTATTGCAGGAGAGTGCATGTGCAAAGTGCCTGTTCAAGTGCTGTTTCTGCTGGTTTTGGTGCCAGGAAAGTTTCTTAAGATACTTTAACCAGGTACACTCTATCATCTCTCTGTCACTCAGCTGTCTGCATACCTAGTCTAGAAACCGTGTGTGAATGCTAGCTCCGCTTAGCACGACTAAAGCAACATCCAGTGCACGCAAGCCAGAGTTTCCTGCTGGTCACCTAAACTAAACGAACACGTTTCAAGTGTAGATGGAACTTGTTGCAGGGAAACAGGGAGCTGACAAACATGCACAGTGCAAAACTCTAGAAAACTTAATACAGCCTGAGACAACCCTTTCAGAGGGTCATGTGCTGTTTCTGTAGGTAAGACGACTTAAGGTTTTGTTGTGCCAGACAGGCTACTGAAATACAGAGGGTCCAAGGTGGAAGGAAGCAATGGAGAAGAAAGAAACCCGCCTGGAGATGTGTCATTAAACTAGATACAGTATTTTCCACCTGAATAAAGTCCTGAATAAAGAAACTTGAACTCCTGGCTGATTTCCATTATCAATATATCTGGGAATATGATCTGTGATGAAAAAGCCAGATGATATAATACTCTCTTTCTTTGAAAGACATCTTTGTTTTGTTAGCAGTTCTGTTTCAGAAGTGGTTTTATTAGAAATGGATGATTCCTGACATGCAGCAGTTTTTCAGATACTTGACTCCTGCTTTTTCCTTCCTGATCCCTTTCTCCAAATGTTTTCCAGCTCTATATACATCGTTGTAAATAGTTAATTTTTCTTTTTGTCAGTCCCCTTTTGTTATCTCTGGTGACTGTGGTATTCTTAATGTGAAAGGGAATCAGATGTTCCTGCTGATTCCTAACTCTGACTGTTGTGTTCTTTGTTCTCATTGCTGAGGGTAGCAGTGAAGTAAACAAGGCAATTCTGATAAAGGGTCTGACTTCTTCTTTAAAGCAGCTGCATAAATTAAGCTTAATCTTGGACAACTATGAAGAGAAAGTCTTTCACTTCTGCCTGGATTAAATACTTGTGCAGTGAAGTCCCTGGTTCTGGACAATGAATTTTCCAGACTTACATTTTTAGGTAGATCTTATGGTCACTGACTTGGTGAGGAGTCTCAGAGTTCGTTTTGACTCCAGGGTTTCCATTTGTAGTCACCTTTTCCTCTTGGCTTCCTGCCTTTCAAAGAGATATCCAGCATCCTAGTGTTTACTTTCTCCAGCTGTTTTATGCTATGTGCTTGTTAAAAGAAGAATTAATTACTGTAACGTTCTTCCTTTTGTTTCAGAAGGCTGTATTGTAGTTTTTGTTCCCTTAGAAGATTTCCTGTTTCCTGATCTATTGTAGGCAAATTTCTGGTTTTATATGAGTTGTGGTTTTTAACCTAATGGTCATAATAGTGTGTTTGCTGTTAGATAATTGCCTGGTTGAACATCTTTTTGGCAAAGGTGATGGTGTTCCAAGTGCTCCAAGTCCAGGGCAATTTGGGCGAGGGTTAGAGGAGAAGAAAAGCAAGAACACACTTTAAGATTTTAATAGAAATTTTATCTGTATGAAGGGCTAACATTGGTCTTAGATTATTGAATTTCACAGATAATTAATGTATCTAATTATTTTTTTCTTTTTTTTCTATAAAGAATGGATTCAAGCCTATTTCTTAAAAAAAAATTGGCTAAGGCTGAAAATCATTGTCTTCAGTTTTGTAGTGTCTGCAGCAAAATGTAAAGAGGGGAAAAAAGGAAAAAAAAACCCAAGCTTGCAGTTTTAAGCAGCTTAAGCTGCTGGGTACAGCCTTGACATTTCACATGGATGTTAAATGTGGACTTAGGAGGGGTTAAAAAATTGCTTATACCTATGTTTCTAACATTTTTGAAAGTATATTTGGGTTCAAATTTTGATTTTTGTGTGAGTTGAAATGACTGAAATGTGGGACAGCTTTTACAAAAAGTTGGTCCAAAGCTCATTGTGTGAGTTAACATTCCTTACTATATTTTTGCCTTTTATTCTGGTATTACTTCCACTGTAGTAACAAGCATATAATTACCTGAAACTCTTAAAAACAAAAACAAAACAAAACAAAAAAAAAGCCTTCCCCATCACTTCTGTGCTGTATTCTTCTTGTTATATTGCTTAGATGACTTAAATTCCTTCTCCTCCTTCATTCACAAGTTTAATGAGGATTAAACAGAGCCCCTTGTTTTCCCTCTGGGAAACTTGCAGACGAGAAACAGGTGCTGGAGGAAGTAACGCTGGTGACAGCGCGAGCTTTGTTCTTCCCATGCAGCTTCAACTAAGTGCTCTGTTACATTATCAGAGTACTTTTCGGGCTGTGGTGCCATCTCTCAGGTGGGATTTAGCACAGAGTTTGGTAGTTTCACACATCCTTGAAGTGACTCATTCTTTGCAGGCTCAGCTAAATTTTATTCAGCTCTCCTGGAACTTAACTGAAATGGGGAAAAAAGGTACCCTGGCATCTTCCCGCTGTGACAGAGTGCTGTGCTAGATGCTGACAGTTGGCATATTTGCAGTGGCAGTTGTTGGAAGAGGGATAATGTAAACCCAGCGTCCTGTGCAGATTGCCATGTGGATGATTACGTTCTGCCTTCCTAAATTTCTCTTGGATTTGCAACTGGATCCTGTGCTAAACTGTGGTGTAGCGTTGCTATGTGCTGTTAAACAGTTCACTCCTTAAGCTGTTCCATTTCAGTCATGGGCAAAGTGATTCATGTGTGTGTATAATCCATTAGTAACAATTGTAAAGCACTCTGGGTTCTATCTGGATGAAAAGTGCTTTGTGAATATAAAGTCATTATCCTTACTTGACAGTTCTGTTTGCCAACACTTGTCAGAATTACCACAGATTTTTCATCTTCTGGCTCTGATGGTTTCAGTATGTTCCAGATAAACATATCCAATCATCCCAAGTAAAAGCTGGGAGATTGAAATTTGTCTTCCATAAAAAGAATATACTGTGTTTTTATTTAATGTGGTTTGGGACCTACAAGGTCTGTCTGTCTCCTGCTTTCTTAAATTGTAGTGGCAGTCTTAACTTTTGATACATCAGAACGCTCACTTTTTCCCCCCCTTTACAGCCTTGTTGCAATGACTATTTTTTAAACAATATATCTATTTCAGGATAGTTTTGCTTTTCTGTGTCTGCTTTGGGTTCATCCTCAGCCAGCTGGTGAGCAACCGCTCCACAGCCCCCCGTGGATGTCTGGCGGAGCTGCTGAGCAGTGTGCGGTGTCTGTGCTTCCACCCGCGCAGTTCCTGCCGTGCAGCCTTGCGGGCCCTGGGGTCGCCGTCACCGAAGGCAGCGATGTGTTAGTTTGCATGTGCTGGTACTGAGACCCTTCACTGATACTGAAAACCAGCAACTGTCTAGCGTGAAAAAACAGAAGCAAGTCTGTCTAATGGTCGTATATCCATGGCCGTTGGTTGTCTCTTAAGCTTTGGGTGGAAGCCTATCAGGAGGCTGTGGTTAAATGCCTTGTGGAGAAGTGACCTAGATAAAACCAAAATTAATGCATGCTAATGTAAGCACAGTTCTCCTCTGCACTGCCAAACACACTGTGCCTCACCCATCAAGTACTTCTTTTTCTTCCCAAAAACAATACTGCATTTTAATGTTACTGGAAAAATTGATTCTAGATGTTAAGGTAAATTTTCAATCATTTGAAAATACAGTTGGCTAAAATGTTCCTCTTCAATGAAATTACATATTTTTGCTTTCCCTCTAGAGGCTTTATGTATGTTATAACAGGAAATAATTCTTAGGTCTTTACTTGCTCCGTTAGGGTGAATTGCATAGGGGATAGAGGTGAACAAGGCTGACTAATTCTTGCTTTGATACCTTTTGCCTCTCCCCTATCCCATTTAAAAAAAAATAAAAAAAAAATGTTGGGATTTCAGAAATCCTAAATTAGAACATTGTCACGTTAACTGCAGAAGCCACTGTAAGCACCTCCAGTAACGATGTAATCACGATGCAATGGGCACTTAAAGCAGGATCCTTGTGGTCCAACCCCTGTAGCTGAAATGGAGCCCAGGCGTAGCAGTGTGATGCTGCAGGAAAGGACAGCCAGCTGCCCTCCGAGGAAAAGCTGGGTTGGTCCTGCCCACTGGGTGACAGCTAGGGAGGGAGCAGATGACCCACAGAGTAGGAAGCAAGGAAGGTCGAAGGACAAGATTTTCTCCACTAAGTCCAGACTGCAATTTAAGGTGGAATGGAAATAAAGGAAAGTTGTGCTTCTTGGACTGCTTGGGAAAATCCAGGAGGCTAAGGAAGGTTTTCTTACAGATGGTAATTAGCCTAAGAATAACCCCCCTCCCTGTTTCTGTATTAGCTGTTTGCTTGTCAGTTGGAAGTAGGGAAGGAGAATATTCTCCGTGTGTTTGTCAACCACGGGACAATAAATAGCTGTCTGCTGGCAAGGCTGCAGAAAGGGCAGATTGAGTCCTGGAATGTGTGAGATTAAATACTTGCACCAGGAAGAGGGGGATAAACGGCGTTGTGCAAGTTGCTGGTTAGGTGATCAGCCTTATCTCGTGGCGGGGGGCTGGGTTATCCTGATGTGTCTGCTTTCACAAGTGAAGGCCAAGAGCAAGCCCGTTAGCCATCAGTGAGTGTATCGAGAAGAGAAATAGCAGGGAGGGGTAAGACCTAAGACAAGATCAGCAAGAAGAATCAATAGATGTAAACTGTTCACGAGTAAATGTCTGGAAGCTGGAAGAAGGTTCCTGAGGACAAGAGGGACAACTGTCTGGAATAGCTCCAAATGTAAGGGCTGGGAGAGGGAAAAGCCCTAAGTAGTTTAAAGAGGGGGCTTTCCACTTAAGAGAAGAAATTGTATAATGTGCTAATAAATGGCTATAATGGAATAGCCAGGGACCAGAGTGCCTGAAAGTCCCTTCCAGTCTTACATGTCCACATCTCTTCAGTGGCGCCTCGCAGGCCCACGTTGCTCTGACTTCCCACCACTATTTGAGAGGCACGATACAGCTTTCTCACCGGGTCGCTGACTGCTGTGCGGCAGCCACAGAAACGTCACTGACTCTTGCTGCCACTGGATTTTGTTTTCTGAGGGAATTCCAGTGGCAGCTGTGACACTTGCAAGCTGAGACCCTTCGGAGTCCAGCCCGAGCTGCGCAGCATTGCACTGGGTGGAGCTACCCCGGGCAGCCCCGAGAGAGATGGCAGCAACAAGGTCACGTCGGGATGAAAACACCAGCAGAGCAGAAAAAGCTCAAGTGGGATGTGAGACCAGCGTGTCTCCTGCTTCTTTTTTAAGAAGGTTCCGTTGCTATGGCAATCCTCTCTTCCCCAAGCTCATTTTATTAAAGCAAGCCCTAGAACGGAGGGCTGAATTCAGCTGTTACACAAAGTGGCAGTTATTCTCAACAATTGGGGAACTTATGGCCTGGATCTGAGCCACAGCGCCTTTCTCATGAAACTAGCAGGTCAATTTTTCCAAGACCCTTGACATTCTGTGTTGTGAGGCACAGAAGGATGTATTCTTTAAATAGTTTTTTTTGCATACTGTGGTATTTGGAAATATGTAAACATTCACATTCCTTATTTATTCATCCTGACACTGAGAAACTAGTGTCTAGTTCCCAGGCTCCAAGCCAGAGGAAGCCTGTGTTCTTCACAAAGGTGGTTCTACAGTACCAACTTGCCGGTGCAAGGGTAAAGACTGTTCCTGACCCCCTCTCCCTCAGGCTGTCTGACCAACGGTATGCTATCTCTGCCATTATTACTTGCTTGTCCCCATAGCAGAGACCACCACTGTAAAACATCGATTCATTAAGCAAAGATAAAAACCATAATAGCTATACTGGGCCAGACTGAGCCTCCGTCTAGCTGTGTCCCATCTCCAGCAGTGGCTGTGGGTGAATGCTAAGGTAGAACGCGTGTGCATTTCCCTGTCCCCGTGCTGTTTCTGAATCTGTTTTCAGCCTAGGGACGTACTGAGCTGAGTATGTTTTCTGTGTGTTTGATCACTCTCGGTGGATTCCTTTTCCCTGAACTTTCCCAGACTCCCTTGAGCTCATGCAGCCTTTTAAGAGCTGAAGCATCCTTTGTCCAGCAGTTCACAGCTTACAGACTTACAGTAAGAAGCAATACCATCTGCTTTCAAATTTGGCTCCTGCTACATCGTATGGTCCTCCCTCTGCTTAGTCCTTGTTCTGGAAGAAACAGTGAGCCATCTAACTCTACCTACCCTCTCCACATTTATCCTGATTGTGTAGCCTTCTTACCACATCCTCCTTCAGTCGTCTCCTTTCCAGCCAGAACAGCCTGGTGCATACAGTTGTTCCCCAGACAGAAGACATTCCTGGATCATTTCTGCAGCCCTTCTTAAATGTTTTCAAGTCCACTAAAGCTTTTGTGCATGGGAA
This sequence comes from Falco naumanni, assembly GCF_017639655.2. Taxonomy (NCBI): domain Eukaryota; kingdom Metazoa; phylum Chordata; class Aves; order Falconiformes; family Falconidae; genus Falco; species Falco naumanni. Next base: position 15,824,063 of record NC_054064.1, on the reverse strand, counting down.
AAGAGAATACGTTCTGTAGAAAAACACCTTTAAGTAACCTGTTTGTAAATGATGGCAGGTTCTTAACTGACCATGGTCTACCGTCTTGGCCTTCGCAACTGTTTCCTCTTTGAAAGGGATTGGGTTGTTGCAACTGCAAAATTAATGGGATATCTAAGCTTTTTAGTCCAAAGTCCAAAATTATTTGCAAATACTGGTAATCGCTTGCGTGTTAGGATAAGGATGAGAAATCCCTTGATTTCATTTCTGTGCCATTCTGAGTTTCATGGAAGCATAAATTTGCTTAAATATTAGACATGCATTTTTAGTATTTAGTTGGAGTGTGTAGATTTCTATGTGGCTGGATGGGATCAGGGTATGGGGTCTGTATGGGAAACACGGGAATTACGAGAGAAGTGCATGGAGCCACAGTCTAGGCTGAACAAGAAACCCTCCAAATATTATTTTTTTTTTTCTTAGAAATGTATTTTTTGCTGAAAGGTAGAGATCACTTGGCAGAGTCCTTAGCTGGTACTAGTAACATTCTTGCTTCACTTAGGCCAATGACTAGTTCTGTAGCCTTCACCAGTTCATTCGTTTGTGTCTCTCTCATTCCTTCTGTAAGGTTGGGTTATTACCTGGCTGCCTTTCTTGCTTGGATGTTATGACTAGTTGATACTTACATGATTTGTTGAAGTTTTAACTGTTATAAAAGCCATTCTTTATTAACTGGTTTGTAAAATGTCAAATCCCTATGCAGGTACTATTCGGTCCCCAGCATTATTTTCAGTCTTTCCAAGATAACTGTTCTAGTTAATAAATATCAGAAATTCTTTTCATTGTGCATTCCTCGGATACCAAAGTGGCTAATTCAAGAGTCCAAACAAATGGTTATTTATTTTAAGTTTGGAAACAATGTTTGTGCAAGTGCATATGCATTTTCAACATTCTTTTTCATTTTTAAAACAGGACATTTTTTTCTATTTATAATGAGTACATAATCTCTGTTTAGTTTATTGGCAAAATTTATACTGACCTCACCAGATCAGGATCTGCTCTGTGAATTGAGTTTTTAAGGGACAGAAACAAACTTAGAAAACCCCTTTCCACTTTGTGTCTCCTTTTCCTGGCTGTTAATGGGAGTGATGAAACAGATGTAACTTCTGGCATGTTATAGATAGGTCTATCCACGTTTGAAATATGCAGTGACAGCTACAGGCGGAGGACAGAGAGGGAGCTTGATTTGAGGCCGTCTACCCTACACCTGTGCCCTGGGGAGATGGTGGCCGCAAGGCTGGCACTGGCCCTACTGGCGTGCCCACTCTCCTGCTGCCCCACGGCAGGCGCGGGATGGCTGCAGGCACCTTGCAGACCTGCCAGGTTGAGCGAGGCAGGTGGGACAAGGATGCTTCTCTTTCAGAAGTGTAGGCAAAGGTATTGTAGCCAACACCTGACCGAGGCAAAGAGTACACCTCTGCCGGTGCTGTTCTCCCGGGGGAAAGGGCCAGCGTCAGAATAAAGGAAAGTCATCACAGAAAGCATTTTTTCCTGCTTAGGAATGAAGCAAATTTGCTTGTTTAAACAGAATTTTATGCAGATACTCTACATGTTTCTATAGTGTTCAGTGGAGTCTTTGATTTTTCTTAGAAAATAAATCCATGGTCTGCGTTTATACTTTTTCCATCTATGCATGTGTTTGCTACTACGTGAGTATGGTATTTACAGAGTGTCACTGTTTGCTTCTACTCTTGGTTTTTTTGCTTGTTATTAGAGAAAAAAAAAAGTCATGTAAAAAATAAATAATACCCACAATAAAGAGACAAAGGATCTTTGCATTTAATTTCTTTCTTTCTCTGTAACGTTTTAAGATAGGATCGCTATAGCTTTACTACACAACAGTATGTGACAGAAATGGCTATGGGGTAAAACGACTCTGCAGAAATAAATTTTCTCTGCCTTCAGATATCTGAGGCTATTTGGTATTTTGATTTGTAAGTAAGAAAACACAGATTTTTCAGCAGGAGGTGTTTTGCAGTAGGCCAGTATAATTCACTTTCAGCAAACCAGTTACGGGCTTTTTTCACTTCCAGGTGAAGTAGAAAGTAATCTAAGCACCAAGTACATGTTGGGGTGTATAAATTCCTTCAGAACAGTAATCCCTTGCACATCGTGGTTCTTACTGACCGTACCAGACGGGACTACTGTTTTGTGGCATAATCCACTTTCTAATATTTTGAGTAAAGGGAAACTACTCAGAAAACTTGCTGGTAAAGCACAAAGCGTACATTTCAGGTGTTGAGTGCTGGTTTTCATAGCTGATCTTTTGGACACAGTTTAAAAACCTTGTTGAGAAGTTCCATAAATGGGACATATATGTCAGGTTATGCACAACAAGTGCTAAAATAATCCAATCCATGACGGTAAATATTGCATCCTCCCCATCTGTCTTAGAAAATTTCCACAAAAAGAAATAGTCTAAAATTCTCAGTACATCAAAAAAAATGTGAGTGCCCTTATTGCCTGAAATTCTGAGGGTTTTTTTTGTAACATAACATGCACTGGCCTAGTCCAGGGTCCTTTAGCTGCTCTTTTCCAGTTATTTTCACAATAGGTTTCATCATCCATTAAAGGGTTTATTTTATGACTATAGACAAAAGCTTGACTTCAGTAGCATAGGAATAGTTTGAAAAGGCCGTGTATAAAAGCTTTTTAATCATCGACTCCTAAATGACTTGATAATTACATAATTTGATTGTTCTTACAATCTTACTTACTTACGTAGTTTGCCAGCAGTCTTGGAGATAGATTCATAGAAAATAAGGAAGTAAGTTTGTATAGCGTGACTCCAGGTAAGTAAGTGTTTTCTGGTAATTGTGTCATATTCATTAACAAAAATCAGGGTGGAGAACTTTGGTGTTTTAAAATAAATTCTGTAAAGGTGGGTTCAGAAATGTATTTAGTCACTGTTCTGGCATTTGCTAATGGTGGAAATTATGTAAAAAACCCATTTGAAGTTAGAAGCATAGTTGTTATAGTCACTTAAATTAAAATTGCCATATTATGCAAAATAACTCTTTATATTCATGAAGTCAATATTTCCGAATAGAATGTAAGGCTTTGCATTTTGCTGAAGTAAAATCAAGATTATAAGAGTCTTTCCTTTCTCACTGCATTATTATCTTCTTTCATTTCAGCATGCATACACAACTACAGCCATAAATGGGACAAATTTTTGTACATCAGCAAAGGATGCTGTCTTTATTTTGGCGAAGAATTCTGCTAAACTTACATCCATTAGCTGTTTTGGAGATTTTATCCTATTTCTAGGAAAGGTATGAGTAAGAAGAGTATTCTGTAAGAAAGAAGTGAAAAAACAGGGTTCAATTCTCTTCTACCTAAAGCAAATAAGGTTTCTCTCTGTTAAACTCAGTGTTGTTAATGGTGTAAACAGAGTCCAGGAGAGAAGATAATGTTTGAGGAATTTAATTCTTTTCATAGTCTTTACAGAGTTATTTTCTTGTATTACAGCGGTGTCCTTGGCCACTTTGACAGTACCCATTGCAGTCAGTCTTTGGTAAATACATAGTAAAGGATTGCCTCTGCCCTACAGAATTTACTCATTGAACTGAACACAAAGTGTGAAACTGTGTGATGCCAGAAACTGCATAGCTATCTCCCAGACGAGATGTGCTGTTAAAATATCGGCTGTAATGGATTTGCCTTAGGGTTTGGGGGGGTTGGGTTTTTTTAAGAAACATTTCTACATTATTAATGAGGCCGCATTTCTCTCTCGCTGCCCTTTACAGGTGTTTGTTGTATGTTTTACTGTTTTTGGAGGATTAATGGCATTTAACTACCATCGGGAGTTGCAGGCTTGGGTAGTCCCCCTGTTGCTGGTTGGATTTTTTGCCTACGTGATGTCCCATAGCTTTCTGTCTGTGTTTGAAGTGACAGCGGATGCCATGTTCCTTTGCTTTGCTATTGATATGGAAACAAATGATGGATCTGCAGAGAAGCCATACTTCGTGGATCAGGAACTACTGGTAAACCCCAATAATAACAGCAAAGATATCTGAGCCATTCTAAGCTTTTGGGGGACTTTTTCTTTCCCCAAGACCTAGGAGTTTGAACCCCCAGCCCATGCTATTTCCTTTCCAACACCTTGGAACAGGCTGGGCTCAGGGATACAAATCGTAAGTGAATTTATGAACTGAAGTAAACGGCTCCTTCTGACTCCTGTGTGCTAGCTATGACCTGCTGCTTTCTCTTAGACCATGCCCTGTCAGTAATGGCTGAATTTTTAGGCCTTATTAGATATATGTTCAATATATTGTTGGTAATTAAAAATATAAATTGATAGATGAGATAGCTGCAAAGATTGATCCGTGGGGTGCCCTAAGATTAGATTTTTATATTTGTTGTGACCTGCTGTACAGTGACGAGCAAGGATAAACAATAAGGAGCTTCTTGTTGCCAGCAGCAGGTCAGGGATCCATCCACATCCTATGGATGCTGTAGTTCTGAACAAACTTCATGCAAACTCAAGTTGTTCTGCTTCATACTTACACAGATTCTTTTGCCAGAATACTGTCTTCTGGCTCTTGATTAAATTCTTCTGCCTCTGGACTGGTTCTGTGTCTTTACCCTCATAGTTACTGTATTGCGTTACAAGCATTTCCATAGAGAATCATTATATAGCTAATAGTGATGGAGAGCTTTAGTTAATAGCTGTACTGATATATATGTGTATATATACGCCATCCCTTTCATATTAAGAGAATATCTGAAGATGCAGATGTTTTTTTCCTTTTGTGCTATTTTTACTAGTTCAGCCTTTTCCTTCATAAACCACGCAACAAAGAAGATTTTAGTGAATCATGAAAAACAAACTCAGCAGCCAGAATAGCTCATATGATACGAATGTTCTGGATGTGTTTCTTCAGGACAGTATCAGAAGAACTGCTTTGTTGGTTTTTTTTTAATGCTGCTGTTAGATTCCCTATAATGTTCATAGAATTTTGTTGAAAACAAAACCCAACAAAAAGGCAGCCTAAAGACAGGCTTAACCCTTTGTACAGAAGAAAGCAGATAGATATTCTTTGGCTTTGATTCAAAACAGTACTTAAGCACATGTCCCAAATAGGAATATGTTACTAAATGGAAAACTCTGAAGCCTTGACCTCTGTTCTCCCTCTGTTTTGCCAAATGCTAAAATACGTCTAAAGCCAATTCTCCTTCATGAAACAGGCTTTCCTTTCTCCACTTCCAAAATTTGTGGTAGTTTCTTTTTAACTCTGGTCTTAGTTTCTTGTAATTAGCCATGCCCTAGGGCCTCGGGTGAAGAGAGGATTTCCCACAGGGGTAAGAAGTCTTCCAAGCAGGGCAGGCTGTGTAACCTTGTATGGAAAAACTGGGGCTAGCATATCCAAACTCCTCCTCGTTGCATGATCAAGAGTAAGTTTGCTTACGTAGCCAAGAACTTGGAGTTTCCCAACACATGAAGGCATTTGACTTGGTACGTCTGTGTTACTGTTGGGTTACAAACATCTGGGGGTGGAAGGGAGGCTCCGTGGCCCTCAGGACAATATGCGGCAGTGGGCGGAGAGCTGGGTGAGGGATTTCAGGCAGCCGAGTCCTCATTCCTGTAGTAGGAGATGTAACAGATTCCTGGTTCACCCTGCTCAGTTGCAGTTATCGCCCTTGCTGCCTCTGCAGAGTCCCTCCTGGTATCACTCAGTGTCATCCAGCTAGGAACCAGCTGCAGTTTCTTAGCCCCGGGCTAATTATCTTCCTTTACTAGGTATTTTTATTTACGTAATGGTTTGCATTCCCGAATGATCTCACCCTGTTTTTTGCTTGTAGACCTTTGTGAGTCAGAGTAACAAGTTAACAGAAGGGCAAAAACACAGAAGCATGAGACCTTTCCAGGATAATGAAGATGGGATGGAGCTCCAACCTATGGTGAGACTGGAATGTGAGATACGTATTTCTCTGCCAGCTAATGTGTTTGCCTTTACATCCCAGGAAGCATGGACGTAGGCTGTCTTGTATCTCCAGGTGTCGCACAGCAATCAATATGCTGTACCCAGTATCCTGTTTTTCCTTCTATTGCTTTCCCACCTCAGGAAACCCTCTGCTGATGCGACATGGATGTGTTCTCATCCTTCTTCCCATTCCACAGCGTGCCCAGCAGAGGAAGAGAAGGATTGGACAAAGGCAAGGGGGTGGGAGATAAATATTATTCAGATAGTCCTGCACATGCCCACTGTAGCAAAGTCAGAAGAGTGGTCGCTGTTTGATTTCATGCTGGAGCTGCTGAGGTTCCAGAGCTGTAAGATCAGAGCTTAGAGGCCTTCCCTTTCCCCCCTCACCCCTTTTTTCTTTTTTTCTCTTTCTTTTCCATCAGTGTATATGTTTATTTACTCTGTTTTATGCTGGGGTAGAAAAGCTGAGGTGCCACACCCAGGCTTGGGAAAGTCCTGAGAGAAAATGCTCACTGACATCTGAAAAAAATATTGCAAATTGCCCAACCTGAGAAGCTGCACCAGCGAGTTCAGCATCGGGGCGGATTTTCCCCCAGCATGGGGGGGCCAGGCCAGGGCTGCCGAAGAGATTCTGCAGCAACAGCTATTCTGGCTCCTACGCTTGCTGGACACTGCTACTCGTGTCTTGTGCCCTCCGAGCTGCTGCTTACACATCTGTGATTTTTCTTTGTCTGCTTTCAAGAGGTACCAGGCTCTAGTGAACTGTCACGCAATCTTGTGGGCGTTCTGCTAATAGGCAGAGCACTGCTGCAGTTTATTGCTACAGCGAGGGATAGTTGTACTTGGGGTTTTTTCATTGTTTGGGTCTGTTATTGCATTCTTCAGGAATTTTTTGCTAAGCCCAGAAACTGTGGGGATGTGGGCGATTATTCCCTGCAAGAGGATTGTGGATTTGAGACACAAGAGAACCTTAATTATTTTCCCTGTTTGCTCTTACAGCATTTAAATGCAGTTAACAGGACTAGTGCTACACATTATTTGACTCCTTTTTTCTCTCTTTGTAGACTTGAATGTGAAGTGCACCAGGAAGTATGAAGGCAGACCAGCAATAGCAAAAACAGTCCTAGAAAAAAAGTAAAGGTTACCAATACCCCAGGAGAAAGTATTACTTCCCTAAATTTCTGTTGTACCTTCTGCACTGCTAAAATGACACACAATTTGTTTGTATGAATAAAGTATTTTGTGTGTCAGCACATCTGATTTTTAGTAATATACTTGTTTTGATTGTCTGAAAGTTAATAAACAAACTCCTTGTAAATTTCTATGTTGTCAGAGTAAAAATACAAAGTCGACAAGATTGTTGAGCTGTCATTTTTAGCTTTTTGGTGTATCAGCAAATATGGGGCTTTTTCATGCTTCTCTGGGAACACTGGGCCAGTCATCCCTGGACCAGTAAATGCAGAAACATTTGCAGAGGCACTCTGAGATTACTGTTTCCTGATGTATTCTGTACATCTGAACAGCCAGTGCAACCAATTAAGGAACAGCACTGAGCTCATTGATGGAAATTACCATTGACAGAAATTCTCTGAGTCAAGATAATTAATGGTTTTGAGGTAAGTGTCCGTCTTTTAATTATGTTCTTTTAAGAATGGTTACAAGTTAGTATCATAAACTATCCACTGGCTCATCTCCAAATGGCAGATGAGGAATAGTCTTTTTTTAAAAATAAACTACTTTCCCTTTGCAATTGAAAAGACAGAGCACAGAAAAATTTGTATCTGGATTTAAAGCTTGACAAAGAAGTAGCAAATGAGCAGTAGCTGGACAGAAATGAGATTAAAGGATGTTATGAATAATACTTTATAGAAATGTTAGCAGGAACATGGATGTGAAACCAAATATTATGGAGGAATGTAGTACTCTAAGGCTGTAGTCAGCAGAGGGACATGGTAAGTGCAGACATCTTTAAAGAAAACAAGTTTGTCGGCATTTTCGTGTGAGCAGTTTTGAGGCTTGTTTAAACTTTGTGCCTGGACCCCGGTTACAATACACTCGCGTGGGCTCCACCTCACTCTGAGTATGAGGTAGTTTTAGATTTTACTCAGTGGCACATGATTTTATTCTCTTTGTTCAAAAGCTCCTTTAACATTTTGTTTGAGGTGGGAAGATGACTTTGACCAGGGATTTTGGTAAAGTCCACATCAGCATAGGAAGTGGGACGTCACTGCAGGTAAGTGACTCCTAAGCTGCCATAATGAATAAATTGATAAACCCTTGATTAGTCACAGCTTGGAAGTGACATGCAGAAAAGCTCACTGACGGCCTGAATGACAAATCTGTTTCAGCCAAGTACTGTATCTGATCTCCCACTGTTGAGACTAGTTATTTGCTCGGGAATGCTAAGAAATACTTGCTTTTTGTTCTTCATTTAATTAACTTTTGTCTATTTCAGTATGAGCCACTTGAAGAAGTTGAGGAATATGGGATAGATGACGGAGAAAGAAATAGATTAATTACTTTCTGTTTAGTAGGTGAAGCTGATCACCTACTGGCTGTGACTCACTACCTCTCATTATTTAAAACTACGCTTGGGTGCTTACGGTGTTTGGTTTGGGGATGCTGTGGGAGCTGACAATCACACCAAGTAAGCAGTAGCTCTAACCATGAGAAAATGTGCTGATACGCTACTTGCAGAGGGGCAAAACTTTTCCTCTGCCACAGGTCCCACTAAGATTGCTTCCAAGCAGTGGTGTCTCCACAGTGTAAAAATTATGTTTACAAGTTTTTAAAGCATAGTAGGTTCACTTGGAAGTTAAAGAAATTCTTTTCTTGTTGCACACTGGGGTTTTTCCTGTTTGTATTTGATACTCGCACTGCATGTTTTGGCCCTTGACTCAGGAGCTCTCTGGTGGAAGAAAGGGAGGAAAATTTTTATGTAAGTATATCCTCATTTTCAGACAACCCCTAGATGATCTCCAGAGGTCCCTTCCAATCGCAATGAATCTGTGATTCCATTCATTGCCATTATGATGCAGCGTCATTGCCTTCACTGTAGCTCCCGAGTGGAGAAAGGACTCTGGACATACTGAAGATTTTGGTTTGCTTTTTAAAGAAGGAAGGTACCAAAATGCCAGTTAAGCTGTATTTGATTGCATTTCATTTAAGCACTGCTGTACTGCCCATAGTCCAGAAATTGCAACTGTGACAATATGTTTTGAGAATCATGTATGTGTTTACAGAAGAGTTACAAATATATACCTTTTAATTAACTTTTGTACACAAAGGATAGCTTTATAGCTTTCAGGTGCAACTCAGGACCTCCCAGCCTTACATACATTCCACTAGCAATTGTGTCAACAACCTCCAGCTGTAGCACTCCTGTGTGGCAGGGGTCGTCACCTGAGCGAAGAGGTGACCTACACCTACAGAAGCTGATGCTACTTAGTGCTCGTTTCTCATTGCTGTCCTCTCCTGTGGGATACTGCAGCCAGGCAAACTACAAAGCAGGTTGGAAGGCGGCGGCGGGGTTGGATGTAGGCACAGCTCATACAGATACAGAGCGAGTGCTAGTTCAGGTACTGGTGTTCTTGCCCAAGCCACTTCTGGCATTTCGGTGTCTGCCCTGCAAAGCAGCCCAACACTGTGCGGACTCTTCTTTCCTGCAGCTATGGAAGATTGGATTCAGAGGAATGAAAGGTACTTTTCTAATTATATTCCTTAAAAATAGGAGATGGGGACTACTGATGTCTGTACACCAGAAAATGGCTTGGTATTGCAGCTTATTGTTTGAAGCAAGGCACATTGCATTTGGTCTTCCTTGGTGTCTACTTCAAACTCTCACCTAATTCAGTTATGATTCCACTGGGTAACTCTGTGGATGAAAGAAAACAGGCATACTGAGAACAGTCCGTGTGTTGTTTCGTCTGTTGAAGTACATATGTAATTAAACTGTGAGAGCAGTTTAAAGAACAGGTTTTGGGTTCAGAAGGAGCAGGAGGGCATGGTTCAGGCTTTCAAAAAGAAACCCTGCTTTCTCACAAACTACGAAAGCACAAAGATTTTGTTGTTGATCATAGCACTGCTTTTTAGCTTTCAATACAATAGTTCTAGACTGTTAAGTACTGTTATTTTGAAGGGGGAAATAGTATAGGTCAGGAAGAGTGGGTCTTAACAGATGTCTTAGTAGTAATTCTCTTGCCTCAGATGCAAGGCTTGGACCAGTGACCTCCAGAGGTCCTTTCAAATTTAAATTCTGTGAAATAAATAAGCTTAAGACTTATTCAACAAATAGGTCAGCTGAAAGTCGGGCTACCACATAACACCCAAAGGTAACAGACAGTAATTGAGCAAAGCACAATTTCTAGCCTTGAGGGAAGTATCCTTCACAAGTCTAGAACTTGCAAGTATAAAACATTTTATAGTGAATGTAAAATAAGCTTAATCTGCATCAAATACTTCCAAAATACCTTTAATTTTTGTACAAAAGTTAGGATCGGCAACAGTGGCCTCCCTTGATAGCATGCTCTTTTTTTCTGTTAATAACAGCCCGGGTAAATTAGTACAGCCTGTCTGCGCTCCATAGTGAGGAAGAAAGCATTTTCCATTTAGCAATAAAGTTTTGCTGTTGGTAATGGAAGGCTCAGACTGCAGACCAGCAGGCACAAAGCCTGGGGTACCTCTTTACTTACTGTAAAAGCAAGGGTGTCGGAAATTCTCAAAGTGATGGTGTGAAGGGTGCAGGCTGAAACAGACGCAGCGTTAAGTATGTGCGGTTCCTCATTTGCCTTGAGAAAAGGGCAGGGATTTAGGGAACAGCTAAGGACCTCTGGTCATAACCTCACAGTCATGTCGAGGGGAAGTGACCTCTGCTGTAAAGGAGCTACGTGCCTTTCCTGTTAAGTCACTGTCACTCATTCCCAGGAGATTTTTACAAGGGTGTTAGATTAAATCCCATGGACAAGAAAGAACCCGAACTGCAACAGAGAGCAGTTCTACATTACCCTTAACAAAGGCAAAGGTGATGCTGATTTGGGAATAGTTTTTATGACACCTGATCTTTAAGAATGGTAGCATAACAAATGAGACAAGATCTTCCACATACCTTTAAGAAAAAATATTTATTTATAAAAATACACTGGGATCAGTTTGAGAAGTGTGGCAATAAATACAGTTCAAGGAAGAAAAAGCGTTTCTACATGGATATATTATGGCACAATAAAAGGTGAATGCACCATCAATCATGGGACTTCTGTTGGCTCAAGACTTTGTACAAGCTCCCTTTTTAGTAAGACAACTATTTCTAAGTTTGGTCAGTGTTGATAATGGAATGGATACACAATCACGGATGCGCACTTAGGTCTAATGCAGGACTTACCATTAGCAAACAATACCTTAGAAACGTAGTAATGATACTTAAACCACTAATGTGATGTCTTAGATTTAATTGGCAAAGACCACATTTAACTTTAAGCATGAAATTCTTTTGTCTCATCTGTAAAACAGAAAAGCTGTAAATATGTAAAATGAAGGCTTAATGTGGTATGTAAATACCTACTTAAGTAGAGATTGTGAGAATGCATAGCTCCTTATCAGACGACCTGGCTGTACAAGAGCACTCCCCCTTTCACAGTATTCCTTTTACTTCATATGCAGTTATTGTTTATGCTGTAGACTACAAGTGTTACAGCACTAAAGGCAACTAGACAGGGAAAGGGTAGAGAAAGGAAAAAGGAATGTATGTAAGGCAATATTTCTTCAGGTACATTAAGCATAGTGTGTAGGAGAGACAGGTAACAATTCCACAAGGCTAGTTTCGTTCTTACTGAATAAAATAATGCACTAATACTGAACTTTCGATGCAAAGCTAATAATCAATGCCCTGGTCACTGTACTGACCATGGTAATCTCTTTGATAGTCATCTTGGTACTCTCCGTGATAGTCATCTGGGTATTCTGCCTGATAATCGCTATCGCTGATTTCTGACCCGTTAGTTCCTGTTCCTTGGCTGCCGTTATGAATGACAGGTTCTGTTGGTGCAGCACAGTACTTGGGGTCATACACTTGCCGTCCAAGCCCATACACACTCATTCCCTTCTGTGAAGCTACTTTGTTGGTACCCATTTGTAATGAAATAGTTGAGTTATCCACAGGTTGTAATATGTGCTTCTGATCGTAGATGTCTCTTCTGGTACCTGGTGCCAGCATACCAGCCTAATAAAACAGGATTGTAGAGGTTCAGTAAGAAGGTCAGGAGCTGTGATTAGTACTAGATTTATGATTATAACTAGAACACCTTGCTGGGAGAGCTAGACAGTAGAAAATGAAGTATAACAAAACAGCCCAGCAGCAAGTCTTTCCTAGTAAGATAAATCACAAAAGAAAGTCCTTGCAGAAAGGTCCAGTTTAATTTCCTTTTTGGACATAATATACTAAGTGTTCACACTGAGGTAGGGCCCAGGAAGCAATTTCTTTTTTTGCCTCTCTCTAGTTAGTACTTGAAATGAAGTTACTGTTTTCTTCTGGTATAACGCAGCTAGATGGAAATTCTAGAAGCACCGGGTCATTCTTATGCCTTAAGATACTCGGCACAGAACACACTGGTGAGCGATAAGAAATTAAAGTTCTTCGATTACAGAGTAAAAGCACAGCTGAACTGCACCCTCTCGCTGCTGCCAGTTTGAGATTCCGCTACTGTGCGCCAGTCGCAGCTCTCCCGTCCCGCCCGGCTCTGCCGGCTGAGAGGTGTATCTGCTCTACCGGTGTCACACGCGGTCCTGCTTACCTGGCTGGCTCCTTTGTTAGTGCCCATCTGTAGGCTAATTGTCGTCTGGTCAAATGGCTTGTCAGTTTGCATTTTTGGATCATAGAGGTGTCTTCTCGTTCCATAAGCAGTCATGCCTGCCTGACTGGCACACTTGTTGGTGCCCATCTTTATCACAGGGGAAGGAAGAGGTGGACAGAAAAAGCGATTTTTTTATTTGTACAGCAAGCACAGTCTAAGGAAACAAATACAGTTGGTAACTGTGATGGCTGATGGAAAAAGTAATTACAGTGCATGTAATTTGCTTGTAGGTTGACCACCACCTGTAATAAATTACCCTTTCTCCACACTGAGCTTCAAAAGGCAACTGTCATCCTAAGGCATTTCAGTGACTGGCATCTGCCCAACTGCACTGTAATTAGAACGGATGTATGCGTCAAAATGTAGTAATTAACTTGTACCTTGAACAGTAATGATCCAACTGCACTGCCACAACTTCTCCACCACAGGAATCTTAAGATTTTATACTAGTTATTTTGGCTTTTATGGCTATTAAGGAAAGTGGAGAGAAATAAAGCTCCTACCATATAAGGAGCTCAGCTATCCAAAGACTCCTACTTTAAAACCACTTTAGAGGACAGAGGTGACATGCTAATATTAGCTGTTCCTTTCCTCCTTACCACTCTTACTGCAGATTTAAAACAAACAGAAAAACCTTCCAGGCAGCCACTTGAGCTTATAAAGCAGTCAGCTGCTTACAAGAATTAAAACCTCACACCTCCTTCCATAACAACAATATATGGTAATTCTGCAGCTGGTTTTGCACAAACAAGGTATCAGTTAAACAAAACAAGAAAGTTGTTCTCAAATATAACAGATTAACTGCAAACTTGAATTTCATACTTACCTGCAGGCCAATTACACTTTGACCAGCTTTTAGTTTTCCTGCATCAAAACTTCGTGCTTGTTTCTCTGCATATTTGACACCAATATCAATTGTAGTATGAAAACCTTTAGTTTTTGCCTATTTAGGGAGAGGGAAAATAGAGTATTCAGTGTTTAAAATATATTTTCTGCTACTGGAACACTGGCTTTATGGCTCTGACTCTGAGCTCTCAAGTGATGCTACAAGCAGCTTTATGTCTCATGAGGAATTCTGTCAGGGGTGAAAGAAGGTAACGGCTCCCTGTCCCATTTGAAGGTGACGCTCCAAAGCTACCCAAGGATCTTTGTCAGCAGGATCAGAGCTCTCCTGTGAGCCTCCCAGATTCTGTGAATGCACATGTAGCTCCGGAGCAAGGAGCAAGGCCATCTGCAGCCAAGATCCCTAACTCTGAACTCCAAACCTTCCCTGGAGGCATGCGGTAGGACACAGCCCTCTGAAGTGCCACCTCTGCAGTATCTCAGAGGCACAGCGGTATCTATCCCTTCCTGACAGGCTGCATGCTGCTCTCGGTATTTACATGAGTGGTAAGAGTGCACCTGGACTGGCATGTGGATTTGTGCCAATTCCAGTGGTACAAATACTTACCAGACCTGCTAGCGCCACTAGAGTAGTCTGTACTTGAGTCATATTTCCGTTTTCAAAAAGATCATTTGCTTCAAAAATGTCATGTGGCTTCATGCCATAGAGTTGGATGGCTTTGATAAAATTCCCAATGTTCTCCAGCTAAACAGAAACAAAAAAAGCCAGTTTTCTAGTCAGTGTTTCAATTCAGAAACTAAGTAATTTTAATGCTTTCTGGTGTTGGTTCCTTTGTTTGTTTTGCTTGTTCTATGCAAGTTCTTTGCCTTGTGCAAAATGGACATCACACCTCGCATGGCTGAGTGACTGGTAGGAAGTCTGAGATTATTTTTTTTTTATTAGTTTTAATACTGACTCCAGAAATCAATCTAAAGGTTTATCTAGCCTGGCATCTCTCCATCAGTATCACATACTTTGTTAGAGGGGGCTTTGATGACAAAACTGCCTCAACTACCTCCCTTCCAAAAGAACTCCTGATCTAAAATCTGCTTCAAACTGCAAAATCTGGCATAGCATCCATGGCATTTGACTTGAGCAACTGATAATTTAGAGTAAAATAAAGACATAACTATGTGGATAGTATGAACATTTAACTTGGTTTGAAGGCATTTTGTTGCTCACCTCCTAGCACAAATTCAAGTAAGCTTTTGGGGTTTATTAGCACCTTTTAGTACTGCGCTGTAGAAATTAGAAAGCAATATGGAGCTGAATCTCATCTTTCCTTCTGGAGCCTTTGGAGGTATTAAACCTTTAAAAAGAAACAACAACACAACCCTCCACTGTATTTAGAAGCCTTCAATGCCAATAAAACCAAGGGGCTGATACAGCACTATTAAGCTAGACCTAGCAACAGTAAAGGCAGTCAACTCCAACCAGCAACCCTTCCACAGCTTGTTCTAAATGTATGTTTCCTTTGATAGTCCCTGGGCAGGGGGGAAGTGCTCAACAGAGCACTCGTAAGAAAGCAAATCTAGATATACTGAAATAAAATACATACTGTAGTTTGCACCATATTGTTTTCTGAGTTCTGTTACACAACATCTCCCGAGACTGTTCAGGTCCTTTCCCTCCCCATCCTCTCCAGCTGCTTTCTCAGGAAGACACTTCATACAGCGATGGCCAGGTACAGGCAAGCTGTTGACCTAACACCCTGCATTACTGCCTGGATGGAAAACTCCAGTTGTGATTTAATAAAAAAGTTAACGGCTTTTTTTAAACTTGAAAAAAGGCCTCACTATAGAGCTCTATGTTGGTTTTCCATCTGAAATTTCACCTAACAGCTAAGGCACTACTGCTAAATATGTAGACTCGACTGCCTCTTATAAGCCATCTCAGCTGTAGTTCTTTCTGTTAACCACGGTTCATGTACACAGCATCCTCAGCTCTTGTGTACCTATCACATACAAAACTTGGTGCTATTAAGATTTAAGGTGTACCATATTCACAGCAAATTTGTTAATACAGAACAAAAGAAATGTTTGGGGGGTTGGAGGGGTTAGAGGTGTAGTTTTGGGGATGTTTTTTTTGTTTTACCTGGTGCCAATTTAGTTTTGATTGATTAATTTTCTTCACTGATCCTGGCTGCAGCTTATTTATAAGCCTGGGGAGGTGAAAAAAAGGGAAATGCTTAAACAATAAATCTCATCCTTATACCATCTGTGCAGGCATTACATAATACTTTCACTCATGCTTTATTAGTTGCATTAGTTTCATCAAAACTGTTAGTTTTTTTGGTTTATACAGAGTACCTAGCTCAGATCTCAGGTCTAACAAGTCTAACAGACTGTAAGAACTTTTGTGTGCCATTTGATTATTACAGAAAAGAGCTTTTCCATTAAATTTAGACACATTTAGAAATCTTTGAAATATAAAGGAGATTGAAGTTTTCATTCTTTTCCAATTTCAAAGAAGCTGTCTCCCACCCTACTGTCAGCTGTCTGACTATTATTGTTGATGTGTTTGAAAGGAAGTCTTCAGAAAGTCCCTCTTTAGTTCCTCAGAAGTTGAAAGGTGCTAAAAATAAGGTTACTTAATAAATGCTTACTCGCATAAGATTATGCCATCTTTTAATCCCAGTTGAAAGTTTGCACCAATGCTCAGCCCTGTCACCTCTTCTATCCAGTTACGCAGGTCTTCTTCTATCTGGGGGTCATATTTCAAGGCAATCTGTAACACAAGCAGTTGTAAAGTTACTTCACAAAAGAAAATTGCAACTCTTCCCCACCCCCACACACAAATCCATTTTGAAGAGTATGCTATAGCATTTATCCAGTAATGTTGTTGATGGATTTTAAATATCAGAGTACAAATATAGGTCTCTTATCCCTTCTACTATAACGTTTATGGCTTTTCCAAATGTTTATTTGCAAATAGTGCTGTGAAGCGTTCAACAGTTCCTCCTACTATAGGAATTGTTGGAGTTTGCAAATAGTCTTTTGACAGTGGCAGAGGAACAATGACTTTCTTGAAAAACTATTCTACCCAAGTTATACTTCAGCAAGAATTAAAAAAGTGAAAAAGAGTTCTGAATTGCCATGCCGTCAGTACTATAGCTCAGATGTAGATTTCTACATGGGAACTTTTATAATAGATTTGAAGTTATTAAGCTGAAGATTACAGTGGGTTTGCTTTTTTAGCTAGATTGTGATTAATGGAGATGACAGAGTAAGTTTTGCCCTTGTTGCTACAACATTAAGAGTTCTCTCGCTGGAGATTCTGGGAGTTGCTTGTGTGGCTTTTTAAAACTTCAGCTTTAGTATGCCTGCTATTTCTTTTCTTTGTCCTTGCTGGAAGACTTAACAGAATAAACTGTGATCTCATGTCTTAATTGCAAAGAGAGAAAACCTGCAATGATCTTTGAAGTTAAATGCATCAGAAACCCACAGCTGCTAGCAAGGCAAGTTAAAAACTCCTTTTCTGTATGTTCAGACTTCACTACTTGGTGTGTCAGTTTACACTTCAGATGCTAGAAACCAACGCGTGTGAACAGAACGCTTAAACCCAGTAAACTTTAACGATGCCGGCAGCTAATCGGGTTCATGCTGCACTCTGCCCTTTGTGGCCCTCCCCTGAAGACACACAGAAGCAGCTCAAACCTCCTTCAGACTAAAGCTGTTACCTTCGCAATACTTATCCACGCTGGCGAGGGGGAGAAAGGGGATTATATCGCCAACAGCATTGCTGCTTTTTGTACAGACAAAACAAGTTATCTGAGCACAAGATTTTATGGCATAAATAACCTCCACTGGCAGGGAGGTTGGCAATGCTTTTCCACCTTCATTAAAAGTTGTCCCGCATGGGTCAGCGAGCAAGACGGGGGACGAGGGAGCTACTGTGAGAAACCTGACAGGCAAGCACAGAATGTACTTTTCTAACTGATAGAAAATCAGCTCAGCTACCATTAGTCGCTTGCAAATAAATTCCTAACAAGAAACGCATGTAAAGGCATTCACATTCAGACCAAAATGTAAATTTCAGAGTTTTTACATATAGTCGCAGACTTCAGCCCAGAAAGGCCAAATATTAGCAGCTATTTATACTGCAGGAGATTATAATTTCAACCTATCTGAATTACTTGGGTAGAGGCAACTGCTATGTTTTGGCTAGTGTCAGTAATTCCCAACTCCAGACTGACCAAACTTAAAATTACAGTATTCTGTTCCCTTAATTTTTCTTATAAGGAGAATGGAAAATTCCTGTATCTCTGGCTTTACTTCAAAACCTTGCCTGAATAATACTTATTTTCCTTAGACTATTTGGAATGGTGGTGCTATGGCGCCTTAGTTACAGATCAGGATAACGGCCTAACCCAGTCCCTTACTCAGCTCTGGGTTAAGGTGTAAAATTTAGTGCCATATTGTGCACAAGATGACAAACACCTTGGTGCCCAGACCAAAGCTGGTCTAAAAGAATCAAGACAGCCCTCTTCTCATTGAAGAAAAAAGGAAAAAAAGCTCACGTAATCCTGCCTAGTGTAAGGAAAATGTCATGGGTTTTTTTGTAATCACACCTTTTGGATATTAGATAGCTAAGATGAGAAGCAAACTGGAAAAGCCAGAGGAAGTTCATTTTGTCTCTTGGGTGACAGACAGCCCTCTTACACCTTCCTTAAGTTTAGCAGCCAGAAGCAACCAACACAACGACATTCTTCATTTATAGTGACAGTAATGATAGTAAAGCCCCTTTTTTGAGAGGCTACCAGAAATGGTAAGATCTTGAAAACGGTGTATAGGGAAGTTGGTTATCTTTCTCCTTCCTAACCTGGTGATTAGCTTACAAACTACTTTTCGTGAGTATTTTTATTTCCTATGGAAACAAGGCTTATGTGATTGCAGCCTGAAATCTGTCTCCCCAGTAACTTTTGGCAGAACTCACCTAGCTTGTTTAAACTTATAGAAAAGCTGCAGTCTCAGACACAACAAAGTCAGTTATTATTATGTGTGAAAGTATCTGTGCAAGAAGAAAAATCCCGAAAGACTGAAACATAGCATCAGACTTCTCTTGCACATTCGAGAACCTACAGAGATCTTATGAAAGTGGTGTCACCCACAAAATTTTAAGTTACGTGGACAGACAAGACATACAGTAGGTAATGTACTTCTGTACACCACTTCAACTGAAACAACAGGATTTGTAGGAAGGCCAGAACTCTGTATGTTGTGATAGTCCAGTTAGATGACAGCAGACAATTTGGGCTGGTTGTTTTTACGTTGACAGTTCACACTACATTAAAATCACCATTCTAAGATGCATGTGAATACACAGAGGGATTTAAGCTTATCTCTTCTGCAATTTCTTAGTTAGAAATGTACGAACATTATGCTTTCTGAAAATTCAGGCAGTTTCTGTTTCAGTGTAGCTTAACAACTATTCTAAGTCATAGTTTAGCTATGCTGCAGTTGGAATTGTCTGAAATACAACTGTACTTGTCTTTCTACAACTTATTTTTCTAAAAATTTGTTTTTAAGCACTGGTAATGATTTTTTTTTTTAAGAGGAAATTGAGTCTGTGATCATGCCACCAAGAGAGAAATTTTAAAGATCACACTATCTCTTCCCTCCCCATATTAAAAAAAAAAAAAGTAAGTAAATATGGAAGCCAATAAGAGCCAGAACCCTAAAGACTTCTGCAAGTGTGGCTATTTTAATCTTTCTTGGCAAGCACATAAAGGGGAAAAAAATGGCAAAATTTTTCCTCACTTAATACTAAGTGCCTTCCACATGAATTGCTGCCCCCATAGCTTGGAGAAGTAGTCAGATGGAATTTTATCACTTCTCCTGAAAAATATTTACTTTATGTTGGAGTACTTTGCCATGTGTTCAAATCTTGAGTTTTTCAAAAGGTTTTAAATAAACTTGGAGTATCACTACATGCTTATCTAAAGATAAGAAATAAAAAATGCTTATACATGTGAGGAAACTTGTGTTATTGCCACTAAAAGCATTACTACTAGATCAGCTAGTTTTCAAAATTGTCTTCACTACTGTGTGGTTTGCCTTAAGTATGGTAAAGTTTTTGTTTTGATTGCTGACCTGTTGGGAAACTAGGTTACAGAGAGTGAAGAGCGGTGATAGTTTCTTTGAAAATTATACTTAATCTACCTGAAAAGCTAGAGGCGTGAAAACTTTAGAATCTGGTTTTAAACATGTGACAAGAAGGGGTTAAACAGGGACAGTGACAGATCATGTGCTACCAGGAGCAAGGCATTATACTTGCTCTGAACTCTTACCTCTCTTACTCCCAATGGCACAACCAGAAGTTATGTAACACTAAGTTAGTGAATACTTCATATTTTCCACATAGCAATCAAAGGAAAACTGGAACAACTCTGATAGACATCTAAAGGGGAAGCTGGAAGCTTTGATATAAATGAAAAAAAAAAAAAAAAGGCTTTTTCCATTACTACTAATCAACGTGCCAACATTTGATCCTTTTTAAGTACTGAACTTTCATGGAAGATACTTAAGTCTTACAAGTCCACAGCAAAAGAAAACATCATCTACTAAAGATGAAAGCAGTAGCTAAGCAGCTTCATTCAAAGTATACATAGTGCCATGAAAAAAACTAGTTTCAGAACACTAAAAAAGATTAAATTGTAGCAATGGATATAAACATTTTATACAAGTTTAAAAACAGATAGCAGTAAGCTAACTGTTGATTTCTTTGTTCTGACAAATCTTGAAAGATACATAAAGTTGTAAATGCTACTTTGAGATAGAGATTTAATAGAAATATCTTTGAAAGGAAACTGAAGTTTATACAACTGGTCAAAATTATAAGTGATCTAAGGTTGTGGGAGGAAAAGGAGAAGAGTAGGCGTTTGTAATACTTGCCTATTACAAGCTGATGTACATACGTTTATGCCAAAGTATGCCTCAGGCTAGAATCCCTGGGTTAAACTTGATTCTTCTGGCAACTGCAGCCCTGATTCTCCCATCTCGTCCTGTTCACATAGGACTTTCCTGTCTGGGACCTCTTGCAGTGTAAAATCCCTCCCTCCATCCGTCCCACAAGAACAGCAATCATCACTGGTTTTATCAAGTGTATGGATTCCTGGAAACAAATGAGGTTCTGCTGGCCAACTTTAATGATCTGTCTGTGTCCCTCGAAGTTACTCAGTGTGCTTGTAGCATGTTAAGTTTGAGTGATGATGTTAAACAGTATTTCACACCATAAATGATATCATATGGACTTTCAATTGTCCTTTTATACTAATCTTTTCCAAATTACACAGTACGCAATGTACACTAAGGGCTACACATATGCCAAATCTCCACTTTAAGAGTTCAGCTGTCTATATTGCTGCTGCTCTGGAAAAATACTGTAACAGTATTGCAAGAAAGCGCGCTGCATAGCTTTTTCTAAGTCACTGGGACTAACAAACAGAAAACTTAGTTGAAAAGCAGGTATAAAAGATAAAACTTCTGAAGTTACCCATCATGCTGTAACAGCTGGTACTTCTTAGTTCTGATGAAACCTGACTAAAGCTTCAGGCTTTATGCCTCCACAGCAGGGGTCAAATGTTTCAACGTGCAGCACACTAAATTTAAAGTACTAGTAACCATCTGAAGAAACCAGTATCTGGTCAAAAGTTTTAACAATAAAAGCATGTGTTTGTCAAAGCAAGCGAACAACTATTGTAGGCACTGTGTTTGTCAACAAAACCTAAGATTTATATACACATAAAAGTGCAGCAAAATATGTTGTGTGTCGCTGTTCTCCAAGGTAAGCAAAGTACAGGGCCATGTACAGCAAGACAAATAGCCAGGACTTTACTCCAAGACAGTATATGAAGAGGGTTACGTATATTTTCACCAACCTTTTATCAACTTGGAACTGAGTGAAACTGAATCGTTATGGCTTCAGTGGTGCCTACAAACATCCTTTGCACTGAAATAAGTACTACCCTCAGAAACAATTTGCCTTGCAGAGGCCAAAGACATCACTGCTGATAGGTCTGTATCATTTGCTTAGCACTAGTTTGTGATGAGATCTTTCTCCTCCCATTTTTAAGGCTTTATGATAGTATGGGGAAAGATGAAAGCATCATTATCTCCTGGTATCAAGGCAGAAGCCCTTGGAAGCCCTTACTCCTCAGAAGTGGGAGTGAGGCAGACTACACAGCCAGTCCCTTATTATTCGCCAGAATTCCAGCCACTGGCACCTGAGCTGCCCCATTCTGTTCATCACTGCTGTTGCAGAACGCAGTTCTGGATCTCACATATAAAATGTACACAGCAAAACATCTGGGCCAAAAATGTGCTAAGAGCTTACTGGTTATGTGAATGACCAAGAAAAAGGCACAGAACGGTAAGTGCTCCTCTAGTGAGCAGGAAGAAAGAGTTTCTAGATTATCTTTTTTTTAATTATACAACCAAGTTAAAACTTCCTGGTTAAAATTCTATGGTGTTGTAAATAGATTATTGTACATATCTAATCTTCAGCTTTAGAGGTGAGGGAGACTGACAAGGACATTATCAGTATTTTTCTGCAGAACAGTTCTGTCTGCCAGCAGAGTGGTTATTTAATCACAGAATAAATAAATAGCATACCCTTAAAGTTGAGACAGAGAACCTAAGACAGTGGGAAAACACAAGGGTTTGATTTTTACTGAAAGTAGGTGAGAAGGAGGAGTGACAGGGTACCAAGGTTACTGTCAAGTGGAACTTCTTGCCATTTCAGCTTTCATCATAAGTACAAATTAAAATTCCCTGCTAATCTCATGTACGTTGACCAGGACTGCATGCAAAAGCAAATGTCAGATGAGACGTGTTTGTGTACGAGAAACCCAAAGGTAAAGGGAATTTAAAAATCCAGATGAAAACCTAAGGAAAGGACCTCAAAAACTGAAAGCCACCATTAAGTATGCGCTGGTATTTGAACATATAATTTTTTTCTGTCATAAAGGACTGTTGTACAGAAAGGCAGAGAACACACTCTGTTAAGGTCAATATTCAAAGAACTCACTATATCCCACTACACTACTTAGCACAAAAATTTTACAGCTGTATCCATTTGGCTTAATATTCAACAGTATTTTTTTTGTTATGCATAGCATAATTGATAACCTGCCAACATCTCACTGTTTTCTCTGTAAATCAAAACTTAGGCTACAACCTTTAAAGGACGGATGGATAAGCATTAATCCAAAATTCCTGGCACTCCTCCCATTGGCGCCAGTTGAAATTCTGAAGAACAAGCCATGCCTCAAAGTTTCCAAGTCATCTTACAAGTAAGATACCTGTAGTCATGCATGGCATTTGTTGCCAGATCAGCAAGCTGGAAGAACTAAGAGTTCTACTCCCTGGCTGTCCAGTACGATTCTGTGACAGCCTGCAAACTATTCAAGAAGCAAATGATACCATCTCTTCCCTCAGAGTGCACCAGCACCTTGGATGTACGCCTGCCCTTGGACTGAATACTGGTTCCCTCTCATTTTCTGCAGCTGTACTACTGCAAATCCCTTGCCCCCCCTTTCAAATCCGTTCTCGCAGTTTTTCTCATATTTCTTGTTCATCATTTCTTGTCAGTCACAGTTTTCTGGCTTAGAACTCCCGTTCTCCTTAGTCATCAGCTTCCACTTCAACTGTAGCACCTTCTGGTCTTGCCACTATACATTATACTTCTTGATATCGAGTCCCTTCGTACTGTATCTTTACTCTGTAGATTGCTGAACAGTTTAAATTTTTTCGCAGAACATTATTTCAGCAATAGTCACTGCATATTATTTGAAGCCATTGCTGTTTTCATTTGAAAAAATCACTGGGATATGAAGTTTTTTCTCGGCTAAGACACCGTTGATCCACTCTGATGCACAAAAGCCTGTTATTCCCCAAGGAGAACAGATTCTCCTTGCTTTGAAACTTGCCCCTAGTATAGCTCTGATATGACACAGCGAATCTGGGTATGGTCCGACATCACTCGGCGTGATGTCTTCTGAAACAGCGTGGAGTGCCGTGCTGAAAACGTGGGTAACCTGCTGTGCTGACAGACTTCAGTGACATCTATTTGCTCTTCTTCTGTGGGGGGTAAAAAAATAAAATCTAACAGAACAATCTGCTGCATAAACAGCAACCCCCCCCAAAATCTATAAATAATCTAGTTTTCCTAGTGCTAACCCAATAATTATCTCCTGTAATGACTTCTACTATAACTTTGGTGGAACAGTAGTTCTCAAAGGCTAGGTGGAGCCTGCAAACAGAAACACTAACATCAATGATCCCTGTATCATTCCAAGAATACTTTTCTGATCTATTGCTGCTACAGCAATCCAGAAAATTATAGATTCTTTCAAGTTCAGTTATTTCTCTTCCCAATAGAACAGCTTTTAAAATATGTCATGTCACAAGCAAACTCTATTGTGACTCTGTAGCCTTTCCCCAAGGCCAGCTGTGTTGACAAGTCTTCCAACTTCACCTTCCAAACAGGACCACAAAATCTCATTATTCAGTCAAGAGTGCTTCTCCACACCTTTTTTTTCTTCTCTTCAACCCCTCTTCACACACCAAAAGCAGGAATTATGTTTTACAGCAGCAAGCACCTAACTAGTAACACAAACGTACCTCTCAAAAAAAGTTAGCTTAAAGGAAAACTGAAGTCCGTTGATGCAAGCTTTGCTAAATGGTACTCAAAGTGCCCATTCCCTCTGCCTCTCCAGCAAAGGCACCGTCCACGTTGTGCTTTCTCAGCACTTGTTTCAAAGGTCAGCCTCAAGACTCTGCTGCTTTCACGCCTCTTTTGCCCCCACCCAATAAGCTCAGCCACTTGACTGCTCGCTGCCGCTTGCAATCCCCGGCATAGGCTTGAATGAAAAACAACCCAGATGATGTGGCAGGAGCCCAGGTAATGGGCATGTCCCAGTTAATGGCACTCGCTGCTACCCACCAGCAGCTCTGACCCTGTATCGTTGCCTGTCAGCCTGCTCTGATTTAATTCTATGAACTTCACACTAGCTGAACAGGCTAACTGAGGTGCCTGCGGTAAGTATTCATAAGGAAAACACAGATTTCTCTCAAGAATATTCTTGCCGCCACTGCAGCCTTGCACAAAATGATTCAACTTGTATTTTTTGTAATTTAGGTGGAAGATGTGATTTCTTGAGAAGTTCCTTAGCTTCTACTGGATAGCAAAGTCTGCCTAGATTTATCTTTCATACAGGTAGTAGATCCAGTCTCTGAATTCACACACAGCATGCTTTTCTGGTTGAGGTAATCTTACCCATATCCAGTTTTCTTAGCAGAAGCACAAGAAACACAGATTTCATGCCCTAAGCTTTAGAAGATCTTGCCTATCAGCTGCTTCACACTATTGTTTTGCTTTACCACCACCAAAAAAAAATAATTGGAAGAATGCATTCAGCACAAAGAATGCAACGAAACATAATCTGCTTCTGCTGCTCCCTGCCCTCCATCTCACCCCCTCCCTTCCCAGGTATATTGCTGACTGGTTAAAGTTCAGTAGGTGATGCACAATGTCGATTATATTCCAGGAATCATCCAAAAATATTTTGGATATGTCCCCCCGGCAAGTTGTGCTTTAACCACATGAAAAGAGTTATAAGAAAAATACAATCTACAGTTCATGTGATAGTTAAAAAAAAAAGTGATGACCATGAACATGTTAGAAAATATTTACTTGATGTTGTAATAATATCCCTATCTAAAGGCCTACATTGAAATTTACAAGATTACTGAAGAAAGTCTAAGGAAAACTAAGAGGAGTATTTGAAATTTACATAGCTCCTGTAGACAGTTCTACATAAATCATAAAATCTGCATAGCAGACAGCTGGACAGATATTTTTGTAAAAAACCTCTCATGATTATACAAACTTTTAGCTCAGCTCTTTGTCTAATGAAAAAATAGTTTAAGTTATGTAGAAATCAAGGCATAAGCTTTCTATACTAAGGTTTATAATGAGTACAAAAGAAAGTACTACTGTTAAAGTAGGAAAGAGTAAAACTCTTAAGCGGTTCTGATTAACGACTAGTAACTTCTAAACCAACGCTTTTCAACTATTAAGCATGAGCAGAAAGAACAGTTAGCACTGCTAGGGGTGGGTAGGGGCTGCACATATATACTGTACTGGAAACTCAGGATACCACAAGGTAATCTGTAGTCTCGTTACGCTGCACACCTGAATTCATTGCAGGTTTGAAATGCACAGGCAGCAACATGTAGGCAATACTGTATTGCAAATGGTGTGAGAGAGAGGTCCCAACCCTCAATTAAAGGTTCCATGTCGAACAAAATGCTCAGGTGCCTTGACTGAACTCTGTTCGTTATTTTTTTGTTCTAATTATTTTCTATCCATTCAAAGGCCAGTTCTTTAACAAAAAAAAGCTGTGACATTAAACATTAAAGATAATTTTATTAAAAACTGCTAGATTCTTCCAAATGGAAGTACCATTCCGTATCACAAAGTTTTTCGTACCATCCTTTATTAACGATAAAGGATGCTATCAAGACAGACCAAGTGAAAAAAGCAACAGTCTTATTTTCTTAAAAAGTTACTTTTACTTTTTGCTTTTATTGGGGCATGGTTAATACAGCGATGTCAGTAAGATAAGGTACAGCTTCTTGCAAAAACAAGCAAAGAACATTTAGTCTTGGAACACTAGATACGTGTCTGAACTATATACATGGTTCATTGGCTTAACACCATTGACATTCAGATACGATATATAATGTAACTTCAAACCGATCCCACGTAGCGTTACGAAGTTAACCAAAGCGGTGGCAGCTCAGGCCGGTCAGGCGGTGGGAATCTCAACAGGAGCTGCAGTGCGGGTCCTGTTCCAGCGCATCCTTCTGTTTGGTGTGTGCTGGCCTGAGCTCTGACTCGTGCTTCGTCCACTCTCTGCACTGAAGGGGAATGTTCTGGTGGGGCCCATGCTAGCAGCAGGTAAGAGCTGGCTTTCCCATGAACATCTGAATATAGCTAAATCCCTTCCCAAATGCATGTGCCTGTTATGCCTTAACTTTTGCGGGGAAGGCTTCTAGCACTTAAGTCAATTGATCAGGGACAACAGAAAAATACTTTTGAATTAAATTACTCTTATTTGAGCAAAACCAGGAATACTAAGATAATGCTCTCTTACGTAAACACGAGGCTGTAGCAGTGGAAATATAAACAGGAAAGCAATATAACAGGAAAACTTTATTAGCAGGAAAGCAAAGTAACATTTTTATAGTAGTAACATCCAGTTTTACTCTGGGAAGGGTCACGGTCCAAACATGCAAAGCAGGGTAGGTAGGATGATTTGTTTAGAATCAATCTATAATTCAGCCAGCTAGGACTTGCAGTAGATCAGAACCCACCTTCATGAAAGCATTTCAGAACAGCAAAGAACTGCAGAAATATTTAGGTTTTGCCCAAATCTAGGAAAAGACCTGGTGTTTCAAGTCCCAAAGGCTGTATGTACAAGCCACATACAGTTTCACTTCACTATACTCTTAAGGATTACTCTATAATCCAAAGGATGTCTGACTAAATAAAGTCCCAAAGAAAAATCCTGTTTAGACCCTGGAAGACCAGATCAACACTTGGAAGGGAAGCAGTAAAGGCACTGAATGGTTAAAGTCCAGTTTCCAGGAGCGAGTGAGGATCAGTGACCAGAGCAAGTTCAGGCTCCCAAGGCTTACAGCTCGCCTGGCCTAGCTGCTGGGACTGGGTAAGGAGGTTTGGTGAGAGTCCAAACAGGGCACTGGACCACAGCTGTGACAGCAGCACTTCACGCCTCGCTGCAATGGTCTCCTCTTACTGCCAGCTCCTCCAGCGTGACTTATGCCTTCAAGTCTTTATAATTCATACATCCAGATTCATACCTGCTTCAGGTAAGGGACTGTTTTATATGAGCAACAAGTAGTTTAATTGCCTCCCCTCCTAATACTTACTAAATTCTGCACTAGTTTGTGGGGGGTAGTGGGGTGGGGTCCTTGTTGAGGAGTTGTTTGGTTGTGTTTTTTTAAGAAAAAGAAACACAAGACAAACAAAGAACCACCCACCTGAAGAAAGTAAAAATTGCTTTTGAGAAAAACACTGTAATTCAATCCCACTAAACAGAAACAACATAAGTTACTCTGAGGCATTACTGCAAAATCAAAATATTTACCCAAAAGAGAGCATTTGCTGCTGAATATAGCTATACAAGTTAACAGTTGTTTAGAATCAGATACTTACAGAAAGCATTTTTAAGCAAGAGTCCCTCTTAAAGAAAAAAAGAAGGATTTTCACATGATCTCACTTAGAAAAAATCTGTTTCAAATTGCCCTACGTGTCCTGGCCTCAAGCCCATTTTTACTGAAGGCCTTTCCTGTACAGTTCCATAGGGGATGGGAATCTCTACAAAGTTTGCCTTAAAAGGATGTGTCAGATGCACAGCGTATACGGTGTTATGTAGCTACAGAAGTTAACAATTCTGAGTACAAAGAAGTTTCTATCCTTTATTCTTCAAGGCAAATTATAAATTATTTGGAGGCAAGAAAGCACCTCCAAATTCATACAAAAAAAGCTGAGGTAAAAAAAAAATCACTGATGTGCCATTATCACAAAACAATGCATGCATGCATGCATCCATCTGTCTGTCTTTTAAGGGCATTGACTCAGCAACAGGAATATAATAGGTATTTTTATCTAAATTTTAAATCGAATCAAACTCTGAAACCACAGCAAAAGCACATTCATTTGTACATTTTAAACAAGCAAGCATTACTGTAATACAAATTGATTTTTTTCTTTTCTGAGACTACTAATCCCATTTAATTGTCACGACTGTCAAACTGCTTGCTTCAGAGGTGTTCTGGCCATAGGAGGTATACTCTGAGCTTGCATGTAAAGGATGCAAGACTTGATAGTTACCCCACATCCTTAAACATTAACCTCAGCAGGTTTATCTATGTTTATCTATCACCAGAAAAAGTTTTACTAAACATTTATCAATCCACGAGAAACAAGGTCACTATAATACATTTTGTAAATTCTCAGAAAGTACTTTAAATTTGGAAGTGCAGACACAGTGTGCTTTCTAAGGTTAAACATAACAGAAGTTAACAGAAGTTTACTGCAAACATCCTCACTCTTAATCTACTTAGGCACCACGCTTTGCTGGTAGCAGCGCTGGCAGTTTCTGTCCGTGCTGTCCTCACACGTGCACAGGAGCAGACTGTCCAGTGCTCCACCTCTGCTTTGATGTTCATAAGGCAGCAGTAGCTAATCCTGGCTTTGCCATGCCATTCATCACCTTCCTTCTAGAAAAAGTGGTGTAAGCCAGGAGACAGAACTGGAAATTAAATCCCTCGCACAGGGCTTAACACGGGGTAGTGATATATGTCTCGCAGTTCAAAAACGGCTGTGTACTGTTCCAAGTGACAGTTTTGAGACACATGAGAATTCCAAAAGACAACTGCCAACTTGGCAATGACATATCAAGGTTTACTGGGGATTTAGACCATTAAGAAAAAGAAGTTAACTCCTGTGTCAGTGGTTTACAGCAACAACTGTTGGGTGTCACTAGGGCAGCCGCTTTCACAGGTCTGTTTCAATTCACCTACTTGGGGACTACTGACCAGTGAAACTGGATACAGGGTATGTCTACCTGGCGGGGTTGTGCAAGGGCTCCTGAAGGCAATTCTCCTTGTCCATGGGCTTGGGCAAGCTTGGCTGAAACACAGGAGGCTTTAAGCAGATGGCTGAAGCGCTAACATCCAAGCTGCTGGCAAAGGAAGTGTTTCTAGGGCAAATTACTTGCTTCTGCTTATCATAAAAAGAGATTTATCATAGGTATGAACAGTCAACTCAATGCTATATGTTTCACCACCATCAGTTTGTACCTGTTAGTAGGTGTACTTATTACTGCTGTAGTATTAATACTTCTACTGAAGTAGCCACAGAATTGGAAACCTACACCTGATACAGACGTGTCCTGAAATAGTAACAGTGAAGGAGGAAAATGGATTAGACACGTGAGGTAGAGCAGACATACTGAGGTAGACAGTAAAGGATGAAGATGAATGGACACAATGCAGTTAAGGTTCTCCACTACTGGAATATCTTTCTCAAAAACAAAACCTAACCAAAACACGTAGCTATTGATTAAGGCTACTGCATTAATACCACATCTCAATGAATACAAGAACCCTTCACACAGGAATTTACGCCAGGAGAATACAAATTAATAGTTTACTACAGCTTAATAAAGCTAGTGTTTCACTAGGTTTCTTTAAAAAGAATCCTCTGCAAAATTTCCAGCAAAAGGCTGAACTCCATTTTCTGCAATCAAGGTAGCAAACACATGCTCAGAAGCCCAAGAGCCTTCTGCCCAGAAAACAAACACTGCATGATTTCGAAGTGGCGGGAAGCATGCAGCAGGTCCATGTTCTAGGAAGCGTTGTTGAACCCAAGTTACTGAAAATGTAAGTTTGCGTTGTTTATATCGCTAATGTGTTTTAAGAGATAACATGTAGTTATTGTGCCAAACACTGAATAATTGTAAGTTTAGCTATGGAGTTATTCCACTGTCGTATTTATGTTTTGTAGACAACTTTGCTATGACTCAGTTGTCAAAACTGTACCATGAAGTACTATTCTCTTAAACTGAATGCATTCTGTGCATCTGGTTGATAGATTCCATAACTAAACCTATAGCAGAAGTTTTCACTCAGCAATTCATTCACCTATGTGTATTACAATCATAAAGGAAGTTTGAAAACTGCTATTAAAAAAACCCAAAACACACCAGGATGCTTGAAGATTAACATACTGAGAGCCTTCTGGAAGACAATAAATATAAAAGACAAAGTTATTATGTTGTTCATTTGAACTGCAGATCTGTTACTAAAGCCTGGATCCAGCTGGAAAAAAATTCACAGTTATTTGGAAAAAAAATACAGAAATTGGACACAAAAAGAAAAGTTTCAGTGCTATGCACATGGAAACTGGTATTTAGCTAGTAAATGACTTGGCTGTGATCAACTATCAGAAACCATTAATTGGAGCAAACTGAGGTTTAATGCTTGATTTTGTAAAATCCTTCTGCTATTTCCTCTGGAATTCCCTTTGTAAAATCTCAGTGTGTATTTCCCTTTAACAATATCTCTGACAGCACCAAAATACAGGATTTTTAATTTATTCTCCATCAACAAACCGAAGATTTGTATAATGGAAAAGGTTAAGCAAGCTGATTTTATTTTAAACTAAACACTGAATTTAATTCAAAACTTGGAAATTAAAGATACCATTTCTTTAAAAGCTATATATATCTACGTACAAGAGAATGGGAATGCAGAGATCCTATGCTGCCAGTTATTATTACAGAAGATATCCACCTGTGCTCTCAAAGTCTGTTTTCATTGCCTTTATCCAACACAATCTCTATTTTTATTACATCATTTCAGACAACATTAACAGAAATACACTTTATTAGCAGCAAGGATTCTTACCTAAGGTTCATAAAATTCAATGAGCAAACCTACAAGTTTGCTAAAGGAAACCAGCCTACAGGGAGTACAGAAGGGTAAAACAAGTATAGAGTAGGAACAGCTACATTTTAAGAAGGAAAAAGGTATTATTACTGTTCTGAAAGGAAGGGTGAGAAAGAGGAACGAGAGGCCCTAATAGTCTGACAACAGGCAGCCAAAACTTCATCTAGCTATTAAATCACTAATTAAAAATTCTGAAAGTTAATTATTTGAATCTGGTTCCCAGTTAAGAATACTCATAGAAGAGTAATTTCTGGACAAAGCAATTAACTCTGTTTATTTGGCCTGTAGCAAGTGAAAGACAGCACAATAATTTTCTCCTCGGCAGTTTCAGGAGGAACACAATCATCATACCTAGGACTGGTTAGCGTTACTCACAGAGACTTCAATTCTTCATCAATCCCTATTTGCCCTCGAGAAGGAAAGCAGGAAGTACTGCTGCCCTCCTGCACGCTTGCAAAATAGGAGATATTTTGTTTACAGGCTTCATTTGTCTAACAGCCTCCAGTTTGGAAAGTTTGTTTCCCTTGCTTTCCCATGTCGCTACCACTTCGCTTTCAGGGTGCCAGCTGCAAGGACAGACTAGCCTCAGTTACTCTGCTGTCTTTAAAAAAAAGTTTGGGAAACAGTACTGGCCTGTGCCAGCTTCCCAGCAGAGGACAGCATGGAAGGAAGGTCAGAGACTAGAGTCAAGACACGAGATAGCCAAAGGCTGTGGGACCTTTAACTCCCCACACAGACCGTGTTTCCGCCGATCCTTCCTTTCGCATGAAGGTGAAACGGGCAGTTCATCAAACGTAAGAGCAGGGAGAAGATAAATGCCTGCCCAATACAAATACCATTTCCATGGGAAGGGTGGAGTCATGAGGAAGCAGCTGAATGAACTGGAACCTCTCCTCCTCCTGCCCGGCATTCCAGTTTGCTCCCACACCTTACACAGTGAGACAATAGAGCAGAAATTTCTGCTGATTTCTTACCTACCTCAGTTGTAAATAAGAGACAAATATAACATCAGTTTGTAGCTTTATCTGATTGTGTCACCATCTCAAGCTATGCTGACCTCATGTACTGCAGAAATTGCTTAAAAAGAAAATTATTTATTGCTTGTATAAGAAACTGTTCATTTCAATCAGCTTAAAGGGCTCCTCACTGAATATTTGTTTTGGATCAAATATCTTCTGTGATCTCAAGTAAACAGGGAATCAGCTTCAAAAGGATTACACTAGTTTGACTACCTACACATTTCTCACGCAGACAAGTTTCCTTACAGCTGGGAACAGTACACCAATTCCATCCTTTCTTTGCAGGAATGAGCAAAGAGAACGATAATAGAACCAGACACCTTATCCGTGTGAACTAAGGTAAGGAGCAAAACAAAAGAAGGGTGGAACCTCAACAAGGAAAAAAAAAAAGAAAGGAAAAGAAAATGAAAGGAAGGAAAAAAAAAAGCCAAAACACCAAACTAAAAGATTTTAAGCTTTGACAGAATCCTGAATATCAAAGAAGCATTTTTTTTTATAAAGCATCAGGACATGGTATATTCATCTATTCAAATACCATAGCAAACAAAAGGTCTCTCTGAACATTAATACAATGCCACATGAGAAAATAGAGAATAGAAACCAAAACCAAGAGAGTTTTCTATCCAGCACAGCTGGGCCCTCAGGCAGTGTAGCTATCAACACATCTGTTTTCTGCAGAAAAACACTGTTTGGGGATTAGCACTGAACATTTCAAACAAGGATATCTAACATTCACCATCATTCAAGCAGGGAAGTACCACAGCTGCTTACAAAAACTACACCAACGCCACATTAGAAAAAAAACAACCAACCTGTAACACAATAGTTTGCACAAAGGTCAGTGTTTTAGAAAGCATGATTAAGATCAGTACCAAAAATGATCCACCAAGAGTTGGAAACTAGATGTTGTTCTTCAGATCTTTATGAGACAGAAGGATCTGGAAAAAGGATTTTCTGATCTTTACAAAGAGACAATACTCTCGGATCCTCTAGGATTATAGAGAAACAGAAACATATCTAATGCACAGACCCATGCAAGATACTACATAGGAGGTACGCAATCTATCTGTAAGATAATTGCTTTGAAATTTGATCTCCTACAGTAAGAGCAATGTTCTCATAGTTCAAAGCTGTATCTTTTGCTGAAGTTTTTATTCTTGGTTGGTGGGGTTTCTTTGTTGTTGTTTGCTTGTTTTTTTTAAAGGAGATGAGTTAATTTGTCTGGCATATTTGAATATTTTTTTATGGCACAGCTGCACTGACATTTCCAAGGACTGCAGCAGAAGCCTGCATACAAGTAAACCGAAGCTGCCACAGAACATCCTCCCCTCTGCAGCATTTGCACTGAAGAAAGCAGACCAAGTGAGTGAAATAACAGACACCGAGCAAGATAAAGTAGAAGGGCCCTTTGCATAAGGGTGTGAGACACACCAGTTTCAAACACTCTGCTAACACACGGGCTTGGAACAGTTCCTCTCAGGAGGCCCTAAGGAAGCTGATGACAATAATAAACTGAAAGAAAGAACAAAGAACTTCTTTCCACCTTGTTCCCACAAAGGCATCACTGTTAAGCCTACGTGCTTCTGTCAGTATTTTTTAAAGTAGGAGAGTATTTACTGGCTTCCTAATTCAGATACAATAATACTCAATGTATGTTTGATTGCCTTTTTTTTTTAGATTGTAATAGTATAGGTAAAATCACTAGGTTTAGATGTTGGAAGCAATCGCTCTGGAAGACATTTGGTTACATGACGTCATCAAACTTTGCAGCAGAATCCCACAACCATCCTGAGAAAGTCAGTAAGGAAAGTCAGAGTGTATTTTATAAGGTCTACCAACATGCTAATTCAGACCTTCTACATAAATTACAATGTTTAAAGTTAACTACTTTTCCTCCCTCTTCCCCCTTCTACTCAGCCACAAGTAAAACGGGATTTGCTGAAGCCTGAAACCAGACATGTGCGTGAAGTAACCAGTTATTAAACACCACGTTTAGAATCTGAGGCTGTGAATAATGATGCAGTGCGCCAACTTATCCCTACTTGTTTACCGGTGTAACTTTTACTGCAAAGGTTTTTCTCCTCTTACCGGGTAACTGCTCGCTGCAAGGTAACGAGCCTGTGTAACAGGACGCAAACACTAGCGCTTTTTGCTCCCCGGAACACGAGAAAAAGCAAAGACAAGTCAGAGCGACTCGGCACAGCAACGCGGGGAAGGCGCCCGTCCCCCGGGCAGCGGCGGCTCGGCTGCTGTTCCGAACCAACGCACCGGTGCTGCCGCGAGCATCGGTGGGGGAGCCCCCCCCGGGCCGGGGACCCCGAGCGCGCCCCCCCCCCCCCAGCGCACGGCCGGGCGCCCCCGCGCGCCTTTGTGTGCCCCCGCCGGGCGGGGCGGGGCGGGGCCGTGCCGGGCAGACAATGCGCGGCCTGTGCGGGGCCCGCGCCGATTGGCCGCGCGCCGCCCGTGCCCATGATGTCATGCGGCTGGAATGTGCCGCGCGGGGGGCCGCGACGCGCCGCGCGCCTCATCCGCTCCGCTCGGCGCGGGCCGGCTGCGCCCTCCGCCACCGCCCGCCGCGGCACGGCGTGGGGCTCCGGCGAGAGGGGAGCGAGGCGCCCGCGGAGGCGAGCGGGACGTCCCGTGCGACGGCTGCCGGCGCGGGCAGGTGCAGCCCGGGCGGCGGCGCGGGGCGCGGCGCGAATCGCGGCTCCGCACACGGGCCCGCTCCCCGCCGCGGCGGCAAGTTTCCCGAGCGGTGCGGCGGGGGGACAGCACCGTCCCGGGGCCGGCGGCGGCTGCGTCCTTCTCGTGCCGCCACCGCGCGGGGCGGGCGCGCACCCGCACCCCCGCCGGGGCAGCCAAGCCTCGCGCCGCGCCGCGCCCCCGCCGGCCCGGTGCAGACAAAGCCCGGCCGAGCCCCGCGCCGCCGCCGCCGCCCGTACCTTGTTCTTGACCTCGGCGGAGAGCCCGTAGGAGGGCCCCTTGTTGAAGTGGGTCATGTCGGCGGTGTCCCCGCTGCCTGGGGGCGCTGGTCGCAGGCGCTGGCGGCTCCGGGCTGAGGCGACAGTCCGCCCGCGGCCGCGGAAAGTTCTAGTCCCTCCCTCACGGCCCGGCCCCGCCGCCCTCCCCGCGGCCGTGGGGCCGCCCGCGCGCCAATCGGGGCGCGGGGCTGCGGCGGCCCCTCCCGGCCCGCCTGGGGGGGGGGGGCGCGCGCGCTCGGGGGGAGGGGCGCTGGCCCCGCCCGGCCCCGCCCCGCCCCGCCCGCCGCCGGGTGCCGCCCGGGGGGTCCGGCCGGGGCGGGGCGCGGAGCGCGGCGGAGCGGGGGGAACGTCAGCGGGAAGGAATCCGCTGCCACCGAGGGCCGCCGCCGGCAGATGCCGCGGAATGCGCCGCCCCCGCGGGGAGCGGGGGTGGGTGTCTGAGTGAGGGACCGGCGGCCCCTGCCCGGCGCTGCCCGGCCGCTCCCGAGGGACCCCCGGCCCCGGCTGGCGAGCTGCCGGTGCGCGGTGGGAAGCCCCCGCCGGGCC
Organism: Falco naumanni; assembly: GCF_017639655.2. NCBI lineage: Eukaryota > Metazoa > Chordata > Aves > Falconiformes > Falconidae > Falco > Falco naumanni. The sequence continues at coordinate 15,788,286 of NC_054064.1, read as the reverse complement.
GGGATGACAGCGCCGGCAGAGCGGCTGGGGAGCGGGGAGGCCGGCGGTGGCTGTCCGCCGCGGGGCGATGCGTTCCCTCAGCCCGCCCCCGACCGTGCGTGAGCGGGGGCTCCGGCCGGCCGCCGGGGAGGGGGCCCGGGGCCGCGGCCCGAGGGGCGGCCGGCGGGAGGGGCTGGTGCGGGAGCCGCCGCCGCGCAGGCAAGCAGCGACCCTGCACTGCGTGGCGGCCGGAGCGACGTTTGAAATTCCTTCCAAAGGTTACAGAATCACGGGGAGCTTCGGCAGGTCGCCAAAAAAAGGGGCGGGCGGGGGGCGAAGTGCAGGAGCCGTGGCAGCGGGTGAAGGCGGAGCGGGGCGGCGGGCTCGCCCCGGGCTCCCCGCACCGCGCTGCGGGCACGGAGCCCCGGGGGGCGGCGCCCCGGGTTGCGGTGCGGTCACCCCTTCCCCGCAGCGGCGGGCCGCGCCGGGAGCCCCCGGGCCTGCGGGCTGTGCCACCGGCGGGGCGGCGGGGCCGGCCCCGGGAGCGCGGCGCTGGAGCCGCTGCCGAAAGCCCGTGCGGATGAGGGCTTGGCTCGCTGAGCGCCGCGCTGTAACACACAGCCCCGCGCTCCCTCGCACGGTCACCTTTCAATATAGCTAACTGGTAACTAATTCGAAAAAAAGTAATCAGGAGGTGACGTGCTGCTGGGATGCGTTGGGTGAGGAGCAGCAGTCTGTAAGCCTGCCCGTGGCCCACCTAGCCGCCTGCTCGGTGCCCCCCAGAAATAACTAACCACTCTGTGCTCCTATTTCATAGCAAAAACCCTCAGGAACGGGCGTCTGGCCCAGCTCCGGCTGCAGCCGGCGGGGCTCTGGGAGAAGCCTTGCGGTGGGACCCCGTCGGGCCGTAACCGCCCGCAGGGACTCGCGGGGCAGCCAGGAGGTTGTTCCGTGCTGTGGCTCAGCTCAGCTTAAACGGCTCCACCGCTGCACGGCCTCTAACGAGAGCAGCCAGGGCTGTTCCCAATTAAAGGAAGCAGAACTGCCTGAACTACCCATTGGGAAAAGGAAACTGTGCAAAGGCAGCAGGAAACTGAAGAATGGGGTGAGGGAAATGGCGGTTCACGTAAACATAATGAAAGTTCATTAGTTTTCAGACATTCATGTTGGGATAAACTCATCTTTCATGACCTCAGAGAACGTATGATTTAGGGCTAGATTCAATATCCTCCGAAGTCCTTGGAAATGTTTCCATTAACTTAAGTAAAGTTGGATCAGGACCTTATTTGTTAATGCTCTCAATCATTTTTGCTACAATACACAGTGGCTTGGGAAGTTTGAGACATTTACAATTGGTATGCTTTTCTCAGCTCCATAAATTACACGTTTCATCAATTTTGAAATAAAATGGTCCTGATTAGTAGCAGACAAAAATATGGCATAACGTTTTCTTGCTGGACAATCAGGTTTAAATTATCCTCAAATAAATCATTGAGGTTTTGTTTGGTGTTTTGGGTTTTGCATGGGGTTTTTTTACCTCATCTGAGCAGGACACAAATACCATTCGTTGTTTTTATGCTGATACTGAACATCGGATAAAAAAGCTACCAGTCTTTTGGGGTGATCGCTGCCATTTATTCTGTGATCAATAATATGTTCACGCCCCACAGGAAAAGGTTCTACAAGAAATGTCTGAGCATAGTTAAAACCACATTCTGTTTTGCATCACTCTGACAACACAAAGCAAATTTAAACCCATCAGTGCAGAACAAAGCAGCTGGAGCAATACTGGCCAATCTGGCTCATTATCTGTAAATCTCTTATCTTTGCCCTATTTTTCTACATTCCTTATTACTAAGGCTGTTTGTATGGAAAGAGGATTTGTACGAGAATTATTCCCCACCTGAAATCATAATCCTCCTTGTGACATTGTAATAACTTCTTCAGCAACCACATGTAATATCATAAACATGCGCTGATGACTTCAGTTGGAAACTAGGGAAAAAGAGCTCTGAAGAGACAAAGTCTGTTTTCTTGGAAACATGGACCATAATCTTACAAACATTCTTGCACATGAATTATTGTAAGCATATGTGTAGTCCTATTAAAGTCCCTGAGCCTAAATTATCCCTTGTGTAATTCCACTGTAATCTATAGAATTAATGTGGCTCAATGGAAAACTATCAAATACACATTGTGATTTCGGTGTTCCGCTCTGTGTCGGAGCCATGCTGAGCATCGATGATTGAAGATGTGTAAAGGGGTGACTGGTGAGTCCCTCAGCCGTGTCTGAGATGGATCATCGTCTCATTCCTACCCATCTGATCCTGATGAAGGGCCACGGTTTAATCAACTGGCTCAGCTGAGGAGGAGCAGGATGATTTCCCTGAAGGATAGAGGGAGTTTGTTTGGGGGAGATGAACTTCGTGCAGGAAGTTAATTTGCCAGGACTAGCTCCGAAGGGTGATATATAAGGGACGGAGGAAGGCTTTGCTGAGTGGTGGGGAGTAGGGCTCTGAACTGGGGAAGATGGTGGTATCAGCCATTGGGCTGGGTAGGAGGAGATGAAGAAAATACACCACTGGGTGGTTGTGGGTGTGATTTTGCCTGGAGCAGAGGAGTAGGTTCCTGGGTGGGTGCTATAGTGCTCAAAAGTGCAGGAGGAAACTGAAGCAGGGAGCTGAGCTGGCTTGGTGTGGGCAGGGGTGACTGGTGAGGAGTGGGTCCTGCACTGTGCTGCCATCCATGGAGCTCACTGGCCTGCAGGTAACTGATGGGGGAGCTGGCTGAACAAAGTGCTTTCCGATAACCTGGTGCTTTAAGAAAGGGGATACTCTAAGCTTTCTGAGTTACAATGATGTCCTTTTCTAAGCATCAGGGGAGCAAAAAATACTAATGAGTGAGTACTGACCCGGTGAGGCAAGGAGAAGGTTGTACTGCTTGCTTCCCCTTCAATGTGCTTCAGCTAAGAGGTGAGGAGGTAACTAAGCTCTTCTACCATTCCTTTGAACTTGGAGGAATCCTTGCCAGGCTGTCCTGTCCCACATCAGTGTGTTAACTAGTCCTGGTGTTATGAAACGGCCTGTCCCAGAGCGCTAGCGACACTAACACTCAGTAGTGTTTTAGCCTAATTCACTTCTGTGACTAAAGTTATTAAAACAGTAGGATAAATATACTTTGTGACTCTAGTAAGACTTACATCTTCCTGCTGGTTGATGCCTGATTAGACCAAACATTAGTACAACATGCAGAAGCATTGAAGAAAGTGCCAAATAACAACTACAGAAGAGCCAACGGTGAGCCTTAGCAGTACCCAAAACTGTCCTTCGTCTTTCATTAGCGTTCTTTTTCAAAATGATCAGTTCCTAGGTGAGCTTGTACAGCATCTGTTCATATGTTACCTCACTACTAATGCCTACTTTAAAACATTGCTGTGCTTATACTGCTAATTATTTTGGAAGATTTTGGGGGTATGCAGTACTGCCCTCAGTACTTTAATTAAACATGCCATGCTGGATGTGTACTGCATTGCTTCGCAACTACTTTAACAGACTATTCTGATCCCATGAGAGATCCTCCTGCCTTGTAGAACGATTATGGGCGCTATGAGGTGTTTGTAGCCCACTCCTCTTTCCCCTGTACCAGACTACAGAAGACAATGTTTTCTTGGCAGTCATTATTTCTACCTAAAAGGCTGGCTTATAAGTGTCTTAAAATCAACATCTGGAAAAACTGAGTACACGGATTTCTTAAAAACACTACAAACTGAATCATGGGGCCAAATTCAACCTTGATGGAATTATTATCTGATATCCGTGTTTTCCCTATATTGCTTGAGTAAATTCCCTTATATGGAATTGTCTTCAGAGATGCACAATGCCAAAATGCTCAGAGAATTGCATAGGACCAAATCTAAAATACTGCAGTAGGAAAAAAAAAAAAAAAAAAGAAATTTAAACCCAGACTTTTCTTGAAAGGGGGTAGTGGTGGAAATCCCTGATATGAGAAGGGTTTTTAAGCATCAGACCTGGCATTTATAAGACTGGGAGCCAGATTCTTATTTTTGGGAAAGACCTCCCATTGTGTCTAATTTTTAAGGACATAGATGTTACTTACATTCATGATAAAGTAACTTGCTGAAGTGAAAGACTTATCTACATGTTTGTATTTGAAGAGATTAAGCTTTATTTAAAACAAAACAGTACATTCAGATTGTTAAAATAACTAAATGCTTGCTTCTTAATCTGTCACTTTTTCATTGATTCTATCGCTGATGTCTTCTTCTGTCCTCCACCCTCTTATGAAGATAGAGGGGGGTTGTTATCCGGTGGTGCTAGCTTATGGTAAATAAGATTACGACAGATTTTGTGCTTGTTTATTTTTTTTTAAGATTCATGACCTTCCCTTAAAATATGATAGTTGCATTTTTATCAGTGGGGGTATAGCTAGAGAATAGTCGAATGCCAAAGCATGTTCCTGGATAGAGCTAATATAAAAGAAAAAGACTAAAACTATAACTTACCTGCAACCTGACTAGTGTTGGGGGGGGACCCTGTGCTGTCCTGTGCCCCTCCCTGCCTGCCCCCTGACTGGCTGAAAGGCTTGCTGCTCATAGTGGTTTTTGACTGCTAAAACCAGTACACAAGCAGAAGGCAACAAAGGATTTTGGATTACTTGCTGTGCAGTCAGAATGCCTGACATTAAATTATTTTCTTCCTCAAGCATCATAACTGCGAATAAGTTCATTGGCTTGCAGCAGGTAGGTCAGAGAGTCGTTTCCCCCTTCTGTTTTGCAGGCTCCACTTCTCCATCAGTAGGATCTAAAACATTTGCAGACAGTCTGTGTCACCAGCATACATGTACTGAAGTGTTTGATACTGTTTGTCAACAAGCTAAATATTAATAGCCATCAGCTTTATTTCAAAGTGATGTTTGGCTACAAAAACGATACAGCAAAACACACAAAGGAAATGCCTGCAGGGACTGTGTGCGTTACCAGAACTGCTGCTTGTGAGGGAGATGAGACTTGTGCATCTTCGCCGCCTTCTTTGTTTTATTTCAGGCTTGTAAAGAAAAAACAACAACTCCGCTTTCGTATCTCTACTTAAGGCAGACTTTGGTAGGCAAATAACTTGGCACTGTGTCTTCATGTTCCTGTTAAAGAGAACACTAGACCCCTTAAAAATGATGTCTTTTTCCCTCTTAATTATTTTGCTTCTGATGGCTCTTCTTAGAATTTCCCATCAGTTGCCCTGTTGCTCCTGAAGTTCACTGGGACACTTCCTTGGATGTCAGAGAGCTGAGCTCTGGACCGGCTGATCCGCATATGCCAGAATTTTTCCTCCCCAGTGGCAGGGAGCAGAGGACACGCATACACACACCTATTGCCAACAGACAAACTGTGTTAGAACTGTAATTATGTGGTGATGGAGAGAAATACCCAATGGTCTTCACAGTAGCCAGTGATGTTAACCTGGGAGCATGCTGCTCCAGGAGCCCAGGGAGTGCTCAAAGCCACAGGCCATCTCTGCCCCGGTGAGAAGGGGGCTGCTGGCTGAACACCTTAAAATTATCAAGACTTGATACTAAGGAAGTGTCCCAGACTTCTTAAACTCCAAGCGAATGCAAAAGTGAATGATATAACCAGTTAATTCTAATGCAGAATGACTTTGAAACCTGAAGCTTTCTTTATTTTACCCTTAAGCTTCATGAATCAGTTTTCTGCTCTATTTTGGAGAGGAATGGAATTAGAGGAAGGGAGAAAACAGTAAGTTTGTGATGCTTTGTGCTTCTGTAATTCTTGACTTTTGGCTACTGCTTTAACATCATCTACACATGTAACTTTCCGTGTATGTTTTTCAAAGAGGCAATTTCTGGCTCTCCTTGGTGTGGACAGAGGTGCTACATTTACCATTTGGCTGATGCCTGCTCAGTGTAATCTGAGATTGATTTGAACATTTTATCTCCCTCCCCAAACTTGATTTTTATGCCACTTGAGCATGTTTTCCTTGCTTTTGTTTGAATGCAGCTCTGCATAGGATCTGAACAAATGCACATCTTTCAAGGAATGCTGTGTTCAACCAGTCTTTCTCTTCATACTCCATTGTGTTTCCCAGTAATAACTTCAGAACAGAATTGATTTAAAATAATATGTAGTAAGTTTTAATGCAACTTCATGTTGCATTATTCAAACTTATTTATTTGGATACCAATTGCAAAATAATTAAAACACATTGACCTATGGATAGATCAGTTTTCTGATGGTTAAAATCTTCACACATACTTATTGAAACAAGACTATGCTTCAGCAGTGCTAGTATTTTAAAAGGCTGGTTAATTAATCCAGTAATACTTTTACCATAACGGCCAAAATCTGAAAAAAGGAACAGAAATCTTCTCCTTGCTCCCTAATTCTGTGACTTCTTCCAATTATCTAGGCAGTGTTTTCTAAGTGAGGCTAATTCTTCATCAGAAATCTTTCCCACTTCCGACATGGTATTCTTACAAGCTTAAGAAAATGCGGTGGGGTTTGCTTTTTTGTTAACTTTCCTTCATTCTCCTTCCTTGGACTCCCAAAGTAAAGCTTTACTTAGAAGTTAAGGTAATTTCAAGAGCAAAACAATACCCAGCAAGCGATATTCGGAGTGCTTTATAGGGTTATTTGGGACTGAAATGGTGCAGGGGAGAAAAGACTGCTGAGTGTTGCACATGATGAGTGACTAGCTGAGACACAGTGGCATTTAGCCAGAGGCTGGCTACCATGGTGCGGAAACTGTTACTACAATAGTTAGGATCCTGAATCTGTTTGAATAGAGAGGTTTCGAATAATCCGTGTCACTGTTAATGTACTTCAGTAGATGTCAGAGGATGTGATTCAGACTTTGGGGGGGAGAGAAGGGAATTAGGAATAGCTGATGCTCAGATAACTGAGACTGTACCAGAATACAGAATCCTGAGGTTTTTAGCCACTTTATCCCAGATCATTAATCTTGTCCATTTTATGCTCGTATTGCATCCCACAAAACTTCAGAATTTCCAAAAGATGTTGAGTGTGGGGTTGGTTTTTTTTCAGTGGGTTTTTCTGGGGGTTGGGGGTTTTTTTTGTGGTGTGTGCATGTGCTATGGAGTTTTCCCCCTCCCTCCCCTCCTCTCTCAAACTGGAACAAAGATTTAATATCTAAAGTAGTTACTTGCTTACGTTTTAATGCAAGTAGTACCTATTTAACACTCGATTGATATTAATACAATGTACTTTGTGTGTGCTAGGTGTGCTCACTCAGCAGTAAACGCAGTGTCGGGGATGGTTCTGCTCTGTACCCGCCATTCTCGCCTGTGTTCTGTTTGTATCTCCAAATGGGGGGTGTAGGGCAAAGCCAGAGCTGCAGACAAGTAGAAGGTACTGGTAAGGTTTACTTGTAAAGACAAAGGAAGATTCTAGTTACAGAGGTTAAAAACCTTAAGTAAACAGAGACAACTTTATTTTGTATCTGCATCCCGTAATGAACTTTCTTCAGAGGAAAAGCTTGGCAAATGAGCACAATATTCTAGAAATATTCATGACATCGCAGCCAGCACAGTTCAGCATTACAGACCAGCAGTACATTCAGCCTACACAGCATAAAACCTTAATTGCTTTGTGAAATATATTCTGAATCTTCAATAAACCTGAAATAACTGGGGGTTGGGTGGATGGGTGTGGGGGGGGGGGGGGGGGGGGCAAGGCAGCAGTAATAATTTCCCTCCTCTCAGAATTACCTGTTCAGTCCTTCCAAAGCGCAGCTTTACATGGAAGCAGCTCTTCCTCAGCCTTCCTGTTCTACCCCCATTCTTGTTACTCAAGGAAAAAGTTAGATGAAGATTTTCAGGAACTATCTCTAGGCTGGAGTTAAGATTAGGCTTAGAACTGCGACTGTGCTCTGAGACAACTACCTTTGCTTGTCAATGGCCAACTTCTGTCTGGAAGTGACCTAAGAGTGGAGAACCTCACACCAATAATTTTTGAAGGTATCTATTTTGTATCTAGCTACATTGCAAAATCTGATTTAGTGTATCCTTTTGCAGCCAGGTTACTTTTTAAAGGAATTATTACAAATATTAATGTAGAGCTGTTAAGGCAACAGTTAAGTGCTTGTTTACAAATATTTTTCTTTTCAGTGTGGCTATAAAAAGAACATTAACAGTGATTCCCAGCTCTCATGCTTTTTTTTTTTGCAAATGGTTGCTTGCAAAAACAATCCCTGTTTACTGCTGCTGAATAGTAATTTCTGGACTTCATCTTGGCAGTGAATGTTGGGGAGATATCCTTTAAGCCACTGAATTGGAGGTTAGAACATTCATTTTGGTGTCAGCTGACATCCTAAGCTGGATCATAAATAAAAGCAGCAGAGTTCCATTGCACTGTATAACAATAAAGCAGGAAACGCTAATTGCCAAACTACTGGCAGCTCAAAGTAGAATTTACAGTAATGCTAACTGAGCAGATCTGACTGATATTACATTACAAATATCCACTTTTTTCTTAAACCAAGTAGAGTTGGGGTTTTTTATTTTTAAGAACTCACTGTGCACCAATGCATAGAAGGGGCAGGATTATGCACAACTACTTCACTTTATGGTTGAAAATACTTCTTAAATCTCAATATAAAAAAAATAAATATTGTAACATTGTGTTATGGACTCCTTTAAAATTATCTGCTCTATAGTGCAAGGAGAACTTCAGTCTACCTATGAATATTCTCTTTCTCTCTGTCTGTCTGTCTTTCTGAAGTTTATACAAAAAACTTTTTGAGTGCCTGTATAAATCCAGTACTGTCCAGAAGGTCTTCTCATTGCATAATCATGAATACCTGATTTCTGTATTTAAAGAAAAAACCCCCAAAACAACAACAAAAAAGAAAACGCACATCTCCTCCAAAAGAAAAAAAAAAAAAAAAGCCCTCCAAACTCCAAATGAAACATTCTGAGTGGAACAGTGACAAACATCTGGTAATACTGGACTAGTGTCTGTGCTACCATTCATGAAGCATCAATTTACAATAGATCTGTTTAATAAATATAATATTTTAATTGATAAAGTACTATAAGTTGTTTGAAATATTCCTTGCAGAGACCCCTCGCTTCTCCCATTTTTGTCTGTTAGATACTACTATTGCCCCCAGTCTCTCTCTGGTTAGAGAAACATGTCAACATCTTGTTTAGCTTTGTTTCTCACGTACCAGCAAAGATAACAGAAGGTATGTGTAAAACTGATCTTATCAATCAACAAATACAGCTTTTCATAGGTATATGCATGTTTAAAGCCTATCACTGGCATAGTTAAAAGTGAAATTGCTTATTTCTTTTGCTTGCCTATTTCTGCCTGACCCATTAACTGGACTACAAAACGTGTTAAAAACTTTTTGGGTGAGAAAGTAAAAAAAGATACAAGAAATACTAAATGTGAAATTTTACACTGTGTAGAATAGTCACCTGAGTTTAAATAAGCATGTTAACAAATATTGATCTTCTTGTATCACATGTCACTCTCTCTTCTTTCTCCATTACCACTGTAGTGTGAAACAGCAATGCAGATGAAAAATGCTGTCCAAGGCTATCACAGTGAAAGCTACTGGTTTTTTTATTTAAATTCTCATGCAAAATCCTGTCCCTTATGAAGCTGCTTTTTGTAAGAGGACATCTGCCTCAATGTACTTCCTATTGATTTCAACAGTACTGGTCATGAGACGATCATTATGGTATTAAGGAGGTATGGTGATTAAAAAAAGTCAAATCCAAGTTTCAGAAGGGTCTAGGTTAAAATTGTCCCAGGAGAACAGGCTGATGCTTGGATGCAATTTGTGATAACACATTGGCTAAGCATACCGATAAGCTCATTTGGAGGTGAAAAAAGGATGGAAAAGATGGTCTCACTAGGTCTGTTTATGCTCTGTGGCCCTTTGCATAGGTAAAAGAGGATCTTTTTGCTTTACAAACTTGATTTGCTTTTGTATCTTTTAAATGGTCTATGTGCTATTTGTATACAGCAATCTTTCGTTTCAATGTATTAACTTTCATCTGTTATAACAGGATGTTTTTGCATGTGAAGAATTGTGTCAGTACAACTTCAGAATTTACTTTTGAGACTTCCACTACTGTCCCCATAAATTCTTAAAGGCTTACAAAATGTTACAGAACAGCACAACTTTACTGGAAGGGTCACTGCAGAATTGTAAGAAATTTGAATCTCTAGCTGAGAGTAGATCAGTCTGTTTAGCTTTCCGATAGGCCTGTTTAGCTTTCTTCTGGCATAACTTGGAAATAATCTTTGAAGCTGTTTTTATCAAGAGTCAACCTTCTCATGTTGTTACTTTATTACAGTCCAGCTGGCACTCCTCTTTTATCTTCCCTTCCTCCTTTTCTAAAATAAAATTAACCTGTTTTCTAACATACATGCAACATATACCCTCCATTAGAAGACAACCAGGTCAAATGAGAAGCAACTCTGAATACTCAATATTTGTCAACTAATGCATATCTAGATAAAACAATCTGGTAACTAAAACTCGTTTAGAATTTGGCTTCCAGACTAGGGCTCAGGGAAGGAATTTCTGGATGCCTTCTGTTCTCTCTTGAATCTTTGCCACTTTTGATGATGGTATTTCCATAAAGTCATATTTGTTTTATTTAAGAATACATCTTCCTTATTTTGCTTTAAATCTTTAAGATAATTAAGTTTTCCTCTTTTGGAAGTGTAGAAAAAGAGGTAATGTATTTCACTCCAAATGTCACTTGTATGTAACACAAACGTGTTTGCCTTGATGTTAATATTTAAGGGAAAGAATGAGACACAGCAAAACCTAACAATCTAAACATAAGGAATCCAGTCAGCAACATTTGAGTCTTTGGCGAGACTCTGGGAGCTGTTTTCTGTTCCATGCTGGGAGCAGGAAGAATGCAGTTTTCCCCTAGAACAATGACAGTTTGGTTGTATCCACCTACTAAAACCAAAAGATAAGAGCTACTCAAAAACAAAATGCTAGTTTACTTCAGCTCCACCATGCTTTTGGAGAGAACTAGCAGTTATTTGAGATAATCTTTTCAAGGAAAAGTCTACCTAGTTGATAACAAAACTTCCCTTATGAGGATTCAAGCCAGGAACTCTTTTCTGTGTTCCATCCCCGATGGCTGGGATGCAGCGTTTTGTTGAAGGCTTTGGTCAGAGTCAGGCTGTGATCTTTCTGTTCCTGAGCTCTCCTGAGCTGTTCTTGTTGCTTCAATTTTACAGACTTCTGGGTCTTTTCTAATCCAAGTTTTCACCTGCTAAGACTAAAAAACTGCTGAGAAGTGTCCTTAACTCAAGCTGGCATTTGAACCATTAATTGGTAAGGAAAATAGCAACAAATATAAGGAAATGGGTACTGTTCCTCTCTCAGCTGATTACCTGGATTAAAAACCACTGTATATGCCCTATTTTAACCTGTGTTTCCCAGGTTGACCAAACGGAGTAAAGAACACGCTGTTGGGGTGCACAGGCAGAGATTCTCTCAGCTTTGGTCTGCCAAAAGGCTGGCAGTGAAGCAAAGGGGGAAAAGTCTTCCCAAGTCCTTGAAAATGAGATTCCTCCACATCACACCTGGAGCGGTTTGGTTTTTCAGAACAACTTCTTGTGAAGAAATCCACCATTACCTTCAGAGCATTTACATCAGAGGTTACAAGTCCGAACAGGCAAGTGCCTTCCTTTAGCAGCACTCGTTGCCGTGCAGGTGACAGGTGGAAGAAAACCCCTGGAACTCCCCATGTTCAAAGGCAGGCGCACAGAGTTTATGAACCACAGTCTGAATGCACACCAAACCCCAAAATCCTGCCTTGGGCAGGGCTGTGAGGGAGGAACCGAGCAGCCAGAGATGCTTTCGGTGAGGTATAGATCTAGAGCAGGAGGAGGCTGGGCTACGTTCTGCTTTGCTCTGAACAGAAGCAGCATGTGAACTCAGCGCCGTTTGAGCCTTTGCTGTGTTTATGGACAAGGCAGTCTAGGAGTCTGCCTTGCTGTTCGGGCACGGATGGGGTGCATGAATGGAAGCATTCATCGCCTTTCTCTTCTCATGCTTCCCTAAGCCTCGGGGCGTTGATCCTGTGCTGTTGCCCCTTACCCAGAGCAGAGGAAGAGGCCGCCTCTGTCTTCATTCCCCTCTCCTCCAGTTCCCTTGAAAAACAGAAAGCAAAATTCAGCGCAGAGAGCACTAATCTAAAATAAACTACCATTAGTCATAATAAAGTCCATTGTATCTCCAATTTACCAAACTATCTGCAACTGTGCAGAAAGTCCTGATAAGACAGTCCTCACCCCAGGTCAAGGAAAAAAAGCCCTTGAACACATCAGATTTACTTCAGCCAGGTCATTTTCAAGGACCTGATGAGTACGTACTACACAGAGTCCTCACATAGTCTTAACCTATTAACTATTCTTTCATGTCAGACTAATCAAGGTTAAAAACCACAAAAACTTTCTGTTCTGAACTCACATGTGACCACATCAAGGGACTCTGCTTATGCTGAGGATTATTAAGCCTGTTGGACAGGTTATAACCATGATGGCTGCCTTTCCCAGAGGGCCTCACGACGTCATGACAGTAGCATAACATTTTCTGATGATTTCTAATGATTTTCTGCATAAAGCAGACTATTCCTCTAGACCCTTGTTTCCCAACAGCAGGAACCACTCTTTCTGTTCCCTACCAGAATAGCTGCTGCAACGTTTTGACATCTGATGCTGAGGCAAAGGCTGCAGAGCGTGAGTCTCCTCCTGCGGCAGCGTGAGGAGCTGTTGGTTCCACCAGAATAAGGCTGTGCAGTCTGTCGAGTGTTTCTACATCTCTTCAAGCTTTTTTCTTTGTATGTGTTTCTGTAGCCAGACACATAGCTCTGCGTGTGTACAGATGACAGATGTGTTTACATTGCTTTATAGGTGGAACAGTGTGCAGGATTACATCTTGCCAGATGAATGTGAAACACTGAAGTAGACTTTCACACACTTAGCTCCAACAAAATGCCTTTTAACAGTTGTTCCGATGTACAGAATACCACTTTCCATGACAAAATCTTAAGTGCATATTGTACTGCTGAAAGTAAGGTGCTTAAAGTAAGAAAACAGGATATAATGAAAGTCAAATTCACTGGATCAGGAAAAGAGGGAAACTCTGTTCTTTCACCTATTGCTGATAGTAACACTGGGGTTTTTTTTCTATATTTCAGAGCCTGAACCAGTTCATTTTTCCCAAGTGGCAGTTTGCTCTTCATGATGTAAATCTGCTAAGGATGTTTGCACGTAAGCTTTGAAGAAAGTACTTCTAAGTACTGTGCCTGTAGCATTGACACTGATCACCTTTTTATTTATCTTAAGCGAGCAACAATTTTCAAAAGGTGCACTACAGATTATAAGGACAGCTTTGACAAGCCTAGAGGAAAGATGATACTGGTTTAATGCTTTGGGGGTTTTGGAAGACTGCAGAGTACAAACTGTCATGAAGCCAACTTAACATAACTGTTTCCTTTATACTCTAAGGATTCACAAGGGACTTCACTGCTAGCATACAGGAAATAAAGTCTGTTGTGCTAGAACAAGACTTTGTTTCTTACAATTTAGAAAACTACACAAAGTTTCCTTACAGGAAATGTTACATTCATACAAATTCCAATATTTATTTGTAGACAAAAATTGCCATTCACATAGCAGGAAAACTAGATGAAAACAGACAGCATAGACTTAAGGCCATTATGAGGTATTGGTGAAACAGACCTGCATGACGGCAATAAATACAACTACACAAAAATGTGCTTAAATGTAGAGATATCTTTATTATTGTTTCCTTTTCCAGTACCAGCCTAATTTCTTAACAGGAATCTTTGAAAATAAATTGCTACATGAATGCATTTCTTCAGTGAGGAGCTTGCAGAGTTTATTTTAGGTAAAGCTTGTCTTCTGTTGTTACACTATTCGACCAAGATATATTGACTTGGGATATTTTTCCTTTAGATCAGGCCACTGAACGATGAAATAATCCGAAAAGTAGTACAGAATCTTTCCAGACAGGGATAAAGTTTCCACACGGCAGATGCTCTCTACATACACAATGATTGCTCTCTTCATTCCTAGAAGCCCAAGAAGAAGAGCAGATATACAGACAGGAACACATGTTCCTGGTCCATTGCACAATATCTAAAAGAGATGAAACATTTTACACAAGTAAAGCATGAGTTTTTTTCATATGGTGAAGAATTAAAAGTGCACACATTCATATAATATTACATTAAAAAAATATTTCCAAAGATATTTTATAAAACAGAAGAGGCAAGTGAATATGAAAAAAAAAAAGGGTGGCAGGGGGTGGGGTGGGGGGGGAACAGCACAAACAAAAGGAATTATTTCAAAGTAGCTGCCAAAAAAGATAATCTTTCTTTACGTGTCAAGGAAGAGGAAAAGAGCTCTGAAAGGGCACAGTTAATTTCTACGAAGGAAGAACTCCCTGACTTGTGGCTATGTAACTAAACCAGCTTTCAACCTCAGTCACAGCTTTGCGTCTCAATCATGAGATCTCTGCACAGATTAAGGCATAATAAGGCCAAAGAAGTTTAATTAGGCTTACTAAACCTGGGATCCAGTTATAAACCTCTTGAACTTTGGCTTAAGTCAGCAAAACACTGAAGAGTTCAGCAAAAATGTGCTGATGAATTAGGACCTTCATCAGAATCTAGCAGGGTACATTAGGCACTCTACTTAGGCATCAAAATTGGTTTCAGGCAAGATGTTTCTTAGTAAATTTAACTACTACCGTGGAATCAGCACTTTTCTGCACAGCTGGGGATTATATGGAAATAAAGAGTTCTTTTATAAAATCATGGCCCTATATTCTATAAACTCACATGTCTTAACTCCAAATACAGCAGTACCTGAAAGATATATTGGTGGGGGGAAAGAAAAATACTAGTTTCTGTTTCAGGGCCGTAGCAATCATTTCAGAGTGTTTCTTTCCCTGCTTTGTGGCAAGATCCCACTGATGAACTGACTAACAGCACCTTGCCTCGGTCAAAAGCAGCAGCAGTTTTGATGCTACTGAGTTCCAAACTATCACCTATACTTTCCTTTGCCTTTAAGATGATGCCAGAAATCTAGCTTGGGGATGTGATGACCGTGATGCAGGGTTTTCTTATCAGAATCAACAGAATGTAATACTGTATGCAAAATTGTTCTGATTTTATTGTTGATCTTAATTTAACTATTTATTCATGCAAGAATTACTGACTTTTTCTTAGAAGTCCCTTATAAGCAACAGGCTGTATACTGGTTTAATTTTGAAATTTTAGGTTATCAACAGCAACAAATACTTGTATAAGAAAACTGCAAAAGTGTAATTCTTTTATATTAGCAATTATTTAGCTAAAAGGCAAAGAAGCTGAACACTTCAACTTTGCATACTATATTTTTGAAATCAGAGTAATATACTATTGTTTCAAACCTGCTGAACCTGATTGCAAATAAATCCATGCTGGGACTTTAAAACATACTATACAACTTGCTGAGAAGGAAGATCTGGTTTTTATACATTTATACATGGCAAGCAAGGATATAACCACACACGCTGCCTTTTCTTATTTCAAAGAAACGTTTCCATACCTGTGAACTAAACCATGCATTTTGCCCTATTTCTTGACAAGTTTGATGAATTTGCACTGATGTTGATTGTGCTACTGGTACATGGCTACCGATATTTCAGTTAAGGCATGTTTAGGTATCTCTATTTGTAGTAACATTTGTTACTGTGGTGTAAACATACGAAACAACTTGGAGCATTCTCCTGTGTTTGCAGGCAAAACCCACCAGGGTCCCTGATACGGAATCTGGTCTGTTTCAGACCGATACATAAGAAACACGAAAACAGACCAAAAAAGTTATTTACTACCTTTTTTTTCTGTGAGCTGAGTATTCAGTCTGACTACTGATTTTAGATTCAATATTCAGCTTTAAGCAAACAGATAAAAATGTGCACCATTGCTAAACAGAAAATCCACTTTCTTTTTCCTTTAGTAGAGCTACCTAGAGTACAAATATTGTCTGATCTTCATTGCTTCCCAAGCCCTTTTTCTGTTGCATTAATCTCCCCTGTCCTTTCTTCAGTGTCTTTCATTTTGATGTTTCTCTGTGCTCTACCCAGCCCTCAGATGTCTCCTCTCTTCCCTGGTTTTCTTTGTGATCTCCGGTATTCATCTCCCTCTGCATTCCTATTCCCAGGCGCCCTTCCACCTGTCTTCCTTCTGGACTTGTACTGGCTCTGCGCTCTCGTAGACTCCCTCCACTACGTAAGCTCAATCCAGTCGTCTAAAGCAAGTAGAGAGTTTCACTTTGGTCTCTTACTTTCCGCAGTCTGACATGAAAAAATACCAGTTGCAGACATGATTTAGGTCAGGTAGGCATCCTAACATTCTCCTTAGCCCAGAAGTTGGGAACTGTAGAACAGGTTTTATAAAAAGCTGAATTATTACAATCATGGTCTTTATCAAGCCACTGTGCCATATGCTTCATCGTGCTTCCCCCCTCTATTAAACTTGGCTAGAAGCTCCAGTCTTTTTGGTATTCTTGTGTTTAGATGCACTCACAAAGGTAAATGCTAGAATGAATTCCAAACTAAAAGATCATGAAATGAAATAGTAGTAAATGGGTCTATTTGTGAATCTATGTGTAGCTTTAAAGGCCACACTGAGTTGCTGTTATTACTTTGCTGAAGTGCAAAACAGAAAAGCGATAATCAAAATTAAAATCATGATAAACTACCTTTACTATATCCAGGTTTTAATATAATGCACTCAGTTTATACCTTCTATTGCTTTCTTATAACTTGTAAGCTGCTTTTCAGATGCCTTTTGATTAACGGAAAAATACTTGCATGCGGGGAAAAAGGATCAGGAAAATTATGGACTAGGCATCTCTAAAAAAAACCATGATCGTAACTCACGTCCTCTGCTCTTTCCCCTTCCACACATATTGGTTCAAACAGGACAAAGGAGATGTGGTTCTGCAGGATCTCTGTATGCAAAATTCCCATAAAATACTCATCTGCCTATAGATGTTCTTGCTCTAAAATCCTTGAGTTTAGGAATTGTCCCCTGAAAGAGACTCTGGTACAAACCTGCTGAAGCCAACAGACAAAGAGATACCTATCTGAATTTGGGGTCGTGATCTGTAAGTCAGAACTATTAATCAATCTTTCTGATCATTAAAAATTAACCTTCAGTTAACCTTCAGTACGTGTCTGGAGACATGTTGTACCTAGGACTGGTGCAGCTGCTCATGTGTTGGAGTGGCAATTCCCCTCCAAAAATCTGGTCTGACCAGTCCTTACTTACTCCCTCTCACACTGTCAGCAGGAATGGAGACCAGTATTCCTTTTGCTTGGAATCTAACATCATACAGTCAACTTCTGAGAAAACAAGTATGCACATTACTAAGAGGAATCATTGTGGAATCTTTAAGCTAGAAATGCTGCTGTCCTGCTGCTGACAGTATTCAAAGCTGTTGATGGTGGAAAGGAACTGAATCATCTACAGCCTTCCTTAAACATGTAAGAGAAGATGAGCTGTCCTACTAGTGAATTTCAAAACATTGTTCAGAAGTAAATTTTGGAGAATGATTGATGTCTTCCACCTTGAAAAGACCAAGGCTTTTGTTTTTCCCCTCCAGCAGAATACAAACATCTCTCAGGGAATCCAGTGGCAATCATTAGTATGCTGTGGAGAAGAAGCAGGCATCTATTGGGCAAGAAGGGACCAGGGCCTCTACAAGGTCACAGGCTATTCAGGGTAAGTGTTTCCCAATATCTGTTTACTTTAGCTACAAGACTGCCTGTAGAATATTTGCATTGCACGAGGTCTCGCTGAGGATCTCTAGTTTATTTGGTTCAGCCTTGCTTGGTGAGGTTTGGAGACAATTTTTGTGTCACCTTTGTGACCTCTTGAGCTGCAACTGCCTAAGGACTTTCTTGGTCACTGGACTATCTGACTTTGCTGCCAACAAACTGTAAGGGATCATTCCAGAAGCCAGTGCTACAGGTCTCCCTACACCATTTACGTTCACCTCTAATGCAAGAAATGTCCAGCTAACTGTTATATTGGCTCACTGGCTGCCTGGCTTCACAGGCCTATAAACTAAATCCTACATACTAAAATCCTCCAGCAATTAAATGTAACTAGACTTTTAAACAGTACAATAAACTAATCAATCTGTATATTCATGGAGGTTTAAAAGTAAAGGATCAGAATACGACACTTATACTTAGCAACTCTCTTGATAAATCTAATTTCATATTAATCACTTTAATATAAAACCAGAATAGTTCTTGCCTTTCTGTTTCAGATATTTTATACAGTCGTTGAAAGAAAACAAGCTAAGCCAGCAGTCTGGCACACTGGGAACACTGGCACATGGCATCACTGCTGATAAAAGCTGCTTTAGTGTTGGTGAATGCAGCACTGTAGCAGAGTGACATTTACCAGCTAAGACACTGAAAGCATAGCTCACAGCTTCACTGGGATTAAATGTCAGGCCAGTGGTTAAAACAAATATGAGTAAAGCAGAAAGCTTGCAGTTTTTCTCATAAATATATAAATATACATTTGCTGTACATCTTTACTGAACAAGTTACAACAGTCAAAGGGAGGACAACATAAGTCCCCTTAAACTTAGAAGAAAATGGAAAACTAATGTGAGATTTGCTTTGCATAAGAAACTGTGAACACCTGCTGTTCTCCTTAATGACTTCCACAGAGATTGCCCTTTGCCACCTGGACAAGAGTAGAAAAACTGCCCAGCTTTCTGGGGCTGGGTGGACTTGTGGGAGGGAAGGCTACTTGCTCCTGCAGGATGATACACATATGTGAGCTGAAGACTGTGCTGTTTGCCAGCTATGGAGTAACCTCCTGGAGCACGTTTAGGACATTGCTCGGGCCTCCTTAGTCTTGGTAATGTTCCTTTCCCCACAGTGTTAAGTAAATGGAGATAAGGGAATAGAATCGTGGTGATAGAAAACTACTAAAAGAGGCAAAGGTGAGTGCAATGATACAGAACTGACCCAAGCTGGGCTAGCAGCATGATCTTTGTACACCCAAGCAAGTAAACAGACCTACTTTTTTAACAATGTAGGAAAAAACTCCAAACAATTAGCTATTTTCTGCTTATTGAGGAAAAGCTGTGGGCCTAAAGCAGTAATTTATTAATAATTTTTTGTGTGTGTGTTTTTGCTGGACTGCTAAAACTCAGCTTTTGTTGATAAGTACTTTGTTTCAATGGCTATTTAACAGCTGGAGACAAAAAAAAAGAAAAGCCAAGGAAATTTGAACAGCCATTCCTGATATTTTAAGGAAGGTAAGGGAAAAGGGGATTAGAAAATGACAAAATATCAAAGAGAGGAAGTGGGAAACCAGTTTGAACTATGACCAAAAAGAAGTTCACATCAGGAAGAAAAAGGAGTTTTAAAACATAGCCATATTGCCATGCTCCCTAAGAAGGGACCTGAGAACAAAGCTTGCCTGTTTGCAAATAAGACTTCATTCATAAACAAAAAAACCCCAAAACAAATCCCTTAATTCCTCTATCAAGAAAAAGGAGGAGCAGAAACCAATCTCACTTGGCTCTGATGAAAAATTTACACCATCTACAGATGTGACAAAACTCCTCAGCCAAAGGTATTTTCAGCAGAATGCTCCTTGATGTGGACAGTTTGACAGGTTTCCACCTTCCTAGGCAAAGTGAATTCTGGCGTTAGAATGAGTCTTTGAAGGTCAGAAAGGAAATGCACCAACTGGAGAAAGCAGCTAAAGGGATTGTTAGTCTATGTGTGTTATATTTTTGTTTTCATTGTGTGTTCTTAGTTGAGGACAGATACCGAAATGCTGCGTTGTTGGTAGCTGGACTTGTATAACAAAAAAATGCCAAACCAAACACACACAAAACCCCAAAACAAACACAAAAAAACCCAAACCTGAAGTGCCATAGCAAGTTACAATACATGGAAACCTTACAAAAATCAGCTTTTAAGAAATGCTAGAAATAATGGTGGACAAAAATAATAAGCCTTTCACAAAGGTATCAGGAGTAACAATAAATGCAGTTCATTAACATACAAATACAGAAAACTAAAAGGGTGTAAAAGACATGGTCTTGACTCAAAGAAAGCCTCCTTCGTGAAACTACAAATCTGACCAAAAAATAACCTGAAGGATCTTTCAGAAACAAGGGAAATGGATACAGAATGACTCCAGTGACAGGGAAACTAAGCAGTCACATTTAGTGAAAGCTGAGTAGAGGTCCTTGGACACTGAAAGGAAAACTAAAAAAACCCCACTGTACTCCTTTTTATGTCGGGGCTAGTTTTGGACTCCTGCGTTCACCAGGTAGGTGCTAGGGGTTTTGATGTTTCAGGAGTTTACTGCCTTTTATGCTTTCAGAGTGGAATAACCAATGTTTTTGTTTGTGTGTTTTTTTGTTTTGCTGGGGGGAGGTTGTTTGTTTCTGTGGCACAAGAGAATCTGCAATGAATTCATTTGTATTCTGCTATGTAAATTACAGTATCTCATGAGCTCATCAGCCCTTGCTTGTTTTTAGTATCATGTTACTGTTTTGAAAACTTCATACTAATGCCCTGTGAGGTGAAGAATCCAGCCGAACATTTTTTTCCTTCACCTGCAGAAGTACGGAGTGCTACCTGAAAAGGCAGCTGTAGTCTGGCTTCTCAGCCTCAGCTGTTCCCGTTCCTGCCCCGTGATTCACAAGGCCCAGGTTTCACCGGCTACTCAGTGTTTCCCGAACAGCCCCTGAGCCTGTGGGAAACACAACTGCAGGCATTACAGCCCTGCAGTTGTGGGACCTGCTTTCTTAATATTGGAGATGCTCTAACTGTGAAATTAAATTAACAAACCCATCAGTGAACAGATACCTCAAATTTTAACTGGAACTAGATTTACCTGATGAGCTCGTGACCAAGATGCAAGCTTGGAGAGTCAAGAAACCTGGGCTGTACTCACAGCTGTGCTGTGGACTTATCATGAGATTTGGGGCAAAGTATTTACTTTCTCTCACGTTGGTATTTCTTACTTTAACACCAGGAAAACAATAGCTTACTCCTCACAAGGGATGCATCAAAATTCCTGTATGTCCTTCTCAGTGAAGATCTCCAGGTATGGAGAGTATTGCTTTTATTAGCATGCATTTTGAGTCAGTAGCATATTCTGAGAATAAGATAAAATGTATGTGCTATTTTCTTTTGACTATAATTATTTTTTTAATACGTTCAGATATAGCAGGCCCTATTTATTAAGAATCAATTTCTGCTAGTAACTCTGACGGCAACTTTAGTTCACCTGGATGGTGAACAGAAAAACTGTTACTTTTTCTTAAATGAGATAACTGTAAAAAGTATCAAGAAATACATTGCTCCTCTACACAGAGGTACTGCAGTTATGACAGAAACAAGATCTCTTTTACGGAATATAAATTTATTTAGTAATCAGAAAAACAAGACAATTCTGAGAATTTACAACAGAAAGGGATTTATCCTTAACTCAAATACTAAGTGTGTGGGAGGGAGCGTTCTTATTAAAGCTCTTCTTGCTAGTCTAGCTCTTTAGCATGTCTGAAAATTCAAGTTTTGAACCTCAAGCAAAACTACGTTAGACTTGTTAATATTTTTTAAGGTGTTTTTTTTTTTAATAAAAAATTAGGAACCTTTTCCAACAATTCTTTATTATTGTTATTGATGGGGAGAAAGAAGAATTTCAGGTACTGTTTGAACAATATAAAGGTCATTAAGCTACCTACTACTTAAAGATCTTCTTTTTGAAGAATTAAGATCTTATCCAGTTCGCTTCCCTCCACAACCTGTACATTAAACGAGCTAAAACTTCACAGCCTATTTGCTGTTTGAACTTACCTGTGGAATGCAGGCTAGGACAAAATAATCTAGATGTGTAGTTTGATGTAAATCAGACAATCAAGTAGAACTGAATTATCCCTGGGTACACTTTTATCTTCTACTGTCTAAATCAGTTGAATCATCTGGGGTGCAAAAAGATAGCTACGGCGTTCTATAGGAACAGCTTGTGTTCAGGCTGGTCAGCAGCTATAGCTTTGTAGCATTGCCATGAAAACCTTTCTAGTCCACGTCTGTATCTTGTTGGTACGGTTCCCATTGTTGTTATACAATACACACAGTAGGTGAGATGCTCTTCAAAACAAGCAGAGGCATGTGTGGTCTTACAGGCCGATCATGGATCTTATTTATCCTGGTTAGGTAAATGCCAGCATGGGGAAGAGGGAAGTAGAAGAGAAAGGACTTAAATTAGCATACTGTGCAGTTGGGTTTCTGACATGCACTGTTTTTTCCCCTGAGTATTATTTTCATCGTAGGATGAATTATATTGGGAAGCATGACCAACCCCCTCGTTTCCATAGCTCGCACTTTATAAAAGCTTGGAGAGAGGGAGACAAAAATCCTACCTAGTGGATTTTTCTATGGGAGAAAAGGAGAGCTTCTACAAAACCACTAGGAACTAGATCTAACAACAGGATTTAATGGTAACAGCACCAGGTGTTGTCATTTCTGCCTTCTAGGCACTTAGTGGCCTGAACCAAAGTTACCAGCCCAGTGTCCTCAGGGGCAAAAGAAAAGAAAAGAAGTCCAGCTGATGTGATCTGGATCTGAACCCACATGCATAGTGAGGGAAGCTACTAGTTTCTGGATCTCAGCAGAGCTCAGGAGTTCAGCTATGCATGTGGCTATCTGACGCTGTAAAGACTTAAACAGCTCAGGTCTGTTTCTGGGTACGCCTAGGGGCTTTACTGATGAATAGGCAGATAACTGGGGCCATTAAGAACCTCAGAAGTTAGGCAATAGTTCAGTAAGGAAAGTCTGAGAATCTAGATTTGGACGCATAAAGAAACACTGCAGGCTTGGCTTTTTTTTTTTTCAGTATGAAGCTAACCTTAGGCACACTACTTAGCTGTCTCTATTTCAGGTGAAAGGTCCATCAGTGGGATTAAAAGGTCTTTGGAGTGGTAGTTTCCATCAGCATACTCCCCAGCCTAACTGCCAAATGTAAAATGAGAAACATAGAACCAATGAATGGAAAATACTAATAAATGACAGGTGTGAAAGTAGTACTAATGCCCAAGTCTGTGGGAACATTAGTGTTGGTTATTAAAACATTAAACTAACACCCAGACTGTCAGTGGGACCAACCAAACATCATGACCTCTGCCAGAGGCTTGTGTCAAGAAACAGTGGCAGCAGTGAATCTTGTGAGAAACTGTGGGAGATAGATAGAAGGCTGGTTAAAAAACTATAAGATTGCCAAGGCAGATGCAGGCTGGAGAATAAACTAAGTCCTTAACTACGTGTTCTTGTTCTAAATGTCACCTTGGCTGAGTCTGAACCTGACCAAAGTCTCTTGGTCAGAGCACCACGAGAAATACCATCTAACCGTACAGACCCTACTTAAAAATAAGGGCTTATTTCACCTCCTGATATCAAAGACTACTGCTTATTATAGCAACCTGCTTCTACTCAAAAGGAAAGGAGAAATTACATCCAAAGACTGATGAATATAATCAAACATATTACTAATAATGGCCTAAAATGAGCCTTTAATTGCAAATCTCAATGTGTGTTGCATTAGTCAAGCATTCATTTTACTAGAACTTGAAAGTGGCATTTTAAGTTAGCTAGAACTGATATTTTTATACGTATACAAACATCTTTGAGGCTATTGCCTAATCACTGCAGCTGGTATAGCAAGAATCTGCATCAAATACCTGCCTGAAATGTCTTCACAACGCAAAACTTAGAGGTGTTAGCAGTCTGTATCTGCATACCAGTGGCCTGCTTCCCAGTGGCCTGCTTCAGTGGTCACATTCAGCAAGACCGTTTACTTGAATCCATGCTTTATAACATACATGGAAGTGTGACCAGGGTGTTCCATTAGGTTCATAATGAACCTGATAGCTGACGAGTTAAGACTGACCAGTCTTTAGTATAGACTCTGCTTCAATCTAAGCTGTCAGTTCATCTTTACTGCTACTTCCATCTTCTGTCTGAAACGTGGTGTCTATAAGCATGTCTAACTGGCGGTCACAGAAAGAGCAGAGCTACAACCTAGCTCAAAACTGACTGCTTTGAATAGCTTTACATGTTTATCTGTGCTCAGCGGTGGCTGCAGGGTAGCTGTACACAGCGCACAAGGTAGAGGAGGGATAAGACTCGTATTTTCATTAACACTGAGAAGTTAAACACAAATTTTGATGGGTTAACTTTGTTTTCTTTTTAGACTATATGATTTGTGTCACTGAAGGTCTTATTCTGATGTTCTTATTCTTCCTTATTTTGACTGTTTTGATCCTAGAAGAACAATAGTACATCAGACATATTGTCAATCTGGTTCAGAAGAATTATGAATAGTGGGGAAAGATTCAGTGTACAAAAGAATGCACTAGCTAGTCTCAATACTGCATTATACAAAGTTCACTTGTTATGAAGTGAATAGAGAAAAAACGCTACCACCCAGATTTTGTAGCTTTCCACAAAGTTCTAATAAGAACAGTGATATATAAGGACAGTAACTTACTATTCGTCATAGTAATTTGTTAAAGTGCTATGAACTTAAGACATTTTAGGCAGGGCACAAAGAATGGAAAATCTTAGCTAAATGAAATAATGATCTCCTTTCATATTGCTTACTGTGTGAACACTTCTGTAACAACTCCAGAAGCTTGTAGTGAATTTAACCAGCCAGGGGAACAGGCATGTGTGATGGGATGTGCAGTCATAAAAGAATTGGTAGAGTGCTAGAAGCATAATGAGCTGTGGAGGTTTCAGGCTTCTAGAAGAAAGTTTAAAAAGGAGAGACTCATTCAATTGACCGCTGGCGGGGAGGGAGACAGCAGACCTTGTACTTGCTGTGCAAATGTAAACTTCTTACTACAGACTTCCCACGGGAAGGAGGCCCTAATGTGGAAGGACTGCTGCCTTTGCCTGATTTAACCCAGGTTTTTCCAAATAGAAGTGATCTGAAAGTATCTGCTTATTTCAGGCAGTAACAACTGCTGAGAATGTTGTCCAGAAAAGCAAAAAAAGTCTCATCCTAAGGGTCCAGGATGCACAGTCTACTAATGAATGGAGCTTTACATAGTATTTCTGCACAGTTCTAGGTGAAATTTAATGTAATTACATTAAAGGAGAGCAAATTGCTGACCCAATTACATAGCCTGTCTATGGCTGAGAACAAGGACTGGATGCAATCTCTGTACAGCTTACTGCTGTGTGGTGCACGCATATAAATTCTTTTCAGTTTTAATTTCAGCTATGCCAGAATGACCGGAATAATCACATCTGGCAAAAGGGCTGTATCACCTGAAGACCTGACTTCAGAGTTAATAAACTGGCCCAGAGACAAGGACAATAGTTCTGTAAGCAGCAAGAGAACTTAAGACTGGTTTCCTCTGAACTTGTACCTGTGGACGGACTTCAACCATATTATAGGAAGGCCATAACATTAGTTTATTCCTTCTTAGACATCAAATGATCTATGTAAGATTCAGTAATTTTCTCTGTTTTTGGGAAAAATCTCTGTGCAGCTTGTCTAATTTTCTGTAACTAAGAAGAATTTTCATCTTTCCCTAGAGAGCAGATCTTCTAACATCTCATTCTGGGTTTACGTTTCTTCTCAGCTTTTCTCTCAATGAAGGCAATAAAAGTCTCTCTTCTCTAACCAGCTGCCTGTTTTCACGGTAGGAATTTGCGGTCTTTGAAGATATGACTGTATGTTAAACCTGGCTGCAGCTGATGAATGGTTTTAAAAGCTCTTCTGGGGGAAGAAAGGTGTAGACAGTGTGTGTTGGCACAAACCTTTCTTTCCTGGAATTCAAGGCTTCTGCATAGGAAGCCTATCTAAGGTTGACACGTAAAAACTGCCCAGCATACATGCAGAACACCGACACTTGTAGTCCTATAATTTTTGGCTATAGGAACATAAACGAATCATCACTTCTGACATCTTAATTCTGTTACTTGGCTTAATATATCTAAAGGGACTTAACTTAGCAGAGTGCAGATGTTCATAACTCAGAAATGGGCCTCTTGAAGATGATCTCAAACTGAACAACTAAGCTAACTTTTACATTTCTTAAACTCTCTGGGGGCCCATTTCAAGTGTGGGTCAAGTCCCGCAAGACAGCAAAGGTCTCCTGGAAGTTGTTCAGTTCTTTCTGAACTCACTGTCTTGAGGAAGGGTTAGATGGAACCGCTTTCTCATGCAAAGTAAACTAAGAAGCTTTGCCAGAACGTCAGTGTGAGATACAAAGGGGACACAGTGCTCATGTAAATAAGCACATATAAAGTAATTCCTGTGCAGTTATATTTTCTGTTTCCCCATTACAGCTATTTTGGCTCCACAGATATGCTAGTTATGCCAACCTAAGCCTATCTGCTCCAAATCTTGCTTTTGTGCACCTAATGGTTTCAGGCTCCCTTTGTAGTACTTCTGCATTCCTTGAAAACTGCAACGTTTCTGCTTTTCTCTAGCTTTTGGGTGTCTGGAGGACTTCAGTCATTCCTTCAAACATGCACATGTTTCTGACACGCCTAAAATAGAGTGTAAGGATTTAGGAATCACTCATACATACAAATGACTTGGAAGCAATTAAAAGCTGTCTTTTCCTCCTGCAGTTAAACAAAAATAGTTGCCTAGACTGAAAATGTACAGTACCCATGAGCTCCACTGTTTAAAAATACGAAGCTCTCAGCATGATGTAATACTGTGCTTGTTTCTAAACTCGGGTGTTGATTTCCATGCCAAAAGCTGTAGATGAGTCCTGTAAATGCCAGGATTTGTCCCATCCTTTAGTTCTTTAAACTACTAAGCATTTCATTTTGCCAAGGGTATGAGGAGTTGCAATTCACTGTGAACATTTTCTTCTAAAGGTGATTAAATATTACCAGTTGCTTCACATACCACATATAATCATTTCACTGGCAATCTGAGGCATTTTAATCCCTGAATCACTATACTTTGATAAATGTTTTAAAATCTTTACAGCTCTCAGACTTACCATATTTTATAGAATCCTTAAACTAAGATATGCATACAAGTAGTAGTATGCAAGCAGCTTTCAAGTGGTGTAAGATTTGGCGTAACACCAGAGGTGCTTTTGCCAGTGGCAGTTACCAGATGCTATTGTGGTTGATGATGGTATCTGGCAAAAAAACACTTGGAAACTCCCTCCCCTCAAGCCCTTCTCATGTCACGGATGACTCTTTGGATAGCATTTTGAGTCAGTGGTTCCCTTAAACACTATAAAGGGCTTAAGGGCCTTGCTAAAATGTATCCTTCATTTTACAAGGACAAGTGTTTTTCAAAAGCATTAGGCTTTTACCAGTTTATCATAGTTTATCAACTCCAACACCATTTCTAATAATTCTATGTGTAAATCCCACTGTCACTTTAAATTCTTCTTGTAAACAGAGAAACCATGGAATTAGATTAGTAACTTCCTGCTCTTCTATGATGTGCCCTGTTGACACTTTTGGTAATATATTAAGCTACACAGTGAGATCTTCCAGTCAATTACTTTTGCAATAATAAGTAAAAAAAACACCCCACCCCCCAAAAAAACCCCAAACTAAAACATTAACTAAAACCAGTGGTGTAGCAAAGTGATTCCGAAATTTGTTACCCATGTTTGTTTTAAGATGCCTACTTCATACGTAAACATCCCTCTGCTATTTCCCCTCTCAAATTAAAATCACTGTAAAAAGAATAGTAAGCCATCTCTTCCTCCTGCCCAACTTTATCTCCAGTTTTCAGAACAGGCTTGACAAACAAGAACTGCAAAAAGCTACCTCTGTTGTTCTGCTCACTAAACTGCTCTGAAAATTCCAGCAAGTAACTTTTGATCTGTTAGGAACTGCCGGTACTATTGAAAACAATGAGATCAAATTTATTCCCAACTTCTCTAAACGTTTAAAACATCACAAATCTATATGAGCCTCTTTAGAATTAGCCATACACTTCACAGTGACAGCTAAAAAATAAGTCTGCTTACAAAGATCCTCTATGGGTGTATATATGCTGCTACTAAATTATGAAAAATATCTTGAAACTGCACAAGTTTTTACAGGTTTCATTAAAATATTTTAAACCCTGTACCATATTAATTTGAAACTTTGCTAAAATAATACTTTTTTAAAAAACCTGGTTTGGATAACTGACTACTTAAGATAGCAACAACTCTAGCAGAAAGCCACCTTTAACCAAAATTTCTCTTAAACAACAGTAGAACTTAAACTTGGGAGTCCAATGCACTGCCTTTTGAGTCTTGGATTAACACAAAACTTTATTGATTGCCTCCCTCTATTTTAGTTCTATAATCTGCCAGCCCTGTATGCTTCTGACTTGATTAAGCCTGTGGAATATTGTAATTAGCATGAGAGTGCAGTTTTGTGAACAGCTTGAAAAAGTTACTGAAGTGCTGAGGCGTTGCCATTTCAGCAGTGATGTTTTTTGTTGAAGCAATTAATGCTAGTCAGCCAAAGACTAAATAAATATGCATGTAGCTGAAAAGTCCAGGTAAGCACAAGAACTGAATTTGTATGTATTTTCTGCTGGTCTGAACCTGCCTGTTCCAGACCGGTCATACCATTTCAGGAGCAAGTCCAGCCAACAGGACAACCAGGTTTTCAGGCACAGTTTGTGCTGTTGCAATCCTGAAGAGATAGTATCAAGAACCTGCAACCTTGTTTTTGCTAGCTCTACCACCATTAACAAGGGAGTGACATGCTCTCTGATGTTACCTGCAAACTTTGAGAGGGGAAACTAGTATATGCTGCTCTAATTCACCAGCAGTGCAACCTGTTCTTTCTTTCTTGGTGTATTGCTGCTATATCTCTTTCAGCTTTAATTTTACATTCAAAAATACTTTTTCTGAGAACCATAAATCTTAGCATACATATGCAATGTCTCGATATTACAAATGCTTTTATGATTGAAGATAAGCAAGTTCTCAATAAGTTAAAATTTACTTTACCTACCAAATCTGGTTTCCATTTGCACGTCAAATGAAGGGAGTAAAGCATGGAGTACAGGGTTGTTACCACTGAGGAGGTCCAAGATTGTCTAACCTCACGGCTTCTGGGAATGCTATCAAGGGTGAACTGGAAGAAAGCACGATAAGCTGAATTGTTATTTTTTTAAAGAATGTTGTTGCTACTTCTATAGTTATTAGATCTGTCTATGCCATCTTTTTTTTTTTTTTTAATCTAGCTTGGAAATGTCTGGGTATGAAAACTTTTCTTAGATGCCTTGTTTAGTGTCGTGCTTAACGCTCCTGGCAATAAAGTAAAATGTAATACTAGAACTGTATATCTATTTTTTAAATCTCGTCTCACGTTACTTTAAAACATTCCTAACGTAATAAACAATTCGGCTAGAGCAGCTTCACGCGCAGTATGTTAACGTAGCGCCCCACCTCGTGGCCACCGAGACACAAGTCTGGGTCTGATTAGATACAACCCCAACCCGGTGATACTCTTCTGTCTCTTGCCTGTTCAAATTCTTCGAGGATTTACATTGCACAAAATGTAACAACTTTTCTCAGTTAATGTCCGGTGCACACTACTAAAAATGTAACAGCAAATATCACTATCCTTTAAACAAGTACTCAATGAGTATTCGAAAGATACGCAAAACACATATTCAAAATGCAAGAAAATTGCATAAAGAAACAGGAAATAACATCTTATCATTAAATAAAAAATAAGCGTAAGAAATCATTTTCTTTGTTCTTTCCCTAGGAAAAAGTAGAGCTTATTCACTGTGTGTAAAAGGCATCAAATTAATAAAACACATGTGTTTTGTCTTGGAACACTGTAAGCAGTTAACTGCAGTTAGGTTTCTTGTACTCTTTGCAGATGACTGATGCAGAGGAACTACACCTAAGAACTACTGCTACATCAGAAGTTTTGATTTTTGATTGTTTAAATGAAAGACAAATATAATAGCTGCAGTGCACTGTTCATTGATGTTGACATATTGTTTAGATTGCTTCGTAGGACCGAAGATCACTACCAATCTGGAAGAAGTCATATTAGGAGTGAGAGACCCTAATTATCACTATAAATACTGAAAATTCCCCAGTTACTTAAAATATACCATTGCTAATTGTCATAGTTTAGCTCTGGTGATGTGTGCCCAGGAAAGATTACGTTGTCAAAAGCTAGCTGTACAGTAAATACAAATTACAAATCAGTCTTGAATAATGTGGAAAGAATAAAAAAAGCCCCAACACTTGCAAATGCAGAATATTAAGTTAATTTTCTTGACTGAAATTACCCTGTTTCATTGTGATAAGGTTTTTTAATTGCTGTGATAGTGGAAAGCATTAACAGATGTTACAAACTGTTTGTTTTATGTTTTATTTGCAGGTGTTGAAACTCTGATTGCATTAGTCTGATAACAGAATATGGAAAAAAACATGCCCTCCGCTCCCCATTCAACAGGATTCTGGTTATCACTGCCTCTGTTTCTTAAAGCTTTGGAAGTGTTCAGGTGATAAAAAGAAATGCCGTAAGTGGAGTTTAGACCCTTGCATAGTATTTGGTCCTGCAAGGAATAAGTGTATGATAAGGTGGTTTTAGGCAGATCAGGTTTCAGGGGAACTATGCAGATGCTCCCTTCACTGTAAGAACGGTGTTAAACAGTATTTCCCAAAAAACTGTATGTAATTTTCTTCATCATTAAAAAAACAATTTCAGCAAAAATTGGCAGGGACCCCAAACAGTATTAAAGTAGAAATTTAGTTGCAGAATTCAAGTAAAGATCACACTGATTTTATCTATAATCTTCAAAAAACATGCTTGAAACTCTGCACATCAGTGCTATGTCATACGTTAGGACTTCAGCCCACATGTTAACTCTTAAATATTAGGCTGAGAAACAAAACTGGATTTTGTTGTTGCTGGTTTTTGTTTGTTTAAAAGCCACTGCCAGATACTTTTGCAATCCCAGCCTTTCATCTGATGGAGTACTGCTAGTATTCCAGACAAAGGCATCTCCTGTATCTTTTGCTGGAAAACTGCAGAGTACATGTCTGATATCAGAAGCAGACAAATTGCTCCCCTATATTCTATGGTGTCACATTGTTGCATTTATTTTTCCTTACATTTTTAGTGGAGTCAGAAATCTTTTTGTTATTTGAAGACAAATGTTCCAAACTGGGAAGTCTATAATGGTTGACTGGGTACTGCAATTTCAAAACCAGTGATGTAGTCCTTTACCTAGTTAATGCTGTTGTTTTGCAAACATGCCAGGAGAAGTTGGTGGAAAACTGACACTGCTGTGAACTACAATAATATGCTCAACTGAATGTACTGCAATGCTTGCAAAGAAACTGGGTTTACATAGGTGGGTTTTTTTTATATTGAGCAACAAGGTTTCTTAGCATGATACCTCTCATGAAACATAAAATGGAAAAGAACGTGTGGTCAGATGAGCACTACATGAAGGTTAGTTTATCCAGTTGCTCATCTTGGACATGACAAATATGGGTAAAAGATCCAGTGAAGAATTCATGTTCTTCAGTCAACAAATCTAAGTTGTCTTTCTGCTGCTAGAGTAGGTTGGCAGGAGCTGAAGCAGGTTCTCTGTGCTGAGCACAGAATGTTCCCTGAGTAACAGCTCTGAGGGCATCCATGTAGAATAGCCGTGGTTACAGGCTGGGGGCAACAAAGAACAAAAAGACAAGTAATAGCAGGACCAGACACTTTTCGTAGGAGGCATTTTGGATATCTCTTTTTCCCTCAAAAAGACTTAGTGGGTAGAGGTGCAGCATTTTGCTTCTTGTAAGCAAGATGCTCATTCTGGCTTCCTTACCTTCTCCCTGAATACTGTAGCTTTTAGAACTGGGCTAGACCACAGACCAAAAAGAAATATTTTGGGGGGGTTTACATTATAATTTGTTAAATGAGTACACTGATTTCACCTTGGGTCACTATTGTAATGTCTTCTGTCCAGTCCTTAGTTCTGGAAAAATTTACTTTCCTGATGAGAAGAGAAAGGGAATGACCACAGGATGAAGCATTCAAACTTTTTCTTTCAATTTATTCAAAGCTGTAAGAAGCTACTAACACATGATTTTTAAATGTTTGATGATCTCCAGCATCCACGGTGCCAAAACACATACTACTTGAAACCACAATGAAAGTTAGCAGATATATGTTATAGGCATGTGACATTTACTTTCCAAAAGTTATCTTCCACCTTCACTCTAAATATTTTTGCTCAGTGGAAAAAGAATGGTCAAAGGAAAATGTTATCTGGACAGCAACCTTGGATGCAGCCAAAAATGTTCCTCTGACTTTCAGTGTTGAAGGAAAATACAGCTACCTGATCTTTTAGGAGTTGGAGGGGATATGGAAGGGAAGCTGCTTAGTGAAACTAAGTAAACTAGTGGAAAATAGCACAATCTTTTAATACTCAAAATACGTATTTTTAAGAAATTTAATAATCTAGGGTTGGACATTTTTCAGAGAAGTGAGTATGACTGTGTGAATGACTAATTAAAAAACAAGATTTCTCTGAACAGCAAATACCTCCAGTCACTTTACTAAACTTTCATTCTTGATGCACAATGGGAGAAGAGATAGCACGCTCAACTTTAAACAAAGTCATCTCCACTTGGTTCAGCAGCTTGTGGTAGACAAGGAACCTTCATCTTCCATGGGGAAGTGGGGTAAGCAAACTTAAAAATGTCATTCCTAAGTGAGCCTGTTGCTCACCTCAGCAGCAGCTGCTTTACATTAAAAGGGTTTTTTTCTGAAAATCATTGGTACAGTCCTAAAATCTTTTGTCCCAGTAGCACTTCTGAAGACAACAGAAATATCAGAAGCGCACCATATGAAATCAATACCATGTAAATAATTATTGTGTTGTACTACTTGCTCAAAAGGACTAAGGTTTTTGTAGTTAGACCATTCATTTCCATTGTACTTATTCCAGTTTCTGAAAAATAATATAATCTTTCTACTGATTTAACTGGACATCAGGTAACACTTTAAGTCACCAGAGTCATACCGCTGGCTGTTAATCATACAGCAGACTAGCTCAAAGCAAGCAAACATCTAATAAAAAGATAGACAAGGTAATTTCAGGGTTTTTTTTCCCCATGATTTTTAGGAGTTCAGCATTTGCTCCGGTCATCAACCAGAAAACTATCTGATATCAAGAGGTATTGCATAATTTCTAAACATGTGTAACTAAATGCTTAATTTTAAAATCCAATCAAAACACAGTCTAGAACACAAAAATAATATAATTTCAATTAAGGTTTCCTTAAATAAAATACTTTTACATATAATTTCTTAAAAAAAAAACAACATGGCACCAAGAGAAATGCCAAAATAAAAGGAAAAAACCCACGATACTTCTGCCCCAGTATTTTTATAGCTAAAATTAACACTTTGATGGCTAACTAGTTCAAAAAATTGAGAGATTTATTTTCAGCATGCATGCTTTTCTTGAGCAAGACATAGTCTTCTTTGTACAGTCACTTTCACTACAATTATGTTCCCTCATTGCTTTAAATGGACTGAAAGGAGGTAGAGACCATTTTAAGAGAAAGTAAGGAAGGTGGTAGTGAAAACTGGTAGCAACAATGGCTTTTGCTATTTTTAGGTATATTTACTCTGCATTTTCAGTGTCTTTCTAGCACAACATTAATCAATAGTGTTTATTTAGTTCGCTTTTAGAACCATAAAACAAGTATGGACAGAACAGCACCTCTAGCTGAACTTTAGTGCAAGTGACTATCAATACCTAGAAAATCAAAAGCACCTGCTGATCTTAAAAATACCCTTTTAAAGAATCACTTCGAAATTGCCTTTAATTAGAATGTCATGTTAAGATAATTTTATCTTACAAGAGCATATTTAACAAGTTACCTGAGAATTGGGGAATGTTTCAGCCCTTTTTTGTTCAAAAGAACGTATTTTAGCTTCACTCATCTTATCTGAGTTTGCAAAAATATAATGTCTAGGAGAGTATGACTCTGACAAACAGCTAAGTAACCTCAGGATTTCTGTTGTGTGCCCACCTGTAAAAACAAAATGAAATGCAGTTAGTATATGAAAGATTTTGTAACTTTCAGTTTCTTCAGCTAAATCAGTCCCTTTTCCTTTTAAGACCTCTTAGTACTACTATTTTCAGCAACACACTTCTGAGAGCGGAGGATTCAGTTAAAGGATGGTTGAGACTGTTTAAGTAACATGGAGATGGTTCAGCTCTCACTGAAGCCATGTTGATGGAAGTTCTTCAGTTAAATAGGATTGAACCAGGATCAAACAGAAGGACATTTATGTTTAACATCCTGTACATGACGCAAAAATGACTAGGCAAAGAGTTATACTGTAGTCCATGCTCAAAAGCCATACCATGGTGCAACAGTCAAAATGAAGCTGAACAGCATCCAGCCTAGAGCTGCACCACGGGAGCGTTAACTCCCACTGGCCCAGTGTTCAGTCCTACAACCTGTAAGAGCAGGGGCTGCACTATCCCAGCTAGAAACACTGAAATGAAGCAGGCAGCAAGTTCGCTCTGCAGCTAGCCAGTGTAAAAGCTGAGTGCTGACAGAAGAAACAGTCCAGCTCCTGCCAAGTGCTTTAACCGCTGCCCTTGGACAGGTGCTGACAACCTTCTAACTGCAAGGTCACTTTGTTCAGGTAGCTAAATTGGCTCTAAACTGGAGAGAAGGGGAGGGTGTACTTACTGGGGTTTTGGGGAGTGGTTTTTGGTTTTGGTTTTGTTGGGTTTTTTTTTTGTCAGTTGCATTTCCTGAACAGGAATACCTGTAATGGTGGAAGAGGGGAGAGGGAAGATGGTGTGCGTAGGTAAAGTGGAGCTGGCTCATCTTTTAACTTTTGGGCTGGATTGGCTCAACATCAAACCATACCCCTAAGTATGAGCATAAGCGTTTACTAGATGTGTTACTTTTTCACTCTGCTGGAAGTTGAAGACCGAAATAGTAAACAAAATGTATTCCTTCTACCTCCTGCTGTCCAGCATCATTAGCCTCCTAAGAGACCTTTGCTATACAAATCAAGCACTCTTAGCTGGCAAACCGACAAGCAGCAAGAGCAACGATGTTGCATTAGACACGAGTTTGCCACCTTTCTACAGAATTCTGTGCACTACTTTTCAAATGTGTTTGGAGGGATTTTCTTGTGAGTGATGGTTTCTTGAAGGTTTCACAGATTTTAATGCAATCATCTGAGTATTCACAGAAGAGCAGGAGATTCCTACTTCAAAGAAGTCTTGAAAAATAGGCTCGAATGTTATATGAATCTTAACTGACTTGTGAATTATTTCATGCAGTAAGCATATGTTCAGTGAATGTATTTTTGTAATATGTACAAACTGGATTCCAAAGGACTGAAGGAAAACAAGCACGTTTCCAGCCCTGGCGGAAGTAAAGTGCCAGTCAAACTCTGATTGCAGAAAGCTCGTGGGATTATCACTCAATTAGCCAGTGCACAAAAACTACGGAGATACTGAGGTCATGAAATCAAAGCCTGCCTGGATTTGTCAACTGCAAATTTTCAAGGTAGTCTAATTCTGGGAGGCAAATTAATTGCTCTGCAGCTCTGGGGAGGTAACAAGGAGTAGCAAACCGCGTGTGTGTCCCCTTAGTGTGGGGGTGACTCGGACAACGGTGCTGCCTGTCAGACTCACGTGAGGCTCTCGTAAGTAAAGCACAGAAACGTGGTTCGGGTAAAATCACTACAAAACACCTCACACGTAAGGGGGGTCCCGATCTGTGGAACGCCTTGCCCTGAATCGCCGCCAAGCCCCTTCTGTCAGAAGTTCCAGCAGCTGCACAGGGCTGTCCTGCATCAGTTTTAGTCAACGTATTTGTTAATGATTTCGGGGAAACGCATGTGCTGCCCGATGAAAAAGTTCAGAAACCAAATCGTAAGGCACAAATAAGGGGGAAAATGCCGCAAATAATATTGAAGCTTAACAGTTGCTCAAATCAAGAGCTAAAAAACCCAAAGGCAGGCGGCGGCCCCGAGGGCGCTGGGCCCGGCGCGGGTGGGGTCCAGGAGCAGCCGTCGCGGCCAGAGCGGCGCAGTCACAGGGCCGCCGGCGGGCAGGCCTCCCTCAGCCCGCCTCCCTCAGCCCGCCGCCGCTCCCGGCACACACCGGCGCGGCCGCCTCGGCCGCCTGGGCCCTCGCTCCGCGCTGCACGCCGGGAGCCGTAGTTCCCGGGGCCCGCCGCGGAGCCCGCTCCCGCCGGCAGCAACCCCACTCACCGGAGCCGGCCACCACCAGAAGCCTGAGGGGAGGCGTCCGCCGGCCGTGGCGCCTCCTCGCCAGGAGCCCCAAGGGGACGAGCAGTAAGAGAAGGAAGAGGAGCAGGAGGGCGACCAGCCGCAGGGGCTCCATGGCGCGGCCGGAGCCGTCCCGCCGCCCCGCGCAGAGGCGGGCGGTGGCGCCTCCCCCGTACGGCAGCCGGCGCGGCTCAAACCTCCCTGCGGCTCCCTCAGGGGAGCGGGCCGGGCCGGGTCCGCGGTACGAGCGTGAGCGACGGGCGCTGAGGGGCAGGCGGTGGCTGGGCTGAGCCGGGGCGGCGGCGGCGGGCCCGGGCCAGGTTGGGTTGGGCTCGCCCGGGCCGGTTTGGGGTGCCGCTGCGGCCTGTTCTCGGCGGGTTGGGCTGGGGGGCCGCTGCGGCCTGTTCTCGGCGGGAGCGGGCGCGGGTGCAGGCGCAGGCCGCCGCCTGAGCGGGGCCGCGCGGCAGCCCTCGGGTGCGCGGTGCATGTCAGCGGTAATAAAGTGTGAGGCGCTTCCTAAATGTGGAAAGGCTTCGTCTGTGCCCCTGTGTTTGGCGTGTGAGAGCAGAGTTGTCCTTTGTCCGTGGGAACCGCGGAAACCGGCCGTCACCGCTGGGACTGCTCCTCGGCCGGGGCCCTGGTGCCCCGAACATACCCCCGTGGCGGAGCCTGACCGCGAGGGTGCGTGAGCACCGACCGTTCCACAGCCCCGCATGCCGGGCCAGCTGCCGTGCCCCTGGCCAGCCTTTTCCGCATGAACTGCGGTCAGCCGAAAAGAAATCTCACTGCTTTAGTTAAATTTGTAAATCAAGAAATGCAGGCCGAAGGAGTCATGTGGCTCCATGGCGCGTACGGATTCCTGCAGGAATTTGCAGTCGTGCGCAGGCATAATCTTTGTCCAGGTATGTATGCTTACAGGTGACTATAATTTTACATACCCTACAATAAGGCATAAAATGAAGACTGTTGATATTTCACTGCCTCTCATGGTTGTTGTTTACATTCATTCTAATAGTTTAGCTTTTTATTTCAGTAAGAAGTGTAGAGCAACAGGTCAGCCCTCTTTTCATCTCTGTCAGCATCTATTCTTTGTTGGGGAGATGGTGATGATTCAGCCCTTGGACTAATCTCAGATGGGATGTGCGTTTCCTAGAAAGAGCCAGATATTACATTTTAGGATTAGGGGAGGTGGAGTTTGTTCATCCTTGTCCTCTGCCAGGGAGCAAGGCACTCCTCTTGACCTGTGAATCAGGATGAGTGAACTCTAGAACTTTTTGGAGTGGTTTGACACCATTGCTTTATGGGGTGACCTGTCAAGCATATGAAACACGATGGCTGTGCACTTGTACCGCAAACACAATAGATCAAACGCATTGCAATTCTGCATCCATCTGCATGTTTTTTCTGGCTGGATTTTTTTCCTCTTGTTCATTCTGAACAAGTTGGACTTTTTGTGTCCGTACCAGCCTTGGAACCTGAACATTTCTTAATCAATTTTAACAGAAACTTGTGCCAGTTGAGGGTTCCAGTGGTTATTGCATATTTACAAGTAAAATATATACTTTTGAGCTTCCCTTTGCCATCTTAGGATCTGAAGTAAAGTGAATCTTTTTGATTTGTGTCTCACGGTTCTACAGATTATGTTTTGGTTTTCTTTGCATCAGTGCAGCATGTAATTTTGCATTTGTTTTAAGCAGAGACTATTAAAAACAGTGTTAGCATGGTAAAATTTTCCACCCAAATGAGTAACCTCGGAAAAAATACTTCACTGCTTAATCATTGTTGACATTTGGAAACAACAAGGTTTTAATTAATAGCTATATTGATGATGTATGAATGTCAAAAAATCATTTATCTTTCCACTTAATTAGCTACATAAAAATAGTAATTAGGGACAACAGAGACCCAAGTCCAAGTTATAGAAGGAAGAGGAAGAAAACACCATAGTCCTTGTCAGAAAATAAACCACTACGTTAAAACAAGACAGTAAATTCTATAGGCCAATTTAAATACTAATTTTGTCTGTGGTGATCTTTCCCCTTTTGTACCTTCATCAGTAAAAATAATATAATTGATGCAGAATGTATCCCAGGTTGCCACGGGGTGTATAACTACCAATTGTTTTATGTAAAGAATTTTTTCCCCAAGGCTTTTTTATATCTTCCCTTTTGCTCTTATTCTTCCTACCATGAGAAGTGTTAAAGAACTGCTTTCTATTAGGCATTTAATACAGAGAAAGAATCCCTGAATCTCATCAGCAGAGGGTGACATTAAGAACTTCAACTTATTTTCTCCTTTTCATGTTATTTCTTCTGTATGTATGTACTTCCCCTTCTTATATAGAATTCTTCTGTAAGGCCGTTCGGTGAAATTGATGAGGAACTGACCTAAAACGACTGAAGTTGGAGGGGTAGGGGGTTTTGCTAGGCAGGTCATTTAAAAATGAGGAGAAATAAGAGTGATGCCTACCTGTTCTTTGGGCTGTAAAATGAGGATCTGACAGTTCCTTTGACACAAAGCAAACATCCTGACTTTCAATAAATCTAAAAAGCTAACCAGTGAGATTGCCTCATAAACTCCTAGAACAAGCGTTGGAAATCTTCTTGCTCATTGGGAATCCTGCTTGAATAAAGACTATAGCTTTCAAGTAGTATCCACAGCAGATTGCAAGGGTTGAGGGAAGAGTCAGGGCTTGGTGAGACTAGTTAAAACACCTACTTAAAGATTGAAGCAATGGACTGCAAGCTAGATGCCATAAAGTTTTGCAGGCTTTTTTTTTTTTTCTGTTATGAAAATTGAGTAGAGCCCATGAAGATCCCATTTGCCGTGTAACACTGCTAATTATGTCTTTTCTCAGTAGGACATTTCTGTATTTGTGTGTTTTCATCATGGCAACTCCCTGTTCACTTAATACAGACAATGTTCTGGACCAGGGAGACTTCAGTCCAAGAACTGTTATGAGTAACAGAGCAATCAGGTTGCTCTGCACTAATTCAGTTGCTCTGCTTGCTTGGTGCTTGATTCCCATCTGTCAAGTGCCTTGAGACTACTTTGTCTCAGCATCAAACACACATGTGAAAGTTAATATGAAAAAGCAGTAACTGTCCCAAAGTTTAGCACAGCATGGTAGCGTTAGCTAAATAACACGAAGTATAGGACTTCTGTGAGGAAGGCAATGGCTAGTGCTGCATACTGTTCTCCAGTCTGTAAAATTAATAATACTGCAAGTGATGGTATAACCTGTTTGTCTGGGAGGAAGCAGTGCATTTGCCCTGAAAAGTCATTTGACAGAAAGTGATGCAAATGCAGTAATTGTAAGGGCTGTCTCTGGTACCTCTGCTACTAAAGCAGGAAGTTAGCTTTGAACTTACTGAAGGAGAAATAAGCCACATTCATTGTAAATAATTGATCGCTGTTCAAAAGAAAACCCTGAAACTCCTGAATGGGGAGAAAACAGGTTTTTATAAAATAGTACAGTTTTTTCCATTTACCATTTGTGAAACAATGTTCCGAAGAAAAACCTGCTGCTATTCTTTCTACATGTGAATATTCTCTGTGGAAGCTTACTAGTACATCTGGTGCATGTCTCCTTTGAAAGTTACACTGGTGAGTAATAAATTGAACTGGGGAAGACTCATTCTCTTCATGTTTCAGTTTCTTTTGTCTCCAGTGGGAAAGGCTGCAATGGGAATGTAAACAGAAGTATTTTTTTCCCTGAAATGAAATGTAAGCAGCTTTGGCTATCTGGTGGCCATTCACTTTCTGAGATTCCACTTCAAGTGATTTAACATTAACTGTTAAACAATAGAGTCTTTCCAGCCAGCTGAAATACACCTTATATTCATGTTTTCTTCACTGGCATTTTGAATAATTGCTTTCCTTTTCTTCTAATTACAAATTCTAAAAGTAGACCTATGAACAAGAGTGATTGTAGTGTTGTTTACTTGAATAAGGTCTTTTTGCCTTGTTTTGGCTTAGAATGCAACTCTACAAGCAGTTGCATGACCAGAATGGAGGGGTAAAGAGCAATAGGGTGGAAGGAGTTGGGTGAGGAAAAGAACAGGAACCTCTTACTCAGGCTTTGCTACTGGAAAAATTGTGATGTGGAACCATTTATCATGTTAAACTTCAGACATGTAGTTTGCCTTAGTTTCTGCATGATTATTTCATAGGAGAAGTGATTTGAAAATCAAGATGTGTTATATAAGTAAACTTGATTATTTTTTTTTTTTTCTACAGGAAACAATTCTTTCTTTTTGTATGCTTATGGTGTTTTTAGAAACATAAAGAGCAATGATATTACGCTTTTTGATTAGAAAAACCTGAAGACTTCTGAATGGGTTTCTAGTGAATCTTTAACATTAGAAATGGAAGCTCATGTGGAAGACTCTAGAACAGCAGCAATATTATGAGTTCTGCTGTTGGGAAGGAAAGGGATTTTTTATTAAATCAGTGGACTAGACCATTGGGGATCAACTGGGGACAAGATGAAGGGGGCAGCTGATAAATATATAAGCTATTGGCTGATCTCATTTGATGGCAGAATTAGGATGTTACCAGAGTTGGGCTGTGGCAAAATTTGTCCCTTTTAGCAGCAGTTACTTTCAATTAGTTTGGGCTAAGTGCAATTTACTTTCTTGTGAGTCATTACAATTACGGGAATGTAATCTTAGAAGTCCTGATTTGTATTTGTAATCAATAACATCTGTAATATTTATGTTAACATTACAGTTAGTTCTGTGTTTTCGTGTTATAACAGCACTTCTCATATATATTTAAAATGACCCCCATTTGTTTAGATGCAAAGTGTTTGCAAGCACTTATACACTGTTTGTCCTAAATAGCCAAAAAGATAGAATGAAATTCCCCAAATAATGAGATTTATTCTCTATTGAAAATTAATTAGTTCTCCCATGCATGCTTGCCGTTCTTTACACTTTAATTTCCAGTGGTGTACTGTGGGGTCTAACTGCCATCAGTGACAAACAGCAAAGTGGTTGTGAGTTTACACAAACTCAATAAATAAGGTATCCTTCCCTCCCACTATTTAAAGATTTCCTGGAAACGCTAAGGTCTTTGTATGTAGTCTTTGGAAGTGGGGGAGGAGGTTGTTTTTAGAAATTTGTCAGGGTCTAAATATGGTGTTAGAATTTACAATCAAAGAAGCAATTTGTAGGGAAAAATGTTTTTTTCTAACAGGGATGAGCCACACTGCTAGCAGATGTTTCTTTAACCTACTACATCTGACAGCATGGCTAGAGAGCTGGTGCATGTAGCTTTGATGACACAAGGTTTGGTGACACTTTGGGTGCATTCTGAATGTGATTTTTATGAAGCAAGAACATTTGTAGTATACAGCACCAAAATTACATATTGCAACTTGCTGTAATTACTGGGTAGCATGTTCAGGGAGCAGTCCTTGTAACATAATGTAAACTAATGTTCTTCTGTCTATTCAAAAAGCCAGGAGAAAGAGTCTTCTGTTTCAAATCTTAAAAGTACAGAGCGTCCTGGAGGTCACTGGGTGCCTCTGGCCTCCCAGCCTGTAAAAACAAGGCCTTTTAAAAAAATACTGCTAAAAATAGATTTGGATTCTGATATTACCTTCCTGGAAATATATCTTAAAATCTGTTTACAACGTTAAATGAAATTTGCAGGGGTACTTGGAGGTTAGAATGTAGCATTCTCTGCATACTCACTGCAGGTTTTTGACGGCTTTTCCTAAGCTTTCCATGGATCTCTCAGGAGGATGAGAAGAAGTGCGCTTTTTTTTTTTAGTCTTTCCTGAATTCCTGTGTTCAGAAGACTGGCCATTGCTTGTGCATTGGTCTCATTTACCAGCTTGTTTCAGTGCATACCTCTTCCTCTCTCAGACTGAAAATCAGGTAGCTGGGGGGGTTGCTGCTGCCATCACAGGCCATCTGGATTTCAGTACTTGGCCCTCAGCATTCCTAGGCTTGAAAAAAAGGCCCCTCACCCTTCAACGCTCTCTCCACCCTCTCCTTATGAGCGTACAAAATGCATCAGAACTGATACCCTCCACTGTAAAGACAGGTTTCTGCGATGGAAGTGAGGACAGTTTTGTGAGCTGTTTAGGTTTCCAAAAGCCTAGCATTGAATTAATGACATGCTGGTGTTGAACTGATCATATTAAAATAGAAGAGATGATGTGTTCTGGTTTTGCTCTACACTGTCTTTGATTTTCTTTTCCTCCCATTTTTCTTGTGTCTTTTCTTTATGCAGTTCTATTTAAAAATGTCATTTATTGACTATTGTTTTGGGGATGTCAGGTTTGGGGATTTGCCCAAATCCTGTTAAAGTCAAGTGAAAGTAATGACTCCACTAGCTCTCAGTGGAGATAAATTGAATTACTTGTAGAGTTTGCAAGAGCTGGATAAGTTATCTTGGCATTTTAATTTCTGTACATTTGTATATCATTCTTGCAAGACAATATTAAAATTTTGAAATCTGAAATTCCTTCTATTGCTTCTACCTTTTTAAAGACATGTAAGTTGTCAAGCACAGTAAACAGTGTTAACAGAAAGCTGTCATAGTTAAAAGTCCAGCTGTAGCCAATATAACTCTCCTTCTGAACCATATTTTAACATTCTTTAATTATGTGATTACATAAAATTTAA
Organism: Falco naumanni; assembly: GCF_017639655.2. Taxonomy (NCBI): domain Eukaryota; kingdom Metazoa; phylum Chordata; class Aves; order Falconiformes; family Falconidae; genus Falco; species Falco naumanni. Next base: position 15,745,277 of record NC_054064.1, on the reverse strand, counting down.
AACCAGATCCCCCTCACATTTTTTTCATCAAACGCAGGTGATGTGTGACACTGTTCTGTCGATGCTTGTATACAGTAGTACAAGAGAATGCCCTTGCCTATGTTACAGGTTAAATAAATGTTAGGAAATTACACATGATTTGCATTAGTTATTGTGAATTTAATGCATTGTTAGGGTGTCAAGAGAGTTGTTTGATTCCTGTTGTTGTGAATTAAACAGCGATAATAAGGCAGTTGCTTAGAGTTATGGTATTAATTATTTTGCTGACTGGTGATTAATATATTACTGAAAATTAAAAATATGTTATGCATGTGGAAACACTTAGGAGTTTTCATGGCAGCTTCTGGTTTACTAACGCTCACCTGATTTCCAAATAGGGATCTTACAAGTGGTTTCATATTCTTTTTGGAATACTTTGAAGACAAACTATGTTGTCTGATTGTACCTTTGTTTGAAGACTGGTACAATTGTATTTACAAGCAGTTCTTAAGTAGATAATAGTCAAGCCAAAAGCTTGTATAAGCTTTGATTATTATTATTATTATTATTATTATTATTATTATTTAAAAGAAAATAATTGAGAAACTGTAAGGTAAACTTCAGTCACCTTTAAAGAGTACTGTACACACAAAGACAAAAAAAAGTCTGTTTAAAGTGAAACTGAAGAGTTACTGCCCTGGACTTGTTACCTTCTCCCTTTGTGGTGTATTTTTGTAGTTAGGAACCAGATCATGAGAAACCTTTATTCCTGTAACTTCCACAGTGGTGATGGGGCGGTGTGCAGTACTGTGTTCTTGTCTGGGTTATTTTTTTTTATTGTTACAACATGCAGGAATTCTTTGGGACAGGCACTATGCAAAAGTCAAATGAAAAGGCTGTCCTTGTTTTAAGGAGATTTACTGAAATACGCACTTTTTAAAAGAAAGATTAATTACACAAGGTGCAGAGTATTACCTGCTCCAGCACCTGGCTTCATGTATTTTTCCCTAGGATAAATTGACATATAAAGGTTTGTTCAGTGCCCAGATGAATGGTATACATGAGTATCAAATTTGCAGAATTCTGAGCATCATGGACTTGCTGCATGGTATGTCTGGCACAGCCAGTGAGTCAGAGATGTCCAGTCTGACACTCAGTGCATATGCACGGAGTACAGTATGTCCAGAACGCATCTGACTTGTGTACTGCAGAACATGATGTTGGACTTGGACTAGAGCATCTTGGCCTGCATATGTGCAGGTACTGTTGCCCAAGATACCTTGAATCTGGAAGTTCCCACTTTCAGTGGTGAGATTCCTGTTTCCACTGAGGCATAATTTCCACACAGAAAAAGAGGACGCCACCAGAGGAACGCCAGATGTGTAATAGCCATTACTCAGCAAATCAAATGAACAGGTGCTGAAATGTTGGCTCTTCAAGCAGTCCCAGTAGCATTATTATGGCACAATGTGTGTGTTTACAACAAAATAAATGTGCAACACTGGAAAAAAACCCCACACAACCAAGATGATGTAATTAGTGTATGTTACAATACAATTTTTCTGCAATTTATTCAGTTAGACAACATATTTGTTGCAATTCACAAAGGCTTTTCAAAACTACTTACAATGTTGACACGATATATTTTTAAGGTGGAACTCTTCCACCTTAGCATTTTTTTCATATATATCACATATACAATTAGGATTATTTTTCTATTTTCCTTATTTTTAATTATCCTTGGTTTTATATTCAGTATTTTTCTAATGTTTTTAGATATCCGAGTAAGCCGATCAGAGTGAGTGTTGCTTGTCAGCAAGACGGTGTTGAACAGTGTAATTGGAAGTGGAAACCTAAAATAATTCACCACTTGATCTGGAAGGCAAGGTTTATTTCTGTGTTTTAGCACTGATGTACTTAAATGTACTATTTCTTCTCTTTGTATCTTTCTTACCATGACTGCTGTATGAAATCTTAGGTTTGGAAGTTACGGTAAGGAGCACCATCACCTTCACATGGCTGGAAGTGCACAGAGGGACAGAAATCTGTCTGTATGAAATAACATGCAGATCCAGGCTTTAGAGAGGGGGGAAAACAGTAGACCTGCTGGTATCAATGGAGACCAAGAATTAAACTCTAGGTAAGAATCTATAATAGTGCCAATACAAAATTTGCAAATAATGACAATATTAACGAGTAGCACTGCTGAAAGCAGTGCCTTTGCTAGAAGACAGTATCAGAAGTGAAAGAAGAATGAATAGTACGTTCTGCGGCTCCTAAACTGACAAAATTAGGACATAAAGTGTATTTCCTTTTGAAACAGTGTATTATAACACTTTAATATCTATGTCAAAATACGAAAAAAAAGCTTTACTATTTAAGAGAAATCAATTTTGAAATCAGTTCTCCGAAAAATATAAAATTATTACAAGTATTACTGAGTACTGTATTTGAGAACTAAGTGAAAAACAACTCCTTGTTTTCTTATTCAGGGCTTTTCTGATGGATTTCAACAGCATTTAGGTGTATATAATGGGAGTGTGCACCAGGTTTCATTGTTTCCTGTGCCACTAAGTAATATTCCTTCCCTGTTTCCTCAGGGCTTTTACAGATCAACAGAGGATGGAAAAATCACTAAAACTTATAGACACATTTTTGCAAAATCTTAAAAATTGGCAGACACTCAGGGGACGCTATATTGTCTGAAGAAACTACTTAACCTTTTCAGGCTAATGTATCTGCTGTTAAAATATCTTAATAAAACATTCTTTCTGCACTGTGGAGCATGCTGAAAGAGGCATAGTTAAATGCTGTGCAGCTGCTATGGCATGTGCCAAAGTTTAGACTGATCTAAGCGAGGCTTAGAAGCAATCTTTAGCATACAGATGAGTGATACTGTCCCAGGCATGCGCTCTGTCCTTTTACCTGATGTGCTGCTCCTCAAAATCTATCATGTAAATCAAAATACCTAGCATCACCAAGAACCGTGTTCTCTGCTTGAATTATGCTGATTTTAATTGACAGTCTGAACATCTTAAAAAAGCATTGCTTTCTGACCCTTTGCATGTTGAATTGTCGGGAAATTGTTTTTAGCACCCCTTGGCACCAATTTAATGCTTTTCAGTTGTATCCCATTACAAAGTACATCTTTCATTTTCTGCTGTTCTGACATCATCGGATTCTAGTCACTACCTGGTTCTATGGTGCTCTTGTGGCCAAGAGCCCAGACTCCTATAAGGCAAAAGGAAATATGTGCATGTGAAGAGAAGAATCCAGTATTATTTCAGGCTTCTTCCAGCTGTTTCTGGTGTGCTCTGTCTCTGAGATCAGGGCACCGAAAAGTCATGTTAATCTCAGAGCTCTCTGGTTTAAGCCTTTGGGAATGGAATGTTTTCTAGACCCCTAGTTTGCTGATCCCAAAGATGCACCCAGGTGCAGCTTTGTTTACCAAAGACCCAAGGACACATTTAACAAAGCCGCAGTACTGCCTCTGTTACAATCCTTTGTGCAGGCATGTCAAAGGAAAGAAAACACATGGAGGAATGTGAAGTGGACAAAGAAGGAAGCCAGGGGAGGATGACTGTGGGGAGGAAGAAAATGAAGTGACAGAAAAGGTGATAAGGATAAAATGGGAGAGGGCCAAAAGAGAAGTCAGAAGGACCTGGGAAAGAAAAAAAAAGAGGCGGAGTTCTGTGGATCATAATCAGTGCATCTGTCTTAATGTGGTTTGATGTTTTGTCCTAATGCTGACATGGTGCATTAGTGTAGCGCTTTGTAATGCAGCACAATAAACCCACAACGTGCTGTTTTACAGGTTTCAATAGCTTCTGGATGATTATAATCAGGACAGTAATACCAATAGAGAGGGTAATGCTGCAGGTGAGGTGTAACAGGGTGAAAGAGACAGCATGTGATGAGAGATAAATGGAGAAGACAGAAAAACTGGAAGAAAACTGAAGAAGGGAGACTGAGATAGAGGAAGAGGTTAGTGACCAGACAGCTTTCCAGAAACAAGCCCTTGTTCCATTACTGAGAGTAAGTACTACTGGCAGAAATGCTGTTTTAAAAGGGGAGGTGGCAGGAGCTAGGGAAGCTAAACTAACTGACTTAAGATGAAAAAGGGAAGGTGTGTTTACAGGAAGTAAACTAAAGCAGGGGAACGTGAAAGTATTGTTTAGTACAGTGCTACCTAAAAATGTACCAGGATCTGTTACAGTGACCTGTGCTGGAAAGGTAAGACACATTCTGCAGCACTCAATCTGAGCAGGTGTAACACAATACGTATCAATACACAAAATGTGTCTGCTGTTTGGAAAATGAAGATAACACTTCTCCTTCAGGGAAGCATACAGCTCAGCAACTGTTAACTGGGTACATGTAGGGTGTTTAAAAAAAGACAACAAACGAAGCATGTAGGTTCACTCTTTTTTTCTATGAATTTTTGTTTGAGGGAGGGAGGATTTTTTTAGAAATGGAGTCTTTTTTTTTTTCTTTTTTTTCTCCTTTTCTGTTTTCCTGACATTTTTCAGCTTTAGCTAAAACCAATTTTGGATTTTTTTTCCAGTCTCCTCTTTTCAGTCTTGGGCTTTCTGAATTAAATGCTGTGATATTAGCTGCCTACAGTTACTGTGATTGGACTCCATGGGTGGCCCGAGTAATTTTCAGACAATGGAGCTGGTTCTTTTCTCACTCACACCAGTGTAACTCTTTGGCTTCAGTGGAGTTACTCTTGATTCACAGTGTTGTGAAAGGAGAATTGTGCTTGCTCTTTCATACGTTCTTTCATCTCCATGATATTTTTGCTTACATGTATAATTGATTTTCTGGGAATATCTCCTGCTGCTGACAGGTAGACCTAGGAACTTCCTAAGACAGAAATAAATTTAAGCATTTTTTAGGTCACTGAGTTCAATCCACTGCTGCTGCAACACCATGTTATATAATTTTTTTATATACTAATCAGGCTTTACCATTCATTAAGAGTCTATTTTTACTACAATTGGTAAATTCAGACAGAAAGGTTAGTTACATTCTGTGTAAGTTCAAAACCACAACCAAAGTAATTTTCAAATGCTCTGAAAATATTCTCCTTTCTCACGTATGCCTCACTTTTCAGTACAGCAACCACGATAAAAGCTTCATTCTCGGCAGAAGTAGGCTCAGCTCTGAGAAAGCACGGTTCTGAAATTACAGGTGTGCTTGGGAAGAGGTATTGTGTAGTTTTCTATTTATGGTCACATCCCTCTCACAGATTTTAGTGGGAGTTACAAGCAGTCACCTGACAACATATTTTTACCATACCTGAAGTGCCACCCTGAAAGTAATTACAGAATGAGAAGGGTATGGAACAGGGTGTACAACTTGGCTGAGGATGGATTACTGCAGACTTCAACTTACTTACATTGGGCTGCCTTCCTCTTTACCACCCTGTCTTAGCAGACCCTGTCCGTTTCAGCAAAATTTGTTCCTTGTTTATGGAGTTCCTGGGCCTAATTGGCACAAAGCTGAAAACGATGAATATATCAAAGAAGTTTAATTGTAATTAAAGCATAGATGAAAAGCAGAGCCCAATTTTTCTCTTATGCAGTGTAAATAAGATGATTCAGCTGAAGCCAACAGAATTATGCTGTTATCTGTGAATGCTACTGCGATATCTCCATGTTCTACCGTCCCTATGGTCTTTCAACCTATGTGCCCAACATGGAATATAATTTCATGTTTTGCCCTGTGTCCCTAAATCTCTGTTCTACACATCACCTTAGCAAGCCCATTGCCTGTAGTTCCCTACCCTGCTGAAGCCTGGCTTCAGAAGTGGCATTTGTTACTGGGGGAGTTCTTGACAGTTACCATATAGCGGTGGCATCTTTGGTTTGCAGCTGCTGGAGAATGGTGGCTGTGTATCACAAGGGAGTGTGGAAGAGATGTATTAGTTGTGAAAGCCAGACTGTGGTCACTGTGTAGCAACCAGCTGACTGTGATGCCACTCCGGTGACTGTTTATCCTGCCCTTTGCTGCTGTATTTGTGATGCACAAATAGGTGCACAAGTTGCATCATCTAAGTATAGTAAGCCTCATACATTTGAGGAAATGCTCAAAGTAATTATTAAGTTCATGCGACGCTTTGTAGGAGTGGTAGAGTACACTCTTGGTTTTGTTGGAATTGCTTTGCACATGGAATACAGGCCCAGTGTGTTTGCTCTGAGGATCTCTTTGGGATTGCTGGACATGGGATACCCAAGGCAAGGCTGCTGCGCATACGCAGTAACATCCAACTTGATGAGATTATTAGATACCAAGAATCCCAGACACACAGGTGGCTCTCAGAATCTTCCTGGAGAACATTTCTGGTTGGAAAAGACGACAGACAATGAATCTAAGGCAACCTGGACTTCTGGCAGCTGCATCTAATCACGTCTACAGGCCTCCCTTCTATTGCAATACCTTCATACCTGTCACGTTAGAAAGGGGGGTTTCCATTAACCCTTTATATTCGATCAGCCTGTCAGTTTCCCCAGAAAGATGGGACCCTTGTGTCTGACCAGTCTGTCCACTACCTGCATTTTGATAGCCCGCCGTATTGGAGGGTGATTCGACTAACCTATTCAGGGTCCCCTGCTGACAGCATCACTGAGTCAAATCCCTTATGTCAACTACTCAGACCTCTGGAGACTTACACAAAATGAACTTCAGCTGAAGATTTTTATTATACAAAATGCAAGTTTGTGACAGGACAAGGTTCAAACATTGATGGTGGTAATACACTGACTGCAAAACAAGCTTAAACCAATACTCCTAATAACAGCTAGCACGAGTTCGTCATAGAATAGAGTTCCTACCCAGTAGGTGTCCCTATGGAGAAGACAGGTTCAGCCCATCAGCTGATCCCAGAAGTTATGATGGAGTCTTCCCTAATTTCTCTTCTTTCTAACTTACTTTTATACCTTTTCTTTACATTTAGGTGGAGCTTGGGTGACTCTAGTCATACATATTTTTGTTACTGATAGGTGTAAAATTCTCTTGCTTTACCTTTAAAGGTAAAGTCAAATAAAAACATAAAATGCGTGCTCAGTGAAGGGTGGTCATGCCTTGGAGGCAGTTAACTTTGGGATGAGGTGCGTGTGGTATTGCAATGAGATTATAATGAGCAAGGTTTGCCTGAGGAAAGTAATTTTGCCACAGTTGTTGGCTCAGCAGTGGGCATCGCGTGTATTCTTCATTTGACAAGTGCTATGTAGCTTATCAGCTGTGTGGTACCATCGAGTTCCCATTCCTGCAGGAGTACAACAGAGCCTGGCTGCGGTGTCTCCACTCTGCGCCACCCGTTACTGCTGACAGCACGTGGTAAGATGGCAGGGTGTGCTGCTTAGGGAGCCATGGTAAAGTAGATTCCGTGCATGCCGACCACCCTGAAAGTGGTAACTGTATGTTACCCTAAAAAGCTTTCTGTAATACTATGCTTCTATTAGGTCCCAGTTTTCCCTGATCTCCTCCAAAGTAATTTTCCCACAATACCCTATAGCCAGTTCTCTTTTATCTGCAAATTCTCTTTATCAGAAATCTGAGAGATATCCTGCTGAGTGCTCCCACGGAGAGCAGTCGCCAGCCAGGAATCCATACTGTATCGCCATTCTCAGCTTTACAGTCAATGAGCACATGTTGTTGGGCTGTTGAAAGATGGCATTGCCTCTGGTCATGATCTGCTGTGTGCTCCAAAATGTGCTGAACATGGGCCAAGGAGAGAGTGGTGAGGCAGGTCAAACTAGTTTCTTTCACCCACGCAGCACTGGGCCCAAGGAATTGTTTGGTAGGTTGTGTGCTACACAGGCTCTCTGATATAGAGGGGTTTGGGCAGGGTCTGGTTTGTCTTCTAGATGCTTCCTAACCTGTAAGTGTATGATGGTGACGCGTTGTTTTGAGGCTTAGAGCCCTGATAGGTGGTCTTTGGCAGAGTTACCTGTTCAGTTTAAGATATTGCCACTCTCAGCTGTCTGCTTTACCTTGCTGCTAGGTATTGCCACACTCTTACGGTGGGGACTCCAGGTCACAGGCTGGCATATTAAAAAACTACAGACTTTCATTGTTGTCCTTTGCTAGAACGGTCATGACCTGAGGCAGCTGGGAGAAATAACATCTTAAAACACAGCAGCTAAATCTGCTGAAGCTTGTTGTTCAGAGCCTTTGGTTGTTAACCATGAGCGAAAACAGTCATTGCCTGCATCCACAGACCTGAGAACAACCATTCCTGCCTTCACTGCCACTGTAGGTCCTCTGTCACCCCAGAGGTCCACAGCTTCTCCATGTGGAAGGCTGTTGTCAGAGTTACAACTTACAAGGGCAAGTGGTATGTACAAAGAAACTTCAAAGTCAGTGATGTTGGATTAAGCAGAAAGTACTGTTCTTTGGAAGGTGAATTATTGAACAAAATTTTTTTTCTGAATGTTTGTAGTTTATGTCATCTTGGAAATGGTTTATGATCCCACCATGCAGTTCTTAGGTTTTAGTGGCTGTTCTGCTTCACTAAAAACTGTAGACACAATAAAAATAGGTTGAAATCTTCCTGTATATGATGAATAAAATGACATCAGAGTAAAAGATGAGGGTTTTATCCCAGTTTTACTAAGATACTCTGTTGGTATGATACTGCTGTTTTTATTTGTCTACCTGTTTGTTTCTGGAATGGAAGAAGATTGAAAGCAGGAATGGGATCTCTTCCTTTACTCAGCTGAGAACATTTTGTGGAATTTTGTTAACAAAAATCAGTTTAAAAGCTGGTCAACCATAAGACACAAGTGGATAGTCCAAACTTCAGTAGTTCTGATGGTCACACTTACCCACAGTTTATGTTCAGCAATGGATTAAGCCAAGCTGGCTTGAAACAGTTACAGATGCTGGCGGGGCGCCCTGCTCACCTCCCACAGGTTACCCTTTCTACAGCAGGAATGGCTCAACGCCTCATTAATCAGTACCCCAGTTTCTGTGTGTTGCAGACCGGCACATTAAGGCAAGCCAGCATCAGTTTCTGTTCAGGCTCAGGCCACAGCATTCCTGCCCTGGGAGACATCTTGCAAGAGAGACCAGTGTACGTAGTTGGGGGAGATGATTTGCCAGTTGCAGCTTAATCTAGGGAGACATATATGTGAATACCTTCGACATTATGTTGTTTGAGAGAGGAGAATTTTTAAATTATTGATCTGAAGGATCAGGAATCCTTAACGGAAATGGAAAGCTGAGGTGGTTTAGGGTGCGCATGGGAGCAGGACATGGCAAGAGCAACAAGAGTCCTGACCATTATGCTTTCCAGTTGGTAAAAAAACTAAGGCCATGCATCATCATCATATTTAATTTTGTCAACGTAATTTTGCTTCTCTTTGATTTCTCAACATTATCCAACAGTTCAAAAATGTAAAATAATAATAAAAAGATGTGATTTTAGTCAAATCCAATTTATAAAAAGAGCAGGTGTCAGCAATAGCTGTTGTCAGTGTGGTGAGCACGTTGCCTGTGACCCCAGGTTGCTGCGCAGCGCCATCAGGGAGCGCAGAAACGGGTTCAAGGGGGCGGACGGTCCCATTAGCGTTTTTGCGGGGACGGGTTGAGACAATGGGGCTGCGTCCGTGCACGGCAGCGTGACCGGGGCGCTGCGGGAAGGCGGGCGGGATGCGATGCCTAACGGCGGGGCTTCCTCCCCCAGGCGGGAGCTGTTCTCAGCCCCGTCCGTTCAGCGGGACCCGGGGGCCAGAGCCCCTCCCGGGGCAACTGGCAGAGGCGGCCAGCGGGCGCCGGGGCCGGCGATGGCAGCTGCGGTACCGGGGCGGCCGGCCGCGGGCTGCCTCCCCGCCGTGCCGCGCAGGCGGCCGCTCCTCGGCGCTGTTACCGCGGCCGGCCGCCGCCGCCGAGCCCCGCCGCCCCAGCGCCCCTGCCGGGGGCCGCGCCTCAGCCGCCGCCAGGCCCGCGGGGCCGAGCGACAGGGGGAGCCGCTGCGGAGAGGGGAGGGGCCGGGGGAAGCCGCCGGCCCCTCAGAGGCGGCGAGCGGAGCCCGGCGGCAGGTGGCGGCGGCTGCTCGGCCCCTTTAAGGCTACGCCTGCCGTAACCCGATCGCCGCAGCCGGAGCCACCGGCGGAGCATCCTGCGCCTGGGAAGGGCTGTCCCGTCCCCGCCGCCGCGGGGAGGCATGGCGGAGGCGGCGGCGCGGCCCCGGTAGCCCCGCTCCCAGGTGCGGCGGGAGGGGGGGGGCCGGCGGATCTGTCGGGGCGCTGAGGGGCCGGTGGGGCGGGGGCGGTGCAGCCCTGTCCCCCCCACCCCGCGGGGCTGCGCGGCGCGGCCGCTGCCCTCCCTCGGTGAGGGGCCGCCCCCCGCACGGCGCCGCCCCCGGGGCCGCGGGCCGCAGCCGGCGGCGCTGGGCGCTGTGACCGCGCAAAGTGCGGCGGCTGCCCGCCTCCGCCCGCCGCCCGACCGCGCAGCCGGTGCCGCGGCGGCTGTGTGCGGCGCCCGCCTGCCCGGCGTCCGTCTGCCGGCCGGGGCTGTCGCCGGGGCTGTCGCCGCGGGCGGGCGCGGTGCGAGCGGCGGGCGCCTGGGCCGACGGGGAGAGCCAGGTAATGCCCGGCGCGGGGGAGCGCCCGGCGGCTGCTGCTGAGCCGTGCGCCGCCCGGGAGCTCGCCCGTCGGGGTCCCGGTGCCGCTCCGGGCCGGGGGGCTGCCCCTCCCTGTTGCTTTCCGACTGCGAACTTCTCCCCGGGTTGGAGGGGATCGGTGCCGGGAGCCGGCCGCGCAGCCCGTTTACTCAGCCGTTACAAAAAGCGTGCTCATCGAGGGGCATGGGGGTCCTAAGAGCAGAAAGCAAAGCGGAGCGTGGGGTGTTAGTTAGCCCTCGCAGAAAAAGGAATGGCTTAAGCTGTGAGTAGCTCGAATTTTATTGTGTTTTCTCCTCCGTGCTGCTTATTGAGCTAAGTAAGATACTGAAGGCAGGGTGCCTCTTTGAGTAGGAGCAATGGAAACCACCATTCAGAACCAACAGCGCAGCAAAACTCAAGCACTGCAGATGTTTTATTACTGGGTTTATTATAAAATGTGCAAACAGTCAGTAGTCCCGCGTTGCTCTCTGCAAATTAGTGTGGCAAGTTTTATGGTGATTGGATTTGGCTTTCGGTTTTAAACGGATCAGGAGAGCATGTGGCTGAATGGGATGTCCTGGTATCACTGGCAGCTTTAGGTGTAATCTTGTTTGGAAATTGATCCTACTCATCTTGATATCCAGCCTTAAAGAAAGCAAGGGCTGCAGGCCTTACGCCTTCCCCTGGGCCTCTTCGCTGAGTCTTGTGGTGATACAGTTGCGTTTCCTATTTTTATGATGTAAAAACTGCTGTGGAAACAGTGAAATGAGGAGAAGATAAATGCTTAAATGCCGTTGATGGTACAGCGCTTGGTAACTCTTCCTTTATCCTCTTTCACTAAGTGCTGACTTGTTTCTGTGAGAAGTTCTTAAGGGTATCGTATTGGGGTGAATGAATGTTGAGTCTTAATGTTGTTGGGTTTTTTCTTCTAAATTTCTAGTAGGACAGAATTGCAGGAAAACCACAGCATGGCAATAGCACATGAAAAGAGCGTACTTTTCGCTCTTACTGAGTGTGATTGATAAGCTGTGTTGTTAGCTTTTTCAAAAATACTGGGGTCGACAGAGTAACCTGATACAGCATTAGACATGTGTAAGCAATACCTAGCTGAAGATTGTTAGTTTCAAGCGTTTGTTGATACTTATTTACCTAAAGACTGCACTGAAAAGCTGCAAGAGTGAAGTTCTGATCATTAGTAACTACTGTCTTAACTGAATGGCTAAGACAGTAGTTTTTGGGTAAGCTAGGAAGAGACCACTGCTAAAAAAGTAACTGTGAAGAGCCAAGCTGGAGACAGGGTTTTGATAAAAGAACTACTTTGTAATTCAGGAAGAAAAGTACTATCTCCCCACCCAGCCTTCCACTAACTCAGAAATGGTATCAGCTGACTGAATGGTAATCAATGACTATGCAGTTTGGGTGATAAAGTGTCTGCTCATATATAATCCATGAACTTCTGTATCTTGATCAGGCTTTGCTGGCCGGCTATAAGAAGATACTGGGGCAGAAAAAACACAGTGTAGTTGAAGCCACCTTTGACTTACTAACTTTGGCCATAGTCCTCAGGGCAAAGAAATTGTATGTAATCAGAAGCTTATTATTTTTCTTTGAAGTGAAAAGCTTTGGTTCAACAACATAAATTATTTTTCTTTTAAATAAAAAAATCAACCTGTAAACAACAGTTAATTTTCATGTGAAACAGGATATGGTTGAAAACTTAAGAGATGCAAGAAAATGTTCATAGGTGAACTGTTCTTCCATCTCATGTGAAATGCTGTTTACACCTGGTCCTTGAATTGAATTAAAACGCAGCACTTGATTTGTCTAAGTAAAACATAAAATTATTCCTGGACTTGGTAGTTAATGTATTAAACAGTGTCTTGATAAACATATATGAAATCACCTTCTGAAATCAGTCTTGCAAAACTCCTAGGAGTATCTGTGAGACCAACCAGAGAGGCTGGGTGACTAGTTTCAGCTCTGCTGCCATCATACCTCTCACCTTCGTAGGCATCACTGTTCTACACTTGATGCTAAAACTCCTGAGAGAGGTACATAATGCTTCCGAAAGTCAGATCGCACACTTTTCATGCAAGTACTTTTTCTTAAAACGAATTCCCTGTGCAGGCTCCTTAGAAGAAAGATGAGCTCTTCCAATGCATTTTTTGCATGGGAGTTTTTTTGTTTGATTCCATAATCTCCTGTGCTAAAATGAACACCTGTCACACGCTGAAATGTTACTTATCTAATAAAATCTTCTGATACTAAGGAAACAAAACGAAATATGGGTTTCTTTTGTCCAAGAGATTATGTCAGTGTCTTTGAAACTCAGAGGTATTAGTATAGTCATTGCAGATGAATAAAATTGGTAGCATCATGAGAATTGCTATATTTTAGTCAAAAGGATGAAGTAGGTGTGATTGATGTTCAGTGATTTTGCTGTTTTTCTGAAGAGAATTGTCTTCAACATGCATTTTGGCTTGCTTTGCTTTAGGAATTAAAGCATCTAAGATTTTATTATTTTTTTTCCTGACGTGGTCCAAGAGAGGACTTGCTTACTACAAATGAGATTATGTAATAATGAAGTTTTGGCCCTGGGAGTAGAATCTGGAATGGACCCTGTACAGTGCTTATAAGTGGGTTTAAACTGGAAGATATAAAACTGAATTGGTTGTTTCATTACTTCAAATGGGAAAGTTTTAGAAAACCAGGCCTAATACCCATTGTCTCTAGTACTTTAAGCTGTAAAAAGTACATAAAATTTGATTTGTATCTTCTTGGTTAGTAGGCAGATGGAGAAGTATGTGGAGAAAAGTGTAAGAAGTACTTGAGAGAATACTGGATATTCAGGATAGTGTTTGAAGTTGGAAGTTTTAATAAACTGACATTAAAAAGTGTGCAAGACCAGTATGCTGCTGAACTAGAACAGGCCATCAGATAAACAACTGGAGTGAACCAGAGTTTGTTGCAATTTGGTTTGGAGTAAAAATGCACTTGGGAACTGAATCTTCTGATCATGCCCACCTACTGCCCTTTGGTTTGTGTGGCACAGCTGTCTTAGAGCATGCAAGCTGGATTCCTTTCGTGTTAAGCTGAGCAGGAAGATAGGCCTGAAGAGCAGATCAAATGCAATCTGACAAGTGCGGAGTCCCTAGTACAGAATTAAAGCTGGTTTGAAGTAAACACTTGAAATCCACGTGATAATAGATGCAGGTTTCACTCGGCAAGTCTGCTCTTACTGGTCTTGCATTCTGCTTATATAGTTGTAGCTTTTACTATGGGTACTAGTCAAATAAAGTTTTCAGATAATTCACTTTCTTTTTTTACTCTTCAGTTCCTGGGTGGTGGTGGTGGGGGGAATTGTAAGAGGAGGGAGAAATTTTTGAGATCATTGAACTGTAAGCTTCTAAGTCTTGGAAGAGAAAGGTATTTTTTATTCCTGGTCTGTTATACACCTTTTGTTAAAGTTCTGAGTTTAAATGTAAATCATGTTTCAGTATATTCACCATTCACACTACCAAGTGAGAATATTGTACTTAATTTTTTAAAAACTTATTACTTTAACTGGTGGACTTTTCCTTCTCCCCCCGCCCCCAAGTGTGTTTTTTTTCCATCTGCAATGCAGATGAAATTAAAAAAAAAAATCTAAGGCATGTTCCCTCATTCCATAATGCATGTGAACTAAAGGTGGACACAAATATATAATTTTATCAGTTTTCGCTGACTACTAGGTTGTTGTAGTAACATCAAATTATGGCAGCCTCTAAGTCTTAATTTTATTTTTGGATATTTTCTTCAGTAAAAACAATTTAAATACTGTAAATTAAGCCATTTGGCTTCTTCCCCCCCCCCCCCCTTTTTTTTTTTTTTTATAACTTTGTAACTTGTGCTAGTCCTGGAACGTAAAACAGTTCATAACACGATCAAACTGGAGATGTATGTCAGAAGTTTGTGGCTTCTGGGAAAATAGTCAGTCTTGCAAAATACTGGCGACTCAGGAGAAATGATTGAAGCATTTAGAGACTGACATTTCTGTTTGGAATGGTTTAGCTGTTTATTTAGGCCTCATGAGATAGCTAAACGTCCAGCATCTGAAAAGTGCATCTGCGGTGATGATAGGAAGCTTTTCAGTGTGTTCTGAAACTATGCAAAGTTTAGACTTCCATGTAAAGAAGGAGAAAAAATCTCAAATACAATAGCCTACTTGCTGTCACGAAGAGAATCCCTCAACTGTGAATGAAGTGCAAACTGAGAACTGCTGTCTGTAAAGTATACAAACATAATGCTGCAGCGAGGCTATTGCTTCCTGAGGCTGACCTGGAAATCTCTCTACTACGCTTATCTGATTTCACTGTTGCTTTTCAAAATCCTGTCGGCAGCAGTCAGTCTGGTAAGAATGAGATGAGTTTTAACTTTGCAGCTTCTTGGGACAGGAGTAGAGGCTTCTGAGGTGGCAGGTGCACTGGTCAGTTGTCCTCCCTGCCCCTTCTGTGTGATAAAATACATGCCACTTTAGACAACAAAAATTTATAGTATGCAAATGTTAAAAAAAACCCGAAACCCAAACCAAAATACAACTTTCATGTATAAAAGTTTGGGGATACTTTTGTACTATTAAGGCTTAAGTAGGAACGTTGAACAGGATGAAACTTCTAGCGAATAGTATTGCTGTTGATGTTAGCTCTCAAAAACACTTTCTGTGGCTGCTTAAAATAATTAGATGGAGAATGGACTGAAATTACCTTCTGCTTCTCTTCACAGGCTGATGAACAATGGCATCCTTCAGCAACCTGACTATTGGCATCGCTGTTGCCAGTTTTACTGTATTTCAGCTCCTGTTCCATGTTTTAAGTTCTTGGGTGTCAACACGAATAACACCTGGTTTTAACAGTCTCAGCGAAAAAAGGAAGATCGAGTGGAATTCCAGGTAGACTGTTCAAAACAAACCGCAGTTAATGACCTATCTGAAATTGTCAACAAATGAACCACCTGTGTGTGTATGTGTAAAGCTGCAGAAAACGTTGTTAGTTAAACATCTGTAAAGGTTAGAGGGACGGCTCTAGGCACTTGACAAACTCTGAATGTCAAATGCTGAAATGTGAAAGTCAGTAAAGAAAGAAAAATGATGACTGGTGAGTGTTAATAAGCCGAGGTGGATTAATTTTAAATGGCTCTCCTGTGACACTTCTGTTAGAGGTACAAAATTCCCTTCCCCCAAACATACATGAAAATCAAAAGTATCGCAACTTATTCTATGATGTAAATGCTACTTTATATCTGGTAATGCTTGTTTATATCTGGTTATGCTTTTGGGTGCAAAGTAAATTGTTTGCTCTTCTCCTGGTTGTATTACACTACAACCTGTTGTATATAAGTTACGGTTTTCTAAGAAATTTGATGAATCTTTAGTGTAGCACTGGAGCGAGACAAGGTCAGACCGGTACATCTGTGTGTTGGTGGGGAAGGAGACCACAAGAAGCGGAGGGGGAAGCTGTGACAGACACGGGTTACACATTCGGGATGGGAGTTGTGGAAACTCCATCTGAAAACCTTCCTCATTCCCCTGTGTTTCTGCAGTTCGTCACTCAGGCAGTTCGACCTGTATTACACTTGTCTCCTCAGACAGCACTGTTAAAAACTTGTTCAGCCCTGTGAATTTCCTGGGTGCCTTCCTCTCTTTTAAGCTATAAAAGAAGTACAGGGTAGTAATTGCAAACAGGGTGATCACTGAGGTTTTATTTGCAATATACTCTGAAAAGGGTACATATAGTACACAAGCTTCTCCAGTTGAAATGAATTGATACAGTATAACTTTATGCTTGAGTAGCCTATTACAACTTTAAAATATTTGCCAGGTGTTTCTCAAATTTGAAGCTCAAAAATGCGTACTGTGTGGCTGGACTAAAAATGCATTACTCGTATCATTGTTCCTCAGTGCTGTTCAAAGGCAGTATCAGGTGGATACTTTTAAAGTTGTTTCCATTGTTCTAGGCAGCATTAGCAACTCAAATAGTCTTGCTCTGCCATTTGGCAAATGTCCACCTGCAGTGTTCTTAAAGACACCATCTTAATTTCATTCAATCTTTGAATAATTACCAATCTACTGGAACAACTGTAGGATGCCAGTTCTAGATATCAGTGCAGCTTAGGTTTATCTCTGTGTTACAATTGACAATACAGGCTGACAGGGAAACTAAATTAAACTGTTAATCATGTTGAAGCTGAACTTTTGTCTCTAAGCCACATCAAGTGACCCTTGAATTGCATAATAGGCTTTCTGAGAACTTATCCCATGCCTGGTAGCACTATGCTAAGTTGTAGTGCTTTTCATAATAACATGTCAATTGTTTTACACATCATAAGTGTGCTGGAAATAAGCTGCTCTGTAATTTCTGGGCTGCTTTGTGGTAAGGTGTTTAACTACTGAAGTTAATACAGCATCCCAGGCTGTGTCATTTTTTTTACTTCTTTCCCCATGTTTTCCCTTGGGGCTGATGATAGGATGTAGATGTCAGTACACGGATGAGTCATGGTGCGGTGCTATATCCAGTCTGGAGTCAGAAGGCATGAAACACAAAGCATCGTTCATCAACAGGTTGTTGATGTTACACCTGAGGAGGGCATGAAGTGAAAGAAAGGTGAACTGTGCTTGCACTTCTAGAAAAGCTTGCCTGTTAGCTCTGCTAACCCCACACGGTGTTCTGTCAAACTGCCTCATCACTCCAGTTTCACCAAAGCAAAGAGACACCCCAGGGAATATCCTGTATGTTCAGAGAATGTAGATGGACATATGTACTCTGCAGACAGCTGTGCAGGTAGAGAAAGTTACTATCCTCTGGTAAAATGAATTGGGTTAACCTCAATGATTGAGAAGTAGATGGTTGTTATTTTGTCCTATATTGAACTGGTGTGGGGAGTGCTCGCACAAATGGTTCTGTTGGCAGTCCTGAAGGAAACTGGCACAGAGGATGGTTATGCATTTTTATCAGCTCAGCTGGGTCTGGAAGAGGGCATCTGCCTGAAATGAGCTGTAGCATTGAAAATATATTGTTGCAGTTCGGAGGGTTTTGTAATCAAGCATATGAGCTGCAAGTCTGGACTGTGTTTTTCATACTGCCAATTTTTTCATTCTGACCTTCCAAGAATTAAGAAGCAATAAAGTAATTGCTCCTGGAATCTTTAGCATGTAGATGCTGAAGCTGAGTTAAAAACTACTTCGACACAGATGTAGCATAACTCCTTAAGTTGTTGTGCATAAATTCCTTTCACCTCTTCTATAACACGTTTGTACTGCTATTAAGCAGTTATGAAAAAAATATATATACAATGATAAAGGAACAAGTATGCAACTTAGCAGTGCAACTTCTTCCTTTGCAGTTTAATGAGGAGTTAAAGGATGCAAGCTTTGACAGTAATTTCAAGGAAATGTGCAGAGCTTGATAGCTTGACCTAGATTCCATATTAAAGTGGAGTGTTGCACTATTTCCCTTCTTGTGCCCTCTCGTCTATGGAGGAACTTCAAAGTCCAGACTTCAGGAGGAAATCTGCTTTCCCCCGCCCTAGCCCCTTCTCCTTGAAGTGCTGTGCTTGTGTATAGCTTGTATTCTAAACACTAAGGTTTGGATAAAGTCACTCCTGAGACGAATTATAATTGTAAATTAATGAGCTATATTCTAGGACAAATTGTACTTCTTTCAGCATTATGCTCTCGTGAAGTTCAAAAATCCTAAGTATTTCTCAAACAGTAATATATGCCATGCTTTGTTTTTAAAAAGGTAAAAAGGAAGAAATGTTCCTAGCTCTCTGTTAATTCTGTTGCAAGAGTAGACTTTTAACGGTAATTAATAGTTTAATTAAAATTCTGATAACTAAATTTTTCTTTCTTTGTTTAAAAAAAAAAAAGAAAAAAGCAGCTGTGCTGTGATAGTTAGTAAATGTTCTCATCCAGCTTGTTACATTTGATTATTCATATTATATTAATCTGCATTTAGTTTTTGGAACACTGTTGAAAAAGTTGGTGAAAACACCACGATGACGCTCTTTAAACAAACTGTAACTGGAGACTTCTTTTATTAAAAGTTACAGAATCTAATGCTAATAGACAATAATATAACTTCTGGAAACAGACTGGGGATTATAACCAACTTTGCAGCCTTCCACAAGACTGAAGATGCTTTCTTCAAATCGTGTGGTAGAGTTTAGACTCCTGAGAGTGACTTAAGCACATTTAAAATATTAATAACTTCCCAATACGTGTATTCGGTATGGTCAAAGACTAATAACTAACAGTATCTATATGTTTTTGTCATATTTTTAATGCTGTGAATACGGTGCAAAGGTGTTTCCTGTCACACAGTATTGAACTTTAAAGTACTCATCTTTCAAATAGTATCGGTGATTCGGTAAGAGCTGTTTTGACACGTAGATTTTTTTTTTTTTTTTTTTTCTTCCTAGTCACGCTTGAAGAGTGGGAAAGCAGACTGTAGCTAAACAGCACGGGATGCAGTTTACAGTAGTGCTAAACCCATGGCTAGAGGAACAAGGCCACACGTTTTGGACCCATGCCCGCTGCGTTGTGCTGCCTTCCAAGCCACATGTGAACAGGAACGGGCAGGCCTGGCCCGGGAGCTGGCAGAAACCTGCCAGGCCTCTGCAAATTGGCAGTTCCCTTCATGGGCTCGTTAACATCCAGCATTTATCTGCAGTCTGCATGCAGCCTGTATGCTTGAGAGGGGCGTCTTTGGGGGGGAAAGAAGTGTTTTGTACCGAAGTATGGATAAGGCCGCTCTGATGACTGATTTTATGTGGGGCAAGAGGGGTATAAAATAAAGCTGTGAACTGCTAGTTCACATGAACCCGTAGCTGTTACACCTCAGGCACTCCTCTACAACCTTTTGTTATACAAGTTTTCTCTTTGGAAACCAGAATCTACTTCAAGTGCTCTAGAAATTCTTTCTGAAGCTTTACTCGATAGGATTTCTCATTCAATGCCCTTCTTTCTGAAACCTGGACTTGGCAGATTTATTATGAGTCATCTATTAATTTGGTGCCTAAAAGGAGAAACTTTTAGGACTCATGGGCCAGTCTGAATATGAAATGCATACAGATTTCCCAGCAAATGGGACAATACAGTGTTTGTTGGAGAACTGGATCCCGTATTGTCTTTAAGAATATATTAATACATGGGATAATTGGAGGAAAATGTAGATCTCCGTTACTTTAAGACCCTACTTTCTATTTAACGTACCCCACCCTCTGCTCCAGTCTAACAGATTCCTTCTTTCTGCCTTTTTTTTTTCCCCACCTGTCGTTGTATAAGTGCTTGGATGTAGTATGAGGAAGAGCTGTTTGTCTTTCACGGGGGTGTCTGGATGCAGCTGAGAATGTCTTCGGAAACATCCTACCTTAAGTGCAGTATAGGAAGTTGTGAATGGCACTACCACCTCGTGATTGTGATCTCTTTTTCAGGACAGTGTCCACATTCCACGCCTTGGTGGTTGGTGGGTTTTGCCTATATATTTTGATGTACGATGACGCTGTTAATGCTGACCGACTCTGGTAAGGCTTGTTATGTATATGTTGTGTTTACACAATAACATAATTGAGAAGGAAAAAAATAACCCCGCAGGGTCTTAATTACCAAAATAATTGTTTCATTTCCCATTAAAACATGCAGTTGTGATGTGTTGATTTTTATGTCTGTACTATTTGATAATACCAATTTTTTTTTGTCAGTATTAATGTCTTAGTGCATTGTGTCTCTGCAAAGGGGAATAGGTAAAATAAAGCAATTGATTTGAAATAGCATACTAAATTACTAAAGCATACAACCAAGAGTGTAACTGTAAGTCATCATGACTGCTATTTACTATAATAATTTTAAAGTGAAATTGAAATGCTGTTCCATGTCTGGACTGCGTGGGTGGGGGGAAAGCTGGAGTGGCCTATTATATGTATAAAATATGTGTCTAAATTGATAAATTACAAAGTTTATATTTCATAAAACTTCTATCAATCTTTGTTTTAAAAAAGTATGAAAGTTTCAAGTGCTGTCTTCACAAAAATAGGAATATTTAATAAATGGACTTCTAGTATTTTTCTCTAGCTAACAAAATATTCTATATTAAGCTTATCTTTTCTTGATTTCTAGTTATATTGTTTTGTTTCACACTTTTTTGATGGAGAAGGAACAAGATGGCTCTATTTTAATGGAGTTAATTATAGATTGCTATTGGTGTTTTGACATTTCACTCGTTACCTTCTAGAACTCCTTCCCTAGAGAAGGAAGAGGCCAGATTTTTCCTGAAGACTAACTACTTTAAGTTTCATTTCATATTTCTGCCATAGACTGTTGTTTTTAACTTTGTCAAAGGACTACACTGTGAGTTAGTTTAAACTTAAATAAATTTACTGTATGATGCTTGTTTGGTTCTTTTCATATTGTAAATTAATGATAATGCAGCATGTGGTAGATAGGATTAGGTGCTTCAGATGCTCTGCCACTGACTTGTTATGTGGCTTTAATAAATGTAGCACTAATTCATAACACAAATTTAGGCAAGATTGGCCTCTTATGTATGTAGTGATATATGATCAATTTCTTGTCTGTGTTGGATTTTTTCATTGTGTTCTGGTATTTTTAGTGAGACTACATATGGTCTGAATGTCTTATGAGATCTGGTAACTGTGTGAAAAGCTGCACATTATTATAACTCTTTCAGTGTATGTTGTGGTAAACTTTATCAGATTGAAGCTTTTACCCTGGTTTGTTTGATTAGACCTTGTTCTAAAACAGTACAAAAGAAGTCATGCAGAAATAAAAGCCTCTTGGTGACAATAAATAGAGTCTTCACACTTACTAAAGTTTCCTGGTATAATTCCATGAAAATATCAAATTGAGCAGAAATTGAGCCACTTTTTGTTCTTACTAAGTTCGCGAAATGTTATATTAGATATTTTTGAATTCTGCATTGAAAACTTAATCTTGCTTATGGAGCCTTAGCATCCTAGATGATGTAAAAACATTAAATCTTAAAAAAAAATCTGTCTGTCGTTGGGGGATTTTTTTCTGTGTTTCTAGTATTGCTTCTAAATAGTTTCTTCTGTTTGGGTATGTTTACAACAATTGCTGTCAGTGGTTTTATTTACATTTGGTAGAGTAAGGAAAACTAGATATATTTTAAAATCTAGTGGAAGTATATCCAATCCGTGTTTTAAATGAAAACTTCAGGTTCATTTCAGGGCAGTATTTCTGTAAATGGTTTCTTGGTCAAAATTATCTTAGTGGTTTCAGGAGTCTGTCAATTAAAAGTGCACAGCACACCTTCTAGATGTGGAAATCAGTATTTTTAGTTATTCAACTAATGGTTTTAAAATGTGTGAAGTATCACTTAATGTATTTAAAACAGTTGCAATGATTTGAATTCATGTTCATGCAAGTGATTAAGTGCAAAGGAGGACCAAACGTAATATTGCCCATGGCTTTACAACTACTTGTGTGCAGCATGTGAGTAAAATAAAACTTTGTGTTAGACTTTCTTCTGCCAGTGAAGTAGAATCATAGGGTTGTTTCCTCAGAATTTACAGATGTAAAAGTCAGCCTTAGAAGAAAATGTACATTACTCTCAAAAATGAGAATGCTAGCATTAGTCTCTGCATTCCCCCATATATTGTATTGGTTTGTGGTACACAGTAATTAAAGCCTTAGCTGACCATGTGGAGCTTTAACCGTTTATTTTTTCCCAGTCTATTTTATGGCTTAGCTGTACACTGAGTCTTAAGTTGCTTATCATTTTTACATTGATTTGTAGCTGAATCCACATAGTCTCGATTTTAATTGAATAAGACTGAAGAGGAAAAAACCCAAGTTATACAGGAAGTGCCAGATGGACCTTTGCAAGGCTGTTCAGTCTGGAAATCTAATACCCTCTTGAAATGCAGGCATAAAGCTGTGGGGCTTGGTCATTTACAGATATGAGCCTTATGTGTATATACATATATATGTATACACACACACAGAGATGTATATGAACTATATACACAGACAAGCCTTTTTGTAGGAATCTCTTATTAGCAATACAAGAAACATCTGTGAATCTAGTTTCAGTAGTTTAAGTAAATGTTCAGGAGTCCTTTGTGCGGCTTCCTTGCACTGTTCTTGCTCAGGTAGCCTGAAAACATTACACAGATGCGCCAATTTTAGACTACTGAGATGGTTTTGATCCATTCTTTCCCTCTAGCTATTGCTATCCTCTTTGTATAGGCATTGACTTTATGACATACCCAACCAGTTCTTTTCTGTGGGATTTAAAAAGATACCTATACCTATAATGGAAAGTCACAAGTTCTGAGCCTCTGTGTATGTCAGCCTAACTTCTGGGCTCAAATGCATGTTGTTGACATGTCTTGAAAGGGATCAGGACTTCTCCTAAGGGTTTGGGTTCAATAGAGAGAGGATACGGTATTATTGCCAGGTAGTGACTGAAACTAGATATGACAGATGCCAACAGACGATAATAAAGTCTGGAGCATTGATAAGTTACAGGGAGGCAGCAGCACTGTGTATGTATACTTTTTTTGATGGTCTAGGACTTCATAACGCTTAGCCTTTTTTTTTTTTTTTATATGTAAAACAGACTAGCTAACAGATGATGTAGAAATTGTTTTTGAGATGGTGAGAATAACATGTGGAGGTGGTAGAGATCAGATTAGGAGAGGGAGAAGATGTAAATAAGTAAACTAAGCTGTAGCTTCACAGAAGAGCAGGCTTTTTCATATGACTGTCCACTTTACAGTTGCCAATATATGACTTCGTATCTGCAAAGAAGTTTGAAGAAAGTTGGTCATGTGGACTTTTATAGCTGCCTATGTATGTTCACGTGCAATTCATTTGCCAACACACCTCCTTAGCAATCACAAAAGAGATCGCTCTTCCCTCTTGCTTATTAAGTCACTCCCTGTTTGTTACTCCTGGCTATTGCTTGCATCAAAACTAGGCTGCAAACGTCAGGGTTCATAAGCTCCATTGCACTTCCTATTCAAGGAGATGGGTCAGGAGATGTAGAAGATTTTAGACTAAATTCTAGATTTTCCATTAGTTGAGATTAACTGGGGGTTGTAACATGGACTCTTCTTGAAGGGATGTGACAGATGGGCAGTGCAGCCATACATGTTGTTACAGTGTTGGTTTAGAAAGTCTAGAAAAGGTTTGTTGCAAGGTGGCTGTTCTCATGCAAAGAACAAAGGGAATTGAGTCATTCCTTGTCTCATCCAGTTAACTCATGTTTACCTATACCAAGGAACCGATTTCACGTACTTAGTCCTTTGCATCTTCTCTAGAGAAGAATAGGAAGGTTCTTGGGCACAGGCTCAGTCTTGGTGCTGACATGTGTTGGGAGCCCTCCCAACAACAAGTTCAGTTGTGACGCTGCTGCTGCAGCTGGGAGATCTAATGGAGGGCTGCAACTCTCTTGTTTCTGCTAGTTGTGAGAACACATCTGTCTGTGCTCGGGGTCTAGCTGTGAGTTTTAGAAGAGCTACCCCTAAAGAAGCGCTTAGCCCACAACCTATGTAACTCATGAAACCAGGTTTTGAAGCCGTGGAAGGATGTTCCTGTCTCAAGTTGTAGTTAAGAGAGCTTCTGTGGCCAGCGTTAAGAGATGGAGTGAGCTTCAGGCTCTCCTAGTAATCCTTTTCCTCACCTAATGGCAGAATTCTGGTTTTGTGAGTCCTATTTTCCTGTAAGCTACCCTTCTCGCTCAGAGAAGCAGTTAGTTTTAGACACTAAGAAAGCCTTAAAATCTAGTGAGCAGATTTTAATAATACAGGAAATCTCTCCCACTGTTTCCTTCCGATAGGATTAAGAAGTAATAGCTAAGTAATAGCATTTTACTGCTTTCTGGCTGAGGTAGACTTTGTATTGGAGGTGGCTGTAAGCACAGTTATGTTCCTCTTTTCTCAAAAGGTTTACAACAAAGATTGCTGTCACAGCTTGTCTGGAGCAGTGCATGTTTTATAAATCTGTGGATCTGTCACTTGAAGCTCAATTCATACTTAGAGAAAACATCTAGATTAGATGCACAACTTAGTTAAAATAAAAGTTACGATCTCTATGCTGAGGAAAAGAGATCTGCTTACGAAACTCCTCAAAGTAGGAATGCAGAGGGGACAGCGGAGGAAAGAACAAATGTTACTTGCTTTAACGTGGATGCTGCCCTTTCTTGAGCTGTATTCACAAGTTTGGATTTGTTGAAAATCCTAGAGGAACTGAAGTTGTGTGTGTGCTAAGAGCTTTGCCTGCTGAATGTTTGGCACCAAAAGGGAAGGGACAGAAGGTGTGAAACTACTCTGAAAAGCATTTCTTCTTGAAGGCTCCTTGGCTCCAAAGAACTGGCAAATAATTCCTTTCATGTCTTCTTCTACTCTGCTTATCCCTATAAGCATCCATCCTCTTATGAATATGAAAAGCACCAGTTGAGCAAGATATTTTTGTCACCCTTAACAAAGTTTTAACACTGGCAGAAGAACAAAAATGGAGACACAAGAGTGTCAGTTAAAGTGCTAAAGAGCCACTGCCTGCGCTGTTCTCTCCTGCTCTCTGTTTCCAGAGAAGCCAGCTCAGGGTACTTGCTGGGTTTCAGCGCTGGACCCTAGCAATAGCAAGGCTCCTGGGGGCAGTCTCTATCCAAAGGCAGAGGGTAGTCCTGGTTAGGGTAGTTAGTCTTATATCTGGGTAAAAAGTAATCCATTTGCGTGACTAGGACCTTTTTTAACCAAATCTCATAAGGTCTTACTGATGGGATAAGAATAAGGTGACCCGATGGACGTTGTGTTTGATATGTGTATGTCCTTTGCAAATTACCTTGTTATAAAGGCTGTAACTGTGTATTTTTGGTATGTTTACAGGGGTGACCCTTCAATTGTGAAACTGAATATTGCTATTACCACAGGCTACCTCATTTCTGGTAATTATGCAACATGTATATAACACACACGCAACCTGTATACTTATATTGAGTCACTATGCCTATATGTTTATATTGAGCCACTATGCTGGACATAAGATGTGTATACAATAGTTTCTGCTGTGGCTTTTAAAATTGCTAATGGAGTTGTGGGTTGTGGTGAAATCACAGGATCTTGCCAGTGAATGTGGAAGATGGAATGATATCTCCCCAAGCACTGAGGAAATGCCACCGTGTGGCTTTATGATGGTTTGATACACAACCACCAACTCCAGCTCAGTGTTGTTTTTCAGCCAGCTGAGAAGGTGTTAAAGCGGTGCCCTTCACTCCCTTCAGAGTGTCTACAACTTGTAGCTCTTTTATCATGTTTCTTCTGTGACCTCAGAATGCTGGCACAAGCATTTTAGTAACCCTCAATACAAGCTGAGCGAATGATGCCATAGGATCCTGCCTGTCCACCTTTCAGTCTCACTTTAAGCCAAAATTTAGTCATGTGTAAACAGGGAAAATTTAGTTATTTTGTTGGTATGGCGTTTACCCCTATACATGTTTTGTGTTCCTCATTTACTGTCAACTAAAATTGGCATGGGAATTTTGCTACAAAATGCTTTGGAGTTTTCTTTTGTGGCGTGTATGGATAATACTGACTTACCAAAGCAAAAACCTGTTGTGACTTGGACTATTTTCAGGGAAAACTTCTCATGTTAGGATGGAGTCTCTGGTCAGAGATTGGGCTGTGGACTTGATTCTATCTCAGACTACATTTCTCACCCTAGTGGAACTGATAACGGGGTGATCAGCACACTCAGTTAAACTGTGGGTTAGTTTAAGTCTGTTTTTTTGTAAGAACTTCAGCTCCCATCTTTAAATTCATTGGTATCTATTTTTGAATAATTATGCATTAGACTTTCATTATGAATTAATGAATGCCTTTGAACAGAGACCTGAACCTGGGCACTCATTCTCTCTCGCTTCTTTATATAGTTAATGTTTTAATTATTGATAGGAAGTGGCATGGCTAAGTCAGATGATGGAGTCTTGCCTGAGGATAGCTAATATAAAAGACATCAAGGTAATCACTGGAGATACAAAAGGCACAGGGAAGAGTCTTTGATTTGGAACCTTGGTCACTAATATTCCAGTCCAAAGTACTCATTTGGAGATAGTAGGGGCAGAAATTGCTTGTTCCACTACAGAAAAGAAAATCTTCTGAAATCTCAGACCATCATGGGAGAAGAAGGAACTTTTGTGTCAAACCTTTCCTGGTAACAGTAACTCAGGTCCACTATATTACTTTTGTGGTAATTGGAAAACTCTGATTAACTTAAGTAAACATGCTACTCATTCCAAGTGCCCATTACAAAATATTTTTGGTAAATGGTTCCATTTGCTAATATAACTAGTTTTTGATTCAGAAGTTCCCCATAATAGATCCCTGCATTTATTGCATGTATTTTTATATTGGCTATGCCGCTCGTAGCCCACTCCTCCTCCTTTCCTCCCCGCCCCCCCACCCCCCTTATTTTTTTTTGGTCACTTGTTCCAAATTTTTGGGTTCATAAGTGTGAAGTTATGCTATAAGATCTGGGATCCACTTTTTCCTTCCAAAATATGTCAGCTAAAGCTGTCACCTCTGTACTTCCATTTATGTGGAAAGTAATAATTTATGGCAACTTTTGGAAGAATACTGTTTCTTAATGCTTGGACTAGTAAAGTCTTTAGGATAAAGTTTTTCTGTTCACAGATAATTCAGAGAGTTTCTACTGATGCCGTATGTTGGCATTTATACCTCTAAAACTTAGAGAAACGCTATTCTGAGGTCAGTGGTAGTGTAATAAATTGTTCTTTATCATTATTTCTTTTCTCTTGTAGATTTGTTGCTTATTATTTACTACTGGAAGGCAATTGGTGACAAGTTTTTTGTAATACATCACTTGGCAGCTCTGTATGCTTACTATTTTGTACTGGTGAGTGCTCTATTTTCCAGTAACATAACAAGCAGATAACGTTGAAGACAATGCTTTTAGAGATCTCATTTGCTTAGTGTTTAAAATTTTTTTTTCACTGGTTGATGTATTAGTTTCGTGAAAGGCATATTTATATTTTGAATCATCATTATTTTCTAAATGGTTTTATCAGTCATTTGCGGTAAGTGCGTGACTTTTCAATGTTACAGTCCTTCAACAAAAAATGTGTAACTTATCAAAGTGCTGAAATTAAAACTCTTCTCAGTTTTTGCTGTAGAGAGACTTTGATAGAGGAGCTTTTCACATGGTTATAGAAAAGGGTTTCAAATAAAATCACAAGTGTGACTAGTTAGTTAGAAAGTTAGAAAGAAATGGTTTCAAGTGGTTATGTTCTGCTCTTATTTGCAGAGGCCATAGGTCAGTGATCCCTAGCTCTGAGGAATGTACTACAAACAGCTGGGTGTGTTTTTTCCTGTGATTTACACCCACCCACCCACCCACCCTACCGCCCCCCTCCCCATCCCCCCCAAATCTGTTGTCATACAAACTGATCCTCTGAGGCTTCTTGTTTAAGGTTACTTTGTGGGGAAACAATGGATGATTAACTGTATATATCCACAAATATCTGTGTCATATGTACATTAAAGGGAAAAGAGGAAGAGAAGGATACTGTTGAGGATAAAGACTTGGTTACTCTTTGCTGCTGCTGGAATTTCTCGGAGATGCCCATGTGACTTGGTACAAATCCCATTGACCTCCAGAGTAATGCTTCTGAATTTCTTCTGAAAAGCTCATTCAATAAATAAATAAATTTTATAAAATAGAATTTAGTTCATTTACCACATTTTTTTCCCTGCCTACTGTGTGAATCCCAGGATTACAATATTAAAAGTGTCGAGATGCCAGATTACTGTCAGATTTCCCATGTAATGTTTTAAAGAGGATGAAGTACACGGATAAGTAAATGCTCTGTTTCGGGTTGAAAATAATTCGATCTACTAATATTATCACGAATGAAAGTGAATTAGAGCTGAATACTAGAGAAATGAAAATACCACTGCCAAGGCTAATCCCTGATGCAGAAAATTCATTAGTTTTTTTCTGGAATAGATAGAAAGCATAATGTTAGTGTGAACTTTTTAAAAGCAGTTATTATTTGGATATGTCTCTGTGTTACTGTCATTCTCTATCTTCAGAGAACGTTATTCCTAAGTATCTTATTTCAAAAATTGCTCTTGAAGATAGGAGAGAATTTGATTAAGAACACACATTTTCTGTTTGGTATTTGCTATACCAAATTCTATTTGGTATTTCAGTGTGAAATGACATGAAATGCCTGAAGTAGTGGGCATTAGCACGCTCGGGGGGGGAACTAGGAATCGTGACACACACTCTATAGGTTTTTCAGGAGACCTACCAAAATTTTTCAAAAAATCTTTCTATATCTGCAAACTGCTGCTTATCCAACCATTGTGTAATGGGATACTATTGCCAGCAGAGAATATGCTGTACTTTGTTACTTGGAGGAAAGGGCTCAGTTTACACGTATCAGTGTAAATGTACCACACCATTACCTGGATGCTAGCAAGGAGAAGATGTGGTCTTCTTCCGACGGCCAGGGCACGGCAGGGACTGCTGCAGAGCTGGTGGAAAAGCCTTTGCCTGTCATGTGGAGGAGAGAAGGGCTCTGTGTGATCTTTCTGCTGCCAAATAAGAGCTGGGGTTCATCTTCACTTTGGCAAATTATGTTCCTAAAACAATGCAGAGACACTTTTCTTTAGCTTACAGTGTTTCTGTTCAGTTTGTTTAGACATTGAGAAATCCAGAAGGTAAAGTAAGGAACTACTGATTCAAGATACCTGAAGGACAACCGCAGCTTTTGTAGTAAACTTCATTTTGAAATTGTAAGGAAGTTGGCCACAGCTGACAAACTATGAGTTTTAATAAGGAGGTTGAGATGTATCATTCTGTGTATACTTGAAGATTTTAATCAAGATTTCACATCTACATTGTTGATTTTTGTATCTCTATTTTGTTTTGCTAACCAGAGCAAAGGTCTGTTGGCTTATTTTGGAAACTTCCGTCTGCTTGCAGAGTTTTCCACTCCTTTTGTCAATCAGCGGTAAGTGGTTAGGGAGTTTTTGTGTAGTTACTTTAAATTTGAATCTGTATTATTATTTCTGTCACTTAAGAAGGATTTCTTTTTTGTTGAATGTCTGCTGAAAGGGAATTTATATATATATTGAACTAAGGATTGCTATGCAGATACAGTTTTTGCTATGAAGTTTTTTCTGCTGTAGTTGCAACAGTGTAACTAATGTATTCATACCCAAGTTCCTTTTTAGAGTAGACCTGCTTTCATATGAAATGCCAGATTTTTATGAAACTACTGAACACACACTTCACAAATAATAATATTGGTGTTTAACCTCTGTATGTTTGTTTAGTTATTATAATAAAGCCATAATTTTCAACAGGGGTTTTTCTTTCAGTATTATGGGCCAGGAAAAGAAGCAAGATAGCATTGTCATCAGAGTACAAGAATGGAATTGCATTGCCCTAGATCGTTTGAAGTTTATTTTGCAATACTGCACGTTTATAGCTCAATATTAATATAGGCATATGAATACATAGAACATTATAAATGTTTATTCTTTATTTACTTTAAAAATAGTTCTGTAGATTGTTTTAATCCCTTAAATTGGAAAAACAGTAAAGCATCTAAATGGAATGGTTAATCTTCACACTTGTGATCAGAGAAGAAATGGCAGAAGGCTCTTTTGCAGACCTCAGTGGGAGTCAAAGCCTGATACGGCTTCTGGTTATAGTGTTGCTACTAGAACTGCTGCTGTGAGTATCAGAAACGGACCGTGGTAACGCCCTGTACAGCAGGTAGGGGAAAGCAGTCAGTGGAGTTTCCCGGTGCTCTGGGGAGGGTGGCTTCTCTCCTTACTCTGTAGCCACCATAACCCAGCTGGGGACAGGGATTTGCCCCAGGAAGATTTCACCTCAGAAGAGGGGCTTTGGTATAAGCAGTGCTACGGTTCTCTCCTCTTCCTCTGTTTTTTTGCAATGTAGGGTCAGATCTTTCAGCGTATCAGCTGCCTGTTCCTTAAGTGTACTTTTTGGGGTGTATTTTTACTTTACTGATCGTACATGTGTGGCATCTGTTTTCTTTTCCAGGTGCCTGGTAAAGAAATGATAAGGTTTGTAAGGCAAATAGGAACTGTAATCCTCCTGCAAATAGGGTACCTGAGTATTACCTGTTACTACATTATGACTGTAAACTCTGAAATATTTTATGAGACTTGACCATTCCTCAGATCTCTAAGAATAAAAAAGATTGTGCAGAAATCCCTTTAGATCATTAGCTTGGTAAGTGCAACTTACAGGAGGGTAGGGTGGGATAATGGAGCTCCTCAGAGGTTGCTTTCATTTGCCCACACACAGTTGAGTAGGAGGTTATAGTCTAATGCAGTCCATGCTTCATGTGCACAGAGAAACTGAGGAGAAAATTAACACTTTAACCTTATTTTAGTAATACAGGGAAGAGGAGAGTAAGAAAATGGAAAAGGTGGCATTATATTTTAGGTTTCTATATTGAAATTCATGTCCTGGTGGATGGCTGTTCTCCCAGCTGACATCTACCAAGATAGGATTTCATCCTGGGTTTAAGTGGTACCTATACTGATGCTTACCTTTTGGGCAGGCATTTGGAAGTATCATGGTACATCTGGCTATTAGAAGTAATATATGTTATACTTTTAAAATGCCTGTGGTGAGATCATGTGTCGTTGAATACCAACATTTACTGCTTTCTCAGAGAAATGGAAGTCGCTGTAGGAGATAAAGTCCCTCGCACTAAGGGATGTCATCTCATTAGTGCATGAATGTTTGCGGTTTTTTTGGGTTTTGGGGTGGGGTTTTTTTTTCCCATTAAATTTGAAGAGAACCAGACCCTGAAGACAGTAAGTAGTGGATAATGATAATGACTCACATTATGTCTCTTGTTTGCATTCTTAGTATTGCCAAAAGAGCTATTATTAAAATATAAGAAGATATTCTAATCTCAGAACTGTCTGTATTTCCTGTCTGTGTTGTTAGGGGTGTCTAATTGGAGGTTGTCTCCATGCCAAGCATTTAGATCTTTTAATGTTGGTATCAGCATTTCTGTAATCAATTATGAACTGTGGTGGGTAAAATTGTAATGATAACTGTGATGTGCTGACTGTTATTTTTTTAATTTGCTGGGAGAGGGAAGTTGCTAAGCAGGTGTCCAGTTGCCTATACTGGCACATCACAATATATCTTACAACCTTTTTTGATACTACTTTTGGAATCTGCATCATATATGTCAATGAATTTGTAGACTCTGTTAGTCTGACCAAATATACCAGGTCTCTCTCTTTATCATCCCAGTAAGTGTTTCTGTGGTGAGGTATCCTGCTTCCAGGCTGAACTGCTACCTTGAGAGCCAGGATTTTAATTGCCTTAGTTGCATGTTTAATGAATTCCTGGACTTTTTCTGTTAGAGCTGGATGTCTGGCAAATCTTTTTAGTATATCTATAATTACCTAAGTTGTAATCTGTAGGTAATTAAATTAAAAATACTTTTAAAACCCGTTTTAAAACTGTTATTTTGTTAAATAGTTTTACCCCCATATCTTCTTGGAATGAAACTGATTATTCCACTTCCCCTCCCCATCATGAATACAGTAATTTTAGTAGTTTTTCTCTGGTCCTGTCTTTAACCTGCCACTGTTGCACAAATTTTCCTTGCTTTTATTCTGGTTTAAGTGTAAATGTTAAAGAATTGGAGGAGTTTGTCCCTTTTCCTAGGAATTCAAGCTGGATCTGTATTCTAGGCAATAGATGCTATTCCTGTCTATTAGGGAATTAATATGCAAGATTATTATTTTTTTTTTAAAGATCACTTATGACCCAGTAGTAGGAAAGGCTGGGGAGTTAGATTTATCTTTTTCATTAAGTAACATACCTAGCTGTGACATGATCCAGTGCCGTTTACAATGTCTGGTTCTGAAGTTCTGGTTTTGGGCTGAACAGAAGCAGTGAGAAAATCCTGAATCTGAGAAACTGGAAATTAAAGCTGTATCTAGATTACTATATCCAAACGCAATGCTAGAATTGCTTTCAGGGAAACAAATAGAATTTTAGTTGCCTATCGGTGCAAAATATAGTAACAAGTAATAAATCTGTATTTGTAATTTTAAAAGAGATTTTGAGTTATAGTGTGTTATACAATAGTCACTGAAATGCACACTGGCTGTCAATTGGTTTACAATTCAAAGCAAGATTTTCTACGCATTGTTCTGCAATGTACTGGATATCACACACTGCTTAAGCGGGGAAAATAAAATGCAGCCAAGCAGAGGAATTTGTAACTAAGCCAAGACACAGTGCAGTTATTTAGAAATGACAAGGGTAGAAGCAATTAATAAAGTAAATCATTAATTAGAAAAACCATGAAATAAAATCCTTTTTTAATGACATGGCTTCAAGTCTGCCTGGTATCTGTGAACAATTCTTTTGCAGGTGGTTTTTTGAAGTACTGGGATATCCCAAATCTTCAAAGGCCAACATCGTCAATGGTGTGCTGATGACAGTTGTGTTCTTCGTGGTGAGGATTGCCGTCATGCCTATATATTACAGCCATGTACTTTCTTCATTTGGAACAGAGGCTTTCCAGAGATTAGGATTTGCAGCCCAGAGCGCCTGGATTATCTCAAGTGTTGTCTTGGATGTTATGAACGTGATGTGGATGGTCAAAATTGCAAAAGGATGCTACAAAGTCATTTGTCTTATTGGACAGGAGGAAGCCAAAACTCATAGAAATGGAAAATATGACTAGAAATCATATGCATAAAATGAAGTTTCTGCTATGAAAATAATTTGGGTTCACTGAAACAGTGCACATTTCTGCCATGGAATGCTCCTTTTAAGGAAACAAGGTATTACCTCTGTACTGACCTTACTCTTTCCCTAGCCACACTGCCTGCACACACAGGGCCATGCTTTACGGATCCTGTCCAGTGAGGAGCAAAAGCAAAAGCTCACACAAATGAGTTCCACGTGTCTGTTCTAAGCAGTTACAAGCTACTGAAATTAGAAAAGAGCAGACTGGTTACTTGCTTGTCCACCAGTGTGTTCAAAGTGTTTCACTCAGGTTTCTCAGATTAATGTCTTTTGTAAATCCCGTGAATACTGACATCTCTCTTTTTTTTAGAAAACAAAAAAAATCCCCAAACTCCAGATACAGTGCAATTTTCCTGGCACGTTTCTATGTTTTCTTCTAGGAATAACAATCAAGATTTCATTCTTGACAACTTTTTAATTTTTTGCAAGAAAAGCTAAAATTGTAGCTTTGATTCTGTGAAGTCTTTTACTGCTTTTTGTTCTGCCTTACGTGAATGCAAACCAATTGGGGAGATTTATGAAATAATTTTATCTAAAATGCTGTATTATAAGACTACAGAATATTTTAAAAATTGTGAAGATTCTCTGATTTTGATGGGAAGGATTCACTTTTGCTGTGTTAGGTTACATGCAATAGTACATCTATGTTGCCCATGGAAATTTTTGCATAAGTTAATATGGTAAATGATGTGTGGAAACCGCATAATTCTTACTAGAGTGCTTTTTCTTTTGCTGCTACTACCTTTGAGAAGTGCTGCAACTCTCCTCGGAGTATTTTTAACCATTGGCTATTTGGATATGAAGTTGAATTTTAAGGAGATAATTCTTCTGTATATGTGATATGTAATGTTTGGTAATACTTTTTTTTTTCTTTTGTGACAGAAGTGACCCATTTGATGTGAAGTGTTCATTTTTTTTTTGTCACACTTTCCTTGTTAATCGCATCAGAAATCTGAGTTGTTGGCTGAAAACATTCTCTAATTAACTGTGCCAAACTTCTGTAAAGCTGTACGGTAATTCCATAGAATAATGACAGGTCACTTTGTAGACGACATGTTTTATGTTTTTTAAACCATGTTATTTGTCAGTAGGTACTCTGTTCCTTCTTCTGCAAACTTCAAGCTTTGGAGGTTATCAGGAAGTGATCTTACCACCTAGGAGTAGTCTTGAATCTAATTTATAATACAATTTGAGGAAATCCTGGTTTTTATTTCTGAATGATTTTGAAGGCGGTATTTGCGTGTAGTTTGGTTTTGTTTTGCTTACTTTAAACCACATCTGAATTGGGACTGATTAATTTCTGTTCTTTTTCTTGGTGTGGGTTTTGTTGTTTTGGTGGTTTGGGGGGTTTGTGTGGTTTGTTTGGTGTTTTTTTAATGTTACTTCTTATCTGTTATACCTTCTGGTAAGGTGTGCTGAAAGTGTCCATTTTGGCTCAGTACTTTAGTGCACATCCCAATGATTGTAGCAGGCTCTTTAAGCAATTTATTTTTTAACGGAAAGGTAAAATATTTACCCTGTGTAGGCTGATTAGTTTTGCTTTTGCCCTGTTTCCTCTAACAAAGCTGGATGTCGTGGTTTAACCCTGGCCGGTGACTAAGCCCCATGTAGCTGCTGAAACCGGGACACGGGGTGACATGAGCTCTCCCCTCTGTGGTTGGAGGTGCGAGCATCCCAGTACCGTGCTCTCAGGTGAGGGATAGAGCGTTCCTGTTTTCCTGGACTCTGGTGTCTGTAAGACCCCAAGAGGACTGCTCAGGCAGAAATGCCTTATAACCAGGGCAGCTGTGATGAGTGTAGTTCCCCAATTAAAATGATGCCAGGGAGCATTGTTTGGGCTAGCATGATATGCACTTTTATAAGCCTAGTTCTACTGTTTAGCTGGGCAGGCTTTTTTCCAAAACCGTTTCCCAATCCTGCCTTGTTAAGGGAGATCAAGGATTGTTAATACTTGTGGGTTTTGGGTTCTGTGCTTACTAATACCTCACAAGCCTACAGACAAAAGATCTGTTTATGCCTTGGGAAAGCTGGCAATCTGCTCAGCGGTGTGATGTGAGCGAGCGGCGGTACCTTATTGGGTACCAGTAAATCCATAGCCCGAGAGCTGATCCTGTGACCTGCTTTGCTGAAAGAAAGAGTCTCCCTTTTACACTAATTTGCAGAATGTGGTATCTTTTAAAATAGTGATTTCAGTGTATCTAATGCAAAAGCTATGCTACGTATGAAGGTTCTGTGTTCTGTCACCTCTATGACTTAAAGGTGTGCATTAAATGCTTTTTCCTCTGCTTTTTAAGTCACTAGATCAGGGAACCATTTTGTAATAGCTCGTTCATTTCCAAAATTAATTTTAAATCGAGTAAATTCAAACACTTTGGAGAATATGTTTGAAAGTAGAAGTCTGCTTTTGTTGTTCAGGAAGTAGGAGGAAAAAAGTTGATTGGGAGCAACTCTTAAAGGGATAACTCACAAATTTTTTTGAAATTCATCCCTTCTTAGCATTAATCTTTAACTTCAGGATTTAAAATCTTTTATTTTCAATGGAGAACATTAATTAAAATGGTCCATTTCTTTCACTTCCACATAGACTTGTATGTGATGGGGGGGGGGGGGAAGTAGGTCAAGATATAATAAAATTATGTTAAAACTACATTAAAAACAACAACAACAAAAAAACTACCCAAAACCCTGCACTATACATTTCAGGGAACAAGGCAACAATCCAGAATGAAAGGGCAGTGTGACGATTATTTTAAAATGTGTAAGATTTTGGAGTGCTATACAAAATTGGTGTAATAAAAACAATGTTTTGCAATGCATTAGGTTTAAATTTTCTAATTTTTTTTTAATATATTGCAGTTATGTTACGTATTTACTATGTGTCAGAAGACAATTTCCTGATGAAAAAAAAAATAAAATCATTAACACTTGTGTATTCAGCAAGAAGTGTAGTAAACAGGCTGCAAAGTTGTAATGTACTGAATACATTAGTGTAGGGCACTTCTTACCTGGCATTAAAGGCTTATAATACAGCAAATTAGATAACTGCAGCACCTGTTCTTCAATTGCACTTTATTATTTTAAAACTGTGGTGAAACATTGATGAAATTTAATGTTGCAAGCTTGTGTCTTTGCTTTTTTATGCAAAAAAGTAAATGCATGATAAGTAGCATTGTAATAAATGCTACCTGTAGAATGTAATATTCTCTTATTAGTGGCTTAAAGCTTCTATTTTTAACAGATGCATTGTCTAGTGTAAAAGCAGACTCTTGGTGTGTCACCGGGTGTCTTTGGCATGGACATATCAATTGGAAGGAGTTAATCCTGTTAAAATTGCTCAGATATCTTAGTTTTCTTTTCTTCTACATGCTTCAGTACCAGGTGACATAAAATTAGCACGATGATGATCATGGGAGAGTCTGTTTGTATTGATAAGGCTGTATGTAGGAATGCAAGTTTCCTTTTTTTATGGCTTAACTTCATCAAAAGATGAGTAAATACCACTTTCAGAACTACTACAGGGGAATGGCATGTCAGGTTTTGCTTTTATAATTGATTTGTGTATACGGTACTTGCAGAGAAGAAATGTATTTCAAATACTCATTTTCTCAGTGAGTGTATCGGTGGATTTCAGTGAAGTCGAGAGCGCCTTACACTACAGAGATGCTTTATGGGTTATCTGTGTGCATTCTTCAGTGGTAAGAATGACATCTCTGAAGCCTACTCTACCTCTATAAATACATGCTATCTTGAGTGAGCTCAATTTAATAACTTAATTGCTTAAAACATAGAATCTATTGAATAATGAAAAATATCCTATGCACAGGAAAATGAGCAGAGCTGATTTTATATACCAGTTCTTAACAATGCCAAATTTTGTATTAAAATTTCTTAAATTAATCAGTGTCTGGAAGAGAATTACTTCCATCT
This sequence comes from Falco naumanni, assembly GCF_017639655.2. Lineage (NCBI taxonomy): Eukaryota > Metazoa > Chordata > Aves > Falconiformes > Falconidae > Falco > Falco naumanni. The sequence goes on along the minus strand of NC_054064.1, from coordinate 15,707,898 downwards.
TTACTTAGAAAATTACAGAAGATTACTCATACTGCAGAACTAACGTTAACCTATGAGTAAAAGCTTACACAAATGAGCAAATGCATTCAATCAGGTGGAGGAGAGGTGGAGGAGACTTTGAGAACACAAGAACAAAGATCCAGATGTCTTCCTACTGCTCTGGTTGAGACAACAGCAGACTGATACATAGCAGAAAGGTTTAGGTATTTCTATATCTGTTCACAGTGGAAAACTAACCTATTTAAAATTTTCAAACTGTATAAAATGGGTTATCAGTTGTTGTTTGCTGTATGAAGAGGACTTTTTCTCTTGGACTTGTGTGTTTTAGGTACATGGACATACAAGCTTTCCATAAATAGAGAAATTTGTAAAATTGTTTTGTGATGCTTCTGCTGAACCATTCAGAGGAAAATAAAGGGCTGCTTGATAATTACTCCAGCTTAGGATCTGGTGCAGTGTTGGCTGTCAATAAAGCAAATAGAAAGGGACTAGAATTTTCAGACTAAAAACTGCCTGGAAGTGTTCCAGGCCAGGCTGGATGGGCTTTGAGCAACCTGGTCTAGTGGAAGGTGTCCCTGCCTGTGGCAGGGGGGCTGGAACTAGACAATCTTTAAGGTCCCTTCCAACCCAAAACATTCTATGACTTTGAAATGTATGGACAACCTTCTTGCATATTTTTAATAGCCTACTGTACAACCTCATTATCTGGCTACAGGGAAGGATTTGTTCCTGGTGGGGTTTCTCTATCTGTGGAATATATCTGACAGCTGGAAAAAGAACAGTACTTCATTGCTGAGATCCTGACAGCAGTCAAATGGAAATTATGATCAGTATTCATGAACTTTAACATTCATCCAAACCCAGGTAAAATCTCTTTGTTGGACAGGCCAAGGTCTGAGGATTTCCCGAACACAACTTTAAGTTCTTTTTATGGTAGAGAAGGTGAAAGATATGTGGGATCTTGGGATGTTTAGAGATCTGGAATTAAGCATCAGATCATACTTTTAGGTGACTAACACTTGATAAGGTTTCTTACGTGTTATAAATCTCTACTAGCTACCTCCTTTGACATTCTTGCTCTATTTATAATAACCAAGCACTTTATAGCTCAGTAAAGAATAGAAGGTAGCTATGAAGAATAAATTGTATTGTTTGGTATAAGAAATATTTTGGCAAAATTTCTTCCGAGATCAGTTTCATTGTGTGATGTCCTGCACTTGAGAGGGCATCTGATTATAACCACGTACATAAATTTTTTAAATCTAGTTGTAAGGTAAAGGAAACGTCTTTAAAAGAGTGAATTATGAAGAGTTCAGCATGACTTGGTATCAACCATATAATGATTCAGTGTGCTATTTATAACTTCCCACTTACTGAAATTGAAAATACAAAAGCAAATATAATATACTGTAGTGTATCTTTATTTTTAATCTATGCGTGGGATGTCAAACATTGTGCTTGTCTTGTGGACAGGACATGCTTTTATGAGCCTATAAATATTTAAGTATATAAGAATCTGCACCCAAGTGGAAGATGTTGCATGTAAGTTTTTTAGATTTTGGTATTTAAAAATCTGCTACATTTGAAAGCAACATTTAAATATTAATACTAAGCTGTAATACATAACATTTTGAATGCAGGATATTTTGGATATTTTGTTTATTGTAACCCTGTTCAAGTTTCACAAAATAACCCACGATGGGGGAAAAGGAGGAAAAGGGCTAATCATAAGCTCGGCTATGTAATTTGCACACTTCATTTGCACACATCCAAATATCCTGGATTTGGTTCTAGCATGCATATACCAAACAGTGTTTTCTTTAATATTGACAGGTACCTATATATATGTAGAATAATTTAACACGTAAGCACAGCTAACTTGATATAAAACCAAATCACAAAATCTGTTGGGAACAAATGAGTTACAAGTTAGGCATAAGTAATGGAGCCTGTAATTCAAAAATGTTTATATAATCTTCTGTCTAAGAAGAAACTTTATAAATGTATCTAACTTATGTGCAGAGCAAGGCTGAAAACTGTAAATTCTGCTGGACTGATTTCTGGTACATGTTGACAATCTGGTTTGCAGTAAATACTAATGCTGTCACAAAATGTCAGGATCACATTATTAAGTTCAAATTATAATGTGGCCTGATTGTAGTAGCAATCCTTATCACGGCACAAAAACTTAAAAATGCAATATAACAATTCTGCAGATCAGTGATAAAAGTAATCGGTTATGGTAAAGCAAATGATTAAATGTTATAAGTTTAAACTTACTTTTTATTATAAAAAAATTCTGAGTTATTTGTTTGCATTTCAGTGGTATTGTGAAGCATTTCTGTATTTTGTTTGAACAGTTTAGGAGCTTGCATAAAATGATACTGGCTGATTTTTTTTCCCCTTTGATATATGCAATAATGTCAATAAGCAATAAATTGCATGTTGTATGCAAGGTATCAGTACTTCATAATAAAGAAAAGGAACACAGTTTCTTACTTTGTGAATTTTTTCTTTCTTAATATGGTATTAGCTTATGTACCCATAATGAATGCATCATGAAGGAACAGTTTTCTTTGGGTTCAGTTCAGAAACAGCTGGCTTATACGGTATCTTGAAGTTCTGTGCCATATCTTTTTTTAAAAAAAAAGAAAAAGGAGGGAGTATGGGTTCTGAGCCACACTGTTGTTCAGGTGGCTGGACTTCTAAAGCCTGAAATTCTATGTAGGACATCACTGGGGCCAGGAATGTAACTTACACTGAGTTTTGTTGTGTATAGAGAAAAAGCTTGCATTGGATGGTATGATTATGTTGCACTGTGTTGTAATGTCACATGTTTCAGGACATAAGCTGGACAGTTGTCTGAAGGCTCTAGGGATAAAGAGCTACTTTTACGTGGCTGGTTGACCTTGGCTGGATGGCAGGTGCCCACCAAGCCGCTCTGTCACTCCCCTCCTCAGCAGAATGGTGCGGTGAGAAAACATAAGACAAAAAAACCTTGTAAGTTAAGATAAAGGCAGTTTAGTGAAGCAACAACAAATGTTGCACACATGGAAGCAAAGGAAAACAAAAGATGTTACTCTCTGCTTCCCATCATCAGGTGATGTTTGGCCACTTCCCGGGAAGCAGGGCTTCAGTACGCGTAGCAGTTGCTCTGGAAGACAAATGCCGTAAATAACGAATGCCCTGCCTTCCTCCTCCTTGCTCTTCGCTTTTATATCTGAGCAGATGTCATACGGTACAGAGTATCCCTTTGGTCACTTTGGGTCAGCTGCCCTGGCTGCGTCCCCTGCCAAGACCTGTCCCCCCCAGCCTGGGGTGGGTGGGTGGAGAAGCCGTGGTGCTGCGGGAGCCCCGCTCAGCAGCACCCGAACCCCAGTGGGCTGTCACCGCCACCGGGCACCGGTGTGAGCACAGCGCTGCAGGGCTGCTGGGGGCTCGGCCAGGCCCAGCACATGCTGCCAGCGTATTCCAGATGTGATGCACTACACCGTCCCTTTCTGAATGCTAAGGTGGGCAATTAAGTTCCTTAATATGGCAATTCCTAGATTCTGTATGTGCAGTGAATATATGCGTAGGGAGCGAGCATCCTTAGAGGAAGTTGCTGCAGTTTCTTAACCACTGGTTTCCAAGCACAGGAACTGCTTGTGGTTCTTTGAGTTTTCTTTTGTATCACGCAATGGTTAAATTACTAGAAGAAAATGCAAAGCATTCCAGTGGGTTTTACTTTTATCATCTCGTCTTTTAAGGGGTATGTAGTTCCACTTGTAAATTATATTCTTAGGATACTAATTTTACACTGTTAGTGTAGAAAACTACTTATTAACTAGTCGGTCTCTTTGGAAGTGACAGAATGTCTGGCAATGTTATTTGGGGTCAGATGCTATATAGGTCAGATTTCCAGCCGCTTGAGGAAGGACAATGGGGGCTTGGTGGGAGACTTTCGATTGGCACGGGGCAGCTTGCAGCACTGAATGGTGGAAAGGAAGGGCTAAGCATGGCTGGGAACAAGGGCTGCCTTTCAGTGAGCCATTCTTAACCTGACAAATCCAACAAATCTTGCTTAAAGTGTGGGAAACATGCCTCGCCCCAAGATGTAGGATATAGAAAGTATTTTGTATAGCCACTTTGTCACGTTCTGGTGCAAAGTTGCTCTTCGTTTTCTCCCAAATTTAATTTTATTACTCTCTTCTTGCTGAAAAATGTTTTCTGTACTTTTATTGGTGTGATAATTCTGCATTAGGGTTTTAAAACTTACTTTTTATTTAGTCTTCACAGTGCGTATCTGTCACTTTTTAGATGGTGGACTACTGTTGTATCTTCTTATTTTGCTTTGCTTTTCTGGACTTCACGGTGCAGTACACTTAAAGGTAGATTGTGTGCTTCATTGAAATTGTGATCTTCACGTTCTTTGTAATGCTTTACCTTGAGGAGAAAGTATTTGCTACTTGTCTTATAAAGGGTGAAAACTATTGTCTATACAATGACAATAAGTAGTGCAGTTGTTGCTTCTGGTGGAGTGTGATGGTGGGAAGCAGGGGGGCAGCATATTGACATCAACAACATCATGTCCTTTGAGAGGAGGGTGTAGAACCAATTCCGTGTTTGAGAACATCAGAGAGAGAAAAATGCGTTTTTACCTTAAGAGTCGTTCTGCCACTGTCTTGAAATATTTGGAAGCAGGGGTGTCAGTTGGTCTGCAGGAGGCTCTTTTTATTAAACTGTGTTGTCAAGTGCAGCAAGTGAAAACTGAAATGGTTTATCTTGTTTAGTGCTGCTTTTACACAGCTGTTACTGCGAAGAGTCTTAAAGAGTTTTCAGCAAAGCCAAATATGCCTAACACTTGGGCAACGATGGAGGCAATAGTGTTGTTCTCTAAGGTGTATGATACTCAGTTACTCATGTGGTGCCACTTTCCTCACTCAAGTTCTCTGTATGCTGTGCTAATAATTCCTGCATGCAAACAATTTCCTTTTGCATAATGAAGACTATAAAAAGGGCAGAAATGAGTGAAAGGATGGGTATTTTATATTGCATTATTTTTTTTTTATTCCATGTTTGCACCAAATGGCCACGTCCTTGTTAATAAGAAATACCCAATTTTGAAAGACGGTATGTGAACATGTTTTTTGAAGTATTCTTGAGAGGAATGTATAAAAGAAGTTTATTAATTCAGGTAGCTATATAATTTGAAGTAGCACTTGTTAGAACTGCCTTAGTGTGATTTAGAATTTGTCTTTATTCATCTTCCTGATCTTTTTCAAGAGAAATGGGCGATAATCACTCATTTCTTTCTTTACACCAAAATACAAACAGAGAGCATAGGAGGCTCCTCTTCCCAGACTTGAATTTGGTTTTTTTTCATCCCCAGTTAATGTAATAACTGGGCCACTTGAAGCTTAAATGCCTCCCTACTTTATTTCTAATTGCCCCAGTGAAATAGGATGTTTCAAAAAAAAATGTTTTTTGATCAGTTCTGATTGTTACACATTTATAAAGAATGTTTGTTTTGTGTCTCCCCACCTGCTTTTTGTGCTCGACAGCCTATTGAGACTCCAGGTTGTGGGATGAGCATTGAAGTAGTCGTGCAGGATTAGTGCTCCCTCTTACATCTGTTGCTCAGAAAGGGACGGGGCAGGAGCAGGGGTTGCTCTGGTGCAAAACGAGCCCCACGTTGTGCACCACTATGCTGCAGCGTTAGCGCAGCGCTGCACACGTACAGCTAGACTGCATCTCCTGGCACTGCGGCGAGGCAACGTTCTCGGTGCGTCCTGCAGCGCTGTGGTACTTGGCTTGACAAGCTGATGGTTAAAGCTCACCTTAAGGACCCACAGTATCTCTGCAGGCTCAAAGACTCGAAGGGGTGCACCTTCCCCGTGCGCTGCTGGCGCGTGCGCTGCTTCTAATATGCTTCAAAAAACCATTTTGCAGTTGCGAGGGACGATGGTTCGCCAACGACGCAACGTGAGGCCAAGCGGTGACCCAGCCGCACGGGGGCCGCCACCGCGCCCCGCCGGCTCGGAGCCACCTGCGTGCGCGCGGCCCCGGCACCAGCGCGGCCCCGCGGCCTCTTCCCGCCGCGCGGGCTCCTGAGGTGCCTGGGCCGTGCCCCGGGAGCGCGCTGCCAGCCGCCTCCGCCGCCGGGCCCGCTCACCGCCGCCCCGCCCCCAGCCCCCGCGCGCCCGGCGGGCTCGTGCCGCCGCAGCCCTGCCCCGCCCCTGCCGGCGGCGGGCGCATGCGCGGAGCGGGCGGGCGGCGCGGCGGTCTCGCGAGGGGTCGCGTGGCGGCGTGCTGCGCGCGGGGCCGCGCTGGGGGCCGGCGGCGGAGGCGCGGGCCGGGCCGGGCTGAGCTGAGCTGAGGTGAGGGGCGGCGGCCGCGGGGCGGGGGCGGCGGCGGGAGGCGGGCGCGGCGGGAGGGTGCAGGCCACCGGGCCGGCCGGCTGGGCTCGGGGGGCGGGCCTGACCTTGCCCGCGGCCGCCGGGTCGGTCACGGCGTGTGTAGCGGTGCGGCGGTGCCGGTGCGGCGGGCCTGGCGGGGGGCGGGCGGCGGGCAGGTGCCGGTGTCGGTGTCCCGGGCCCGGCGCCCCCTGGCCCACGCCGGCCCGTTCGCTGTCTGCCCTGGCGGCCGCCGCGGCCTCTCATTTAGGCTGGATGTTTATTAGAAAATTAAATAAAAAAAAAAAAAGTCTTTGTAAGTTGTGATGTAGCAACCTAACCCGTACTCGCGTTCACCTTAATAAATAACCAGCGTAGTTTTGTATTATTGGATTTTGTTTGTTTGTTTTTTAAATTTATTTTTGGTTTTATAATTAGAACCGGCGTAGAACGGGCGGCCGTGCAGAAGCCATGGGTTTGTCGGCCTCCGCTCCGGCTGCTGCGGGCCAACCGCTGAGTGCGCCCCAGCACCGTCAGGTGGCATCTCCACCGTCGGAGTGTCCAATGCACCAGGAAAAAATGAGCGGTAATTATTCTTGAAACTTAAGTGAAATAAACTCTTTATGTGGAAAACAAAAAAATATATGGGGGAAAAGAAGAAAGTGACCTACAAATAAAAACTTGAGGTTTTCTTTTAGCAAAAATATCTCTCAAGTAATTGTCCACGGAAAGGAGTCAGTTGTTCTCCAGAACAGCGTGCAAGCTGCTTTGTCAGCAGAGGCACTTGGTGCTTGCAGTAGGACCTGTGGGTCACTCCCGATTGTCATGTTTCACAGGGGCCCTGCAGGTCTGTTCCCATCCAGTCGTCCATCCACAAAGGGTCAGGGAGCTGCAGGAGCCCCTGTGAAGGTGGTAGCTGGGAGCAGGTGGTTGTCGCTAGAGAACATGCATCTAGAAAAGGACAACAGAAGAGTGGGCTAAAATGAATGTCTGGAGAGAGAGGACATCAGCATTTCCACTGACGCAATCAACATGTGTTGGATTAACATTGCTGTGGAAATGTTAAGTGCAAACAGTTTGGTATAGGGGCCAGCATGGGGTGGGGAATGAGCATTCAATGACTATGCAGGAAACTTAGTTCTTACCAGGGTGCTGGGTCCTGAAATGCAGGCAACGTAACAGTTAAAATTTGTAAAGCTTGGAAGAAGCAGCAAAATTCAGTTTGTATTTACATGAGTATTGAATGAACTGTTTTCCATTTCCTGTCATATCTTAAGAGTTTTCATTTTGTGGCAAAATAGATGCTATTTTTTCCTGTATTTCAGGTTGTCCAATGCACATGAAGACTCCTGATCATAGAACTGAGAACACAGACGATGTTCCTGCACATCAAGAAAGAGCGTATGAATTTGTGGCGTGTCCGGTGAAGTCTGGTGCATCTGAAATGAAAGATGACATAGATCCTAGCAATATGGTAACTTTTGCTTATTTCAGATGTTTTCTAAAGTCTTGTTTCTTCTGAAACGCTATCCTCAAAATGTACGTAGTGGTAAATGTCTCAGGTGGGAACTCTGGCAAATAACTATTTTGAATACTGCTTTTTCTCCTTGTATGTGCAAATATTTTTATAAAAACAAGTTACACTTTATTTAACCATTTCCTTCAGATCTGCACCTTTTTGATAAAAGATGGTTTTCCAGTTTGTAAATATCTTTTGCTGCCTATTTCTATTTGTTAATTACACGCATGGTTTTTATGCTACAATAGTGGGGTTTAGGTTCTGTGTAATAGCAGTATGGGTAAGTTCTGATTGAGGCCTCTCCAAGATTTACTTTGGTTTACAGGAAGCACTCCTCTTTTAAAAAGTTTAGGCAGAAGGGTTCCTTTAGTCTTTAGGTGACTTGTGCAAAGAGTTCTGCTGCAAAAGAGAAAGATAATTTTGGTGGACTTAAATAAAGGCTGAACTTCTTGCTCTTTGTAGCAGCTGACTGAATTTTTTTTACACTTTTAAATTTTCTCAAACACTGTAATGTAAAAAAAAAAAAAAGTCATGCTCTGGTTTGTTGTTGATTCTCCTTGTTTTCTAGATGCCACCTCCTAATCAGCAGCCATCTCCAGATCAACCATTTCCATTGTCAACTGTTAGAGAAGAATCTTCCATTCCTAGAGCACATTCTGACAAGAAATGGGTCTACCCTTCAGAGCAAATGTTCTGGAATGCTATGTTGAGAAAAGGGTAAATACACTGTGAATTATCGGATGGAGTCTATGAATCTGAAATCCATGAAGTAATACAATTAGTTATTATTCATCGTTATTATTTAAGAGTTTATAACTAGCTGGTTTTAAAATTACAATTTTTATATCAACAGCTTTGTTTTAAAGGGTGAGCTGGTCTCAAAGGCCCATGTCTCCTCTAGTGATCAGCAAGATGGTAGGGAATGTCAGACAACTGCCACTAGCTCAGAAAATTTTATTAAAAGTCAGTGCATAGCTATAAACAAACTGCATGATTGCCAGCTTTCAAACTCAGTTGGCTTCGTGCTGTTCCTATAAACTGACAGTGAAAGCTCTGTGATTGTGAGAACAACTAACTTGACTTTACAGAATTGCTAAAAATGTGAAAATTGTTTGACAAGTAGATGTTTTTAATCTTCACCAAAAATCAGTGTAGGCAAGATCTAAGTGAATGTTAAATGTTTCCTGTGGCCTAAAAAACCTTCTGTGCTGCTGGTTCTTCATCCTTTTGTAATGGTTTGTTTGTCATTCTCAAACAGATCAACTGTAAAGGTGGTTACTATTAAAATATTAATTTCTTTGTTTACACATCAGTATTTTTCTTAAGACATTATGTCATAAGCAGTCTATATTGAACACACAAGTTGTGATCCTGTAAACACCTAAATGTGTTCAGCGGCACGTCTGTTGAAAAGGAAGCATGTCATAGCACAGGGTCAGAGAGATGAAAGGCACTTTTAAGTGTATGCAGAATGTATTGAATACAGGAGTTCTGTGCATTTAGGAATGCAAGTGGGATTTTTCCTAAGCATTTTTACGAGTACCATGGATGTGCTGATGTTTGCGCACTGATAACTTTCTGATCAAGTTAAGCTCTTAATTTAGCTGTCTAGAATTTGTGGATCTCTATGATGATAACTTTGATAACTACACTTTTACACAGAAAATGAAGTGGTTCTCAAGATGCTTAAGCAGATGAGCCAGAAGTTTCTATACTTGCTTTGTGTCTCTGCATAAAACCTTAAATCTCTTGATTCAAAAGCCCATCAGATAAACTGAGGAAGGTGGAGTAGTTATGCTGTAATGCTTGTAAACTGTTTTCAAATTCTTATTTTTTTAGGTGGAGGTGGAAAGATGATGACATAACAAGTGAAGACATGACCAACATTATTAAGATTCACAATCAAAATAACGAGCAAGCTTGGAAGGAGATTTTGAAGTGGGAAGCTCTTCATGCTGGGTATGTACACATGAAATGAAAAGCAAATCCATTGATTTAGCTCTTGCTTTTGTAATTCTTTGAAAGTAGAATGTCTCTTCACTCTTCAGAAATATTCTGGTGCTGATACACCTCAAAAATTTTTGTCTTGTAAGAGCCTGCATTTTCATTAATATGGAAGAAGATTATCCAGAAGAGCTTAACTAGAACTGAATAATTGTTAAATTGGTAAAACTCATGAACGTTTTGGTGGGGGGTGTGTGTATAATGTGAATTTGGAGAAATTAGCTTCTTACCGTATCTATTTGGGAGTATTTAATTGTATTCTTCATGTTATGAAAAATATATGAGATGTAAACTTAGATTAAAAGTGACAGGTGTAAAACAAACTCACTTTTTAGGTCAGTATAGTCTGTGCTCCTAGAAGAGACAGACTAGTTAAGTATTTTGCACATAGAAATTTTTCTCTGAAATTCCATGACCTTTGTTACACAGTAGTTCGGATTGCAGTTTTCTGTTCTCTAAACTGTTAAGTCTATGGATTAGATTTGCTGAGAACTGCTCTGTTGAGAAGTTACAAAGTGATGTGGAGCGTAACAAAGCTACTTTTACCGTACCAGCAGTAAGTGCTGTCAGAAACTGGGGGACTTTTCAAACCTTAAAAAAAAAAATAATAATTCTGGAAGCTGGTTTAGATCACTTGTAATTATTTTCTTACTGTTGCTCTTTCTAATATTTGTTTTTTCTGTTACTAAACTGAATTACCACTTAAAAGCTAAAACCTGTTTCCTTTTTTAACTGCATGCACAGGGAATGTCCCTGTGGACCATCACTGATGCGGTTTGGAGGCAAAGCAAAGGAGTATTCACCAAGAGCCAGAATACGTTCATGGATGGGGTATGTTGGCAGGAGAGAAGGCCTTCCAGTGAGGTGGGAGGGTAGGGGCATGTGTCTGAAAACATGGCGTAGAGTTAATTTTAAGATGTCTCAGAACTGTTAAAATTACCAAGTTAAAATTACCAGAAGACAGAAGTAGTAGTGGGGATCTTATGTCAGTACCTGGATAAATAAATCTTAAATAGGACTTCCACTCCCTCTCCCAGGTTCCTAATAACCATTAAAATATGTGTGTGGTCTGTTACCTGCCTTTCCAGATACGAACTTCCCTTCGACAGACATGACTGGATTGTTGACCGATGTGGGAAAGAAGTGCGATATGTTATTGATTACTATGATGGTGGAGCAGTAGATAAGAACTACCAGTTCACTGTCCTGGATGTTCGCCCTGCATTTGACTCTCTCTCAGCTGTATGGGACAGAATGAAGGTAGCTTGGTGGCGGTGGACTTCCTAACTACTCCTGTGGTGTGTAGTCGAGAAGTAAACCACTTTCCTCCTAGACAAAGGATAAGTGAATACCGGGACTTGAAACAGAAGTTCACTGCAACTGTCATTATTTTCATCATCACCACTATTCTTTGGGGATGGGAAGGGAGAATGGGGAAATCCATTGTTAAGTACACTGATGCATTATGGTGTTTTGAAATAATAAAATTAAAGCAGCAAAAACATGTATCTTAATTTTCTTAAGAGCTGGGAAATATTTTCTTACTTAGTTGCAGATTCTGCATAAACTTTCCTTTACATTTCATGACTCCAGTGCTGCATCAAATACATTAGGTTTCTGATTCTGACTGGAGCTTTGAGTATTACTTAAAGAGTGAAAACTGGAAATTTCATAAACAATTTCATATACAAATAAAAGAGTATTTGGATACTTAGATGATGAATAAAGAGTAGAAGATCTGGACTGTTTCAAATTGCATGTTTTAATAACTATGTAAAGCCATGTAATTGTTTTCAAGTGGGCACTTTACCTGTTCAAATACATACTTCCTCAGAAAACTTCAGTCAAGTTTATTCTGTTAAAGGAAGTATAGTATAGTATGAATATTTTTAAAGGTGTGTTAGGTTGGAAAGGAAAATATACTCGGGCCTTAATCTGCAATTTATCTTTGAACAGAAGAGCATCTATTAGAAACAAAATGAGTGTGAGTGACTTTTAAAACGTTTCTGAAAGGAGATTAAATTGATATTTAATGGCTATTTATTCAAGTAATTTAAAAGGTTTGTTTTCTGATGTAAGAGAACTATTCTTTTAGTATTTTCATGTCTTTATTGTGTGTCCTGTAATGCATTCAGGACAGAACTAAGCCTTATTTAAAGAAACTGTCATGCAGTGCATCTGTATTTTGCATCTTCACTTCATCAACTGTACCATAGTGAGGTTTTTTTATATAATACGGAATTGCACAACGGTGTATGACTACACGGTCATACATGTTTCTGCATAGTAATTATAGTGAGACTTATTACAGATGTTTATATAACTTGGCTAAAAGAGTATCAAAATTGCCAAGAAATAAGGTTGATTTGAGTGCTTTCTAAGAGTGATGCACATTAATGGTGTGCGGATTAAAGATTTGAGTAATGTTTGTGCTTAATAAGGGAAAACTTATTTTTTCTTTTTTTAAGTCTTCCACTGTAATAGCTTTAAATTTGCATGGCTTGGTAAATCTCAGGTGCCACATACCCCTAAATTTAAATTATTCCTCCCTTTCAGCATATGTATTACTTTTGAGAAGGAGTTTTTCCTGCAAAACACTTGAGAATGGAAGGAGTAAGAATATCACGTTGTAGTTTCTCAGATGGGGGGAGAAACTTCCTTCAGGAAACTTCACAACCTCAATGGGGAACCAGCTGTACATTCACTTCTTGAAAGTTGTGATTTTTAACTGACATTGGAAGCTTTTTCTTTTTTCCTGAGGGGAAAGCCCCTCAATGTTTCAGTACCCAGAAGTCCAGAATCCTAAGAGAAAACTACACTCTTACCCCTATCCACTTTCCTCATTCCTTTTTCACCTTTTTAGTGATTCATATATGTATTTACATATATATATATAAATGAAAAATAGTTTGGGGCAAAAACCCCCTCCATCTGAGTAGGCCATGTATATATGAGATACGTGAGAAGAATGTGAGCTTGTATGAAGCGTATCTGATAAAGAGCTGCTCCTCTCTGTTCTAGCGTGAAGACTGAGGCTTACTGTTTTTTGGGGTGGGATATTTTGTTTGTTTGTTACATACATTCGGTAACTTGATACATGTAGATTCTGCATTTTTCACAACTAGAGATGGAAAAGGTACGCCAGTGTAAGGAGCACTTCAGAAGCTTCAAAAGAACGAGTTTGCTTTATTGATTTTGGAAGCATGATGTTGAGTGCATTATGGAAATTGTAATTGCTGCTAAATCTGGTGAAAGGTGTCACGTGCTACTTGATGCGTTTACCGTCTTCCGTTATGTTCCATCTCACATAGATTCAAACCTGTTCTTTTCTGTGCTACTGTTAATGAAATATACTACTTTGTCATCAAACTACAAGAAGAATCAAATAAATGTACTTTTCTTAATTGTGGTATTTGGTGATCATATTTTTAGCTGTACAGATTATTAAGATGAGCTTTTGCATGTGTCATGAGATTATAGTCTGTTACAACTAATCATATCTTTGAATAGATGTTACTCATTTATTTAGGTGAATACAGAACCAAAACCCAAGGACTAAATTCAGATGTTTGCCAAGCAAACCAACAGCTCTCAAGAGTAAGAGCATATAGCAACAAATTAATTCTTAGTCCAGCTAACTTCTTAGGAAGGGAATGCAAGGAATTTTTTTTTCTTTAATCCTTGAAGTATGAATGAAATTAATTCATTTCTACAAGCAGTAAAACTTAAGTAAACATGCAGTTTTCTCTTTTAGGTTTGGGTTACTTTATGCATGATGCTAGCAGTTCACAATTTCTCAGATTATGTGTGTCAGAGAAATTAGAAGTCTAACATAAACTTGAAAAACAGTGATTTAAATTGATACCTTTCACCCTTCAGGAAGATGTTCTAACTGTAAAACTATTGTTTAGGCTCGATTAAAGGTAGTGTGTGTGTGTGTGTATGTGTGAGTGTATATGCATAAATAAATACATTTATATCCTTTCTTTGTAAGTACAGAAAGGTATGGAGAGTTCATGAAGCTCGAAAAAGTGAAGAAGTATCCTGATGAAAGGATAGGATATAGGAAAGACAGGCCCTTTCATGGAATTCTGCAGCAGCGCCAGGTTCCCAATCCCAGTCAGGCTGAAGCAGAAGTTCAGAAGCCAGCATCTCAAACCAGGCTAACCTTGGGTACATGCAAAAGGGAAAAATCTGGACACTGTAACTACAGCAGGGCCACTTTTTAAATCAGTTGTGTATTTAGATCGCTAAAATTCACCTGTGTTCTGCTTTACGGTGTCAAAGCCCTGCTTGACCTATTGCGTTTGACTCTTGCAGTTAAAACAAGTTAGGAGAGAGCTCCTGTTCTGCAGCTGAAGATGCCTCCTTCAAGGATATTGCAGTGCTCAGAAACTGCAGTCTCTGTGACAGATTGATAGAAAAGAACTCCAGCTTAACACTCCAACTGTAACCAGGTGTTGGGTCATATATAGTTAAGAGTGGGACTGATCTTTTTCTTCCCTGGAGCGGGAGCCCCTTCTGCATTTGGATACCTGGATTTGGGCTCTTGCTGTCTATTGCTTCAGGCAGCCAGTGACTGCCCTGCAGTTAGGGTGCCTGGCAGTCTAGAGGGGCACCAAACCCGTGGTTGCTGTGCCTACAACACCCTCCCTACTCAGGAACGTTGGTGCAGCTCTCTGCTCTTCCACGGTAAGTCCCGTTAGCATCTGGCCAACGTGAGGACCCTGTAATGAGAGTGTCCTGGTTTTGGCTAAGTAGTGCTTACTCTAAATCAAGGACTCTGCACGTTTCCCATGCTCTGCCAGTGAGCAGATGCACAAGAAATCGGGAAGGGACGCAGCCAGGACAGCTGACCCGAACTAGCCAAAGGGATATTCCATACCATGGGACGTCATGCTGAGTATATGAACTGGGCGAAGCTGGCTGGGGGCTGCCGATCGCTGCTGGGGTCTGGCTGGGCATCGGTCAGAAAGTGGTGAGCATTTGTGTTGTGCATCACTTGCCTTTTTTCCCTTTCAGATTTTATTCCTCCCTCCCTCTCATTCTTATGACAAATGTTGTTACTATATTTTTACTTATGGAATTATTATCTCAACCAGTGAGTTTTACCTTTTTCCCAAATCTCCTCCCCATCCTGCCCTGAGGCGGGGAGTGAGCGAGCAGCTGCATGGTACTTGTTACCGGGACAGAGTAATTCACAGGCTTGTCCTTTCAGGATGCCTGGATTTCCTGGCTATGTTGGGTCATCCTATAAAATTTTGCCTTTGCATTGTACTAGTAGGCGGTTTGGAAAGGGGAATGGTAACTTTTCTGTTACCCTTTATTTATTTATTTCCTTCTCCCCTAGAAACAACTTTGCTCCTCCTTTTCATATGCTAATGGTCCTAGCTTCAATCTTTTGAAGAATTTTTCAACTAAGCCTTAGAATTTCTGCCCTAATTTGCTATAGAAGGAAGAGACTGTGTTGCTGGTAAAAGGTATTTGTGTCCATTGGTGATTAGTGCTGGCTTTTTACTGAAAAAGCAAAGTGTTCTGGGTTAGCATTTTTGGATTTATGAGTGAAAGAGGTATGCTAGTTTAGTGTGAAATGGGACAACAATGCTGCCTAATGTTTACATAATGTATTTACTATCAGGACTTCGATGTGCTCTGTAAATAATTATTTAAAGTCTAAAATATGATGGTGAATATTGTTCTGTGTCCAAAAGGTGTGAGAGTGGCAAAGGATCTCTTGGTGCTCTGAAGATGATCATAGTCTGTCATCTTATGCACTCCCATTTTGCTCATTCCACTCTTGTGCCAAAGTTGGGGGATAATAGTTCATGTGCCAAAGTTCCAAAGATGAAGGCACAGATACTAAGGTTGCTGTATCTCAGCAGCTAAAAATGAAGGGAACTGGTAAATGAAGGAGAACCGCCTGATTTTCGGACTCTTACTAATGTTGTGGGTTTTATAGAAATGTCCCTTCCAAAAATACCACTACTATCTGTCCCCAACATTTACTAAATTAAATGACACTTTAATCTTTGGTCTCCCTTTGCTTACACCTGGAGGAAAATCCATGTGGTAAGGTTCCACAAGCAGATGTATTTGATGTGGAAGCTGAACTTATTTTGAGGATAGAATATACACTCATAATGCTAGCTGAGCTTATGTCTTCAGTGTCACACCCTTCACTACCCACAAGAATCATTACATATGTCCTTTTTCAAAATACACCATATTTGCTAGTTTTCTACAAATTTTTAGTGGGCAACTTCATGCATTTTTACTGTCACTGAAAAGGTGTTCTATTTATTGTTCTATCTTTGCACAAGGTAAATTGCAGGCAAAGATCTATATGCAGTGAATCAAGTAAATATTGATTCTCTTGGCAATGTTAGTAATAATAAAAAACTATGGTCATAGTAGAGATGTCATTTTGTAGAAAGCATCCTTTTTAGTTTGCCTTAAGTGGTTAATCACTTTTCTGTGCATCTCCTTCAGGAAAGAAATGGTTTGCCAAACTCCTGGAGAAAGAATCTTAAAATTATTTTACGAATGTGACAGTTGCATTTATTTGGTCTTACTAATTGTACATCAAATCGTATGGAACCTTGTGGGCAGGGTACTAGTCTTGACTCCAAACGTAAATGTGTGGCCTTGAGCATGTGTGAAATGATGCATTATTTACCAGTGAACCACTGATTCTGATGGCAGCTACTCACAAGACATGTCTGCATATTTGCAGCATGGGTACATATTTTTATGACTGGAGTCTGAATGAATCGAATTTTCAAAGGATAATGTAAATGTATTGGAAGTATTGGGATTGTTATTAGCCTTCATTAAAAAAAGTTAAAAAAACAGTTTCCTTTGCTGACATTGTTTGGACCATGGCGTCTCTTATAAAATAGAAACCATCACATTTGTTTTCAACATACTATGGCAAAACAAGTCCATTACAGACTAAGTCATGATTTTGTTTTTTCTTAATGTTTTGCCAATTTTGTGGTAACTACAGAAGGTTTTAGCTATTTTTCTAACATGCTGCTGCTCTTGCCTCCAGCTCCTGAAGACTGTGACCCCATAAACCTCCTGTCTATAGAGATAGCTAATGCTTTAATTGATCATTAGTAGACTTTCAAAATGAGTTTCCATCTGCCAAAAGATTAAGTGTCTTAGGGAATTGACTTAGAGCAGTTTGATGCATGGAGGATAAATGCAAGTGCCTTTAAAAAGCACTGCTAGACCACAAATCCTTGAAAAACTTGCTTCTGAAATACTTACAAGGAAAAGTAATAGAAAAGATTTTTCCCATGATTTGTTTTTTTCTCAAATTAGAGAAGGCTTTTTTTATATATCTATGAGAATTCATTAGCTCATTTTCAAAAACCGAAGAGAAAAAACCTCATGAAAATGCTGAATTTAACCTTAGAACAAACCACAAAAATTTTGGCAGCTTTAATTTGCAACATGAATTTTTTGTTAAATGAATTTATCCCAGCTTTAAAAAAACACATGCTTTGGGGGGGGAAAAAAAAAAAAAAAAAAAGAAAAGACAAGAAAGACAACTTTTCTGCTGGCTGTACTTGAGAATTCTAGGAAAAAATCTCCATGTTTTATCGCAAATTTTCACAATTACAGGGTTACAGGGGTTGGTTCTCTTTCTGTTTTCTTTCAGCTTTTGACTTCTAGCTTATTTGAAGTGATTTTTACAGGTTTTCATGTTGCTTTCTTTCTGCTGTTTTTGTACAAGCCACTTTTGGGAAAACTTCTACCATTGCAATAACACTTACAGTATTTACTACAGAAAGAATAGCTTCTTTCTGAAGTATCTGAAAAACCAGTGCTATTTAACTCTGTTAAGAACAGTTCTAACTGGTAAGAATACCATTCTGGCTGCATTAGAGCTGTCAACAGTGTTGTAGCAGAAAATATAGGGACTGCAGCTGTCCTACAGCAGTGCCAAAAGATGGATGTGATTTGTGCTGCATAGGTTAGCCATCACACTTCCCTGTGGTTATGGGTTCCTTGGTAGCATTTGTCTTATGACCCCAAAATGGGCAACTGCGGTGATTTTTAGACTCTTCCTAGTGGTCCTTTAATGCCTTCTCGAGTACATGCTTTTAGGACTGCTTACAGTTGTGGTACCTGGGTCGGCAGGGTGGCTGGCATGGAAATGACAGTAAAGTATATGTGGATGGATGTTCCCAACGGACATTTCTTTCTAAATGTCTACTCGCCCGTCTCTCATTTGCCGCTCAGGTTAGGGGAAAACGGGTCTAAATGCTGAGTTTTCTATGTAATCACTAGTGGTTGTTGACGCAGCACCTAATTGATTGGGGCTGTAATTATAGTGAGTGGAAAGCAAAGGATACTACTTTTGCAGATAACACTGGGAAGATTAATCTTACCTATGGAGGAAAGGTTGCATTCTGTTTGCCTTGTCAGGCAAAGTGGAAAATACTGGTATTGTCAGTGGCATATCTGTTTATGACAGGATGCTGGAGCTGGTTTAATAGGCTGACTCTAAAAAGCAAGATTTTTTTGAACTTTATTTGCCACATGTTGATAGGAAAACATCCATTTAGAGAAATGAATATGGCTAATGTTATTCTATCAAACACTGCAATGTTTGAAGAAATCATAAAAAAAAAAAAAGGGGGGGAGAAAATAAGATCTTGACTTGCACTTTAATAATAATGGAATATGAAGGCCAGATTGTAACTGTGGAAGTTCATTTCAAATTTAAATATTTAGCATTTTCACTAGTCTGCGAATACAAGAAAATTTATTACGTTAAGATGGAATTTAGATCTTTGACATGAAGCTGATATTTTCATAGCGTGAAAAATATCAAGCTGACATTATACTGTCTCATTTGATGACTTCCAAATGTCAGAGTGCAGTAACTTATTCATAGGGACCTCAGTGTCTTGTGATAGTGTCAATTTAAAAGACATTTACATCGACTTTTTTTTTTTTATTTAAACATGTAAAATGGAATATGCAAAGTGGATGAGGAGAAGGGGAAAGACCAGGGGCAAGAAAGTTCTTAATAATAGGATGAGGCACTTTTAAGGCTAATTTCTGCTGAAGCTGCCTGACAGTGGCATGGACGGGGCTCCTGGCAGTGCTGACAGCTCCTGTCTTCCCGCCCTTCAACGCATTTCCCTCATTCCCGGCTCCGCACGCTCATGTTTCTTGTTATTTCAACAGAACTGGGGGGATTAAAAATAGCATGACATGCTTTCCTGAAAAAGTAACCCGCCCATCCCTTGCTTTTAAAAAGTGGTGAGTGTTTCTTTTGAGGTGACTGCACCTGGGCGTTTGTGCTGCCATGGCTGCAGGGTGCCTGGGGTGGCTGCTGATGGGATTATAAACCCACAACAGCCGAATGCAAGAAGTATGAACTTATATTCTAGCAAAACTTTCTCTGGGAGTGTGTGGCCGTGCTGTTGGCTGCCCACAGCCTAAGGGCCACCAGGTCGCTCCCCCCTGCGGGCTAGGGGCCGCCACGCCAAGCGGTGCAGCTGGCAGCGGGGAGCGGGCCGCCATTTTGTTGGGCGTCGAGGAAGGCAGGCCCCCCCCCCACTGCTGCTGCCCGCCGCCGCTCGCCGCCTCGCAGCCAGCCGGGGCGCTCGCCGCCGCGCCTGCCCGGGCCGGGGGGCAGCGCTGGGCGAGGCCGGCGCTGGGCGAGGCCGCCGCCGGTCTGGCAGCGCCCCGCCGCCCGCGGCAGCTTCCCTCAGGCGCCGGCCGGGTGGCCGCCCCGTGGCCGGCAGGGGGCGCCGCCGCCACCCCGTCCCGCAGGCCGCGGCCATGTCGGAGCTGGCGCTGGAGGAGCTCTCGGCTCTCGCCGCCATCTACTGCGAGCCGGACGCCTGCGAGGTGTTGGCGGTCTCAGGTGAAGGCGGCCGCGCTCCCCTGCCGACAGCCGCGGGTGGCCCCGCTCGACACGGTCTCGCCGCGCTGCCCCAGCGAGACCCGGCGCGGCGGCAGCTCCTCAGCCGGCCGCCCTCCCGCCGTGCCCCGCCGCTGCGGCCCGAGCGGCGCCGCGCTGCCCGGCCCGGCCCCGGGAGGAGGCGCTGCGGGGCCGCTCAGCGGGAGCTCTGGCCCGGGGCCGCGCCGCCTCCGTCGCTTGCTGTGGGCGGCAGCGCCCTGCCCCGCCGTGTGGCGGTGCCGCTGGCCTCTGCGGGGACGGGCTCCGGCGGGCGCTGCCCGTTCGCAGCTGGCGACCTTCCCGATGGCGGGTGCTCGCAGCGTGCGCAGAACCCCGCAGTGGGCGAAGGGCAGCGCCGGGGGCGGGCTGGTGCCCGGTAGGGGAGTAAGCAGTTGCGTCTCGTGTGTAACGAGCAGGTATTTATGCTGTAGTAGTTCGTAGGGGTGCAGCTGTTGCCGTGCGTGAGAGGCCTTGGGTCATCTCTGACTTTTTCCGGGGTAAGGTAACAGGCAGGGCCTTGCGACGTGCCGAAGGGTCTCCAGCTTCAGCCGTACGTGTGTGGCTGTCGGTTTTAGGGGGCACTGAGGCCAATCTTGCGTGTGTGCTGCGGGCGGGAAGGTGGGGAGGTTTGTAGTGTTTGCTGCCATCCCCTGCTGGATGCTGTAGGCTGGGAGCACAGCGAGTGTAGACGCCTGTACACCACGTTCTCGGCACGAGACGTGGCGGCCACTGATCAGAACATAATGTTAAGAGGTGACTTTGACTCGTCCGTGCTGTCACAGTGCTGTGAAGATGTCCCTTCAGCGAGGGAGAATAAATCTCAGTAGTTCCACCATACAACAGCAGTTCCTATGGGGCTTAAGGAGTGTCAGGTGGGATGCGCGAGTGTTGTGTGTCTGTTCAGATCCAGAGCATAAGCAAATTTCACTTGGCGCCTACCCCAGATGTGACAGCTTTGTGTATTTGTTGGAGATGCATACACGCAGGCAGACGGAATACGTGTGTGTTCCATTTCAATTCCTGCTCCCTGTTGTCCTGGGAGCTCTCGCAGCGTGCTGCCCAGCTCCCTGGTGGAGTAAGGGACAGCACAAGCAGCTTCCCGCTGGTTGGACTGCAGTAGAGTCCTGGGGAACACTGGTGAAAATGGATCCAGTGGCCTGCCGACAGATTTTGGCTGTGCGTGTATTCAGCCCAAAAGAACTGGGATTCATAAGGAAGCGCTTTTGAACTGTCAGGGTGACCGAGCACTGGAACAGGTTGCCCAGAGAGCCTGTGGAGTATCCATCCTCTGAGGTACTCAGAAGCTGTCTGGCTGATGCCCTGGGCAGCCTGCTGTAGGTGGCCCTGCTTGAGGCTGGACAAGATGACCTCCAGAGGTGCCTGCCAACCTCGACCTTTCTGTGATTCTGTACAAATAACTTCATGCTGCTTTGGTGTGAAATTACAAGTGGCTGCTCTTGAATGACTCACTTTAAAAAGTTACTAAGAAATTAGTTGAATAAACCTCAGACTTTTATTTGAAAATAATTGTTGAAATAGATTTGTACAGAACAGCAAGTGGTTATTTGGAAAGAGGACTTTGTGTGTAGACAGCCTCAAGAGGGAGGAAGGCAGTGTCTGCATGGAGCACAGTTAACTGGGGTAATCTAAAAGCAGAATTGTTTTGTGTCTAGATCTGCACGACACGCCCTTTGCTCCAGTGTAGGCTTGTAATTCTGCCATTTTATTTTTGTATTGGTATTTAGAGATGTATTTTAAAAATACAGTTGATGAAATGTTTTGACTGAGTTTTATTGAAGTGAAAAAATCTTGGAATGTTATTTAGATATAATTTGAATACTTTATTCAGGCTTAACAGACCTTTATTATAAAAAATATGAACATATCTGAACATTGCATGTGCACATCCATTCCTCTAAATCTGTTAGAGAAATATACGTGCATCCTTCTCTGTGTTTCATACATAGAAAAATAATTTCGTGTTCATAAGTTATCAGGATGTAAAAGGCTTAGAAGCCTTCCTGGAACATAAAGTGAAGTGCCACAAGTGCACAATGGGAACAGGCTATTATATATTTATGTTGATGCTATGTGACCTTGCATAGCCTTTAGCCAAGCTGTGTTCATGGTATGTTAGGATCATGTATATCTGGTTGATTTCCATTGTTTTTTTGCTGGAATTAAAAAGATTATTTACAACAATGATTACTGGTAATTTTGATACTTTGGGAGTTTGCTTCTCTTTTACGTTGCAGCTACAGAATCCTTTAGTTTGCAAACAATTCATTTTTGCTGTATTCATTAGCTTATGTTTGCTTTATCTCTTCAAAACATATACATTGTCATTGACAAAGAGTGCACAGAAGTAATTTCCAGCAAGACTGTTATGTTATACTATCTCTAATAACATTAAGAGTAATATGCGTGTAGATCCCCAGGATCAAAAAGGAGGCCATGGGGGATTTATGGTTTTGAGGAATGTAAGAAAATGCTTTTGCAGATCTCTTGGTATGCTAAAAACTTTGGCTTTCTGGAATTTAACAATGAAGTATTCAGAATGTAAAATATGTTTTTATCAAAACCAATGTGTTGATTAATTTAAATAAACTAATTACAGCATATTTTTTCTACCTTATGTATCTATTTACAGAGATTAGCATTACAGATAGAAATCTATAATTTATTTGTTAATCGGTTCTTCTCTGGTTTGCTCACCAAGCTTGCTATAAAAATATATTTATATATTCTAAGCTTGTACTTTAGTAGGTGCCATTTTCTGAATTTAAAAATAGACTGCATGTGTCGCATAAAATGCCTTTGGGCAGGAGAGGAGGGGGATATCTGTCTGGTTGACATGGAACATAAGAAAAAATCTGAAGTATGCTAGAGCTAAATATACTGATAAGCATGCAGCTATGGGGGGGGGGGGGGAATGAGTTAAAATGTATTGAGTTTAGTCTTATTAGCACATTAAATGCCAGCAGAATGGTCATACCCAACCTTTTATTTCAGAAATAATCACCATTTTGCTGTGAAGACAACTCAGATCTTGTAGCGTGTGCAAACAAAGGAAATATTTCTTTAGAGCCTCGTTATGCAGGGCGACGGTGGTTTGCTCTTTGTTCTGCCAGCCGTCTGCAGCGCTGGTGCAGAAAATGGACGCTGGAATGTTTAAATAAACTTCAGATGCTGTAGCCTCACAAACGTTTTGAACTGGGTCTCCTCTTTAAAAGTAAGTCTGAAGCAGATGTAAATGAGCACGGCTGGGCTTTTTGTGATGGCTCAGGGTGATACACCTTGGGATGTGAGGCTGCGCTGCTTCCTTCAGATTAGTTCATCATCACAGGGAAAGGTGTGAGATTGTTGCAGGCTTAAGAATATGATCACTGCAGCAGGAGGCCCTTGCCGAAGGGGCAAGGTTGGCCTGTCTGTTTATCCCTCACTTACTTCTGAGTTGGTGAGATCTGTTATGACAAGCTAGTGAAAAAATCCTAGGAGGATTATCAGAAAGGTAACATGTTCTTCTGTCACCGTAATTAAGCTGGCAATAGAGTAGTATTCTTCAGCTCATTTAGAGGCTGTGCAGTTTCTTGGCCACATAGTTTAAAATGAAGTGATTCACAGGTAGGAGCAGAATAATGTTAATACTGTTCAGCCAAATGCAGTTGGCTTTCAGCTGGCCGCGTACCTGGTGGGGCTGCCCTGGGTAAGGGGCGGCTGGATGGAGATGGCTCGTCAGGCACTGGCTGTGTGTGGTGCGATGCTCAGGTGTGTGTGGAGACCCTCCGTGACGGCCAAGAGGGTGCTGGGGGTCCCAGGAGGTATAGTGCAGGCTTTTCTTCTTGTACGTCTGGTTATGTGTACCGAGCCTAGCGTGATGCAGAGGAGCTGTTGTGACTGGTGCCCCATAAGAAACGTTTGTCAGGACAGCGGAAGGCAAGGATACTGTGAAGACTGGGGTCTCTTCCAAGCTGGTGCGTTTCTGAGGAATAAACTTGCCTTAAAGATAGTCTGGAACCTTTCATAGGATCTTAGAAGACTGGAGACCAACTCCTGTTGGCAGGGAAGGCTTGGACACGCAGTGCCTTTAGGTGTGGTCTTGATTGGGTGTAATTTCGTTTAATTCACTGGATTTGCATCCACTGCTTTCAGCACTTGATTTGACTAGCGATGTTTTGAAGATGTTTGGAGACCTCTTTACAATAATGCTACGGTTTGATTATTGGGTTTGGAGCGTTTGCTAATTTTATTTTGTAACTGCTGTGACCTAGAGAGTTCTTCATATGACCCAAGAAGGAGGTTTGGAAGCAAGACTTTGGCTAAGCTCTCTAAAGTGCTTCTGTCTGTCCAAGTCACTTTTAGGTTCTTTCACTTATTTAGCAGGGTTCAAATATAAAATCATAGAGAGCACTGAGGTTGGTTAGTGGCATCAGTGATACTAATCAAACATAATTCAACTGACTGTCATGTAAAGGAAGGTAAGATAAGGTAGGGGGAGAAGAAGGCAAGTCACTTCAAAAGAGCTCCTCTGAAACTCAGCTCTGCTCTAATCTGCCTTTCAAATCTGGTTTCTCCTGCCCTCATAGAATGAATCAACCTGACATTTTAGCAGTTTTTTAAAGAAAAGGGGTGAAATGTTTGGAGTGCATCAAAGGGGTGAAGCAGAGAACATCTGAAGAAGATCATCTTTTATCTAATGCCCTCTTTTCTTCATGGCAGAAGAGCAAAAGTACGTTAGGTCTTTGTCCCGGCATTTTACTTTATGAAGTTTTGTATTGTTTTTCTGTGAAACATGTTTTAAACAAGAAGGCTTTCTTGCAGGAATAACTTTCATATTCAGCATCTTTAATTATGTGATTTCTCAGGAGGATGTGGTCTTTTCCCCTTCCTGCTGCATAATGTATGCATCCTTTTCAATCCAGAAATAATTCTGTTCTAAAGTGGACCAACAACAGGTTTTGAGTAGATATGCAGATTATATACACATACACTTATATAAGTATATACACGTATAAATATATGTATGTAGTATCTAGGGTCAGATGTGCAACAGAAATGTTTTCGTTACATCAGTCCAACTTCTGAAATGTACAGAAGTTCGCAGAAAATAATTAAACATGTTTTCTCCGAAAGCTGCAGGGGACAAAGAATCTTGACTTTCTTTTTTCCAAGTCTTTCTTCAGCGTGGAACTGCTTTTGAATGGTTGTCTTGAAAAATACTCAGTACAAGTCTATTTGCCTTGTGCTGGTACTGATGTTAGAAGTCTTACACATTTCTCTGGGAGCGAAGTTAGGGCAGTGCTGAGTCCATCCAGAAGAGTCTCTGTTTTTGGTTGTCCCTGCTCCTGCTGTTGAGCTGTAGAAGCCTGCTTAGGTGTTCCTGAGAGAGACAGGTCTTTATTACTGGCCTGTCTAGACTTTGAAAGAGCCAAAAGGTGTGAATACTTCTTAGAACGTGTTAATAACTTTCCTTCTAAGTATGATATGGAAGTGTTTCATTTCAGGATTCCCTGTAAGTATAGCTGCGCCATTGGTTGCAACCCCCTACCCTGCAAAAAAACCCACCCCCCTTATTTTATACAGAATGGTAGTCATTTGAGTTGAATTGCTGAAGAAAATAACATGACTTAATAATATATATGTATTCAACTTTGAGCAAACTATTAATGGTTATTTTTTGATACTTTCCAGAGACGCATGGAATCACATTTAGAATTCAAATCGGCGTGAAAGAACTGCTGGATACAGATGTACTGTTAAAGCTGTTATTTCATTTACCAGTCAATTATCCATCAGTTCTACCAGGTATTTCTGTTAACTCAGACCAGCTTACAAGAGCCCAATGTACGGATGTGAAAGATAAATTACTTGAACAAGCAAAGAAGCGTCTTTCTGAACCCATGGTACATGATCTGATCCTTTGGATACAGCAGCACCTTAAAGATGTCATTAAGCAATCAGCAACAGTTTGCAATGAAAAAACTACTTTGTCAAAAGGAGCAAGTACAGAGGATCATATCTGGATGCTCCTTTTGCATTTAGATCACATGAGAGCAAAGGCAAAATACGTCAAAACTGTGGAAAAATGGGCTTCAGATCTAAGGCTGACTGGAAGACTGATGTTCATGGGCAAGATAATATTGATTCTTCTTCAGGGCGACAGGAGCAACATTAAGGTGCAGGAACAATGAATGTTGACTAGTTCTATTGATTTACCACTGAAACCTATGTGTCTGAATATTCTGTGTGTGTTTTTCTAAGATTAACAATTTTGGAAGCACATTGATCATTACAAGAGTAGGAAGGCCCAACAACTTTATTTTGTATTTAAGGAAAACAAGGTATTACGTGAGAAAGAAACCAGTTATACCTGTAAATCTGTGGCCTGTATTGCTTTGCTTCCCACTGTGATTATACTCTTGTATTCCATGCGTTCCCTGACTGTAATATGCCTAAGTTGTCTCCTGTATTTCCCAAATGCCCTAGAAAACAGAACGTTTGTGATGAGAAATTAATAACAGACGTATTGTGAGCTCATTACTCTCTCTTTCCTTGACTTAGACCACGTGGTGCTCCTAGCACACACCTGGGCTTTGAACTTGTCTGTACTTAGGAATTCCTGCTGCATTAGGCAGGTTTTTGTGGTGGTATAGGAGGAGGATGTTTTGGTTTTTCAAACTCGCGTTCAATAGGTCAGTTAAGACTGCACTTAACTTCAAGCTGATGAATAGAAATAGTCATGTGCTTTTTGGGATGGGCACCTTCAAAGTTTGATTCCTGTGTTCTGAAAAAAATCTGTAAGTTTCGTATAGATTTTTACGTTTTACTAAACTTCGAAGATACTAGGTGACATTTAATATTTTATTCTTTTTTGTTGTTTAGGAGTACTTGATTCTTCAGAAAACTTCTAAGGTAGATGTGGACTCAAGCGGAAAGAAATGCAAAGAGAAAATGATTAGTATACTGTGTGAGACAAAAGTACAGTCACAGCATAAAAGGTATAATTTAGTACTGTTGTGGATAGAAAAGTTAACAGAATCGATAATTACATTCTGACAAATCTAGGCATATTCATGAGTTTCCCTTTTATAATGTAGGTTTCAGGCGTTTGAAGTCAAAGAATATTCAACACTGGATGAGCTACAAAAGGAATTTGAAACAGCAGGACTTACAACTCTTTTCTCTGAGTTTGTGCCTCCTCTCTTAAAGTAAAATTAAAAGAAAATGCTGGACCTTTGACCAAAGCAGCAGTTGATTGCAGATGCCGATGGAAGATGAAAGGACTATTTTGGCAAACAACATTAAAGCTTTTCTCCAAAAAATGCCAGAAGTAGCCATCCTCTTGCAAGAAGGAGAAGGGAATTCATCGATTAAGAATTGATAACTTGTTGACATTTATGTATTGCTCACTTTTTCCAAGGAATGTGGAGTTAATTGTGATTATTGCATGGCAAGCATGAGAGATTGGGAAGAAATCATGTTAAAATAATAGTCTTCTAGTTAGACTCTGTTTTGCGATCCCTGTGTTTCAATGTTTTGGTTTTTCTCTCTCATGGTAGTGTTTTTTCATAATGGCTTGCTAGAAAGCATGATTAATTTTGCTTTGAAAGCTTATGTGCAGATATTTCTATAAAAAGCCTAGCAAACAGATTTGAATATGTGAGGACAGCATATACTTAATATCCCTTAGGAGTTCATCTGCTAACTTTTCCTTCTCCATTTATTTGACTGTAAATGCTAGACTGTTGATTTAAAGAAAACGCTCATGTCACTTGAGGCCTGAAAAAACAGAAGTGTCTTTTTGAATGTTAGTTTTTATTCTAAAATGTATAAAAACACCCAAGTGGAGAGTTTAATTTATTAAAAAACTAGGGTAAAGCCAATAGTAATATTTTCTTTGATAGTTTACAGATTACTTTTTGCACTTTATCTGGTTTTACTGCCTGTGCATCTTCAGATGTCTTGATTCTATTAAACTGTCAGACCAGTATGCATACAGACTTCAGTCTTCTTTCTCAAGACTTATATCAAGGCCTCTATCATTTGAGAAGCTGGTAAGCTGTAACTTCCTATTAAAATTTCTCTACCTTTAACATTTTTTTTTTTTGGATGGGTCAGTGGCCTTGGCCAGCTTATACATTTTTTTACCACTAGCCTGTGTTTTACTTCAGCATAATGTTACAAATACATATGTAGGTTTTACAAATTAAGTTGTGCAAGTTCTGTTTGCCTAGGGAGAATTGGATACCTATTTCTTAGAATTACTAGTGTCCTTTTGGTTTCTCTTTTACCTGATACCATTCTCTAGCAAGACTAAATTGTGCAGTAGTAAAAATTTCGAAGTCATGGGTTTTTCAGTAACTAGCAATGCCATTTCAGTTGGTTTTAGCACATAGCTAAACATGGGCTTTACTGCTTTCTGAAACTCACTCCCAGAAGCTGAATGACTCATGTATTCTTTGTTAACTGAAAATATTTGATCAATTCAGTGTAAATTAATTTGTCTCCATTGTACTGGGTGAAGACTGGTACGATTTGGTTAGCTCCTGTAGTGTGGTTTGGCAAATCATTACCTAAGACATTTTGATTTCCAGTTTCATACCCAGACCATAAGATCATACCTCTTTCTTGATGTACACTAGAGAAGCAACTAAAGCAAACTATTAAGCTTTTTGGCATTTACTGTTGGAGGTATCAAATGCATAAAGGGTTGTAGACCATTTGAGAGTTTCTTAAATTTTTAAGGAGTTTGGTAATTTTCCTGATATGGAGCGTCTCAAATACGTATGTTGCATGTTGTTTTGTGCACTGAGGCTTATTTAGTGAGTCAGTTGCAAAAGCTCTTCTTGATGAGTCTTTCATGTGTAGCATATATAGTACTTCAGGGACAGTACAAAACAGACTGGATTAAACAAGATTTACAAATCTATTCTATATTATTTTGAAATGGTTTCCTGAGAGAAAGGGAATCTCATTTTCTGTCATTGTAAGTGTATGTGGAGGTAAGTTTTTACTTTTATAAAAAAGAATAAAACTGAAGTATCTTTAAAATATTAAAATATCATGTATTTTAAATTATAGTTTTCAGAATTGAGCTATTCTCAGTTAAAATACCCATTCTATGTCAGTTCAGCATGAAGTCTTGAAAGATGCAGAGGCTCTCTCCTTGTCCTATGTGGTAGATCTGACAAGTATCAACAAGAAAAGGCTTATGCATGTGCAGCGTAAGAAAACGTAATTAGTATCTCTCTGCAGATCTAAATGTTGTACAGTTTTGCTGGATGGATTTTATGTCCTCAGCCAGATATTTACTTTAAAATGCTTCACTTTTCTGGAAGGAGAATAGTAAGGTACTTCAGTACAACCTATATCACAGTCTTGGCCATCAGAGTCTAGCGAGGGCATTATCCAACATGCATATACATCAGTTGTGTATCCTTTCTGTGAGAACTGGGTTGAGTAGCGTACATAATCATGTGATCTCAAATTGCACGTGACTGCAAAATAACTGAGGCACGCAGTTGTTGCGGTCATCTTTTCTTGCAAGATCAGATGCAGACCCTCCCAACTGTTTCCTCCCTGCTATAAAAGCTACTGTCACTAGCAGCATAAGAAAAGCCGTTTGTAGGGTCAGTGGTTGCCAGTTGCACTCGGGTATGAACTCATGTATTTTCTTGAATATTAATGCCTGATGCCTTCTTGGTTAACTGTTTGGTTGGAGCAGCAGGCAGTTTAAAAACATAAAGAATTTAAAGAGCAAATAACAACTGGGTAAGTTGCAGCTCTCTTCTGATCTGTGCTTATCTTCTTGCCAAATGAAGCTGTAGGAAGCTAGATGATTTCTGTATTTCAGGAGCTGTAAAAAGCAGTTTATGCAGTGCATTTTTATCATACTTGAATTTGTTACTAACTTATATTGGACAAATCAACAAGTCCAATGTAGGGAAGGACTGCAGTTTTTTTGCTTGGTTTGATGTGCTTCAGGAGAATTACAAATCTGATCAGCTTGATACTGTTCAGACATCAGAGAACATGAAAACTGATGTCAGTCTGATTCTGTGAAAGCAAATGCTTTTGCCTACCCTTCAATCAGTCACTTATTTTGAAGGGTAGGAGGATATCTTGTGTTCAGACAAGTAGACAATATTTTTAAAGGTTGTTCTTTTGGAAGGATGTTGCAGCTGTCTGTTAACTGATGGTTTGTTTGCATTTATTGTAAAAAGAGATGGGCAAGCCTGTGAGCCCCTGGGGCACAAAAGTCATTGAAACGCATACTGTGGTGCATGTTCTACCCTCCAAGGGAACTGAAGCAGACACAGAAGAACAAAATGCAGGGAAACAAAGTCAAGACTCCCGAGAATTGTTGAAGAATGCGTATCAGTGTCTAAAAAGTTAGTGAAGTGTATATAGCTATCAGAATCAGACAATGTGACTGTAAGGAAAAAGAAATCTCTAAAGAAAAAATGGTTTAACAAATTCGAAGCTAGATTTCTTGTGGATATTGTATTACAAATAATTCTTTGAACAGCATGTTAGTAAAGCCTCGTTTCTTGTGGACTTTCTTGTTTCTGAACAATAGCACACATGAAGCCTTTCTTGCAGAAGAGACATTCATGATGGTGTTCTCCCAGGTGGGTTCCCCAGTGCCTGATATTGATTGTGCTGCCTGCATAAGTTGTTAATATATCAGTAGCATTTTTCTTTGCTGCCTGTTTTTGTCGAAGTTGTAGGAACTTTGTTTCTTTCAGGCTATTAACCTCTCATTTTAATGGAATTGATTTGAATTCAGAAGTTCTAGAAGAATTTTGTAGTATAAATATGTGTGCTTCTGTATAGACAACACATCTGCATAATCATAGTTTCCTTTGAAAATCAGGCTAAAATGAAAGCTGTTGCAACAGGACTGACAACTTGAAGAGTCAAGTTTTTATGATTTAAAGCTGAGGTTTGATAGGTCTTTTTGAATCCCTTGGCGTAATGTGTGAAGAAAACAAAAAATGGGTTAAGAAAGGATACATAGGAATAGGAGCAAATATGCCAACCCTAGTGTCAGCCCTGTTTGCACAGTTGTTTTTGCGTGGATGCATCGCCACCAAAGCACTTGTTCCAGTCCTGGAGGCTTGCTCGATCTGCAGAAGGATGTGCTAAACCACGACTGAATGAATGTCTTGGGTGGTCATTTGCCAGTCTCTGGAAGAGATGGCACTAGCTCTGTTGGGTGGGTTTGTAGGCAAACAGCATGCGTTTGCTTTTTCTGCTCTTTTCATATGATTCATGAATATGAATATATGTTTTGTATGCATTGTATGCCTGCATTTTCTGTGGTACGAGAAGGATGGTCTGGTATCTGAGGAGCACTTCTCTCTCTTTACCCTTTGTGTGGCAAGTGTAAACTGTAACCAAAGGGTAACATGAGACCAAGATAATTTTTACTACTATACGTAACATCACGTCTTGCTATATATGTATGCTACTACTATGGCAGAGTAGTGATGCCTGTGGAAACAAGGACATCAGAGTGCTAACAGACTAAATTACTAAATTCTGCAAGAAACCAATCTTTGTATAGTTTTGGTTTTTAGAATTATTACTGACTGCCATTATGACCAAGGTCTGTAGATAAAATCATCTCTATCTGGTACAGGGAGGAGCAGGAATAAAACTCCCTTCTATTCTGTATTATTTTTTCAAGGCATTATTTACAGTATTAATATGTACAATTTATATTTAAGGGTTGCTATTATCATCTCTTGAAAAGAAACCTTTATGAGCAGCACATACTGTGAAGAAGCCTGCCATTCAGGAGAATAGCATGACTTCAGGGGAAGCAATGCAGAGTTCCAGAGCAGGGAAATACTTTAGTGGGGAACGTCATCAGTACTGGGAATCTACTAGCTTTTGTTACTTATTCAGTCTCATTAAGATTATCATTCTTGTACCCACCCACCCCCTTTGTTATTTGCTGGTTTTGCTGTTACAGGGAGGATAAGATACTATAAGAACTCATAGATAAAAATCTGTGACATAATCAATTTAAAAAAATTGAAAGTAGATTTGATTGCTTTGTGAACAAGGCTAATTTTTCTGTTTTGCAGTTCTCTCTCATTTTCCTATAATAAGTCTGTTTGCCTCTTATTTCTGTGTGAATGACCCCAAACCCCCCCAAGATCAGTACAAATTACAAGTACTGTAATGAGCCTAAAGAAACTTCATGGTGGAAAATATTTTGTTTACATTTTTTCTTTTAAAAATAGTTCAATAAACCCTACATGTGGATGATTTAAAACCTAGTGTCCCTTGATTTGTTCAGCTTTATCTGTGAAAATACAGACATAATCATGTTATAGTTCATTTGAAATAAGATGATGAAATGTTGCACACGCTGTATTTCTGCCAGAGTCTGAGACTGAAATTGCTTGTATTATGAAATAGTGCAATTGCTCGAATCAACTTTCATATATCTTAAAGTAGTATTAAGCATTATCATCCTGTCTCTTTGTGCATAACACATGCAACACTGGCAGCACTCTGTTCTGGTTTTATATTTTAAATGTATACTTAATTTTGTGTTATCTTATGCAAGAGTTATGATTGTTTATGTGCTTAATTATAGACATAAATGGAACTTTAAATGTAAATATGCTAATAGCATTTTGCAGTTATTCTGTGCCATTTTCATATATTGGCTTTTATATCAATATTAGTTAGTGTTTTCTAACCTCAAAGTATTAACTTGCAGTGAAGAGAACTCTTCAGAGTGACAGAAGAATTTCTAAAAGACAATTTAAGAAATTCTTTGGATGCTAAAGATGAATCCATTAATGTTTTCAGTTAATTATGCATTCAGGTGCTTGAATTTTGTATTAATAAGGTAGCAACCTTCTGATTTTCTTTGTGTTTCTCAATGTAATACAAGTAATCCATTTGTATCCTGCATTAGAATACAGCTGATCATGGAATTGGGGTCAATTCTTTATTAGTATTTCCCATTATAAATATCTATGATTCATTGTATGTATGCATTGTTATTTATTATAACTGGAATGCAAAGAGTCATTTTAGGATGAAACTTAGATTCATAGAATCATGGCATGGTTCGGGCCAGAAGAGACCTTAAAGATCTTCCAGGTCCATCCCCCTGCCATGGGCAGGGACACCTTCCCCTAGACCAGGTTGCTCAAACCCATCCAGCCTGGCCTTGAGCACTGCCAGGGATGGGGCATCACAGCTTCTCCGGGCAGCCTGTGCCAGTGCCTCGCCACCCTCGCGGTGAAGAATGTTTTCCTAATATCTAATCTAAATTGTAAACCTAATAACCTAATCTAAATAGGGGACCTACTAAAAAGTCTGTCCCCACCTTTCTCACAGGCCCCCGTTAGGTACCGGGGGGCAGCTGCAAGGTCTCCCCTGAGCCCTCTCTTCTCCAGGCTGACCCACCCCAGCTCTCTCAGCCTTGTCCTCACCGCAGCGGAGCTCCAGCCCCTCGACCACCTTTGTGGCCTCCTCTGGACTCGCCCCCACAGGCCCGTGTCCTTCTCGTGCTGGGTCCCAGGGCTGGACGCGGCGCTGCGGGGGGCTCACAAGGGCCGGGCAGGGGGACAGTCGCCTCCTCCGACCTGCCGGCCGCGCTGCTTTCCGTGCAGCCCAGGACACGGGTGGCTTTCTGGGCTGCAAGCGCACGTTGTTGGGCCACGTTGAGCTTTTTGTCCACCGGCACCTCCAAGCCCTTCTCCTCAGGGCTGCTCTCAGCCCATTCCCTGCCCAGCCTGTATGGACACCGGGGGTTGCCCCGACCCAGGTGCAGGACCCTGCGCTTGGCCTTGTTGAACATCAGGAGGTTCGCACAGACCCGCCTCTCGAGGCTGCCAGGGTCCCTCTGGGTGGCATCCCTGCCCTCCAGCGTGTCGACCGCACCACTCAGCTTGGTGAGAGCTGTGTATGAGAATGACGACTGTAGTTTGTGTTGTTTTCTTGTTGTCACCTTTTACATTCCTGCAAGTAAGAAATGAAGACTGATTTCTATGGGAAATAGTCAAACGATCACAGTTTCCTTGAGCTGAACTTAACAGGCCAACTCACTGCGTTACACAAGATCCTGATACCTGCTGGCTGGAGGTGGGGTACCACTTTTGGCAACATCTTAACTGCTCCACTGAAGCAATTAACTGGGTATTTCTTGAACTTTATGCAGAGAATTGAAGGAGCTAATTTCACCTATGCAGAAAACAAATGGTTGACTGCTGCTTGATCTGAGCTTTCCATCAGGAGAGCAGCCTGGTGCTCCTTTTATGTTAGTGCCACAGGGACTAATAACCTAAAATTTACACCTGTGCTTGTCACCGAGAATGCTGCAGAGCAAGATCAGCACCACGATTTTAAGACTGAAGGTGCTAAAATCAATGTACCCTTACCATTCCTGGGATGCACTTAGAAGAAAATCAACACAAAATGATTTTGTTGGTCTCTGATTGATCAGTAATCTGTAGTAGTATACAGAGGCAGGGTACGTTTTTATGGGAGTTGATGCTATGAGTACCTTTCAGTCAAGATAATGCAGACAGCAGTTCTTTTTTAAAGTAAAATAACTGAGTTACTTGTGGAAACACTGTTCACGTGA
Source organism: Falco naumanni (assembly GCF_017639655.2). NCBI lineage: Eukaryota > Metazoa > Chordata > Aves > Falconiformes > Falconidae > Falco > Falco naumanni. The sequence goes on along the minus strand of NC_054064.1, from coordinate 15,673,459 downwards.
GATGCTGAACAGAAGCTGAGCTGTATGGATAGAGCTATGCCAGAGGCTGATTTTTATTTGGTAGAAGTGGAGGTGTTAGAAAGGAACAGACGGCAATAAAAACACTGGTGATGTGGCTCTCAGAGAAGCCAAAAGAAAGTTTTTTTTGGATGGATTACTCCCTGGAAAGAGGTTTGGGAATACGAGCAAAGAAGTTGTTACTGTATCCAAGCTTCAAGTAGAAATGCCTGAAATAAATATGCAGCTTCGTTGTCGTTTTCTCTTGTTAGCAGAAACGACGTGTAGAACTGAGAACAAGTAATGGAAGTTTTCATGGGTATAGAGATGACTAACCTCACTCAAGAGCTGTAGGCTGTCTGCAGAGGAATTAGAGCAATTCTTAGAATTTTTCCTCAAATGACCCAGGGATGACAGAGGCTTTGTTGAGGCAACAACCTCCAAAAGTTTCATAAACTGGGAAACCAGGCTGCTGTACCTCCAGGTAGTTGGGGAAGATTGATTGAAGAGGTGACCAGCAGCTCCCAGGAGCAGATTATCTGCAAAACATGGGCATTCTGCAAAGCAAGGACTAGGAGTGTTGACAAACTGCTTTTGGGAAAAAAAAAAATCTGCTTATGTGTGGAATCGGAGAACACAGGTAGGTGTTTAATTTTTATGAGCCTTTTTTTCTGCACTGATACTATACAGACCTGGCGTGGAGATTTTACACGGTCCTTGCTCAAGTAGTGCATAATGTCTAGGGATGCCGACATATTTCGGTTCCATGTCAATTACAAAGATCGTTTTGGATGATGACGGTGGTCAGTGGCATTGCAAGGTTTAAGATTTCAGTGCTGCAAACCTATTCTGGGTCAAGGATTTGCTACAGGATTAAGAGCCACTCTTTATGGGTTAGATAAGGCACATCTAACAAGAGCAAAAAGGGGAGGGAAAGAAAATACTCCCCTGGAATGGCTAAGTGTTCCAGAAAATTGTGTTGCTGAGGTACCGGTATGGCAAAGGAGGACTTCAAGGTTGCCTTTGCATTGACAAGGAGACAAATGCTAGAAACTCAGCTGGGTGTGAGGGTGTCAGTCAGGAGGTTTTGGGCTGTACAGTACCTGGGGAGTGCCTGGAGCCTGGTTCAGAGCGCATGCCTTTCCTGCCAGCCATGCAACACATTTCTTTCTTTGCTTTTTTATTATTTAAAGGCAGCTGCAGCCAGGGAGCTGGAAGCTGCTTGCTGTGAATGCTGTTATTTACTTCCTACAATACTAATTATTAAAAGATGCTACAGGTTTCCTTCAGACTAATTTTGAAGAATCGATGGAATGCTTTTTAAAACAAACAAAGGAACAGTGATAAAACCTCCGGAGAAGCTGTTCTTTTACATATTGGTGCTGTGAAAAAAAAAAAATATTAGAAAACGAAGGACAATGATAAAGCAGAGCAGGAATAAAGACATGTCCCTGAAGTGGTCCAGAGTTGCTATCTCTCCCAGCTCCTGGAGGAAGCTGACGTTAGTGCTCAGCAGAGGAGAACAGGTATCTGCATGGCAGTGCCTGTGGCTGGCACTGAAGAGCTCTGTGGGGGGAGATTGGGGACAGCAAAGCCTGCAAGTACAGGCAGCACACTGATGATTTTTAAGGTCTCAGCTTTTAAACAGCTATGGAAATTGGGGTTCTTGATGTGTAACAGTGTAACACCCACAGGAGCTCTGGTAATGGCTTAGAAGTGTTTGTTTAGCTGATCAAATCTATTGGAAAGGCAACTAAATTGAAACCGTGGAATCAGTTCCAAGGGGAGAGAGTGTTGTAGAAGGTAAAACTGTTCAGTATTGGGGAGAGCTGGTTCTGAAAGGTGGGCAGTTGGAATGTTCTCCGTAGCTAGGACGATGAAAAGCTAATCACTGGGATTTTTTGGCATAGTTAGGAGTAATAGCTGTGTAAAAAAGGAAAATAATTGATTCTTAGTCATTTTCTTTATGGTTTTTTTTTTCTATAAATTCATTTCTGTGTTGAAACAAACGAGTTGTGGATAATCATTTAGCAGCCAAATAGTTTTCCTGCCTTTAGGTATAATGTGAGATTGAAAGTCCTAAGACAAATTTTAGCTCTTAGGTTTCCAATGGATCTGAAGTAGGAATGTGTTACAGCTCACTGAAAATTTCTTATTACCAGCAGATCATTAAAAACAGCAACGAATGTTACAAAATTTCAGCTGCTGTGGAATAAGCTACTGCAGATCAAGATGTGAGTGTGTGTAAATCCTGTTACTCAGTGTTTTGCAGGGACTCTTGGGAGCAGCAGTACAGTGGTCTAAGATTTTTCTGATAGAAATTAGGATTTACATTTTTTTTTCCTGAGCCAGCAGCAAGCGATTCTACTTATGTTATTTTCCAACACCAGAAAGAAAAGGCATGTACTTCTGTAAGCATACCATGAAGGGGTAACAGACCTTTCAACAAATCTGTACATCTCATTCATAAGTTTAAAAAGCAAACACAAACAAAACCCAAACCCCACACACATGGAAATATTGAAGTCTTTCTAAAGGAGTCTGGTTCTTTATTTTGAACGAAGGTTATTTTTTTTCTTGTGTAACAGGTTTCTTTTTGTACTGGCCAGTAGCAAGCAGGAGAGGAAGTAGAGACCTGGGAAAAGTTTACTGTTGTGGCAAAAGAAAGCTTGTGGCAACCTGAAGTGACAACTCTTGGGTTGTACACGGACATGTTTGGGAGACCATGGGTCTGTGCAGGTAAGGGGTGGATTTTGGTTTTGTTTTGTTTTGGATTTTTTCCTATTAAAGCCAGAGGGGATGCTGGAAATGCCAAAACACCTGAACAAGAACTTGTACGTGAACAAATAAACTGCAGTAAACCTTAGGTAGCCACTTAAGGTCTAACATGATGTGAGTTGTTCCAAAAGGTAGTAATTGCCCTTTGCATACAAAGTAAAAAGGGTGGACTTTCCACTGGCGAACAGAAAACTGAGGCTGTGCCGAATTAGGAAGATTTGGCAGTTCTGGAAAATTATTGCACAGTGTGGTAAAGATCAGAGATGTGCAGTGGTTAGCAGGCTGCTCCTCGGTCCATTTTGTTATACGTCACATTATCCCATTAACTATCCAAGTTGTTACATGGGTCATTCTTATATATGGGCAGTTCTAGCCCTGACACTAGTGACTGTCTCACTGTTGCAAGGATGGGAAGATCTTAATTCCAGAGCTCTGTGCTACAGAACACCATCCTTCTGTGGTTTTACCACAGAATGTCTTTCCATTTGTAAAGTGTAAGAAAATGACCAAACAGTGAAAGTCAACTACACAGCAAAATAGCAGAAGTATGGGATCCAGACTGTCAATCTGTGACAATCCGTCCACTGTCACTTATATAAATGGAACAATAATTGTTTGTTCCTCTTCAGAAATGTAGTTTATGCAGCCTATATAAAGGCAAATTATTTAGTGCAGTGCAAGGAAAATTCTTTCTTTCCTATCTGAAACCAATTTAATATTAACTGATGGAACCATTAGAAGATACTGAGCCCAATATGAATCCCTCTGGTGGAATACACGATGTGGAGGAGTGGCTTATCTCACAAAAAGCCTGCCTCCATTTTGGAGGTAATAGGTTTTTTATTTTTTCGCTTTCTTAATAATTGAGGAAGAGAGAGGAATAGATCTGCTAGAATACTCTCCTTATCGTCTTTCCAGCCTATGCTCTCGTGGAGAGGAGTAGCTGAGAGTTGAAAGGGGAAAAATCCTGACTATTGTGCTTTCCTTGAGATAAGGAATATTTTAGAGTCCCTTGTCTCATGCATGAAACCTGGTGAAAGGGAGTTATATTAACATACGGAAGAGTTTTGGGGAAAAACAGATCTTAGCTTCAGGAGTCTGCTTTTGACTCTTGGTTTGTCTGGGTGTTTTATGTGTCTTTGAAAATGAATGCTAAAAGGGGGACTATGAGCCACACGGGCTGAGATTGCTGCAGTGACCTCAAGAGGTGAAAGCACAATTCAAAAGGTCTATTTTAAATGTTTAAGGAATTAATAATAGCTGAAAAGTGCAGATTACTAGAAGAACAAGCATCTTATATGCCGTGTTACAGACAGATCCGGCACTCATGGGAGGCATTTGTGACAACAGTCTTTCAGTGGGTGACATTTATGTACATGATAAAGAGACAAGACCTCTTTATGTAAAATTTACAATGAGCTTTCTAATGTAATCAGTTTTTTTAGGCTCAAAAAATTCCTTCTCTCATAAAATTAACTCCTCGTGCTCAGTGATTAGCTCTTGGGGGTCGTGGAGGAGAGCCCGCAGGCGCGTGGGGCAGGGGTTGTGCCGTGCCGGGAGGCTGCGGGGCTGGGGACCCGCGGGGGGACAGGGCCAGGCGCTGCTGCCCGCGGGCATGTGGCAGCCGAAAGGGCTGTCTGCATCGGCCACTGCTGCTGGGCTGAGCCTGGCCGAAGGGGTGGCGGGCAAGACGTGTCGTTACCCTTGGTTTTTCTGGAAGTGCCTGTGGGAGTTGGGAAGGAGCTTTTATGTCACTTTTTAGTGATATAGGGCCAGCAAAGAATTACACAGTAGAGAAGAAACAGGGTGGAAACACTGAACGAAGGAGAAGGAAAAAGACACTGGACTAGAAACTGATGCTAAGCCTGTGTGAGGGAGCGGAGCGCACCGTCTGAGGCCAGAAAGCGTGGATGGAGATGACCGGCTGCAGCGAGGCTTTGCGTGGGTGCCAGGACCCCGGCCGCCCCGTGCCTGGGGGCTGGGGGGGGTCACGCCTGCCTCCCACCTGCCCTGTGGGTAGCAGCCCGGGTGCTGGCCAGCTGCCGGTGAGGCTGCAGGCCGCCCCGCGCCGGGGGAGAAGCAGAGGATGGGGGTTCCCAGGTCCTGCTTCTTGTGTTTCCAACAAGAGACATCTGCACAGGGAGCTCTCCCTGGCGCTGCTCAGCTTGGCACGTGTCCTTGCAGCTTTCTGTGGCCTCTCTGAACAACGCTGCTTTGTCTGAACCTGCCACTTGGTCTCCCAGCCTTTGTAAACCCCAGGTGTAGCCAGTGGCTGCCTGGATCCCTTGCTGGAGCATATGGCTTCTATGTGATGGAGATCAAGAGAGAACAGGATGTACTGACTTTAATTAAACTGGGAATTTCCACTTGTGGTGAGAACCCTAGTGAGAGATTTGTGGCAGTGTTCGCTTGTAATATTTGCAGGTTTACAATGTGGGAATTGATAATCACTTTTAGTAGAAAGCCATATGCATCGTGTCTCTTGAAAGCAGTGAGGCTCTTCAACCTCTCAAAACTCTTCAACAGATTAAACCTACTAAAAACTAGAGGTGACCAATCTGAATTAATTTTAGTAAGAGAAACTCTATATGCTAGGCTTTTTGTTGGGTGATAAATGGACGAGGCTTTGGATTCAGCCATCACCTGATATTCCTACCTTCAAAAATAAGTGTTTTGTTTCAGGATATTTGAAGTGGCACCTGTGGGTGGGTGGGTGGGCTGGAGTTTAAAGGACAAATCCTGACACACTGTCTCTGTAGGATGCAATCCAAAAAGGTGTTTGCCCAGTTTTTCTGTACAAAGAATAGGATATGTACAGGGAGGCTACAGTTGGCTGAGCAATGCTCTGAAAAGACAACTTTGTGCATGGGCCTGAGAAACCCATGGAGGTGAGTGAAGGGCTCTGGGGAAGCAGTGGTCCCACAGGGTCGCTGACCACACACTTCAGCTGGCCGTGGTCCCGCTGGACTCCCTTTGACATGTTTAGTATGGTAGTAGTAGGTACAAGAGAAGCTTTATGTTGAAGATGTATGCTCCCGCTGCTCTCCCAAAACTTTGCCTTCTCACGGAGCCTGCCGTGCCCCTGATTTAATCCAGAATAAGCTGCATTTTGCTAAGAAGTGCAATAACCCATTCAGATACTGTCTTAGATCTGGCAGGCTGCAGCGCATCAGAGTGTTTTGATAAGCATCATGTCTCCTTGGAAACTACTACTTAGCAGTAACTTGACGCTACATTTGGAGTGTTATGATTAATTTAAGCCTTGCTTCTGCAAAGACACACGGTATAGGCCTCCTCCTACAGAAGTGAGGAGTCTTGTTGAGCTTATCAGAACAGCTCGCATGTTCGAAAGTGTCCCCGTGGGGTTTAGGAGTTCTCTGAATCTCTTCAGGCTCTGCTTTAAGCTCGTTGGTTGTAAATCCCGCTTGTTATCCCTAGGTATATTTTTAGGAGTCTGTTGTCTAATTCGATATTTTAGAAACATTTCTAAAAAGTCTACCTCTACAGTTATGAATAAATATAAAGCTCCTTCTGAGGCCATTAAATAGTATTTTAATTAGGCTGGCAAAATTGCTTTTGGCTTGTCTTTAAAGTCTTTAGTATCTTATTTCTATTAACAAAATGGTAATCAACGCTAAATTCTAAAATGTAACCGAAGTAGGTCATATTTTTATTAACTGGAGATAGATAATGAATATGCCCTATATAAAGATTTGGATTAAATCTTCTGAGATGCTGAGGATAGTGTTTTAATTAAGGTAATCCTTATTGCATCTAACAAACACTATTGCTGCTTAGAAATTTAAGACCTTAGTGATGCATATTAGTGCATTACCTCAACGAATCTAATAGAGATTTAATACTTGTATTTGAAGTAGCAATCTGTCATAAATTAAGAGCATTTGCATAATAAATTTAAACTATGTTATTCTTTGCAGAGTTTTATATAATTAAGGAACACATTCAACATTAAAATTTTGTAATTTTTGTAGTGCCAGGAAGGTGTACTTTGTTGTTGCTGTTAAATTAGTCCTTGTTTCCACCTGCTTGTATATAGAGGTGTCCAGCTATTGCAGCAGGGTTACATCTGTGTGCTAAGTTTCTCCCTAAGCCCCCAAGTATTATGGGACACTTGGCATAAAGAATGGAACTGTGTATACCATCCCACTGAATGCCGAAGTGGGGTTTACAAGTAATGCTTTACAAACTTGACAGACGAGTGACTGATTTGCATTGTAAGGTGTTACGAGTCCAATGTCTGAAGCAGAGATTTGGCCTGGGATACTGGCAAAAGGCCTGTACTTGATATAGCATGTTATATCTATCAGTATAGATGTGTAGGCAAAGGCAGTACTCAGCTGATTTCAATGAGAATTAACTTAGAATTTTAAGTTATTTTTATGTATTAAATAATGTAACTGGAGGCTTTTACATTGAAAACATTCCGAGCATCCTTTGTCCATGAAGGCCTTATCATTCCTTTGGTTTCTAGGTTGCATTACTTAATTTTGGAACTCTGCCACTGCACTAATTTGCAGGAGTAACAACTGCAAAGTGAAGCGGACAGGCACCTTCTGGTGCGTCGCTTTGCCCTCAGAGAGCACTGTGACACCAGGGTTAGCTGGAGTTTGAGTAAGAGTTCTTGCAATACTTGTCACTGAGTTATGAGAATTGCTGATTTTTGAACACTACAAAAGCTTAGCCTGAGAAATACCATTCGGGGTGCAATGGGAATCCTGTCTGCCTCAGCGCTCATTCCCTGAAAGCAGCTGGTGGACAGAGTAAGGAAGGGGCAACACCTGCAGAGGGGCTCTTCCCTGGTCTCCGTCCTTTTGGCTTTTGCTTGCACTGGATTCTCCTGAGGAGACCATGTATCACTTAAAATAGGTGGTGTACAGAGAATTTCTGGCCATGCTTGCTGAGTATCATCTGCAGAGCCCCACTCCCCACAGGGAGGGAAGGATGTGGCAGCAAATCTGCTGTCTTCTTCCATTAAAAGCTCTCTCTGTGCTGGCGTTACTCTCATTGTGCCAGATCTTCTTTCCATTTCACATGGTGGAATGCACAGAGCAGAGTCAAAGCAGCTTTGGGTGTGCTTTCGCAAGTTCCTATATGGGTAGGGGTTTCCCTGCCTCTTCTAATTCTGCTCTTCCCCATGGGGGAAAACTGTACTGGTATTAAACCTTTAATTTTTGTTTGCATAATTTAACCCTGCTGCTGCTTTGAGAAGCGTGCTGCACAATTCTTGCTTCTTGGGTATTTATGGCCATCAGAAACAGTTTTTTTCCTGCTCACAAACAAAAAAGAAAATCAATGGGAAGATCATAAAGATCGTCTTTATTAGCTTCCTCCCGGCATAACTCCACAACAATAAAACAACATTGTCCTGTAAATTAACATAAAAGAATGCTCCTATTAGGAGTTCCATGTTATATGCAGTCAAGTAACATTAAATACTTCATTTATGTCAAAGTCGCTGAACATAACATATTCTTGCTATCTGTAAATGACAACTATTACAGCAGTCACAGATGAATCTCTTTTGGGATGGACAACTTTGCTACCTGATCTTAGCTTGATATTCTCTTTTGTGGTTTAGTGAAGAACATAAAGGGAAACCAGAACTACATGGTCCAACGGACCAGTTGTGTTCAGGCTCTTCAGTAACTGTTAGTGTTTGCTATTTGTTAGAAATATTTTGTCCTTTAAATTGGTAATTGATACATAAATTTTACACCCATTTACGCTGTTTGCTTTTGGCACTGCTAGTTGGCAAATGACTGTCTTTCCTTTGTTTGTTGTACTTTGGATGCTGGTTGCAGTGATTTTGCTTCTCTTTTCTCTTTATTTTAGCATTCCTTAGATTGATGCTGAAAATTACATGTTATTTTTTCTTCCTTCATAAACCCGTGTCACAGAACTAGAAAGACCTCAGCTATTGAGAGCAGAGGTTACTAAACTTTGCTGGATAGCATGGCATAAAGTTCGGCCGTGATGAATGGTGCGAGGACTTGAAATAAGAGTAGCAAGTCTAAGAGCATGAGTCACTGTACTAGGTCTTCATGTCTGCAGAAAATTTGTGTGAACTGCTGGCTGAAAGCATTGACAACTTTCCATTAGTAATGAATTACAGTAGTAATTTCATTAATTTCTTCACCTCAGTCAGGATATGTTAGTGTAAGTTGCTTAACCAAGCATCAGAGGAACCATTGCAGTTAACCTTTAGTCCTTTGCTGTGTAACCAGGACCAGTTAAGAAGTAAATTAGCGTAACATCCCTTTTAAAAAAAATTACTTTAGATAAGCAGCGGACATAATTTTTGCCTGTTTTTAATTTAATAGCAGGTTTATGGTTTTATGCAAAACCATTCACATTACGTCTGACCCTCTGGGAGCTGGGTTTTTTCGTCTGTGTAATTTGGTGTCTTTAATAATCTGCTGTCTGTTAAATCCAGCACAGGCTTGATTAATGAATTGTGATGAACCAATGCATTAATTTACAGGTTTGGTCTAATACCCTAAAAGGCTACATCAGTGCTTCCAGTTATTAATGCTAATAAACTTGAGAGAAAAAGCAATGTGAGGAGGGGTAAGGGAAGGTAATATGTGACAAGTCTTGTCTTTATTCAAGCATTTATGTCTGCAGCTACTTTTCTTACAAGAGAACTACAAAAGCCCTTGACAACACCTCATCAAATCAAGAACAGCTTAGTGATGTTTAAAAAATATTGCAAAATTCCTGAAGCTGTCTGTGTTCTGTAGTCAAATCCTTTTTCAGTGCGTCCTTATTCAATATAGCTTTTCATGCTGTATTTTTAAATACTGTGTAACATAGTTTTGAAGTCCTTTGCTGTTAAATCTGTGGCTGAAAAACAGTCTTGAATATAAATTTATTTGAAAAGTCACTCCACAGCCCCAGCAGGTGATAGGTAGGTATGCATATAAGGTAGCATATACATAAGAACGGTGGGTATTTGACATTGACAAAATTTGCTGTGACGAGCAACTCATTCCTAAGACGATATTGAGGCTTTTAAGACGATCCTTTTGAAGACTTTAAATAAATCTACAAGCAAAATTGCAAAATTTTATTTGATTTAATTTTTTTTTAAAACCCTTCATGTGTCTATTGCATGTAATGGTTCAGAAGAGTGGAGTATGTTCTGCTAAGTCTCAAAAGAGCTGGTACATTGAGGAAAGGGAATAGTAATTGATTATTTTTTATTGAGAAAGTAGGGTTTGGGAATGGGATAGTAATACGGTGTGAAGATTTTAGGTTGGTGTAAAAAAAGTATGAAATTTTTTCTTTGATGCTGAGCCTTTAGATCTTGAAAACATCTTAAAACAGCATAGAAGTTCAAAGAAGGGGCTCTGTGTCCTCTCTCCTTGGGTATTAGCTGACAATACTGGAGCTCAGACTTCTTCAAATTACAATTCCAGCCTTGCCTTGTTCTGATAAATATAATCGAAGAATTATTATTTTAGACATTGATATATCCATCTTTCTGTCTATTAAAATATAGCATGACGTTTAAAGCCCATTTTAGCAATCATGCCTCAGGCATTTTCTTTCTAGTGGGGCACAGGAATTTTCACTTGTCCTTGAGATAAATGACACTGGTATAGAATTGGCATCTCTAAGTCTTGCTTCAGCATCTATGGCACCAAAGCATTGCTGGAAACGTTGGAGTGAGACAGAGAAATTAATGCTGAGCAAAATAGATCCCCCCTGTTTCTGTTGCTTCTTTCACTTCCTTAGTGTTAGGGAGAGAATAATCTCTGCTACATCTTGGCTATTTTAATAGGATTCAGAACACATGATCACATTAGATACTGTACCTGAGGCAATCTGTGTTTAGACTGGTGATAATTACATGCAAAAGTCATTCAACAATGAGGCAATTAATGCTGATGAACTTTAATAAAGTCAGCTGTCAGCAATAGATATTGCTGGCAAATTTTCTAATCCTATATTTATAATACTTTGAAATTCCCTTATTTTCTATTCTAAAATGCATTTCTGTTTAATGGGTTAACCCCCCCCCCCCCCGCCCCAAACACAACCAAGAAGCTTACCACCAGAAAATATTGCCAGCAACGTATTTATATATGACAAAAATATGAACAAAGAGGTCAGAAGTCAGCCTACTTATCAGATTTACTCCAGTGATTGGTGTTTACCAAAGAAGATGATAGACGGAACAAGGCAAATCCTCTGGCGCTCTCAGCAGAGGAGAAGGAAAGCATTAGATAAGGAACGGAGGGCTTACACTTCCCCTCATTGTTGATTAACAAGCATTAAATTATGCTTAATGTCAGATGCAGGCAGGTCATTGTAATGTGGTGTCAGTGTAAATTAGAAGATCAAGCCAGTTAGTGTCTGGGATTTGCAGAATTCTGGAATCTGGGTACTTCACTGCAGAGACATACTTTTGTGAATTTCTTAGTTATCCTAATTGTTTATATGGCTAGATTAATTTTGTCATTGGAAAATTCCATTATAAAGCCATTATTCTTTAGAACAGAAAGCAGACAGTGACTCCCAAGCTTTTTTGCCTTTCCACAGGCAACTGTGAAGTTGCAAGGGCTGAGCTGATGGGGGGAGTTAAGCGTCCTCCCCGTTAAAATGTACTGAACGTTACAAAGGCAATGCCAGGAATCTGCTCTGACACACAGTAGATGGAAGATATGAAAGAAATTCGTACAGGGTACAGGCGTGACAGCTAAGGAAAGAGTACGTGTCCTTCTGTGAAACGACATATGAAATCTAAATGTGGGAATAGTTTTAAAATGGCAGAAATAACATTTCTCTCTTTGCCAATCCAGTTTAATACATATAAATCACATACACATTGTAGAGCTGTTATGCATTAGGTTTAGGGTAAGAGCTTGCTCTGGATCTCCTGGAAGAGCTGTGCTGGCGGGAGCACTGGAAACCATCAGTTCAGGGAAGGACACCTTTTGTCAGAAGCTTTCTCCCTTTTTTTAGGAATGCAATGGGAAACACCAGTGAGGTGTTTCTCCTCTTTGTATGTTTTCTTTCCAAATACAAAGACGTTATCTTTAAGGCCAGAGATGGCCGGGGGACTATCCCTGCAGGCATATGTGTTCTCCTTTTCCCTGTTGGCCATGCTTAGAGCCCTTGCCTGGGTGCACTGGTGGTCTAAGCCAACATGACTCTTCTCACCCTCTTCTTTTACCTGCCTATAGCAAAAGCAGCACTGACAGTCCCGCAGGGTGGTGAGCAGCTGTTAAATACAGGTTCAGTAACTGAAACTACACGGTGTTTTCTATTTTAGCTGTTGTGCTATGTTGATCACTAAAAAACATGCGCAGCCGAGGAAAATCTGGTTATGACAGTTGAAAGTGTATTGTGGTGAGTGTTAAGGTTATGGAAGGTGGTTCATGTGTACAAGCCCTTGGTTTCAGTTAGAAAAACTCCAGTATTTGGGATGAGGTTAAGTTTCTAGTGTGAGGTTGGAGATGAAACACAGCTGGATTTTGGCTTTTGGCTTTAACGTCTACTAATCTTTTTCCAGCAGCTGGCAGAAAGATCATATTGAACTAGATAAGCTGTACAAAATTCCTGCTGTTTTAACCTGAAATCATATGATAGGAAGGTTGAGAGCTGGAAATGAAGAATGTAATGGAAATTGTTCCTCATGAAGTGTTGGAGGCAACCCGCAGCAGAGCCCCAGCAGGAGACAGGCGAAGAGTCAGGAGAGTCTCACCTGGCCCTCTCTGACCGTGGAAGAAGTCTGTTTTGGCCTGTATGGCTTTGGCTGCTTGTGTCCTTCAGGAGTGGAGGGAGAAGGGAGAAGGGAATCTGAAACAGGGACCTTAGGGACAGTGGGGAGGTGGGACCTTGACACAGGCAGGCAGAAAGGCAAAGGCAGTGGGGACTCAGCAGTTATGAAGAAAGAAGTTAAAGCTGTGGAAGAAAAATGGGGGGAGTCGCCTCTTTCCCTGTCTGTGTTGAAGCAGGTGACAGCAACATGGTGTGGCTTTTACTTGCTAGTTAGATGTGTAAAGTGTTTAAACATCTGTTACACTGTGTAATAACTCCTTAAATTGCTCAGGCACTTACAAGGCAATGCTGCAAACTGCATAAACAGGCTTGTCTCTAATGTCGAATGTAGGACGTTCCTGTGGTTTTCTTACTTCTCCACTCTTTGCTGGGAGAAATAATCTTTCCAGTGATTGGGTTGCTTATTCTCCCTCTTGAACAGGTTTGTACGCTGACATTTCTGTCTCTGTTTCATCAGTACAAGAGAAAAAGCTTTTAAAAAAGGAGGCAGCTAACAAGTGTCCAAATGAGGACGCTAAGGCCCCGGTAGGTGGTTGACTAGGTGGATACAAACATGGTTAGGTGGTGGGTCTCACTCTGCATCTCACAAGTGGAGTGCCAGGGGTCTGTCCTGGGACCTGGCCTGTTTGAAACCCCTGGCAGTAACCTGGGGAGGTGGTGGAGTGCACCATCATCATGTTTGCAGGTGTCACTAGACTGGGGGAGGGACACTAGTCAGCACACTGGAGGGCTGGACTCTCTCTGGGTAGACTTAGCCAGGTTGGAGGAGGGGGCTGCCAGGGACCTCGTGAAACTCAGCTGGGACAAGTGCAAAGTCCTGCTCTGGGGAAGGAGGAACCCCTGGGGCTCTCCCGGCATGGACTGTCTGGAAGCAGCTCAGCAGAACAGGGGTCTGGTGAACAGCATGCTGGACGTGAGCCAGCAGGTGCCTCAGCAGTAACGAAGGCCGACACCGTCCTGGGCTTTGTTAATGGGATCAAAGCCAGGAAGCTGAGGGAAGTGAATATCCCCTTCTTCTTGGCACTTCTGAGACCACTTTCTAGGTACTGCGTGAAGCTTGGACCTCCAGTACAGGAGAGACATCTTTAAAGTGGCTTGAGTTCAGCAAAGGGCCACCAAGATGGTTGGGGCTGGAGCCCTGTGAGGAGAGGCTGAGGGAAGGGGGCTTGCTCAGCCTGGGGAGGGGGTGGCTTTTGGGGGTACCTACCAGCAACCTGGCAGTGCCTGTGAGGAGGTAATGGAGGTGGAGCCAGGCCCTTCACGCTGGCTCCATGTGTGGTGGGAGGGCGAGAGGCAGCGAGGGTAAGCTGAAGCAACAGAGGCTCAGGCTGATACAAGGAGGGACTGTCCAGCAGGGTCCAGGGAGGTTGTGCAATCTCCAACCTTGGAGGTTCTTAAGACTGAACTGGATGAGGCCCTGAGTCACCTGGTCTGGTCTCATGGCTGACCCTGTCCTGAGCAGAGGCTGGGCAGGAAGGACTCCCATGGTCCCTTCCAACCTGGATTGTCTGACAGGCCTATGAAACGGGGAGGGGGGTGTAAAGGAATTATAGAGGAATGAAGGCAGGTTAATTAACATTGATAATATCCAGCTGTGGGTTAGCTGATATGGATAAGGTGCAGCTGTGGCTGGTTCCTGCTAAGTAGTTAAATAGGTCTAAGGGGTTATGGAAGAGGGACCTCAGATGAAGAGAGATTTGGAAGAAGCAGAGGGAGGAGGGCACCTGCCCCAGATGTAGGAGAGACAAGGATAGGCCCTGGGAGAAGAAGGGGGCCTGGATGAGGAGAGTCTGGCTGGAAGGGGGTCCTGGAGAAGGAAGAATCCAGATGCAGCAGAGACAAGAAGCGGGGTGAACTGGCCTGAAGAGGATGAAAAAATAGCATGGACGGTAGGTGAACCTCTGAAAACCTTGTGGGGGATTGGTGGCTGTGTTGGGGCAAGGTGTGGGAACTACTTATTGAAGTTAACCTGGTATGGGATGGTAAAAGCCTTGTTTCAGCCAGTTAGTCTTGATATTGCTGCGACGGGGGGAGACAAGAATTGATTAAAATAGATTGCTCAGAAATTCAGTGGTGGACAACCTAATGATGACACTCAAACATCTAAGTTTCAGACTTTCTGTGGATTCCCCAGTCCAGGATGTTTGGCCAGTGCAGTCTTGTTAGGTTATATTTAACCATTTATAGGTGTTTTGGTTAGCAAATTCCTGAAAATAACACTGTGGGCTAATTCAGCTGCTTTTACTCAGGAGAGCCCAGTCCCGCTCACTTCTCCATGCTGGAATGACCCTGGGGAGATCTGTATCTTCAGGTGGGGATCTCAAAGGTGAGTCTCTCTTTCTTTATTATTTTTGGGTTTTATTTTTTTTGAAAGCTCTATTTTTCCCACTTAGTTTTGAAAAATTGTTAGTCTAAGCCAGAGTGTGTCTTATATACTATGTAACGACACTGAAATGGTAGGCTTTCAAGAACACTGCAAAATGCAGGGCCGTGGGTTTTTTTTGTAGAGCAAGAAGCAAACAAAGCTGGGAAGCTGGTTGTAAAATTCAGCTGCTGGTGCCACCTGAGCTCCATGAATGAGCAAAAGCAATTCCGTTCCTAGGTGCAAGAATGAGTCATGCATCGTGCGAGAGTTCGTGATGTAGGCAGATGTACTTGGGCTCACATTCTCAGGTGGTGTGGCAGCTCCTGCAGCTCAGCAGCAGCACACGAGCTGCCTGTGCTCCCCTAACCCAGTGGTGTGTCTAAGTGCTTACAAAAAGCATCCAGCACTGTCTGTAAAAAGGAGGCAGGATTAGGAGAGGAGATGGTGTGTAGTGGTTTGGTTTGTCCTCGTGAGGAGGTTATGAGACGCATAGGTCCAAGGGGTTGCTGCAAGGTGGTCTGAGCCACCGTGCTGGCACAGCACCTGGCACTGAGCGGTGGCTCCTGTGCTTGATGGGTACAGGCCTCTGTATTTTGGGGGTGACAGGGACATAGCAGAGACTGGACAAACACTGTGTGATGGCCCTCTGGCTGGGGTTTAGCATGAGCCCCTCAAGCCTCTCCACGGTCTGTCCCCCAGGGCTCTTGTGGGGCTGTTTGATGCCAGGTAAGTAGCAATTATTAATCATTAGGTAGGGCCAAGTTTATTCGTGCCGTTTGCTTTCCTCACATTCATTCCGCCCTTTCTTGTTCAAATAAAGTAATGTTTGGTAGAAACTTACAAAGGAGCTTTTTATCCCCCTTCCGGTGGCTTATTTATTTCATTGATCTCTCTCTAAATCATAATCAAACTGATTTTTGTAACCAGAAACTGATCCTGCCGCTGCCTTTCTGTGCACGGGAGGAAGGGCTCGGTCCGGCGGGCCCGCACCCCTGTCGGAGCCGGGGCTGGGGCGGCTGCCGCCCCCCCGCCGGGCGGGCACGTCCCGGGGCAGGGGCCGGCGTAGGCCCCTGGCGGGGGGGGGGGGGGGGGGGGGGGGGGGCAGGTGGCACTTGCCGGGACGTTTCACCCCCCGCCACGCCTGGCGCCGGGACACCTCCGGTGTCCTCGTTGAGCAAGAGGTCCCTTGTTTAAAATGGGGGTCCGTGTGGGACCCCAGCGCCGTACCTGCCCTTGTAAACACAGCGAGGGGCGCGACGTGAGGGAGTTTTTTTAAATAGGATTCCCCCCTCACGTACAGCAGCTTGTCTGTTAAATCTTCTTTCTGAATATAACGACGTTTTAGCGGGATGAATCGACGTTTCTGAGCATCACCTGCTGATTGTTTTTCCCCTCTTGGAATGCCAGGAGGAGCATCGGGTAAGGGTACAAAGAGAAGCCGGGCGGGACCGGACCCCGGGAGGGCGGCACGGAACGGAGGCCGAGGGGGCGGCTGGCAGCGGTGTCCCCCCAGCCCGGGGTGCGGAGCGGCCGGTACCGCCGGGGCTGCCCGGGAGCCGGCGGGAGGGACCGGGGCGCCGCCTTCCCCGGGCTCCGCTAGGGGCTGCTCGTGGATCGCGGCGGGCGGCTCCCGCGGCACCCCCCTCCCTTCTCCCGGCACCCCCCCTTCTCCCCGGCTCCCGCGGCCCGGCCCTCCCCGCTCCCTCCCGGGTTCCCCCCCCCCCGCCCCGGGCTCCCAGGACCCGCAGCCTGGACCCGGCCCCCCTCGTCTCCCCCGCCAGCCAGTGTAATGCGGGTTGTAATTAATTCCTCATGCCGCTCGGGATGATTTTTTTTCCCCCCCCTCCCTAAGACGTTAATACGGTGATTTAAACTTTCGGTCCGAACCCGCCGGTGTGCTGGGGGGGCCGGGCTGTCATTCAGCCTTAGCGATAGTCTGGCGGTAACGTGTTTACAGGGGATAACTAACGCGTCTGCCTTTCTTCAGGCGGTATCAGTGAGATTTTTATCTTGACTATATACTAAAGACAGTGTTGTGGTGCTTGATTATTTCCCTTGCCATGCTCTAGGATTGTTGGCTCCTTTCTGCTTGTTTCCTGTAAAATAATGCCTTGAAAATGCACTGTTTTAACAACGAAATTCTTCTAAAATGCCTTTGGCAGTGCCACTGTTCAAAAGGCCGATCCGTGACAGAGACCAGCACTAGCAGCAGGCTTTGATCCATGGTAGAAGTGTGTGAGATAATATGGCATTGAGTGATGCCATTTTTGTTTTCATGAGGCTAATAACCCACATGTAATAGTCAATGAGTTAACACCAGAGCTATAGTAGATTGCAATAAGCAAAAGACGAGGCTACACAGATTTCATTGAAATTTACAAAGAAAATCAGGTGTCAAGCAAAAAGTCTGTGTTTGGTGAAAGTGAGGTCACGGTAGTTACAATGTTTGTCTAAAATGTTTCACCTATGTGATTGGTGTCATTGCAGGTTTATTCTATTCCTGTTGTTCCTCAAGCCTTCTTTTTTTATCCCCCAAACTTTTACAATAGTTGGAGCAGGAAGAGCATGCACAGGGTTTTGGGGAAAAGGAGTTTGTCCTGGTCTTGTTTTAGTTCTGAGTAGGCTTCAGAGGGTTTGTTAGTAACAGTGTTTAAAGCATGTTTGTAACTGTGCAATAATTGTGTACTCTGTCAAAAACCTTAACAAACCTTTAAGTGAGTCTAATTAAAGCAGCCTTTGATAAAGGCAATAATAAAGGATTACTTTAATTGACACTATAATGAAAGGATTGTGCCATTAAACATTACAGGAAATAGGGGAAGCACTTCTCCAGAGTAGATAGAAATTGCATGCTGTGCTTTTATGATCTCTGTGAAGTCCAAGTGATCCTCTTTCACACCATCAGCAAGAACTTCAGAAATGAGGTAGGTCCTCCCTCTTCCGAGAGAAAGACATGTGTAGCCCAGTTGTCCTGTTCGGTGTTTCCAGCTGGTGGTTCTTCTGCAAACCTTGCACGTATGCCCCAAAAGCCGAACACCAAGCTTTGGGTTGGAAATGTTATAAGGTTGGTTGGTTGATTTGGTGGTGGTTTTTTTTTTTTTTGCCTTGTAGTTTCTTTTGCTGTACTTTGTTTCTTGCCATTTTGCCCATTAAGTTGGGATTGTTCCAGAGACATGAAATGACAGCTTCTCTTTCAGAGCACAATTCTAGATACCAATAGGGTTGCCAGCCTGTGAAGAATGGTGGGGTATGATAGACATGTCAGCAGGACATATGGCTTTATGCTGCAGGTCAATCACTAGAAAGCCTCATGTCACTTCTCCACTTTTCTGCTGCAGGTTCTGGTTCCATTTTTGTAGTTTAATGAATTTTGTATTTATTTTCATGGGACTCTGGCTGAAGCCTGAGTTTTGAGAGGAGAACCCGAAAAAGAAAGGCAGGAATCGTGTTATTTCCTAAGGCAAATTAGAGCCTTGAAGTTAAGTTGTATTTGATTGTCTAAACTTCCAGTGTTCCAGTGAATGGACATATAAAGTGGCTGAGATATGACCAGTTCACACGTTGTAATAGTCTTTAAATGATAAGCTGTTAGAAGGACTAAAACCATTTACATTTAAGTGTTGAGAAACAAGAATAAGATGAGAATTCCTTAGAGTGGAATATAAAATGCTGCTGCAGCAGCTGGGACTCATGCTGATTCTGTGTATTGTAAGGAAAACACCATAATAACAATAAAGAAAGGATAAGCAACTAAACTGTGGATTCCAGGTTCACTTTTCAGTTCTACCTAACTCTCCATAACTTTACAATGAAAGATTCAGAAATTGGAGCCAATTACCATAATATGTGGTGGTTTGGTGGGAGCATGTTCTACATCAGACAGTTAAAAGGTTTTATTGCTATTAGGAGCTTGTTAATGCCCTTGATAATGTCTCTAGTTGCTTTGTAATGTCTCTTGTTGAAGTATAGAATTCTTTTATCTTCTTATTACATTATGCAGAAACTTGAATTGAAACGATATTTGCAGGAACATTTAAAGTAGTGCATCAATCAGTTTCAAAGAAGAGAAAATGTTCTCAGAATAGCTTATAAAAGGATAACTGTCAGTTTTATTTTGGAGGAACAAAGAAACCGACGTAAAAAGCACTTTATTGTAAAAGCATACTGTGCAATTCAATAAATATTCCATATAAATATAAAGGAAAAGAAAGTTCATAATTATCTGATGACTTGAATGTAATTTAAGTAATACTTCCAGAATATAGCAAGCAGTGAAGCATCTTCTTTCCTGTGTATTCCTACCTCCAGATCAAGTCTTTGGTAGGAGATGGCTTAAATAATCTTTTTAATAATTTGAATGGATATAAGCATGGTAATAATTTAACATTATCTCACAGGAATGTAAAGGTCCTCACAAACCACGTCACTGCATTAGAAAAATAGTAGCAGCACCTTCCCTCACTCTTCTCAGGTTTTTTTTTGTTTTTTCTCTTCCTTCCCCAAGAAAAGGGGATTTCTTGTTGTTTGTTTTCCCTCTAGCATTTCTTACCTGCTTTAGCACAAGCTTATTTGAGTATTTATACATTTGGATTATAAAGCTTCTATATGACTCTGTTAGAAAACACTTGCACGTGGTGTTATTATCCAGGAAAACAGTTGCAAATAGTATGCTCCCTGAACCAGCAGTAGCTTGCTAGACCACACAAAATATGGCATGTTGCAAATCCTGTCTTGTAGCCTGTAAACCAGAAGCAGCTCTCCCCCCTGCTTTATTTTCTAAAAAAAGAAAATGCCAAAGACTGCACAGAGTTGCAAATGCTCTGCTCACACAGCAAACGCCTTCCAGAAAAATTTGAGTATGTTTTGCCCTTTGGATCTGTCATCTCTTCAGTGTCCAGTGTTCACCACTTGAAATCTTCTGCTCTGTTGAAGTCTGGTTTAATAATTGTATGTTTATTTCTGGAAAGTTTACGAAGGCGAAGAAGTAATTGACTGTGAATGCATTGATTTTTTTTTTTATTTTTATTTTATTTGGGTAACTAAATTTTATGCACAAAGGATTTCTAAATTCTTTTGGGTGTGATTCTGAAAGGGTATACAGCATATGCCTGTATTAAAGCGTTTATTTTTCACCTCAAACTTTGGAACAAAAATTTAGTTTTATTTAATAATTGTACCAAAGTACTTGTTCATGTCCTCTTCTCCATTTTCAGCTTCAATCTAGCTACATTTTTAAACTTGCAGGTGTTTTTTAAAATCACATGCTACTAAAAAAAACCCCTATGTGTTTTAAGGACTTAAAATAGTGGCTCCAGAGAAACCTGCTATAATCGATCAATCAGGCCACAATATTTGATATGTTTAAGCTGAAATTGTATTTCTGTGATACATTTTTCTACATAGGGCATCCCTCCTTTTAGCTGCTTCCCTTTATTTCCATGGCTCTGTGGGAGCTCCAAAGGGTGAGGTGCCTAATGGCCATTGCCCCCCAGCACACCCCACCTCCTGCCCCTTTGCTCCCCTTTTCTCTCTGGGCAGGCACCTGCCTTGCTTGGCACAGGTGTAGTTGCAATACCCCAAAAAAGTTTATTTAATAACGCTTCAAGCAACTTCTGGAGAGGAGCCTTCATAAGTTACTGAACCCTTGAGGAAACAATTAACAAGCGAGTTGGTGGGTTGCACGCATCTGCGTACTCTGCCTGGGAAAATAAAGGTGGTTGCCATGGCAACCACCACATGCTATGTATGTAACGTATGTTGCTAGTGAGGCAGGGGCTTCGTGTGAGGTGAGCCCTCCTTGGCCCTTGCGTGGCGGGGTCCATGCTTTCCGCTGCTGCACGGCCAGGCTGGTGTGCATCTCCGCTGCGCCTCCCTCCTGAGGAGTGTGCTCCCTCCCTTAAAACACACAAAAATGAGCCCTGGCTGAGACACCCCAAGCACCCGAGGTAAACAAACATCACTGTTTAAAAAAAAAACCCCACTGCACAGAAAGTGCAGGCCAGCCTATGATAATCTTAGGATCTTCTTACTATAAGGCACTGTTCTTCCAGACCATCAGCTCTTCCCGGATTTGGGAAAGTATATTTATTTGCCTTGGATTTATTTGTCTTTTAGCCTTAGTTATTAATGAAACAGACTTTGCTGGCCTGAGGGGAGAGTGGGGGAACAGTGGTGCTTTCTCCAGGAGCATACATCAGAAACCTGACTTGAGAAATACACCGAAACCACACAGTTAAAGCAGCTTACGCTTTATTTAGCTTGTGTTCCAAAATTTAGGTTCCAAAATTTAGGTTACAACAATTGCGATGTTGACTGCTATTGTTTTGCAGGGGGATACCTGGTAACTAGACCCCATGCTGTTTTGGAGCAGGACTTTGGTCTGGGGTGTTGCTGAGCTCTGCTTTCCGCCTAAAGGCACAAGAGAGGTAAACCGGAGACCAGCCTGGGGGAGATGGTGGCCAAGGGTTTGTAATCTGCTGTGATTTAAACAGAAGAGACCTGTGACATATAAGGAATTATACAAACATATGTAAAATTGTTGCTGATTGAGCTGGAATGCCTCTTGTAACATGCAAGGCTTTAAATAACTCTGGAAAGAAGGAAGGAGGAGGAAACTGGCTTTCCTGGATAGAAGCATTTTCAGATATACACTGGGAGTAGACGAAGTTATGAATAGATATGACAAAGGCAACAAGATAGACATTTGCATGAAGCACAAAGTTGATTTATAAGAGGAAACACTGGCTTGGGTGCCAATAGTGTGAACCATAAAGAACCTTAAAACCGAGGGGTGTTTCTTGTTTTACTATGATATGACAAAAAAGTGTGTAGCAGTAGCACCCGCAACAGCCAGCCAAAAATGAGAGACATGAGAGGCTCTTCCTCAGTGTACCAGCTGAAACCAGGACAACCAATTTCTAAATCAAAACAGAAGGGAGGCTTGAGAAGGGAAACATCGAGCCTGAGGAGCCTTACCCGGTGTTTATGCTGGCTGCTAGTGATGCTCCTACAGGTGTGACCTGACTTAAGGTACAAAATCTGTGGCCCAGGTATTGAGCATTGCAGCGCTGTGACAGAATGGGGCTCAGTTCAGATTGCAGCAGAGGAGAAGTGATGCTTTAGCAGAAGAATTGAGTGGGAAGTGACAGCTCTTGCTGTAAAAAAAGTGGAGAGTGTCTAAGAGTTAAAATAGATTCTTCTCTGAAATGCCCATGTAGCTTCAATAGCTCCACAGGAGTTTTAGGATTACAAATGACAGCAAAATTTGTGCCATTCTGCATAATTGTGTTCTCTACAAAGGAAGTTTCCTACATCTCCTAGCAAAGATGGTACTTTCATTAGAAGGAAAATAATTTCAGAATGACATCTCTTTGTGCCAAGGATTAAAAAGGTCTAACAAGGAGTTCTAAAAAAAATGAACCGTTTACATTGAATCCTTTGGTTTTACAGGTAGAATATTTTTTTTATTATTATTATTTTCGTGTCATTAATTGGTGAAGGGAAGAGGAAATGTTTTAGTTCCTGACTTGTCACCATGTTCATCCTCTCTTGTGGCTCCCATCATTTTCACTGGCAATATACAGAACTGTGTTTGTCTTTACTGAGGTTCAGCTCTGTTAAAAACAATCCAGTTTTATTTCTCTGTTAATGCAAGACTTCAGCCTTCCTTAACATGTGTCTCTGATAGACAAGGACAACCTGGAATGTCTTGGTTTGACAATGGTTCAATCCCTTGTAATTTTATTAATTTAAATTTAGTCACAGGCGGCACACTTAGGAAATGCCATCTCTTTTTGCCCCATCGCAGCCTAGAAACTCTTCGTGATCACTCAGTTGTCATAGCTGGAGAGCAGGAACCCTCTGTGCTCAGCTTACAGTTCCGATTGCCATGTATGGACATTTTTAATTACTTTGGAGGCGCTCCATTTTGTAGTGCATGCATAATTAGTTAGTTATTTACATTTTATTTTAGCATCTTTTCTAGCTGGTGCACTAATGAAATCCCGGTGTGACATCAGAACCTTCCTGTTGAAGTGGGTCTTCCCTTCAGGGATCAGCCACCCTTTTAAATTAATGAGCCGCTTTACAGAAACGGCTTCATAATTTTATGTGCAGTGTCTGCAAGGAAATTTATAAATGGCCCGACTCTTTTCTTGGGGTCTGATCCAAAATCTGTTGGAATTAAAAGAAAATCTCCCCCTAGTATTGCATGCTTTGGGTCATCTCTTATGTGGATTTTTTTATTTCATGTGTTTACAATAATAGAGTAAGGGAAAAGGGTCCTTCAACATCCACCCATGTGAGCAGAATTATGGGTGGGAAGGAAGGGATGGATGTAAGGAGGCTGATTAACACTGGAGCCCCCAGAGTATAAGATGGGCTATAGGTAAGAATTTGTTAACAAACGCTCTTTTTTTTTTTCATTTGAAGGCTGAGTATAGGAAATACAGTTAGTTTCCCACAGAAATGAGCATCTTTTGAGCTGTTGTTTTGGCAAAAAAACTTGAAAATTTTGAATTTTAACTTTTTTTGTTAAAGAATCTGTGAAAGCATTAGTAAAACTTTAAGCAGCATCTTCTCTTTTTGCTCACATCCAGCACACCCTGGATTTTTAAAGTGTAATTGAACCAAAAAAAACCCTCCAACACCCAAACGAAAGAGAGAGAAAAGGTGTTGCTTAGCAACAGCCTCATTCAAATGATCCGAAATTGGTATACTTGCCGGAATTTGGGAGGCATCTCGGGGAGCTTGCCAGGTACATGGGCTAAGGAGAGAAAGGAGCTGATGTCCAAAATGGAGAAGGAAACTCTCCTGCAGTTTAAGCATGTGCAGTGGATTCAACTTGGTTTGAAAGGTGCCTCTGGCTGCCCAGGTTAGGCACATCGGGGCACCCTTGTATGCCCCATCGTTTCAGTAACAGGGACCTATTCTGTGGCAGGTAAACGTGGACAGTTCCTTTGTGGTGTTTGTAAACGTGTTTATCTATCTTTGTTTTTAGACACGCTTATCTTCCCTCTCTTCAGCCTGGTTTAGTTGACAAGCAAACTAGTCCTGAAGACAGCACTGTCCCTTTGGCTGGGTGGGAGGGCCCACTGGGTGATGGGTTTGCAGCACCAACTTCTGCCTTGTGTGTTCTTGCCCGAATTACTCTTTGAGATTCCAACTCGGTGAGGAAAAAGAGCAAAACCATGGAGCGTGTGTACCTGTTTGTCTGGAGCTGTATGTGGAAAGGAGTGGGGGAGAAGAGGACTTGAGAGTGATTGTTCCCAAGTGAAATCCTGCACATGCTGTTTTCTCGTAGGAGAGGTCAACCCTTATGCTGGAGGCCTGGGAGAGCAACCTTTGCTGGGTAGGATATCCACCAGGCGGTGGAGGGCTGTCTCATGGTGTTCTGGCTGTGAGCTACAGCCTTAGGTGTCTTTTTGTCTCCATGTAGTGCTGTCACTGCTTTGTGCGCTGCTAAGGTTGACCACCTCGCTTTTGGGCTGCTGTGTCATCGTTGTTTTGTGACCTGGATCCCCACCACTAACCTTTTGAAGTTCCCTTCTTTTCTTCCCATGGTGTTTGAGGAAAGAGAGAGAAGTGACTTGTGAATTCCTCCCCAGGAACTCTTGATCTGCTGTTCTGCAGCCTGGGGAAGGATCTCCATCCTCCGCATGGCCTTAGGTCAGGCAGGGTAAAGACAACATGTGGGACTGACACTCCAGGTACCTGGACTTCAGGAAAAGCACCCCTTGAGGGTGTGCATTATCCTGGTGTCGCAGGCTAATTAAGCTTCTTCTGGTTTTCCCAGTGTTACTAGGGATTTCTTCAACGTCACTGTAAATAGCATTTGTAAGACTGGTTGTTCTTCTGTCTGGAACCCAACAGGTGGATTTGTGCGCTGCAAGAGCTGGAGCCGGTTGTCTCTTTGTGGCAGCCAGTATATATACTCTCCTGTACGATACAAGGAAGGAACTGCAGGAGTCTGAATGAAATGCCATCTTTATTTTGAAATGGACTGTTGCTTTATTCCTGCCATCCTTGTTGCTTTTTGGGAATGGTTGCCTTTACCACACAGCTCCAAGAAGACACACAAAGGAAAAATCAGTAGTTTTTCCCTTGCACATCATGAGGGAAGAGCTCTGAGAGAGGAAGAGTGGCCAGGGTTCACAGGCACTAAGGAGGAAGCTAATTACAATTCTGCAGCTTGTTGCCTTTATAGGGGGAGAATCCCTTCCCTTCATGGATCGACTTGCCAATTCATTTGCAGAAACAATTCTAAAATGCAAATATTTATGAATCACTGTATATGTTGTAATCTTATTTTCAAAACAAACATTGCTTTGTACTGTGGCTCCTAAGTGCTGGGAGTTGAGAGATTTTCCAGCATGTGTCCCATTTTGAGCATGCAGGGAATAAATGCTGCTTGTCAGATTGAGGAGTGACGCAGTGACTCCTGGAGCATTAGGTGCTGCTGGTGAGTTGTTGGCTTCGTTCAACAAGTGTTTGCAAAAATATTCAAATTAGAGTTAAAATCGGGGGTGGTTTTTTGGTATTTGATTTTATTTAGGCAAGCACTTTAGCCAAGCCCTGCCCGGGGTCCCTGCGCAGTCTACCTGCTTCTCACAGGCAGGAGCCCCCCAGCTATGGCTGCTGGTGCGGCTTTTGTCCTCTGGCTGGACCGCGGGGTGTGGGAGATGCAAGGTGTCTGCTGAGATGGATCGAGGTGGAAGTAGCGGAGAAGGGGAAGGGAAGATGGGGAGATGACAGAGGGGACTGTGGAGGTTTAGGAGTTCAGCTCCGGGATGGGGAAGGGAGTGCTTTGCGTGCTCACTGGTTTTAGGAAGGTGTGGACTGGGTAGGTAGTCAGGATGGGCTGGGTTCTGGCCAGGTGGCCTGCGTGAGGTGGGATGGAGTGTGGTGGTGGTGGCAGGGCCAGCCCCGGCGCCTCCGCCGCTGCCCCTCGCACCCCTCCCTGGCAAAGCATCCCACAGCGCGGTGCTGAGTGGGGGCTCTCCCTGTTACTGGGTGTATTGGAAAGCCTCGTGTGGAAAAAAATCACTTACTGATTCGGAGAGAAAGCAACTTGTAATCCAATATATTGGCAACTGGCAGGAAATAAAGCTGCTGCCATAAAGTTGCCCAATGAATATCGCTTTACAGGATGAATTCTGGTGCCTTGTCTTGATTATGTTTTGTCCTGTAAGAGAAAATATTGAGGCTTTTAGAAAGGGTAGCCTGGCTGCAAGGAGCTCCTTTATTTCTGCAGCAGCTGGTAATACAGTTGTATACAAATACTAATGGCTTACATGAAGCTGGAGTATTTCAGAGGCTGGATTAGTTATGAAGATTAAGACCAGGCCTGATAGATGGGTACAATGTCCTTTATCAAAATACAACATAAAATTAAGAGAGAGTTAATCAAAGTGTATGGAGGAAGTGGATTCTCTCGTTGCGGAAAATATCTGAAGCATTAATCACTAGTTTCCGTTTGCTGGATGGATGCAAACATGACAAAGGAGGTTATTTCCTTCTAAATTATGGAGCACAGTGGTTTTTAAGTAGAAAATTCATTCCTATGCAGAAGGCCACCATGGTAGGTGCTGGCTTCTGAGCTGAAGATTATTATGCACTTCTTAATTTGTCTCTTTATAATTAAGCTCATCACATATACCCTGATTTATTCAGACTCTAAATGCATTATTAGGATGAACTTATATAATATGTATGTGCCTCTAATACTAATAGGTTATATATGTCTGCAATCCACAGCTGCATGACACAGCGTATTTATAAAAAATCTAGCATTTATATATTCCTATTATGGCAAATTTTCTCTCAACTGCTTGTGAGCCTGGGGGTATGCAACATCCGTTTATCACTGTACTCTGATGAAACACTGATAAAAATGAAAATGCTGCATGTGGACCTACAGTAATATGGGAAGCTACAATTTCAGGGGCTAATACACTTCTGTATCTCATAAATTGACTTATGCCTTTGCTTATTTTCAAAGAGCTTCTCTATAAAATAGCAAAGAATATGTAGTCTCTGTATGCACAGTAAGGCAGAGATAACACAAATAGCAAAAAAAAAAAGTAATGGAAATTGAATGTAATATTATGTATTTAAGATGGAAGGAAATTTGAAGAAAAAACCCTCAGTTGATAATACACCTACTCAGCTTGTACCCAATGCTTTGCAATATTCTCAAAAAATGGTGTTTACTTAACTATAAAATCATAGGAGTGAAAAACAGGGAAGCCTGGTAATGTCTTTGGCGGAAGAGGTTTAGATCTCTTCCCTCTGTGATCCCAAGGGCACTCACTTCTTGTTCAGATGGAGCGTCTGAAGGCAGAGTAGCAGAGACTGAAGGCTCCTCGCTCTTTTCAAAAGCTCAGAAAATCCTGTGGCCCAGGCTAGGTGGAGGACAGCTTGGCCATTTCCATTTGAGATGGCTATGCGGATCGAGCGTGAGCCAAAGCATGCTGCCATGTTTCACCGCTTGCTGCGAGGGGCTTGGCACACCTGCGTGCAAAGCGCTTGGTAGGTGACCAGCCCCCCGCGCTGGCACCGTGCCCCCCTTAACCACCGAACTGGTGAGGCTTGGGTGGCTTCTTGTGCTTTGCAGGCTGGTTTTAGCTGTTCTTGTGGGTTTCCCCAAGAAGTCAGACTGCTTAAGGGATAAATAAAAGTCTGGATTCCAAAGTCCAGCCACTGTCAGAAAAGATGGTGAGGGGCAGTAAATGTGGAAAGTCAGAGCTTTTCAAACCTTTTTTTTTTCTTTTTGGTTTTTGTGGAAAAATGAGAAATGCTTCTTTTTGGTTTTGGAAAAAAATGGTGGAAGTATGCTCAAACCCCACAATTCTTGCCAAAAGATCATGAAATGGACTGCAAAGATATTCCTTATGTTATTGGATTATATTTCTAACAGTTTAGCTTCTGGGGAAAAGGCTAAGCCCAATAAAGTTGTTGTTTTGAGCAGTCTTATAGCAAATAAGTAAACAGAAGGGAGCAACTATCTTCCTGCCTTCCAATCATCAATGTTTTTCTTGGACTATAGAAAATGCAACAAGAAGTTTGATTGTGAGTTATTGGAGGCAAACTGGAACATGCATGTGCTTTCTGAAACATGATGGCTGCTCCCGCTTGCTGAGAATGTGATTTATTGTCAGGTACTGTAGTATCTCTTCGCTTTTATCAGGTCTGACAACTTCGCAGGTGTGGGTACAAAGATAGACCTAAACCCGCTCCATTATGTAATAGAAAAAAACAGGACAATTTCTATGACACAGTCCAAAATCTTTTTCTTTGGCCATCATGTGGTGTCTATTTTCATGTGGTGTCTATTTCCTTAATCTTCTTCTTTTTTTTTTTTTTTTCCCCCCATCCTTAAGCCAGACTGCTGAATGATGAGAGCTGGGTTTGTGCTTCATCATTTTCTCTTACAGGAGCAGGGAAGCACAATGCATTTTATTTCATGTTATTAGCTGGGCTATCGCTGGGTTGCTTCATGATTGCAGGTCTTTTCCTCTTGCCTCATCGTTTTCTGTCATAATGGAAAAAGCACGATGGTGATGAAGGAAGCAACCAGCCATCAGGATGGAATGTAAAGGCAGTAAATTACGGTAGGGCAGGAGGATCTGTAAAGATCTTTTGCTCCTCTTTGCAGGTATCTCTATTATTGTACTAGTGCTTGGAGGTGATGTGAAAGGGAGTAAATTTTTAAATAGAAAGGACTGTTGGCAATTGCAGCACATTATTGCACGTGCATGCATGAGTGAGAATCCTCCTCTCTTCATAGCAATACCCAGTGCCATATATCTTGTCTTGCAAGCTCTTACGTACCGGTGCAGGAGTACTGGAGCAGACTGAACCTGTCTCAAGGAACGAAGATTTCAAAGAACTGCTGTGGTGGTCCCACTGGTGTCAAAAGGATAGCTTGGAGCGAGTCTTGTTTGAAAATGCATATTTATAGCAAAAAAAACTAGAAGGTCCTAAAATAAGGAGTGTAATAATGAATGACATAGGAGGATCACATCCTTTGTATGTACGAGATGTGAGTACATTGCAGAGCCGGAACCAGAGGCAGGTAAGGTCCTATCAATATTTGTCTTCATCACTCCACAGTTGGCAATGTTTTGTAATGACTGCTGTAATGGTTGTATTCTGCCTCTGCAAACAAAAAGGCAAAAATATATATCAACCAAATTTTCACAGGGCTGCCGATCTATAAAAACTGCCCAAATACTACCTGTGTTCAGGATAGCACCTAAGCAAGTGCTTAATTTAAACGTGTCCATGATTGCTTTGCTGAACAGAGATGCTTCTGTGAAATGGGCTGAGACAGTGCAGAACTGGTTGCAAAGACAGTTATAAATGGTTTCTTCTTTGTATTTTTTTTCTAGCTTAAAATATGTGGCTAAAACTTTTCTGAGCTTCATAATTAAAACAGCCAACGTGTATCTTTTCAGGGCTTAGACCGCCTGAGTATTTCACTGTGTTAAAAGCTAATTTTTGATGAGACCTTGCAGAATGGGAATAATAGACTCAAAATTTTTGTGTTGTGGAGCTGCAATCTACTAGTAGTCCCTGGCCTGTGCTGTTGCCTGTCCAAAGTTTGGCCGTAGTGGGTCGGGGTGGGAAAGAAATCCTAGCCGATAGTAGAGAAATACAAATATTCTGGTCCAGAGGAACGTGTCCATAAACAAATACTTCATAATGGAGTTCATAAAACAATTGGTTCTGAACTGCTGAAGGGTAAAATTGAGCATTTATACTTAGTTTTCCTGGGGGTAATTGTCACAGCGGCTAAGAACTGAAATGAAGTATTGGTAACTACACGGTTTATAAACCCCCTCACTGAGATACAACACCTCTTGTTTGCATGGGAGTGTAATTATGCTGTAGGTACCTGGATGTATTGGCCTGTAGAACCATCAGTAAGAGGTGATGCTCTGTTGACTTTTGGGAGGTTAGCAACCTTCAGGGACAAAATACAGAGATGGAAAAATATGTAAAAAGAAAAGGCTCAGCATAGACTTTGGTGACAGCCCACTGACTCGAGGCAAGAGAATGGAAGGTCAATCCTTCTGACAGGCCCTCAAAAAATAATACTTAATACCCCAAAGTAGGACTGTTGTGCTGCATTTAATGTGATAATTAGAAGATAAGTTGTTTGGAGACTGAGCATCCAAGAAACATCAAATCAAGAAGGAAAGAATTGGTCCAGAACAGCAAAACATGATGAGCCATGTTACAAAAGAAACAGTTAAATGAGCACCAAAAGCAAGAACTGCAATTCCAAAAACATATTATTGAAAATGTATTCTGGCAGCACTGCATACAGTTTTCCAGCAATGTGTAAGCTTTTAAAGAACAATACAGTACTCTGGATGGTAGGTTAAAACTTATTATTTATTGTATCCTCTGGTGCTAACCTTTTTTGTGCTTGACTTTTGGAACTGCCTGCCAGTAGCTTCTCAAGTTATACTTTTGTCCTCTGAATTGCTAAAATGGACATCTCAGCCGACCAAAATATTATTTAATTATTCCTATGTTTTTCATTAATTCCCTAAAGAACACCAGAGTAAACTTTCATATTACCTTCCCATTTCTCTGTGCTCAGTAGACTTTAGTAAAGAACTGGCTGTTTCAACCAACCCCCACATTAATCCTGTGGATGGATGGGCAGCCTTTAGGTAGATTTTTAATTTTTGGATTTCACACCTTTCCTGCACTGACTAGAGCATTTTCTGGGGGCGGGTATGGATTTTCTCCTTGTTAAACCAGTCCATAGCCTGCATATCTCTGCCCATCCTAATTGTCATTTGTATCTGTTCTAAAATGACATACTGTTTTTAATTTCCCTGCTGCTTTTAAATAGCAGCAACTCTGCACATAATGTGGAAACTTGGACTCAATTATTTAAGAGGTTGGGATCGGACTGAAGAAGGAAGTGGGATACTGTAGTGTTTTAGGAGTGTTGAAAACACAGATCATGATTTGGACTTTGTGGTGGAACTGCCTCCTTATCTGTAAGTAGACCATGGCTCCTACAGAGGATGGAGTGGTATCCATCAGATTTGCAACAACAGATTTATGGTTAGGCTGTCAGAAGGGAAAAGAAGAAGTATGTCTGAAAAAATAGTGACTGAGCGTGCCTTAAAAAATGAATTGCTTACACTTAAGAGACGTAAGCCCCATTTAAGTAAGGCTTTCTTCTGAAAAGCAGGTGTCATATTCTTACAGCTTTCTAACAGCTGACCAGAGCAAAATAACCATTCAATGTTGTTATATACTATGCTCAGCTCCTCAAATTTTATTTTTATTTTTTTTCTGAATGATGCAAAATCTACCATTCACCAGTGGGCTGTTTTATTAGTGGCTTGGAGGGGGGTTGCTCCTCATGCTAGTGGACTTCTAATGCAATTTTCTTGCAATCGACGCTTCTAGGAAGTGGCAGAGATGTGAGTCTTAATTTTGTAGATGCCATTTCAGTCACATTTATGCTTTTCCTACTGTCATTCTGGAGCTCTTTTGCGCTAGTTGTTAAGCACTTCATAGATGCAGTTATAGATTGAAGGATTTGGATTCTTGAGCTCTCTCTATATTCTTCTTTGTTTACAGTCAAAGGCAAATGCATTCTTAGATTTAAAAAAAAGAAGAAAGAAGAGAGGCTGGGCAAGTGAGGAGCTGGGGAAATAGGAAATACAATGATCTTGTAATACTACAGCCTTTTTCGTTTCCAGATGGAATTGCATTTCCTAATGCAATTGAGCATTGTGGTTTGCTGGTTTGGGTGAGCAACCCCTCACGACACACCCGGGCCATGCCCCGGTGCAGGTTGTGATGGCTGGGGGGTGGTGGGGGTGGTTCTGCCACATTTTTCCCCATGAGGAGCCTGAGGGCAGCCCTGCTCACCTCCGCTCCTGAGGTCTTTACCTCAGTGCCTGGCGTTTTTCCCTGGTGCTTCTGCTTAAACACGCTCAGCCAGGCAATAAAACTGGGATAGTAAGTGGAGCATTTGTGAATACTGGATGCATGAAATGTTTCCTTGTGGGATGGGAGCGTGTGTGTCTGCAAGAACAGCAAAAAGCAAAGAAAACTCATACTGATACTTCTCTCTTAATATATTAGAAGTTGTGTCATAAGTACAACTCCAAAGAAATTTTTAATGGTCTTGGAAAAAGCAGACTAAGAAAGAAGACTAACAGATATAAACTACCCACACAGTTGTAAATCTTGTGGTTTTTTTTTTCTGATTGGCACTACCCATGTACTGTAATGTCTGGCAGCTCCAATCTTTTCATTCAGCTGACCAATAGAAATATGTGTCAGCATAAGTCATTTAGACTGAAATGAAAAAAAAAAAAAGCCCACCACGCTTTTGAGTTAAAATCATTCTTCAAAGTACAATTTTAAGAATTATGTATAGCCTCAAGCAAGTCCTATTGCTTGATCAGACTCGGTGAAGAGTGGCTAGGGCAATTTGCCTGGCCCAGAAATGGAAAATGATGCTGTGAGTGTTCAGAGTGTCTGTCTCCTGCAAAAAGAGGACATAATTCTGAAGGCATGGAGTTCTGCTACCTCCATAAATACTTATGCTTATTCTGAGGGTATGAATTAAGAAAGTGGGTGTTATTCTTCCCCCCCACTCCCCCCAAAGGATGAGAAGGCTGTTTGAGGAAGCAGAGGCTTTAGGTGTGACAGTACAGTCAGTTATGCTAGGAATACTGAGGACTGATTTTATAAAAGTTAATTTTTCTTCCTTTCAAGGACTGAAGGTTGTATACAAGGGCATGAGAATATATTGACTGGCTGGGAATGAATGCAGGGTTTAAGGAGTCTGAGGTGCTTTGTGACACATGTCATTTCTGGAAAAATGAGCCATCCAGAGAAACAGTTTGTCTGCCCTGATGTGCCAAGGAACTTTATGTATTGGCAACAGTGATGGAGTGAGAGTGCAGCAAAAGCTAAGCATTGCAAAAGACTTGAATTTTCATGAGGGACATAAGCAAAAGACAGTCAACGCTGTCTGAAACACAGACCATAGACACTGTGCTAATGCAGTGAGTCTGAGCAGCATGCTGGGCAGGCACTGTAATGCAGGTATGACAGTAACCAAGTCAGGAATGGTTACAACCCATCCAGTTAGATAAAGGACAAAACACAAAGCTTAGGAAGGTGCAGAAGGTCGTTGGTTGCTCTCCTTTATTTCTTTTTATTTTTTTTTTTGTAACTACTAGTTTACTATCAAAAGATGTTTTCCTCTAAAATGCTTTGAAGTTTAGCTGCCTGGGGTCCTATGTCTTAGAAGGGATCTTTTGAAACTAATCTTTTTAGTTCTGTTATCCACAGGTTTGGAGCCATTTGCATCTGATGGTGACTTGCGTTGCCTACTTAAGGTTGTGAATCTTTCCTATCTCCTCAGCACTTAAGAATTTAAGGAGAAAGTGATTTTTGCTATACTCTCTGCCTGCTCTGCAAGCAGTTATCTCTGGTATGCTTAGGCAATCTTTGTTCTCGCATCCTGCAACTGATCTTTTCTGTTCAGGAGTAGAGCAACGTTTACTTAACCTCAGCCTCAGGCTGAAAGATGGCCAATGGCTTCATCTGTTGGGACAGCTCTTAAATTATCTTCTTGCAAAGGTAATTTTGTTGAAATGTTGTCTTCTGACTTATGGATGCAAGTCTGCTGTTCTTTCCATCATTCTGGCAGGGTGGAGGGATGGAGCAATGGGTGTAATGTTTGAGGTTGTCTCTTGTTTTGTTGAGGGAAAGGTGTGCATTCATTGAATCAAAGAGAAGAACACCGAGGAAGAGAATACTGCAGGGGTTAAAGTAAAGCACAGGAAAACCATAAATGCAAGAAAACCCCCAAACCCAAATCCCTAGCATCAGAGAACCTCCAGGTTATGACTCTGGTTTTCAGCACAGTTTTGTAGACCATTTCTTTTTTGACGTTTTATTGCAAGCTATCCAGTCTCTTTTAATTTCCACATGGACTGCCTGAATGCAGCAGTTACCATGATCAGTGTTTCTGAGGCTTTTAGTTGGACTCCCATCCTTTGTGCCTCTGCTAGTGCAGTTTTTCATATCTGACTTAAACAACAGAGAATCTGATATCTGGTTTTTTTCCCCTGTTGAGCAAAGGCTTCTGTCTTTGAGTCATGCTTTAACGAACAAAAAAGAAACAGCAGCAACAAAAAAAAAGGGTGGTAGCATCTCCCCTGCTTTGATAAATATGGAATAGCACTGTCAATCAACAATCATGTCCACTTCTATAACTGGTACTGTAGGACTAGTGGGATGTGGGAAATTTGGGAACCAAAACAGATGAAAACCTGATATTAGAGGTTAAATCTCTAAATGTTTATTCTCCATTCCATACTGCGCTATAAAAAATTTACCTCCACTCAGGAAGCAAAACAGGTACACAAAGTTGGAATCTCAAAGTTAATGTTTTTGGCATTATTTTCCTAATAGAGGAGCCAATAGTCCTTTTATTAAATATGCGGAGTGGCTACGCTTTTTATTTTTTGAGGAACAACACATTACTTTTCTGAATAGAGAGGTAATCAAGATTCAGTCAAGTGGGATGACTCTGTGAGTTCTGACATCAAAGGGCAATATGTTTGATTGATATCAGTCAGATGGCAATATTGTTTGAAGAAATGTAGTCAGAAGACTGTCAGTTTAAAGGCTGTAAAAAGTTAGGGGAGATGAGTGCAGTGTTCCATACTGATTTCCAGTGTACAAGACTGTGTATTAGAGAATTGGCAGTAACATGGCAATCTTGTCTCTCAGACACACACTGTGTTTGAAAGAATGGAGAGGAAGAAAATCAAGCTCCTACTTTTCAGGCAAGACAGTCGGTGGGGCATTAAAGATATACAGTAGTAGATAATTCTTTCGTCAATGTGTTCCTGACTGCATGAGACTGGGGCTTGCATTTTTCTTGAAATATATAGAGCACGTAATATTACTGGGCATTAATAAGCAACAAGCAACTTTTTCTTCTTTGTCATAGGTTTGTTTGTAGCATAGTATTGATTCCACTGTCTGCATGTAGAGAACAACAACTCTGTTTCGTCTTTCTGACAAAATTCAAACATTAGCTGTACAGATACAGTTGGTTTTACTCCATTTCCCTGTCTTGGTTTTTTTGGGTCTTTTTTTTCTTAATATAAGTAATGGAACAACGTCCTTTTACTGTAAATGGTTCCTTTGCTGAATATGTCACACAGTCATTATTCCCTGCAGGGTTAAAAACAACGCAGAAAGCTACCTACAGGATTAGAACATGGCCAGCAAAGCAAAGTGAAAAGAAATCATTACAATTACTAGAAAACATTTGCCACTAGTGGCAAAAGGTATCAAAATAATTATAAAAAATGTTAGTTGCACTATAAAGCAGTATGGTAAAAAGTTGTCAGAATAGCCATAGAACATTGCAAGAGCTCAGGTAAAAAGACTAAAGGCTAGCAAATAAAAGCTCGATACCATTTGACGTATAATGCGAAACTATTCATAAAAACTAATGTGAAGTATACTGCTCTGGGAGGAAGAAGCAAAGATATTACTGAAGAATTTCAGATACCAAGGTTGTTCTTAGAATAGAGTAGGTATTAATGCTAGCAGAGATAAACCTAGAAATCCTGGCTTTCCATATGGACCTCACCACCAGGCATTGCTCAAACATGAGGTAAAGAGGTGGCCTAATTAAAAAAAAAAGTAAAATATGAAAGATGGATGTAGTTGAGCCATCATAGGTTCAGCATGGTCTCAGCTTCAGTGGTTTCTTTTTTCTTTCTGAAGCAAGTAAATCAAAACAGATTTAAGAAAACTAGAGATATTTATGAGCTGCTGCCACTTGAGTATGAGGAACAGTTAGAAGGAAGTCATATATCTTTGGAAATGCAACAAGTGGAAGACAGGAAGTCTTAAAATCCCCCGCTTCCATATTTTTACTTACCAGCTTTCTTTATCAGTACTTTTTTGTATCGTGAAAGGTGATGGTTGGGCTCAGTGTCAAAATGATGCTAATTTATGGCATCACCAAGTGACAGAGTGGTTGGGATGGGAAGGGATGCCTGGGGACCATCCAGTCTGACCCTGTGCTCAGAGCAGGGGCAGCTGCAACAGGTTGCTGCAGGCTGTGGCCAGCTGAGTTTGGAAGATCTCCGGGGTTGAAGACTCCACAACCTCTCTGGTCAACTTGTTCCTATGTTTGATCACTCCCACTGTGGAAATATTTCATACTCGTGTTTAAGTGAAGTTCTTTGTGTTTCAGCTTGTGCCTGTTACCGCTCATACTTCCACTAGGCACCACTGAGAAGAGTCTGGCTCTGTTGTCTTTGCTGCCTCCCATCAGCAGGTATTTATAGGCAGTGTTTTTGGGCCTGATCCTGTGAGAAATGAAAAGTAAAGGCCGCTCATCTATTTTCAGGGAATTTAGTTGGTGTTGAAAACTGTGAAAAACTCAGGGGTGTTGCCATCTTCTTCCTTGCTGGGAAAAGCTGCAAACCTAGAGTAGTTTCTGTTCTTCTTTCTGTGTCACCTTATCCCCTTTCCTCTCCTGAGGTCTGTGGGGGGAGGGGGCTGTTAGTCTGAATATCAGCATTTGCCACCAAAGACAGTGGCACTTTAGCAGCTCAGGTTTGAGCCTGGCAGGAGAGAAGGGTCTGGATGCAGCCTGGGCACTGCAGCGTTTTTGGAGATGCCTGCAAGGGGTTGGGGGGTGACCGGTCCTGGGTTTCCCTTGGGTGTTGCTGCCACTCAGGGTGAGATTTGGCCTCATGGAGAGAGCAGGATCCTTTACAGAGCAGGAGCCAGCCAGGCTCGTGGTCCTGGGCTGCGAGGCCAGCCCTGATGTTTACAGCACCCCATTGTTGCTGGCTTGCTCCGGCCACAAAAGGTATGGGAATAAGTCTCTGCAGCTTCCCGGGCCAGGCACTAATCCACTCCCACTGAGCAATTCAGGTCTTTACGCTCTAAGTACGTGTCACTTTGTATAAAAAGCTCTTTGCACCAAAGCTGTCAGTGGAACAAAAAATAACGATCATACACAATGAGTAACTTCTGAGGGTGGTTAGGGGTCATACAGTATTTTCTCGCTGTTCAAGAAAAGATAATCTTTCCTGGAGATAACTTTACCATTTTTGGCTCTCGAATATTAAGCTGTGCAATCTCACCACTTGTGTAATTTAGGGATATTTTCTTCATAAATAAGTGAATCAAAATGTTAGCTTGGATTTTCAATCAGGCAAAATGACTGGCATTGCTGTGAGATTTGTTGGGATGTAAAAAAGAGAAATGTATGAGGATGGTAACCCTGTATACCTGATTAGTGTTCTGTTTTTCAATTCCAATTAAGTGCTAGTAAACCTGTTACCCTAACGTTTTTGTTGTCTCTGTCTCTTTCTTCTTTTTTTAATTTAAGAAAAGAAAGAAAGAAAAAAAAAAAAAGAGGAGTTTGGAAACTCCTTTGGATATCTCAGCATAGTTTTGTTGCCAACAAGCTGGGGGATGCAGGCTGACATGCATCCTGTTTCTAATAGCGCACACACTGTTTCTTTATTTAGAGCCTCTTTACCAGTATCAATTAAACCCCAGTTAAATTTGACACATCTTAACCTTGCGTTGGATCCAATTCATTGCTACAGCAGAACCCATATGGCACTGAGACAGTTGCAGGCATCAATTCATTGCTTATGTAGAGTTACTGGCTAAATGCCAAGCAGTAATCACTGCTTTTTGTTAATAGACATGTTTGCTTTTGCAGTCGTTTCTATACACAGTGCTCTAGATTAATTAGAACAAAATCTGTCATCCATCTAAGAAACAACCAGAACTCTAGGGGCTTTTTTGCCTCAGATTTAAAGAGAAATGAGTACTGGCAACCAAAGGTGGTGGTGGAGAGTTACTTTGTTTATTCTAGAATAATCCATTTTGTTTATTGAACACACATGTATCTGCTATTTTACTTAAATAAGAGAATTGGGGAAAATTGCCAGTAATGTAAAAAACCCATACAACTTGAGGCAGTAGTTGCAGGAAGACTAGTTGTGATTTTTTTTTTTTTAAACCTTAATTTTGAGGAAGAACAAGACAACTACTGTTTAAAAAGTCACAATACTGTTTTCTGCAATTAAATGACACTTTTTAGCTAAAGAGACGTTAAAGTTATCCAAGTGCACATGGAGGTGGACTTGCAGAATCATGTACGTATCTCTGAGATTTGGGTTATTGATGCTTCCTTTTAGTGCTGCCTGCTTACTGTATGAAACAACATCAGCTCTGGTAGGCAGGTGTGTAAAATAAAGAAAAAATAAATAAATATTTCTAGCATTACTGGTGTCATGTTTTAGAGAAATTTTGCTATTATAGAGATTTTAGAGAAATTGTGATTACATGGTTTTGTCCTCCCACCCCCAGCTTGGTGCCTGAGTAATTAACACAGGGGAACTAGTAGATATTGAAGTCTTCTGGTTAAATCATTAGCATTTTAAGATCATGTTATATTATATCCAGATCTGTTGTTGAGGTGAATACATATGTGGTGACCTATGCCAAGCCTGGAATTCACTCAAGAGTGTATTACAGCAGTGAAATAGGGGAATGCTTTTAAGCTGCTGCATTACATGATGGAAATACCGTAATTTTTTTTCAGTACAGATTCTTACATTGGTGCCTACCATCATCAACATAGTTTAAGAAGAAACAATTTTGGGGAATGTTATTTAATCAGCTGTATAGCTTCTTACCTCCATAAAAACATTCTTTTTTTGTGGTTGTTTCTTCACATTAACTATTTGTTTGCATGCGTTCACAGAAAATTATTTTCCTTAACCTGATTTGGAAGTAAAGATTTCTGGTCCCCAGTTCTTCCATTCATAAATGTGTCACATAGGACCAGATTGAAAATCCACTGGGGCTTTCCATTTGATTCATTAGGATTTTGATGGTGTCCACTGTCCTGATTAAAGACCTCATACTACTGATTGTCAAACTACTGCTTGCTTGGCTGTTACTTGCTGACGCTTTGCAATGACCCAGCGTTAAAAGTAAGAGACCCAAACACACTCAGTACTCGACGATTAATGGTGATCTCCAGTTCTCACTTAAATTAGCAATGCTAGTTATAAGCTTTGAGGCATTTCTGTTTAAGTGATTAATGTGATTTATACCTTAGCCTTGGCAGAGGACTCTATTACAGACACCCTTACCTCTCCCTAAGTATTCCTGTATATAATGTGTGTATATGTATATTTACTATGTAATTTCTCCTTGCATGAAAGGACAGTAAAAATACCTCTATTTTCTGGAAGTTATAATATCTTTCAAAACTTTTTCCTAATGTTGAGCTAATGTTTTAGTATTCCAGTGCTGTTGGTCCATTGTTCGGAAGTACAGCTTTATCAGCAGAATGTGTGGCAGATGGTTTACATTTGCATTAGCCTTCTGGAAAAGGAATCGGCTCCCACCAACATAAGCTTCAGCTTTTCTTTTCAAAATTTACAACAAATTCCTCAGAATGGCATTTTTAGAGGAAAAAAACCCCAATCTGACTGTCTTTGCGTTCCCTTTTTGAACAGGAAAAATGAGTCTTGTTCTAATGCTCTCATCTGCACATATATCTTCCGTCCCCTCCCCCAGTGTTTGTTAAAATGATTTAAGTATTTCATTATGCAAAATGACTTTTATAAAAAGACCTTCCTTTTTGCCCCACAGTCATTCTTAATTTCGTTTGTCACTTGTTATAGAGTGGAGTTATGTGAAGCTAGGATATATTATTTGTTCTAGTCTGTATTGGATAATTTATTGCATTAAGAAACCAATAATTTTCAAATATAATCAGATTTAAGTTTTTAATAAGATTCATCCTCCCATTCACACTTGCTTAATTTAAGGATATTAAAT
The DNA here is from genome assembly GCF_017639655.2 of Falco naumanni. NCBI lineage: Eukaryota > Metazoa > Chordata > Aves > Falconiformes > Falconidae > Falco > Falco naumanni. Next base: position 15,633,606 of record NC_054064.1, on the reverse strand, counting down.
CTGCTCAGGAATGAGCTGCCTCTCAAAGCCTCATGTGCCTATTAAAGGATTTTATTCCTGATGTGTTAATAGGATTTAATTATATTAGCCCTATAGTCCAGAGACACACCACAATTGTTAAACTTGATAAACCAGACGAATACATGCTAACAGAATGATGGCCAGCTCCTTAAAAAAAATACTATTACAAGGTGGTAATATTTTAATATCTCTGCTATGTAACTATAGGTTTGCATAATGCTGAAATTTTAAAACTTGAATGTTTAACGCACCATAAATACTTTTTGCTCAAAAATTAAAATAAAATCAAGGCTAATGCAGAAATTAGTAGGGCTTTCTAATGAGTGTTTATCTGTGTTTCTTATTTCTGATTCCCAGAAATTAATTTAGATAAACTTTCTGGTTTTCTCTTCTTATGGCATCCTCTTGTGTACAGACAAAAGCTGCAGCAAGTCATTCTGGAAATTCAGCATATTAAACACTGTCTGGATTTCTTTGTTTCCTGTGGCTAATTAGGTTAATGGCATAGTGACAGAAACAGAAAACAATGGCTTGGGACATTTTGCAGAGATGTGGCTAGGGAGAGGGAGGGAAAGGGAAGGCGCAGACTCCTTTAGTCTGTAAATCTCATCAAGATCTCCTTTGGCAGCGCTGGCATCGATCAGGAGTGCTGGCTCTTGTTGAGCTCGCCATAACGCTAAATGTGCGGGAATCAGCGCTTCTGATGGCTGCAGACATGGAGAGGTGGAGGGAATGGCAGGGTCTGCAGATAGTCGCAGGGAAGGAGGAAAAATTAGCAATATGCCATCCGGTTGGACATTTTGCTTCCAAAATTAGATTGACGCGTGTTATGGCACGTTTCCACTGGTAATCACAGACGCTCAACATGTATTTCAAGAAGATTTAGGCCCTGCGTTTTTCTCTCACTTGTACAGAGCTAGACTTTGGGCCTTTCAAAACATGGTGTAGGCTGCGTTTGTTTGGAGAAGCTAAACGTGTAAAGTAGTCTTTCATTTTAAAAAAAGTAACTTTCTGGCACTTTTCCTTGCCATGATAGCCTTGGAAATGTAAACTGATATAAACTGTTTTTTGGGTTAGAAAGGAAGTAGAAGCAGAGCTCCGCTTTGCCCAGCAAGCGTTTGGTGAAATAAGCCATAAGGCGTCATGCTGGCTTTCCACCGGTCCCCCAGCCTGCCTGGGCCAGCTGGCTGAAGCCACGGGCTGGAGAGCTGATGCTCTGCCCCGGGAGCAGGAAGGAACAGGCTTGCTCCGGGGCGGAGCTGCAGGATGAGGCATGAGAGAGAGAGCGTAGGGTCTATGCATAAGGTAACTCTACTCTCACCAGTCTTGTGGCTCTCAATAAATGAGCATTTTGAAAATCTTATGATTTGGGGGACCCCAGCATGTGGTTGAAGATAGCAGGGGCTGACTGTGGTGGGAGAGAGATGGGCTGAGCGCTAGCTGAGGTCAGGTCTTGTTCAGGCAGCGGGCTAGGCTGCCTTTGAACCATGTCCTCCAGACTTTGGAGCCAGCCGATGTAGGAACCAGCTGTGAGGTCTGCATCCCAACCTGCGGCAAGGAACTGAGACAAGCTGTAACCCAAAGCTGCCAGACCATGGCTTCCTCCAGACCGGGCAGACAAATAAGTATCTATAACAGATAGTTTGAATAAGAGGCAAATAATTGTGGTGGTCTTTTAATACCTATGGTGAGTTCTGTGTTTCTGTACAGTTGTAACGCTTTGGCTAGCCGTGTCATTCCTAATTTATACTGGCTATGAAGAGCTTTTTAAGACAACATTGTGGCTTTCACATTTATAGTTTGCTAAACTCCTGATAAAATTACTCATTCAGGCTTGCTGTCTACTGTTTAAGCAGGATTATTGATCGCTTTGTATGTCTGCATTGATATATAAAAAAGCTATGTATATTTATTAAAGACAAAAAGTATCATGCTCAAAGATGAGCAGCTGTAAACATGTAACTTGTCACCATTTATACATATATTCACTTTTTCCTTTGCCTGCAGTACTGTGTGAGAAGGTCTTTCCTAATTTAACTTGGGATTTATGGCTCCCTAGTGCTTTTTTCCAGTTAGGTGCCCATATTTCTTTTCGCATGAATCTCGCAGGCATTTAAAGAGGTGTTAGGTGCCCTGTGTTGCCACTAGAACCAGAGGCTGAAATGGTAGCTGCTGGCAGGGATTAGCCGAGTGTGCTTTTGTTGTATCAGCTACCAGAAGTGGGAACGTTTGGCGAGGTAAACACCCTGCTCTGCATCCCCAGCGCTCCCCGGGTTTTGTTGCTCTGTTTATGAATTATAAAAATTGAAATGACATAAGAATTGTGTTCCTGTGAAAAATACTTTTTGAAATTTGCCTCCGTTCCTTCCCTAAAGTTTTGAGACTTTCCACTGAAGCAGGAAGGATGGTCACCCAGCAGGGATCATTGTGCCCGGGGGTCATGGGGCTTGCCTGGGATGTAGGGGCCGTGCCTTGTGGAGGCAGAATGCCAGAGAAATGCTCACGTGGAAGAAGGGTCTGAAATCATTTATCAGGGCAATGCTAAGGAATTCAGACCTAAGAGTTTAATTGCAAAGAAAAACAGGAGAGGGAAGAGTAGGAGGATGTATTTCACATGAACTCCCAAAGGAGAATTGATGTACAGTTTGAAAAATAATAACAGAGCTGAAAAAAATCAATGTTCTTGGGCAGATACAACGATAAAAATTAGGAGACACTCTCAATAGAGACAAGGATTAGGCTATTATATGGGCAGAAATAGGTCACCATGCACGCTGAAGTATAAAAGTGGAATGAATTTCATAGCATGAAGTGCAAGGTCCTCCAGTGAAGGCCTGATAGGAAGGAGAGAGAAGAAACCTTTGCCCAGGGACATTTGTGATGAGGCATTATAGCCCAAGAGGAAAGCTACCTGCAGCTTGGGGTATTGGTGGGGAGAAGGGGGAAAGTACAACCCCCCTTCCCCAAACAAATGTCCCATACTTGCAAAATGTAGCATGGCTTGGGAGAAAACAGCAACTTGACATGCACTGCTGGTGGAGGCTGTTGGCAAACACTGCAGTCTTCAATACAGTTTTGAATTTATTCTGTATATCCTTTTTATATGCACTGATGCTCCTCTCTGATTCCTCATATGCGTGGTTCGGTGGGGAGAAGTATGTATTTGCACTTGAGATGCTATTGTTATTCTCATGATCTGTACCACACACACTTTACCAGTATTATACTGTCAAGATCATTTTACCTGTCTCTCATCCTTTCAAGTGCTTCCTTTTAATTTGCTTGTCAGGTTCCTGCATGTCTTTGGCTCTTTCTAAGTCTCTTCATCGTGACGTTACTGGAGTAGAGAAGGAAATTCACACGTCAACTACTTTTCTCTCCATCTCTCGTTGCCCTTCCCTGCACCTACCCAGCCTGTCTAGTGTGTTTCCTAGATGATGACCTCCTTCATGGTGCATTAATTTGTTGTTGTTTTTGGGGTTTCACACACCCCCCCCCCCCCCCCCCCCCCCGAATCACTTCAGCTTCTGTTTGAAGTCCTTTCCATCTTTTTATTCAAAATGGAAACCACCTGGTGCTCTGTTTGCCCACGGGAGTTGGGCAGGAGCAGGCACAGTGATGGTGCCCATGTCCAGCCCTACCAGGTGCCTGGTTGGGGCTGAGCAGCAGTTGCTGTTTCTGCCTCCTCCTCGCACCATGTTTGTCACTGGAGAGTCTCAGTGTCTCTTGCAGTTGCTCCTGAATTCTCATCCTTACTTCTCCTTTTCCCGCAGACTTAAATTGGGGCTGAGGAAAAGGTCACATTAATAACCAAAGTATTAATTTCTGTGCGACCAGAATAGTTTGCTTCAGTGCTACCAGGCACTGTGTCGTCTTGCTTGTGTGGTTCATGAACTACATGCTAATTTTCTTTATATTTAATTACCTTCAAATGTCTCCTATGCTTCAGGGTACAAGCCATCTTCTGACTAATTAGGACTTTTTCTCTGAGCAAGCTATTCCCTATAAGTCCACGAAGGGTTTTTCGTACTTCCCTTTGAAGCATGTAGTAAGCTGGCCTCTGCCAGCAGTAAATGGATTGCTGGACACTGCTCCCAAAGTTCCTGTGTTACTATATCCACAAATTTACACAAAACAAAATTAATAACTAAGGTGATTGAGCAGGGCTGGATTAAATCTTTGGCATGCCGATGTAATGGAGCGCATATTTGGTAAGCTATTTTGCCTAAAAGAAAATAAATATATTTTACCTTAAGACAATTACCTTTTCTTTTGTGGTAAGCGTGCACTATGTGTTAACTCCTCCAGATCCAGGCTTTGTCAGACGAGTCTCCTTGTTGTTATGTAAAAACTGTGCAGATATCAGAATTTCATCCTCAGTACTGCTTGGTCAGTGATTAAATCAGTGCATGCTGCATGTGGAAAGCATCACAGCAATGCTAAATGTTATTATTGATTATGTATATAGCAGTCAATACAAACATATTGTGTTTCGAATGCAAAAATGATCATCTTAATTAGCTAATGATTTTTAGCCTGATTTCTCAACAAAATGAGACATTTTGTGATTGCTCTTTCTGTCCGGCTGTTCTCCCTCTCCCCTGGCCCTGTCACTTCTGGACCTGTTGGGTTCAGTCAATGTCAGTCTGGTTTGACTGAGGGTGGAGATTTCAAAGGCAACAAGTCCTTCTGTGTTTAGATAGGGTATCTGGAAATATCCTGACACACCGGCGAGGGCAGCGCTGTGTTAAACCAGGTGAGACACTGGAGCTGCCTGCAGGCGCTCACCTTGGGAAGAGATGTGTGCAGGAAGGAAGATTCACTGATGCTGCTACTCATTGAACAATTTAGAGGATTTTATCAAAACATTCAGCTTCTGATTTAGGAAGAGATGGTGTGTCCTCTGCTCTCTGTTAAGTATCTGAGATGAGGAGATCATGCGAAGAGCTGAGTCATGGTTACCGCTTGCTCAAAAGCTTAACTTCGTTTTTCTTACCTTTTTTGTAGATCAGGTTATCCATTTCAATAAACAAACCAAACACTTCTATCAGGCTACTAGAGTCGCTCTTTCAAAAAAAAGAAGAAAAAAAAAAAAGAGCCATTTAATGCACCAAGTGTTTTATAATCTAAATGACAGAAAGCCGCCTCCACATGCGGGACTTCCCTTCAGGACAGATCATGCTGGGCTTCCTCAGCCGGCAGGCGCTTTCTACCAGGAACTACATCTCCAAAGCCTTTGTACAGACGTACAACCAAGTCATTTTCCGGAGTTGGGTCATGTCCAAGCATATGAGATTCTTCAAGCATGAAATTCCACTTGACCCCATTAAGGCTTTCTCAGCATCAGATATGTACACCGCAGAGTGGATAATGTTCATAACTCATTTCACATTACCCCTGGGTAGTGCCAGTGGAGAAATGCTGTCTAGTCTAATGCAATCAAAGCTGTGAATATGAGGAAATTGAAACATCTGGCCAGGTTTCTCTGCTGTGCCCCAGGAGGTGCGACATGAGAGATTCAGGTCAGGAAGAGGGGGGACAAAGGCATCTCTCCAGGGTTGTGTGTGCTGTAGAGTTCAGATGTCCCAGCAACACCGCCAGCAGCACCAGGGTGCATTTGCTGGGCAGGTCACCTCAGCTAATTCCTTATCTCTGCGCTGAAGTTCAAAGGTGCAACTGCAGTTCATGTAAACTTGTCTGAGCTGACCCGAGAGCAGGGCACCTGTGCACAAGCAACCGTGATGCTGTAGGCAGGTGGGGGTTGTCTGGGCTGGCTGCATGAATATTTGAATCCACTCGAATGGTGTGGTGGTACAGAGGGGTGAAGTGCAGACCGGGGTGGGTACCATGTGCTGAGGCAGACCTGTGGGCAGGGGCTCGCCCTCTGCCTCCTGCATTTGCTGGAGGAATGGGCAGGGTCCCAGCCACCCAGAGCGTATGCAGCCAGTGACTCTGCAGGACACAGTTCCTCTTGCAGCTTAGCTATGCACGTCTGTCCAGACGCTCCTCCTTAGCATAGACAAAAAAAGCCATTGCCTTGGGCAGCTCTTTTGCTTCTGTGGTAAAACAGCTGTGGCCTTGTGCCTCCTTTGCCTGTGCCAAGGGGTGGTTGAGGATGGCAGCTGTGGCCAGGGGTAACCTGGTGCCTGCCCCCAAGCCTTTTATCGCTCTGTGGTGGGAGAGCAGTGAGCCCAGGCTCCAAGGCTGTCCCCTCGCTCTCCGCCTCCAGCCCTCTCCTCCCTTCTTCCCACAGCAGGCACAGCCAGGCTCCAGCTCTGCAGCCACAGGGCATGAAGTAGGGTTTTGTGTACACACAGAGTGCCTTGAGCCAGCGCAGACATGCTCAGGGGGACTCCAGCCTCGCTCATCATGGTGCCTCAGGCCAGGAGAATCCCCCCTCAACTGTACGTACGTCCCTTAGCTACTGAGATTTATAATTTCATTTTCTCCACGTTTCATGTTTTCTCCATCTTAGGACTGCCTTAAAAGAGAGACAATTTTTTCTGGTTATTATTGTGTTGAGGACAGAAGTATTACCTCCAGAGGATATCTGGGGAATTTATTCTCTCAAAGTTTTTGGTACTTTTAAGGGCAAAGGGTACAAAATAGCTTTACTGGGAGTTACCTACAAAAATATTGCAGTATTGAATGGATAAGGCAGTTTCTATGTCTCTGTGACAAAGTCAGCTACTAAAGAAGTATAATTAAGTGCAAAAATTAGAATTAAGAAAGTATATGCTTGTAAACAAAAGTCAGCTATGAAATCCAGGGCTTTGTTGAATGCAACAAAATGAAATGAAAATGAAAGAAATGAAAGCAAGCATGTCTGCATTCTTCCTTGTCCCTCTTTGCAGGCTACTTGAATTCAGAATTAACCTCTGGCCAGGATTCTTATATGCATATGATGTCCTATCTCCTCTGCAGTCTTGGAATTATTCTAGAGGCTACTAGTCTGGTGTACCCCTCACTCTGCTGACACTGGGAAGAAGACCCCATGAAGGCATATTTAAATACTTTGGAAACGATTTTCATTATACTTGAAAATTTGTTATGGTTTTACTCAATACCCAAACACTCAGCTTGGTCTTGGCTCCTCAGCTTTTCAGTGCTGGGGCCCACCACAGGTCAGAGGGTCTTTAGGCTGGATTTTCACTAAAGGAAACAGTTATTTTGTTGGAGGGCTCCAGGACATGCTGCCCATGCCTGTCAGGAATGTTTTTGCAGCAGTGTTTTTGCCTATGCTAGATGATTTTGCTCACCCTCATGTGGATTTTGTCCCATACGTTCATAAGTATTTTCTGATTCTTTGATTAAAATTGCTGTGTGCAAGATGCAGAGTATTATTCTTCCATTATTGTTTTTCTTAAAACATAAGACGTTGCTCTCTGCCTGCAAACACTAAAACCTAGAGCACTGTCATTTTCTTCTCTATACTTAGGTATTTTTGCCAGAGTTCCAACTGTTGTGATAGAGGCAGTTCCTTCTGAAACTACTGAAACTTACTGCATGCCTTGAAAAGGAGGGGGCAGAGAGGAGAGAATGGTGATATCAGACTTCAGCTTTTAAAACCAATAAATTTTTTATCAGGTGTCTTCTGAAGTGATGCTCTAGCAGGGATTGATGACTGGATATTTCTAGTCTTACATTTTCTAGCTCAGTGAGTTGCAGTATGGAAGAGACCACAAACCTGGTCTCGCACAAAAGTCATGATGGACAGACTAGAAAATAAATAGTTTGTAAGACTCTCCCTCCCCCAGGTTTCAGGAAATAATACTTTTACCATTATCGTTCAGCAGAAGTCACATTAGCTTAGCTGGATGTGATGGCTTAGCTGTATTGCCTTAATTAAAGCAGTTAAAATGTTTATTTACAAAGTGCCAGTGTGCCTGGGATATGTGTTTGGAAAGAATAAAAACCGGCGTTCCACAGAGGATGCTTTTTTTGAATGATGTTTATAGCCCGCTCCCCAGGTGTACTTCCTCTCTGAACACATCCAATTTTTTCAGTTATCACTGGCTGTTCACCATGATGATTGATAACATCGCAAAACCAAATAGTTATTTAACCATTAAAAAAAAAAAAAAAAAAAAGCCTTCAAAACAAGCCTTGAAGGATGGCTCACTTTGTATGAGTAGGGAGTGGGATTTTGCTGGGCTGTCTGAACCAAAATTAACCTGCTTCCCTCTGCGTCGGGGAGGATGTAATGGATGGCTCTCGGGGCTGGCAGGCTACTCCTGCCTGTGTGCCCAAAGTCACTCCTGTGAATCTGGGCCAAGCTGACACAACTTGGGAGTTACCCTCAGGCAGCATTCAGGACTATATTTGATGATTTTTGGGCTCAGTCCTACTCTCTCTGGGCATATGTTCACACAACAAAAATATGCTCCCCTTCCCTGACTTGACACTAATTGCTCAGCCAAGAAGTGAAGGATTCTGACTGATTTAAGCATGTAGTTGAAGCCATCATTCTTAAGCATAAAAATCCCTGGCAGGTAATGTATAGTTAGCTACACTTTAATAGTTAAGCGCATAAGTATGCCTTTAAAAGGTGCTGAGGTGCTGTCCTGAGAAAGGATACTTTCTGGGTCGAGGCTGCGACCTCTCATTTCTTACTTAGAGCTCACTTGTCAAAAATGATGAGACAACATGTGGGAACATCCAAGGCATCCACTACTTTTCCATGGCATCAGGAACAATAAGAAATCCAGGGTCATCAGTGAAGCACTTTCTGGAACAAGTATTATTCCTTTTTTTCCTCTATGCATCTCCTGGGGGTTTTCTTTTGTTTCCCCTCCCCTTAAGTTAGCTAGCTGGAGCCTGGGGACCTCAGCATAATGTCTGGAAACTTTTATTCTGTGTTTTTATTTAAAGCCTCCAAAATTTACAAACAGAAAACTAACACTGCAAAGGCAACTAGTCAGCCTCATGCTGCATGATCACTAGCTCCAACACAAAGATGGGTGAGTGCAGAAACCCATGCCTAGAGAAATGGGTTTTAAATATTGGGTTTTTAAATAAATTTTTGAACTTTGATTTTCACTTTTTGTTTTTAGACTACCTGTGGTTTTTGACATGTACATTTGGCTGTCCTGAAATGCAGGTGGCTTCCTGAGTACTTTGTATGAGGGATGTGTTTTTGCTGCTGACCTCCACCCTAATCTTCTGCTCTACAGCCTTCTTCAGTGGGGAGTCTCTATTTTCTTGCACATCACTAGGAGAAATGCTAGCAGCATAGGTCCAAGAGGCAAATCCTTAGGGCCCTCCCTACAAGTACACCTGCTTTGTGATGATTTTTCAACTGCAATTAGTTGCTTCAAATTACTAAGCTGAAACCTGACCACCTGTTTTTAATACATTGTTTACGTGTTGATCTTGTATCATTTGATCTTCTTTATCAGAACTACTAAGTACCCTACAGAAGGCTGAGTATCTTACCCTTCTTACTGAAACTTTTATTTTTTTTAAGAAAGGTAACATCTGCTTGAAAAGATCTACTTTTTCTGTAAAACCATGTTGTTTGACATCACATCACCTTTCCTCACCTTTTTAGCCACATCCAGTATCAGCTGCTTCAGTATTTCCCCCTGGTTTCACGTTGGGCTAAGGAGTCTATAATTATCTGGGTCATCTCATTTACCCCTGTTAAATATTGAGGCTAAATATTGCATATTAAATATTGATACTGATGGGTGAAATGCAGAATTGATGACCGTACCAGATTCCTGGCCCTCAGGCAGGCCAGGCAGGCTCGCAGCCTTTGCTGGGGGCTCCTGGCAAAGAGCTGGGGACCCATGCGGCTGAAGAAGACACGGGCTTGAAAGGGGACCTGGCTCCCTCTGTCATCATTAACCATTCCAATTGCATGCTCACTTTTTGTTTTGACAGGGTCTGAAAACTATTTAGGAGTCATAACAACGGCATCATTACTCCCAGGTGAGTCTGTGGTTGTCTGTGGCGTTTCATGGTTTCAGGCACTTTTAGTGAAATCTGGAGTGCAAGGCAGGCTCCCTTCTGATCAGCGTCCCTGGGTGATAAATGTAGGGCTATTCATCAACAGTGTTAGGAGACATCTCGCAAGCGAAGCAGCTGTAGTTACATCTGTTTGGAAAGTGAGATGCGATCCCCTAGGTACTGTATGTGGATGAAAAATAGACAAGGGGTTTGTTCTAAGGTTTCCTCCTTTTGTATTTCCAAGGGTACGTGTGTAAAGCGTCCAGCATCACCAAACAGGTGCTCTTTGCTTCCTTGCCCTGTTTCTATTTGTACGTTTTTACTCTGATTGCTCTTCCAGAGGCTAGCTTACTTGTTAGCCAAATTACGGCCATCCTGAACCGGCAGGTCGGCTGTCATCAGGCTGACCTATATCAGCCAGTTGTATTACTTTAATTTCTTCACATGACCTCTTGCTCCTGCATGACAGCCTTCTAGTACGTGGATGTTTTGTAGTGGAAAGGTGCCGGGAGAGGAAGAAAAAAATTGCCACTCACCTAGAATGTGAATCATGAAAAGCTTTCCCAGAGCTGTCTTAATTTCCTGTGGTCGGTCTGTTAGCAGCATTGCTGGTGAAAAGCCAATATGATCTGTGTTGCTGTTTCAAAACAAATGCCTCTTTATCCGGTAAGGTTATGTGTTCTTTCAGCTTTCCAGGCAATTCTACCAGGAAAGAAGAGAAAATCAAATGGCATTCTTCTCTTCTTTCTTTTGCTTTCATATTATTTCCCTCGCTGTTGGAAGCAGAAATGCTTAAAAAAATACTTAATGCTTGCAAAATAATAGTAGTAATAATATTATACAGAGATATGTTGTCTGTAAATCAGTGATGACAGTCAACCTGGAATCCAAGCAAAAAAAAAGTGTAAATGGCTTTATTGAAAATCAATGTGCATTTGTAAGTGAGGATTGTTTTTTAAATCCTTTGTGTTCATGGCTGGTTGTACAGTGATGACACTTGCAGGGAATGCTACAGCTCTGTTTTCAAAGAGTGCTAGAGCAGGTAACTGAATTTCCTCCCCGTTTTCTTTTTCCACCTGCCCAGAGTGGCATCGTGCTTCAGTAAAAGGAAGCTGCATGGCAATGCTTTCGTAGTTCACAGTACGTAGTTCATGGTACAGGCAAGTTAGCAAATACAAGCGGGACATCATTTGCTGGGGATGGCTGGCAATCGCCTCCTTGTGCCTAGAGGAGGACATGAGAAGCCTGGTCCTTGGCTGTCCTGCTCAGGACTCTTGCTTTATTTCCATGTGTGTAACACTTCTGACACCTTGGTGGTGGGAAGTTTTCCAGCAGCACTTGAAGACATTAGTGTCCCTGGTGGCTTGCTCTCTGCATGGAAGAGAAATACACTTGTACCTCAGCCAGTCCAGTGAGAGTAGCTTAAATTGATGTCAAAAGCAGATTTGCATTAAAACAGGAGTCTGAGGTGGGACAGCTGAGGTGTGGGTGTATGAACTTCCCCCGGCTCTCTGCCAGAGCCGGCAGCCTCCCACGGAGGGGTGGCAGCAGGCAGGTGGAGGTGGCAAATCCTGTTAAACCACGGCAGCTGGGTGCCCTGGGCAGCAGCCCCAGCTGAAGGTGCTATCGGCTCCAGGGCTCGGGAGAGCATTTTAGGGACCCCTCAGCTGTATGCCTTGTTGTAGGTTGCAGGGTGTTTCTGGTGCTGCAGCTCTTCAGGTTGGATCTTCTAAGAAGTGGGTTGCTTATTGTTCTTGATTCAGTTTTATATTTGTGTATGTCAGCTGTCTGTTGGATAGCTGCTTTCTAGTATTTTCCACTTCTGTTTGTGTTGGCTTGTAGTATTCCCTTAGCAGAATGTGGCCAGGCCCAGGGTCAGAGCAGAAGAATCTTTGCTGCCATGCTGTGGTCTAAATCTGGTGGTCTGACTTTTGGCTTTCCATGATGGGCTGCTTCTGCTTTCCATTCCACCCCATCTGAAACTCTTTTTCTCCCCTGCTTCTCCATGAACATCTCATTAGCTTTACCTATTTCATTTTAGTTTATGCAATCAGGTGGACTTTCAAGGTTGGTTTTCCTCGGTCAAGACCACTTCTGTGTTGTTTTTCCATCCATATATACACTATAAACTTTAGGTGGCCTTTCCCTGTGCTTGTCTACATGTGGATCCACTACATGTGGATCTCTGGAAAGGCTATATCTGCTGTAACCATGCCTGTGTGCTCTGCGCAGCTGCCAGCGATCGAGACGGGCTAAGGTGTGTTTCTAGAAACTAAGTAATGGAAGAGTAAAAAATGTTTCATCTAGGGAACGTGGTAATAGTCTGTCAAGAAAAAAAGACTATTCTAACCTTTCTAAAGAATAGGAGAAGACCATCCATCTTATGACTGGAGACTAAACCAGGGAATGCTGCTCTTATTTGACTTTTGGCTGATCATCTAAGCATTTCACATGTATGCTGTATGCTTATGTTATTTATACTTTCACATCTTGGTACATATATATTACTCCATCTGTATTTTTTCCCTTTTAGTCTTTACCATTCTGCATTAGGCTTGTACTTAAATACAAAACTGTAAAATAAGTTTAAAACACCCGTTTCACTACTTAAAGCATAGCATAATGCATTTTTCAGACAGGAGTCCTAGATAATATTTTCTCACGTTTTCTTACATGGTACATTCATAGGTTATGCATTGTGTGTAGAAATGCTATCTGAAGTTATGAGCTACTGACTTGCTGAAACAAGACTGAACTAAAAAGAAAACAAAAATGTTTGCTATAATCAAGTAATCTTGTGTTATCCTTGGTCATTTTTTCTGACCAATTTTAGATATAAAGCGGTAGCACTGTGTGGGCATAGCAAAGGGTTTCTGCAGTATTTCTCAGAATGGTATAAAATGTTACTCTTCACCTAGCATGTGAAACAAAATCCACTTGCAAAGCAGGCTATTGCTAATTACATTCTGTGCTCAATACACTGGCTGAAAAGCCCCTGTCCCCTTTGTGCGTACATATATGTGCTGCTGTATAAAGAAAGGTTTCTGTCAGATGCACACTTTAGCTTCAGAAAGTGTTCCATCAGCGAAGGCAATCTCTTTGGAAAGGCAAGGGAATGAGAAAGAAAACAAAATGAAAGACATGATTTCAAATAATATGTTTGAATCCTATTCTAGCTGCTTACAAAATACTAGTTTTCCAAAAGGAAAAATGTTAGAAAAAGCTTTCGTGCTCTGCTGTCAGAGATACCGCAGCTCGTTTGTGCCTCTCCTCAAAGAGGAATGAATTAAGGACAGCTGACTTGGAGACCACGCAGATGAACGTGGTACAGAAAACCAGGGAAGAAGAAACCTACCGAATCATGGTGAAGTTGATCAAAGAAGTCCTTTGGGGCGTACACAAAATGAGATGGAAAGCTTCACGTAATATGAGTATTTTTAGTGTAGAGGGAGGAAAAAATGTTGTTTCTCACTCGGCTAACGTACTGGGATGAACCGGTGCTGAGGGTTCAGTGGATGGTACCGCATCCGCCGCCCCACCAAACGATGAACCTTTCGAAAGCTCCTTTGTGTCTAAGATACTGAGTCCCATCATCTGATAATCAGCAGGATTTTAGATATATCTGTTCTACATGATGCAATAACTTGAGCTAGCTGTACATTGGGTAGATAAAATACCAGAAATAGTTGAGTTGCAAAAACATGGCATATGTGGCGAGCTACTTAATCCTGCTGCGCAAACAAAATAGTGCTGCTTTTATGCAAGTTAGCTGCTGTCTAGACGTACCCCTAGCCTCCTAAACTACTTAGTACTTCTGAAAGTTTTACCACTATACTCATCAGTCATTTTATATGCTTTAGAAAGCCATGCAATGACTGTTTAATTATGCAAAGTGGAGGTATAATTAAATTTCACTGGAACTGTGGGGATTTGAATATGATGAAATAAAATGGGTTTAGTTTTACAGGCTCAGTGTGCCACAGAGGAATCGCCAAGCCTTTTGATTTTCTTTTTTCATATTGGTAATTCTCTCTGGGGGAATGGAGAGTCTGGGCCCAAGGTGGCTTTCCGTCTTTGTGACAGGCAGTGTAGATGTACACTCGTAAAAGTTAAATGTTGCCAAGTACAACTCAAAGATGAGATTTGTTTTTCTCTAGGAAAGCTGCCAGCACTGTTAATACGTGCATCTGGAAGTTCTTGAAACCTGGTAATGAGGACAGTGGTAAAAGCCAAATAAAGAGTCAAAATAAGCAAATCTATATTACAACTTTCAAAAATAGTAGCATGAGACTGGGCGCCTAGGCATGTGGGCTGAGTGTATAATGCTGCCTCTTCACAAGTATAAGAGCTGCAAGCTCAGCTGTTCGGGAAAATCAGGCTGCTTGCTTAAAAATTGATGTAAGAGATTGGCTTTTCCCTGATATCTGGAGCTTTTAATCTTCCTCCTTTAGCCTTCTAACAGTGGAGATGGCCAAGTACCTCCTGTGTACTGCTGGGTCACTTACTGTGCAGGGTAGTGTGGTAGTGATTTGCTTTTGCTTTCCTTTTTCTGATTTAAGACCCATTTTGGAGAGGACAAATTGAAAACATAATGGGTTTAATATTGAAATTAAATACTCGTTGAGGTATTGTTGCTTTTCAACCCAGGGAGCAGAGCTTGAGGAAGGAAAAAGGGTTGAGACTGAAGGAAAATGGTGGAAAAAATGCGTTTGCAGCATTCCTCATCTAGGTAAGGCTTTCCCAAATGGCACTTAGCGGTGATGGGCTGGTTAGTGCTGGCTTTCCTCCGTCTCCAGCTATGATACTGTAATCTGTAAAGATAAACAGAGAGAAGGGATGGCGTTTCATTAGTTGTGGATCAGAGTCACAGTCCAAGATCCATCTGTGGCATGGCTGCCTATATTGCAAGTGGATCAAACAGTGATATAAAACATGCCAATTGCATTCCATAGGTGTAAAGGGCAAACTTGTAACTTGCATCATGACTTTGATTTCTTACGAGGTTGTCTAATTTCAGCTGCTGAGTCTGAAGTTTTCAACCTGGTGTCTGGCTTGAGCTGGACTCTTTGTTCACTTTAAAAAGGTTTGGATATAATTCAGCCATTTCCAGAGTGTACCTAAGTTGAAAAATTGCTGTGTTTGTCTCAGACAGCTTCCCTCTGCAATGTGCTCTCTCTCTCTTGTGTGGTGTGTTTGTGTTTTGTTTTTGTGTGTGTTAGCTTGTGTGGTGTGGGTTTTTTCCCCTTTTTTCTTCTTTTTCTTCTCCTGTTGGGCAAGTTTCTTTTAATCAGAAGAGTCTGCAGAGTCATTTCATCGAGGGAAAAACCTGCCACCTTCACCCCTAAAAAGGAGATGTAAAATCCAGCAGATAACATTGAGTTGGAGGCCTTCTTGTAGCTCCAAAACCTCCCAGAGTTAACAGGACTGTAAGCCGTGCCAGGGCGCAGCACCGGGGCTGGGGAAGCACCTACGCTCTGCTGAGCTGTTGCTGCCTCTGGCCACGTTCAGTGCCCGGGGTAGACAGTAGCTACTGAATTAAAATAAATAATCCTATATTTCAGCTTTAAGCATGCGGTATACATGGTTTGTGCTCTCCTAGTATGCCTTCCCAGTCAGCCCAGAGGGTCTGTTTTCCTGGTGGGACTTCCTCAGCTGTCATCACCCCAGTGTGCTTCCAGTTCAGATACCTGCCAGTGCAAACCTGTGTGTGAAAGGTAACCGCAGTCTGCAGTGGTGCCATAACACATACATGCAAGGCATTAAAGTAAGGTGGCATTTACTTATGGTTGTGGTTTACCTACAGGATGTAAATAAGGTGTTTGTAGCACAGGATTTCAGAATTATTTTAATTATGCAATGTCAGTTATGAATTGGTCAGAAGTTGATGTAAAGGCACTAATTTGCATGGCTCTTGACTGGTGGATGTGTAAAATGGCTATAAATCCATGTTAAAAGTGGAGGAGGAAATTATCCTATCTTGCATAGCAAAGAAAGATGTAGCAGGAAAATCACTACTGCTTTCTGTCTTGTGGCTTCTAGTGAGAGGCTTCAGTTACCACTTGTGCTACCGGGGGGCAGATCTGTCCCTCGTTAATTATTGTGTTCATTTACAGTGTCTTGGGCTACCTTTCAGGTGCATGCTTCTCTCTTGTAATGAAACACCCCAGAGATAAACCATGGCCCCATACTAGTTCAGATCTGATCTACAGGTCTTCTGGATGACTGGGTGTTTAGGGTTACCGATGTTCTGCTTAAAACTCTAAATAACACTTCGAGAATTTGGTTCTATTTGGTTGCAATCGCACAGCCCCCATAACCATTTAAGCACATGTTTCAGAGATACTATGCTACACAATTATTCATGGCTGGGCGATAAGCATGAGTGATGGGAAAGTCCTGCTAGTTGAGCACCTCCTATAGCGCTGCAAAGTCTTGCAGTGACAGGCAGCAAAAAGTTTCCCTCTTGATGTTCTGTCAGCTGAGGAGGAAAATGCCATTCAGCAGTTATACCCCGCCTTTATTTCCTTCCTTTCAGTTTCCTGACCTCACCTGTGGGCAGGTTTTTTGGGGAAACATGCTTGTTTTGTGTTTAACCTTTGGAAGAGCTACTGAAGCATCACTGAACGATAATGCTGAGGGAGCTGGCTCCTGAAGCCTCTGGTAGTTTTGACCACCTTGTTAGTTAATGGCTGTGGTGTATAAACCATTTACTGACTTACCTAGCTGGAGCCCAGATCAAATGATCACATATGGACATCCCCAGCAGATTATTCTACACTTAATTAATTAAATTGTAATTAACAATTTTCCTTTTTAAAAAAAGAACAAGACTCACTAGGGATAGGTGAGTTGAGATACAGTTCCAGAGGAAAAAGATGCTTTTTGAGACAAATAACAGTTTCCATACATTCCAAAGCTTTTGAGGTAGCTGGCAGTCTTTAGATTTCTCATCGTCTTTGTAGACTATGAAGACAGGGGAAACAGTGAATCAGAAGTAGTGTGGGGTTACAAGCAAATCAGGTGCTTTAAAAGGTGCACGAGGTGGGCTTGCCACGTTCCTGCGTAACCTGAAATTATAATGTGAGAGGGGAGGGCTGCAAACAGCACTGTCAAAAAACAGAATAATCCTCACACCCCTCCCAGTAAAATAAAACTGTTCCTTTCGGATAACACAGGTGGTACTTTATTCAGGTCTTTTTTTTTTTTTTTTTTTTTTTTTTTTTTTTGACAGCATCCTTGCAGTGAGGGGAGGAAATCCTAATGGGTTCATTTGAATTTAGTATTTGATAGTATAGTCCTACTCCTATCTTTAAATGCTTAAACTTCTGTCCACTCACTTTTCATCATAACTGCCTTAGGTTATTTTTCTCTGTGTAAATATCTTGAATAACTACTGAATAGAACATTTTAAATGATTTCTAGTACTACCCAGTTCTTCCACCTTTTCAAAAATGTGATGTTATCTTATGACTTGAGCTAGCATATACAATGAAACTGGTGATATTTTTCTGCCATATGATTAAACTTTGAACAACACTCTTTGGGGCTCTTGTATGCATGAGCTATAATTCCTGCAGGGACCTTCTGGCCAAGCTTGCAGATGACTAAATTGATTTGTTTTCAGAAGTGCTGAATGGGTAGATAGCAAGACTTCCCACCTGGCTCTTGCTTGTCTGATTTTTATTTTATTTTTTAAATATTATTTTTGTCTTGAATGCAGAACAGCTCTTTGTTAATGTTTTCATCTCTATCTGGGCAAGCTCACTGAGGGTGACCTTATAAAAGAATAGTCTTTCACTTCTATGAAAAGAGCTTGTCTACTAAGGAAATCACTTGGCTTGAAGAGTTGTGACTGTATTTAAGTATGATTATATTTAACTGAGGTTTTTACAGAAGAATTAAAAAAATTAAAGTATAAGCTATTCAACTTAAAACTGTAATAAAAATGGTTTGCCAGCAACTGGTGTTTTTTCATACTGCCAAATATCTTTGTGTTACACTGTTGTCCATCTGTGTAGGTCTGTTGCTCTTGAAGTTTCCTAGTAAAATGAACAGAATGTTCCCCCACTTCCCTCTCCCCAAAATCAGTATTCTGATGAAATCTGCAGACCAGCATAGACGAGGGAGTCTATCTTACCTTGTCCCTATTCCCATAGGCACTGCTCCAGCGCCCACGTTCTGCTCGCGGTGGGTGGGTGGGTGGGAGCTGTGTTACAAGACATGGAAGGGGAAAGGGGGTTTGCAGGTTTGTGGTAGCGCTGGCTGTGGGGGGAGACAAGAGAACTCTTTAGCACTGGAGCAGTGTGCAGGGTGTGGAGAGGACCGGAACATTTTGTGTTTTTCATGAGAAGTGTCTTACAGGGAGGAAGCCAAAATCAGTAGTGGGCAAGGTACCTGTTCTTTTCCACCCTCTCTGAAGGAGGAGGAAAAATCAACGATAACCTTTGATACATACCCTTTATAGCCTACAGACTGAGATGTTCAATGACATGAAAGCACATCTTTATAAAGTCAGAATGCATTTCTAGTTTGGTCTGTGGTTACCACTAAAGGCTTTATACTAATGCTGTTATTGGGGGCAGCTGCATTATAGCACTACTTACTTATTTATTCACTGTAGTGACAGTTACATTTCATGTAGCAGCTGCTGAAGCCAAGGCTATTCAGCAAGGACAAAATGTGATAAAACTTCAATGAGGTTTTGTTCTGCAATATTAAGTTTTAATTTTTTCTACAGGAACAAATATTTTTCTACTGCTATTTTCAACTTTTGTCTGTAGTATTAGCAAAGAAACTCAGTAGCTGCTAGTTAGGAATGTCAAATTAACTTCATTGCATTTGAATCTCTTATATGCGTACCTGTTCTAGATATATAATGAGCTTTGTAAAGCCTAACTGCATGGAAGTCATTATTATGATAGAAACAGCCCACCCCGTGTTTTGAACGCTCTCAGCTTTTCTTAAATCCTTTTAGTGTAATGAGGGCTTAGCCTCTGGGCAGGGGGAGGAGAAAACCCTAGTGTAGTATACAAGTGATTTAGGAAACTCTTGACACATGCAGAAAATGGTATCTGCTCTGGAAGGCTTATTGATTGCTTCAAAATTTTAACTAAGCATTTGATGGGGAAAGGGCAAACTCTACCTTGGAGGATACCAATAAGATGCTCGGGTTAGTGCAAATGTGACCAGAATGTCTGTGCCTTTAGGGTCTTTATTCTGCTGTTATTCACCCAAGATTTTTGGTGTAGTCACTTCTTTTTTGCTGGAAACTAGATTAGCCCTACCTGTGGGTTAGGGTTTTGGTGGTGTTTTTTTTCTTTTCCTTTTGTGTGTGTGTGTGGGTTTTTTGTGTTGTTCATGGGGTTTTATTTTGGTTTTGGTGCTAGTAACTTGTGCTGCTGAAATGGAAAGTCCTGGGCTTGGTTCCTGCTGGCAACCATGCTCTTGTGAGTGGATCCAATATGTCTGGTCACCAGTATAAAAATGTGTCTTTGCCTGGGCAGCATTCAGCCTGGCTGGGGGAGTCGGTAATGAAATAGCCAGGCATGTGCTTGCACAGGCTTGTGGTGCCTGGCTCCAGGCAGACCTGCTCCCTAGTTGAGGCAAAGCCAATGGTGCTGTGGGCCAGGCTGCTTTTGGGAACACACTCCAGATGAGAGAGTAGACAATAGTCTTCCCCATCTGCAGGAGGAGTTTGGCTACTGCCCAGCAATGCATGACACTTACAGGAAAAGGTTGTTTGACCCCTCTCTGTGAATGATATGTCATGTCCTTCACTTTAAAGCTGATAATAACCACTGTATTTTTATTAATACTTATTTTCCTCTCTCAGCTCTGGGGGGTGGTTTTCATAACTGCTGGTGAACTACCAGCAGTAGTCTCTGCAGATATTAAGCAGCTCTTCCAAGACAGTAAATGCTATATGTGTAATCAAATCCTGCCATAAGCTGCTACTAGAGACTTTTCAGGCTTGCTCACTCTTCAGCCGTGGCAGCTCTAAGAGGAAGTATCTTTGATTCAGGATTTGCTGCCCTTCATAAAGGAGGCAGAGTTGGTACGTGCATTTTACATGTGAAATGTCCGTGACAAGTATGATGTTTTGTTTTCAGTACATATAACATCAATAGGACACCAGTAAAGTGACCAGAGTAAATATTAATGTGCTGTCTCAAGATGTTGCCCCCCTTCCGCATCTCACTTTGCACGAGCTGTTACATAGCTGTAGTGACGGAAAACAAACTGCTATATTTAAATGTATTTTTTAATATACATTAGTAACAAACATATGTTTTATGTGTTTAGCTGTAATAAACGCTTTTCCAAATTTATATTATCTAGCTTTCTGTAAATGTTTATTTTTGTGCAGCAGACCTAATATTTTATTCACAGAACTAGTTGGAAATTTTTTGCAAAACACATCTCAGAATGCGGCAATTTGTTGAGACCAAAACTTTACTGGGGAATGTAGCACTTTCCATGAAATACTTTTTTCCAGAAAAGCTTTGACATACCTTCAGTGTGGTTTTTGGTTTGAGAAAGAAAGATGCTGCTACCCTGGGCTGGGGGAAGCTGAAGGTGCTGATCTAGGATGTGCCCCGTTTGGCAGAGCAGGGAGTTAATTCTGGTGAATCTCTTTGGCTTGGTTACATCCTACCAGGGAACGCAGAAATCTTGAGTGTCAAACAGTTCCTGTGTGGGTCTAATCACAGCAAAAATTTATCAAGCTTCTGCAAGCAGTAAAAGCCCTGTTTGAACTGTTGCTGGTTCGGGATAGCCGGCACGGAGCTCTGGGGCAGTGCAGCCTGTCTGACTGCGGAGGGGGGGTCCTGGCCCCTCCTTCAGCTCAGCTGCACTTGGGGAACCAGACCCAGCCTTTGTACAGACCTGCTCCCTGCCGGGATGGAGCAAGCATGATTCTGTATGAGAAGGCATCCTCCGGGCCAGGAGTCAGGGGTGGAATAAACAATGCTGTCTTTTGCCAGTCTCTTTGAAGATACCTGGGGGAAAAGGCCCTGCTCCCCCCAAAAACCTCACACTCATTTAATTCCTTTTGAACTTTGGATATCAAACATAAAATGCTGGACCTGGTTGTCCTTGGTCACACTGGTCTCAAAGAGCATAAATTCATAGGAGCTGGCAAGAAGTTTGCCAAGCCCATTTCTCTGCCTAGAGCATTAGAGCATAAAGGGGTACTAAACCACCTTTTTGTGCTCCCCAGCTTGTGATCTGTAAAAGGCCTCTGCCGATTGCTGGCAGGCCCCAGGGAAGGGCTGCACTCAGGGGAGGGTGGGACAGGCTCATGAGGATGCTCATGAGCCAAAATGCAAATCTGCAGTGGGTAAAACAAGGTAGCGCTTGCAGGGAGTTAGTGACAGAGATGGTCTAATTTGCCTTCAGGGCATTTATTTACCCTCTTTATTTTCTAACACAAAAAGCTGGCAATTTCTTTTCCTATGGAGAAATTTATTAAAAATAAGGTTGCCCTGTCTCCTTCAAGACAAAGCGTTTCTGCTGTGGGGTCCAGTGGAGCCAGAACTTGACGTGGTTGGGCTGCCTGAGGTGTTTAGAAAGGTATTTGTTTCCCTCACTGGATTACGGAGGTGGCATTGCTGCTTTTCATGCTTGCTGAGCTTTTCTTTAGGACTGGAGCTGGCAGTTCCACTTTTTTGATACCCCAGGCACATAAAATAACTCCTAGTTGTTTGGATTCCCCGTGTCTTAGCTGTGCTCTGTGCAGCTGCTCTCCTACATGACAAAGGTAAAGAACACATTAGCATCTTGCTTCTGGCTCTCCTAATTGTTACAAAAGTTCCAGTAAACCAGTGCTGTATTCTCTGCTTGTATTGCATTTGACTTCCACACACACACACACACACACATTTTTCTTTTTTAAACCTCTGAGCTATGTATCTTTGAAACGGGACGCCACAGTTTCCGTCATTACCCTCCCTACGTAGGGTCTGACTTTGAAACACACATTTTCACTACGGTGAAACCATCTGCTACGTGTGGGGAATTAGCAGTACTGGGCATAATGTTTCTTTATAGTTATCTAGAAATGTGCCCAAATAGTGCAATATAATCAGGCATAATAGGGTTTAAATGCCTGTTCAACACAGACCTGCAGTAAGGCCATTTTCACATCATCTTGTGTTGGCTTACATTATGTTCTATTAAACATCATTTCAGGTTTTGTTTGCTGGTGTCATGTGGGACCTGCTGTTGTTATCACCTCAGATGTGTTTTTAATGACAGTATTCTGAGATACAGATATAGTTGAATTTACATGAACTGGACAATGAGTGTGATATAAGCTGCCTTGCATTTACTGGAAAATAAAAGCATATATGTGGGTAGATAATGTAGAGTAGTACACGTGCTGTAAATCCACACTTAACCTCCCAGGTGGAACCTGACAAACCCTAGATACGGCTCCACAAACAGGCGTTAGAATAACATTAGTTACAGTTGTTCTTTTCATAAATCCACAGCATTCATAGGGCTCTGAGATTTTGTATACTTTTTTCACAATTGTTATCTATCTTTAAAGGCTTCTTTTATTTTCTTTCTTTTTTTCTTTTTCAGCATGCCTCACAGACAAACTAGGGTGTGTTCTTTTCACACGGTATTGAATTGTGCATCCATGGGCATCATACAAAGCATCTCTGCCCCCCTCCCCCCCCAGCAGTTGGTGGTGATTCTGGACATTTTTTAGGCATTAGGTCCCTTTAAAATGTTAACTAATCCTTAGCCCATCATTTACAGGTAACTACAATCTATAATTTGCAGAAGCTAAAATTGAGGCAGAGAGGTTAACTTGCTGCAGGTGTCAGCGATACAGCAGTAATGCATGAATTAATCATTGCAAGCATCCTTATGGAACTGCTAGTACAGAATCCTGTTAGACATCTGAAGTGTGGGGCTTCCCAGATCTCCAAGTTGCACTGCTAATC
Source organism: Falco naumanni (assembly GCF_017639655.2). Lineage (NCBI taxonomy): Eukaryota > Metazoa > Chordata > Aves > Falconiformes > Falconidae > Falco > Falco naumanni. The sequence goes on along the minus strand of NC_054064.1, from coordinate 15,610,681 downwards.
TTCATATCTTTCCCTCTGTGTTTTTCCTGTGTCCCTGATGATGACTGTTCATCAAGAGTGATGTATGCTAAGCTGTTAGTTACGTTCCCGTACTGTCAGAGTATAAAAACTACTGATGTTGAAAGATGTGGGGACACCTCTTTCTGCCTCCCTCCTTCCTGTTTCTGCTGGCAGAGTTGCAAATTATCAGTGTTGGAAAGAAGGGAGAGTGCATGACTCGAGAAAACTTCAGATGCTAGAAACCTGATAAGCTTCAAATGTCCCTTTGCCACTTGGCGGGCTTTGTGGGACCAGAAGCCTGTTTTGAACACACTATTTCTAATTTTATGAAATGCTATTCATTGAGGAAAAGGTATTGAGGCCAAAATATTTGTTATAAAATATACCTTATGTCTATTTTTGTTCAGTATCCAGAAAAAGTCACAGTCTCACATGGATCCTTGGTGTTCCGTACAGAATTATAGAGAAATGTGACCCCGTTCTCAGCACACTGGGATGCTGAGCAGGAGTTCTCTCACACACGTGTGTCTCACACACACGCACCAGCGGATTGATGTGCTCTCTGATCATGCTTTCCGTGTCAGGGCTAATACGTGGTAGGGAAGAACGTGAAGAAACCTGCACCAGATCTGCCTGGCTCAAGAAAAATAGATATTGTTGACCTTGGGTTCTGACCCGTTTTCCTTCAGTGAAATTATGTTTGCAAGAAAACTCTAATCAGGTTTTACTCCTCTTCATAACCCCTCCCTGCTCCTACTACAAACATCACAACTGCTAGCAGCAGTGGGATCTTGGCTCTGGAGTGTTGCAGGTGTTATGAAGGTTCAGCTTGGCACCATACTGAGTGGTTAGAGAACATTTCTCTCCATTTCTACAAAGGGAGGAAAGAACAAAAATACAGTTGGAATCAGGGTTGTTGTTGAGAGGACTGGAAGGGTTTAAGGCTTATAGTTAATAACAGCAAGCTGTATTCATCTGCCATTTGTGTAAGTGAAGTACTTGGAAAAGAAAAATGGCTTTTGGAAGAGTTTCCACCGTAATACATTCAAAATACATGTTTAAAACATTTCTAGTCCAGAAGAATGGCCTGCATCAACTCTGTGCTTGCTTTATTTGGAATCAGTAACAACTAGTTTTACTTGGTGGGTTCCCACAAGAGAGGAGTACTGCCATCCCTTGAAACTCTGGGAATACTATTCTCATCTCTCTTTCTCCAGACTCTTTAAATAAGTTTGGGTCTGCACTGGACCTAAGCAACGTGCAGCACTATGCTTAACATTTTCAAGGGATCTATGACTTACAGGTAATGTTGACTGGGCCTCAGCGTCATTCAGTCCTGCTTTGGTTGTGCCTCTTGGCTGTGAGCTAGTGTTACAGCTGGTGAAGGGGAGCTCAGGTGCCCCAAATGCATTGCTTTCTAGGGTCCACGTGGACAGCTTTTGGGAAAGGCAGTGCTGTGAACTGGATTATGGCTTCAAGCCCATTTTGTGCAAGCAAGGTGCTTGCATGCTATTCTCCAATGTCAGATTCAAATGGACACCTTAGAGCCAGGAGGCTTTTATCCTGTCCTCCTCCTCCCACCAGCTTTCCCTATCCTATAAGGACCCTCTGCTTTTGCCTTCCTCCTGCTTCTGCAGAGCTGAGCCCTGGTCCTCGGGGAGGGTGGTACACAGCTTCTGACAATGCAGCCCTTCCACAGGTGAGCCCCAGACTGACTGGGAAGTGCTGAATTCAATGCACCCAACACTTCTGGGCACTTTGCTTTAATGTTTCATGACAAAAGATATTACTATATTATCTAAAATTATTTTGTGGCTCTTGGCTGTTTTTCTTGGGTTTTTTTCACTCCTTTTTTTCTTGTAGTCCTAGTCAGTTGCTCAGTCTAGCAAGGTGGTTGGCCACAAAACGTTCATATACTGATCAATATAAATGATAATGGTAACCTGGCTGACTGAGGTGTAATCATGTAGACAGAAAAAAGTTGCTGCCAAGTACATGTGGCTTTCACAGCAGGTGCCCAGAACTCTTTTACTCCTGTGGTGTCCTATAGCTAGAGATAGGATGGACAAGATCTCAGTGAAAGGAGAGAGGGAACATGACATTATCCCTGTCAAACAAGATGGAACACTTCTGTTTATTCCTAGAGATATGTAGGATTACATTTAGGACTCTTATGAGAGGCAACCACTAAAGTCAATCCCACTTTCACCTAGAAAATGGACAGACTGTCTCTTGGTGACAAAGACCCTCTGACAGGCATCAAAGCAAGTGAAGCTTGCTGTGTCACACTTTGTGGAAAATAAAATTGGACTCATTCTATCAATCTCCTTCTCTAAACCTCTTTAGTTTTTTTTTCTGCTGCACACCCCAGAGGACATGATGGTTATTGGATATATTTGTTTGCTGTGTCAGTCGAGTGAAAAGTTTCACTCTGATGCTGTGGCTTGTTTCGAGCCCCTGGTAGCGCCGCATTCAGCCGAGGCTTCCTTCTGAGCCCGCCGGCGTGTGCGTGCGCACATGCAGAAACGGCCTGTGGTTGCCAGGCACAGTGAAAGCTTAATGTTATTCCTGTCTCATCTCCATGACAGATTTATTTCCCTCTGCATGGTTACGGTGACTCTTGCTCATGTTCTGTCCTTCTCAGTGGCACTAACCTTCCTCTCCAAGGCTGGTCTAATGCAGACAATGCCCTGCTCGTTGGGTTACAAAATGGGCCAGGAAAATCTTTGGTGCTGGTCAAAGGCTGCTGTTGGGTCCCCTGGCTTTGTTCCCCCACTGAGTAATGGCTTGAATTTCTTGACCTCTTCTCTGAGGCCCTGCTTTGCTGCAGGGCATGCTGGCCTTGTCAGCTGGGTTGCAGCATCTCCTACAGCCACTGGCATATCGCCCAGCATGTGGCTGCTTTGCACCTTGCTCTGCCACTCCACTACTCCCCACAGCTCCCTGGGACCTGGGTGACTTGCAAGGCATCCAGGAGGCTTACAAGTTCAGTTTCCTGTGTACTAGATCTATGTGTTTAAGAGAAAGTAAGTAAAGATGCCATGAAATGCTGCTGTGTTTGTGTGCAGTCTTAGTGGCTCGTCTGACGTTTTCCTTCCTCCCTGCTGTCGTGTCCAAAATGCCTCCAGTCTCCCCCCAGCGCTGGTCAGGCTTGGCCCCGTCCTGCGGGTGGCAGGACACTCATGAGTGAAGCAAACATGTTGTATTGGTGAAAGTCTCTGGCTGCAGGTTTCTCCAGGGTATTTTTCCCAAGATTATCCCAAAGTGATGGGAGGAGCCCTGGTGCTTGCTGGAAAGGGGAGGTAAGGCAGTAATGGTGGCTGATATCTTAAGGGCAGTGGCTTGGTTTTGTCCCCAGTGGACCAAAAGGCAGGCTCAGGACTAGGTCTGGTTTCAAATGCTTATGTAGAAGATCTTAAGATGGACCCAAAATTCCTTCTAAATAGGGCTCCTTGGCTTCCCATTGAAAGAACATCTGAGCTCACAACACAAACCTGGGCTGGTTACTGCAGGCTGATATCAAACCCCATTGAAGCTTTACTTTCTTAATAACCAGCCTTTGGGATCTGTCACAGCCACTTTTTGGCCAAATCTTCAATTTGCTGGTTGTCTGGATAGCAGCACAGTCAGCTGCAGAAGGGACTGTCAAGTGACTGGGTACCTTGTTTAAAGCACTAGATAAAAATGAAAATGCTTAAATAATTTAGAAGTGAAATACCCCTTGAGTTCACTGATTCTTTGAAATAAACCTACCTCAAACCAATTTTGCAGTTAAACCCACTTTTAGCTCTGTACCTAGTCATTTAATGCTTGCTAGTGCATTAAGTGCACAGTGTTACAAGCAATTCTGGCCCTCTTAGTAAGTCCTTGCTGTTGTCCCAAGAAAGCCTCTTCTTCAAGAACTTGATTTTGCTCTTTTTGGATCCTAGAGTTTCCAATAAGATCCAGACAGTACTTTAGGTCGTATTTCAATCAAGCTGCTTGGTATTTGTCTGTCACTTTGTTAGCACTGGTTCTTCTCCAAAAGCGCCGCCTGCGCATCCTGAAATATCTAGAGCAGTGCCTGGGCCACCTGGTGCTGCAAACACTAAACAGCAACCAGGTAATGGAATTGATTCCTGCTCAGTGGAGTGAAGGAGTTAAAACTTCTCAAAATTGGACTGTAGATGGAACTGAACTGTGCTGGTGCCGAGCCTCTGAGATCTATTAGTTTTGACAACCTCAGTTATTCTGGTGCTTCTCATCATCTGTAAAGTTAACAAGGGCTGATAAGAGATGATGAGGCACCACACGGGTTTGTATTTCAGAACTCATAAATATCTCACAATACCATTTTTCTTACAATCAGATACATTAATTTGTCGACTGCAGATGTTGCTGAATATTCACTTGGTGCAGAGGTTTAACAAAGGCGCTGCAAGGATAAACATTTTTAAATGGGCAGATAGAAGCCATGGGTTGTGCTGTGTGCTCAGCTGTTACATGTTTTCAAATGCATGTACTAATTTTACTGAAATTGTTGATTTTTTGGACCTGATTTCTTCCTTGAAAATATATTATGATTCATAGGCAACCCCCTCCTCCAGCTGTATTTTTATCCCTTTTTGGTGTGACCGTAATTTCATACTAGTGAGTCAGATACCTGAGGGTGAATTTAATTTGAAACAAACCTTACTCTTGGCAGAACAATTTTTACGAGGGGATCAAACAATGTAACATACAATTTTCTCAGGCTGCATGTCACCTGGAGATGCCTGCAACTCAAATTAAGTAAAGGTGCTCTTTCAAGCAAAAAAATAATATCATGAAATACAGTGTGGACAAACTCTCCAAAGTAGCAGTTGTTCTTTCTCCTGCTATAATAAGATGGAGCACACAAATATCACTTGATTAACAGCTGCAGTATTAATTTCCCTTTTTGGTTGCTTGACTCACAGCAAGAATCATGTCAATGCAGCAGAGAAGCAATTAAATTGATTTTAATCTTTGTCAGAGAAGATAACATGCCTCTTTCTCTTCTCATTTAAATAATTAAAGTTTCAGCAGGTATTATTTCTGGCTTTAAAGAAATTGGTATCTTAATGTAATAGAATCCTTGTAATTATACACTTAATGGGTCTTAATAAGTTAATCGTGGTTTTTCATTTAAAATGTTTTTTTACTTATTAAACTTTTATTTGCTTTGATGGTTATGCTTTTAAGAGGGCAGAAAATATTTAAAAAAATAAAGTTCTAAAAAGCGCCTCACATCTCTCTCTTTCTTTTTTTTCATATTCCTACATGGCCTTTCAAATTCACTTTCAGTGGAATAGCTGAATTTCAACCCATGCTTTAAAAATTCTTACCCAGTGAAGCTTTCTGTTATGCTACAGTTAATTATTTTGTTGAAAAAGCTTCATATAATGAGGAAAAACAAATATTCTTTTATCATTGCTGTAGTGCAAACTCCAGTTCACTTGGAGTACGGCAAATATTTCTTTGTCCTCTTTGATCCAAGCTGTTAGGCAGTATTTGGGGTCCTTCAGGTTATTCCCATTAGGTGGAAAAATGGCTGGTGGAGTCAGGTGCGTCTTTGATGTGGTGCTGTGTTTACCCGGAGTGCACGTACAGCCTCCCCCTACCCCCGGCAAGGAGCTGCTATCTTGCCTTGCCGTCCCAAGATTGTCTGTTCAGTCAGCACTTTACCCCCAGATGTTTCTCTTGGTAATGGCTTGACATGGCAAACCCTCTTTATTTGTTTTGCTTTGAATTCAGCACCCCCACACCCCTTCCAGCAGGATTGCCAACAGTCTTATGTTACTTCTTCTGGTTTTCTGGCTGGGGAGAGCCTTAACCCTTCCTGCCAAGAAAAAAACCCCACCGACAGCAGCCCATGTTTCTTTGGAGCAGGCATGGATGCTCTCTGCTTCGTAATGACCCTCTGCACACAGGGAAAGGCTCATTTGCCTTTTAAGAGGGACAGATGCCCCGGTCTGCCTGGGGAGGGTGTCCACAGGGAGACCTGTGGCCCTCTGGCTGGCTTTTGGGAGGCCCCTGGCCCTTCCTGGGGCTAGAGACAGCCCAGGTGGCCATGAACAGCTGATACTTGCTGAGGGCATGGGACTTACTGGTGCAGAGCTGGCTTCTGCTTGGGAGGTGCAACCTGTATCTCCTGTGGCTCATCTAGTGGTGAGGTGGGCGAGGGGGAAGGCAAAAATACCAAGGGCACCCTACTTTGCAAGGCTTAGTACAAAGGACTTCAGAAACGTTTGGGAAAGTGAAGACAGTTCCATCTGGTAATGCTTGTGTTTTGAGAATTAAAACCATACATATAGAAACAGTGACAGGTCAGGTGAAGTTTCATTAAAAAAATTGTGAATGTCTTCCTGTACAACTACTATACTTTGTATTCTATAAACAGAAATTGAAAACTCCTGTGCCTAGTGTATGGATTGCCAGAAGTTAACAAATCATGAAATTGATGTTTTCCCATATAGTGGATTTTGTCATGTTCTCTGAGAATTCCCAGTTGCTTAGTGACCTCAGTGGAAAATATTTTGTTTGTGATTAGCATCATTCAACTTTCAGAGCTTGCACTGAAATCAGTTATACCCTAGGCTTTTTTTAAGGATTTTTTTTTGTCAAGTATAAATTATGGTAGTGATGAGCAACACCACACATAAGCAGCAGGGAGCACACCAGCATCTGATTTATGTCCATGCTTAAGAGCAGCATTGTGTTTCTCTTATTTATTACTGTATCGTTAGGGTTCTTATGAATTTTTTTCTTTGTCTAGAAAAGTACATCATATTTGCTCTTTGCTTTGAATAGATATAAAATCTTCTCTTCTAAAATACCTTGTTAGCAGTGCTGTGATGGGAAAGATGTATTAGAATGACGGATTTCTTTTTTTCTTGGATTTTATTACAGGCAATGATCAACTGAACTTGGGCAGAGGGGTAGACTTAACAGACAGTAAAACGAGTGATGCTTGTGGGGCTTGTGTATCCCTCCATCCCAAGATGCTGGAGTGGTTAAAAAAAAAACCGAACCCAAACCCAGGAAAAGCAGAGAAAGACACTTGTTTATGGCCTCTCTCAGCCTGGTTCTAGTATCTCTGCAAGTAAACTGACTGCATTGCAGTTGCTGGACTCTCAATATTTTCATTGCTTTGCTTGGGAAAGACCTGCATGTATCTTTTGAGCTCTAGATGTGGCTGTGTCTGTTCTTAGGTATGCACGCCCCGGTGATACAAATGTATTTTCATATAGCAAACCTGAAAGTAAGTTCTGCTGTTCTTTCATCTCCACTTTATGAAAGGAACTGGCAGGTTGGATGGGGGGACTCATGAAGGAAAAATTCTTCTTCTCTATGTACAGATATCTTACATGTGCAGGAGCCTGTTGCTCCACAGCTCGGGCAGCACCTCTGTGTTCTGCATAGGTGCAAAAATGCACATAATTGAACTTAAAATCTGTTTCATGGGGTCTAATATGACCAATTAACTTAGTCTCATCTCATTTATACTGTTGTGCCATATGGTGTGTGTGCAGGCAGATTTAGTCCAGGCAGAAATTTTATGGAAGAGAATTGCAAATGGGGAAGGGAGGGAGAAACAGGGTGGTTAATCAACAGAGACGGGGTTCTTGATAAATACATACTGTTTACTCTAAATAGGGAAAAGATACGTAACAGATGCTGAATTCTTTAGCACACTTGGCAGCATAACACACTTGATATCAACAGAAGTATGAACAATTTCAGTGATGTAGCATATAGGAAGGGGTACTCTTTAACTAAGAAACAAGTTGGAAAGGTTATTGCTTGTTGCCTTGCCTACCAAGTCATTACTGTGAGTGTTACAGGCAGTCTACAGATAAAAGATAATACTCTCTGAATGGACTGACATTAGCAATTATTGTCTAGATTTTACTCTTTGTTTTTCCTCTTTCAAAATCTCTTCTCAAAATATGATTGCAATTGCTTTCCCAGTATAAGTTTTTGTAGGACAGACATACTGTGCTGTGTAGTCCCAATTGCATCCTAAGTTTTCGATCAGAAATATAGAGATATAAACTTTGAGTGAATTTGGAGACATTATTTTAAGAATAATCTCTCTTAGTCATCCAGGGCTCGTAAATAACCACTGGCTGACATTTAACACTAGTGGTACAGTGCAGGAATTGTTTAACGTGTGCCTCTGAACTCTGTTCTTTTTTGTGATGAACACAGTTGTGAAGGCTTTCAAGTTTACTAAAAAACACGTTGCAGCCTGAGATTTGCTTATTTGTATAGTTCTTTCAGTGCCTTCTTACATGGAAGACAAATCCATGAGCCCCAAACCAGGAACCTGAATTCTTGCTTTCAGTCAAAATTTCCAGAAGTCTAACATAAAATGGTTTGTGTAATGAAAATCACATGGTAGCAGACAGCATTTCACTGATAGATGATTTTGTTGTGTTTGATGAGGTACAATTAGGAACCAATTTGGCATAAACCCTTCACTCTCCACATAAGGCAGTCATATAAAATATTATAGTCTGCAAAAATACGTAGCAAATGTTTTTAATGACCTTTTTTTGTGAAAAAATTTACAATTGCGCATACAATATATAGCAAACACTCAAATCTTCATCTCTGAGTGTATGTGTGTGTGTTATTAATGCCCTCTGTAACCATGCATGACACACACTGTTATCAGAATGCAAAAGATTTTTCAATCTTCTTTGTCACTTCACTACTTTGAATATTTTATCTAGGAGTCAGTGATTGAAATCAGCTGGTGTTTTCTCTGTTCAGGATGAGGCTGTACTACACCTTACAGCTTATCTGTAGTTGAGCTGAACAGCCTCTGCAGAAAGACAGATACTTTTTTTTGTTTTTTTTTTTTTTTTTTTTCAAAAGCAATTTCAGATGTCCTGTTAGCATAGGTTAAAAACATTTCTCAATCATATGTGCAATAATTTCAGTCTAATAGCAGTACCTTACCTTGCCTTCATCTACCTCCTCAACTAGTTTTAAGATGTAGTTTGGGAAGTTGATAGTTTTGGAAAAGAGTGTATATGGTATGGCTGCCTGATGGCGGGAGAGTAAGCTCGATGACCCAGGCAAGTCCTTGTCCATCCTGCCTTCCCAGTATGCTGAGGTTTGGGGTAAATCACGCCCGGCCAAGCAGTGCAGCTCGCAGCAAGGTGGCCTTTGCTGAAAGAGGGTGCTTGGGCTAGGTAGCAGCTACACAGGTCTCCCTGCTCCGGCACACCGTGCAGCCTGCGGCATGTGCTGCTTTCCATGTCAAATGCTGAAGCATGTCTCATGAGTTCCTAATGTGCTCTGCCAACTAGCAAAGATGAAGCATTTAGGAGCTTATAAAAACCTAAAAAAAGTAATGGCTTGATATTTCAGGTGTCTTTACCTTTTGTGACCTGCAGGATGTTGAGAGCTTGTACAGGAGGGAAAGGAAACTGGAATTCCAGCTCTTGGTCGGGCTTGGTTCTCAGTGTCTTAAGCCACTGGCAGTACCAAACACTTCAGTGGAAAATACAGTGCTAATAGTACGGACACAGTTTACAGTACGGTTAATTTGTGTGTTCCAGACTGAGCGTAGCTGCTTTACTTTTACCCTCCTTGTGAAATGGCCCGTTCTCAATACTATGAATAGAAAGTGTTTAGAGTAGCAAGGGGAGGATGTAACGTGGTAGTAGGTGTGATGCAGGGCAGGCATCTGTTAAAAAAGACAGAACTGTGGCTGTGGTGCAGAGGCCTTTAGGGCGCAGTAGTGACAGTAACGGTAAGATGTGAGCCTCTGGGGAAGAAGTAGAGAATATGTACCGACAGTTAGAGTTGCTTTTCTCTGCTTTTATGTATTTGTGTTAGGTTTTACTAACAGTCACTGTTTTCTTTGCCTTATTTCAAGGGTGTTTTGTTTTTTTTTTTTGTCCTGCAGTGCTTTCGTTGGCTGGTAAGCACCATAAAATTGTGGGTGCTTCTTGGGAAAAGATATCAGTGTGTGGGGCTCTTGTGCATGCAGGGCTGCATATAATGGCTGCTTACAACCCAGCAGCTGCACATACAATGTAATCCACTAACTTCTGTGTTGTGTAGTCTGTGGTTAGAGTAACGGTTTATTCCATGGTTACATGACAGTCTTGTTCCTAGGAACTTCACCCTGACTTAAATGTTTGGCTTCTGACATGTGACAACATCAGCATCTGGTCCATTCTGGTCCTGCTTTTTGTTTGAAGCACTTAGCAGTTCAGATTAGCGCCTGTTTCCTTATCTCACACATACTTGGGATCCAGTAGCTACTTGTCCTCATTTGGGGTCTCCCAAGGACTCCACAGCAGCCACTCTTTTTAAATAGGACTCAGCAATTCTATCACTTTGACTCTCAAAGTAGTCCTGGACTCTCCCCAGGTTTGCTGCTTGATCTGACAAAGGTATGCTTGCTTTATAGCTTTGCTTACACCTCTTCAGGGAAACAGAGCAATAAAGGATAGAGACCCCCTTTACCAAAATAATTTCTCATTCATAAAGCTTAAATGAGAATGGGGGACTTGCAGGTTTGTGGAAATGTGATTGAGAGTGTGAGCCCTGCTCTGTTTTTATCTTCTTGTGAGTCCTTAGTTTGGTGCATTTCTTCTAGCTTTCCTCTTGTGATGACAGTGGTAAAATGGCTTCTCGTTCACAATGCGTGCATGTAAACCCGCTCCTGTTTCATTCTTTGCTCCTTCACTTCTGCAGGGCAATGTTCTAGTACCATCTCCCGATGTTTGTCCTGTGAAGGTGACAGAGCCATAACTGCCTGAGAGCTGATCAAGAGCTGTGCTGTGGGTGACTCTCCGCTCCTCCACAGTGAAAGGTAAAGTACAACTGGTAATCAGTAAGTAAAATGAAATTCTAGATTTGCCAGATACAACCTGAATACTATTGCAGTGACTTCTGCAGGCTCATTTTATATGTCACTTTTCCCACTTTAAAATATGTTGCCTTCTTATATCTTTGGGAGCACTGTGTGATACAAGATCTTTGAAAAGATTGAAGACAGGTGTACAGGTGCACCTGCCTGACCTCTAGAATTCCATTCATTATATTTTATGTCATATTGTGTCATCTTTTATTCATCTCTTCCCTAGTTAACTTTTCCCTCCTTTTTAATTGCTCATTATAAAGAGGTTTTGCCAAACTTGAAGTAGCTTTTGTTGCACCTCTGTGAACCTATTCTATTTTTGCTTTGTGTTTTATTTCCTTATCTAATTGACCATGAAGGAGTATGGTACTGTGCTGGTTTGGGCTGGGATAGAGTTAGTTTTCCTCACAGTGGCTAGTATGGGCTGTGCTTTAGATTTGTGCTGAAAACAGTGCTGATAATACAGGGATATTTTAGTTGCTGCTGAGCAGTGCTTACACAGAGCCCAGGCCTTTTCTGCTTCTCACACCACCCCACCAGCGAGTAGGCTGGGGGTGCCAAACAAGTTTGGAGGGGACACAGCCGGGACAGCTGACCCCAACTGACCAAAGGGGTACTGCATACCGTATAATGTCACGCTCAGCATATACAGCTGGGGGAAGGAGGAGGAAGGGGAGAGACATTCAGTTATGGTGTTTCTTGTCTTCCCGTGTAATTGTTATGCATGATGAAGCCCTGCTTTCCTGGAAATGGCCGAACACCTGCCTGCTGATGGGAAGTAGTGAATTAATTCCTTGGTTTGCTTTGCTTTGCTTGCGTGTGTGGCTTTTGCTTTACCTGTTAGACTGTCTTCATATCAACCCAGGAGTTTTACTCTTCTGATTCTCTCCCCCATCCCACTGGGTGGGGGCAGTGAGTGGGTGGCTGTGTGGGTTTTGTTTGCCAGCTGTGCCTAAACCACAACAGGTATCAAGATGAGGAATGATGATATGATAGCTTCAGTCATCTTCTCTCTTGCACAACCCAATGGTTATCACCAGTGTTAGGAAATGCATCTTCAGAGTTCATGAAGGAGCAGGAAAAAGAGGCAAGAGAAAAGGAAGCAGAAGTTGGGCATGCAGACACTAACAGAGGAATAACTTAAACAGAGATAATATTCTTTCTCACCTTGCTGTGTTTTTATCTAATTATGATGTTTGTCTGCTGTTCCCTATCTTGTGTTTTCGGTGGTTTTTTTTTTCTTTTCTTTTTTTTCTTCAGTATGGCTAATACAAGTAAAAGTGAGCCTATTTCTGAGTTTTAGCAAGTCACAGGTGAGAAAACATGGATTAGCCCAAGCTTTCTTCTTAGTCTTGCTGTCTCTTAAAGCACCATGTGACCTCACCTGACATTCCCTTTATCACCAGAACTGTTCCAGCTCAGTGTTCAGGACGGCTCCTTGTGCAAGGAGGCGGAGGTCTCATCTCTCACTAGCTTCTGCTTGATTCTTTATCAACAAACTGAATGGTTTAGTGAGAAACAATTGTGACATGCAAGCAAAATTCCTAGGACAAGAGCATTTTATCTTCCTATAACTTCAACATTTCTGTTTTTGGAAGTCTGATTTAAAAATAATTCATCGCTTTACTGTTTAATTCTCCTGTGCTGTTGATCTGGGAGACTTAAAAGCTACAACAAAAATAAGGTAATAGAAGCAGACAATGACTTTGGTTATGTATTCTGTATCATAAATATTTGTGTCTTACTGGTTTCATTTTAACTGGCTGAGGAAATGTAACTTGCTCAAGGTGGTTACCTTTGTTCGAAGCCAACTGAGACAGCACCAGCATTCAGTAATTACAGCCATACAGTTTCCAGGAGACTCCTCCTTCACCAGACCTGTCGTCTCATGTCCCCATTTGTAGCACTGTTCATTATATTCAACCTGCTGCCGTCACTCCGGAGCTTTCAAAAGGTATTCTGTGGGCTATCGTGCTGCAGGACGCGGATAATGAAATAGTAAGACGTGACTTGTATTATAATCGGTTCACCTAACTTTCATTTGGCTTGAAAAGTAGACTTAAAAGCAAGAGTGAAAGCATTTTATGTTTTTAATAAGGAGTCTCATATGGTATAACCTGCTGGTTTTCATTGTGTGTCTCTTCTCACCGTTTCCTTTTGAGGCACCTGACAGAAGAAGAGCAGTGAATGTCTCTTAATCTTAAAGCTTTTTGAAAAACTGCAGTGGTAATCAACACTACTGATCAGTAATTTCCAACTGCAGTAAGAGTAAGACTTAAAGTTTTCACATCTACATCTTAAATTTTAAGTGGAATTATTTGTTTGCTGGTGAAGATAGTCCTCTTCATCAAAATCAAAACCAAAATATCTACACACTCCAGAGAAAAACATCTATTTAATTGCTCATTAGCAAATTTGTTTTCAGTGTCTAATTATAAGCTTGTAAAAATCCCACTACCCTTGTGGTGTCTCAAGTTGGTCTGTGAAGGAGCTGGAGTTTGTGCTGCTTGGTCCTGTGGCAGGATGGAGCCATGATCCACATGAAGCTTTAGAAGTTCCTAGAAGTGTAATGAATGGAGACAAGATCGAACAGTGAAACCTGAGATCTGGATGTGACAAGAGCATTGAAAAGTATCTTCCTAATGTAAACCAGAACTCTTTATTGTAGTGCTGTAACCTTTCTTTGACTAAACAGTCATTGCTAAAGGTGATCCATAGCGTAGCTCAAGGGAAGCCCCATCCTTGCTGCTGCAGACCTGGATCAGCACGTGCACCACAGTACAGGTGAGAGGTTGGATGCGGTTCTGAGGGCAGGAAAAACTGAAGGTGAGATGGGAGGCAGCCTCTGTAGGAACTTCTAAACAGAAATCTGATTTCTGAAGTCATATACATAACGGTAACAGCCCAGTTATGAGGATGAGGAGCCTGGTCCACCAGAATGGGCAGCTGTGCTTTCTGTGGAATAGGTTCAATAAATGCAGGCATGACTGGTGTGATTGCATGAAATGGAGCTGGCTGAAAAATACCCGGCTTGCTCTCTAAAATATGGAAGTACTGTTGGTCAGTGGTGGAAAGCACTTTAAGGGGTGGGCAGCTGGTTACCTTCCCTTTGATTACAGACATCTGTGCTTCAGTGCACACCACCTCCCTGTTCTCTTGCCACTTGTTCTGGATACGTAACCAGAGAGGCACCACCAAAAATGCTGCTTCCCAGCCCTGACTGTTAAATGATGGCATCCATTTTTCTCCTTGTCACAGCTAGTAATAGAGTCACGTTTCCTGTAAACTTCAGACATGTATTTTGCACCTTCTTTTACTTAGCATTGCCCTAAACTCTACCTAAAAGCTGAAGTTGATGGAGCACTCCGCTGCTCATAATATTAGTTACTTAAAGTAGATGGTAGCATGACTAACCACTGGTGCTTTTGACAGTTCTTGATGGATTGGTTCAAGTACTTGTGTCAATACTTTATGTAAATCTCTTTTCAGCTCTGCAAGAAGTATGCAGGTGGTGGCTGGATTTCAAGCCTGTTTACCTTGGGAAAGGTATGTGCATGGAAGACAAGTATCTTTGTGATCGTGCAAAAAGATCTTGCCTTTATATATTTATAAATGCCCAGAGAAGGAACTAGAGTCATCTGCTTTAGATAACAGCTGGCCAAAAGTATTTAATAAAAATGAATTTAAGAAATACTTTAATTGTATTTATTGCTCAAGAGGAGACCTGGAATAAGAGCCTTGCGTATGGTCTTTGGAACCACGCTGGCCTGTTAGCTCCCATCTAACTTCTAACCCTGAAAAATCTATTACCTGTCTTTCCTCCCCCACTCATGGACTCCAAGATTTCCTGAACTCCTTTCAGCTACACTCACACTTGACTACCCAACGACCTCTTACAATCCTCTGTTGCTCCTTCCTGCCACCCAAAACCTATTCTGCAGCCCCAGCAAAACCAGATTTTCTCTTCCCTGCTGAAAAGCCTTGAGCTGGCTCAGAGTTAGCCCTTGGGAACTCAGTGGAGCCCAGCCATGCTTTGGCAGCCCTTAACCGCTTCCACTCATTTTGACTTGTTATCAACTTTGAAGTTGTCATGGTTGCAGCAGGTAATGGTCTGTTTTCAATTCCTTTAGCCAGGCAGTGGTTGTGCAGTGTGAAAGGGAATGCTGCCTCACTGCATTAAATGATCCATCTATTCAAAGAAGTATCTGTCCTTTTTAATTACAGTAAGTTGAGTGAAGTATAATTTATTGTATTGTGTACTGACTAGTGGATGTTCTAATGCATTTTTTCTGCAGCTAAAAACATTTCTACTGAATATTGTTTCAAGAAAGGTCTCTGCAGTGTGAAATATTCAGTACACTGATGTCAGTGACACAAGTCTGGTTGAATTCAGGAAGACCAAGATTCAACCACTAGATTACAAATTGGATTAAAAAAAAGCGCAGTAAAATGATCAGATCTTTTATAGGTTGCTCTTCCACATATTGCTAAACCTTTATGCTGCTTAGGCCAACTTGGTAAAGCTGTTACTCCATAGCTGTGGTTGGCTGCTATGTGCTTCACCACCAGAAGTAGTGTGGACCTTTCCATGGGTGATGGTCACCTCTGTGCTGTTGTGTACCCCTATGCTGAAAAGGGCAGAATGGTATTAGACTAAATCCTTGGTCTAGAAGGAAATTGCTTACTGCTTACTACCCTGTGTAGGAGGACTGCTGGACACTGAACTGGACATACCTCCCTCTATTTATGGATTACTCTGAGGTCTGAGTTAGTTATGGAAAAACTAATGTTGCTTGGAAATGTCAGTCAGAACTTTTCATTTTAATAGCATGCCTGGTTGAATTCAAAACTGGCATTTTATATTGACACTGCACATGAACTGACGTGTTATTATACACATGCTAACCTAGATTTATAAAATAATAAAATCATTGTGGTTTAAAATCTCACAAAATATTGATGGAAAAAGTGTTATACACTTATGGGAGTAGCTTACTTGCTAATGTGTTTGCCATTTTTTACTGACCTTATTGTGAATGCAACCTTGCTGCAGGCTCCTGCAAATTGGAGCTCTGCTACCGTATTTCTGTTCAGTTAATACCTGCAGAACCACATACTTACTGGAAGAACACTCTATTCTTCCTCACTTGCTTCTGGAATACATTAACCTAGTAATCAAAATGACAGTCTAGAATAATACATCTTTATTTATTGATGTATTTCTTGGTTCTGCTCTGTGATAAGAGGCATAGTGACTTCATTCAGGCAGTGTATGACATTGACAATTTCTCTCCATTTCAGTGTTCGTCTACCTGGAGGAAAACTTGCCTGAATCAAGAAGAAAAAGTTTTCCTTTATCTGCTATGTTAAAGTAAATCCATGTTAAGGGAACATGAAGGTGGCAAAGGTACGCTTTCAGTAGGGGAGGAGACTCTAGCATTGACACGGTCAGTACCATGTTTTAGGACTTTCATACTCATGCACTATGATACTGACTTCTGTTATTACAATTTGCATACTATTTCAGTTGTACAGTAATGCTAATAATGTCATTTCAGTTTAAAATGGTTTCCAACTATAAGCAATATAAGCAAGAGCAGTCTTTGGGGGAATACTGAAGACAGAAGTCTGATTTTTTCTTTTGTATTTATTTTTTTTTCCTAAGCCAGAGAGGTGGAATGATTGAATGAAGAAAACGGGGTGGTATTCATTTGGAAAAAGGTGTTTTTTTTTTTTTTGTTTTTTTTTTTTTGTGGTATGACATTACTTTTCTCCCAGAGGTAAGAACTTAGAACTAGGAATGAGTTTACTTTACAGCAGATCCTCCACTGTAAACTGATTTAAAATTGGAAAAGAAATTAAACAGCTGCATGGAATTATTGTCCAACTTGAAAAAAGAGCAACAAAGTGATTGACCTTTACTTGAGCTCTTTTAGCTTCAGTTGATCTTTGTATCTTTATTTGACTGTGTTATTTGGTAATTTTAGGCTAGAATGTTTCTGTGAGTTTTATAGAGTTGAATTACAATTTTATTGTTGTAGCAACAATTTTGTGATTTGGGCTTTTTTTTTTTTTATTAACTCACTGAAACAATCTTACTAAAACTGTATCTGTGACTGAGTGTCAAAATCTTGATTATACACTTAAGTAGAAGACCATATTTTCAGAAGGGGCTGCATGCTCACAAATTGCCCTGACTACTGACTTTGTGGTGTTTTCTCTTCCTCTGTTACCTGAGCTGCAGCTTGGCTCCCTCCGGGTGGGGGTTTCCTTTGTGTTAGTACAAACAGCATGATCCTGGTGAGTTGTGTGTATTTGAGGAAACAGTAATTTATCTCTATTTTTTTTCTATGTCTGGAAAAATGATTTGTAATTTTGCCCTGAATTTTCAAACTTTATGTAATTTCTGTTGTTGTGGACTAAGCCCTGCGCAGCTACTCGCTCACTCCCCCCACAGTGGGTTGGGGGAGATAATCAGAAGAGTAAAACTTGTGGGTTGAGGTAAAGACAGTTTAACAGGCAAAGCAAAAGCCACGCAAGCAAAGCAGAGCGAGGAATTCATTCACTACTTCCCATGGGCAGGCAGGTGTTCGGCCATCTCTGGGAAAGCTGGGCTCCATCACACATAGTGGTTGCTTGGGAAGACAAACACCATAACTCTGAATGTCCCCCCCCCCCCCGCTTCCTCCTCCTTCCCCCGGCTTAATATACTCAGCATGATGTCCTGTGGTATGGAATGTCCCTTTGGCTAGTTGTGGTCAGCTGTCCTGGCTGTGTCCCCTCCTGATTTCTTGTGCCCCTCCAGCCTTCTTGCTGGCAGGGCCTGAGAAACTGAAAGGTCCTTGACTTCGCACAAATGTTACCCAGCAACAACTAAAACCATCCCTATGTTATCAACATTGTTCTCTCATCAAATCCAAACCACAGCATTGCACTAGCTACTAAGAAGAAAATTAACTTTATCCCAGCTGAAACCAGGACATCTGTGTAGAGGATTTCTACTTCTGTGTTCCAATACAACAAAGTGGGGTGACAGCTAGAGTAATGTCTAAGCTTTTTTTTGTAAAGATAATTTATTAGGCATTTACATGGAAAAAGGAGCAACGATTTAATACAAATATGCCTCTGAGCAGGTAAAGTCAGGTTGCCCTGAAATGATCATGTCAGATCAAGGGCTGTGAAGAAATACAGATGAGCTGATCACAGTTGTCTTGGGCAGTATGTATCAGGGTCATTAAAGCCAACCTTCAGATACAGTAAAGAATTAATTTTCTAACATAGTAGGGACAGAAAGTGAGAGTGGAACTGAAACTATGACATTTGTCTTTGAATTTAAAAAGGACACAGAAATTGAAGGAGAACAGTGCTGAGATGCTAAGGGAGGCACAGGGAGCTTGTAATGATCTTGTCTCTTGTATTCCATGGTAATGTGCAGTTCTTCCCTTCCTGCAGAGATTTCTGTTGAAATTATCCATATCTATTCTGTTCTAATAAGCCTGCCTGTAATTAGTTGGACCTGAGTTGGTTTCTGAGATTTACCTTGGAAAGAAAAATAGAACTAGCTGTTCTCAAGTAAAATTAACTTCATATTTGACTGCAGAAGGGGCTGAATTAGAATGAAAGTACAAAATTTTGAGATTTTGGGGAAAAAATACAGAATGATAGACTTAACTCTGAAGAAACAGGAGCAAATTAACTCATTTCTCTGGGCTGGTGAACAGATGAGCAGCTCATACAAAAGGGAGAGGTTTAGTTTTCTGTTGGAAAGAAGAGAAAAATACAGTGGTGGGTTAGTAATGCGTACCAAGTTCAGAAGCATTAGAATACACATTGAGAATTGAAAGTAAAAGGCATTTTGGTTCAAGAAGTCATTTATAAATAGCATTGAAATAAAATAATGATATTTTAGGAACAAACACGTTACGCATTTTGAAGAGGTAACTTTTAAAACAGTTCAATAGTTTTCACATGATTAATTGCTTTGGACTCGAAACCTAATAGATATTTTTTTCCTTCCTTTTTAGAAATGTCAAAGGGAGACATATTATGAACAATAAAGGAAATAGCAAGACAGACTATGTTCCTCTAATTCTTTCCAGATATGTATAATTTTACTAATGTTATTGTTCTCTACCCGCCCACCCCCTCTTTTTATAGATGTACATGGATTAATGTGCTAAAATGGAAATTTAATTTAGGGCTAAGCAAACTATTTCCATGGAAATAATAACATTGTTGATGTCCTTTGGTTTGGGAAGTGTTCCAGAAAATGCAATCCATCAATTTTTCATCAGTCTAGACACAGGCCAGAGATGATGATGATTTTTGCAAATGAGTGCAGTATTAGTAGGAACCTTTGTACTTGGATTTTTGTGATTTTGAGCGGCTGCAGTTTGTGGTGTGTGTATGTATATATCTATATATGCACACACATGGATACAAATTTCTTAAAATTCAGATTTATTTTTTTACCACTCTATCTTAAAAGACAGTAGGTGTTCACCAAGCCTGAAATTTTCTTTGAACAACTTTTAGTCTGCAAATGGTTCAGCACCATTTGTATTCTTAGCCATTTGGCTAGTTCCACTCAAGTAAAAAGAAAGAAGTGCTGACTTCTTATAATGTATATGGTCTTGCATGAGACTAAAGGCTTTCTTAAGTTTATTCACAAGCAAAATTCTAAATACATTTGAACATTTGAGGAGTTAAGGATAAAGTAGTATCACAATCAAAAGTTAAATGTTGTGTTCTGTTTCCACAGTGTTATGTGTACACATGCTAGGTTTCATTGGTGGATATATACTGGTGGTGCTGGTAGAGCTGAGAAATCATACTATGTCTTGTCTGGAAGCGTATTAGCTTCTGCTTGATTCTCTTGGGTACTGCCAAATGGCAAAACCAACATGGGAAATGAAAATGCACCATAATCTGGTATAACCGTTTCTACTTATTTATTGAGAAAAATATTAAAAATATAATTTTGCTGTAAGTGTTGGCATTATTTTGTATTGTCTACACTAATATGTGTAAAACATATGGACCAAAGACCATTGTTAACCTTTTTTTTTAAAAAACATAAAAGAATGTAAGGCGTTTCCTTAAACGTCAGTGTATATAAAACACTATTTACAAAGCCTTTATAAACTACAGTCTTTACTGATGAGGCATATTCACATTGCTGCTCAATTTATTTACCCAGGAGACCAATTTATTTCGCTGCCTCAGTGCTAACTGTTTCCATTGACATCCAGGTCTGCTCTGACCAAGCAACTGTGACAAGTTGTTTATTGAACTATAAACGGGCACTGTCTGACTCTAAACAATGGCTTTATCTAATTATGAATCCCCATGCATCATTTTAGTCCACTGTTGCTGATTATACAAACAAGATTTTAATGTTATTGAAAAATTAATTTAAATCTGGGTACAGCGTACTACAGTGAAAGATATTCTGCATTGTATTTCTGTGGATTGGTAGCTCATATCTGAAGTGAACTGACTATAATGTTCTGACTGTGGTTTGTTGGGTGCTATGAATACCTGAGAAAGGACAAAAAGACAGAAGCGTCTTATAAGAACATATGAAGCAGATGGACTAACTGAACAAAATCTATTATGCTTTAAATGAATCTGATGTTATCAAAATGAACTCTTAAAAATAACATTGACAGAAGACGTACAGGTGTACTTACGGAAAGGAAAATTTGATCCTCAAGAAGTTAACTTTCTGGCTTGGAAGTAGTAGCAAAAATTAAATAGACCCACTTGAAAAAAACCTCTTCCATTGTCCCTATTGCTTTGTCACAAGATAATTGAGTGCAATCAAAGCTTTTGTCTTCGGCTGTCAGTCAGTTTCTCTGAGGGTTTTATCCAATAATCACAGAAAGAATTCAGAGGGTTTACCCTCCTTTGTTGATGCATTTTATCTTTACTTTGGCAAAAGGAAACCAACTCAAACGTTAATGAACAGTGTTGATACCAAAAAGTGTATATATAAGGGAAAGAAGTGAAAAAAAAGCGCCTGTATGTGCATATTAAAGAACTGAAGACTAACGTGTTTATGTTCTAGTAACATAGATGAAACATTTGTGAGTAAGGGCAAATCTCCACCCCAGTGAGAACTTGCACAAACAGTGCTGCTTGTTAAACAGAAATCACTTAATTCATCTTTATTGTTGAAAACTTTCAGATTGCTTTTTGAAGCATTGTTTAATGATCTTGTGTAATTGGTTTTACATGTTAACTCCCTATTGGTAATTTCACTGTGACTTTTCTTATGAAATATGAAACTCTTTAAAAATTAATGGTGACTTAATATTAATTTAATCAAATATTTTAATATTAAATCTATTAATATTTCATCTTCTACATGGCTATGCAGATTTTTGAAAGCCATTCCAGTGTTTTCTGACAAACTACTCAGTTACACAAAGGCTATTTAGAAATCTCTTTGCTCACGTGGTTCCTGTGCAGTAGTCAGGCTGCCTGGGTTGTTGGTTATTTTTATTCAGCCTCTAGAGTGAATGCAAATGAGATGCGGGACACAGAGAAGTTTACCAAGTCTGATGGAGACTGTAGTTTCCTTGTGCCTGGCTAGAATACACTTAAAAAGAGCCCTGCATGATTTTTCAGGTTAATCTCTGTTCGCAGCAGGGTTTGACTCGTATCAAGCCTGGCATGCTTAGGCACCTGAGGGCTGTCACTGACGAGGGGCTGCAAGGAGATGGACTGCCACCGATCGGGTCTAAATGAGTCAGTTGCACAGAGCTGATAAAACCAGAGATTTACTGGAGTAGACAGGCTTGCGCTAAAACAAGCTCCTCTCTCAATTGAAACAGTGTCTGTCACTTTAATCAGTCATCTCCCCTGTCAGGCACAGTCAGCTGAGAGGCTGGAGTAGTGCAGGAGATGCAGCTGAGGGATGGCATGGAGTGGTGGCTGGGGTGGCCTCCCTGCTGCCCACAGGGCTCCCGTGAGCAGAGGCAGTGCCATGGCACAGTGTTGGGGGTGTTTCACAGCCCAGATGTGGTCCAAGAGGTGATAGGTAGTGCTAAAGCAAGACTGGTTTTTTTTTCTATGTGTTCTGTGCCTTTTCCTTTGTTTTTAATACAGCATCATTTTTGCAAACTGACTGTGCTTTTTCAGTAGCTGGAACAGTTTCCTGGACAAGAAGATATGGGCTACAGAGGTTATAGACCCATCCTGCTGTAAAAGATGTAGTCAGGTATCTTATTGGGTTCATTCTCTGCCAAAAATATTTTTAAAAAATGCAATGATATTTGCTCAAGGTAGCAAACTTGCAGTGGAGATGTTGTGTTGAATGTTATGTGTGCCATCAGCCAGAACTTGATCCCTGATGGCAGGGTGCTGCCTGGCTTGGTGTCATGAACAATGTACCCTCTCTGCTTAGAGGAAGGCAGATGAAATTGGTGTTACTTCATTGAATTTTAAAGAAATTTAATTCAGTTTTTACAGAAGCATGTAAGATGCCATGCTCATTTCACCAAGATATTAAAGGCTAAGGCAGCAGCAGAAATAGAAGAAGAGAAAAACATGAAAAAAAAGACAGTGACCTAACGTCACAAAATATAGCTGGCACTTGGTCATGGACATAGCATTCTGGTGCTAGCTTCTTGGTGAAATGCACAGAGTTGTCTTGTCCCCAGGAGCTCATGGGGGGTAAATTGGTAAGTACTGCAAAGCTTGCTTTCTGGGAGCACTGAGGGTATGCTGATGGTCAGCTGCTTCTCCTTCCTGGAAACTGACCATTGGGATTGAGCAGGCAAAGGAGCACTTAGACCAGGGAGTAGAGGAGGATGAGGAAGGGCAGAATTAAATAGTAAGTGGTTTACACTGCACCTTAGCAAGCTCTGTAGCCCCTCGCCCCTTGAAGAGCTGCTGTCTGTGCTCTCTGCTGGCACCTGGATGAGGCCGTAAAAACTTTGTTGGCAAAACCCCCTCTGTGTTGTGTCCTGTTCTTCACTGAAGTTGCACAGCTATGGATAATGGGCTGTATAGCCTGGAACAGGGGAGCTCTTGGGAAACTCAGATCAGAGCAAGAACTGGAAGGAGGAAATACTCTGAAAACCCAGCCCTGCCAGCACAGTCTCTGCCTCTGTCCTTTTTGCATAAGGCACAAATGTCCTTTTTATCTAAGGTTTGCGATAAACTTAGGTACTCTTCTGTTTGCTGTGAAGCTTGACCAGCTCCTACTGTTCTGGTAGCAAGTATTGTTTGGCTCCAGTATGCTAAGCTGTGCTGCCCGTCTTGTTGGGCAACGTATCCTGAGGCCAAGTTATGGCCAGAAAGACCCATATATTGTCATTCCCGCTTTGAGTTGCTACGATTCCTTGTATCCATGCAGAGGTTCCAGTGGGTACCAATACTGCTGCTGGTTTCTCCCATCACCTGAACAATGCTAGCAAGGAGCACGTGCCCGGTGTCACATCAGGTCTCTGGGATCTTGAGAACCCTGGACAGTGACAGTAACGTATGAGCTCATCGGTTCAGATTTCACTGGCGGTGAAAGCCACTCTATAAATCCAGCTGAGGGACAGCCCTCGGAGGCTTCAGTGACTTGAACAAGTGGTAGTCAGACTTGGTTTGCAGCAAGTTATCTAAGCAGGTGTAAATGCTGAGAGAAAGAGCAGAAACCCGGGGTAGTGTCCACGTAAGAGCTGGTACTTTACTTCTGAAGCAACATGGAGCAGCAGTAGCTCAGGGAAACATGTCTACTGGGGACAGGATGGGTGAAAAGTACAGCTGGCCGGAGGGGCTAAGCTGAAGGTCTGAGATAATGAACACACTGGGGGGATGAATAGGGCAGGACCATGGGTGACTGTCCCCGGGAACTGAGGCTACAGTCTCACTCTGGAGAGTAGTTGAGCGTTATAATTGAATGAAATAGAAGGTCACATATCGCAGATTTCACTGAAACAATGGGCATTCCTTGAAAGCTACCAGTGTTACAGAATTGCCAGAGAGGGCTTGAGCAGAAGGAGAGATGGTGTGAACTGATGTTTGGATGGGAAGAAATTGAATTTGGATAGAAAATATGAAAATGTCTTGACAAAGAAAAGGCTATGCAAATATTATCTGACATCTAAAAATTCCGTTTGGGATTTCTCGTAGAGATGATGTCATTTTAGACCCTGAGCTGATGGCAATGCTGAAACATGTTTTATACAGTTAATATTGAAGTTAAACCTCGTTGAAGGCGGTGGGCGTGACAGTGAAGATAATAACTACCTTGCATGATGCTTAAGTGTAAAAGACAAGCCTGCTGCTTTGGGGAAACCCCAGGTGAAGCCCCAGCCACCCAAAAGGCTACCCAGCTGTTGAGCTGTGCAGTGTCAGGCTTCATTGGGCTGAACACACTGTGGGAAATTGGAGAGTGACTGTAGATACCCATGTCTGTGCTTGATAATAGAAAAAGGCCACAAGACTAGAAATAGGCAAAGTAGCTCTCACAGAGTGTCTAGCAAAAGAGCAAGAGAGGGGCTGGTGGTAGAAGGTTGGGTTGGAAGAGGCTTGGAAGAGAGGACAACAAGCAAAGGAAAGAAACAGGCTCTGTCTGATGCCTTCTGTGCTCAGAAAGCAGGGCCATGTCTGTCTTCACGGAAAACCAGCTGCAGCAATGAAATACAGGCCTTGGGTTTTCCCTCAGCAGAAGCAGTATGCGACAGGCCAGTATTGGATAACAGCTCCAGATGAAATACTGGCTTAGGGTTTGGTTGGTGTCAAAATGGGTAATGTGTTTATGTTTTTATCCTTTATGAGTTTAGCTCTTCCATCTCTATTATTACTTTTCCCATATGGAGCTGTTGCTGAAAATACATATCTGAATTCTATAATAACATAGTGAAGCAGCAACCAAGTGGTGAATACTGATATAGTAAAGAATATTTAGATTAATTTTTTTTTTTCAGGTTTGGAAATTTCAGTTTCCTATTCTCTGTACTTTACATTTAGAAATCAAAATCTATAGGGATACATAGACGTAATGACAAATTGTGAAAAGGCATGCAAAATAGCTTTGACCCTAGAAGCCCCCAAACTGCAGCAGACAGATGTACTTGCCAGAGCCAGTAGTAGTATATTGAATCATACAAGCATCATAAAGTTAGCCAAAGCACTAATTAAGTATGGTCTTGAAAGAAGAATTCATGTTTCATCTTGGCAAGATGCCCATAAGAAAAAGATAGATCTGTCAGAGTCTTGCAGACTGCAGTAATTAAGGTTTAAAATACTTCCCAGTCTAAAACAAGGATAGTTCAGACAGAGCTGTTTAAACAGCGTCCCTTATGAACTGACACTGCTCTTCTATTTCAGACTGACATGTTTTAATTATTTTTTTTGTTATTGGCTTCTGTACAAAATGTACAGAAAAAACAGAAATTAGGAAATACTCATCAACACTTTTTATAGAAGCTGAGAGGCTAGAAAACATTCATATGGAGTAGCCAGAACATCCTGTGTGTAGGTAGTACAGAAAGATGAAAATTAAGTTTCTTACCTCACAGTAGTTATCTGTCTGGAGGTTTTGTTCTTTCTGAACATGTGGTTCTATTGATCTTAACTGGATCCAAACATCTTCAGACTTTAAGCATTTAAAATTTATTTCCAAATCTTGCATCCCAGCTCACACCCAGACCTACAAGTTATGGAAGTGACAGACCTCCATCAGCGATTCAGTGCTTCAGTCAAATTGCTTTAAGATTTTGATTAGTGAGTAAATACAAAATGAAAGGTCAAGTTGATTGCTCGTGCCTCTGACTTAAATAGGATAAACACATTGTATGTGCATGCGATCTCCCAGTATAAATTTGGATAACATGTTATCTTGTTAGATCTCTCAGCTCAAACAATCTATTTTCCATTCAGAAAGGTCAGCCTAGTTCTAAGGGTGCAGGGTATTCAGGGGCCCAAGATAGTGAACCTTTTTGTAGTGCCCTATTATTCTGTGTTATATTTCTCATGTAATCCAATACTTGTCTCAGAAAAGTCTGCCCTCTGGCACAGTCGTTCCACTGTCATAGGAGTTTAGTTTTCTGTGATCTCGGTGGTATTTAACAATAAGGTCTGAACTGCATGTTTAGCAGGAGCTGTGGGAACATGGATGTCAAGTCCATTAATCACAGATAAAAAAATAAAAATCTCCAGGCTAGACTGTCAGCCAAGGATTAGCTGTGCCCCCACCACAAAACCTATTCAAACAACTCACCGATTAGGTCAGCTTGTCCTTCTGCCCTGAGATTTTTTTTAGAAGAAACTGGCAGTTACAGCTATAATCCTTACGGTACTCAAGACTGTGTATAGATATGTGATTGGAAGACCATAGGCTACTCCTGTGTAGTGTTTACTTCACTGGTGTCAGGCTGACACAATTGCATAAAATCGGTACAAACCAGCATGTTCTGAGAAGCAGATGAATGCGTGAATTGGAAGTGTTTCAACAGCATTTTGATAGCAGCTTATGAGCATTGTTTCTGTAACTCAGCAACTCATTTTCAGTCTGACTTTATTTGGAAGGTAAATATTAGCTGTATCTATTTATTAAAAGGCAAATAAGACCAAAGTTTTAGCATGCTTTCTAAATATCTCATATACTGAAAAGATTATTTTTATGCAGTGATGGTGTGTCTTGATATAAACGTGTCTGAGGAAATTAAGCCCGTGCTACAGAAATTTTAACTGGTTTTGCTGCTTTGGTTTGGCTAATGAAAACAAGCAGTGTCTCTTTTGGTGGTGCCTGGTGAACAAGCTCTGCCTTTTGAGTGACTTTCTGCTGGACATTTGTGGTGAGAGAGTTGGGGTAACTTTTATTTTATTTGGTTAAAGAGGGCACAGAGATGCCTCGCAATGTTCTGTTGTGGAAGAAAGTTTTATTTTCCTCTACTGCAGCTCTCAATCAATGTGGCTGTTCTGCATGGTTAACAACATAGCTCCAGAATCCTATTACTATGCAAAGTGATTTCAAATTATTTCACAAATAAATTGCTCAGACTCTGTTGGATTTCCTGACTTTCTGGAGTTATCTTGAATTCTCAGAACCATTTGGCCCCATGCGTTTTCATTTGCAGAATTATCTGTAATATGGAAATCAGTGTTAATTATTTCTCTAGCCACTATTGTCATCGCTATCCAAAACTGACGTTTTAAATCTGTGTCTCATTAGCAATTCTGATATAGAGTCCCTTGTTCAGCATGGTGCTGTGATCTGTGTCTCTGGCACCTTCGCTGGCTGCCCAGAAGGTCACCAGGAAGGCAGAGCTGGTGGGATATTCTCGCTCCAGCATTAGATGCAGTAACATGCTCTGGCTGGCTGGCATCTGCGTGGACTTCCAGGGGCTTCTCAAGGTGCTTGCCTCAAACCATATGGCATTAGTTACTTCGCATCCAGGCCTGGCAAATTCTGTCCCCTTCACCAGCTGCAAGGGTAGCTGGAGCCAGCTCCAACAAGCTCTGTGGGTATTTAATCTTGCTGGCTCAGGAACTGGCTTTGGACTGGAGTGTCAGGTAAGGGATGTGGGAGACATGCCCAAGTACTAGCTCCCTGCACTGGCTTTTGAATGCATGCTAAGAAGGGCTCTCATTCATATTTGTCCTCTTGGTAAAAAATATTTTTAAGGTCTTGATTTTTTAGTTTGACACAGTAAGATTTATATTTAACATTTAATTATACATTTACTAAAAGGTTGAGGCAGACTATGAAAACATAAAATGAGAATTGAAATTAAATGTCAAATTAGGGTTTGCTTTAGGGTCTGCAAAATTTGGTGTACGTAGATTATGGCTTTAAAATTTAGAGCAGCTTTAATGAGTTCTCAGTATACCTGTATTTCTGAAGCTTTTGAAAAAGGAAATCATTTTTCATTTTTGTTAGATAATGAATAATATGCCAAGCAGAGCAAATTCTGAAATTTGATATTTTTTCAAAGAACCATATATATAGTAAAATGATGACAATGGAACTTGTTTATTAAACTAATGTAGTGATTTTATCACTTCATTCTTGGTATCTTAGTACCTGATATTAGCCTGGTATGGTTGCCATGGTAACTGAACACACTGTTCCTTTCATTTGACCTTAAGTTCAAGCCCTGCTGTTGCAGCAGAAATGCCAAGAACACCTCCACTTTTATTAAAAACAAAACTATCAAATACATGCAAAGAGAAAAATGGGCGAAAAGAAAGGACAGTCTGACATTACATTGTGAAACTAAAAAAGAGAAGAGCCTGCTTAAAAACTATAAAGGACCAAGTAATAACCAACTGTTAGGATACATATTCATATTGTGCTCTGTCCTTCAGTTCAGCGGTTTTTGGGTTGATTTGCTCCATCATCATTATATTTACTGTTAACTGTACAAGTGGCTACCCTTTAAAAATTTGCTCTTATTTGCTTTGAGAACCTGTTGGGTTTGCAGAAGAGCAGCATTGACCTGCTCAGTTCCATGTGCTTCCTGCCTGCCAAGGCAGAAGATGGTTGAAGAGGTCAGAGAAGATTCAAATGAGAGTCTAGCCGGAGGAGAGCTGCTGGCTGCTATTTGGGGATGTCTGTATAGTTTCAAACTTGGTCACTCCACATGACTTTGGTGTCAGTGACTTTTTTGAGGCTCTGATTCACACCCAGATTCCGTTTGGTCTTGGATGAAGCCCTAAAACTGGGGAAGTTCTTGGATATCGCTGGAAGAGATGCCCTTTTGTAAGGACAGCTAGTGGGGTGGCCTGGAGGTAGCTCCTGGGGTGATGAGGTGGGATGGGGACAAATGTGGGGCAGGAGGGTAGCAAAGGCAGTCCTAAAGGGAGACCAGGTGGTCATGTGAGGACTTGGTGAATAACATGAAGAAGACTTTTACCAGGGATTCTTTCACCAGGGACTGGGCAGACCTTGCTGCAAACTGGGAAGTGATATGAAGCTTCTGGGCCTAAGAGCAAGCCAGGAGGCAGGGACAGAGCGGGCAGGCTGGAGGGGGGCTGGTTTGTAGACTTCTCATTAGCCTTGCTTAAAAATCTGCATTTTTTCTTTTTGCAGGGACACATGGTTGTAGTTTATTTCCCAGAGCAACAGTGGCAGGCAGCTTTGTCCTTGCTTTAAAAACACAAGAACAGTCCCTCTTTCAGGCTCAGGATGATGTGTGCTCCTGTTGTGCTTTGCTCCTGTACAATGGGTTGCTCTCCTGGTGCGCTGTCCCTAAGACATGCTCAGAACTTCTGAGTGGTCCCCCTGCTTGCTGTGTTCTCAGCTGCATGTCCACACCTCGCAGTGCTGCCCTCCCTGCCCTCCAGCATGCAGGATGCCTGGTGTGGACAGCATGGGCCACCAGCCTAGGCAAGAGCTCCTGGGCTCCTCCAGCCAGAGGCCAGGGCAGCGGTGGGTCCCTGCTGTGTTTGGCAGGGGATGCTTACAGGGTGCTGTGGCCAATTTCTTTTCAAATTTCAATTTTCAAGGGTGGCTTGGTTCTGACTCTAACTGAAGATAGTGAGAAAGCTTGTTTCTCAAAACCGGGACAGATTCTTTGTTTTCAAAGGCCAGATTACTCGCAACGCAGCTGGCTGTTGTTTCTTAATGTTTCCTACAGTTAGAAAAGGTGTGAAGGGGCAGAATTTTATAGGATATGGGAAAGAGTGAAAATTACCAGGATGGGTAAGAGCGAGGATATCTGAGCACCAACTAAAGAATGACAAAGAATGGTGCTGCTAGTAACAGGTGTAAAAGGGAACAAGATAAAGGTTTATGAATACATAGGAAATGAGAAAATGGTTAAAAAAAAAAAAAAAAAGCTCAATTCTGCTGCCTAATGGGAAAGAGAACAAATAATGCTTGACAAGTAAAATGATGAAATGCTTAATTGTTACTGTGCTTCAATTTTTACTGAAAGAGATAGTAGTTACAGGCTGTTTAATGCAATAAATCAGTGAGAAAGAGAGATGAGAAGGTAGGAAGGACCATCTCAAAGCATACTCTGAAAATCAGAGCGTGCTCAGATCAGTGGAGTTTGAAAGTGCATGTTGCGCTGAAGGAAGCGGCAATGCTATTGCAGTTTCTGGGGAGATTATGGACACGATAAATCCATGATGCAGTGGAAAGGGGAAAACATATATGACTGCCTCTGTGTGCTGTGCTGCTTTGCTTGTAATTTTTGCAACTTCAGGGAAGATATTCACTTCATAAACCCTCAGTGATCTAAACTGGTCTAAGTTTGCAAGAAGCAGCTAAGATAACAGTTTATAACCTCAGATTTTCAATTTGTGAACCATGAAAATGACCTTAACCAAAAAAAAAAAAAAAAAAAAAAAGAGCAGCAGCAGCATGAGTTGAATGCTAGACCTTTGGTCCTTGAGAACACACAGCCAAAAAGCTGAGAAGGTCGTGCTGGGGGCAGCACAGGCTTGGCTGACCCGTAAGGGCTGGCAAGCTAAGATTGAGGGTGAGCATGGCAGGGACCCCTGGAATGGTACCTGTCCTGTGGTGCCTTCACACAGTGCATGGGGCTGGCCCAGGACAGTGACTGGGGTCAGACACACAGCAGTGATTGCCAGGCAAATCCATGGTGATGAAGCAGGTCTGATGTCCAGCACAGATAAATCCTGTGGTAATGAAGAAATGCAGTCCAGGTGAGCTTTCAAAGTCTTTGAAGGCCCTAAAAGTTTAGTAGTTCAATTTTTGCACTGCTATGGACTACAAGTATGGATCACCTGTGGGTGTGTGGTTGGGGTTTTTTTAGTGTGGCTTTTTTTTGTGGGTGTTTTTTTCCTCCCACCCTTTTTGAGAATGATAACTGTGTTGAAGTATAATCAAAACCTGAGAGTTACTACTTTATTGTTTTATTTCCTCTGAACAAAATGATAGGAGGAATTCTATATTCCTGGAGAATTATTGTTGCCTTTAAAGTATAAAATCAAATCAGTGAATACAAATCAGTTTGCAAATATCCTAAAATCAGTAATTTTCAGTTAAAGAAAATGTGAACAAATTATAAATACACTAATTGTTAGTGTTCTTCCCAACGCAAATGATGCCTTGTTAATTCTGGTATTATGGGAAATAGATTTTAAAAAACAACCCACAAGAAGCACAAGCATATGAAAGTTATTCTGTGCTGTTCTAATAGTATATCAGCTTAGGCTATTACCATACAGTGTGCCCTTTGGTTAAGCCAAAAAATCCCAGTGTCATGGCCGTGATACAAGCTTGGGCTTTATTTTACGGTAGCAAAAAAGGAAATATGATCTGAACATCAGTGTCAAACAAAAAGGCTTTGCCCAAGGTTGAATGCTTCTAATGTTGTGGTGTTTTTTCTTTTTTTTTTTTTTTTTAAGATGCTTAACTCATCTATTTCTCTCTAAAAAAACAAGCCACAGATCTCATACAATGAGATGTACTTCCTTAACCTCTCCCAAACAGGATGAACACCCGCTATCAGTATGGAGCTTCTGGTCCTTGGTATGCAGCTTTAGAACTGTGGGATTTTGGAGTTGAAGCCCATGGAAAACCCTGGGCACATGCTGTGTGGACAAGTGTGGGGATCCTCTATTTTGTCAAATAATGTACAGTGGAAAAAAAACTAATCAAAACAGATCTTCCCCCTTCTCCTCCATTTTCATGTTTCTTTCACAGCTCAGGAGCACGACACAGCCTTGCAGCTCTTTCAGAAGTGCCTTAAAGAGTTATTTGTGCCCCTTGCTCAGGTCCAGTACAAGCATGACCCTGCAGGTCTCCAAACTGCCAAAATCAAAAGTGTCAACATTTTGGTCTGACCATCAAAGCCTGAATACAACTGTGAAAGATCTGCCTGCAAACTGATTGACAAACAATTATTTTTAGGAAAGTTTAGCAAAAGTTGTAAGGGTCCCATTTATTATGTTTCAAAGTTTGTCAGTACTATTTTGTAAAAGGCATATAATGGTGTTAAATCTTTATTTAAAGAAAGGCTTCTGTTGGCAACTCAAGATAATGTTCTCCCACCCCTGCCCCACACCCCTTTTTTTTTTTTAAGGTCTTTAATTGTAATCTAATGTAATTTTTGCTTGTCAGTTAAGGAAAATGATAATTTTCAAGTAAACAATGAAGATATAGTTGACCCTGAACAAAAAGTTAAGCTGTTTAAAAGCTTACCTAATAATACAAACAATATAAACTTAGTTAAGCTGAATATTTTAGAATGCCGATTTCTTCTTCTTAGTGATTTTTTGTCTATTGGAAGGTGGGCTTTTCCTTAATTTTTTCTTAATGTTGGATTTCTGCAGTAATTAGTGATCTTGATGCTGTGTCAGTCTTGACCAAAGTGTCTTTAGGTTTAGAACAAGAAGGATCCGTTAAGATAGTTTTAATTGAAGTACCTATCAAAAAGGGAGAAAAAGATTCCTTAGAAATGCTATCTAAATGACTATTTCCTTAGGAAAATATATCAAACAAAAATTCTTTATTAGTAAAGGTAGAAAACTTCATTTTGATTCTTATTTTGCTCTTCTTTGCATGTTGTTCAATCTTCTTTCACTAGCAATAATCTGTTGCTGTTTCCCTTGTATTCAAATGCTTAAGACTGCTATACTTCATATTTCTTTTCTAGGTTTTTTTATTATTATTTTATTTCATGTAACAATGTCATATAAACCATAAACTCTCCTAGTGTAACTTGACCAAGAGACAATTCAATCTGGAAGATTACCATTGCCTTCAATAGTAGCATACTATGAGTCTGCGAGGACTAATGCATGATTAAACAGCATACGAAGAATGAAGTAAGAGTTGAGAAAGAATATTTCAGAATTCTTCCAAAATAGTATTTCCAGTGTGATTTCAATAACTGTTTTTACAGGAAAACCTACTTTCAATGTAGCTCAGATATTTTTTTTTTTAATATCAGTATTCTGAACAAAAAAGAATCTCAAGAGTGTCATGTTTAGAATGGCTCCAGCTAAGATTTCTAATGCACTCGGTCTGTCCTTTGTGTCATATGGGCAAAGATGAGAGCAGCCTGTGACATCTGATAATAGTCCTCCTGTCTAAACAGCATGTGCAAGGAAATTAGAATATTGCCAAATTCCATAAGGATAAAAAGGGCATATTTGTCAAGATATATTTATCCATTTATTCTTGTTAAAGGTAGTCCAGATAGCCTGTTATACTTAGGTACAACTTTAAGTTAACCACATTGAAGAGACAGTCCGCAGTCGATTCAGAATGACTTGTGTGTTCTTCCAGTTGCAAATAGTAGAAGAGCTGTATAAGAGTTACATGAACTATTTAAGCATAACTGGCCTTGTTAAACAAGAACTGAAAATTCAGACTTGTTCCTTCTCTATTTGGCTCTTTCAAGGTGTGTGTGGGAAGGGCATGTTGAGTCCATTTTTTTGTGGCCTGCTGTGAAATCAGGAAAACTTTTTGTTTCAACTGAGCTTTAACTCTTGTTCCTGTGTTAGCCTAAAATAAAAATAAATTACGTCTTGGTGCTGTGGTGCTTGTACTTGGTACAAATAAATTCTGGAGTGATAAATGAATGCTTTGTAAAGTGCCTGAGTTTCACAGAGCTCTAGTATCAGTCAATTGTTCATTAAAATGACCCTTTACATCCCTTAATTATTTTTCATTTATACGATGTGAACTAGTGACAGAGCCTAGGCACTCCAACATGGATGAATGGGCCACGTGTAGTGGCACTGATCATCGGCTGTTCTGCTACCTCCTTGGGGCAGTGTCAGTGTCACAGGGAGGTGTGAGGTGTGATTACCAGAACCATGTTAGTTTTTCTATTTTGTTCTTATCTAGTTATCTGATCACTCAGTGGGCTGACAGTATATCAGCTGATGGTCTGGAACTGATAATTCCCAACCAGTGGGGTTGCCGGGTTGTACTCTTCAGTGTTTGGAGTTTTCATTTTTCAGAGAGAAGTGTAGTTTTAAATAGAAACAATTCCTGAGTGAGAGAGTCCTGTGTCTCTGGTACTAAGGATGGGTTTCTGGCATGAGGAGGCTGGCTAGTGCACTGTGCGCTGGGATTCAGATGACCTTGACTCAAATTGTGACATTTTCATAGATAACCTGTATTTATTTTTTAAAAATTGCTGTGACTGTTTCTGCTGACATGACTGTTACAAGTATAACTATGCATATCGTTGAGTCAAGATTTTTCGGGGGTTTCTTTTGAGCAAAATAAAGATGTATTGTTAAATCCTGTGGTTTTAGAACAAATTATAGTTTTATTACTTTAGTTAGTGGGGGTACAAATTACTCTTCTACTTTTCATCTTCTTATCTTTGTAGAGCAGCCAGTGTGAAAGGTAGAGTATCTCTGTGTGTGATGCTTCCTTCCTACTGAAATCCTTAATGTTTTAGGCTTTTTTTTTTTTAGACCATAGCTCTGTGCAGTGGGTGATATCCAAGGCTGTGCCAATGTGGGTAAAAGCTCAGGCTTAGGCAGTGTGGTGCCCCTGCCATACCCAGGCCCCTGTCCTGCTGATTGTGGTCCAGGCCTCCCCTAGTTTAAAGCTGCATCTGCTGAGGCACCTGGGATCACTGGGCTGGATCAGACCCTGGGTGTAAGCTGCTCCTTTTAGTGCCCTTGAATTTTGCCAAGAAAAGGAGGGCCGGCAGGGGTGGGCACCTCTGACTGTCCCCTGAGACATGGGGTTGGGTGCCTCTCTGTCCAGCTTCCAGCCCACATGGGAAGCAGCACACCTGCAGGAACTTTTTAAAATGGAGAAACTAGGGATTTAATTGGAGAGGGCGATCCAAGCTATAACTCTTGATTATCAGTAGCCATTGTGCTACTGTCCTAGAAATAACAAGTAATAGGATGATACTGTAGCAATGGCACCACAGCTGGTGGGTAGCATATTGGACAGGAGTTTCTCCCTGAACAATAATGTTCATCTTTTCGTTGAAATGTGCTTTATTAAGGAATATATTGCAATTTTCTTTCAGTGTTGAAGATTCTCTTAAATTCTAGAGAAGCTGCTGTAAGTTGTGCCAGGAACTTTACTATAGCTGTTAAGTTGGTGGCAGCTGTCAGCCTCACAGTTTGGGAACTTTTTTGATGGAGTACAAACCTTGAAAGCGTTCTGCGTGCACAGCTCAAAATATTAACTTTGCTCCTAGGAAAGTGTAGACAAGGATGGTGAAGTTGCCAGCTGTCATTTTATTTTGGTATTTATTTATTTATTTATAAAGTTACTCTATTGTCATCATGCAAGTGTAGTGGTGGGTGGAATGGTGGCTCATTTTTAGCTGCTGATTGGTGTCAGGGATGCATCTGGAGTTTTAAAATAGTCTGCCTGTTGCTGATAGAAAGACTTTTACCCATCACAACAATCTGACATACTTTTAAACATGGTTTGTATTTTTTGTCATGTCACATCTGTGAGAACAGATCCTAGGTTATTGTATCACAATTAAGCAGGTGTATTGTGGCCATTAGATTACCTTTTTGAGATCTACCATGGGTGCAATGTGGAATTTTGCTCTTAAGACTAATTAAAATCAACGCTTCCATTATTACCAACACCATTTACATTTTCTGTGTCTCAAAAAGTCTCAAGATGAGAATTCTGTAATAAAAATTAGAGGTTAGAGGTTTGGGGAAATGAAAGAAATGCTAAAATAACAACAGTGTAACAGTAAAGGAGTTTAAAAGCCTCCTTTCTCAAGGAAATGAGGCTTGTATGGTTGCACTGTTAGCCTGTCTTAACAACTTTGGAGGTTGCTGGCCGACTTAGCAAAATTTGACAGGTGGAGAGAGATCTCAAAGGTGTTGAGTTTCTAGAAGTTTCGTAAGAATAAGAGTCTGGAGAGAAGACAGAGGGATACATTTGTACCCCAGCTGTGGGAAGAGCTGCAGGGTGAGCTCAGTTATATAATTAAAGCTCAGAGAATTGGCAGAAAGGAGCACTGCTAAGACTACAGCTGGACAAGTTTCCCCCTGATCTTGCTACTTATTTCACATCTCCAGGGAATATCTCAACTCAAGACAAGGAGCAGCAGGGTAGCAGGTTGTGTGGGGCAAAGGTGTTCGGCAAGGGGGAGAGGATGCTATGAGCCGATCCCAAATTCAGGAACATGACGCTGAGCTTTTTAAACATCAGCTTTGATCGATGTCTTGCCTGTCGCATCAGTTTTGGTGTGATTTTGAGCTTGTGTGATTCTCCTGGCGCATTCCCAGTGGGTCACATTGGACTGGGTTGGGAAAATGCCTTTGTAATGGAAAGATTTTTTGTGGGAATCATTGCATTATAGTCTGCAGTGCTCTCTGCAGCACCACTGAAGGTGCTATAGCACAGGCCTGTGCTGCCCACCCCTGCCAATACTTCATCCCTGAGTGGTGCTACCTGAAAGTGCTAGATTCAACCATAGGGGCTGGCCGGGGAAGTTCAGCTTTCCACTTCTGTGTGAAAACCTATCAGGTAGTTTATTATACTTAATTTTCCTCTCTTGCTTGCTTTTATTAAAATAGGAATCATGAAATGACTGCCACAGTTCATTTCATAAGTCTTGGCTCCTTAATAGATCCCCATGTAATTTTGATACACATCCTCTTGGGTCTGGCAACTATAAAACAACTGCTATAGCTTTCACTGTGGCAGCTTTTCTGCAGAATCTGTTCCATAAAATGGCCTGTTAAAGATTTTTCAAATATTTCCTTATTGTTGCAGGCTTCCAAGGTACCACCCTGAATGGCTTATTATATTTCTGCTCTTTCTTACACTCCTTAAAGAGCGTAGTTTTTTTTATTAGGTCTTGTTCCTCAAGGACAGACTTGCCTGTACTAGGCTTGTTACAACTTTAATAGACTTTCCTGTCACTTAGTCTTGTACATGGGCCACGGAACTTCAGGAATCTCTGAGACTTAATGTTATTTAAAAAGTGCCTCCTGCTTCTTCTCTAATTAATTGCAATCAGAAAGGCTAGTTGGTGGACACATGGTGTCGCAGCTTCTGTGAAATATTGCCTGATGGCTATAAACATTGCCATATGTTCTCTGTGAAATAATGCCATAATCACTGGCAACAGGAACAAATGATAGGAGATGAAGGATTGGTTCTCTTCTTTTTTTTGGCTTTACTTTCAAAATCTGTGAAGCACTTCCTGATCACCTTAGTGGTTTTTTTAGTTGCTGCTGCCTATAGTGGGCTTATTTTCTTCTGAAATGTTATTTCAGTAACTTTTATCTTTCATGTTACAGCTGCCAGCAGTTGCTTTGCATACCATGTCCATTTACTGAAACCACTACTTGATCAAAGTAGGCAGTTAAAGGGAGTTTCTTCCTCAAATTAAGCAGATAATTTTGTTATAAAACTAGATAGTTCAAAAAAACCCACCACAACTCTCAAAAGCTTGTCAGCCAGTGAACTACACGTTTTCATCTAATAAGAAAGTTTCTGTTCTTCAGTGTAGCGTAGGTAGAAGGATTACTTGGGGGCTGAGCTGTTTACCAACCCTTGATTGTGGAAAAAGTAAAAAGTCTTCAAAGGTGTAATCTTAATTAATGTCAGATTGTATTTTTTTTTTTCAGCTTTGCATCATAAAAGGGGTGGTTGTTGCAGTTTGTGGTAACATCCAACAGTGTTAATACATAA
This sequence comes from Falco naumanni, assembly GCF_017639655.2. Lineage (NCBI taxonomy): Eukaryota > Metazoa > Chordata > Aves > Falconiformes > Falconidae > Falco > Falco naumanni. Next base: position 15,573,221 of record NC_054064.1, on the reverse strand, counting down.
CATTATTCCTCTGCTGTTACAACTTTGTTACGCTGTAACAATAGCCAAGTAAGAAATGTAATCTTTTACTAAAACAGTATATTGCAGATTGTTCATCAGCATTTCCAAAAAGCTTTCCTTTGTACGTTTTGCCTCTGACATTAAGTTTTTAATGCTTTGGCCTCCAATATAAGGAGATCATTCATTAGAAGCAGCAATCCTCCAATTACTTCAACACAGCTAGAAGCCTCAAAAGACTGCTTCCACAATAAGTGTGATTCAATAAAAGAAAGGCAGTGCATTAAGCATGTAAAGTGTTTTTGTGTCTCTGGTTGGAAGCATAGGGCTCTCATGGAGGTAAGCAAACAGGATTGATTCTGCTCCTTTTATTAGAGTTTGTTTCTTTTAAGCACTGTTTTTCTGTCTCAAATTACTAATTCTAATAGGGTACTTGCTAGCTCTCAGAAAAAAATTTGTTTTATTAAAGCAACTAAGGGTTTTACATGCCCCTCTATACTTTGGGACTTGTGGGCTATTGAAGCAAGTTCTGTCTTACATGCACAGCTCAGGCTATTAAACTGTACACAGGTGATTGATCTCTTTAATAAAACCCTGTTCTTTAGTAAGGAAAGAGTGATAAAGATAAACAAATGTACTTGTTTGTCCAGTGCTTTGGAGATTACGGTAACATGAGGACATCAAGAATGCCATTTTAATGAATAAGCTAGATGAAACACATCAATTCGGACTTCATTTTAAGCATGTCTGGAAACCAATATGCTTTAAGTTAATTTGATTCATGCTTTTCATTCGTTTGTAACACCACATGCATTTTAACAGAAAACGTTTCATGCTTAAGCAAAGAAAAGATCTGGCAGGTAGAAGAGTCTGGCACTTTCTGCATGAGGATTGACTAAGTGAGGAACACCGACTTTGTGAATCCGCTGTCCTGTGGCTCTGGCCCCCGCTGTGTTCCGAAAGACACACGTCATGAGCATGACCAAGGGGAGCTGGCTACGAAGCCATGTGGTGTGAGGGATAGCTGGAGAGCTCCTCTGAAAAACAGGGCTATACAGATTATGACAGCCCTAATGCCAAAAATTCTCCGCTGTGCATGTATCAGGTCTGATTGTCCATTCATACTTATGTTTTTCAAGAATAACTCTGCTGATGTCAATATTTACACTGATATATTTTTTTTTAAATGTAAGACAAGTGAGAGGGAGAATCAAACCCTCATTTCTTTTGCTATCCACTAAAATGCATTCTTTCCATGGCAACCCCTGTTTCCATGGTACATGCTGTATTGCCCTTCAGAGAAGCTTTATTAAGAGACACATATACACATATGCTGTCATATGAATGTGGTTGCATTTTATAGCACTCTAAAGGAAAACTACAGTAAATTGTAATTTTTTTTTAAGTCGTAGTGCTTTTTTTTTTTTTTTTTTATGCGATGTGATGAAGGATTATTACTGCCACTGCTTGGCAGTGTCATGGGAATGCAATAAACCATGTTTTTTTTCTACTGTTGTTAGAAGGATATTCTTCAAACGGTTGTATTTACCAGTACATTAAGATCATTGTTTTCTAAACTCTCTTTAGGTGTAAGTTGGCATACATAGTAATCAAACTCTTTTTACAACTTTAAAACTAAATATATAATAGAGATTTTCTACTCTTAGATTCAACATGGTAAATGATAAAGATGTTAGCAAATTCAAAGGCTTATCTTCCATTCTAGAAAGAAGTGGTGAACCCATAGAAATTTGTGGTTTCTTCTCTATAATGACACCTATTAGAAGCTACTTTGAGTGTTTTAAATGAGCTACATTTACAAAAGCAAGACACTGTACCTTCATTTTTTGACTATAAAGATGCAGCTGTAAAGCTATTAAAAGTTATATCATTACTTCTACCTTGAGAAGGTTCATTATAATCACCCTTTTAGACTCTTCTGCCTACTGTCATTATGAGCTGTAAAGGTCTCTGATACAAAGTGCTGTATCAGTCTTTCTCCAGATAGGCTAATGAATCTTGGAAGTATGTGTTAAGGTGAAATATACAGCAATGTATCACTTCTCTGAGTTTTGGAGAGCTGCTTCATGTGCTGTAGTTGTCTGGGACTGCAGTCTGACAAAGCTCTGCAGATATATTTTTTAATCTAAGTAGCGCCTGCTTTTCGACTATTCTGTTCCAAGCCTTGATTAGAAGATCCATGGAAAGTGGTGTAAACTTAAAAGTATATGTTTTCAAACAAGATTGCTGCCTCATATCTGAAATGATACATTTCAAAGATAACCCTCATAAAAATCCTTGCAAGAAAGTCAGAGTGGGTCCTGTATGCAAAAGGAACTTTGCCTGTGGCCTGAGCTTGCAAAAATAGGATAGTCCTTTTCAGAGACTGCCCTGGTACTTGTTTCCCTCACTTGGTCACAGAAGTTACAATGACGAATGTAATATTTGAGTTGATATAGGGGAAAAAAAATAGTATCAACATGTTGGATTGAATCTTAAGGATTTGCCACATGAGTGAAGGAATGCAGCTAATGGTACCTCTGGTGGAGAGGTTGGGAAAATTGAAACGTGTCAGGAGCTTTTTTGAGGACCTGCGTGTCACCTTTAAAGTTTAGTTTATCACTCAGTAGACTGAGAGCTTATATACAAATCAAAGACTTTTATTTTGCTTTTGGATGTGATGACTGTCCTTTCAACAGGAATGGAGTCCCTCAGCAGAGGTTTCATTAACAGCTCTTGGTGATAATTGTGCTTTACTAACTTTTTTTTTTTTTAACACTGTGAGAAGTGTTGTTTTAATGAACAGTTTATTTCTTTCTACAGTACATCCATAAAACTGCGTTGGTGTTTGTGAAAATGCTTGCTGGGGAAATAAGGAAGGATTAAGACAATATTTTTTTTTGGGGTGTGTGTGTGTGTTTTAAATCATTGAATACGTCTGTAGTTGTATTCTTTGCAGTATGACTGCAGCAGCGTGGCATGCAGATGAGCCATTGAAGTCTGTGATAATGCCCTTAACCATAATGCCATGTTAAATTTTATTTTTGGTTTTGTTAAATCTAAGCTGACTGTCCTGACTGATCAAAGGAGAGTAGATCATACTAATAGTCCTTACTACTGGTAATATTTAAGTGAGATGCCTAACAAGCAACATTCCTACTCAGCTCCTCAGAAGGAGAAAAATTATCTTGCTTCACTCTTTCATTTCCTTAGTGCTGTATGGCCCTTTCTTGTGAATGAAGTATTTGCCTACTGTGTGCCATCCTGGGATGGATCAACTGGCACTAAAGCAGTGTCTTAATGTCAGTAACCACAGGGTCGCTGCTGAGGAGACTTGGGACAGGTTGCAGGGAATGGCTTTTGAGCAGCAGCCAGTCTGGGAGACTGTCATAACTTGCATTCCCCAGGATCTTGCTGTAACAGAGCATAGTACGATTTGGATAGCTCAGTAAAATTGCACAACGCTATCATGGCTGCTCCTCTTCAGATGGCTGTGTAGGCCAGTAACCCAGGGCTCCTGCCCGAGGTGTGCGGACCAGGTCGCTGCCCCAGAGAAGCTAGCTTCCCACAAAACGCTCAAATGGCCTGATAAAGCCATTGCTTGCTGCTCTCTGGGGACTCTTCTGTGCTCGCGGGGGGATGGAGAGCCCAATGAGGTCCGAAACGTGGGAAAGCTCTGAGCAGTGGGCCTGCTGCCAGGGCTGCGGCTGGCCCCAGCCTGCGCCTGCCTCAGGAGGCCAGGGTGCGGCTGCCAGACTGACGCAGACCCTGACACTCACTCCTGGTTGTTTGTGACAGAGGTCAGGATTTCTGGGCAGAAGTATTTATAATACCCATATCACTTGTGGAGAAAAATCTCCCCCCTCCTTCCTTTTCCAGAAAGAGGGAATTTACAGTGGGAGTGGAGAGCGCCTGCACCCTGGGCCCCCGCTGTGCTCCAGCTCCTTGTGGGCGCAGTGCAGGAGGCTGTGGGCTGGGTGCCCGGGGGGGCCTCCTGGCTCCCTGACACCCTGTGGAGGCCACCTCAGCCCTGCGTCCAGTCTGGGACCACCTCCACCCCCTTGCTTCTGTCTTTGCTAGTGGTGATTTTTAAAAATGACAGAGCTTGGAAGTTAAGAAACAGAAGACTTCTGCCAGTGCTACTGGTAGGTACCCAAGGAACATCAATTACGCTTGTGCTTTTCACTTCAAGGTAACCTTTCAACGAGTAGATGCAGAATTCCTCAGGATTGTAGCTAAATCCTTGTAGTGTAATTAATGTGATATAATGAGCTGCTTGAATAGAGTTTAAGGGTGGCACCTGTGTGCGGACAGGTGTCTCATTCAGCCGAGCAGCCATGAGGACTGGCCAGGGTCTCTGCCCCGCGATGGCCGCCCGCCGGCGGCAGGCCTGCCCCGTGATGGCTGCCCACCATGGTGGCGGGGGCCGCGTGTGAGGGAGCAGCCTTTTGATTCAGCAGCAGCAGCAGCATTGGCAGTAGCAATGCATTCAATTCCACACAGTAATAGTGCCTTAATAACAACCGAAAATATGTTTTATGGTGGATGTTGATAACTAAATGCTTATCCCATATATAGGAATTCAAATAATTGGAAATTCTTATAGCCTGGATCCAGTTGAGACTGCTGGAGGATACCTTGATATTGAAGGTTAAAATCAATAGAGTGTGTTTTGGTTATTTTTCAGATGTCTACTGTATGTTTAATATAGTATATTTGTATTGTGGGCTCTCATTCCTGTAAATCTGAGGTCTCTCTTTCTTGAATGAACGAAGAGATAAGCAATTGAATTTGAAAGATACTTTATGCAACAGAAAAGCAATTTGGTTTCTGGTTATCAAAGGGCAAGAAGCAAACTAGCAATTGAATGCTCAATATTTATAACCCTTATGTTGCCAGCCTGCCCTGTACCTCCAAGGAGCTCTGTTTTGGGCTATGCTTCTAGGGCCCTGTGCAAGACTGGGTGGCCATTCCCTGGCTGAGCAAGCTGTTGTGACATCAGAGTGGCTCTTGGCATCCCTGGAAATGTTTCAGGAATGTTCCTCAGTATTAGTGTTTCCCACTTGGTTTTTGCTGGGGAAAAAAAAAAAAAAATCATTAAGAGCAATGGAAGGGGTATCTAGGATCTTCTGTGCCTCCTGAGGCAGAGCAGCATGGTTCAGGCTAGTTCCAGGCACCCCAGCAGTGATCTTGTTTTGAGGTCTCTCAGGCTTTGCTGTGGTGGTTCTCCTCTGCTAGTGACTCCTTCAGCTGCCTGGTGCTGGGACAGGAGCAGAAGAGTCATCAAGTTATTGCTGTTATTTATATAGCATCATAAACCTGTGTGGAAAGTCACTGGTAGATGATGAAAGTGAACGTGTTTGGATTTGGCCCAGATGTTGTATTTATGCCTGTAGCATTATAGTGCTGCTGACTTCATAGTTTTGGGAGATGTGAACAAAAAGAGTTAAAAGGTTACATGAGAAGCAGCAGTTGAGAGTCAGTTTGTCTGCCTGGCTGTGTGTCTCTGCATTTGTGATGGTGTAACTGAGTGCCATGATCTTCAGTAGCATCTTCCTTCTGAGAAGGCTGTGATTAACTGTCATTATTAACTGATGTAGTTATAGGTGTTTTATACCTCAAGCATAAAAAACCCCAACAAACAAACATCCCAAGAAGAAGAAAATTCTTGATGTTAAGAATCCTGGAATTGAGGAAATAATAAAAGTACAGCTGAATATGCAGATGTTCATAGTGAGTATAACAGGGGCTGCAATAGCAGGAAAGGCTTTTTAAGAGGAACTAATCTGAGAAAGAAAATAACACAATTGTCAGCAGTACAGCTTCACCGCAGCAGCGGTCGGGAGCAAAGGAAGGCATGTCTTGCTCAGGAACTTGAGAATTTTTTATTTAAATGGGGGTGTTTTGAAGGCACCATCCTATGAGGGTGGCAGAAGCCTGGCAGCCGGCAGGGGCTGAAACTGTGCCCTGGTTGTGCTCATCGTGACAATGAAAGGACACTGCTGGCTTCAAGTTTTAAACTTATTTTAATTTTATAAACAAAAGCTTAAATTACAGCAAACACTTTCATGATGGTTAATCACTTCGTTTTGATTCTGCAGTAGCATTTCCCAAAGTCTATATTATTCTTATCAATAGCTATTTCTTGGCTATAAAATTAGAAAAATTGAAAGCAAAATGAGAAAATAAAGCTATTTCTAAGAAACAGAATGGCACTAGGTTTGTGGACTTTTTTTAACAGGATTGAAAAAAAGAATTCTCTCATGAACTGGGTGCTCTCAATAAAGGGCAGGGTTTCATATCAGATTCCCTTTTAATTAAAGGATAGCTCCCAAAGTGGTAGCAACAAGTACTACTCGCTGCTCTTTTATCCACTGTCAGTAAGAATGACATGTAAATGAAAAATTTTTCATGAAAATCAAAACTGCCCTGCCACACTAAGGTATTAATCTCTCAAAATCAGTTGCCTCTGTCTTCAAACAGGAATCTGAATTGTGATTAAGTTTGGAAAAAGTATTTTTATTTCTGTAGTGATGATCAGTGTTCAGTTAGAGCTGACAAATATGGAAGTGATGCTTTTTTGTATAGCCACTTTACATAGTAGTCTAAACCTAAGTTTATTTTATTCTGGGCTGTTGAGTTAGTGAAATTCTCTCTGCAAGAAGTGTTTTGTTTGATTTTAGTCTTTTTTTTCCTAAGAGAAATAATAGATTGTTTTATATTTCCTTCTCAAAATTCTTCATAGATTTTAGAAAAATAAAGAGAGAAAAATAAAAATTTAACTCCTAAAAATAAATCTCAGTGCACAATAGAAAATTTGAAATTGAGATCCACAGAGCGAATGGAAGCTGTGCACATTTCTCTTCAAGTAAATTGCACATAAAAGATTTCTTTGACAGGTTCAGTTTGATGGGTCTGTGTATTTCATTATGTCATTACTGCTTCATTCTGATGATCTTATTTTTCTAATGTATACTAGAAAAATCTAAGTACAATAATATGTGCCAATTGTACTGGCTGTTATAAATATGACCAATTTCTACATCTAGTTATGAATATTATGTCATAGATACTGTTAATATGTGAAGGTACAGGAATTGGAGTTGTGTCAGGGAGCTCTTAGGATGCATCTACAGTGAACTATAGAGCTCTAAGGTGTTAATGGGAGTGCTGGAGCAGGTGTTACAGACATGCAGGTTCCTGTTTGCTAAACAACATTTACTAACATCGCTTCGGCATACAGCTCTGAACTAGTTAATGGGGCACATTCCCTCATTGCTCTGCGGCAAAGGTTTTGGGTACTTTTCAAAGAAAATGAATGCACTTTGCTTATCCTTTGTCAATGGTAGTTACAAATAGAACTACAATTTCACGTAATAGCTATAAACCATTACTCTAATGGTTTGGCGAATACCTGTGAGGATAGACTGCAATATTTCATCCGAGAAAGGACTGCATATTAAATAAATTTAACCTCCCATTGGGTCCTGCTTTAACCTCCTGCTGGTTTTGGAAGGTGAATTTAAGAGCTGAAAGCATTTTAGATTAAATGTTAGGGGAAAGGTTCAGTAAGACCTAGACAGCAGATTAGCACTTTGTGCTCATAATAACAGTCCTTTCCCTCTTCTCATTATCACTTCAAAAACATCATTGCAAAGTGCAGAATTTAACTTGAGTCAGGTATTCAGTTGTCTTGTACTGATGATCTAATAGTTAAGGGTATGGACAATTAACAGTATTTTTTTCTCTTATTTTTTTCCCATACTTCTGATGATATGTAGGACTGAGAATTGGGATTTTCCTATTGACTTGGTAAGCTTAACTTTTGAATCTAGTCCTTGAGCCCAGTACCTCAGAGAGGAGGTTCTTGACTCATGACCTCTTTTGCTTTAGAAGTTAAAGAAGTTAAGATGTTTAACCTAATACTATTAATGCAAGCAGAGCAGGAGACTACCTCTCAATCCAAAAGAAATGTTTCCTATAAGTTCATCTTTCTATTTTTGTGGCATTATTTGTGGAAAAATATTTGTGGCGTTAGTTTATATCAGTTGGGGGGGAATGAGATAATGCCAATATGAAATATTTTTGTTCCATTGTGAAAGGAAAAAATTAATTGCTGACCATAGTAAGAGTATTTTTTAAAAAAGTGTTAGTGGTACAGTGTGGAAATACTTGCATACATATGGAGAGGAATTAGAATAATTCCAGATCATTTTAGTAACAGCAGCAGCAAAACAGCTATTGGAATATCAAGCTCTTTAATTATAAGGGGAAAAAGAGAAAAACATTAGAAGCTGCATGTAATGTCTGTTTTCATTCTATATTTTTATTTTTTGACAAGAGAAAGCTATTTTGAAAGGATTTAATTATTCAGGTTGTAATTATTATAGCAGACAGCCAATCAAAAGGCAATTTGTCTTTCTAGAAAAATGATGGTTATCAATTATGTCATACAGAACAATTTTAAAAATATTTTAACGTTATTCAGGTGCCTTTCTTGCAATCAGAGTTCAATAAGTAGTGAAATGAACCAATAAACCAAACTGATAAGCAAATCTCTCCCACTGAAACAAAATTGCTACTGTCAAAGTACCTGTTAATTTACTAAAACCTCTGTTTCCAGTTCCTCTTCTCACACATTGCAACACCTGGCTTGCGCTCATGACAACTCTTATGAGTTAGTTGATTTCTAAAATGCTTTGATAGAAACAAACGGAACTAGCGAGCAGCTAACAAATTACACCCTGTCTCTGGGTGAGGGATGCATAGCTATAGAGAAGCATGAAGAGTGTCTTGCTGTTGAGCTATCCTGGATCAAGCAGGTAGCCAGCTTGTTCTGCAGATGGGTCAGCAGTCAGAACAGCATGGTTCTGATGCCCAGGTGTTTTGGTGGGTTTTTGTTCTTGAGTTGAGGCAGAAGCCAATATTTTGTAAGAAGAGAAAGCAATAATGAGTCATTCACAGATGTCTCAAACACAATTAGAAGCTAAATGTCTTCCTACTGTAGCAATAATAACATAGCATTAAGAGGTGAAGGCCATCAACCCAGTCAAATGCAATTAAAAAAAATATCTCCCACTTGCCCCCCCCCCCCCCCTTTTTTTTTTCCCTGCCTAAGTATTATTTATTCGCAGTAGCAACCATGGTGGGCTAAATGCTTTCTTGCAGCCATAATATTCTGGCCTCAGCAAGGAGTGCATAATTTGACAGATGGATGTTGCTGAGGAAGTGCAGAACGCAGGCAGGGTTGTGCTGATGAGCTGATGAATATTAGTTAAACTGAAATAGTGTGATCAAGACCAGTTTCATATAGCCTGACATTGCTCATTCGGTGTTTTTTCTTCTTTGTTCTACTGGGCTGCTTCATTCCAATCCTTTGTTTTCCTCAGTAAGCGATATGGCCCCATAGAGCTGCTCTGTATGCGTGTCTTCCAGTTAGCTAGAAACAAGGCAGTGGGACTCTAGCAAGGCTGCAGATGAAGCCTCCACTGCAACAGCAGCCCTTGCGCTGCTGAGGAGTGTGCAACTTTTAGGGAAGAGAGCTGCTGTTAGAAAAGAGGGACCTAATCTGTCAGAGGTGACTGTTGTCAGCTGACACCGCAGTGTCTTTTGGTGATGAGGTGCTCCTGTAACAGGGGCATCTTCAGGGGCAGGAAAATCAGGGGCTGCAGTGGGAACATGGCTAATTTTCAGAAGTACAATAAACAAGGCTGTAAGGGGCAAAGAAAAAGCACAGCGTAAGGAGAAAGGGAGTCCTCTCGGAGCATCTATAGTACCAGTTAACAAGAAGTATGAAGAGATGGAGGGAAGCAAAAACTTACAAGTGTGGCTCCACCAGCTTTAAGGCCTAAAAGATGAGGAAATTGGACTCTTTGGTGTGAAATAATAGCCTTGAAAAAATAGGCCTGGTGGAAGGAGGATAATCAACGCAGCAAGGCTATATCGGCTGTATAGGAAAGTTGAGAGGGACATACAGTCAGGGGAGTGGTGCTGTACATGAAACATTTTATAAAGCACAACAGCATAAAAATATTATGGGAGAAGAGCAGCCCTGTGGAACCCCTGTGGGCAGAAATCCTGTGCTCCAATAAAAATGTATTGCTAAGATTGTGTTACCAGCCCCCTGCTCAGACCTGTAATAGTGCTCAGGAAATTCAAAATGAGAGTAGAGAAGCTGCAAATTCAGGACAGGCAGCAACAGTGGGAGGTTTCAACAGGGGTTGCATAGAGACTGGATTGGTGCTTCATCAGGAGGGGAGACAGACTATGCGTCCAGACGTGCAAAGTAGCTGCTTCCCAGAACACCTGGTGCATCCAGAGAGATGCTATTCTGGATGAGTTCTAGAGTGGTGCACTGGAGCTACTTGGTAATTAGTGACCATCATAAGATTAGGTTGTACTCTGTAGCTGAAGAGAGCAGAATAAATACATGCAGCACACAGTCATTTGATTTAAAGTGTAGGGTCTGCAGAACAAGGAGGCAATTGTGCAACAAACCCTATTAGTCCAAAAAGACTTAATAAGCAGTCTGCAGACTATTAAAAATAGTTATTCTAATAATGTTATTAGAAGCCCCCAAATATGTCCCACAATAAAAATAGTAAACAAAATCATTCCCAGGAGCCTACCTCGCTTGATAGAAATGCAAGGGGAGGGTACTGTAACAAAATGACCAGCTGCTGGTAAAGGGAAAGCCTAGGCAAGTGAACAGAAGAGGAAAATCCTTAAAACATGGCAGGCAGGTCAAACACAAACAGGAAATTAAAAATCTCATAAAGAATTAGAAAAGTGCCTTACAAAGGATGCTCAAGCTGCAGGCAAAAAGTTCGCGAGTATATCAAACCTGGGAAATCAGTGGGAACACTTAACAGCAGCAGTGTAACTGGGGCCACTCAAAGGCTGGGGCAGAAGTGCTCAGTGAGTTCTTTGTGTTGGTCTTTACTGCTGAAGATGCCAGGGAGAACTTTCACATGAGTTTGTGGCTCTGTGTATGGTGTGGTGGTGTGGTTTTTTTTTTTTTTTTTTTTTTTTTTTTTTTTTTGTTTTTTTGTTTTTTTTTTTTTTTTGGTGGGTGTTTTTTTTGTTTGTTTCTTGTAGCAGGTGCATCACAAAAATGGTCAGAGGGATGGAACACCTTTCCTGCGAAGAAAAGCTGAAGGAGTTGTGTTTGTTCAGTCTGGAGAAGAAAAGACTCCAGGGACACCTTATAGCATCCTTTCAATTCTTAAAGGGGGTTTATAAGAAAGATGGGGACAGACTTCTTATCAGGGCCTGTAGCCACAGGATAAGGGAAAATAGTTTTAAACTAAAAGAGGGTAGATTCACACTAGACACAGGGATTATTTTTTTTTTTTATGATGAGGGTGGTGAAACACTGGAACAGATTGCCAAGAGAGATGGTAGATGCCCCAACTCTGGAAACATTCAAGGTCAGGCTGAATGGGGCTCTAAGCAACCTGACCTGGTTGAAGATGTCACCCCTTCCTGCAGGAGGGTTGGACTAGATGACCTTTAAAGGTCCCTTCCAACCCAAACTATTCTATGATTCTATAATCTATTTGAGAAAAGCTAGTGCCATTATAGAGGAGGGAAGTCCAAGCAGCATGCCCTGCTGTAAGGGTATTGAGGATGTGTGGGTACAGGAGGTACAGTGCACATAGCTTACCGCATTGTCAAAAAGCCACTAAAGAGGCTTCCACTTCAAAGGTGATTAGAGAAATTAATTTAGCACAGGATAAATAGATAGTAGAAAAGCTGAATGTGGAACTGTTTATGCCACATCCTGCAGTACTGGAACAAGGGGGCTCTTGATGAAAGCAGGAGACAACTCTTAAAAGCAGGAAAAAGTAGGTATTGCTTTGTAAAGTAGTGAACTTCCAGAACTTGCTGTTGCAAAGGTTATAGAAGCAGCCAGTGTCTAAGACAGCTTGTGTAGGTTCTTGGACAATATGTCCATAAACAGATACTAAAGGACTAGGTAGGAATGTATTTGCTGCCATCACAAATCCAGCAATTGTGGCTGCTGGTGGAGCATTTGGAGGTCCTGTGCTCCCCCTGCTTAACACCTCCACTCAGAGACTGAGTGCTGGGCTAGCTGCACGTCTGCTCTAACCCATTAGAGTATTTTAATGTTATTTGTCAAGGTTCCATTGGTTATCAAACGAAGATGTCAGCTGAGCTGAGTGCATATTTCTACACTGTGCAAGGTACAGAATTCGGGGTAACTTTAGCCTTGTCTAGTGTAACTTAGCCTGCTCAGGCTGCAGGCTGAGTAAAGCCAAATTATCTAGCTTTTGCTGTAGGCTGAGAATGCACTCTCAGACAGTCATCAGGGCTCAGTTCGGGTGACACACAGTCATTTGGTGACTTTGATCATATGTTTGAATTACAGCATTTTGTCGGCACTGTTGCTGGGGAAGGTCTTTCTCTTGTAGTGCAGCGTGTTTTCATACTTACTGAGCTGTTTGACTGGGTTGTCAGTAGTGCTGAGAGGGAAGGAAGTGTTTGTAGTAATGTTACCCAGAAGTTTGTTTCCTAAACACAATACTATTGAAATCTTTATGCAAGGAAGAGATTTGTTGTAGCTTCTTCTTACTTCGTCTTTACTGCCTTCTGAGCATCACCTGAATCCAGAACAGAACTGAACTTCCAATTTGCAAATATCTGTCCTTTGTCTATGACCTTTCTGTTTGTGATGTACACAAATACTCCAGCCTAGACTAACTTCATTCATTTTGCTTTCACTTAGCACAGTTGAGGATTATTCTTTTGCTCAAATTCCTCAACTTCCTGTTAACCTGCTTTCTTGCAGGAACATAACAAAGTTTCTTTGAGCTTACTTTCCCTTGCACCACAAATGTCTCTCTGAAGTGCTCCCTGGATGTTGCAGGGCAGAACCTGTCTGTACCAAGGAGGTCCACAGAGGATTTTAATTGAAAACACCACAATGCCATTATCACCATTTCTTTTTGATGCTTTTGAAGTTCAGGATGGGGATAGAATATCTGGTCCCTCAGCTGAAGGGACTGTATTTGCTGAAATGTAAAGTGGGAGTGGGAATATCAAAGTAGGTCTCTAGTTTGTCTTTTCATCCTCTGTGCGTATGTTAATCAACTAACAAATGGAGAAACAAAATATGAATTTGTGCTACTGTACCTGCAAACTTGAGAGAAGTACACTTCCTGCTGGTTTCTGCCTAGAATGATTTCTTGAGCACAAGGGTGTCTTAAAAAAAATAATAATCTTTATTGTAGCTAATTCTATGTTCTTTTCAGAAATCAAACTGTTGTAAATGAAAGTAGCTATTTGTGTTGTTTCATTGGGACTACAATGCACAGGGTGCATAAACTTAATTGCAGGAATATTGCTACACAAATACCATTAAATATTGACCACAGATGTAGAAGTTTATAGCTAGAAAGAGTGCTTTTCATTCACTTCTTTTGTTGAAGTAATTTTCTTCCCTTTTCTCCCTCAGGCAGTGATGTGGTTTGTTTATAACATTATGTGTGGGTCCCAAAACCACATGATTGAGAATATAGTTAAAGCAAAATTTACATTTACTGGTTATAAGTTCAATACAGAGAATGCTTTTTCTTTTATTAATATGAGTTATCCGTAAAGCTCCTAGGCAAATAACCAATAGTAAGTCTATAATCTTCCCTGACTATTAGAATAGGCCTTTTCTCTAGCGTAATTAATGTAAATAGATTTGATTTTTTTTTCCAGAGCCTGGCTCTGGATGATTTGCCTGATTTTGAAATGTGAGGATACCTGTGGACCTGGTTTCTTTATGACTGTGGCTGTATATCTCTTTCTGTCTTGCATGAGATCTTCCTACTATAAGGTAAAAGTCAAAATCTTGGTTCTACTGAAGTCACATATGAGTTTCCTTTACAAAAAACACAACCAAAACTAAACACAGAATCGTCTGGAATGTTTCAAATGAAGATAGTTTTCCTTAAAAGAATGTTAATAGTTTTTGTCTTAAGAGTTTGTGTAAAAAGGCACAATATATGGAAAACTGGGCTAGATAGATTCTGAATGCTTACAGGACCTTTATATAATCTCTGGCATTCCAGGTAACTTACGTGAAACATAACTAAAATTGCACTTTGGTTGTGGTTGGCAAGAAGCCAAAAGCATGCATAACCCAGGACTGCTGAAAGCAGGCAGTCCTGGGTTGTTGTGTACGATGGTTGCATTGCCATTAGAGCTGTCTGGTACCTCCGAGTCTGTTTGCCAGACACTTTGCAAAACAGAGAGTAGGTAGAGTATTGAGAGTCAGTACAGCCATTTTCGTGGGTTTCCAATAGCCTTACAGTCACCAAATAAGTAATAGGTTTTGAAAAAAAATAATATCTACAAGTTCGGAAATTGCTCTGTGTTAATGGTTGTCTTCATAGATTAAACTTACTGGTCTGAAAAGTGTTATTGGTCTTTTTGATGTTTTATCTAAACATACAAAAAAAGGAAAGGAAAAACCTGATTTGTTTAATTTTCTTTGGTGACTATTTTCATGCCAATTTATAGTGTGAAGAATGCTAAAAGGAAGTTATATCGGTGTTGATTTTTCCGCGAACTTGTTCACTCACGTAAGTATAGCATGGGAGGGCCCGGTTCCTCTGTGCAGGAAAGACTTATGAGATAATTTTAGGAAAATTTAATTATTCCTTGAGCTAGAAACTTTCTGATGCTGCTCAGCTGAGGGAAGCACGCACACATCTTGTGTACCATTACACTTGTTTTTTAATTGCCAAGTTTATTAAATTAGAGATCTGTGTGAGCTGAAGATAAAGTACTGTATTATATGTTCTTAGTACCCATATGGGTTATTTTTTACTTCATTATCTACTTGTCAGAATTTATCCTTATTTTAGAGTTATTGGGTAATTCCCATCCTTTCCCCCCACTTCTCTATTTCCTTTTTCCCATTTTTTAGGCAATCCAATCACAAAGTGGATTTGGGTAGACATAAGGGGACAATGTGGGGCAGCTTCTTGTACTCGATTAGCTGTGTCACTGAGTTTGGAGGTAGGCAAAAGCACAAACCTTGGTGACTGAGATTTATCCAGTTCATGACTTCTGGTCCACAGACCACTGCCAAGGTTGTCTGTTGTCTTGTGACAGGATTGTGAAGTTGCTTGTAGGATAACTATGACTAAAGCTGCAGGAGTTATTTGTAGGCCAAGCCTAAATGTCAAGATATTTGTCAAGATGTGGAGACATGTTTGGTAAATGATGGATCTGTAATTTCATCTGTGGTAGCTTAGTGATTCATCATATGTCTTTTTGTCACCTTTTACTTCATGCCACAGCACCATCTTGAGCTGTTGGTTCCTTCCTGTGCAGGAGGATGCTGGAGGTTGTATTCTGATGTTAAACACTATGGTTTTCTGAGCACTGCTACCATGGGTTGGGATTTCTCACTTACCTCTCTGTAAATCTGAATTAATAAATTCTTTCATCAATTTTAGTTACCTGATTCTTTGTGTTCACATTTTTTCCCTGGTTCCTACTGCTATTGCTGTTTACTTGGCAGGGATGGGGGGAAGGTGACTGTTTGATCTAATTCATCACTTAGAAACTCATTCTGAGAAACAAAAAACGTACGCAGCTGATTTCTTGGGTTGCCAGTTGGGGTTAAACCATGACACAATGATACCCGTTTGTTGTGTTCATCTTTCAGTACAGCAGTGACCTTGCTTATACCCTTGTCGTCTTACAGTTTATTTTCAAAATCTTTGATCTTCTTTGGTGCATTTGTTGGAGGAATATCCGTCTGCAGCTCATGTCATGATCAATTGACAGATGAATATATGGAGCAAGACTAGGGCTAGCTTTTAATTCAGGGTTAATTGATTATTTCAAAGAGTCTACAGCCTGGAAAAGCTTAGCTGAGTGGCAGTGACTATAACCAGTGTTTCTCCTTATGCCTTCTGACCCTGCTTCCTCCCTCAAATTATGCTTGAGACTAATGCTTATCTTTTCTAGGCTGCTGGGGTTGAGGCAGCCTTGGTTGGATTTGTTCTTCTGTGACAAGATTAAAAATAGTGCCATCTTTCCCAGCCTGGCCTTAGAGGGGAGGTGGGAGATGGACTGTGCCCCTCTCTCCTTGTACCTTCATATAAACCAACAGGGGGTTTGCTCTTTTCATAGAAACGAACAAACAGACAAAGCTTCAAACATTAGAAGCAACATTCAATGCAAGCCATTGAGAAAAGGAATGAACGGGATAAAGGTTATGAGGTAACATCTTTGTATGCCTTTTCTCCTGTTATTCTCTTGTTTGTTGGCCCTTCAGTCTTTTGCTGTCTTAATTTGGTAACAGGAGATAAGAGTTCACTCAGCTGTAGCTGGCAAAAGTTAATGTATCTTATGTAGTGTATATATACTGAAGTGATAGCGTACTTCTCTGTTAAGAAGTACCATTATAGGGTATGAGAAACTGTGTCTGTATATGTTTTATGCTAATGAGATGATTAATATCTGTGTTCAAGTTGTATACTGAAGTCCACTTCAAAAATATTTATGATTAACATAGGAAAAAGTAATCTTCATTTTTGGTAAGACGGTGAGATACTCAGTTTTTGCATTAAAATATGCACGGGTCATGGTTAAAATCCTGTGCTGTTAGAATTTAAGAAATTAGAAAGTTAAGATTTGCACAAGCTTGCTGCTGTTGCACAGGATTAAATATATTAAGGAGTGGAAGAGTGTGTACTACTTTGATTAGTATTGTGTTTTTTTTTCCCTAAGCATTCTCAGGACACAGCGTGTACTAGTTACAAATCCATAAGCCCAGAACAGGAGGCAGAACGTGACCACCTCCATTGTGGATGGTTAGTGTAAATGGCTTCACGTGCTTGGTCAGAAACAAACCCAAAATATTTAAACATTCATAAATGGTTTTTTAGTAGTCATCCAATTTTAATGAGATGCAACAAAACTCTATTGTCACTACCAAATAGTAATTGCCTGACCTTTAGTTGAATGAAATGGATATTAGGAGGCCATAAAAGATGACATAATAAGAAGAATGTTGATACTAGGAGAAGTTTATTGATATCCATTTATTAATGGAATTAAGTAGCCTTTTCTTCTCTTTAGGTTAGTTTATAGTCCCATGTGTATGAGAACCCAAACTTTTTTCATTGTGGCTTATTTCATTACTTCTACTAACCTGAACTTTGCCATGCAGATGCAGCAGGGTGTAGAGCTGTAATGACTACTGGTTATGCTGTTTATTAGGCACTGACACTGTATTTAGATGATACACTTTTTCTTCTCAGTGCTACAGGGATAGACTTTGCTGACTTTCCAGGAATTGCTTTCTGTCAGTAGTTAAGTGCCTTTTGTGTCTGGTTATTCACTTTTATTTGGATACATTTTTTTCAGAAAGAAAACTCAACAAATTACTTAAATCTAACCTTTGCAGATGCGTTTCCCTTCTCCCATCCTTTAAATATTGTTCTAAAACCACCTGGTACACTTAAATCCATGCTTAGGTCATTGTTTTAGAATTAGAATTTGCTGTTAAGGCTAGCTCTGAAGCAGTTGTTAAGTCTTCCTGCAGATGGTTTTCTTGTTGAAACCCTTCACATTGCACCACTGACTATTTGGAGTATAGGCACTAAGGTTCATACTAGTGATTTTAGCAACTCTTATTGCACTATTGATTCCAGCAATTCAATGTAACTGCATAATACATTTTTTCCTAACCATTTCCACCCATTATAACACCCACATTCATAAACAAACCTTCATGATGGAGCAGATACTTTTTCTTAAGAGTCTCTCCCTATTCAAAAGTCTGAATCAAAACCAGCTTGTCATATTGACTGAGAGATAAATTTGATGTTGCCTGGTCCATCTCCCTATACAGACACATTTTGACACAGTGTATTTGAGTGCTAATAATGACATTAGAAGATGTTGGAAAGAGATCTAATTCGGTATGCAGAAGTGACTTTGCTGTCATCTCCTATTTTCTGCACAATTGACAGCAGATACTTGGGGCTGAATTTCTCTTTCAGGTCAGATTTCCAAGGCATAAGGCTGCCTGTTAGAAACAGATAAGACCAAAACCAATACCGAAGTACTTGGAAGTGTCAGCAGTGCTGAGAATTTAAAAAGGGTGCTTCAGTTTTCTGTTTGTGACATGACAGAACAACATATATTTTACTAGCAATGAAATCAAACCAACAACCCCATGTCAGTTTTTGAAATTTCTTACCAGGAAAATTTTGTAAGAGTAGTATTAACTGGGAAGAATAACATTGTTTTCAACTAATGTATCTATTTTGACATCCTCTCTAGCCAATATAGTCTAGAATTCTTTAAAGAAATTGAAGTAGATGTAAATACCCTCATGATCCAAAATGGGAAGTTACATTTCAGTCTTTCATAGTCAGATAAATAAAATTTATATCTGTACCTAATTTTTAATGCGCAAGACACTCAAAAAGAGTAGGAAAAATATAATCTGAGGTAACCTCCCCCCCCCCCCCCCCCCCTTCAAATGATGCCGTAGATATTTCACACACAGTCAGCTCTCAATAGCCCATTTCATATCTCATCTCTTTCTTTCAATAAAAAACAGCCAGGCTACTTCTAGCCTTCTGTTGGTGGTTGTTACTATCAAAATTAGCCCTGTAAAACTTTGCTCAAAGGGCACCTGTGAAGAACAACTTTAAACTACCTACTTTTATACAGCCACGCCGACAGCTGTGGTGAAGCACCATGTTGTGATGATCTAAGGCTTTCTTATCTGCAGCTTATGAGTGCTGAGAGATACCAGGATTCTGCCAACCTGTCAGCTCCATTCCAGATTCACAGTCTTTTCTGTTTGCTGATGTCTTTTGCCTTCCCTTTCCAAAGTAGGTTGAATTTCCCAAAGTCATAGCGTTAGCCTGGCAGCAGTGGGTTTTCTAATGGAAGTTGTTCTCTATTCTTGTATGCAGAGAAAAAGTGATACAGTCTGAATGTTTTTGAAATTTGTTTTTCTAATGACATATGACAGTATGTATCAAAAAGCCCCAAATCCTGTTGTAACAACAACAACAAATAAAAATAATAATAATAATAAAAAAATCTCTGGCCTTGTATCAGCTCTCTGGGAATGGATGACTCCTAAGAAACTGCAAAGAACAGTTCAAGTACAGGAGTACTTCCCTGGTAAATGTTATATCACCACCACCCCCCCCACAGATTTGCAGCTTAGGATTTCCTCTGGCAGACGGACATCTTTACATGTAACAGCTTTTGATAAATTTTCTCCAGACACGTCCTAGCCTAGATAAATCTTTATCACCTAATTCTTGTAGCAGTCGGTTCCCTCAGTTTAGTTATTCAATGGATGAAGTGACACCTCTTTTGATATTACTAGTTTCTCTTTTTGACCCTTGTTCTTGTGTTGGAAGAGATGGTGAGCAGTGATTTCCCACTTGCTGTCTTTGTCACCTGTCATTGTATACATATCTATCACAACCCCTGTTGTCTTCACCCAGGCTGAGGCACTGGGGTCTATCTCATCATCTCACAGACAGAATTCCATACCTTTTGCCTTTTCTCTTACCCCTTCTAGCTGAAGTACGTGGCAAACTGGAACTGCACAGAAGTATTCAAGTAGTGTCAGTATTATATTTTTATACAGATGCACTACAAAATTATGTTTTCTGTTTTCCATTTCTTTCCTAATAATTTATAACATGGCTTTTTCACTGCTACAGAAATTTTGGAATAGCTCTGAAATTTTGACAGTATTATGCAGTATAACCCAAAAATCTCTGTCCTGAGTGGTGATGGTCAGCTCAGACCCCATCATTATATATGAAAAATTCTTTCCCTCTGCCCACCACTCCTGCCCCATGAGTATCACTTCATGTTTTTCTTATTTTGAATTTAATCTGGCTTTGCATCTAGCACTCAGTCACTTTGTATCATAAGTTTCTTTTGTGGGGTTTCATTGTGTCTGAGTTATTTTGGGTTGTAAGGAAAGGAACATTTCCAGCAAACACTTTTGCATCCCAATTGACTCTTTCCAGACAGTTAATGAAAATTTTGTGTTTCACAAGCTTGAGCACACATTCCCATGAAACCTCACTGGAGGTGAACCTGTAAGTTGTTGTGCTTCATCCCTGAAACAAAAGCAGCAGCATCTGTTTGTTCACCTCTGTGACATGCCTCCTAAAAAGCTGGCTTGTAAATCCAGTTCTTTGCAACATTAGCACAATTTGGAGAAAGCATGTGTTTAAATTGTGCTGGGATGTCAGGTTTAAATTATGCCCTGCAGCGTGGGGACAGGACCCTGCAGGAAGATGGTTGCAGGATATGTTCCCATGCTGCAAGTCACTGTAGGTACAGGATTCATGCTCTGGAAATATGGCAAGCAGTCTCTCAGCTGAAGGACAATGTTTAATCAGGTATAAGAGATTAATTTCACAGCTTGATCTTGTGATTACTGTCTGAAGAGTGACCAGTTGTGCACTGTGCCAGGTGCTGTTGGCATTAGTTCAACCTCTATTACTTTAGGAAATCATTGTGTGTAACTAGATCTTTGTTCTCTGGAAAAAAATGCTAATTAGAAGTTATCTGTCCTAATTAATTTCCCTAATTAGTTTTAATAATTTAATATAAATCAAAAATTTTTATTAAAAAATAGTGAAAATATTTCAAAAGGAATTTTGAAAGATTTGGAGTGGAGAGTGGTATTTTGGCCACATGTTTGGAAGTATGTTCCCACTAAAGGGGGAAGATGTTCTTTCCTGAATAGTATGTATGTATGCTGGGGGCAAAAAAAAAATTCTTTTTTCTTTTTTTTTTTTTTTAATCAGGGTGGGAATGTACAAGAACTATGGTCTGAAGTAGTGAATAGGTTTTCTTTTCCTCTGTTCTTTCCTTGCTGGGGCTGGCTTTGAAAAATACTGAAATTACTTTGAGATTTTAATAAACAATCCAGGAAATTGGAAGTTTTTATTTTGACAGTTTCAAGATGAAGTGTTTTAGCTTTCATATCAAAACTAATTTTTCAACTTGAAACATCCTTTTAAAAGAGGCAAAAAACAGTCTCTTGTGGAGATGACTGGTCTTGATCATGGGTGATGTCCTGTTGGATTATCAGTGAGTGGAAAGTAGTTTGGCTACTGCCAAAGGTATGTTTACACAAAAATAGAAAGTTTCTGCTTTTGGTTTGTAATGAAATATTTTTTCTTAATCACCTAATAGTAGTAAGGACATGACAGGAAAAACTTTATACGGAGTTCAACAGTATCCAGATTAACTTTCCTGCAAGCTGCTGACCACATAAGGAACGGAGCGCCTTGCCCCCCACTCTGTGCTTGTCAGCAGATCTCAGACAGCCCCAGATTAGAGCAAATCTGCCTGGGACCTGTGTCTGGAACCTGACTTGCCTTCAGCTGAGCATCTCACCCTGCCTCCCTTGTTCCTTATCTGTGCCCATGAATTGGCACTGCTGCTCTGCCGCTGCTGCTTGAGAAGCAACATGGCCTCTTTGCCACTTCCTGGCTTGCCTCTTACCAACTAAAAAGCCAAGTTTAACAGTGATGGATGGTACCAGTGCTCCACAGCGAAGTTTCATCTATGTTAGTCTTATGCCTACATGCCTGTTACCAGAGTAGTTGCTGTGGTGAGGGGAGGGAAAATGCTGTCACAGTGTCTCTCAGTTTAATGAAGTGCCCGGATTCAGTTGGGTCCTCTTTCTTTCTGCATGCATGTTCCTATCTGTTTGCAGCCAAAAATGAAAACAAAAAATGAAACCACCTTTTTTTCCTCCCTATTAAAGCCATTCAGTCATTGTCTTTTTGGGACATGCCATCTATAGTACTTAAAATTTATGTTAGTCAAGGAGCCAGAGCTGGTGTTGAACTGCTACCTATACTGGTGGTGGTGGGTTCATGGGTTTGGTGGATTTTTTTTGTTTGGATTTTCCTGTTAGGAAGCAGAGACAGTGACAGAAGATGAAAGATCCTGCCTTCTGTATATACAGAGCAGCTTCCTGCACTACCTGTGTATGTACGTGCATTGCCGTGAATTCAGCCTCCCTGTGGGTTGCAGGTGAGTGGGGAGCCTCATTTCCTAGGTCTCCTGTTGCCTATTCTTAGCAGTACTGATTGTGATCTTGCAACTGAGCAGCTTCAGGGCAAGTTGGATTAGTACACTGGTCTGATGGAAATCTGATTAGAGCTTAGATGTGTGTTTTGTAAGATAAACAGATCTGACTCATGATTCAGCTGTGGGATCTTGTGGGCTGCACTCAAGAGGGTTGGTGCAAGCACAAATCGAAGGGAGCAAGCCACAGTGAGATCAATTTATGCATGAAGATATACCTTGTGATCATAAAAAAAAAAAGTCTTACAACCTCTTTAATTTGTTTTTAGTTTTGGGTTAGCTTTTTTTTTTCCCCCTGAGTGGACCTCCATTTCTGTGAGCTGTCAAAACCAAGATAACGCACTATGTCTGACTGTTCGTGCATAAATGAATTTTACAGTTGAGTATATCTGCTTGTAAAGAGATCTCCTTTGTTTTCTCTGCAGTTGAACTAGAAAAGTTTCTTAATGTATGTGAAGCATGAATTCAGATTAATTAAACAGATTTTATTTTATTTCTGATTATATTCACTGTGCGATCAATCTTTTGTTTAAGGTGCTTATTGCAATTCTTAGCTTTCCTCAAGGGATCTGTAACACTCATCTTTTACTGAGCAAGGTGTTGGAGGACATGCTTTTCCTACTAAAATGTGTTTGGTTTAATCCCAGTGATCCTTAGAGCCCCCTAATCCTCATCTGTCAGGTTGCTGCTACGTTGAAGTGTCTGGGGAAGAGAGAGCTGTAAGAAGAATCAGAAGACCCAAACTGGCTTTGCAGGACAGTGATCTTCAAACAGAAACATGCCTGCTCCCTGACAAGTCCTGGCATAAATCTGTTCCAGTATCAATCTAGATGGGCAAAACTCATTCACGCATGGTCCCACATACTCCCTTGCCTCTCTTCACTGCCTGAGGATGGGACTTGCCCAGGTCCCAGACATCTTGTACTCCTCCAGAACCTGACATGGAGCGGGAGCCAGCTGCGCTAGTTGCTGCCCTTCCCCTTGCGGACTGAAGTTAATGCCCACTTTCTGCAGGAGTGGTAGGCCATGGATGCATCCTCTCTTCTTTCTCTTCTCTCTCTTTCCTTCCTGCACATTCCCTGCCCCATGTGGGAAACATTGGGGAGGGCTGAGGGGTCTGGAGACTACATTTGTGAAGGGCATGTTGAAAGATTGTGACAAAGCTGTGGTGTTTGGACTTTTCTGTGTAACCTTTGAGAGTTTCCATGGAGAATTACTGCTGGTCTTTGTACTTTGATGCCAGTTAAGATGCCTGTTATGTGCATGCCCTAAACTTTCTGTCTATAATAAGCAATTAATTCTTTTGATATTTTGTTTTTTACAAGACTATTATGACTTGGACTGCTTTTCTCATGAGTCATGAGAATGGCAATTGGTAACCCACTAATATTGCTGCCCACAAGGGTTTGTAATTTTAGAAGTAATCACTTTGTGGCTGATGTAAATTTTGTAATGAGAAATACTAGATTTATGACTGCAGGATTTCTCACAGACTGTTTTATTGCTTAGAGGAATTGCTTTCTCTGTTGGGAAAATCCATCATTAGATGTCTGCCTCAAATGTTTTGTGGACCGTTTATGCTTGGAGAATGCTAATGCAATCATTGAAACAATAACGATGATTTGAGATAGTATAATTGTTCCCCTTCCCTTCACTCTAGACACCGAATGAGCTGCCAGTCAAGTTAGGTGTAGGTTCATAAGGGGACTTTACAGCCAGAACGCAAGCAATCGCAACGTCTGGTTGTTGGGTTCTTGCCCCACCTTGTAGGTTTATTCCACTTTCCTGAAATAGGTAACTGATTTCTGTACATAGTAGCTGAGAAAAGCTGTTTGGAAGAGAGCAAGATATACCACCTCTGTCATGATGATGATAACAACTGATTTTAAGGAAAGTCTTTACCGCTGTATTTTTGTGTGGAACATACCTAGGTAAAAAAACTGCCCGCCTGTGAGACTGACATCCTCTGGCAAGATGTCAGGGGGAGAAGAAACTCTGAAGTTCCTAATGAACCTCAGGCCTCAAAGATGTGAATTCCTCAGACCTGCTGGGGTTGAGGTGTTTCTGGCCATGCCTGCTGGATGTGGAAATTTTGGGGCCTAGCTGTGATTAAAATCTTAGCATCTTGATGTGGAGTTTGATGATTGCAGTTCTAGTTTGAAATATAAAATATAGCTACTTAATACCTAAATCTGTTGTGGATCTGTGGCTGGGGTTTACTGTTGGCATGTGCTCTATGGTGACTTTTTGAGGCAGCTCCTGACAGTGTGGCTGTGCTGTGTGGTGCTGGGTGGTGGCCACTGTCCAGGGACGCTGCAGGTCCTCAGGCTGGCTCTGAGCAAACAGTGCATGAGCAAGGCAGGAGGGTACTTGCTTTATTAAGCTCTTTCCGTTACTCCTGTGTAATAATGAACTAGTATGTTGACCTGGGAGCACTAGACAATAACTGCATGAACGTTACTGTTATTGCAGCTAAAGAAGTTGCTGTTATGCATAGTTTTATTTCCTGTTTATTTGCTTTTTCGCCGAGAGCAGAGTATGTGTGTGCTTTTGTATTTAAGTGAAGATAACTGCTAAGCTTTGTATTTTAAGTTAGTGTAATTTTGCCAGCTCTATGCCAATAGCGTATCTCAGCAGAGAAACTGCTTCAGTCAGCAAGGTCTTTCTTTCATGGGTCTGTGTCTATAGAAAGAATCATAATGGAAGAATGATCTTAGAAACATCATGCTTTGAAGCACCACTGTGTAACCTCTGGGGCCTGAATCTCTCAAAGATATTTTTCCTACATGTACTCCAGTGGTGCCGCAGGAAGTTGCTTCATGGAGCACTGACAGCAGGGTAGAGAAGGAGGTGAAAGCCCTTCCCTGTCCGAGTCACTCACCCAGCCCTTTTGCATCCTGCTGTATCTCGTTTTG
Source organism: Falco naumanni (assembly GCF_017639655.2). NCBI lineage: Eukaryota > Metazoa > Chordata > Aves > Falconiformes > Falconidae > Falco > Falco naumanni. The sequence continues at coordinate 15,548,181 of NC_054064.1, read as the reverse complement.
GTCCAATGCCTGCTTTTAAGGACCTTACTGAAGCCCTTGTGTCACTTCACTGCGTCCGTGAAGCTGCATTGTTGTGTGGATTAGCATTTCTTTTCATATCCTACTTTCTGTGTGCAATAGGTGTACTCTGGGTGGAAACACATGCTACTGGAGAAACACCTGTGATGTATTGGAGTTTTAAATCTTTGTCTGATTTGGCATATTTTTGCTTTTTAATGTAATTCATTTCTGCGCTGCTGATCTTATTCTTTATTGAAGCAGCACATTTCAAGTTCATTTCTGGAAACCAGTTTCAATAACTTTCATTTATTTAAACTATTAAAATAGTTTAAAATACAGAGAACAGTACCACTCTCGCTTTCTATTCAAATTGCTGCTCTAACCATTGAAATAGGTTTGAAATAAAGTATCTTGGGTTCTGCTTGACCTGATTCAATGTAGCTGTTACAAAGTAGAATTGCTGAAAAGATAAAGTCAGATGCATTCCCTATTTGGCTCAGGCTATTGAAATGGGAATGGTGTGAGTTAGCCACAGCTATTAATATGTTATTAATCCTGGATATATTATATATTGCTTTTAAGTCTTATCTGAAGGACTGGATATCCTTTTGTAACGTGTTCTTTTGCTTTTCTGTACGCTGATATTTTGTAGATGAGCCATTGCTCAATATGTAGTCTAAATGGCTCTTCTTATTCGATCAAGTACTATGTTATTGAATGCATTACAAAGAGACTATATCCTCTGCACATTAAGTTTGAGTCTGGTGCTTATTACAAAATCCAGACTTTTCAGATGCTAAATATGCGCTATATCTTGCAAGCTAAAAATGGTAGAGTCCTGACAGTTTTGGGCTGTTAAGGCTAAATGACTCTTATGTCCATCCTTCTCTCTTTTGTCTATATGGTTTCTGCGTCAGACCCTAGCTCTTTGTGGTGTTAAATATCCCTGTGGATCCAGATGGTTAGAAAGCAGGGATGCCATTATATTATCTATTTTCTGAACCAGAGCTCTTGTTATTTTGACTTTGCCTATAAAATATCGCTGTAGAAATACAAGTTCTTAACATGGTGATAGCTTATTTTGTGTCTTTGATTTGCTGTAGAAGCTTTCATCACTTATTTTTAAATTGTTAATATGTGCTATAACTTTGAGTTGCTTAAGGTTTCTTCTACCTTTTTCTGTATGTGGGTTTTCATATGCACAAAGGGCAGTTCCTAAATCATCTACATGAATAATCATTTATGTGATATCTCCTTGTTTCCCTATAAGAGTGTAGTTCAGTATTTTTTTTGTTCATGTCTCGTCTTCTGATCAGAATCTTGTAAGACAGTTACACCAAAATCAAAGAATTAAACCCTCTTATCTGCTTTTATGGATGTCCTCTCTCTGTCTTCTAAAAATTAATATATATTTTTTTTAAAAAATTATTCTATGCCTGGGTTATAAATTTGTTTTAACAGTGTATTGGTGAGAAATTTATTTCCATGGTCTAGTGACACTGGGATAATTAAAACCAAAAATGTCCACTCCTGCTTTTCTACATTCAGTTCAGCATCACACTGACAGCAGAGGCACAGTCTAGTCCAGTGTTCAGCTTCCCATTTGTCAAGATTAACGATAATCAGAGAGCTCACTTATAGAGGGAGGGAAGTATTGATTGTCATTAAAATGTTGGATTGTGTCTTAAAAAGTATAGTTTTGTTCCTCACTGTCACAGCACCTAATTGACTTTGGATGAATAAAATTATTTCAAGACTACATATGGTGCATGGTGGTGTAACAGAACCTTTACCTATTTAAATAGATAAGCCCTCTGAAATAGGGACCATTAAAAAAAGTTAGTGGGATGCCAAGAAAAATAAGATAATTTTGGCTGCAGTGCAGGTATCCTTTAAAAAAACCTCAAAAGACTAACAAACACGGATGCTAAACTATTCATAAAACCAGGTCAGGACAAACAAACCTACTAATCTCATTTTTTCAAATTGTTTAAAATATGAAAATTTATATGTATGCAAGTCAGATTGTTCCCAAAAGATGTCATTAAATACAAGTGTCACTTGTTGTTATTTGCTTAGGTTATTCATAAAATTGGCTGCATATCTATCTATGTGAACTTCACTAAAAAAGCATGAGAACTCTGTAAACTCTTCCCTAGGCTGCTGCTTTTCCATAAATTTTGTGGCTTCTGCATATGTGGGGGAAAATACTCATTTGATCCACATCTCACTTCATATACCAATTCCAGAATGAAGAAGACTTGTATCTGAATAGAAAAAAATAGCTCTGTCATAATGCAGGAAAATTCAGTGGAACCACCACCAGAAAGAGTATAAATGATGTGTAATGGCTGTAGGTAAACACAAAATTAAATGAATGTGGATATAATGTTATGTACTTTTCAGGTTTTGGTTGGGGTCTTTTCTGCTGCAGTCATTAGTAATATCGAGAGGGTTTTATTAGTACATTTTTAATTGTATCTGAACAATAAGTAAATGAGTACAGAGACATTAGAGCTGGAGAACAGAAACTTGAAGCTGTGTTGTAGAAAGAAAGAAGACTTGGATTCAGGTTACAAGCTAAACCACTTCTGAAAAAATAGGATGGCATTCATTCAAAACATGGACTTCATGGATAAACAGGACCTTACATTGATAGGTTCCTGTTCAAAAGTATTTTAAAAATACCGCAATAACTTTTTCTTTTGTGCTAAATGTGTAAGTAAATATGTATACAACTGTAAAACAAAATGAAGATGTATGTTAAAAAAAGAAGTCAAATGTTTAATGACCCCAATACGCCAAAGCATCATCACAGCTGAAATTATTTGAAGACCCTTCTCCCCAGTATAATTTTTGCATCCCTTATCATCACATGCAAATTACAGCTCTTCCTTGTACAGGCAGCAGCTAAGGCCACCCTTTTGCATTCACCATGTTACCTCTTTTGATGATTAGCTTGTAATAGGTAGAGAAAAGCATGTTACAACACTAAATCTACATGGGCTGTTTTATTTGGAAACTGGTGGAAAAGTTTTAAAAAAAACAAAAAAAACCAAACAACCCACTAACAAATGAATGTTTGGTCACTCTTTTGCTTTCCATCTCCAAAGAAAGGATTTCAGCCACATGCCCATGGTTGTGTGAGGGTTGCAGAGCAGTGTTGGGGAATGGAGATCAGGTCTCTTGGTCTAAGCCAGTTCATCTTTTATCCTTTTGAAAAGGAGCTGTATATACCTATAAGTTAAGATGCTTTCAGTAATCTTCACAAAACCATACCTATTTTGCTGCTATCAACCACCTCACCCTTTGCTGGTGCTCATTTGGACAAGGTGGATTCTCTTTTCTTTGTTAATTACTGTGGCTGCCTAGTGAGAGAGCAGGGTAATGTGGAGATGACAGGGCACAAGTGGGACGTGAATTCATAGGTTGGCTTGAAGAAGTTACGTTTCTTGATACATGGGTGCTAACGCTTCTTGTCCCTTTTTCAGCTTGTTTGTCTTAATCTCCTCTGCTGCGCTTTCCACAGCCTTAAGAAGGAGGCTGGACAGCAGAGATCTTTAGCTCACAGGCACATTTCTCAAAGACAGCAGTTGAAATGATCTGACGCTGACTCTGTTTAAGGCTAAATTGTGCATATTTATCCTTAGCTGAAAAGGATCATTAGATTATGCCCCATGCTCATATGAAATCGATAGTAACATGTGCAATGAGCCTGTCCTCTCTTTTATGACATTATGGACTCAAGTATTTTACACATAAATAGAGTAAGATATGAAGCAGAGTGCATACTTCTTTGAGCTGGGAGACATGCACCATAAATCAGGATATGTGTGCATAATTACAAGATATCAGAACAAGTCCCAAGGGTATTTTTAGTATTGTAAAATGTTAGACAGACCTGCTTTCCTACAGAACATTATCCTTTGCATTTCTCCACTCCTAGATACCAGACAGTTTTGTCGGCCAGATTACTTGACACGGTAGCTGTATGATAAATGGCAACTGCAAGAGTATACTGTGTTTAATTGCACAATCAGGGTTTAAAACTTCTTCTGATTAAATTGTGCAAAGCCTCTGAACTAATTGTCTGAAAATGTCTTCAGGGTTGAGCACTTTCTTAGCTAACATTTGGATGTGAAAATCAGAGGCTTGGCTACTCTACTGGTATGCAATTTTTCAGGAAGGTAGGTTGGCCTGGGTGAGTCACAGAATCATAGAATCATTTAGGTTGGAAAAAGCCTTTAAGATCATTGAGTCCTACTGTTAACCTACCACTACCAAGTCCACCACTAAACCACGTCCCTAAGTGCCACATCTATGGATCTTTTAAATACCTCCAGAGATGGTGACTCAACCACTTCCCTGGGCAGTCAGTGAACAATTTTTTCCTAATATCCAATTTAAACCTCCCCTGGTGCAACTTGAGGCAGTTCCCCCTTGTCTTACCACTTGCTACTTGGGAGAAGAGACTGACATCCACCTGCACTACAACCCCTTTCAGGTAGTAGTAGAGAGCCATAAGGTCTCCTCCGAGCCTCCTTTTCTCCAGGCTAAACAACCTCAGTTCCCTCAGCTGCTCCTCATAAGACTTGTGCTCCAGACCCTTCCCCAGCTTTGTTGCCCTTCCTTGGGCATGCAATGTCCCCAATGGCTTTGGGAAATGAAAAGAATAACAACATCATTGCCGAGCTTTAGTATCTATATTTTTGGAAGTGTTTGGCCACTAGAAATTTAATTTGTATACGTGGTGTGTTTGAAAGGATTTGATGGATTTGACGGGAGAGAGGAAGGATCTGGTGAGTTTAAATACTAATTTTTGTCTTCCTGTTAATGCAGATTTGAAGATGAATTTGATCATAATAATGCTTCATATGTTTTTGAGGTAATATTCTTTTTCTCTGTGCCAAGTATAACCTTTTCATCCATGCATTTTGGGGACACATCAGCCTTCTCCATGCACCTTGTCCTTGTGTCAATACTGAGCATTAGCTGCACCTTCTTGGTTGCCATGGTTCAGGATCGGTGGTTCAGGATCTGCTTGATGACAGCTGTCAGCGAATGCCAGGTGCTCAGGTTCACTGAGTGATGCAGAGTGTTTGACACAGTGTTTTGGGTAGAATTCTCATTTTCGATGTCTCTAAAACACCCCCCCACCACCACCACCCTCCCCCCCCCAAAAAAAACCCAAAACCAAACCAAACCAAAAACCAAAAAACCCCAAATAACCCCCCAAAAAACTTAGTAAGATGAATAGCAGAGTCCCATCTGTTTGTAAAGTTGGCCTGGGCTGCCACTGTCTGAGGTGGCAGGAAGGTGGAAGATGGCAAACAAACCATCACGGAAGTGAAAAAGGGTGAGAAGCACCTCAATGATAAGAACAGCTCTGATTTATTTTTTTACATAATGGAAACTTCTCTGCAGTCTAAGAATGTGTATTCCCCTTTGCATCAGAGTTCAAGCTTGGGGGTATAGTTAGAGCTTTATGTGATTATTGTTCCAAAAACCAGATTTTAAACCTGCAGTTTAGTCAGCATTGGTGCTTGCATCAAAACAGAAGGGAGTTTGTTTATAATTTTTCCTGCATTACCTGGCACTAAATTTCTAACCCCACCTTCAGCGTATTGAATCCAGATTCAGTTCTCTCTGGCTTGTTTAACTGTTAATTTGAACAGTCCTATGCCATAACCTGTGCTATCCTACATTTCCATGACGCCAAGACAGGTTCCTTACAAGACCTTAAAAATAGTTATCCAATGTAATTTTGTAAGAGACTAACAAGCTTCCTTGAGCTCTCCTGTATGTCATTCCTGTCTCAGCATAAAAGAAACATGTTGGAGGGCAGGATACATTCCAATTGGTGCAGCAGGTGTGGTGGTAAGAGGGGTTGGGAGAACAGAGGCACGGAGCTGTCTTCTCTTTCCTTAGGGATGACAGGAGAGGGGCATGTGACATAACAGGTGTGAGAGATCTTATTTTATCCCCTTCACAGAAGAGGGTCTATATGAAAAATACACTTGCTTGCTCTTGCAATGGAACTCTCCACTGCTACTGCAACACCCATAATCTTCTTAATAATTTTCTGAATACGAATTACTTGTCATCCTTTTTTGTCATCCTCTTTTCTGAAAGTGAAAATATAAATGTCTTTTAATGTGTTTCTAAGGTTCAAAAGGAAAGACCTCTGCACTGATTTAATTATCTGAAAGCCTCTTATTCTGATATACTTCTACCTTTTGTGGAGCAACTAGCTGTCATTTAGTCTGACTTAGCTAATTTACTCATATAACTTAATTGGATAATGAGCCACAGGCAAGCTTTAGGTATCTTAAAACTGTTATCCTCGTTCCATCATTTAGAGAAAGTAGAATATAAAATTTCCCCAAATGTTCTAAAAACATCTATTTTAATAAACAGAAATTGCCACAACTTTATTTGTCCTTGTTGTTCTATATTATCCTCAAATCAATTTTTACAGTGTTCTTCAGTTCCTATTCGAACCATGTAAGGATATTCTCACATCTTGAAATGGTGCCATGATGCCTGAACATTTACACCTATTGGTTAAATTGTGTAGCTTGCACCAATAGTTCTGTAGGTGCTTATTTGGTAGATGTTCTAAAAGTTAATCATAAAGCTAGTTTGCTGTCATTTTACTCCTTGATCTATAGATCAAATGGTATTCTGTTTACTGCTGGGGATGGCTGGGTGATTTCTTTTTTTGTGGCTTTATAAACCATTTGTAACATGGCCTAAAATACTTCCAGATAAAAGGTGCTACACCAACTAATGGGAACATTAAGCAATATGTGTTCCTAAAACAGATCTTATCCACCACTTAAAAATAAATGCAAAGAAAATACTTTGCCAAGGTATTAAACATTTAACAGCCTTAAAAATATATTTTTAATAACTGAGTAGCTCATTCTCCTAACAAAATAGGCTTTTGAATTCATTTTTGGAACATGTTAATTTTCACGCTATGGTAGTATTCCTCTTCAGATTTTCACATATACTAATAATAACATCAAGAAAAACCTTTAAAATTCACCTTATGAAGCATTCAGGGAACTTTTTTTATTAAATCCGGTACTTGTAGCTTTATTATGGGTTGAATTGCTATTTGACTTGTATCTGCCTTTTAGTTTTTTGCTTCCAGCTAGGTATATCAGTCAGTTTAGTCATACTGATTTTGACAAGAGGATACAGCTTTCAGCAGCAGACCAGAGTTTCTGGACTTTTCACAGTGGGGATTGACTTCCAGGGAGTGCGAGTCCTTGCATCTTAGAGATATCTTTTCTGTGAGCAGATGATGTCAAAATATATGTGTTATGTTATATGCTGTGATTAATTTCTAGGAGCCTGAAATACCACACTTGCTGTGCAGGAGTGCCGGTTCTGTAACTTTTGAGTCTGTCCACATGAACAGGTCTGTTTTTAATGTACAGTTCAAATTAAGCCTAGAGTAATTAAACACATATATCTGAAGAAGTTGACTTTTTAAAATCTGTGTTCCTGTTACTTATTTCAAAGCATGTAAGTCATACATGTTCTTATTAGAAAAACTATAGCAGTGAGAAATTATACATCAGTCCTATGGTAGACCTTGAAAATTAAGGGTGAGGGATTTTAAGTTTTAATATGCATTTCCTAACAATCAGTATTTTCTTTTTTGAAGGGATTAATGAAACTCTTTAAAGCAGTATTTTGTGATGGCCTGCAGCATATTACTGAGGGCTCATTATCTTGTCAAAGCTCATAAAATACAGACCCTGCAGGAGTGATGTTGTTACTCAGTGAGCTAATGTGGAGTTAGTATTTTTGCATGGTGTTAGAAGGAAAAATGCTACAGTAGATACAGATGGAGATGAAAACGCAGGACCCTGTGAGACTCCACCCACTATACTGGTTCTAAATTTGTTTTGGACAAATTTGATTTGTTGCTTTTCAGTTTTCCTTCTGAAAACTCTCTTGTGACTTTATTGTCAGCTGAAGTGTTTATTGACTGAGAAGTGCTTGTATTTTAGTGATGGATATGGTGATCCCAGTAAACACTTCAGGGCCTTCGTGATGCAATATGCTGTGTAAGAGTTTGTATCATTTTATGATAGAGTGGGCAGAAGCTTATTTAAATAAAACGTAGGGAAGAAAGCCCACAGTTTCAGCAGCCAGTACTTTCATTAAAACTGGTATGAAGATAAGAATTAAATGATTTGTGGATATACACAAATGTCTTAATGTAGAAATGTAACACAGAATCCAATGTTATTATTGCTGGGAGAAGTGCCAGGATTCTCATTAATTTTCATGACTTCCAAACTGGCCCCTTAATGACTGATGAGGTAAGCAGTTTCAAATGGGAAATGTGATATCCTCAGTGCTGGAAGGTGCTGAACACCCTCAGTTGCTAGGGGCCATGGCCATGCTTGGGGTACTGTGAGAGGAAGAAGGCAAATTGTACGTTAAAGGCTACTGTGGCCACTTTAGGAAGGGGGAAGAGGAAAAGGAAGTTTTTGCTAGGTTGTTTAATAAAACAGAACAATCTAGATGACAAAAATTGTATGAGATGACCTAGCTCCTGAACAAACTTCCATCACTGCAGAAAGATAGGTACTAAAGAGTACGTCTGCAGCTCTTTGGATTTTATCCCAATATTAAAAAAACCCCAACACCCAACAACCAAAACCAAAAAAACAACTTCAGTAAATGTTTCTGTTTATTAAAACAGATAAGCATCTTACGAAGATCTGGATGTTGTTAATAATGAAGTGATGAGTGTGAGAGGTGCTTACCTCAGAAGCAGGTGGCCTGGGGTTGCCATCTGCCCGGTGGCCCCCACTCCCCATGCTGCTGAATGTGCTGGAGAGCTGTGTCCCTCCAAAATCCCACCAGTACTCGTTTTGTCTGCTAGTGGGGAGGCAGGGCTTGGGTGTCTCCTGCTGTGTAGGAGGCAGTTTGCAGAAGCAGCTTCTCCAAGGAGGCTTGGGGAAATATCCCAGTTTGAAACACCCCCAGCTGCTGGTGGGGCTGCTCAGCTTTCTGGGCATTAAGCAAGACATGCAAGTCAGGAGTATTGAATGGCAAATCAGGGGGACAGCAAATACTGGAAGTGTTTTAATGGTGAAAAAAGGATTTCTGCAGGACCTGGCTCCTGGTTTTCACTCCTTCTGGCATGTATTTTTCTATATGTTGAATAGGCCACATCTACCCAAGGCAGAGGGCCCTACTTGCCTGCTGGCTAGCCTGCGGACAGTGCATCCCTTACCCTCCCTCCTGGCAGTGCACATCTGCATAGAAATGGTTCCTATTGTGTCCAGTATGTTAAAAATTAAAATATTTTCAACTTTTTAAATTTGTCAATCAGGACTCTAGGCAATGAAAAATATTGGTTGGTGTGTGATGCAGGAAAGTTTTGTAGTGCCACTCATGTGGTGATGAAATGTCTGATTTGGAAGGTAAAATTTCTGGAAAGATGACTCGGCAATGGCAGACAAACCCACAAATTTGGCAGATTTAAAGCAATGACAAAGCAATATATTTTTATGGGTTTTCTTATGCAATAACTTAAATGGTGGAGCTCGCTGCCATGTGATTCTTGGGAAGCTAAAAATATAAACAGATTGCTAAGATATTAGATAAATCCATGGACAATTGGTCGACTGCTGGCTATTAAAAATGACAGTTGGCATGCAACCCCCATTTGAGGGAACCCATAAATCATTGGTTGCTCAAATTTGGAGAAATACACCAGAGAAAGGCTCATGCTCTGTGCATTTCTCCTGGTCCCTAGATCTCTGATACTGACCACCACAGAGGCTGACACCACAGTGTTGGCCTCATCCTGGAGCCAACGCTGTATGTTTCCTCCTGTGTCCAAAGATTATTTTCAGGGTCGAATGTAGAGGTGAGAAGTTATCTTCTCATTTATATTTCATCTGGGAGCCTTGCAGTTATTGCTAATCTTAATCCAAGCCAGGTGTGCACTGGTGCTGCTGCTTATTTTCAGGCACCTCAGATGTGGTCCCCCTCCAGACAGGTAAATAACATTGCTCTGTGCTCTTAAAAGTATTCTCTGCAGCTGAGATAAATGTACAGAGAGTTATGGCTACTGGAAATGTAGTTGAGCACTCTACTGTATAAATTTTCACTATCCTCAAGTATAAGTTACTTTAGACACATAGTAATAGCCATAATTAAAATGCTCCCTTGAAGTAAATAATTAAATGAGGATTGCAGTTATGAGCCATAGTGACACAGGTGACAGGCATACATTAAGTAGGACAGTTAAACTGTAAATTAAAATCAAACTTCTCCATGAAATTAGAATATTATGTAAGGTAATTATCTAAGAGTAATAGGTTACGTCTGTGTACTGCATCAATAAATACTTTCAGAGATCTCTAGAAAACAGATTTTCTACCCTGTTCTTTTGTGTCTATGTGTTTTAAAAATCTTTCCTAATACAAATGGGAACAAAAGCCCATTTTCAATGTTCTTTGGGAAAACTGATGTTTTAGGGGAGAAGTTTGGTGTAAGTAATGTTTTCCCTTAGCAATTTTTTATTATTTTTTTTAATATAGTAGAGATATCAAACCCTGTGGTAGCGTTCGCTGCTGGAGAGATGCTTGTATGCCTGAGCAGGGCTTGGATAGCTGTTTGATGCTAGGATCTTTACAGCTTCTCACTTGCTGTGTGAGCAATGAACAACTCTCTTTCTTGGCACCTTTGTGCATAGTCAAAGATTATTTAGTACCAAATTACTTCATGGTTTTATATATTTTGCATTTGAATTTTTAAAGTTGTTCTTGTGAGAGTTATAAGACAAAGTCTGTTTTATTCTGTTTCAAAAGAATAAATTTATTCTCCGGGTATAAAATTGACCCTAGATCTTGGCAGTCCCTAAATCAAGGAGTTATGAGCTATGCAAAGTATTTTTTTAAATGGTATTAACATATTTTTTTTCTGCTGTATTTTTGATTTATTTTTTTTTAAGCAGATCAGTGTTGTAGAAAACACTAATAGGAAACAAAATTTTGGAAAAAACCCCTGGTGATCTAGTCCAAGTTCAAAAGACCCTTTCTGAACAAAATGTGCTGATTTTTAAGGGGGAAAAAGGTTTATTTTCCAAGAAAACTGTGTTTGAAAAACACTGTAAATTATTGCTTCAGCTAGGAATTAAAAAAATGGGAATGTTGTATCAAAATAGTGAACAGAATGAAGTGTAAGTTAGCTTTAGACAAAGTTGACTTTTAAAAATAAATTTCAGGACTTCTGTGGGCAGAATTAGGAGCTTCAAGCACCTCTAGTGTTAATTTCAGGGCCCATTCTGAAGTTACAGAGTTTTTTGGCTTTATCCAAGGGAGTAAACCAGCATGTGTTATGGGATGCATTTGGGGCTACTGTTGTATGTTAATGGCAAGATTTAGCAAATCCTTACTTGGATTAATAGCCCTTCCTTATGTAAGTAGTCTGACTTAGTTCATTGTGTTATTTTTGTGTGTAAGAATGTTCTGAACGTTTAAAGGATCTGTGGATTTATGTGCTCAACAGGTTTCTGGCACGAAACCTCACTATTTGTGGTCATTGCAAAGTCTGGCCAAACTGGCCAGTGCCGCCTTTGGAAGGATGCGCTGCTGTGGCTTGCTGGTATCTCTTTGCTGATGTCGTTTGTTATAAATGTAGAGCTTTTTAGATATTTTTTATGATATGCTATACTTGCATGGTGTGTTTTTATTTAAAGTTTTATTAAAGTAAATAATCAGACATTCTGAAATTATTTTTTAAAAAATAGATTCTGATTAGGCTCATTCTATATCCTTTGATAATCTGACAATTTGAATCATTCCAGCCTGCTGAATCGAAGCATCAAAACATCACAAATGTTTTTCATATTTTACTGGGTCCTTTTGTGCTATAATTTTTAATCTCTGTTTCTAATATTACATTTTACCCAATTTATTAACAATACAAACAAGAAACTAATTTTGACAGCTTTGTTACTCTGCATTCAGAGAGAAAGGAACAGATTTTTTTCATCTTTGAATGTATGATCTTAAAGCCTGGAACAATTTAAATTGCTTTTTAGATACTATACTCAGTTTAGTAAAATATTTGGTGCTATTATGATAGTGTAAACCATTCGACTGCAATTACACTAACACAGCACAGACTAATAGTTCTGTTGGAACACAACAGTGATGCATGATTGCCCCATTAGGATCGGAAGTCTTGAAGCACTGAGGTTATTAAAAAAAATTAATCACTGTTACAGTCTTGATTTTGTTAGATTGTAATAAAAAATGTCTTATTTATGGATATGACTACTACTGTGTCAACCTCTTAAAGAAGTATTAAACCCCCAAAATCCTTGTAAGAATTATTTGGATTAAGATTATGAGTTCTTTTGTCTTACTGCAGCTGCAGCTGGAAATCTAGAACTTCATTTGTACTTTCCCAAGTGTTATTTAGGCAGGTTGTACTGAGGTGTGTTTTCAGGACTGAAATGGGGCTGTTTTTACAGATACTTGTAAGAGCGGTGTTTTAAAGGCTGCAAAAAATATTGTCATAGTGCTGTCTAAACATTCTTTTTCAAAAATACCCAAACGTTCACCCAACACATTCACACAATCTTGAGGACAAGTATAGATGAAAGGTAGAAGGAAATGTTTTCTTTTTTGCTACCTTGTTTATCTTTTAAAGCATTTGATAAATGAGTTTATATACACGGTCACGTTTTCTCAGCGACAGTGGAGTAAGAAGCCTTTTGAAAATAACAAGGAGGCTGTACATTTTTTAAAAATGGGATCAGGCACTTAGGAGCTTCATTAACACTGGCAATAACATATACCTAGTAGAAAAGAAAACTGATTTAATTTCAAATGGCTGGCATTCCTTTACATTTGTGCATATGGATGTCAATAACATATCTGCCTATTCTTAATATAATCAGACTGCAAAATGACTGAACTAGTCACCACTGAGCTGGGGACTAAAAACTACAGGTATTTGAAGACAACTTTCCTCCAGCAATCCATATACTGAAAAACAAAGAAGAAAAAAACCAGTCTCAGCTGAAAATTGCATTTGAGAAACTAAAAGTTTAGAAAGAATTAATTTCTGAAGGTTGAAAGAAAGGCTGTGTTTTGGGCTGAAAATTATTTGTGTGTACTTCCAAAGTTGAATGAGAACAAGTTTTGCCTATGATCCTGTGCTTACCTTGGTTTTGCGGGGATGAATACGCTGCTAGCTGGGTTACCAGCTGGTGCAAGGGCTGAGCTGCCCTCTCTACACCTGTGCTGCAGGAATGCACACGTTGCAGCGGGGTTTGGAAAGAGACAAGAGAGGCAGAGATCAGTGAGAAAGATGGGCAAATTGAGAGTAAAGAGAAAGTAGGAAAAAGAGAGTGTGTGCCATATAAACAGAAACAGTGATGTTCCTTATAGTGATTCCTTGGTGGATGAAGAAAATTTTTAGAGTTTTGATGGTTTTTAGGTATAGTTAGACAGTGTTGCCCATGGTAGGTCATTACTCTTGTTGCTCTTGGTTTGGTTGATTTGTCTTTTACATTCAAAAGTATTTTAGGTTAGTGAAAATAAACTTTAGACTGATTGAATGTTGTTTAATTTGCCTTCTCTGAAGTATGTGTAAAACATAGAACATGTCAACTGTCTGCATCTACAATTAACTCCACACTTTAGTTTACGATAAAATGATGTTTTTGATTAATACTGAATAGGGATTTAAAAACATGTAGGGATTAACTATTAAAACACTGCATTAGTAAGAAGGGTGCATTTTAATGCAGAATTAACAAATAACTCAAGGATAGGAGATGCTGCTTTAGAGAAATATTCCAATTTAAATAATGCATTTGAAAATAACACATTAAAATGTCTTTAATGTTATAAATTCTTTGAATGGTGTCTGTTAGTGTGATAGCAGTTAGTTTGTATGAGCTATGGTACAGAAGTGACCTGGATGCTATTTAAGGGTGCTCTGGCATGGAAGGATCTTCGCAGAAATAAGCATGCATTTCTGGCGTTCAGGGTCACATCACAGCCCATCACACATCCACCTTAGCACTACAGGGCTTGGGACTCTGCTGGCTGCCATAGGGGACAGCCCTATAGTTGTTAATCCGTTCCAGTATCACCAGTTTCTTAATGCCCACAGTGCAGGATGCTTGATCCTGGTTCTGCAGATCATGTGAGGGCAGGAAAAAAATGTAATTGGAAATATGGGAATGGTGGTATTGAAGAAAACTACTTTAAAGAGCTGGAAAAGCTTCAGTGTCTTCCTCCACAAATTCTATTTAAAGAATCCCAGGCAGAGTACCTCAGCGTACACAACACACAGACTTGTGATGTTTTCTGTGTATCTTAGAGACAAGTTAGGTGTTACCTTCCCCCTTATTTGGGATGCTTTCTAACAAGACTTACCTGCCCTTGTGCAATTATCTTTAATCTAGATAATCTGGAAGAAATGCTATATATTCTAGAGGAATGAGGCAGGTACAGCCACGCTGGTGTCTCCAGGGTGCATGCTCACTGTTGAATGTGTTGCTGCATTTCAACCACATTTGATGATGTGGGACAGAGCTTCAAAGATACTAAGTTAGGTGTTACCTTCCCCCTTATTTGGAATGCTTTCTAACAAGACTTACCTGCCCTTGTGCAATTGTCTTTAATCTAGGTAATCTGGAAGAAATGCTATATAAAATGAAACAACAGAAGTGCTGTACAAAATATTTCAGGTTGTGTGTTAGCAAAAGAATGTAAAAGAGTCAGGTCCAGCCTTTTAGGGCAAACCTGGTTCCTCCCCTGTAGCATAGAGAAGCACTGATAACGACCTTATTTTAAGTGAAACTCTGAGTGAATCTATGTTTTGGCACATGGCTCTAGCTGTCTGTGCCTTGGCTTTAGCTGCATCCTCTGGCTGTCATCCATCCACAGTGGCTGTTGCTGGATTTTGAAGCTCTTAACTGGCCTGTTATGTTTTGCTGTTTAAAATGAGCTCTGGCTTTGAATATTGTAGCTTTCTTCTTGATCTTTTTGGCACTCTTGCATGATTTTTTTTTTTTTTGCCTGTTTTTCTAGAGGAATGAGGCAGGTACGGCCACGCTGGTGTCTCCAGGGTGCATGCTCACTGTTGAATGTGTTGCTGCATTTCAACCACATTTGATGATGTGGGACAGAGCTTCAAAGATACTAAGTTTCTTGGTGAACAGCTACATAAATACTGCATAACTGCTCACCTTTAACTGAACGTTGAAGAGATGTTACACATGTCCGATGGGGAAATCTTTGTTAAGACACCAGAAAAACTCAAAGAGGAGACACAAAGCCATAGGCAGCCCAGCCGTTAGTGGTGCTGCTGAGGATGCTGGCTGCCTCCATGCCACGGGTCCTTGCCCTCAGCTGGGATGTAGATCAGACCGGTGCCCCTCACTTACCTCCAAGCTGGCTGCTGTGGCCTCGCTCAGCATCTGCGCTGTGGTCCAATATCTTAGTGCCCATCCTGTGTATCCTTCCCAAATGCAGCTGGGGAGGTGGCACTTGCTGCTCTGGGTCATGCACTGGCCTGGCGTAAGCGCTGTGCAGGGTCTGGAAACTTCTCATTTATCTGGCACAGCTCTGTGCTTCTGCCTGTACGTGCAGTATCCTTCCCAGGCTGTGTACCATACATCTATCTCCTGTGTCTCTGGGGTACCCCCATGTTCTTTGCTGGTATATTGTACTAGCAGAACTAATCTTAACATTGTCTTTCTTGATTCCAGTTTAACACAGTTTGTTAGGATTTTTAAGTACTTTGACTTGTTTTTTCTCAAATACCAGCTGTCAGAAGCACACATAGGTCTTATGAAACAGGTGCAGTTTTTGAACTGATTTAAATAAAGAAGGGAGAGACATTTGGTAAATATTAATTGGCAGGCACTCTGAATAAGGACAGCAGACAAAATGGAAAAAAACCATGAGTTTGGGAGTGTCTCACAAATGGGATTTCTTGGGTTTTTTTCCCCAATTTTAAAAATATATTTTTAAGAAAAAGGAAAGGGGATGGCAGATGTCATTTGATTCTGTTTGTGAAGGGCCCTTCGTGAAGCTGTATTGCTTTGACCCATTAAGTGGATGGGAGCATTTTTTAACTAATTGTGTGGCACCTTACAGTCATTATCTTTTTCAACAGTATTTTTCTTCGTGTTGATCCCTTCTGTGTCTTCTAATATTTGAAAGAAGTAGTAAAAATGCTAACACAGGATATAAACATGGAGATATATTTTTTTCAAGTAACATACATTGCACAACACTTACCTAAGAAGTATTGAATGTGAAGTGAATAAAGGAGTTCCAGCCCATTTTAAATGCTCCCTTAGTTTTAGAACAACTATATTAGTTTCCCAATCTATGAGCGTACCTTACAAGGAATATTTGTAGACAAAACTTCATGGATGGAGGTAAAGTAAGGAAAATGTCCCTTTTTTCTATCATGATACTGAAGTCTAAAAAAATATTATTGCCTGCATGAACAAACAGAAAAAAGGTATTGTTTGTACTAGCTAGTACATTATTAAACATTTTTCAGTGTTTATTACTGACTGAAACAAGAGCTTTGACATTGGAAAGAAGAACTCTTTGTGTCCAGACAGCAAGAAGGATACAGATTGCATCAGCCTCTTTCCCCCTTGTGACTTTTCTTCATTTGCAGACTAAATCCTCCGGTATTCATGTGCTGAGAGTTTCACATGGAGCACTTCAACACAGTGTGCCTGCTTTGGGGGGTGGGAGGAATGGTGCACTTTTAACAAGTGTCCTTGAGGCAGAGAACAACAGGAAGGCACATTGCCATGCATCCTCCTTTATTTATGCATATGGAGTGCAAGATAACCCGCACTAGGGTCTGCCATGGGAGAAGGTGCAGCAGTGTCACAGAGCTCTGAAAGTTCAATAAAAACAATGAAAGACGTGCAGCTTCTCTGTATCTGCTCTGCATAATGGTGACTCTGGTTTTTACAGTGCTTGGATGCTCAGTCGTCCTGGGATTTAGTGAAGGACATGGAAAACAAGTGCATTTGCTGTACCTACTTCCTGCTGATCGTCTGGAAATGGAGCAAGTCAGAGAGAAATGTAGCTTTTTGGATCATTAAAAATCCATTTTCATTAAAAGCCAAGTATTGCAGTGACATACTTATTTATACATTCATCCCCTGTCTGCCTATGCATTACAGATAGAATGAAAAGAAAGCCTTTTCATAACGGTTTTAAAGCCTAAATGAAAGAAAAGCATTCTATTTACCTTGAATTACTTACATGGCATACTTGTTTGGTTTTTTCACACTGTATTGGATGGCAATTACTCTGCATTCTTTCTTTGCCACCAGTTCCTTTTGTCCTATGTATCTACCATTTGTTTTTATCTATATCTTCCGTCTATCTATCTATTTCCTCTTTGTGCTTAGAGTTGGTTGCAAATTATATTTGTGATGCAGGGAGCTTTCAATCTGACTGTCTTGATATTATTTTATGCAACTGTGACTACCGTAAAAATTGGCTTTACTGCCTCTTTTGTGTTATTGATTCAAGCCCATTTCAGAATTAACTTGTTTGGAATGATATGGCAATGTTTTGTGCCCCAAGTTCTCTCAGGAAAAATTCATATCTCATAACTAAATGCAATAAAATGTTCAGATATATCTAAACACAGTTATATTTTGAATTTAGATGAAAACCTTATGGAGTCAATCAAATATATAAGGCATGCGTAAGTTTTAGTTCTAGGCTTACAAGTACTGTATTGCAGAAAAAAAGTATTCAGAGACCAACTTTTTCCTAGAGGTCTGTCCCTTATGTATGCTTTATGAAATGCCTAATCACATCATTCATATTTCCATCCTGAATTGGACAGACATAATTTTGACATTTTGACTGTAGGACTGTATCTGTAATTTGAGATTATTGCCTTAATTCATTTAGGGATTCAGTCTTTGAAATCTTAGTGTTACATTTGTCCTCGTGGTTAGGTAAAAATATTTGTATGCTGATAGTCAGTGGAAAAGGGTTCTATAAAAATAAATTTCCCCTCATTAATGACTTGACTGGTTGATTTTGAAATTTGTTACAAATGGGAAAAATTAAATGCTAGTATAAACACAGAAATTTATGAGTTAATTATAATGTTAAAATGCCCAGGTGTTAGAAATTGTTCACTGGCATCGGATCCCAGTCCTGAATATCTTTAACTGACCCATAAAATCAGTTGTACCCTGAAAAACTCATCTCTGTTTAGAATTTTTTTCAGGTACTCAAAAAAGGGAAGCACACTTTGAATGACCCAATAATTTTAGCCTTTCTACTATACAGTCATCCAGACCCCTCTTCCCAGACACCCATCACAAAGACAGCATCTCCCAGGTTGCAGATTTCAGGCGTGGTAGCATGCCTTGGGCTGGTGACAGTGGCCAGGGAGCCTGCTGGCACCTGCAGAGCTCTGAACCACCTCCCCACTGCTGCTCACTGTACTGGGTGCAAGAGTGGCCCAGGCTACAATTCATTCTGGGAGTGGATCTGTTTGTTTTGGCTGGTGCAAAAAAGCTGTATGCTAGCTACCTTTTAAAATGTTTTGGCAGTCATGGATCTGGACTACAAATTCTTCCTTTTTATTTCCTTCCATAGCTTTTTTCCTGACTGGTCTCTCTTATAGTTCTTTACTAATCTTTTTATTGTCTTTCAGAGTACAGAGCCTTTCTTGAGTGTGTATATTAAATGTGTGGAGAGGAAAAAGCTACTCAGTGTGAGTACAAAACAGATGCACGTATATCCTGAGATGAGTGCATTATGGATAAAGAACCATTATCATTCTTCCCACATTCGTGTTTCCGTCTACTTATGAGATATATACGTGTGCCTTGTTAGCAATGATGTTATAATGCAAAAGCTAAAGTTTTCATATTGGAGGAAACATATATTGTTAAATGAGCTGAGAACATTCTCCCAAGGGTTAGCATTTCTCTTGTACGTGTGAAATCCTACTGAAATAAATGGCCCTATTATTTTAATTGGATCTTTTGGTATTAGAACATCTTTCTTTGTACTGCAGTAAAGAACCTTCTTTTTCTTTCTTCCCTGAAATGTGAAATGAACAAACACAGGCAAGGCATTAAAACATTTATGACTTCAGCAGTAGAAGACTGTACCAATATACATGGATGCACATACATATCTATAAATTAAATTCATATTTTATGATGTATTCCTCCATTATCTCTGAAAATATACAAATAAGGTTTCTACCTTTAAAATAGGTATGATTAAATTTTGCCTTCTTGTTCTGACTGATACCTTGTTTGCAAACACCAATAATGACCAAGGCACTTAGAAAACCTCCCAAGAACAAAGGTACTGTTCTTTGATTAAAGAACATAGCAGAAATTTTTCAAAAAGGATTGTATCTGTTTAATAAATGAATTAATACTTGGGCTACAATACTCCTAACGGTTGTGAACAGGCTTCAGTTCTTCAAATACTTGGACTATGTGCTTAATTTGCTCCTGTGAGTGAGGGATTGTACAATATGATAGATTAAACTTCCATGGACCATTCTAATCTGTTTTGTAGAAGATCACAGAAGTGAGTGAGGGACTCTATTTATCATGTTGTGATCAAAAGCACAATAGAGTAGAAAATTCTCTGTGAACATAGGCTTGAAAACTAATTTGTTGGTATGTTTGTTCCCTCTTTTTTTCTGCAGCTGTTCAATTACAAACTCTTACTGCTGGTCAGAAAACCAAATATCTATTCTCTAGG
Organism: Falco naumanni; assembly: GCF_017639655.2. Taxonomy (NCBI): domain Eukaryota; kingdom Metazoa; phylum Chordata; class Aves; order Falconiformes; family Falconidae; genus Falco; species Falco naumanni. The sequence goes on along the minus strand of NC_054064.1, from coordinate 15,528,382 downwards.
GTAGCTACATTGTACTCCAATGTTTGAAGATTTGGTTTCTTTTATAATTGGAATGAAATATCAATTTTTTTAAAGGAATTCTTCCACTCCTTTATCTGAATACTAGCTGAACATGCTCATTTATGAATGCACTGTGTGTTTAATATATGGATACAGCAATGATATAAACCTGAAAACAAAATTAATTGCAATTACGGAGACAAAACACTTTTTTTATCATACAGAAAAGATCAAGGAATTTTTTGTTATGTGCAAAATGAGAAAATTATTGGGTTAGAGTTTATTGGATTTTCTTGTTTACTTTTAACCAGGTCTGCTTAAGTTTTATAAGGACAAATAAGCTTTGAGCGAAAAAATGCTTGTAGACCAGCTAGTTATAAAAAACCTGGTTAACGCCCTTTTAGAAGTCACCAAATATCGCTGTTCAGCCCTTCACTGAGGGAGGATCCTGTGGCCATGTGTGGGACAAGGACCATTCAGCTTCAGCAGCTCTAATGCAGGACGGGGCTGTTTGCAGGCACCAGCCTCTTCCGTACACAGCTTATGCGGAGGGATGCTGGCTTCAGTTATTATCATCTCATGGATGTGTAACTAAATATCTACAGGTCATCTGTTTATTACCTAGGAGAAGAAAATACAGTTGCAGTGACAAGCACTGAATTGTCTTGCTTTGGGTGTTTCTCCTCTCAGCGGAGATGATGGATTTGGGTTTTCATCTCTTCATACAGAACGATCTGCTATTTTGAGATAATTAATGAGATAACTTGCTACCTACAAAGTAGGTCAGAATTGCTCTAATGTAAATTGCAGTAGCTTTGTGGGAATTAGGGCTGCTTTCCCCATTTGCTTCACCAAGAACCTGTCAGTACTTGCAAACTTCCCATTGGGTGCTGCTCTCGCTAGGTGCTGGGGGCTGCCCGGCTCAAGCTGCCACTGCAGGGCCATGCTGCCACAGCTCAGGGTGCCTTGTGGCGCCTAAGCCTTGGCACGTCACGTCAGAGCTAACAGTGTCTTCCAGCTGTTTAGCCTTGGCACGGCACGTCAGAGCTAACAGTGTCTTCCAGCTGTTTCCATAACAATGCACTTGTTAGAAAATAAATATTTGCTCCACTTTCACAATTGTCATTTTGCTAAGAATTAATTGATGTTAATGGTTTTCCCCTCTTTGTGTTTGAGAGCATTTTAGAAATAACCCAGAAGTCTTTATGGGACAGTGCAGCATCTCAGACTACTGCAGCTGGCTGTGCCCTACCAAGGATTCAGACTGGGGAGGAGCAGGAGCTGGTAAAAAGCTCTCTGGTTTTGGTTTTACTCTGTAGAGCAGTTCTGGAGAACAGCTATGATGATGGGTCTGGGAGCAGCTGGTGGTATGGCGGGTGGGAGAAAGGGGCAGAGAAGAGGCTTCAGGTGGCCCTTTGCTGACATCCTCTGCCACCAGAACCAGGCCTCAGGTGTCCTCCAAACTCTTAATGCCACCCCAAATAGTGTAGTGACACATGTCAATCCTCACATGTTAATTCCACTCCAAGAGTGGGAAATGTACTGTGGTAGTCCTGCAATGGCAAGTGTATGCTTTGCTCTGTTTTTGTATTTTTGGGCTATTTTGGAATGGATAATCATGGATAAGTGTGTAAATAATAGTTAGTTATTAATATTTATTGTAGTTTCTGATCATTTAAGTATTTAGAGACTGTGTATTCTGATTTTTAAGATATCGGTTGTTTCAAAATTCCTGGAATTCAATTATTGATACAATCATTCAGATTTACAAATCTGTATGGAGTATAAGTAACTAGTTTTTTAATAAAGGAAAGTTTTCTTGTGGGAGGAGATTTTTGGCTACTTGCTACTGGTTTTCAGTCTGAGGTGTAAGCCTGTGTGAATAAAGACTTGTAGAAAGCAGGCCAGAAGTTCAGCCATGGCAGCATTAACAACTGTGGTAACTACTGTCACACAGCATAATATTAGCTCAGCCATATTTTCTTATCTTGATCTATTCTGCTAGCAGGACACACTGACAGTACCCAAAGCCAAAATGTGTTTTCCTGCTTGGTTTGGATTCTTTTATATTGTGCCCACCAGTATGGCATCTGTGTGCCATAAACACCACGACTAGCATCTGTCATTTGTCACAATAAGTGAAACCAATGTTCATCACCAGTGTAAACAAAGGATGAAACACAACATGGTTACTAACACAAGACCTTTTGACAGATCTGAGTGCTGTTGCAGTTGTTACTGCATCCCTTTCAAAGCAGGGATTACTGAAGTGTTTGAGTCCTTATTTAACCATGGATAATTTTTCACCATTGTGAAAAGTCTCCTATCTCTCAGCTGTTAATCCAGAGTGACACAGTACAAGAGCAGCTCTAGAGCAAAACTTCAGTACTAGGGGACCAGGAATAGTTGAGTTGATCCTTGCTACTGAACAGGCAGTAGTATTTCTCCACTTAAGGGAAGAAAAATGTGTAAACTGGAGAAAGACTTAGTGATGGTAGAAAAATAGGCCCATTTTAAAGAAATAGGGCTTTACAGTCTGTGTGTGTTTACATTGACTAGGTGATTTGTGTAAAAATCAAAGGAAAAGATTGTCTGTCTGTCTTTCTCTCCCCCTCCCCCCCAAGTCCTGAAAGCACTTTTAATGCCAAGGAGCAGCTGTTACCACTGCAGGACTTTTCATGGAAACACTGTAGATCTTGCAAAAGACAGAGGAATTTGACTGCAGGAGAACAGATCTTTGTCTTTGGTAGTCTCGTTGTTCATACTGTGCAAATACTTTCCGAAGATGGTTTGAGATATTCTTGTAATTTGATATACTCAATGAGCTAAGTGAATACTGACCAACTGAGGAACGTGAATGAAAAGGGCACAGATCAATTTGATAATGATTAATTTGCTTAATGTCAGTCTTGTGCTTTTAAATTTGTTCACAGAGAATTTTTCAATTGCATTAGGATTGCTGCAAGAACTAGGATTAGAGATGATGTGTTTGAATTGATGAACTGCCTAACATGCATGGGGGACATCTTTTTCTCTTGTTTCTGCATATCGTATGTTTTATGTAGGCAGAGTCTGTAACAAATTTAAAAACTGTGTTTGATCTGGGGGTGTGTGTCTTTTTGTGTACAGTTAGAACAAGCCTGAAGAATGCTATATGATTAGACTGTTAGATCAGTATGTTGATATAATATAGTGAGATGACATAACGTTAATCTTGCTAAAACCTAAACATGACTTCTTTAGCACCCAACGGTTCTACCAACTGAACAAAGGAGTTCTTTATTTAATAATTAGTCTGATATTTGTATTGCTAGTCTAACCACTAGAAAGAAACAAGGCCACATATGTAAGATAGTAGATATTGTTGACTATTGACTTAAAAATTAATGTAGTTGGAGGTTGTTTTTTTGGGGGGCCTTTTTTAATGTTTTAATTTAACAAATGAGGAAAAGAAGAATGTTTGCATCCTTTCAGTACTTATTATGAACAGGAAGCATAGAGTCAAATGGAAGTATCGATGAAGAGTGATGATTGCTGGATGGGCGATGGAATAGTGATGGGAGCTGAAGGGCAGCATGATTTAGTTTGCAGAATTAAGTGGAGGTAAGGGGAGTAACGAATTCTTGTAGTAAAGTGTGTTTTGAGACCACATTTGAAATCTGTCCTGCAAATATGCTCCTTCCAAGAAGTCCTTATAAAATGACTAACGTTATATTCCTAGACCAGTTGCAGACATCATACTTTTTGTTCTTCACATGTATCCATGCCTGATTTTTCTGTGGGGCAGAATCTGTGTCTTTTTATTTATGACTTTTGATGGAGTATGTTGAAAGTTCACATTATGAATAGTATAGGGGTCAGATAAGGTCAGAAGAGGAGGAGAGAGGTATTACAGTAGGGTGCATATTGACTCAAGCCACACAATGCACAGAGAAAGAAAAGAAGCCCCAAAATGTAGGAGAATAGTTTTAAGGAAGGGCCCCTTGGGGCTATTGCATCCAGATGCATCCACGTCACACAGCATCTCAGGCTGGGAGAGCTGGGGAAGCCTGTGCCCTATGTCCCCATGAGCCCCCAAACACAGACCCACAGCGCACCCGGACCCTGCCACATGTATTGCTGGTGGTACAGAGGTGCCTTAAAATTCTCACGACTCTGAAGGACTTTAGCTGATGAAAGGCCACCTGGCTGGACTGGAGGTGTACTCAGGGGAGCCACCGGAGGAGCCACAGGTACTGTAAATACTGGAAGTCTGAACAGGGGCCAGGTATTGAGCTGCACTGGGGTCTCTCAAGGCCACATGGTTGTGTTTAACTTCTCCTGGGGAGCACGGGGACTTGCTGCCTATCTGCTGGTATAGCCAAGTGAGTTACTTTGCAGATGCAAGTACTCTCTGCTGGATGTACGCAGACTGGTCCTGCAGGATGAGAGCTTGCAGGAGGTGGCTGTGGTGGGTTTTACCTGCTGGCTGGGCTCCCTGGCTCTGGCTAGGCACAAATTCATTGTTTTCTACCAGTTTAGGGACAAAGAGCTCAGATGATGGAGAAAGGCACCCAGTGGTTAGGCATCCACCCCTGCGGAGCAGTCAGTGGGCAGCAGGACAGCTGAGGGCCACCTTACCACAAGGAGGAGTCGCAGCCCTGCAGGTACCTACAATCTGCATCTCAGGCAGCAACTGTGAGACTTGTAAACCAAGTCCTGCTGTTGTCAAAGAGGGTTAAATATTGGGCCAGATGAAATGATGAACTCTCAGTAAATATTTTAAAGAGAAATTGAAACTTTTCCATACAGTGCTTGAGGCTGGCTTGCCTTGTCTGTTTGACAGTTGATGCACAGCTGAATTGTCTTGTTAGGGAATATCAACTCTGAATAGGCTCTTTATTTGGCTTCTGATATTTAGTTCTGTCTACCTGTTTAAGGAATTTTATTCTTTTTATATAATATCTGGATTGGTGACATTGGCAAGGGAAAGCAGTGGAGACAGAAAATTAGATTGCTTAGGCATGGTGACCTAGAAAGGCAAATTTTGTAGACCTGTATTCCTGAAATATTACTTAAATATTCCATATAGCACAGTGAGGGCTTTGCCTTGCTCTTGTCTGAAAAGGGAATGGGATGGATTCCCGAGTACAAGGTTTTGACTATGTTGAGCTGTTTGTGGTTCTTGATAAACTGCTGAGGAAAAGGTGGGACCTCTGCTCTCCCAGGTGTTCTCTGTACTCAGAGCTGACCTGGCAGCAGCTTTCTATACTTTCACTAAAATTCGTGGGTAGAAAAAATTATACACATGGCACACATGCATCTGAGAGGACTGTGGAGAAACGTGAGGGAGGCAATTGTGCAGGACAGAGCTGCTTTTTCAGGAAACCTGTCTCTGCCCTGCCTGGGATGCTGTGGGCTGCCAAAGAGTAATGGCAGTGCAGGGGAGGTGGTTTCACTTTCTGTGGAAATAGATAAATAAATGGTGTACTTATTTGATTTTTTTTTTCTTTTTTAGCAATACATAGGCTGTATGAATATGTTAGAGCTATATAGCCGGTTCATTTTCCCTTACTGCAAGTATACTTTGGAAATTTAATAGAGAGTAAGTAAAGCAGAAGCTCCCAGAAAAAAATTAGCAGAAACAAAGGGCATCCTTTAAAGCAAAACATTAATGCTAATAGTATTTGAAATATGCATTAGATTAATTTACATATTTATGTAATGTGAAAAACAAAGGGGTTTTTTGTGAATTCTTTTGGGTCTATACTTTTCTTTGGTTTATTTTTCTTTTAACTTTCAAAATATTAGGTACCTACTTTCAAGTGGGGGCCTCTAAACGGTGCTAGATTTGGGGGTGTCCAAACTGACTCCAGAACATGGAATTTGTCTTCACTTTTGCAGATTCAAATTTCTGAACACAGGATTCTCAGTCTTCTACTTGAAAACTCCTCTTGAAAGCAAGTCCTCTGTGAAATAATTTCCTTTTTATGCCCTATATTTGTGATTAAAGCACATCCTACCCTATCGCAGGCACTTAAGATGATAATTTCAGTTTTATGAGCCAGACTTCACCCCCCAAAGCAGAAGGATACTACTAGCAGGTTTGTATTTTATGATATGCTCAGGACTTGTTTTTAACTTGAAAGTGCCCACTTACAAAAAAACCTGTATTTTATTGACTGGTGATTTCATTCCATTGTGCAGTGTCATTTTCCTTTTTTCCTTATTTCTGACCCCTTTTCTCCCTCTTCCTTTTCTCTCTTTTCTTTGTTCAACACCCTTTTTACATTTTGTATAGATTTCCCTCCCCTCTGACATTTTTACCATTTTAAAGCATAAAACAGGGCCTCTCTTCTCCTTCTGCAGCTGCGACCCCATCCCCTGCTGTACCAAATTGACACTTCTGTGAGCAGTGGCTCTAGTCAGTCACTCGAAGGCTGCTGCTTTCACAAGTGTTGATTTAGTGCAGCAGGGGATGATGTGCCAGCTGTAAAATTCAGAAAAAAATAATAATAAACCCCTATGACAAGTCTTCTAATAGAGGGAAAAATAAATGGGGGTGGGGAGAAAAGGTGGGAAGGAGAGGACAGTAGGATGGGGCTGGGCGGGAGGAAGGGGAACAGAGGTCCCTGTGGGGTGGGTGGGGTACCTGGCCAGATGGCTGGGAGAGCAGTCCATGAGCAAAGGCTTTCCTTCCTCCTCATCCTCACTCTTGCTGCTTAGAAGAAATTCCTGTGACTGACGGAGCAGAGCAGTGCCACCTCAGCATGCTGAGGTTTTGTGTTTCTACCAAACTGGAGAGTTATTTTGGGATAAAATCCTCGTGGCAAGGGGTGGAGGATTTAAAATAGGACTAAGGGAGTGAGGTGCACCTGTGCTCTAGACTTCTTCAATATGTGAAAACACAGCTTTTGGACAACAAGACATTTGATATTTTTCTTATTAACTTATAGTTGGTATGGTCCATGGATGCACAGGCTGAATTTTTTAGAAATATATAAACAGCACGTTGTTATTTAAAGTATGTAAATGGAGAGTTCCATTTAAATCAGCCCTGATTTGCACTCAATAATGTTCCTGGATAAAATAATTTACAGCTTATTGGTGGCAAAGTATTTAATAAGAAGTTGTACTTCTGCCGTTGAACTGATAGGACTCCTTAAAGCTTCTGATGGGCTAACATTTTCTAATGCAGTCTCCAAGTGCTCGGACTGTTGTCTGTTCGTCCTTATTGATTTATTCTTGCTAAAGTCCTCAGGTATTTTCCTAAGGGAAGCAAAACCCTGGCTTTCCATTCAGTCATGGGTTGTGTGGCAGGTACCAGTTATGTCAGCTCAGGGACCATGTCTGTAGAGATGCCAGCGTGGCCACGGCGATGTGCTGATGATCTGCATGGCACAAGGTCTGTGCCCTCCACCGGTGCTTCTGGGCAGCATCAGGCTGCACACTGACAGCTTCACTGCAGTGAGAATCGCCCCTCCTGTGCTGGACAGCAGCTGCAGCAAACAGCACAGGCTCACCCAGCCTTCCGGAATGCCTTGCTGCTGCCCAAAAGGCAAACCCTACCCAGGGGGCTCAAGGTGCTGGATTGAGAGAGGCTCTTACTATACCTTTTATATCTGTTGCTGTTGGAGCAGCCCTTGAGCAGTCACCAAAAGAAAGAGAAACAACCCTTTTTGGTCCAAAATGGAACGGTCCTGTTCGTTTTGACAAGAAAAAGCTGAAAAAAACATTATTGTAGGTTATGTTTACTGGTTAGTTTTCTAAAAAATATTTTCGTTCTCAGTCAGTGACCCAGCTAATCAGTTATTTCCATGTCCCTAATGTTAAACTATCCATTAGTGATTTAGAGCAGTGATGAGATAGCAGTATGTGCTAAATATTAGTACTGGTAATGACATAAATGTATGATATAACAGGATAATTTCAAGACAGAAATACAGAACATACTTGGGGAAGTATACTCTGAATTAAGTTCAGCATCTTTTTTTATTGTGTACAAGTCAATATGACAGACTGTAATATTCGTTAACACTGTTCACAGTGTCAGATGTGTTAAACTAAACAGGAATTAGTGCAGGAAGATGTGTGGTTTTGACCAGCGATCAAGATAGTCGCTCCAAACTAACGTAGCCTGTCCTTGTCAGTGGAGACTTGAAAGGTGTTAACACATGCGTAGCAAATATTATTGTTTGTTTAAATTTGATTATACATGACATTTGCCACATTGGTGCTCAGAGTGTGGAAATTTTCGATGACTCTTGGAAAGCCCTTTTCTTATAAGTTTATTTCAGACCATAGGTTTAGGTTGTCTTTAAATTAATGTCTTAAAACATACTTAAAATTAAGCATGTACTGGAAAACTGGTGGATTGGGGTCATATGTGGCAGGTCTTTGGAAAAATTTCTCATCTGAAAAGCACCTACTTTCCAGCATTTAAAGACATGCTTTGTAATAGGCTTCCACAAAGATCACCTTTGTAATCTTGTTGTTCATCATATTAATTGAAGAAGCTCTTTTCTGATAACCTTTGGCTGTTCAGGATGTGTTCCTGAAGCATCAAAGGCTGAAGGAACTTAGAAAGAGAAAAGACATAACAGATCATTCAGTTCATTTTTCTGCCAATGTAGGATTATTTCACAGAGAACGTTTTTTAGTGTTATGTCAACTGTAGTTTTTAAAATCCCAAGTGAAAGCTTCCATATTCTCTTTAGGAGACTATTTTACAGGCTAATACATCTCGCTGTCAGGAAGATTTTCCCGATACTCTATTGAGCTTAAGCTTTTTCTTTCCATTATTTCTAGTTATATCCTTTTCCCTTGATGGCTTTACACACTTCAAATATTTATAGATTATTATATTTTTCCCTTGAGAAGTTCTTGAAACTTTCTTCAGTTTATCAATATCTTTTTGGGTTTGAAAAACCCACCTAGGACCTTCTAGGCTGAGAACTACATTTACTATCAAACTGTACTACAGTCAGATGCTCACTTGCACTTTCTTCAGGTCCTTTTTCTCAGGGTCCAAACAAACTGGAGATTCTAGCTAAGAGAAATCTGGTAAGTAGAATATTTTCACCAGTGAATTGAGAAAGATCCCCTTGCTTGCTTTCTGCTTCTCAATGTGCAGCTTTTCTGGCTGTTGTGAATGAGGATCCCCAGCTGCTGTTTGGTTCTTAATCTCCTACATTTTGGTGCTGTGCTCCACAGTGTGTGTCCTTCTTAGTCTTTGTAGTTCTGCAGCTCACACAAAATTCACTTCATTCTTGTTAAGTGCAGCTGCTGTGGTCAAGGCTCAGGATATTTCCAGGGAAACAGAGGGCAAGAGGAGGAGTCTGAAACTCTATTTCAAGGTCTGGTTTGGAAGTTCTGCATTGAATTTCACTCCTTATTTAGCAGAAACTAAAATATGTCCATGCAGGCAAATGCAGAGATCTGTAGCAAGTTCTCAGGTATGCTTACTAGCATGGACCAGTCCTGTGTTTTTGTATTTCAGGGTTACAGAAAGGGGGCCAGCCCATGCCACCTCTGAGCACAGGCAAGCCTGTGCATTACTGTCACTAAGAGACAGGCTCTGCTTCTCTGCGCATCCTTCTCCTGCTGCAGAAGTGAAGCAGTAGCACACTCCTGCTGTGTGCTGATGGATACTGGTGCTATATAGACCATCTACTGTAGGCAGCTGGAAAAAACGGCTTTCTTTTTATTGCAACTTGGATTGTTACTATTAGTGATGACAGTTAGTTCTGTCTTGCAGAAAAGGGAAAGAAACTGAAATGGCTGATGTGGTATTCGACTGCCATTTCTAGCCTGGTTTGCGAAGGAAATGCTATTCATCTGTCAGCCTTCTCTAATTACTTTTGAACACAGTGGGTATTTTCACGGCTGAATTCATTGGTGGTAGAGATCCCAAAGATATCATCGTCTCACAATGGCCCTGTGTGGTGGCTTTGAAATCAGCTGGGGCACTTTTGGGTGTGCTGGCTGGCAAGCATGGTGTGCACCTGAGGGTATCGTGGCTGGGTGGTACTGCAGCAGCCCAGGAAGGTTTTACAGTGTGGGGAAGGGAGGGCATGGTGGGGAGTTTGGGCACTTGTGGGTGAGTCACAAGGCAGAAAGTAGTGGTTTTCTTCTCAAAGAACTTGAGACTTTTGCAAAGATTCTTCAGACTGTTAGACACCCAGCACTTGTCTAATTGTTCTCCCAGAATCAATAGTTAAACTGACATTGATTTCTGCTTAGGATTCCAGCTGTATTGCTAGCTTGAGATCTCCGCATTTCACAGAGCCTTACCTGCCTCAGCTGCCTCCTGCCTTCTGAAGTTCTGAACACAGGGTTTCCCCTAGAAATGTGCAGGGTGGAAACACCGCTCCAGGTGCCCTGGTAGTGTTTGTAGGTGCTACTACCTACTAGGTTGCTGCTTCTCCATCTGTTTCACAGGGAAAGCCTGTGCCTGGTGTGTTTATTCCCAGGTCTGCATCTCTCAGAATGGCAGCTTTGTGCTATCTTTTTCCTTTTGACTATTCCAGAGTATTTTCCCTAGATGTTTTAGCTGACATTTGCCTAAGAGAATTTTTATTTTATTCCTTTTCGTGTGTCTAATTCCTAGACACTGCTATGTATACTTTCTGCTTTACTTATGCTTGCAATATATTCCAGATTCACATCTTCCACAGGTCTTGACAATTAGATTTATTGCTTGACACAGGCAATAAGTGCCTTTCCTCCTATGTTTAATCTTAAAGAGATTACTTGCAATTGTATTTCCAAAACAGGTATAAAGAACAATGTTTACTAGCAAGTTTCCCATAGCTGCTCGTCATTGAGAAATGGAATAAAAAGAGTAATGATATTGCACTTCTGCTGACTACTCTGCTTGACTGATTCACAGGATATTTGCTCTTAACATGTTGTAAGAGTTAAAAAAAAAAAAAAAAAGCGTCAAACTTTTTTTGGCACCCAGCTACGGTAGATCCTGTTAGAAGAAACATATGGCCTCACACTAACAGTGTTAAAGCACTGCTAAAGTATTGCATGCATGACATTGACAAATATCCTCCAGGCTTTTTGTTTTCTGTGCTATTAAGCATTCAAAGTCCAGTATTTCATTACCACTGATGATACGGAGAGCCTTATTGACATTCTATCCATCTGTTCATAACATGCATTATTAAATGTGAAGCAACTAGTAGGTAGGAGTGCACTTGCCAGCTGTACAATGAATTCTTAGCAGTTTGGTGCCCTCTATAAATTTTCCAGTATTCTGCCAGTTTCTCAACATAATTTGCAATGGGGACATTTTTTTTTTTTTTTTTTGGTGCTGCACATCGTGTAGAGAAAAGTTGCTTCAGAAGAAATCTTTATTTTGTTATCCTTAATGTGCAATATTTAGATATAGTTTCAAAAGCCCAGTAGCCTTTTAATATACAAGGACTGTCTCTGGTATCAGATCTCACTAACCAGAGTTTTGGTTTTGATTTTTTTTTTTTTCTTCCCTAGGAACAAATCTGCTGCATTACCTATGAACAGGACAATGGGGCCCCAATGAGTCACCCTATTCATATATTTTTGGAACCCAGAGGAATTGATTTGACTATTTACAGATTATAACAGTTGGTAGTTGAATGTTTTATTTTCATTCCCAGTTGGTACAATATGTTCACAGCTGATGCTAATGGCTTGCCCATTTGATAGCACATATGGTCCACTATTTGGGTCTCCTAAAGCTTTCTTTTGTGGTCAGGCTGCTTTAAAAGTCTCATATATTTAGGTTTGTTCTGTCTGCTGGGAAGATGACTATGAAACTCTGAAACTTGGCAGCTGTAGAGAAAACCTGCAATTCTGTTGGTAAAGATTCAAAGACTTTGGGTCAAAATGTCCAAGAAAGAATATTTTTATATAAAATTGAATACAAACAAATGCCTTAGTAGATCATGTGAAATTTTAAAAGAAATGTCCTTTTGTCTCCCCTTGTCTTTGAAGCTGTGAGTTACCCTCTAGTGTTTCAGCACCACTGAGTGTCAACAGCAACTTCCAGTGGGTGTTCAGTTGCAGTGGAAAACAATTTATGCAGAATTTTTATTGCTCAGATCATTATTGGTGTTTTTTGTTTTTTTTTTTTAATTTGGATATTACTTTTCTAGTAACATTTCATGAAAGGAGTAGACCTGAAAAAGAATTTTTTCCTTTGGTTTTCAGAATAAGAGCACAGGAAAAGTGAACTAAAACAACAGGAGAACAAAAATTAAAATTACAAGTCTGTCTGAAGTTCTTATCCTATGATACATAAGTGTTTATACTGATTCTAAAACTAACTGATAAAGCCACAATCTCATAAAAAGATTATTTCCAAAACTATTGCATTACCCTCTGAGAGCTGAAATTCTCATTTATTCATAGGAGTAGATCATAATAGCTCTAATTCCCTGAGAAGTGGGCATTGTATGATAATTGAGCAGGCTAGTACATTAATTGTCCTTCACTTCACCTCTAGATGTTTAACTCCTTATCTAGTCAATGAGCAAACAATAATACTCACTTATTTGTGCCTTACTGTTCAAATAATTTTTCTAACTGGGTAATTTATTTGAAATAAAGCAGAATAAGTTTATTCATGTGGAAGGGACATTGAAATCATGTCAGATTAACATATTAAATGCCATTTGGTAGGATAAGTGTTTTATGGTTGTATTTTTTCAGCCATACGATTTTAACTGAATAACAGTGATGTGATTTTGCACGTTAGGAGTATTTCTGTAACTAATAGGACAGCTTTAGCCGTTTTTACTGCATGGCTACTGCTTTCTTATGGCTTCTTTGTCTCTCTCACCGATGTTTGTTAGGAGAGCAGGTTAAGTGTGTGTTGGAAGTGGTGTGTGTGCCTGTGACGTCTAGCTTCGTCACTGGACTGAATGAAGCAACTGGTGGTATAAGAGAGGCTTTAGCTTTTTTAGTTTAAGGTGAAAATGGTTTAGAGTCAGCCCCTGGAAGCAAATTGAAATGGAGCTGAAGTAGGAGGCTTTTTTCAAGTGAATAAAGTCATTATTCATCCTGGAACACTACAGAGGATAATAATGTTTTCTCTTCAGGGGAAAAAAAATTCCAACAAACCCCAATGTTTTTGCAAGTGAAACTAGTAGATAAGAAGTAAAATTCTGCCCTCTACTATAAGCAGTCTCAGGGACCCAGAAAATGACAGTAGCACTTCAGCACGCTAAGTTCACCTACCTTGAAATGTCTTAAAGACTGAGTAGATCAAAGTATTAGTGAATAATCTCAGCAAAGGACTGGGTGCTTGATGATGTGGTACAAAGCATTTGTTAGGCAAGGCTTGGTTGAAATTTGGAGAACTGACAGTACCTAAGAGAGCTTAAGAAGTTAGCAACATGTTGCCTCTCACAACTTATTAGGTAGAAATGGAAGATTATGCAGGAAGAATATGGACTCATTGGACACAAATGACATTCAGGAAAGGATGTATTTCTCATAAATAACAGAACTAAATGTGAAGAACTAGAAACAATACTGTTGAAACATTATTTTCTTAGTCTTATATAAATAAATCACAAGCCTCCAGGAGCAATAATTTGTACTTTGACTTGCGGGTGTCTAGCAAAACCTTGGTATCACAATGCAAAAGTGATCATGACTTGGGTATTCTATGTACATGATCATGTCCCTGGGGTCCATACACTTCATATTTAGGGTGGCTAAGCCTAGTCTGAGGGCACTGTGATAGTCTTGGCATGGCACTGTGGCTGTGCCAGCAGCACTTGTACACAGCTAACTATGGAAGAACAGCAGGGTAGCATGGTGGCTTCCCTACTGCTTGTTGTGAAGGTGGTGTGTCTTGTGCCTGCTCTGATACCCTACCACCATCTCTGGGTGCAGTCATGGTATGTTCCTTGTGTGCTGGACAGCCTCTCCTTCACTCTGCTGCATCAGCTATGGCCTCACAGCAGCCTTGGGGCAGTTGTTGCAAAGTGCAGGATGCTCATGCAAAGGTGGGTTTTGCAATGTATTGTCCATGCCAAGGCGATCCTGTTAGAAAGAGGAGTTACACTGACTATGGTCTCTGACTAATGAGGTACAAATCTATCGTGAGTGCTTAATAACATTCACCCTTAAATTTCAAAGTAGCTGAGGACCTGTGATGTTAAAGTTGACACCAAACCTGTGTGGGTTGCCAGACCTATGATGGAAGAGCATGACTGAGAAGAAACCTTTTGCCTCTGTTTTAGTGCTGTAGGTTTGGATTGTAAACCTGAACCCATATTTTGAGAGAGAGAAAATGGGGAGATCAATTGTGTATTGTCTTACAGTGTTTTTATAAAGGATGCTTTTTGCTTTGTTACAGATTTGTTTTACCCAATTAAAAATCAAGTCACACTACTCCAGGCAGGCTCCTCTGTGTAAGAAGTTAGTTATCCTTGCCATTAAACCACTAGTATTTTGGATCACTTCTCAAGTATTATATATCATTTTAAAATCCACGCAGTTAATCTCACTTTATGAGAAGGAAAGTTTTGCTGATCTATTTTTGTTTACAGCTGTCTAATACAGGCTTTGCAGTACCACCCAACACATTTTAGGAACATGTACAAGCACAGGATCATTTCTGATTGGTACTTAGAGAATTGTGTTTCCTGTAGGACTTTCCCCCTCATTTCTTAATACATTATTATTATAATTGTTGTTGTTGTTATTATCATCATTATCATTATTATTTACCACCAAAAATATGTGAGTGCTGCAGCAGAAGCCTCTTCCTGTGATATTCCCCTTCTCTCTGGGATCATGCCGCAGCAGTGAGTGGCAGCGTTAGGCACTGCCCTGCTGTCAGTGGCTCCTTCCGAGCACAGCAGCTGCCAAAACCCCTGAGCCCCAAAACTCATGCTTCTGCAGGCACCTTGTGCTTCTTGTGCTTCCTCAGCTGACCAGCAGTTACCCGCCCCAGGCCAACACTGAAGCAGTGGGTCAGACCCCTCAAACAGGCACCAGAATATTGACCTCATTCTCTGCCCAACAAAGTCTTTCCTTCCCAAAGCAACAAGGTCTTTGCAGCTCTCCATTAAATATACTTTCTCTTTCCTGTTTTACCAGAGGAACAGTGTGAGGCTGGGGCTTGCTGGGGAGAAGACCACTGGAAACAGTTTGCTCAGCTGCCATCAGCACACTGTGGAAGGTAAGGGGCAGGGTGAACTTGACGAAGGCAGCCTCATCTTGGGAAAAGGTTCATTAGAAAAATAGCATAAAGTCGTAATTTATCAGTTCTAGATATATTTTGGGGAGTTCTCTATCCTAAATGGAGATTAAATTACATATAGTGTTAACGTAGAGTCTTCTGCAACAATGTAAATGAGTTGTTAACATGGCACTTCATTGCAATAATAATTCAAAGCTACTAGCAGGCTTGATGGGTCTGCAATAAATGTTTTATTATTTAGGAAAAATATACTCTACAAGTTGCAATGTGCCATGCTCATTCATGCTGTAAATCAACAAAGATCAGCAGACTGAATAGGAAAATGAAAAGCTTATTTAGGAACTGACACAAGCTTTCAGATGAGCAGGGATGGCTGAAGTTAACTGCATTCATTTTTCTTTGCTTGTCACAGTTGCCACTTGAATTTCACTGCTAAAGATTGTGGGTAGTTTTGCTTTATGAAATTATATCTACAGAAACATTATTTGCATTTATATAGGCTTAGTTATAATAAAGTTAAACCTAACACACCCCCTTGCCTCCACAAACAAACAAACCGACCAGCCAACCAGAAACCTCAATGTTAAAATAATATTTATCCCTCATTTTTTATAGATCTCAACAGGATTCAGCTAAATAGTTCCCACTGGCTGCTTTAGGCACCTGAAACTGGTGACCAGGTGAAATGCAGGAGTGCAGAACTATGGCTGCCTCTCTAACTTCAGCTCACATGTCAGGCTACCTGTATCCTCACACAGATAAAACCAGAGTTTTCTTTAAAAACATGCTTGATGAGCAGTGAGTGAAGGCACAGACTGGGTCGACGGGATGGGCGACTGGGAATTAATGTGGTCCTCCTGGTGTGGTGATGAAATGCCTAAAATCAGCTCTGCCACCATCGTCTTTTGGCTCCCCAACACCTGAAGACACTCACTTGAAGTTTGCACATTGAAAATGCCAGTCCTGAATGCTGAACATTGGCTTGTCCTGAAAACTGTGTCTGATCAAACGTGGTGTAAACCCCTTTGCAAACCCTGTACATTGATGTCCCTAGAGAGACGGGACTACTTTGGCTGACTCTATCAGGGGAAGGAGGAGCGAGAATGAGAAGTGAGTCAAGATCACGCATCCCATGCCTATGTAGGTTTGAAAAGGACAAAGTTTTCTAAGCCAACTCCAGAAATTATTTTTTTTTTCCCCAGAAAGGAAAGAACTGAGCATGAAAATATTTTTTAAAGCATTTGCCTGATGGTGCCACACCCCTGGTCATTGGTCTCCAAAGTGGAGAGCTGCTTTGTGCATGGCAATTCAGCGGGGACTGGATGGAGGAAATAGCAGGAGGAAAGCCACCAGGTCTCTGTAAAGGTTTGTGCCCACTGGTGTGTGTGACTTAAAATGTGTATTTGTATGAATGTGAACATTCATGTGTGTACATATACATACACAGAGCAATTTTTGGTTCTCTGTAGTTATATGTGGATTTCTTCTAGTTTGGCAGGTGCATGTGTCTGCCAGTGAATGGATGTTTTCACAGCGCTCTTGGTTGTGGCATTACTTAGCTAGCTACAAGATTCACTGACCATCTCAAATAACCATTTTCAGTAGGTCACTTTGCATCACTTAAATATACCATGATTTTATTGCGGTGCCCTAAGTGACTGTAGGAAAGGAGCCTAATCTTGTAGTCAGCACAACTGCCTCTGCAATAAGCAGGCTGCTGAGACTGGAGCCTGCAAATGATGAAAATACAACAGTTTTGCTGCAGGGGGTTGTTCCACTGACTTGGTCTTGAAACTGGTGTTGGGCTGTTCAGACAGCATCTCTGGTGTAAGCACCCTGCGGCTGGAAGCAATCTCCTTGAGGCAGGTTGTCTGCGTTCCAGTGACTGACTCTGCATTGGGTATGCTCTTCCAGCCTCTAGGAGTACTGGTGATGCTGTTGCCTGCTGCTCGGGCGCCATGAACTCCTGCAGCTTGGCAAAGCTCAGCCCTGGGCATCATATCCTGCTGAGGAGGCTTCAGGACCATTACCCTGAATTTTCTCACTTTCTTGAGTTTTAAAACCTACACTTTTAACTTTTCAACCACAAAAATATTTTAAGAATATACATGATGTGAGAATCCCTTGGAAATGATGTGTTACCTCCCCCAAACTATTCAACTTATTTTGTCAATCAGAAAAGTGAAATGACTTTTACAGAAATGTAATAATGAGCGCTTTGTTTATGAAAATAGTGTCTGTGAAAAAAATTAATTTGAAGGACTGCCTTAGGCTTATTTAAAATAGAATTATCTGAAGCTTTTGTTATCGTGATCATTTAAAAAAAGGCAAACGTAGGTCAAAGACTTTAAGAAAGTCACTGAGATAGTCCATAAGTGTAGGTTTTGCATTTGTTTCATGGACAAAAAAGTTTTGCTTTTTGAACCAGTCATTTCTATGCTAAGGAAAGTCCAATTAAAATGACTGAGTTGTAAGTGTCATAACATAGAGAAGGCAAAGGATATTTAATTATAGCTGTGCTGCCAGACACCAGTATAACAAAAGAAAAAATGTTCACATACAACACGAAGTGCTGCCTAATACCTTTGGTGTAATAAAGAGACACCTAAACACATACTTCTAAATAGTTCAAAAAGCTGTATCTTCTGCTCTTCATGAAGAGATTTTCCAATTATCAACACAGTTTATGAAACAGTAATATTTTTTTTAGTATTGAGACCTTCAACTTTGTTCACAGGTTGAAGAAAAAGCATCATACATTAATACAAATATGTTGCCTAAGAAAATGGATTCATGACCCAGAAGAATGTATAATTGATGTGTGCGGTTTTCTGGATGGTAGAATAACAATAGCAACCATTAGAGATGAGAGCTAGAACTAGTCAGGCAGTGAGGTAGGATGTATTTTATAGGTCATCTGGGCTCCATTCAGATCTACAGGTTGCTATTCCTTCTCCATACTTGAAAGCATTTAATGGATTATTACAGAAGGAAAAGGATGGTATGCAATAATGGTTTAAATTGAAGCTCTGTATATATATCACCACTGTATGACTTCTAAATGAATGCTTCATTTTTAAAATTCTCCCATGACATACTTGAAAGTTTGCCAGAGTATCAAGGAATTAAAACAATGAATTGACCAGCAGCAAGAGTAAAGGACACTGAAGAGTATAGTAGAATCATTTTTTTTCTTTCATGGCTTGCACAATAATAAGTAAGAAAAATTCATCAAGAAAGACTTTTCCAAAGTTGATGTCTCTCCTTGTCAAGGCAGATGAATTGGTTTTGTTCTGGTGTTATTTCATAATATTAAATTTTAAAAAACTGAATTTTGGAAAGAGGCTTAACTGTCAAACAGTCAAAACCAAAAGCTCATACTACTGAAGTCAAATTCAGAATCTCTGCTTTCCTGGAAAATGCTTCTTTCATATCAAAATTGACACAAGTTAAAGGGTGGAGAATCTTTTCTGCTTTGTTTCACATGAACGTAAAAGTTTTATTCCTGCTTTTAATGGGTAGTATTTTACAAATGTAATGGAACATAATTTTACCCAGTTTCCCTAAGGGAAAGTCATGGCATGATTACACAGGCAGTCCCATCTCATTTAGTATAATGCTTACAATATACATGCAAATATACTTGGGCAACTCAAGTTAGAGGTAGATTGAATGGCATTCAGATAATCATAGAGCAGTGCAGATGCTGAAGAAAGTTTTTCAGGGGAAATATGTATTGAATGACTGGTCCCTTGCAGCCACACATGCCCTCAAGTAACGTTTCTCCATGATGTGGAAGATTCAGGCTGTGTCAGGCAGAAGTACCTGGCATGATACATTTGGCAGTTCAGGCTGAACATCTTGGCCTAGCCCCATTTCAAGCCCCACTGGTAGCATATCCCAGCAGGCAGTGATGGAGGTGGATCAAGGGGATGGGAACCCCTGTGGCTTGCCGTGTTTCCAGCAGCAGGGACAGCCTGGAGAAGGAGCCGCCCAAGTACAGGCAGAGCTCTTGCACTGCCCCTTGGGATAACTGGCTACAGGGTGGTGGGACGCCGAGGAGCTCCAGGGGCATGGAAGGACATTCAAGACAGATCAGATAGCGGTCCAGGGTGACAGAGCTGGGAGGTTCAGACAGATGGTGTTTGCTCTCCAAACTTCTTGCACAGGGAATTTTTCAACTAAGGATTAAAATAAATCTTTAAGTTATAAACAATAATGATTTAACACAATGCAGTGCAAACTGCAATTCCAGAATTCTGGGTGTAAAAACTAATAAAAATCTGTGTTATAAAGTAGCATAAAAGGTTTATAGTTGTGGGAGTTGTAGAGGTGCTCTTTCTGGGGTGACTTGTGCATTGATGAAGCAGAGACCTGCAAGAAAAATGATCTGAATCTCCTGTTTTCCTTTAGGGGATTACTGAGCAGTTTTAAAACATTCTACTAGAACACGTGAAGGCAGCATCTTCCCTAATTTATGAACAATATGTAGTCTTTTACTTCCAGTTTAATTGTTTTCGCTGCATTCACGCCAGACTCTGTTCTCAGATCTGGCTCTTATTTAACCTGGTGTAGATCACTGTAACATCACAGAGATCAGAGAAACTATCCAAGTTTTCATTGGTGGAGTGGTGCAAAAGTCTAGTCTTACATGAACCTAGTCTTGACACTGGTTATTTGGAGATGCATGAAGGAGGCAATCGTAACCCACTTGGAGTCAAAGCAACAGCAGTTTCTAGAGTTCTCCGTTGGGTCCACTGGCAGCAGAACTGTTGCCTCTGCATCGGGCACTCAGAGTTGGTGCCGTAGCTGACATCTGGATTGCAGGTGTGAGGCCAGCAGTGGGCCTGGCAGCTACCACCCTGTTTGGGTAGGCAGATCCTTTCTTGTTCTTTTTGGCAATGTCGAGGAATAACAAAGAAATAATAAAAAATGAAGTGCAGAAGCTCAACATCTGGCTATGTTAGAATTCTCTCAAACTTTCCCGCTGTTAATGTTAGTAGCTCAGATCTGTAGACAATAGCAATAGATAGGTTAGCGCAAAATCTTTATTAGAGGTATATGCCTATATCTGCTGTGGAGAAAAAAAGACAAAATTTTAAAGATTAGCTGCTTTTTTTTTTGTATTATAGTTAGTGTTCTCTGTTGCCTGCCACATTTGAAGCCAAACTGCTTTTTAGTGATCAAGGGGAATATTTGTTTGACATGTTTTTTCTTTATTTTCTCTGCATTTCTATTTGCCACATCTCAATTACCTGCCAATACTCAGGAATGTGAATTGTATCAATTTCTTTTTAGTCAAGTGTAAAATTTATCATTCAGATAAACTAACACCTGAATCCGTATCAGAATAAGAAAGTGTTTGCTCTTCCTTGTTCATTAGTTAGCGTTTCATCTGTAAGCCTGGGATGGGTAAATTTCAGAGTGCATCTTATTTAACCTCTAAAAAAGTATGCTCTGTTCAGTGACAAGGTGTGCCCCAGGGCTGTGCCTACCCAGCTCAGGCTTCTAGCAGATGAAGTTGCCAGATGCTTTCTGTCACAACCTTGCCCCATAGGACTGCCTTGTTTGTCTGTCTTTTCATGTCTAAGGAGATGTTTTCAGATGGTTGTAACGCTGAATTCAAGTTTTGGTTTTTTTTGTTTGTTTGCTTTTCAGGGTTAGCAACAGCTTAGTACGAGCACTAAAGTTGGTGATCTTGTTGGGTGTCCCAGGCTCTGTGCCTGCTGCTGTCATTTTCCTCTGCAGTACAGAGGGATGGCTCTCGTTCTGTGATTTGTGAAACAGCTTTACCTCTTTTTTACAGAACATTTGTAAACCAAGTAAACTGGTAACATGGTTTAATATCAGCCAGAAATACAGTAGGAGAGACTTTTGTTTAACCAAGGCTTGTTCCAGTTTAGGAAAATTCAGACAAATGAAGGAAACGTGAAGGAAGTGCACCAAACCTACAGTGCTTTAAGTTCATCTGTGGATGATCTAATTCAAAAGGAAAATTGACTCAGTTCATGGTAACTTAATCCTTTTTTACAGTCAAGTCAGACCACTTTACCTCTCAGTTAGAATATCCGTGCAGGAATTTAATGCATTTTAACTTATGTGCATTATCATCATGGGTTTTGTTGATTTATTCAAACTTTCCTGAATGATCTTCTGTAGAAAAATACCCATGAACATATAGTACAGGCTTTATTTAAAGCATGTAGTTATACCCTTAATCTGATATGGGGTTTATGTGACCATGTTAAGTGATAAGTGACAACTGCTTTGTAAGTTATTCATATACATCCTGATCCCATAGGGTAACAAAGTTAATTCTTTATTTGTGACTGCACTGCCCAGAAATACTTGGAAAGCCTCAGTATAAGTGCTTTGGCATCTGCTCATGTGCTGGGCACTGCAACGCCAGTGACTCTTCACACACAATTCCAAATTCTGGAATTTTGGGACTAATGCTCAACAAAAATAAATCCTGTGATTACTCTTAGTTCAGTCTATCCTCTGCGCTTTTTTGCAGGCCAAAGAAGAAATCATACTAATCACTTTGGAGGAACTTTGCCTAATATGTTTATAATATCAGCAGAATGCCGGAAACATGTCTCAATTTATGTGGAGAGCTTCAATCCATACCAGATGGGAAGGAAGAGGAAACACTGACTAGACCTTTTCCCAACCTGTCTTTGGCAGTTTTCTTTGAGATAATGACATTTTTAATGCCAGACAAATGGTAATGACCAACAGGACAAGATAGTGCTGGAGACACGCAGTGCGGCACAATGTCAGCAGAAACCAAGATTGCAGGAGTTGACTTCTGAATAGACTAGTCCACCACCAACCACTGGAGGTGTCCCAAGGCAGTAAAGGTTCTTGTTGCTGCTCAGCTGATTCAACTGACCACCAAGCAAATAGAATAGAAGATATCATCAGCATGATGCTTGCCTCCTGGGTTGTAAGTACCAGCTGTCTCAGGACACCATTGATAGCTTTGTGAAGCTGCTGTGATCAGGAAGTTCCACAGCCACTTCTTGGTCTTCCACAACAGGTCTTGGTGTTCAGCAAAAGAAAACAGTAGCATGCTTAGATGATGTTAGGCTGGTGAGTATCCATGGACTGTTAGTGTGGGATGCTCCAGAAAGGCTGAGTACAGTGGGCTTTTCTTCTGTGCGACTAAAGAAATTGCTTTAGAAAACGGGGAAGAAGGTGGCTGATACTTAGAAATACTAGCAGGTGCATGAGAAATGCTGAAGTGGTTGCTGCTTTCCTGGTCACTGTTCTCAACAGAGGAGAAGCACATGCTGTGTAAGTAGCATTGAAAGATTTACATTGCTATGTAACCACTGCTGCTGCAGCACATTGCCTTTTATCTAAGTTCCTCTTATTGTCGTGTGACAGGAGGCACAGCAAGTGCTAGGAGCAGAGTTCCCTAGTACACCACAAGAGGAGTAGGGAATTCTTTGCAGATTGTTTAAACCTTTCTTTCCTTCTTGTTTCTGCAGCCCTGTTTAGGTGATTTACTCCATAGTGACTTTGGCTTGAAGCTTAGGGCACTAATAAAGCTGTGATATAAAATCATCATTGATATTTGAGGAATTAAGCCTGTATTTGAGGAGTTAAATTTTGCCCTGTCTTATGTTATTTTTTCTTTTAGCAGTGTTTGTGTACCATGCCTTTTTGAGTTAATGCATAGCAACTGAAGTTGGCTAAAGGTGTATGGCATTAATGAAACTGTGAGCCACATAAAAGACTAAATTGCTTTTTCTCTTTCTGTAATTGCCACTACAATAAAAGCTGCCTTTACTGTAAATTTTTTTCAGGGTTAACCCCTGCAGAGCTCCCAGCTTGATGAGGGAGAAGTGTGATTAGAGGTGTGTAGAAGGGGGAGAACAGCTGACTAATAGTAGCTAGGAGTGCTCAAAGGCTGTAGGCAGCAGAGGGCAAAAGCTGCAGCCATGCCCCCCAGTTCCCAGAGGGATTGCAATGTAATGAGTGAGGGTCAACTGGTCCCTCAGCAGAGCAGCTTTGGCAATGCTGCCCTGCTTGCATCCTTTTCAGCAACCCCGCTGAACATGACAGAGTGACAGGAAGGGGATGGAGTGGACAGTTGTAGCTGCAAGTCAGGAGAAAAATGCAATGGGGATTTTTGTATTCTTTGTGGCCGCTGTTTTGAACAGAAGCATAAATATTTTGGAGTAAGAGGGCAGGTGGGGCAGTCCTTACATGTGTGTGTGGGCAGAGGTTTCAGCCAGCAGAGATTTGGTGCATGTGCAGTTATTTCCTATGGGATAGACATGCTTCCATCCCAGTAATTATGCCATCCCTATATTAATTCTACATATAAGCAAATCTCCTTTTACAGAAACGTCAGCAACGTGTACTTAAGTATTAGATAATTCACTGCATACCAAACATCGGTAATATAATACGTTGCTGAAAGTTAAAAAGAACATCCCTCAAAGGTATACAGGCATTGAATTGGCTTTACAAATCTACATTTGTTTTTAAAATGGAATAAAAATACCATATTATAATCCAAGGGGCTGTATTTGCCAGAGAGATGGAACACACTCTGCATTATTCACATGGTCAAACGATGCAAATGCTAACAAACACTGGTGATGAATGCTTGCCCTGCTTTCAGGATCCTATATGATTTGTTCTGTTGTTTGTTTTTTTCTTTTCTTCCTATTGGAACAGAAAACAATTTTTAAAGCATGGAAAAATAGTAGATTTAAAAAAAATGTCCTAAATATCATTTCATCTGGAAAAAGGTTTAGAGTAAGTAATCTGCCGTGTTAGAAAAGGTTGCTAATTATCTGAATTTCACTGTGGTTTAATTAGCAGCATCTACAGTAGAACGTGGGAGGTGGTGCTTATCACCTGCCAAGGAAAATGTTATCTTTTGGAGGAGGGTAAGTGATGTCAACCAAAATACAGCCTCATTTTAGATATTCAGTAACATTCCCTTTAAAGTCTTTTGATGGACAAAGGTGACTGGGCCTTAAGCAATTAAGAGAGTGGTGAACAGAGGTACTAGTCCCCAGCTATCTCCAGCCCAGAGCCTGGGCAGGTCTGAGTGCTACCAGCATCCTCAGTGCTTGCTGTGAAAGGAGATGGCTCTCACTGAAAGAGGCTCTTGGGGTGCAGCTGGATAGGGCACATTGCACCCAGAAAGTTGTTACAATTAGAGGAGAAATTAAAACAAGTGGGAGTGTCAGTTCAGGTTTTGCTATCTGTGAACCAGATGTATGATAGCAGAGGCAAAATATTTCTGGTAAAGCATGCTCCGTCTCGATGTTATGCTTTCTTTGTTGTCCCTCTTAACTGCTTTAATGAATGCAGTCTGCAATTCTCTTTGAATGTATCTTACAGCTAAGGGAGTTGGGAACAGGTAGTAGTCATTCGTTATGGACAGCTCTGCCCATAGCAGCTGGATGCTCAGAAATGCTGGAATCATCTTAATGAGGTGACGGGTCTGAGTTAGAAGTTGCTGGGGTCAGCAGAAAGGTGGCATTTAATGTCCAGTGGATCAAACAACAAATGTGAATCCTTACCTTAGGGTAGACTTGGTAAAGTTTCTGTGATCCAAGATAATAATTTTCTTGTCTGCTCTATGTGTTTCCAAACATTTTTATTCTTCTTCCAGTGGCTGAGGTGCAGAAAGCTTTTAGCCAGGGTAAGTGCAGTCTGCTGAGATACTTAGTAGTTAGTATTTTAGGAATTATTTCGCATTCACAAGGGTGTTCTGGGCTCTTTCTGTTTAGGAATGGCAAGGAGCGTACTTAATGTATTTCTGGTTTGGAATGGAGGAGAGTAAAACGGGACATTCATCTTCCATAAATGGGATTACAGACTAAAGGAAATTTTGGACTTCTTTATGACGGTGTCCACAATTATTTTGAATGTATCAGCAAAGCAGGAAAGATAAAAAAGCTAATCTGCAGACCATAAGTAAATTTCACTGGTTCAATTCACGAATGTAAAGCAAAAAAAAAAAAAAAAAAGCTTTCTCTTAATTATTTTGATATTTTTGTGATAAACACAAACTTTTAATTTATGTAGCAGTACTGCAATACTCTTTTTTTCAGTCCAGTTCATTTTTCCATAGCATGAGTATCCTGCATATAGGTACCTGTACTGTGGTAGGTTTCACCCAGTGCACCAGATGGGTTGGTGGTGTGAGTGAGACTCAATGAGCCCTACACACCAAAATTAATTCCTCAGGCAATAAAGGAAACACCATTATCACAGAATAAACTTTTTTTTTCCAGAACTTCCAGTTCTGACATTCTGATTTTCAAACCAGATTTATAAAAGAAACTTAAAAGAAAATCTGCAAATGAAAATTCATTGTTCTAGGAGATGCTGAAGAGCAGGGACCCAACAGAGAGTGGTTGACTTATGATATTTTGCGATTTTCATTCCCCTCCTGCTAACTTTTCACTCCTGTCCAACTGCCTTTGTTTGTCTCATTGCTGTCCCACGGCGATGACTGACTCCTGCATGGCTCTCGTGCTGGGGCTGCTTGCTGCTTCAGAGGTGCTAGATGGCCTTTCCTCTCATATCATCTAATTGATAATATAACGACTTCATCCCAGAGCATATCTTCCTAACATGCTTTTACTGCAGTTTGCAACCTCTGTTTCAGAACTAAAGAATGGCTTAATTGCTTATGTGTTCCCCACCCCCCAACTCTACCAGTTGGTCTCATAAAAGATAGTACCTCTCCGCATAAACCTTGGCTCTCTAGCCCACATATGTGTTCCTTGGGGGCTGCAAGCAAGAAAACAACTTCCTCAAGCCTGGAGTTTCCTTGTAGGAGCAAACTGTAGCCATTGAATCATAGATTTAATCATTAAATCACTTATCTCATTCCACCCAATTTGAATACGCATTGGAATTGAGAATGGAAGCAGAAGGATTCCAAAGATTTTCCAGTCTGATGCTGGTTCAAATGACCCTGTCCTGCCTACACATCTGGGAGTCCCATCAGGGAAGGACTTGAGAGCTTTGGCCATATTTTAGTGGGAGGTTATGATGGGCACAGGAGTCCCATTCAGAGGCAGGAACTCCAACACCAGCAGGGGCAGGAGTCCCGTTGTGGCCGTGCCAGCGATGCCCCAGAGAAACCAAAAGCATATGGGGGAACGAGGACAGTTTGTGCCGTGCTGGTTCCCAGCCCTTACCTCAGCATGTCACCTGCAGGCAGACAGGGGCAGAGAGAATTAGGGAAGGGCCATGCCCATAGCTGTCCCCAAGGTCACCATCTATGAGAAGTGTGGCTTTGCCTTTATATACGTTTTTGCATTTACATTTATTGTGGGGCATGGGACACCTGTTATATCTGTGTTTGTGGGCACATTTTGCTCATGGGAAGTTGGTTGTGGTGTCATTTGCACAGCTCTTAGCTTTTGGGTGCAAATACTTGGGGGGGGGGGTCCCCTTACATGAGTTGCATTGACTATTTCTAGCTAGTCAGCCTTGCCAGGTGAAAAATCCCTAAGCTGTTTCTTAAACTAGACAATAAAATATGATACAGCAAATCAAGAGTGGGTCTGACCCCATGCTAGGCAACCTCCTGGGTCATTCAAAGCAGTCAGACCTTATCATACTGAAACTGGTGATTTGGAAAGTGCTTAATCCATCCATATTTTTTGAAAGTGGCTTCATCAACTGGTTGCCTTTAACTTCTGACAAGAGATATTGATGTAAGAGATTGGTAAAGTTTATGACTCATGGAGGTATTTGCTTCACTCACTTGTAATTTCTAGTGCAAATGAGTAGTCAGCCTGCAGTCAGCTGAGAAAGAAACTGCAGTGTACAAAGTAAGTAGAGCAGATTAATTAAATCGGCCGTTCTTATTAACTCTTTCTGGTAATATAAAAGACAGTAACATTTCATAAGATTAAAAAGTGAAAAGATAAAAGGACGTAATGCATCATTAGCTCTCATTGCCCCAATGTATTGTTATGGGACAGTCTAGACTCATATTTAGTTCATTCAAAACATAATTAGACATTTATATAAATAAATGTTCATTATGTTAAGAAGCATTAAAACATGGTTATAAACACTCTTCTTCAACTTACCAGCCAGCCACACAATGTAGTTTGGACTGTTACTCTTCAGGGATAGCTTTCTTGTGGGTTTTCTAGCAATGTTTTTGGAGTATGTGGTGCTGCGTGATGCAAGGGGGAGAGCAGAGAGCGTCCAGTGGTGCAGCACAGTCCCCACCGCCCCATGCAAGGGGCAATCCTGACACCTAGCTCTGCTGCTGCTGTTTAACATCTCCCCATATTTATGTGTTCATGTAAAATTCATGAGTGTGTTCCTAATTCCCCAAGTTTGCCGATTCCCACTTCTCATGGAAATGCTTCTTGTCACCTGAAGCTGATGAGAAAAGCTGATTTAGGGCACTGGGGAAACCTTGTCCTTGCTCCCAGCTGCAGTGAGGATACTGCATTCAGCTGGTGCTGTGCGCCTTTGCTCATGCTGCCCCGCTGGGCTATGGGGTGAAACACGCGTATGGAGAGGCTATAATTTCATACCCATTGATCACAGAGAAGGAGAAAAAAATGTAAAGGAAGGTGTCATTGGTACAAGATGACTCCCTAGCTTGGAGCTGGGTCAGTTTTGCTGTCTCCACCCCTTGCTATGGGGCCCTGAGTTATCTGGTGCCTGAGGGGTGCACCTGGGCTACCGGTCCCCTGTGTATCAGTATTGGAACTTGACACTTTGCAGCCTTCCTCCCTCCGGGGCTTGCAGGGCAGCTCCCCACAGCAGCTTTCTGCACCACAGGGGTTGGGAGACCTCAGCAGGTTCAGTGCCAGGTCTGGGTGCAGCTGGCAGTGGCTGGGGCGGGGGGCGGGGGGAAGATACAGCCAGCCCCCTGTCCCAGCACAGCTGAACTGTGAACATCAGGTGTGCTCCGAGTTTGCGCCGGGCTGCTGGAGTTCCTGTTTCTGCTCTGTGATGTGCTTTGGCCTTCTCCCTGAGCCCTGCTACTGCCTGCCAAGGGGCTGCCGCTAGCCCCTGGTTCAGATGGCTTTGCCCCCTTGCAGGATATGCTGTGAGGTAGTGCAGGATGGGACTAAAATCTTTGAAATCAGCTTTTAAAAATCTAAGTGTTCTGCCATTGCCCAGGCAGTGGGTGATGGAGTGCAGGCAGAGCCACGTACAGGCATGCCCTTCTGGGGCAGAATGCCAGCTTTCATGTGCTCAGGGTCTAGCCTGCAAACTTCTACATACAGGAAACCTCTCGTGAAGAAAGACCTTGTCGTGACAGAGCACCCAGCAGGGTGGGGGTGTTTGTGGGGAGCTGAGGAAAGCCTTGCTGCGTGGCCAGGCTGGGTGTGAAAGCCGGCGGCTGGTGGGCAGCAGCTGCTGGTAGGGACAGCCGCATTGCTGGGAGATCAGGTATGGAGCAGGAACAGCAACCGGGATCGACACACCGCGTGGGTTAGCTGGCAGCACCGGCCAAGGCAAGCCAATATTTAAGCCATGATGGACAAACCGCAGGGCCTGAGACAAAGGCAGGCGCAGGAGCGCGTGGCGGCGTGGAGGCGGCGAGTGGGAGGCAGCAGCAGAGAGCAGCATGGAGCCGCGCTGGCCTGCGCTGGGCAATGCCACGGCAGCACGCTTCTGTGCCGGCAGCTCTGCGGCGTGTATGGGCGCGTTTCATCACTTGGCAGCGCGTTAGCGAGGAATCCTCGTTTGGGCTTGGAGCGTGCAGGGTGGCATTTCAGTTCTGCGAAGCGTGTGTTAATCGCCGCGCTGCAAACCTGCCATCCCGTACAAGCGCAGCGTGTGTGCTGCAAGTTTTGTGATAGAGCTGCCTCATGCCTCTGATGTCTGCTTTCGTGTGGATGCGTCATGCTGCTGATCTACTTTGTTGGGTTTTAACCTAACCGAAGGAAAGCCTTCAAGCGCTGCTTAAAAAGAACGAAATTATAGTTGTACTTCAGGGAGCAAAAAATGATCTCTTTTGGCATTGCACTGTTATCGCAAGCGTGTGTGTATGATTTATCCTAATTAAAAAAAATATGACAGACATTAGCCAGAGAAATGTCTGTAAATGACACAATCTGGTCCTGTCTTTGTTTGTCACTATCATAATACATTGCTGGCCTCCTAAAATTATTAGCCTTTGTTGCTTGCTATCAGGAGCAGGCTCTTGCTTGTGGAACTAAAAGGCATGCAATAGTAAAGCAGGATGTGAGCATTTCAATATGGGATCAGCGTTTCACTTAGCTATGCTCAATCCTTCTTTATTGCTTTTTTAAAAATTTGCTTTCTGTCTGTTTGTTTAGTGGGCAGGACACAATTTTTCTAGCCTGTAGCTGAAATGCAGAAATCTGGAGTGACAGTCAGAATTGTCCCTTTTTTGGAGTGAATTAAAGGGCTATCTGCTACATAAAGCCACCTCTATCAAATTAACATTGGTCATTTCCCCATGTGTGTTGAGTAAGCTTTCAGATCAAACCAGACCGCTGAAGGGATATACAATGGTGCATTAAAGCAAGATGCTGTGATACTCTGTATCAGAAAGGTTAAACTCATCGGATTCTATGTAAACACTCATTTTACCCCAGCTAACCTGTAAAGATTTCATTTTGCTTCATTTATCTTCTCCCTTACCCTATGCTAAACTATCCCTAGCTTCGATGAAAGAATCATGTCTCCATTCATTTCCTATCTTGCTGAATTGCCTTCGCATTTCCTATCATCTGCACATAATCCTATTCTCTCCATTATTGTCTTAATACCAAGTACAGCACAAGATAATGGATAGGCACTGTAATAACAGTGTGGCCTGTAGGAGCCCCTCGAGGGAAATATCTTTGACGCTGGTAGAATATTAATGCATCCCAGGTCCCTGATCTTCCTCTTTCACTTCATCTCCTGTTTTCTAAACTACATAATGACTTTCATATACATGACAAAAGCATTAGAACAGAAAAAGAGTCATTGATGAGCAGCAGGGCTGTGTGATATTAAGAAGCACTATTCTCAGTTCTTTGTACAATTTTTGACCACCATCAGAGACAGTGTATGCAGGTAATTTCTGATTTGAATAGATACAGGCATAAAGCAGCATTATTATACTCTGTTAATCCGAATGCCCATCACAGGCACTGCATGAAAATAAATTAAAATGTAATTCCTCAATAATGCATCTGTCTACAGGACGATTTTCAGCAGATTAAAAACAAACAACTTGATATCACTTAGAAAGGCTACTGGATTGTTTTTGAGGAGCTTAATCATCAGCAGATTATGAATGGAACAGTAAATCAAAGCAGGGTATGTTAAACAATGTAGATTGTGTTGTAGCGGCAATTTACTGTACATAATTTTTTAATAAAAGGGAAAAATTGATTTTTGTGAGCGTAAACATTGAATCCTGTGAGAATTTAGCTGCTATTATTGAAAAGGGGAATGTTAAAAATGCTATTCTTGTCATGTTAGGAGCAATAACCTTTCATTCCTCTTACAAGAAACAAAGTTTGTTCCCTTTAGGGCTCCTTTAAGCATAACTTCTTTTCTCATTTTTCTTTCCTTTTGTGACAAACTCTATCTTTTGCTCTCATATTTTGTTAATGTACTCCTGATTCACACCCCCAAACCAGGGCGCACATCCCAGTGAAGGGGACAAACCCTCAAACTTCCCTTTTGTGCTGGAACGATCTCACCAAACTCACACTGTGGGCTTTTGCTTTTAAACGTGGAGATATGCTGACTGACACCCCTTGTTGCTTGTCTTCAGGGTCTGGTTTCCACTGTTCCTGGTGCTGGGTTTCAGGTGAAATGCAGGTTGGGCACTCTGCAGCAGCCCTGCCTCTCCCTGCCTGCTGCCAGCTGCTCTAGGACTAGAGCAGCTACTGACCATCAATCATTACAGATAATATCTGAAGAGAACGGGAGAAATTATTTGAAATCAAGGGAACTGAGTTAGGAGCAGCAGGCGAGGAGCAGTCTGATGCTGGCAGCATGCTGGAGAGAAGACTAAAGCCTGGGAGAATCAAGGGTGAGAGCTGATATATAAAAGTCCCGACAAAATGTGGGTTTGAGATTTAAAAAAAATTAAAAGAAATACTTGAAAATTATTGACATATTAAATCAAAGATTAAGAAAATCCTCACAAAATGTGCAGGTATCATGTGCTTTAAGAGCATGTCTGTTTTCCCTTGTTTCCTGCTAAGTAAATGCTAAGAAACATCTTCCAACTTCAGTGCTCAATCCTGACCCAGGCTTGTGAGGGGCTCCGGGGAGTCTGAGGAAATGTCAGGGCGAGTGACTGAAGCCATACTAAAAGAAATCTGTCCCAAGAGGAAGAGAGGAGACAATCTGTCTATTCTTGGGCCTACTTTTGTTTTATTTATGCTCTAATTTTATTTTCAGATAATTAAGTTGATTGATTTCACCGTTTTTAATGCTATTTCTTCTGTTTTGAACTTGTGCGGTACTGTGAAATAGTCTAATAGTGAATAATGCTGCTACTGCATTTTAAATTGTACTCAGCATGGTGGAAAAAATACATGTGAATCTAAGAGACATTGCACTGTACATCAGAAAGCTGAAGTTGTCCCTTTGAATCCTGGTAAAAACTATGTTAGCAAGTTCTGTTGCTATCATTATAAATGCAATGACTTTTCTTTCACATGTGTTTACTTGCCAAGTGAAAAAATGACATTCTGTGTGACACTGGTAGTGTGGGATCCCAGTTTACGAGACTGTAAACAAGAAGAGGTGAGAAAGAACTCAGTTTGTTACTTTGAGAATTCACTTTAAAATTGTTACTGTTTAAATTTAGGTCTGAAATCAAAATATTAAGTTGTTGTTTTCACTTCCTCTTCAAAAATGAGTCTGGCGTATGGCTTTTGTTACTCTTCCATAGCTGTCCTAAAATGCTGAAAGATATTAATTTAAAATCATACTCTAAAAAACAGACCTCCAAAAGTCTTCTGCAGCCTCCTCACCAGCATTTGGGGGGGCTGCAGCCCAGGGGCGACCACTCTCCCTAGGCTCTGGGAAGGTCCCCGTGAGCCTGACAAACCAAAGTCCAGTTTACACGCGGATGCCCTCTACTGCTTTGCTTGTATTTATTGCCTGTACTGTGTCCATCACACTGCTGTGATGTTTAGTGTAATATAGTAAGGTAGGAATTATTACTAATGTGATGACAACAGGAAAATCAAAGACCCCTAGCAAAGGCTTGAGACCCAGTGTTAGTTTTGCCTGGGTTCAGAGCAGGAGGCAAGCAGCTTTCCATCCTCAGAGACAAAAAAAGAAGGCCTAGGAAAAAGGAAATAATGCCTCTTTTTTTCCTTTTTTGTTCCCCCCCTCCCCCCCAATACTGGAAACCCAAGGACATCACAGTCCTAGTCCTCAAAAGAGCTGTATCTTGATCAACTTATCAAATGAAGAAACACTTTGAAGATGTGTTCAGACTACCTTATAAGAAAGATAAAAATGGATGTATTTGTTTTCAGGCGTGGTTGTAGGTGAAGGCAAGCCAAGCCAGGTAGGACAGCAGTCTTCAGCAGTCGGGAATTTATCCATGGTGTGAGAGCCATTTCTGAATAAGTGAGTGGGTCCTTCCAGGGAGTTTGAGTTAGGTGATTATGACTTGGGAGATCTTTCAATTGTGTTTAAAGAAAAATGCATGTTATCTTCCAAAGGGTTGAATGAGAAGATTTCAATTAAACTTCCTATTTTCAAATGTATTTTCTACGATGTATATTAATTAGGTCCCTGTGATCTATTCCACTGTCAGGTTTTAAGGCTGAGGGTGGTGGTTTTTTAACTGCTTACAGTTACTGTCCCTTGCTTGTGGGGCCTTTTGTCAGAGGAAGGCACGCCATGTGCGCCTTTCAGAAACTCCCCATTCACTTGGCTCCTGTTTGTTGTTTCTGACTTACTCCATGCTGCTGATTATTGCTTGGTTTTTACTTCTTACTTATAATCACCTTCAGATTTTTGATGAGGGAAGAAGTACTGTCTTTGTAGTGGTGAAGTACAACTGCAGTGCCTTTGGTATACTGTTCTTCCTTAACCTCTGGCATATAGCAAAATTATCTTTTAAACTGACTGCTAACAGTTCAGGTCAGTTTTGTCATTCAGATACAGTTTTATGAAACAAGATGAACTCTGCTTATGCCCCTTTTGTCATTCTTTTGTTAAAAAAATATTCTGAATTATATAGTTGAACTTTAAGGTTTAATTTAGATATTATACCTTGCTTTACAGCTTGTTATGCCTCTTTAAAGGTATATTGTTAGTAAGAAATCTAAATAAATTATCATAAGCCATTTTCTGTATTCTACATAGCTGTATTTCTACTCTTAAGAAAAAAATTCCCTCTGTTAGAGTATCCTTGATACCATCATTTTTCATATTTTAAGAGGTACTGTGTGTACTGTGTGTGAAATACACTTGAAAGGATTTCATTTGTGATAGCAGCTCATGTTTCTAATCTTAATCCAGGCATCACTAATTTTGTGTTTGCAAGTAAACATGATAATGAATGAGAATCCTCCTAGAATTGTAATTGGTGTTGCTCTTTTGTATTCTGGGTTTCAAATCTGTGTGTAATTGTCAGTGCCCTATAGAAATGTTAATTATCTTGAATAATCCTGTTTGCCTTGATCAGGCTGGAGCAGTCCTAATCAGTGAGAAGGTATCACCCAAGAAATTTAGAAAATAATATGGCATTAAAATGATGCGAAGAAGCAGAGAGGTACAGTTGCAGCTCGGAGGGGAAATGCTATGGGACTGGGGAAAAAGGGAGCATGGGCTGAAAAAAATTGAGTGGGTTTAGTTTGGTAAAAATGGAGGAGACCACCTAGAAGAGTGTAATTTGAAGCAGCTGCAAGATGGATAGCTGGGGCACAGAATAATGTCCCCTCCCTGCCCTGGGAATCGAGGGGGTAAATGTTTATCTGTCCACCTGTGCGTACACATTTTGTGATGGTGCAGAAAGGAAGAAACATGACTGACTGTGCTTTTGGCATGATTGGTCCTTGAGCGCTGTGCATATTTCTTGGTACTGTGATAATGAGTAGAAAGAGGTGGATGGACGGGGAGGCTGCAGCAAGCAGGGACTGGAAGGGCAAGGAGCTACACTGGCTCTGGTGGTGCTGCTCAGAAAACTGCGTTTGCTGTTGGGTGCATTGCTGTTTAGCTATGCAGCTTCCTTGGGCTTGTTCCTGTTGTTGCAAGTAGAGAGAAAAGTTGCTGCAGTATCTCCTATGGCATTTGTTAAAAGCAACCAAACCTCTTCTAGACATGATGGTTGCAAGTAAGAGTAGGGTGGCTTCAGTGCAGCTGAGTCAGTATATTCGGACGGTGTATCCGGAACATGGTGCACCAGGCTCTGTTTTCTGTAGGACATGTGAGCATACGCTTGGTGAGTGGGATATACAGTCAAGTAGAGCGTAGGCTTCTACTCAGAATGGCAATTCCCAGTCGAACTGCAAATTTAGAAGTCATAAACTAAACTTGTCATAGCAGTAAAAAAGAGCAGTCTTGGATAACCATACTCATCTGTTTGCAAAGGGAGAGGGGTACTGGGTGACCTGTTCTCTCAAAAAGTCCTCTGAGCTTCCTCAAAGTGAAGGGGACAGTCAATGAATTTGGGGAATAATCAACTCTAAATGTTATAATCTTCTGAAATTATAGGGAGCAGGATGCTTGCTTGAAGTTGGAATCAACATTTGTGAAACTCTGAATCAATGTGTTCATGATAACATGGACAGCAAACACCATACTGTGCTGAGAAAGGAAGAATTATTGCTCTAGAGCATAAAAATGGCTTTGGTTTATAATTACTTTCTTTCTGTTAATGTAATTTTTTGGTTAGTTACTGCATTAATAGAATGTTTTGCTCACATCATATTCAAATTTGGACCACAAAGGCAAGGATTTTTGCAGGAAGATATTATGTAATTACATTTAGAAAGTTGTTAAATAATTTGTAATGTTTAGTGATTAATTTATGATTTATCAGGCATACTTGCCAACTAGTATTTTCCCTCTTTGTTATTTGTTGATCCTGGGTTACACAGTTTTGGTTCTTTGGGATTTCTGTGTTATTCTTCCTATGATGTTTATCATTCCCATATCCTGTATGGCACAGACTACATATTGGTTTGCAACCACTTCACCATGATATCTCCTACTTGATCATCTGTTTTACTTGTTGGAAACAGTGTCTTAGATAGCAAAGTGGAAGCAGAGCCTTTTCTAGTGAATTCAACCAAACTGAAACTCTGCTGTGTAGCAGCACTGGGCCCTTTTCAAGGACTTCAGCAGGTCCCTGCTGTTTTTTGGGCTCTACTTCAGTGAACCCATTTCTGCCATTGCTCTATCACCATCCTGTTTCCTCAGAAATGCATGGCAACTGAAAGCTTTCCCCTCAGACACTGATGCAGGAACATTAATTACTGTGCTGCCTTCTAATTTCAAAACTGGAATACTATAGTTTTCTCCTTAATAGACTTCCAGAGTCTACTATGTGGAGATTAAAGTGAATTAAAAAACTCTGCAAGAAATCTTTTACGGACACCAAATTTTGTACTCGCATTAAACCTGTTCTCAAATCACTCCCCTGACTCCCTCCTGATAAAGTTTCATATTTTTTTCAGAACGTGATTGATCTCATTAAAAGGTGTTAACACCCCTTTAATCCCATCATCAAATTAATCCTGTTGATACTGTTAGTGTCTTTGTAATGAAATATAGAAAAAAATAAAGCTGTAATTTTGCCTTTTAAGATTCTCAGTGCAGCTAAACTGACATGCTGAATTGTATCAGCCCTCATGCTGTCAAAAGATGCCCTGAAAAAGCTCTTAGCCCTGATTATCTGTTGGAACAATGGCTGTGTCTCTAATTTTAGACACCTGCAAGTGGGGTGACTCTCTGCAAAGAAGCAGGACATTTTGTGCTGTGTTCCCTTCTTAGGAATTTGAACTCTGCCTGCTTAAAGCCTTGCTGTTTACAATCCTGAGATCTTCTAAACGCACTTCTGTGCCATGCCCTTGAACAGCATCAACATTTAGCACTGTCCTATTCATGAACACCAGTAGTGTATCCTTGCCTCTCTCAGCGCTCGGTGCCCTGCTGTTCGCGCCTCTTAAAGTAAATTCTGTATTTTCATGTAAAAGCTGTAGAGTCTGACTGTAACTCGTGTACTGCTGCCCTCTCCCAAAGAATGCTTTGTGGTATCACATACAGTTTCCCTGGATAATGTTTTCTCAGAAATTCAGAATATAAATATTCACTTAGAGCACATCTCCTAAATCAACGG
This sequence comes from Falco naumanni, assembly GCF_017639655.2. NCBI lineage: Eukaryota > Metazoa > Chordata > Aves > Falconiformes > Falconidae > Falco > Falco naumanni. The sequence continues at coordinate 15,491,894 of NC_054064.1, read as the reverse complement.
TGTACTGTTGATGGGAGTGAAGTTTTCATAAAAGTACCTTTGTCAGGCAAGGTTTTGTACAGCAGCTACAAACTAGATGTGGAAAAATTTGAAATTGTGGCTAATTTGTTATCTACATATCCCTGATGACTGAATTGCACACCTGTAACTGAGAACACTTCTTATAACAATGCTTTTAAGTGGGAAAGTTACTGAATATAGCAGAAAAACCCACCCCAAAATCTTTAAGCATAAAAGAAGTTGGGTATAGATTTCGAAGATGGGATATGTAAAATGCCTAATTAAGAAGAAAGAAAAAACCCCGTGCTGAAGTTTCAAAACCCAAAAGAGCATTGTGTGTGGAGATAAAGCATTCCCAAATGCAGCAAGGAAATTGTTCTCGGCATTTTCTGTTCATTTCCATTACCTTGGTTTTAGAATTGGCTCTTCTGAAATATATACATTTCAAGCAGTATATTTAGCGTGCTTCCATGTCTAGTGTCATATCATACCAGGGCAGGCTCTACTCTCTTCCAGGTGACATTCTTGGCACTATTTTAAATTGTTCTGTCCACCTAATGGGAGTGATAACTGAGAGTAGATGATGTTCATGTCTCTTAGCTACCCACTCATTGTCTTCTGTTGTGATACTTTAACTTCTAGAGTGTATTTTGAGCATCGCTGTTACGCAACCATCTGGTAGCTCTTGAATTTTACAGAATCTGCCAGGGACCATGTGCTGACATGTGAAAAGAGAGTAAAAGACCATTAGCCAAAATATTCCCCTTTGTTTTTAATAGGTAATATTTGGCTTGTACCTGGCGCACCAGCAAGTTCTCCTTTAGAAGTAAAAATCAAATTAAAAAGGTGTCATAGTCTTCTGTAATTCATAAAGCTGTGCTCTAACTGCTGGTTGATCTGCTTTCATATGGATATTCCCACCACCAAACAGAAACTATCATTTTTTCATGCTGCAAAACCATTGTGCTCCAATATGGTGGTGCAAACCCTTGAGCTGTGCATAAACTAAGCTATACCTATTATCTACTTGCATTTCTCTATGAAGGCTTTAACCATGTCCCATTAGGGTTTCTATCAGAGGGAGCACTGCAGTGGGTGCTTCCAGCCTCTCTGCAGGACATGGCACCTTCCCACGTGCAGCTGCCTTGGCAAGTCTGTTCTCCTTCCCTGCTGCCAGCAACCCTCAGTCAACCACAAAAAGTTTACCTTTAGTATTTGATCAGCAAACAATGAATATATTGGGAGTATTTCCTTTTACCATGCAGAAGGCACTAAAGGAAGATGTTTTGCCTAATTGCACATATGTATTTACTTTATTAATTTTCTACTTTAGTGGTGCAGTGGGAAAAACCTACATTTCCATATAGAAGGCCTCTAAAGCCAAACCCTCCACCACTGACATACAAATGAATTTGTCTGAGGTCTTCAATGGAAGCACAGGGACAGCCTTCCCCATAGTTATCTCTTCTGCTGGTATCTCATAGATAATAGAAAAGAGTTGTGAAATCTTCCATTTAGCACTGAATTATTTTACAGATGTGTGACTGGTTTACTTGAGTTTTCATAAACCCCCTAGAAAACAAGTTCTGAACTTTTAAAGGTTAAATAAGCTTAATTAAGACTAACCTAAAATGTATATCAAACTGCCATGCATTAAATAGAGATACTGTTTACAAATGTCTTGTTCTAACCTCCATGCGTACAGGTACTGCAAAAGCTACAGTGAAAGCTACAGTGATTTTAACGTTACTGAGGTTCTTTCCATAGTGGTGCTTGCCGACAGAACATGACACTTCAGTTCAAATGAAATGTAGTTGAAACGGTGTTCAGAAGGCAGCAGGACAATGCCATGTGTGGAGCCATTTCCCTTTCAGAAAGCTTTAACAAGGCTATGGCACCTCTGGGTAAGCAATAGTTTGTGTGTGATGTGACCATGTCATTTTGTGGCTGGGTGCAGAAACAAATCCCTGCTGGGCACTTGGTCAAGGTGGATTTTCCCACCCTGCACTTGCAGCAGAGTGTGATGCACTGAAGCCACACTTAGTGGGAATGCAGAGGTGTGGGGTCTGAGTGATCTGATGAATCCGGATAGAGAGAGAAAGGGTCAGTTTGGTAACCAGATGCTGTGTGCCAGTCCAGCAATCTGGATGCACAAGACATAATCACAGATTGCAGGAGAGTAACATGGGCTTTACAGCTTCAGCAGTGTCTCTCACTGACCTCCATTCAGTAACTCATGGACTGGAGTATATTGCTACAAGCTTGTCAGTACAGTTTTCAGATGAGGAAAGAGTAAATAATTTATCTGAAGGTTATAACAAAGTCATATTAAATGCCCAGATTGGCCCTGGGTAGGATGGCATCATGGTGGGTGGGCCAGCAGAGGCGACTGACCTGGCACTGGGTGGGCAGTCCTGGGTGGTCACCTGCCCCATGGGGGTGAGGGCTGTTACCCCGTGGGCAGCTGTGAGACGGGGTTTCTCTGTCGCTTTTACACCATTCCCTGGTACGGTTTGATTTGCGAGTCTGATTGTGGAAAAAATACTTCTTTAAAATAGTCACTTTATTCTCCGTTTGCCTTATATTTTGGTTTAAAAGAGGTAGAAACCTTAGGAAAGTATATTGAGAACAGCACCTTCTGCTGAGAGCATGTGTGTAACTGAAAGCGTGAGGGTCTTCCTCTTCCTTAAGATTAGAAACAGAAACTTTCTGGTATACCACTCCTATAAGGAATAGCATGTTTGAACTCAAAATGAGCATTTTAGGGATGCTGGACTGACACATCTGACTCTACATGCAATTACAGACTTGCTGTAAGTACTGGCTGGGAATTTTGGACAGATTTAATTTAGCTGTAAGTAAGTATACCTTGAACAATAACAGAGGCTTATGTCCTCAGCACTTAGTATTGACATTGTAAAACCAATTCTATCTTTATATCTCCATAGACAAATAAATATTTGACTTACCAATCAATATATCGATAATATATAATCCATGAAATATATTTTTAGTGCAGGCAAAATGTTCTGGTTTTTTCCCCAATTTATATGTAAAATTCTTATTTTCAAACTTTTTTTACTGTGCTTTATTTCTGGAGAGCCAGTGGTCAGCAAGAATGACTCCATGGTGCCTTTTCTTTATAATGACTTTTTGCAGCATTTTTTGTGATATCTTGGCGCAATTAATAATAAATTAACAACACAACTTAGTGGCAATCACAGTGAGAACTTCAGGGAAAACAATGAAAGGCTCTCATTTTAATTTAAACAATGCAACCCCCCATTTGTACCATTAGCACCTCTGGTAGAATGTTCTAGGTATAATGTGATAACTGCCAAAGGCAGCACAGTTAATCCACATACAAGTATTAGCTCCTGCCAACACAGGCTACTTAAAACATGCATGAAAAGGTAAAAAAGTATTTTATAGTGTGATAGTCAAAAAGAAACCTTATGGCAAATATCAATATTACTGTAGCTATTTGGGGTGCTAAAGGTAATTAAATATTATACATTAATGTCTGGGATAGTGATTCTTACAGATGTAAAATTTTTTCTACCAGTCTTTGCCTTTAAAGAGCAAGGCAGTCTTTGTTTTACTTATGAGCATAGACATGGCTCATAGAATCTTAAAATACGTGTGTGTTGATGGAGCTGTGGAAATGAGGATGTATTTGCCAGAGTAAGTGGAGGAAACTCCAGCTTCCTCATAGCCTCCGGATTTGTTTGCTTTTACTTCCCCTTCAGGTAACTTGCCGGCAAATCCTACATAGCACCGAAGGCAAAAGACACTTTTTTTTATTCCTGGGAGAAGCAAAGTATGATTTCTTTGTTTTCCACTGCTGTGGCCAGGGTGCCTGGTGGCTGAGAGGCTGCACCCTTGAGGTGCTACACTCACTGACTGCTGGAAAACAAGGTGGAGGCTGTCCAGAAGGAAATGCCCTTGTCCAGGGCTTAATGCAATCCAGTGCTGAGGTGTCAGTGAGGTGTGTTTGGGTTGCAATGGGCTCTACAACACAGCATAGCACAGGATATTGCAACAGAGTTGCACAGAGAGTGCAAACCATTGGGTACTGAGGTAACTTGTTTGCTGAAGATGCTGCTGCCATTCCAGAGTGTTGTTCAGGGCATAAGAAATATTATTTAAAATGTGATAAAAGTAGATGGTATGCAAGTGAATTGTAATGTGTTGAGGTGAAAATGCGATAAACTACTTTTAGCCTTTGACAATACTCTGTGCCACTTCAATTCTTGGAGAAAATGATAAGCTTCTGATAAAATAATAAGAAAAACAGAAGAAGACACAAGCCTATCTTTCATCTGCTTCCATCTCTTTAGTTCACAGAAGTGAATGCTGTACAGGAGCGAGAGGCAGAGGGTAAAGGGGGATTGAGGTGGGAAGGATTGTGATTATACTGAGAATAGGGGATATGATCAAGTTAGATAATAATCAAGATTAAAGAAGAAAGAATACTTTATATAAGCTTAAAGGGAAAGAACTTGATATCTTGAAAAACAAGAGAAGAATAAATAATTGCTAGTCTGTAGTATTCCTCCTGGAATTGTATACATATAATACAAATCTAAAATAAATAAAACGTAGTAGTCTTTCCAGTAGGGCTGCAGCAAGACTGTTGCTAAGGGGTGAGCTGCCAGAAAAATAATGGAGGAGTGTTACTATAAATTCTCCTAAAACAAAGAGGATTTTTTTGGTTTTAGGAGGAATTGTGCTACCCTGACATTACTAAGAAAGTTTTGAGCAGAACTGCTGTTTTAGAACAATCATTACAGGTTAACATGAGCATTGAAGGCAGAATAGGCAATCATGTTGTAGTGGTTAGATGTAAACTACTGCCAATATTCAAGCTGAGTGCTAGCAGAAATACCAGAGTAAGTAGAGGAGAATTAACTGTTTCATCTCACTTGTTTACAGCTTTTTGAAGGAAGGTGGAAGGGCAGGAGGAGAAAGCAGTACTACAGAAAACAACAACAACAAAAATCTTGATGAAAATGATACCAAGAGATGTACAGAACCTGAAAATACCTAAAGGGCATATTCCTAATCAATAAAACCAAGATACAGGCAATGCAAAAGACAAAGGAATTATTCACCATCTGAGATGGAGAGAAAAATGAGGGCCTGAGGCAAGTGCAGAAAAAAATTAGGATAAAATTTAAGCAAAGTTCTCAATAGTGTGGTTTGCCCCTGAAATTGTCACTGTGTTCTTTAATCTGCAATGTTTTGATAAAATGCAAAAATCACTCTTGAATGCATTTTGAGAAAAAGATCATGTCACAGCAACACACTGAGGTTCTCCATCATCTTGTGCTCGGACTCTGCTTAGAGACTGTGCAGGATAACATTTCTCCTTACAGGGTAGGGAGGAAAGATTATCCTTTTCTAGCAAAGAGCAGGACCATTTCTGGGAGATGCAGTTGAGTATGGCATGTTAAATACATTGCTCAAATTTGGAATAGTGTCGGTTTTATGCAAAGTTTTGGGAACACTCCTCCTGTGGTGATGGGCTTTGTAGAGGGTGTGGTGCACCTGGTAGAAACTGTGAGACTTCTACCAAAATGCACTGGAAAGATGCAGTAATGTGTTAGGCAAAAAGATTAAGAATAATGTGGAATTTGCAAGCTTAAAAAATAGACAAAAATGAGTAGAAAGGGAAATATAAGCCTTCTTTCTTTTCCTTCTAGCCTGTTTGTGTCTTCAGTGAAATCCTTTCCTGGGCTAAGATTGTTCAAGCTGTTTCATTCATACAACAAATTAGTGGTGGTGCACGTGGCATGCAGAGTGGAAGAGGTATCTAAGGATAAAACAAATCAGTTTTTTAGCTAATATCAAGAGATGGTGACCCACACCATGTGACTGTAACCTGATGTCATGTTCTGTGTTTAGGTCATGGAACAAGGCCCTGTCCTGGAGGAATTGCTCCTTTATTCACATGAAGACAGTGAGGAAGTTACAAAACATATTGATTGCTGTTGGTAGGTTTGTTTTCTGCTCCTCTCATATATTGCCTATTGGGCATGGAAGTCCCCATGCTGCACTTCTGTGGTGGTATGTGGAGGGAAGCAGGGAGGAGTGTCGAGGGGAGTAGCTGCTGTGCAGTATGGCTTTTGTCCTGCAGAGCATCAGCATCTGCAGCAGGTTTACAGGAGGTCTGCTTTATGTTGTAGCATATGGAATTGTCAGAAGAGTGGGGCAAATGGGGGAAAATGAGGTTTGGTCTATAAAGCAGGATTGCTCCTTAAATGAGGAGCATCGGTGATGTATCAGTGAATGTACCAGGCTTTCAGGTAGACAAGATCTGGCGGCAGGCCTGTACATCCTCAATTGCATGTTAAAATTAAGGAGTCTCTGATAGCCTAAACTGCCAGTCTGCCTGCATGTATTCCTGTGAGCACTGGCTTGTGCCACGAGCTCGGGTGATGCTGTTTCTTGTTCAACACAACCATCAGCTTCTTGGAGCATCTGCCTTTTGCTCGCACCATGATTAAATTTTACAGGGAGAACATGTGTTTCTCAAATCTCCCTGCAGCCCTGTAGATATGACTGTGTTTTAAGTTTGACAAGGGGAGGTGAGGGTGTGCATGAAAGTGTGCAGTTCTTAGTTTGTTCTTTTTGGTGCTTTCATATTTCAGAGATCAATAATTTACTTCCTGTCAGGTGAAACCAGAAGATTAGTTGCATTAATTTTTGAATGCTTGCATAGTGTGTATAAATTGATCTTACCTTTCTGAAGTCCTGTTTGCAGCCCTGCCATGCTTTTGTGGCAGGGAAGCTACACTGAGCAGTGCTGGTTGAATGTATGGTTTATAAAGCATTATATGTGAATAAACATTGCTGTTAAAACAGTAGGCAGTGAAAAGGGGGAATCATTAACAAACTGGTGGTTTGGTGGGGCTGGGCACTGTTTTAGTTTAGGCTGCTTACAGGATTGGATTTTTCACCCAGGGTAATGTGGGGGTTTTTGTTGTTGTTTGTTTTCTTCTCAATACACCCTCTGCTCTTGGTTTAGCTCATCGTCTATACATACGGCACAGAGCTTTAGGGTGATTTCTAGTGCTCTCCAAAAGGCTGCTCAGCCCTTACCCAGCTTTGCACAATTGCCAGTACTTCCTGTAAATGACAGGGGTGCAGAAATGCCATGCTAATGTTCTGGCGAGGTATGTTTGCAGCTGAACCTGGTGCAGGTGTTGCTGCTTGTCTTGGGCACCTTGGTGCAATGGCACCATGGTGGCTGAGGCACCCTGTGGCTCTGACCTGGTTGGTGCCCGGCGGGTCCCAGCCCCCTCCTGCTCCTGCCACACTGCCCATGTGTGGGAAATGGTCTCAAGTGCCTGCAACTCCTCTCAGCTGGCTGCCTGGCTTTCTACATGCAGGTTTGGGATCACCCAGCAGGCGCCTGGCACTGAAGACTGCTCAGAGTGGAAGGGAGTGATGCCTGCCCAGCATCGTCCTTAGGTGGTGCAGAGGTTCCTCAGATAGGTATTTTGCTCTGCTATCTCTTTGCAAATACTATGCCTGGTAGATATTATAGTACACGTAAAATGCTTACTTACATTATTCTGAAAAAATGCTGGTGATAATCGTGTACCAGCAGGCAGCGGTTCCCTCTGTGTTCAGAGGCATCAATTGCCTGCTGCAGCGCTGCTTTCCTCGACGGCTCAGGAACTGCCCTAGGCCCATGGCAGCGCGCTCTGTACTACCATGAATAAATGTAATTCTCTGATCACATCTTTCATTTGTGCATTGATTTTGAACTAATGATGTGTTTGTGTGTGCATACCTAGGGAAAAAAAAAGTATTATGTGCTAGAATTTCTCCTCTGTTTTGGACGTTGTAGCTCAGGGCTGTCATGGAGGTACAACATGTAGCACTGCTACTGCCTGGATTTTTATGAAGTCCTTGGAAAGATTTAATTAAAAATGTTTTCTAGATTTCATCTTCTGCAGGAACGGCCTTTTATAGGTTCTACCCATGGGGTATTGTTTATCCATTTTAAGGTATTTAAATGCAGAATATTATTCTGGTGTATTTATTCTGTGGAAATCTAGACTTAATTTTTTTCCCAAGCAGTTTGCTGTTATGTGGAGCAGATGCATTCCCCATTCTGCGACTACTATGAGAGATGAGATTGAAGTGAGTTTGACTCTCTTCTGTGTTTTGTCAAAAGCCTGCAGGTAACTTGGCCTCGCTGTGTCTGAACGTCATAAGTATTTCTTTTAGTTCTATTAAAACACTTCCATACATATTGCAGTCATTTATCTTATTCTCTATTTAGCCAAATACATTTTTCTCCTTGAGATTCTCTCCAATTCCGGTCACTGTACTTCTATTTCATTTGTCCATGAAAGCTATTCACTCAATCTTCATTGCTTGCTTGCAGGGTTTGCTTATGAATTGAATTATTGTGATGTTCCCAGGTGTTGCCATGAGGGCACATCCTTTGCACTGCCCTTGCATCAGCACTCAGATCCTCCACGCTTCTCAGTGTGGTAATCACAGCTGAAAATTCAGCCAAACCATGAAGTTACCTGTGCTGGCACTGTAACAAAAACACCCACCACTCTCCTGCACTGGAGATCCCCTTGTCAGACTTGGTCACCCACAGCTCTTTTCCCTATTCATCATCATAGTTTTGCAGCCTCCTCTGCTTCAGGGAGTCTCTCACCACAAACACAATTGACTTTTCTTACAGCAAATTGAGCCACAGAAGATTTCTTACATGGTCAATTCTGTTTACTCATAAGATATGACTGGCCATTTTCCTCAGACCCCAGTCGATGCCTTCTCCCTTTGACTCACTTCTACTGTTCCACCTTGCTCTTATTTATTTATGCAGCCAACTTCCCAGGTCATTCCTCACCATATTCAAAGAGATCAGGTTTGCACCTCTCCTGTGCAGGATGTCTTTAAAGTCAGAAGCATTTTCTTTGAATAAAATGAAATCCTCCTCTCTTTTCAGACCCTTCCCCATCCAGAAGTTCACCCCACTCAGACACTCTTGGTTTGGTCCAACCTGTTCCCATCTCCATCAAACTCTTTCTGCTCTTGCTAAACCCCAGCCCTTGGTGGGCTCTGTCATTCCTGAATTTCCTTTCAGCCTTCTCAGGCAGGTGGGCATGCCCTGGGGGGGACCCAGGTGTGGGGCTGTGCCAGCTGCAGCATGGCTTCTTGCTTGGCTCTGCCCATCCTGCTGGGAAGTGACCAGAGCAACTCCTCATAGATATCTAATTCTGAACTTGTGTGATTTTGAGTTGCACTGTACAAAATCATACAATAACTCCTAATGCTTACTGTATAATTTCCCCCTGTTAGTTTACATTTTCTAGTATGGTGCTAGTTCAGTATTGCTACTAATTTTATGTACTCTTTATCATATTTGTCAGTAAACCTCCAGCAGACACAAAACAGTGGGGTGTGTTTGCAGCAATACAGCTACAAGGTCTTGGCAAAATAGTAGTGTAAAAATCATTTACATTAGAGCTAATAAAGACAGCTGGAATGGACCCCAAAATATGTTCAATAAACCAATAAGAGTGACTGCTGATTATATTCCTACTTTAGTAAAAGTAACTGGTTTTCATTCAATGTTTAGAGTACTGTAATTGTGTAATGTAGTATTTCATCAGCAATTTAAATCCAATATAATGGTCAATGCCTGCCTTTAAATGCTGACAGTTTGCTAACAGTTTCCGGTCTCGTGCATTTTATTTCCTCCATATAAGTGTAGGGTGAATGTCTTACCATGTAGTTTGCTGCAACTCCTGGTAAGTGCTGATTCTTTTATTGTGACCATTATGACTATCACTTTGGGGAATAAAGGCGTGTTGGTTTGTTTGGTTTTTTTTTCACCTCAATTCCTGCATTCAAGGTTTTCCAGAAATATTCTGGAGGAGTAGAGCAATCATACTTAGGGAAAAAATTACACAAATTAAACAATTAATAGAATTATTTGAAAATCTAGATGCCAATGTGCTGCTGTAGATTCCTTCTCCAATTCTCCTTAGCAAGTTCAGCTTCTCTATCCCATGGAAATGATTTATTTAAAATAGAAGTGTCAGACCTGGAGACGGTAGTATCTTACCAAATCTGCATGTCTTCAAAATATATGCTTATTCTCAAAGAGGCATATACTGGCTTTCATAGAAGAGCATGCCTGTTTTTTCCCTTGTCTGATGCATGCCAGCAATTTTTATAAAGAGGATAACTGATAAACATTCTTAATAATAATGACAAATAAATAACATGTTTTTCCCACAATGCTTGAAAACGAAGGATTCTGTGCAGGATTATTATAGGCAAAAATAACAAGCAGAATTTGCCTGTACCCTGTGCCGTACATGAAACAACAAATCAGTCCATACTAAGTTCATTTAGCCATATTTTATATCTTCTAGAACTGGAATTGTGTAGCCTACAAAACAATTTATATTTTATCTGTACCATCTAATTAATTAAATGGCCCCAGAGTACCAGACTCACAAATCTCGTTAATAGCTGAATACTGAAATAAAGGCTGTTCACCCCTACTAGAATAATATTTGCATATCTCCACCTGCGATGGGTAATAAGTACCTGCCACAAATCAGAATTATGAATTTTGTACGCCTAACAAAACCGCAGGGGAAATTATACCTCAGACATTCCATAATAATTGCAGCTAAGCTGTTTAGTGCCATCCACTTATTCTGCCTGAAGTGTTTAAAGCAGCAACAGTTGTAAATGAATTCAGGCACACATTCAAGAGAAAATGTTTTAAAAAGTTTTTCTGTCTTGCCATATGTAATTATCTTTATAGAAATGTTCAGCTACAAGTTATAACATGCTCACATTTAAAATTGCAAATTAAAAAGTAAGTTCCTCCAATTAAAGAAGCTTCTATAAGACTGGTTTTTTTGAGTTTACCACGATGATACAGGAAGCAGCTTGGGCCATGTTTATCCCATTGGTCTCCCAGAATCGGTGATCTGGTCTATAAACAACCGCAGTGAGGTGCCTGCTTTTGCTGTGCTTTTTCCGCCAATAACACGTGATTCCTGGGGGAGAGCTAACTGTTAAGGCTTGGACAGAAGTATGCTGCAATGTAGATAGTCTTTCATAGACCAGGGAATTGTGGCATCAAAGTAGGTAGCGTGAGTTGCCTCTGGTTTGTTTATTTTCATGACAGAAATGGAAACTGCATATGGAGCAGAGCTGGGAAGGAGAGCGGAGAGATGCTGGTGGACCTAGTTTCTGGATGGGAGTGTAAAGGAGTGATGCTGCCTGTGTTTACACTTCATATAGTGATTTGACTTCCAGAGAGCCCCAAGGCTCTTTGAAAGCATGGGTCCTGCTCAGTTACCTGTGTTAGGACAACTCTAGGAACTGAACCATCCTTTCCTTTAGGTACATAGGGGGGTCAAGGTGCTCCATGAGTGTGGTGTGAACCTAGCTTCTGTGTGAGTGTGTATCTGCTGCTTCTGGCACTATGTGACAGTTCCGTTTATCAACAGAAGCTAAGAAACCAGGGCACGGGCAGTGCTTTTGAAGCCACAACAGCACATGTTGGCATGTTCCACCTCTGTCTCCAGGGGAAGATATGGAGACGTGGGACAGCATCTGTCTCTGTGGGATCCTTGGTCCCAGCCTGACTCTCTGCAGGAGCTGGCAGGGGGACAGGTCTTTGTTACTGTAGACATGAGGCATTAGGCAGCAGATTAGTGACAGTCCTGCTGCCTCTTGTGATGGCAATGCATGGACCGTTATATTAGTTTTTAGAGAAGGCAACAGACCAACAAAAATAACTCCTCCTTCACCCTGGTTCTTACTGGACACTGTGTTTTATGGAGAGCTAGGCTTCCCCTCTCTGCAGCAAAGAACAGAGCCAGAACTGATATCTGAACGGTATTTGTGACCACTGAAACCAGCTCATCATTTTTAAAGCTAGTCTTCTGATTTTGGGGACTTTTCTTTCAGTAATGCACAGCATGGACAAGCCTGGGGACGCATGTTTAGGCTGGGTGCAGCAGCACACTGGAGGGAAGGGGTACACAGGGAACCCCGTTTCCGTCGGATGAGAAGGGCAGAGGCAATCCAGAAGAGAGCGTGGGGTGGCAGGGGGACAGATAGGGGCGTCCCTGAGGAAACCGTGCCCTGGAGGGGGGCTGGCAGTTTGGCTAAGCATTCAAATGCACGTTTGTACAGACAACCAAACCCACCTCAGGACTAGGTTTAAGCTAATATAGCACCCGCTGCTGTAGCCTTATGGCACAAGAATATAACCTTGCTATAATGCTTGCTGTCCCCCAGAAGAGGAGCAGGAGAAGCTGGGAGAAGATTGCTCCTGGAGGGGCAGTGGTACCCTCTGCTGAGCCCTGCTGCAACACGCAGCCCCCAGGGAAGGAGGCCCTGGGCCCTGGGGCACTGTGGTTCTTGTGCCTATAAACGCCCACATCTGTATGCCATGAGGGTAGCAGCCATTTTGCTGGTGTTCTAGTAAAGGATTAAAAAATAATTAGGATTTATATATGTTCAAAAGGAAGGGGCACAGTGCAGCGAGTCACAAGGAGGTGATTAAGTCAGATTTTCTGGCTCTGCCTAGACTGACAGCAGTGAGTCTGAGGGTTTAGGAAAATAGCTGATAGCCTATTACCATGATGAAGTACAGCTTAGAACTACATTTTCTATTTTAGAGGACTAACAGACAAAGTCCCTATGGATTTTTTTTTCATATTACATAAAATGGCTATAGAAGCTGGACCATAATCTCTCACTAACTTACACATTAGCCCAGGGCAATAAAAATGTTTTTATTGGAGCCAGATTTCATGAAAAGTTGTTCAGTTTTATCTCTGAATATTGTGCTATGCTGAAGGCATTTAAGTATCCTGTTGGGACACTCTGTCCTGGAAAGCAGTTACTCTCAAAAGGACAGCGAGGTCATTGGAAAAGCTCCCCTTTCTGCTGGAGTGCCGCAGGATCCTGCCCTTTCCCCTCTGCTCATCTGCTGCTCTTTTGCCTTAGCTGCAAACAGAGGCCAAGCCGCACTTTCAGACTTCAATCCCTGCTTGCCTTTTGACGGATCTGGCACCAGCAGCTGAACATGACTGAAAGGGAGGCCTGGTCCTCCTGCCTGCTTCCTGAGGTCTTTCCAAGTCTTCCTTCCTTGCTCCCCACCAGTGGTGCAGGGTCCTGCATCTCTCCAGCAAGGTTGCAGGTCTGCTCTTCAGATCACACCTCTTACCTGGGCTATTCTGCAGAACAGTGGGCTGTTTCCCTGCTGTGAGTTGCCACTCTTCCTGTCTTGGCTGGAAGCAGTTAAAGCACTTGCCCCAACTCCCATCATCTTATCTTGATTTTTCTCAACATTCTTTTCTCTAATCTTGACAAAGGCAGCACTACTTACCGATACCCATCTAACCATCGGAGCATTGTGGCAGCCACCCCTTCCCTAACAGCTCACACTGGCCAGGCTGCCTCTCTGTATGCGTCCCTCCCTGCTAATTTCCTTGATTTTGCAGATAGTGTAACCCACTTGTCATCAGGCCTCTTCCACTCATCACTTGGTATCAGCCTGCGACTGTCTCTTGGCACTTGCTGTCATTACAGGATGGTTACGTTTTCTGTCAAGTCCTTCGTGCCTTTTCCTATTCCTGTGCTTTCTCTCCTTTCAGTTGGCAGTGGTGCCTCATAAATATCCATAAGCCTGGCTTCTAGCTGTGATTCAGCACTGTGTGTTTGTCTCTCTGGCTTGTACGTTTGGAGGGCTATTGGCAGCTCAGGGGTCCTCTCTGCCTCTTGGGTGGTCCCTGCTCCCTCACAGACGCTCCGTCTCTCACCTGGATTTTGCTGTTTCTCTCAGTTCTTATAGAAGCTCAAATATGTACAAAAGGTGGGAGAGTATCCTCTCTAAAGCCAAAGACTTCAGAGTCTAGACTACACCACTAGTGGCTAATAGCATCAGAAAATGCTCATAGTACTGCTGTGTAAATGCAGCAGTGTGCAGCCTGAGCAGCGGTGTTACTTGGGTTTAGTCCCTTTCCAGCTGTATTTGTATCAACTTGCCTCTGTCTGGAAGGCAGATCAGGAGTTGGCGTTAGTGGTTTCTTTCCATAAACTATTATGCAGAGGATAATCTCTGATTGATGAGGTCATGCCCCACTACCTTACAAAGAAACACATGTGTCTTTCCTAGAATTAAACCTAAGGCCATACTTGGCAATCAGTCAGCAGTTCCTCATTGATTATGACTGACAGGGATATTTATTATGCTTATTTTTCATTTTATTTCCTTCATTTATCTAAATCTACCAAATATTTCTGTTTAATCTTTTAATCTATAAAAAGTACAGATTTCATCTTATACGATGCTTTAGTATGTATGATAAAAAGATGGTTTTCGCTTTACCTTGCACTTTCCATTCATATTGTAATTTTTTCTTCAAGCTTAAGCAGTCCACATTTCATTAAAAAACCCCACACTATTCATATTTCTTTCATCCCTATAAGATGGTAAAAGCAATGTGGCTTTGATGAAATTTGGCAGGTAAGAGGATCTAGTTGAATCATCTCAAACCCCTGGAGTTTTGGGCCTCCAGCTATTATGGTAGAGCAGCTATGAGTATTCAAAAATTGGTCCTTTGTTTGCACTGAATTTCCAAGCCATCTGTAGCACACAAAAGCCAAAGCTCTCTTTATAGTTCAGAATGAATATTTAAAAGTTCAGTTTTAGATTTTATTTGTAGCACTTCAGATCTCTCTATCCCATCTGTCTTGTGTCTCAGAGCAGTTGCATTAAACTGTACTCGGCAAAGTCAGAACTTGGTCTTAGGATTGAAGGTAAACTCTGGTTCCTTTTCATTTTGTACCACAGAGTACGCCCATGCCTGATCAGGAACTGCACAGAAGACTAATAACATATGTTTTTTGTATTTACATGCTGTAAATTATTATTAGGATATTAACAAGCAGCTGCTGATATCAGGTCGTCCAGCCTGAACCTTGCTGTATGCTCTTGCAGCGTGGCAGAGCAAAGCAAACATCTGCATGAGTGCTGCTGGCTCTGGGCGGGCGTAACGTGGCAGAGGAGTGCGGTGCCCTGGAGTGGCTGGCAGCACCCATCCCAGCCTGGGCTGCCCCTATGTTGGGAAGCCATCCTCGGACCTGTCAGCTGAGCCTCCCGCGGCTGGGAAGTGACAAGCACCCTTGGGGAAAGGGAAGGTGCGAGGCCGTGTTGCGGTGAGGGGGACTTGTGCCGGCTGGTGTGGAGGAGGCCATAGAGAAGGGGGGTGGAATTGCTCACTTCAGATGCTGTTGGCATATGAATTTATGTTCGTATATATGTGCCTGCCTATTTCTGTTTCATAGAAAATTGAGCAAAAAACAACAGAGCTTCTTTAAATTATAGGAAAATAACTCCTTGTGATAATTTACCCTGTTTGAGTATCATCATCTGCTTGAATCATGTTCGGTGTTTTGTATCTAAACCTTAGCTGCATCTGTCAACAACATGCAGTTTTGTTGTTTTTTTCTTCTGTGTTCAACCAGATACCTGAAGTCACCTATTCTGAGTCAGCGGCATGAAAAGAGAAGCACCATATCTTCCACAAAAAGGGAGAACCATCTACCTCTCATTAAGGCATTCTTCAGTTCTGTTAAATCATTCACGTTTTGTTTTTGTTCTGTGCCCTGTCCTGAGTTCCAGTGAGATGTCTGTTAGAGTCTTGAGGTGTAAATAAATCACTGCCCTTAATGGAGCTCTTTAATGTTTTTTTTTATATATATGAGTATATATGTTTATACATATATATATATTTCTGGATATATATGTGTATTGCCATCCCTGTCTGGAAAAAAATGTGCAAAATATGCATGTTAATGCATACTGCTATGAAAAACTTCTCTATCTCAACAAGATCTTAAATATAAAAAACATGTTGCCATTCACTATGTAAAATCTGTCCGAATAGCTGCGTTGTCTTCATATGAAATGAAATTAAATGAATGAAGACTGTGGTATCCTGAACTGAGTTCTCTGGATCAACTGAAAAAATAGAGCTTATAAAATCAACAGTTTATGTTCTTTAGAGTAAATTATATATTGTCATCTTATCAGTTAAACTTAGAAGGGGAAGGATTATTCAGTTTGTTTTACTGTTACTGTTTAAGATAATGAAAAATAGTTATTTTCGAATACAAGCAATTTTTCAGTATTTAATAGTAATTTAATGTAGAGTCTCATGGTTATTTAGATAGAACTTTAAAGAAAGTTGTGTGTGAGTCTGATAGGCATGTGCTTTCATCATTTCTCACTCAGTTCTTCCAAGAGGCCAGATTCTTGCTTTTCCAAAGATGAAAATTTTATAAAGTTATTTAAAAACTTTCACACTAATCTGTGCAGGTTTATATCACTTCAAAGAACAAATGGAGTAATGAAAAAAGTAACATATTTTTGCTGAAATGAATAAACCATGCGGAATTAACTGTTGCTTCTGGTAGCGCTGCCTCCAACATGGAGCTGTGAACATCACGAGTCATCGCAGAGCGCTTGATGGCTGCATTTACATGAAGAGAAAGGGTGTTTTTATGGTGGTGGGTTGTCTCTTTTCCTAATGAAAGGCAGCCTTACCTTCTGGTTTTGCATTTCCTTACAAGTTCCTGTATGAGTTTTTTCAATTAGGCTTTAAAGTAATGAGCTTCTCTTTTCCACAGACCTCTGGCATCTACTGCTAGTGCTCCCTGGAGAATAGATGATCACAAAAGTGAACTGTGTTTCTGGGTGCATACGGCATCCAGCACTGGAGTCCATGTGCTGCCCACGCAGCCATTCCCATGACTTCGAACAAGCAACCCAGAATAAGTAAGTATATGAATTTGATTCCAAATGTTGTTACGGTTATTATTTTATATTTTATTATTATATATTATATATATTATATGTATATATTATATTAAAAGTTCCCCAAATAATTATTATTTGGGGAACTTTTGTCTGTTATCACTTAATGAGAGACTAAATGATAAGTAAAATCATACGATGTGCCTAATGCACTTTTTACTGAGATCAGCTCAGCTCACATGGCTGCAACAGTGTCGCGTGGATGAGAAGAGCAGGTGCCACACACAGCTACTGTTCAGGACTGGGGAGGGGACTGTGCTAGAGGTGAGGCATTTATTGATGGCAAATTATTTCTTGTCAGTAGGCATCTGTCCTACAAAAGCTCCATCTCACTATACTTCCGTATGGAAATGGGGAGTAAGCTTTGGTCTTAAGATTGATTGTGCAATCTAAGCCACAAAGAATTTAGAGAAAAGGTGAAAAAAGAATAATTTAGCTGCTAGTTTCCCTTTCATTGGGAAATGAGTGGGGTGAAAGAAAGAATTTATAGAGGATGGGAAGGAAAGCTCTTCCAGCTCATAGTCTGAGTTAAGTTTGTTAAAGACAAATTTTGTGGAGTGTTGTTTGCCAACACAGGGTTAGCCACTGTTAACTGAACACCAGGTCAAGTCAGGGAAATAGTCAAAAGAAAGAAAAATATCACTAATTTCCCGGTAATGAAATCTCTAAGTGGAAAACCCAATGGAGCCTCAGATCAGGTTTTATGTAGGAAACATGCTCAAAAACAAAGGCAACAACAAAACAGTGTTTCTCTGGGGAGCTCTGTACACTTTAGGCTCCAGCTGCCCTACCTGCCCCATTGGAAAGGCCTGAGCTCCCCAGTGAGCAGCGATGGCTCTGGCAGCATCTGGCAGCCTTTGGTCTGACTAATAATACTTTGAATTCTCTAGGGCTGCCTGCAATCCCAGGAAATATGTAATTTTTTTTTTTCATTTATACTTTTATAAAACCTTTGTTCCTTCCACAGAGATGCGTGGCTGATCCATTGTAAATATTTTTCTGTATGGTATTTTTAATCCTTTTGCTTTGTGTGTATAAAAAGCTGCATATTTCCTATGCTTTGCCCATCTTTATCACCAGCAGTGAAGCTCCTTCCACAGCAGTCAGTCAGCGGGGTGGGATGGCCACTTCTGCCCAGCTGCAGCCTGTCTGTTTGTGCAGTGGTCTAGGCCTGTTTACCACCCTCTGCTCCATAGTACATTTAAATA
Source organism: Falco naumanni (assembly GCF_017639655.2). Lineage (NCBI taxonomy): Eukaryota > Metazoa > Chordata > Aves > Falconiformes > Falconidae > Falco > Falco naumanni. Next base: position 15,473,792 of record NC_054064.1, on the reverse strand, counting down.
TCGAGATGGGTTTGGTTCTCACCCAGGATTTCTAAAAATGGGAACATGGAGTTAGGTACCTAAGTGCATCCAAAAGTACTGAATCCACCGAAGTTTTGACTGGCCTCAAAGAAGCTCACTCACAGTCTAAATTTTGCAAGATGGTTGTTTTTTAGGCATCTCAAACATTGATTTAGGAACCCAGTCTTAGACACCTCGTCTTTCAGATCTGGCCCTGGAGTCCTATAGGTACATGGTGGGACTCCAAGCTGTGGTTTGCCCAAGCAGAAGCATATTGGAATAGGGCTCTTCTCATCCAGACATATGTGTGCTCCCCTCTCCTGCCTCACACACCAGGAACATGCAGACAATAACAGTGTTTTGCATCGAGTTCATGCTGGCTGATGGCATAATCCAGTTGCCTCAGTGTAAATCAAAAAAGGTTTTGAAAATGTGTAGGTATCAAGTGCTGACAGAACAAGCATTTAAAAATATTGCACGTGTAAGATCCTAAGAACATCAAACCTGATTTTTTCAGTTAATCCTGCTTGTTTTGTCCTTTTCAAAAAGTGAGACTTTCAGCTTCTGCATGGCTGGGGTAAGAAAGCAGGCATGTTTCTCCAAGGGCTTTCTGAAATCATTACATGGTGTAATTATTCTTTTAACATAAAGTAGTGTAACCTAGGGACCAGTTTCTTTAAGCTAGCTAATTCTGAAATACTCAGTACATTTTTCGTTGTCAAATATGTTGCATTTAATACCAAGCAGTGCAACCAGTTAGGGCGAAAGGAGAAAGATGGCTATCTGTTACATCCCAAACCCTATGAGGTAGCTGCTTTTCCTGCCCAGTCTTCAGCACCACGGTGCTTTGAGGAGAGCAGCTGTGGAGAGTGAGGCAGAATGTATTCTGGCCATTTCAGCGGCCTGGGCTTTCTCCTGCAAAAGAGAGGGCATCCCTGCCCCCAGCTCGAGTAACCTGCTCCCGTGCAAGAGGATGGGCAGGAGTACAGGCGCGGCTGGACCACGGGTACAGAGCAGGGTTGAGCTCAAATGCTGGTTTTTTCAGTGTTTTGTCAGGCTGGCATGCATGCACTCTGAGTGTAATTGCACTCCCAGGCCTGGTGTGCTCCGTGCTAAGGGCTGGAAGTGAAAAAGCTAAAACAGCGAGCAAAGGCACAGATGAACCCCCTCGCTCCAGGTTATTGATGTATTTATTTTTTTTTTAACCATTGTAATTTGTGAATGGGCAGGGCAGGGCAGAAACATCCTTCTGTGCAGAGCCACGCACAGTCTGAGTGACAGCCTGATTCCCAGCCCGCTTTGGCACTGCCAGCCTGCCTGCTATCCCTGTCCTGTGTTAGAAAGTCTTAAAGGCCATCTCAAAATGAAGAGGACAAGAAATACAGTGACAAAGAGGTACATTTGAAGTCACAGCATTAAGGTGCAAAGTAACTAGAGGATTTTTTAATTTTTATTTTTTACTAAATTTTCCCTTTTATAGCATGACCACTGTTTGGTGCCCTGTAGCTGCAGTTTAAATGAATATTCATGTAAATTTTGAAAATGAACAAATGACAGACCATGTGGGGTTGGTTGTTTGTGGTTGTGATTAACGCTGAAAACAAGAACTTGCACCTCAAACCACATGTGTGATTTTCATAGGCCAGTTAATGAAGTTCCAGAGAAGGAGTATATTCAAATATTTACTTGGGTTTGTAAATCCAAAGAGATTTTAAACCACATAATCACTGAACCACCAGAATTCCGTCAGGCTGCCTGTATGCACTTGTTAGTCCTTAAACTAGTAAGATGTCATTAAAACATTCATTGACACGGCCACCGTCTACTTTAGCTAGACCTTCAACATTACTAATTCAGGTCTTCCTGCATTTGCATGCAGCACCTCAGCTACATGGCTTTAATGCTGTTCTCTGTTTTGTTCTGCTGTCAGGTATTCAGCTCTAGTGTCTTCTTCACTGAAGAATTTCTATATTACAGCTCTGAATACAATCTGTTTTGTATGCTCATGAACTAGCTCTAGGACTTGAAAAAAACCCTGTTTTATATTCTACACTGGTTAATTTTTCATTTCTCTGGCACCTTGGTGAAAAGTAGTCAACACAGTTAACAATATACAGTGTGCAACAATAAATATTTTATTGGATATATAATCTGCACAATTTACAAGTTTGATTTTTCTCTGGGAGTCTGAATAGATCTATAATTTTAAATATTTGGTGAAAACTCATTTTTTATGGTATATTACTCTATAATCACTATGAAATGTATGATCAGCTTTTTAATGTGAGCTATAGACATTAACTTCACTTTTTTCCTAACATTGCTAAACTCTAATAAAGCTATTTTATGGGGAGGGTAGTCTTGAGCAAGAAATATGGAGGTTTCATCCTGGGAACAGTATATAATTCATACGCTAGTAAATTATAGCGTATTCCTTACACAAGATAACTTTAAGGAGGTTTCTAAAAATTTTTGTGTCTAAATACTTATATATATAGTTTGTATATCAATTTGATGTACACTTGTTGTGTTTTCTGCTTTATTCTCTTGGAATTAATAGATTTCATTATGTCTAGCTTGTGGTCCCTATCCTTGTCTTAAGCCCATTGTCTTAAAGGAAAAAATTCTGTTCTTTTCTACTCCAGCATTTCCACTCTACACCTACAAGTTTATATTTCTGTTCATGGTTTCATATACAGAAATGTAGGGCTGGAGATTGTTTGCTTTCTTTATATATTAATAGATTAGGCTTTTACTGTTGCATACACCTAGAAACTGTACTTGATCCAGGAGACAAAAAGATAAATTACTCTGAATGCAGGGTATTGAAATCCTATCACTGTATTGTGATATATTAATTCTTCTTTAATGTATTTATCCTTACTGTGTGCCTGTGAGATAGGGAGGCTAAGTCATACTTATCTCAAAGATGGGGGATTAAGCCACAAAAAAACCCAAAGCAACTTGACTAAGGCTGCACAGGGTGTTTGTAGCAATATAGTGAATGATCGTAGCTCTGAGTAGCGATGTTAAGGGATTGCTCACCCTCTGTTCCAAGGCTTCAGCTCTTGCCTCAGAAGCTATGCTTTCACTTTGCTTACATAAAATTCCATTTGAAATAGATCAACAGTCGTAAATGCAAGTATTGTAGTCCGCAAGCCAACCAAGGGATTTGAAATTCCATGGTACTGGGTATATAATTCCCCATCATTTTCCCCTGATACTTTTGCTTTTTTGGAATTATTGACCAAGTCTCTTGACGGAGCACAGCAACATTAGTGCCTATTTGAATATCAACAAGATTATGAAAAGAAGATGTAGCAGCTGATGATTGTGGATGGGTTTCAAGCACGCAGAGAGAAAAATATTTTCATGTCATCTAAAGGATGAGCAAAAAAGGAGAATATGAACAATGTGTATCAGAGAAAAGTTACCCAGCATAGCTGGCTGCATTTAGGTTGATGAATACTTTCCAGTGAGGAGAAATGGAAACTCAGGTGCTCAAACAGTTTGAAATTAGACTGGTGAATGTGTTCAGAAAACAATTTGTGATTAAAACAGATCTATTCCAATTCTAATGTTTGTTTCTGTGAAAGAAGCTTGTATCTGGTCATGCGTTTGTTCCAAAACTGGTAACCTAAATATTGATGCATGTTTGCAAAATTGTGCTGTAGGTGCACAGATTGGCTCAAGGTTGAGAATTCCCTCAGGTAACAGGAACTCTCTGTTGTTTCTCCCAGATGAAGATAAATGTGTTTACTGTTGACAAAATAGTCTTTATTCTTAAAGTGGAGAACTTTAATACTGCTTCTTTTAAATGTCATCCGCCTTCCCAATATCTTTCTTTTTCCACCTTATCTGCTCTCAAAAACTCAAGATGAAGTAACCTTACTGAACACAAACAGTTCTTGAAGTTTCATTAACCTGCTCTTGCCTCTTTGTGTGCGCTTAGTGACTAGAAGATCTTTACATCCACTTTAAAAGTGATTATTGTTCTGACAGTATCATCCACGAGGCTTGCTGTCTTGCCATTGAACTGAATGGGCTGTGCACAGGACATTATCTTATGTTTTAGCTAGGAACAGTAAGCCACTGATAAAGTAATTCAATCATCTTGCTATGCTAAGTAATACAATTTCTTTGATTTTAGACTTACAGATCTTTGTGTAAAACTCCTTCTGCAATTTCTTCTTCCTTTACTATCACCTTTTTTTGTCTCCTATCGTCCTTTCCCAGCTCTTCCTTTCCCTTGTTTAAAGATATGGCTGTCACTGAGATGCCCCTTGCTTATCATCAGCAAACCCACCTTTCAGAAATACCTACCTTTTTGCCATGTCTGAAGTCAGTAAGAGTTAGCCTTGTCATCCTTTACGAGAGCCCCATCATTGACTATAACCCCATGGTTGACTGCTGTGTTATGCAGAATGAGGCAGGCTGCAGGGATGTCAGATGCAGTATTGAGTCTGTGCTTTGACAATTGGAAAAGACACTGAGAATGAGATTTCACAATCCCAGAAGACCTTTGAGTGATCAATGAATTCTGAGTAAGTGAACTAGTAAGTGAACTTCTGCTAGTGTAAGGGCAAAATCAAATTAGATCCATCAGCTGTTTCTGTCCCGGATAGCCACTGTCACCTAGAAATTATACAATAAAAAAGTAACTAAATCTGATGTATGAGACAGGGGATCAATGATGTGTTAGAATAAATGCAATGTAGCAGTAAATCAACCACCTAAAATACAAACCATATTCTAAAAATCTTGCCAATAAAGAGACATTTTCTATTTACAAAATTCATGAAAATTAGGACTCAGCAGACTGGGGAATAAATCTTGTCCAAAGTTCGCTTAGTAAACTAGTAATGTTACGAGTCTGAGCTTTGATACACTAATACGATACAGGTTCATCGTACTCCAAGGCAGCATTCTGATATGAAAACGCTTGTCTCATTATTAATAATTGACAGAACACATGATGTTATTCACTACAGGAGCCTATTAACTGAGCATCGGCAGCAGGAATACAGTTGCAGGGATTAGCCTGTCCTTAAACATAAAGCAAAAGGCATCAAGTAACCTGTGTAGTTTCCATTCAGCTCTTGGGACAATGTCCACCTGCCAAGATGGGAGCAGATTGCTGTGCTCAGTCTAGACAACACCGTCTCAAAGTCTCTACCAGATGTTGGGGCTTCTCCACTCTCCCAAATTTTGCATTTAAGGGGAAATTGCTGCCGTGAGGACGGAAGTGGAGCCACTGACTATAATTAGCATTTATAAACTTGTGTTAAGTATTGCAGAGAATGCCTACCAAGGACCAAAGCCGCTTGTGCTTGGCCATATGCTGATGTTCACTTAGGTTGCACTTTCTTCCCCCTCTGCCTGATGTGCTGATGACAGGGGTCGTGAAAGAGGCAGCTGAGTAGGATCTGTTGATAACTATGGTTTGAAAAGTTGAAGTCATAATTCATCACTCAGATCTGAATTATCAGCTTCACCCACACCTTAAGTTATTATGTAGAGAGGTAAGAACCAGAAAATTCTTTTTTTTTTTTCCTCCTCCCGCAAGAGAAAGAAATTATATTCACAACTTATAGCTCTAAGGTCCTTAATTGGTTCACAATCTGCAATTGTTCTTGGTTCTTCAGGGACAAGAAAGCCTAAAATATTCTGGTTTATCATTAAAATTATCAGATTTATAGAACCAGTGTTTTGTAATCGGTATAGCCTGTTCTCCCAAGTGGCAGGCAATATTGATGACATGTCTGCAAAAGGGGGGTTAGATCACCAAACTGCTGAATAATAGCAAGGGTACTGGTATCGGTGAAACGAAGCATTCTCTGCTAGGAAGAAGCTTGGGAAGGGACGTGATCTTTTCACTTGGCAGGAGGGGAATGTTATTTTCCTCTTTCAGGTTAATCTTATTTATAAACTATTAACTTTATGTCAGTTAACTGGCAAGATGAAATTTTTTTCTAATAATAAAGCGGCAAGAGACTTGTAGACATACTGAGTTACAGTATCTATGGCATCTCATTATGATGTAGCAAATGGTCCCTAGATACTATAGTATATCCAGACCAAACCTATTCTTCTTCACTTCTGTTCTTAATTAGCGACTAAAAGATAAATAATTTTGCTGTCATTGCAGCACAATAACAATCAGGGCAAGCCAATGCCCAGTGAGCCTTGCCCTAAATCCTGTAGCACTAAATGTTCAAACAAACAAATCTCCCCACCCCCATTCCTTACTTTGATTTATTAGCTTGAGATGAATGATTTGGCTGTCAAAGTCTGTCAGTGCCATGCAATGAAAATAAAATCAGTGGCAGTGCCCCGTGTGTGAAGCTACTCATGGTATCTAGCCTTAGACATTAGCACTGAAGCTCGAATCCTAGCCCGCTCCCCACCCCCATTCATTAGCTTTCTAAATCCTCCTGTCTTTATGGAATCACTGCAGCAAGTTGAAAATGATATATGTAATGAAAAACCCTGTCTGCTGAGTGCAGAGAGGGTGGAGAAAAAGACTGTGCTTAGCAGTCGCTGCTGTGCTGATTCCAGCAACGATTAGCTCAGACTTTGTTAGGGAGGCTCACCAAGAGCAGAATATTAAGGCACAAAAGGGAAACTCATTGTTTCTAAAGATTTGCGTCTGCCTGGCTGGTTTTGTTTCCTCTTTGAGTGTTATGACCAAATGCATTTAGAGACTTCAGTGGGAATGAAATGCAGATGTCTTTGAGGCTTTGTTATAGTTTGGGGCTATTTTCAGTATTATGCTATAAATTCATCATTATCTTTTCAGTATGGGTACCTGAAGAGCAAGAAAACATAAAGGTTCTGTTTCAAGTGCAGGCAGAGGCAGAGGGAATGGCACGGTGTCGTACTGTAATACAGTTCAACTTAGTAAATGATGGGTGTGGGAAAATACCAACAGATATATATTTCTGGGGGTTTGTCAACTATGCACACACAATGTGTTGATTATTTAAAAATGTTTCATGGTCTTCTGCATAACACAAAAGATTTGATTGTTCAGAAGCACTGGATTTCACGATGCTAATCTAAGTCAATGACGGTGTGGGTGTTCAGCATCTCTGATGTCAAGCTATAATTGTACTTGATAAGCCAGGGTAAGGAACTTAGATGTTTAAAAATCTTGTGCATAATAGAGGACTCAAGCACATCCTGCTTCCTAATGAGAGACAAAATCTATCTCATAACTATCCAACAGTGCCTATTTTCTTGGTGGGAATGTAAATTTGTTATAGTTCAGACGTAGCATAAACTAGCAGGCCAACAATGCAGCTTGAGGGCTTGAAGCTCTACGGCCATCACTTTGGTTTCAATGAGTATACATACAAGCTGTTGTAGTTTGGGCACAGAGGGTCTTAGGTATTTGCATTCATACATACACCACCACGCTCTACCTTCAGGTGTCTGGACAAAGTTTTGTCTGTTTCTGAAGCTCTTCTGTGTCACTGGATTGTAGAATATATCTTGGAGCCAGTTGCTATTCTTGACTGCTGGACGTAATAGTCAGATTGTGTTGTTAAAGGTGCTTTTTAATTGACTTGGTGTTTGTCCCAAATGCAGCATAGAGTCCAACTGTTATTTCTATCCTGGTATACCTTGAGTGGCCCATGGAGATAAAAGCATGTTTAATGCCCAATGTGCTGGAAATTTCTATTATGAAAAAGTCCTTGCCCTGAAGTGTTTTATATTTTCAGCTAATGTGATGTGAAAAAGAAGAAAGGAAAATGGAAAGCATAGAGAAGTGAAATGAGTTGCCCAAGTTCTGGCAGCTGGTTTCCAGCTTGTAATCCAGTCCCTGAGCAATAAATCACACCGCTTACCAAAGGCCAATTTGTGAAGGAATGAGCTCCTACTGGGAAGCAACAGGCTAGTACATGCCTATTGAGCTCACTGCCAGATCTTCCCTGTCTTGGCTCTGTGCTGTGCTTTACCATTCAGTACAATGTCCAAAAAATGTTCATAGCATAGCTCAGAGGTAGCAACAGACTCAAAAAGAGCCACAGACGACCCTTTGTGTGTGTGTTCTGGATATATGCATACAAACTCCTTGGGATGGCAGAATATTAGAAACAGCTACAACTACATTGGATTAACATCTTTCTCAAAATCCACTTTGAAAAACAGCCTCAGGTATTAACATGATAGATATGTAGTGCTAATCAAAATTAAGTATATTTTTAGGATACAAGAACTCTGGGCTAACTGTGCTGAGTCTGGAAGTGCTTGCTTTTTCTCATACTCCAAGATACTCTTTTACTTCTGCAATATTAGCATCAGACTTCCTGAACACATTGGGCTCTCATTAGGGTTTATGGTCAGGTATTACTGAAGAACAGATGTCTTCTCCTTTTAAACTGAGCAAATACGGAGATACTTCTACTTTCAAGTTCTGTGTCTCTTAAGCTATTGTGATGCTTAATAGAGATTCCTTTAAAAAGACTCATTCCTGTCAAAGTAATAAATGTAAGTGTAAGAATCCATTATCTATGCTGTTTGCCTTTCCCAATATGATTCCTTCATTGCATATATTAGATATTGACTTTTTTTTTTTTTTGAGTGAAAACATCAAAAATGTCTTTAAGCCAAATGCTCTCAAGTTCTGAATCCTATGTTCTGCGGACCGTAGGATGTGCTGCTCTGTTGTCTTTTACCTTTCTCCCCCTGACAATTTTATTTAAAAATAGCTAGAGAGAAACAGATGACAGCCTAACAAAAAATCCACACTTTACCATGTCCCCTCCTCCAGCCCTGAGCCTCTTGTTCTAGCAAAACTCCTTTGCTTTCCCCTTTGATTCACACAAATCTACCTTCAGAATTTTTCAAACATTGCAGTGCATTAAACACTACAGCAGATGGTGCTTTTCGACGATGCCTTTCTACATGAAGCAACATTTTGTAGTGTATGCTGCATTATCAAAAAATCAAACATGTAATTATGCAAATATGTATGCCTTTATAATAATCAAGTTTTATTGTAAATGGTTGATGCACATCAATTTGATCCTGTAGTGCTGCTTTAAGTGCAGTTTAAGTGGCTTTTCAGTGTACCCAGAGGCAACACAAATGCATCTCTGGAATATTAATAAAATCCTGAATCTTTGAGACACCAACTGGTACAGCATTGCTTATACTGATTGAAACTAAATGCTAATCCTTTCCTTTATTTAAAAAAAAAAATCCCCTTTGTTATTTAAAACACTGATATTAGTGCGATGTGAAGGGCCATTTTATTTTAAATTGTATTCTAATGTAGTTGTTAAAATAATGCCTAATCATACTATATTCAGATTCCACAATGTAAATTTGATGAGACAAGAATCCAATCATTTTACAGCCACGAATATAGAAATGTATGTTAATATGTCCAGTTTTTCTAAGTCTGTAGATTTATTAAGGGAATACCTGTTTTCAGGTTTCAGTCCTGAATGCTAGAGCTTCCAAGTAACCAATTCCTGAATGCTTTGCTTGTGAAATTCAATAAGATAAATACTCAGGAAAAAAAAAATCAGCAAGAATTTTGACACCCATAATGAAACGTAAACTTTATTACTGATCTGATCCTGACTTTTATATGTTGGTTAACTTCATTGGTCTAATGACAGCCATCTCTCTGAATGCACACATACACATCCTGCTGCGGTTCGAGTTAGCAGATGGGCTGTGGGTGCAGATAAACCAAGACTGTAAATTATGTTTTGCCTGTTTGTTCCTCCTGTTCCAAAAGGCAGGATACAAAAGGAGGAGATTGCATTGCTTGTGGAGAGAATGCAGTAGCTATGCCATATCTACCTTACCAGTGCCAGTAGGCTGGGTGTTTATTTTTTGGGGGTTGTTACAAACAGAGGCTCTCTTAGCTTGAACTCAGATTGAGAAGGTGAAGAAATGTGTGTGCTTCCATCCCTGCACTGACTGACTTTTCCCCCAAAACTAGTTTCCTGTAAACTTTGTGAAGCTTTAGAAGTTGGGCTTTCACTCTGTAAGATTTTGCTTTCATTTTGGATCCCTTTTTTCAATTTACCTTCCTCACCATCTCTCTGCCCTGCTATTTTTGTTTCATGCTGCTAGTTCCTGTCTGTCTGCCCTTTGTCCTTCCTCTGCTTCCTTTCACTGCTATTTTTTAGCTTCCTTTCTGTGTCTGTGTGTTACCACCCTCCGCTTTTCCCCCTCACAGATTTTGCCGCCTCTGCCAGTCTTCTGCTCCTTAGATTTTTTTCCAAATGTTTCTCTCAGTTTCCCCATTTGGCTCCTTAGTCCCTCCACACGTGTATTTCCTCATTCCCATTCTGCTTTCCATGTTTCCCCTCCAGGTTTTACTCTGTCTCATTTCTGTGTTTATCTTTTTTATTTTCTCCCTGTTTTTCTCAATTCAGATTAGTTAAAAATATTGCAGGAAAAGCTACACTTGTGAAATTTCACCCAGATTGCTCTCGGAGCAGCTGCTGTCCTGGCATTTCCAATACTGAGTCAGACCTGAGCCTAGGGCATAGGAGGTCCTTAAAGGATCAAATCCAAGCTTCAGAATACTACCCTAAATACTGGCATAAATATAAAATATGGCATAAAATACTGTGAATATGAAACCACAGCCGATAGTATCTAAAACCTCTTCGCACAGTTTTGACATGATCTAGTATTTTAAGGGTGGTGTTTGGTTAGGGCTTTTTTTCTTGAAGGAAGGGATTTTGCTCTCCTTATTTAGCATTCATGTGACACTGAAGCAGGGAAGAGACATCATGCACCTTGAGAAGGCACTGGGACCCCTATAATGTGCAGTACAATTTTGCTTATTTTCTTAACATATAAAACTGCATAAGTACTTTTGTTTTAAAAGCTATTGCAAGAAAAGTCTGGGTCAATAAGCTGCCTTCTCTGACTGAGACAGCAGGTCACTTACAGTAATCGGAGATGCTGAAAAACAACTGAGAGATTTTTCTGAATGGAAAAAAGCTCTCCAGGAACTTCAAATTAACAGAAGCTTTTTCATAAATTTGTAAAAATGAAATATACGAAGAAACAAATTTGTAAAAGTAGATTACTACTGCCTTCAGTTGTTGCAACTTTATTCTCATGTATGCAAACCTGAAAGTAACTACGAATAGCAACAAACCCGAAACTTGCTGACTTTCTGTTTTTATCAGCTGTGAACTTGGTTTATATTTTACACTATGTTTTGTCTCATTATCTTAAATGACATTTATGTTAAAGTTACATGTTTTTTAAAAAGTATGCCTTCTAATCAATAGTTGCCCTTTAGATATAAATCCTGTATATTTATAGCGCTGAACCAAAAAAACTGCCTGAGTTAACTTATTTGATTATTCACGGAAGAAACCATCCAGATTTTTGAAGCTCAATGAGCAAATGGTTTTTATCAGTGCCATAAATCTGTTTGTATATGAGAAATCTATAAGTACTATTTCCTTTTGATTGCATTTAATATTCAGAAACCAAACAATACTCTGCTCTGCTTCTGATTTTTATTTCAGTTGCATGGCATTTCAAGCTTAATTTAAACATAATAATAACTAAATCTACATCCAATGTCTTGATTTGATTGGCAAAGCCACCTAGACAACCACGCACTTTAGGAGGATTTTTCTTCAAGTTTCCGTGTCTGGGAACGCTTCAGACAAGCTTTGCTTGAGTCTTTTGTGGGGCAAAGCCTTAACTGGAAGATCATAGTTTTAATGTGACTTTGCACTGTTTAAAAAAAGAAATAGCGATAAAACTATAATTTCATAAATGGCAGTTTAAAATATATTACTGAAGATCTGTAGACTTGTAAGAAAAACAAAAGAAATCTGCATAAATATTCTTAATGGGTAAGGTTTGATATATGTATCTTTAAAGAAAAGACTAAGACTCGTGGTCAGTTCATAGAGCATTTCACAAGATGTTTGACTTTCCAGGCTGTATTGGTCACATAACAGTGAATAAACCATGAAGAAAATAAAGCTCAGTAATTGCCTGGTGTTTTGTTCTGTATGTGCAAACATCTGATTACTGGTGTGGCTAGCAATTTGATAGAAATTCTCATGCAAGCAAAGAAGCTTGGTTCTGGGACAGGTGATTTTATTTCTAGCTTATATCCAATGGTGTATAGGCTGTGTCTGTATCTCATGGTTTACTTTCAAATGTCTTTCCAGACATTTCAGAATCCTCTGTTCTGCCTACGCTGGTAGTCTGTATTAGACTTCAATCACATCTCAGTTACGCATCTTGGAAAGGGTGTGAACAAGGTTTTAATGTGATTAGAGACTGCAGAGCCAAACCCCTTAAAATCCCTAAGAGCCACCATCCCCGCCTTGGCTTGGTGCAAAGTCAGCTCTTAACTTGACAGTGAGGGTATCTGGTACCTCCTCAGCAAACACTCCTCAATACGGCAGCTGCTGAATTCCTCACAAGAACTTCTAATGAACATCCATTCTCATAATCATTTCTTCTGGTGGGCTGAAATGCTTTAGCTCTGACTGCTTATGAATATATTTACTCTTTTGGGGGTAACTTACTCGAATTCAAAGCCTAAGCTTTGTCAGTGCAGGTGTTTTTATGTGAACATGGCAGGCTTAATGACTGCATTGAAAATAAATCTATTATTATAATACTCTTTAGAGGAAAAAAGGTAAAGGCAGACACTGTTTATGTTTGGTTTTTTTTCTTAATGAATCCTACTAACTCCCACCCTTTGCTATTTCCCTTTTCCTTTGAATTTCTCCACAGAGAAATTTAAGTGTTAAATTTATCAGAGATTAAAATTAAGAGAAATATCAATTTTTTTCCATGAAGAAATTTAACTGCAGGAATACATTGTTTTGTACTGATCAGTTTTATTCTAATTTTTTGTACATTGTTTACAGGTGCAGTGTAAAAAGTATTTTGTCATTAAAATGCTCTCTATGAAAACATGAATAAACCATTTTTTCCACAAGCAGCTTTCCAGTAAATACATCTACCAGTGGAGGCCCAGGTGCCATCCTCTGTTGTGTGTTTGTCCAACTTGCAGCACAAGGTAAAAATCCGGAGCCCTGGTCTAAGTCCCAGATGAGAAAGCTGTCCTTGCAAGGCAGACCAAGGCTCAGCAAGCTCCTCTCTCTAATCCCGGAGGCTGCAGCTTGGCTCCGCCAAGTGTGTGCAGAAGGACTTCTCCTTCTCCTGGGCTTCAGGAATCAGTCAGCACCCCTTCAGGTGGTATGATGAGGGCTATCGCACTCTCTGGGTTAGTAAAAAGGCATGAAAGAAAGCTTTTGTGAACAATTTAACTATGCCATTGGATTTTTCTCCCCTTATTTAATCTTTTGGGTTTTTCCTCCTCTTCTCTTGGGGAGGTAGTAAAGTACTGTATCTTATGATTTATGGGAGCAGTTGCCACCACTACCTCAACTAATAAGAAAATGAGTAAACCAGATTTATAGGAACTGGTTAAATAGTCCTGAAACAACTTCTGCTCCAGGCTGTGTTCAGGAATAAGCGTGCTTGGTTAGTAGGATATTAATCCTGCAATTTCCTCGTAAGAGTGAACTTCTGAGTTCTGTGAAGTCCTGCTGAGAGCCATGGAACTTGCCATGACATTCTGCCCTCACGGAGAAAACAGGAGCATCTGGTTTTCTTTAATTGCGATTAGAGCGATGTTTCTTGAGAATTGTTCAATGAAATAGTTTTTCAAAAGAAAATCATTGAAACCAAACTTCCTCCCACACATATCCCAGAAGACCCAGCTGCCTGGTGGCTGGTGTATTGGCAAACAGTGTAATCCAGACACGGTTACTCCAATCACAGATGGATGGCTCTGCGGTAGGGTTCCTGGCTACTGAGGGATAGGTCTGTCTTGGTTTTGGTGTGAAGCTTCAAAAAGCTGTCTCTTCTCAATATATCTCTGAAAGTATTGAAGTATCTTGTGGAACAGGATTCCTGTTTTCAGAATAGTCCTATGTTTTAAGCCGGGATTTTCTTCCGACCCTGAAATTCTGATGAAATTTCTAAATGTATTTGTTGCTATGTTCTTAAAAAGTGTAGGCTGAATTTCAGGGACATTTCCACTGCTACTTTGTTCAAGAAGGATTCATGCTTCTGGGAATTAGTCCTGTAACAATTCTTTGGCAGACTGTCACTTTGCATCTTTGGGTTTTAGCTTTGAATTTGGCAGGAGATTTTTTGTCCTGTTTCCAAGCGAAATGAGACCTGTTTGGCTGAGCCGCTTTTCTTTGCTCCTCTTTTCCAGTGCCTTCGCTGAAATAACTGCCGAGACACTTGACCAATTTCAATCAAATTTGATGGTAGAGACATGAAATTTAGGAAGAAAATAGGTGCTTGAATATATCCAAGGGACCCAAATTACTGCTTTTACCGGGGAAAAGTGATCCAAAAGCCACCAGTGAGCCCCTAGACTTTGCACCAGCCTCAGTGGAGGCTGTTACTTGCCCCAGTGGAGTGGTCAGGGAAGGACGCTTTGGGACCTGGCACCTCGAGAACATGGGAGGCACCAGGGGACAATAGCACAGTAAGGTGCTTGTCAGGGGATTTACACTTAGGTACCACTCGAGCAACTTGTTAGCTTGTGCTTGGGTCTTTGCAGTGTGACGGCAGCCATGTAATATACTTTACAAAAGGACCAAAGAACGCACTTACCTTGGGGTGGCTAAGTTAGCCAGAACTGACAATCAAATGTTAAATAATTACATTGTTTTAGCTATTAATTGTAAGTGAATGTTGTTTTTAATTGCACCTTAATAATGCCGTGCCCTTTATAACCAAAATTAATGTTTTCTGTCTCTCTGTTTTTGAAGTACATGTCAGTTTAATTAAACTATTAATGGTAGACAGATTTTTAAGCACTTTATATTCTTCATTAAATTGTATCTGTTCAACAAGCATAAACAGGAAAATAGACTCAGTTAGAAGCAGATTCACGTTCTGCCTGATAAATCATTCATCATCAGATAAGATGATGAGGCATGCTTGTTTTTCAGTAGGCTCACAATGATAAACAAATCCACTTTTATATTATAATATTTATTGAGTTCATAGAAAAATAAACAAGACTGTTCACTTTTTATATTAACAGGTGTGAAACTGTTGCCTGCATTTATGACTGGTCAATGAATGGAAAGCAATATCTTGATGGTCTGAGGGTCAATGTTAGTTCATTTTGTCTGAGGTGCCTGTTAGCAGAATATTTCTCTTGTCTAAGATCTAGTTCTTTCAGGGCCATTCAGCTGCAGTAATGATGAGTATTTCTACTGTTCCTGCTGTGTTACCTAATTGTGTCTGGAAAGAATTAAAATATCTTTTGATTTGGCAGAAAAGATATATTTATAAAGCAAATGTTGAGTAGGTCTCAGTCCTTGTAGGATCCATTGCAGGAAGGCTGATGAAAACAATTTTTTGAAGATTGTACAAGACAGAATTATGGCAAGGACATTTCTTCTCTGGTGGTAGAGTCTGCAAATTCTAATGGGCTGTTAATGGGCTAACAGGAAGAAATTAGGAAACACTGCATCATGATACATTCCTGTGCATATTATACAGGCAGACAAAGATGTAACTGGTTATAATAGAGACAACAATGTCCTTCCTTTGTGTGGCAGATCAATCAATAGCCAGGCATGTGATCTTGTTCGCTATTATGTTAGTAATGAAACCTTCTTGTGATGTGACAACTGTGGAATAACATTTGGTCACAAAGCTGGTGTTAACAAGCACAACTGGCACTCCGGTAATTAGACTGATTTCTGGTCTACTTTCACAGATTGTCGATAAATGCAGTAAACAACAGGCTGCTTTCTTTCAGAACAAGTTATATGAAGTCGTCATCCATTTGGCGGTATGTACTGTACTTGCCTTCATTTTTTTATCAGACTGTGGCAAGGTGGGGATGTGCATATATTTCTTTATAAAATCATGTTTCACAATAGAAACTTTGCATGCATTTTTTCAATGATCTCCTAATTAACCTCAGCCTTTTTTCTCTTGGGAAGAACGCTAATTTCTCAATTACAGGTAGGCAGTTGGATAGAGATGTTCTTCCTCAAATTTCCAGTGTTCTCCCCTCTGAAAAAGCTGTGTCTGCTGTGGATAGCCATTAATATTGTTTAAGAATAAACTGAAATCCTAAAAGCCATAGATTATCCTTGGTTTTAAAGGGCAAGAATATAGATCATATACAATTGTGGGATAATTTGTTAAACAAAATAACTAAATTCAGCCATAAATGTGCTAGCCAGTTTTTCCATCACCAGTTTAGGAGTTATGTCAAATCTCATTTGCTGTGCTTTGCTCTTCCCATAGACCCACAATAGTGGAAAGCTGAACTGTAGTTTGGACTTTTCACCTGCATGGTAGAGTTAAGGAGCGAGAGAGTTCCTTCCCTACGTCCTGTACCACCTCCAAGCCCATAGCCTAGCTTTGCACATAGGGAAATGTGTGAGTGCTGTGGTTCCGTCTCTTCCTCTTCTAAAGCAGATTGAGTCAGCTGAGATATGTCTAGGGAAACTGCTCAGTTTATTTTGCACTGGCTATATGGCAAAGCTTAAGCTGGAGGCACTGTAATGTGGACACTATAAACCAGCATGAGTTTCTATGCTCGTCCTTTCGCAAGGTGTGGTCAGAAACTGGAAATAGTGGGCAAGGGACAGCGAGTCATGGCAGTGTCATGGTGTGTCTGGGCACTGGTGCTACCTGGCACTTTGCTCAGATTTGCTGAAGTCCAGCTCTTTGCTGATCTCAAGGTTCCTTACTGGTACAATTTGACTGGGAAGGGTTTCCTTCTCATGCTGAGCCATGTTTTGACCACTTGCTATAACTAAGTTCACATTATAAGATCAAGAGAGCAGTGAGTGTCTCTTCATGGCTGTTATCGATGGTCACCAGATCCTAATTCCCTGTGCAATCAATGAAAAGCAGTAGGGACGAGTGTTTTACAGTAGGTACCTAATTTTATGAAGGATTAAGGCAGGAAGATGCCTCATTAGCAGTCAGTGAACATAAAAACTAAATCCACGCTCATAAACCAGGGAGAGGTTTTGGACAAGTTCACTCAGCCATAGGTATCAAGAAGTTACAGGGTATAAAGAGCAGTGAACACAGAATACTGATCTGAACAGTTGGAAATGAAGATCAGAGGTGGCTGTTGCTGTTCCCTTCAGCGCACCCTCTGTTCTGACAAACCACTGAGAAAGACCAACGAGGCTCTGCAAGGCCTGTAGGTTTGTACTGCTGAAAAGCCTATAGGGTCCTAGGAAAGGAGAACTGTGAAAAGTAAGATAGAAGTATATGGAGGTTTGTCTGATAGGGCAGAACAATGTGTAGGAAGAGATTATCAAGAGGTCCTTGTGTGTACCAAAGCGGGTAGTGAAGGGGCAGGGTAAGAGTCTCTTCTGGCTGAAGATGGTGGTACAATTTTGAGTGACACCTCATGTCACACAGTCCCAGCTTGTTTGGGAAGGGACTGCAGGAGGGCTTAGGTCTAACCTCCTGCTGAAAGCAGGCTCAGCCGTGAAGCCAGACCAGGTTGCTCAGAGTTTTGTCTGGCCTGCTTTTGTGAACCTCCAAGGATGGAGATGATGGAGCTGCCTTGGGACCCTGCTCCACCGCTGTTCCCCTGCACAGAAATCACACTTAAAGTATAAATGTGTCTTTTCACTGATTTCTTCAGTTCCAACATGGTTCTGTTTGGAGCCAATGCTTCTCAGAGCTACACATAGATTTCCATGGCTAAACCTATTGATAAAAGACTCAAATCTGCTGATGATGCAGCACTGAGACTGCATTCACCTGTCAATGGGAGTCCATAAGCAATGAATCTTTTTGCTGCATGATGTCAGAAAGTAAAAGTCTTAGCTGCTGGAAGAGACTGAGTTTAAGCACCACTAGCTGCAGTGGACAACAAGAACAATCATCTCATTTAAAAAAAGAAGGGGATTGGTGTACAGCATGTGTGAAAACATCACATTTTTAGAGAAACAGCCTATGCGCCAGGAAGGTGGCTAAAGAAGCAGACAAGGAGATGTTTTGCCATTCATATAATTTAGGCTCTGCTCTTTTGGAGAGGTTTTACCACACAAATGACTTTGTCAAAGGATGACAGTGTAGAGTGTTTCCAGCTATGTGGCTGGAAAATCTTAGCCATAGCTGCATGGATTTAGACCTTCCTATTGCACTGTCTGTAGAAAAGGTTTATGTCAGGAAAGAACACAGTGTTCTCCCTTCTTAAGGGTGTATATCACATTCTAAATCAATTTCTTTGGTAAGATTGAATAAATTCTAGTTCGCTAGCTTTGATTTTTTTAAAGAAATGGAAGGAATAGAGCACAGCTAGTGACAGGGAAGTTGCCTTGGCATTTTGCGTTTATTTGCCATCAGTTACTTCCATATTAAATTGTTCCATTTACAAGCTAGTATAATTTTTTTTCTAAGTGCCTGCTGCTCCGTCTAGTTGTGGAAAATGAAGCTCAGTTGTTTATGACCTGCACCGTACTTCATCACTAACCTTCAGCAAGTGTACAAGTTCTGGAATGAGAATAAAGCTTCACTGGTGGTGGCACAGCATGAGGCAAAGTATAATGCATATTACTGTTGCACACCTGTGCTGGCTTTCCCTTGCTTATTGTGATAAGTTTGCTTTGTTAGCAGGAAAAATAGGTATAGCTTAAGGAGCCAGTCTTCTCTGATTGGTGTACCTGGTTCTCATTAACATCAATGAGTAAAATAGACATATATTGACAAGAGAGCAGACACTTGAGGAAGCAGGTAAGTGCAGGAACAAGATGACATTTTTACAGTCTCTTTTGTGACCATAAACAGTCATATAATTGAACTTTTAGACTCTAAATATAAAGATTGCATAGCGTGTTTGTATTACTTAACAACTGGCAAAAATCTACTGAGCAAGGCCAGGTTTGGTCGTGACCTTCAAGAAAACAGGGTGCCAACTTCTCTCCAACCCATGCTTGGGCTTGTCCTCAGTGAAACACTTCTTAACACCCTTCCCACACTCTTAACAGTTGTCTTTCAGTTTTCATCTTGCCTGTGGAAATGATTAGTTAAAAAGTCATTAAGAAGGAAGCTTTGTCACTATCTAGAGACCTCAAATTTTTTTTGCACCTTTTCAGTCTGGTTTTGAAGGCTGTAGACACATGAAAGAAGGTGAGAGGAGAAAGGTGGTGATGACTGTTTTTCTTCTGGCAACGAACAGAGGTGTTGTGACTCTTTGGGATCTCCAGCAGCCTTTTGTGTTGCAGCCCATACAGTCCACACCTATTGTCAAGGGAGGTGGGCTGTGATGGCTGGGGCAAAGGGCTCAGCTCTCGCTGAAATGGCAAAGGTGGCAAGCATTTCCCCAGTGGGCAGTTTAGGTAAATAACACTTAGTTCTCTGGATTTCTTCTTTCAGACATGCAATATATCTGTCTTTCCAATTTCTCACCGAGAGTTAGATCCTGAATTTCTAACATGGCTGGATAAAGCAACTAGCCAGAAGAAATAAAAGATGATCCAAGGAGGTTTCTAAACTAGGTTTACTGGGGACCCTCAAGCTCCTTCTGGCTTTTCAGGCTGCAGCAGTAGCCAAGAACATTTATTCCCATTTCCATTTGGCAAAGAATATTAATTTTTTTCCTTCTCTTTTTTTTTTTTTCTTTTCTTTTTCCTTTCAGATATGGGCTTTATTGCTTATTTTCTGTCTTTCCCAAATTCAATTACTGAAAAGCTACTTCTTGGATGCCTTTAGCTAATGCACTGAGTGTACATTTGAAACAGCTAGACACAGATATAACATATCACAGATTTTTGGTCCAGTGGTAAACCTAAACCCAACCCAGCTAAACCTGAATCAGACAGTTTAATAAGTTTTTCACAAAGTTAACAAAAAGTAAAAAAAAAGAAAGGTATTTTCATTCTACATCCAAAGCTAAAAGTTTAAATATTTGATTGGGTTTTCTCCTCTTTTTTTAGTAAGTATTCTTTGAAATCATAACATGTTTTCATTTCATAGGAGTAAAATTAGTTTTAGGGAAAAAAAAAAAAAACAACCCACCTTGGAATCTTATAAAATGCTAAAAAATGTTTCAACACTAAAAAATAAAATAAAATAATCCCTTCCTCTTTTTCAGCCAAAGATATGTCCTGTACTGAGCTAAATAACAGGAATTGTCTCCATTTCCCTGTAACTTAGTTTGTCAGCAAAGGCAGCTCTGTGGGGTGCGGGGAGTATTGTGGATCCCTGCCTGAAGATGGTGGTCAGCACCAGACACTGCCGTAAGCACCATCAGCAGTCTGCTCTGTCCTACACGTGTTACCGCTGTGCTCCACAGACTCGCCAAACTGATTTCAGTCATTTTCTAGGCTCACCTCAATGTGCGGCATTTGTGTCTATGAAGCACCTGTGATTATGGTCTAGGCAGGGCGTGATTAAAGAAGAGGTACTCATGTCCACAGCTCTTCCAGTGATTTTATCAGACTCTAACCTCTTTATTTTAAAACATATCTGTAAAGAGAACCTTAGGTAAGCATACCTAACACCAGTGGTGTCTGCATAACTATGTAGCCAGCCTGAATCAGAGTGCCAGGGAGGGCTGATGGCCCCACATGTGTTTGCGGCGGTTGAAGCCAAGGCTGTGCTGATGGGAGGACTGCAAGCTGAGCAGGCAGGGAGGACCACCACTACCACTGTGCCCTTCAGGGAGGACTGCTGCTGCTCCATGGTGCTGAGCATGGGGCCACATCCTGACGCTCACCAAAGCCATGGGAGGGGGCCCTCCTCTGCAGCCCGTGTGTGACCAGGACTCTTGCCTAGAGACGTTGCAGCCTATCTTCCTGCTGCCCAGCTGAGTTTCGTGAACTTCTGGGTAAATTCAGTCTAGTTACTTTCTCAGTGTTTCTGCTGGGGAGACGGCTTCCTGACACATTTGAGATCTTTTGTCATTTGGAAACATCGAGCCAATTTAGTTAACATTTTAATTTTTGTTGGATTTATAATTGTTGTCATGTGTCAAGGGTCAGTTTAGACAGCTTGGTAAGCCGGAAAAGCTAGCAGCAAATCCAATCAAGTGAATATCCCTTTGTTTCAATGGCTTTTCCTCTCCTTGTTTCAAGCCCAGAAGGAGGCCTTAAAGTTGATGAGAAGATAAATTCAATTATACTTAAAGCTGACTTTGGCTCTTAGCTCTCATACTACCTTTCCCCATCTTTGCCATCCATCCTATTGCAATCGTTTAAATTTGCCCCAATAGTAGTTTGCCTATTAGCTTTGCTAATGAATTTACTAGTGCAAAAGACCACTTGCAGGGCTGTCCTAAACATAATGAATGTAATTATTTAGCACAAAACCAGGGCAGCATCTTTTTCTCTCTTGACAAGAATAATTCTTTATTCTCTCATTAGCTATGTGCCTTGGTCTCAGTAAACTAGTTATTGACCTGCTCATTTAAGGAGCTTCACTCTAAATGCTTCTTCCCTTATTTAACTCAGACAAGTTCCTATAATTTCCCCTCACCATGCAGTGCTAGCCAGTAAAATGTAACCATTGTTCATTTGTTGTGAAGAGAGCTGGAAGACAGGAAGCTATTCTTAGATGGATGCTCAGCCTCCTGAGCCCTGCTTGCTTGTCCCTGGTTATAATGGATACAAAACTGTATGGGGCTTAGTAGACATCATGTAAACTCTATAGGAAACCTGAGCCAATGAATCATGGAGACAGACCCCTACTGAGCATTGTGTGTTTGAATAGACTGCAAATAGATAGAAAAGCAGCTTAAGCAAGTGGCTTTCATATGACAAGAATGCATAAATTAGAAATGAATTTAGAGTATCTGTTGTTTGAAGGCAGTTGGATTTTTACTTTCTGTACCATTTCCCTGTTGTAAGAAACCACTAATTACTCAGACTTTGCTGAAGACTGATGCAGGGTTTTTGCATGTGCATAGTTTTAGTTGCTCTTTAAGCATTCTCCACTGGATTGCACTGGCTCAGCCCAGTGATGCCATTCCATACTGCTTCCCCAGCAGCTATACAGCTACCCTGTCCTGTTTGGCAGTGTCTGCTGGGGCATCCTTGGATACTTCCACCTGGAGCATGACACAGAAACCTGGAGAAAGCAGGACTCCGACGGTGTCAGGGCTTCATATGCTCACCTTCCAGCAAGGGCACACAGGTCCCCAGCCCCAGCCAGGACCACAGCACCAGTTGGACTGGGATTATCCCATGGTAGAATTGGCAGCCTCACTTCCCACCCTTGCAGTACTCGGCACCGGGATGCAGTCAGTTGCCCCCTGCTGTCCTTGGGACATTCAGTACACAGGACTCCTGCCCATTTGCTGACCATCAGCGAATGGAAGGGAGCACGGCATTTCCAGGCAGCCTTCTCCTGGAGCCAGCCATGGGCTGACCAAAGTGGGCATCCTAAGATGGCAAGGAGCAGCACCTGCTTGGTCTGGATCTGAGCTGTCCTAAGTCAGAGGGCTGTCTGTGGGTTGAAAGGCTCAGCTCCAAGATGATGACCATGCAGTGGAGGCAAGGATGAGGAGAGGGTAAAATCCCAAACCCTAGCCTTTCACCAGCCTCATCCCGGAAGGGACATTTTTGCTTAGGGATTCAGCAGGTGCCTCTGAGAGGGATGCTCTTTTGCTGCATCCATGGTCTGCAGGTGGGGAACAGGCAGCACTGACAAACCACATCTCCTGCTGATCACACTTTATCACCCTCTTTATCACAGCAAGCCAACCACCCAAGAAGCAGCTACCGTCTCCCCGGCTCTCTCGGCAGCACTGTCACAGATCAAAGGCCAGGAGTGGTAAGTATTTGTCCTCTCCCCCTGCCTTTCCAGCTGAGGTCCAGTGCACTGCCTGCGTTGTTCCTCTGGAACACTGTCTCCTGTTGCAGCCCTGTGTGACCCCTGCGGGGTGCAGCTGGCCAGGGGTGCAGAGGGGACCCTCTGCCAGCAGCAGCGTCAGCATGGCACAGGGCAGTGGAGGATGGTGGTGGAGCGGGCAGAGATAGGGCCGCCTGAGGAAAAGCTGGCAGTTCTGGTGCAAGCTCAGCTGCCGGCTGTGAAAGGGACGTTTCCCTTCGAGGCAGTTCCATGTTGACTAGAACTGCCCTCAAGCCTCCTGCACAGTGAGCTGCTTGCTCGGGCAGGGCGATGGTGCTCTCAGGCCTTGGAGACTGTGGTCACGTGCTTGCATTTGCAGGAGAAGGGCTGAAGCTGGCACCTGCTGTGGCCTTAGCAGCAGCAGAAAGCATCTGCTCTGGGGCAGCTGATGTGGAGGTAATGGGTCTGGGAACAAAGCACTGCTGCTTTCAAGGGCTGGCAAATGGGGCTCCGTGCAATGGCTGATGCAGTTTTGTTGCTTGGTTTTTGATTGTTTTTTGCCTCTTTTCAGTGCCTTTTTTGTTAACTTTGCTATTTTCTAAGATGAAATATCCTGTCTATAATTGTTCACAGATTGTGATAATAGACTGCGGGCAGATGGCCCGTAGTCTGTGGTCCAGCAATCATATGAAAGAGACAGACAGCAGCTCTTGGTCGTGTTTATAAATACTTGGTGCCGCAGAGTTGCGGTTTCTTGTGGCCCAGTATGGGCCACATCTCCTGCTGTTATGATCTAGGTTTTTCACTGAGTCGTTTATGCCAGAAGCTCACACAAGATCCCTGGATATATATAATCTGTATGGCCACTGATGAGCCTCCAGATGGGCCTTGGGAACAGCATTTCTTTGCCTTTGTCTGGGGAGGCAAAGGGTGTCTTTTTCTTTGTAGGTGGCAAGAAGGTGACACCTGAATGACTCGCCTACAGAGGAGAGGGGAACAGCCAGGAGTGCTGAGAGACCCTGTTTGGGGGGGTGAAGCCCTGCAGTAAGGGCAGGCTGGGAAACAAAGGGGCCGTGGCTGTGGGCAACCTTTAGGTGAGGTGTCTGGCAGCTCTGCTGATGGTATTGCAAAAGCCTGTGCCGTGTCTACTATTGCCCCATCTGAAACACAGCTCAGCTTCATGTGAAGCACTTGGCAGGTCCCGCAGTTCCCAGCCCCTGCGGTCTGGGGAGCTGCTCCAGGGTGGCAGTCGGGAGCCTGAACCACCCCATGTACACCTGTCGGCTGGCTGTGGTGTGTCTGGGCTGTGCAAGCAGCAATAAATCTATGGAAATGTGACTTGCATGGCATAACGTAAAAAAACATCAGATTTTGATTGAGAAGTGAATATAAATTCCAAACTTTCCCACTGCAGAAAGTCAGTGCTAGGTATTCATATTTAAGAAAGGAAAATAAGGCACTGTATTTTAGCTGCCTGGTTTTCTCAAAATTATTCTTAAAAATCTAATGTTTTTAATAGAAAAGCTTTTAGGGTAAGCATTTGATATAAGGCAGCTTACTTTCAGGGTGTTTTTCCATTTCTTCTAGGTAGATTCAGAAAAATAAATGCTTTTTCTTTAAGCTAGCATTTGTCTGTTTGAATGTAATTGTGCTGCAAAAACTTAGCAATAAACACCTTCACCTTAGGGAAAGCTGGTTAACATTTTCATTGCATTTTTATGTTTGAATAATGATGCTTTAATATATCTTTTTCTTGACTGTAATTCCCACTCTCCTTATAAGAGTAACTTGGCTTGACAGTGCATGAATTCTAAGATAAAAATGAGACAAATTAGGAAGAAGTCTATTGCCAGTGGAGAAAGGGCAGCAGGGCAAGGTGGTATGACTAAAAAGTATTGTTCAGAACAGTCTTCAGCCTGAGATTTAGAAGGTTGTATGCCTTAATTCTATTCAAAACTCTTTAATAACAGGTTCTGTGGAGCCTGTTGGTGTGTGTGACTGCAGGACCAGGTCTCAGTTCCCTAGTCATGACTCACGGAGCTGCCACCGTTGTGTGGCTCTACAGGAGACAGGGAATGTACAAAGGGTGTGCCATGAACCAGAGTGGTCCCCGATGCTCGCCAGGATCTGAAAAAAGTTTTGTTCACATCTTGCTGAGGACATTGAGGGGAGTTCCCACTGCTTCTTAACTTGCTGTACCCTGAAAGGCAGAATTAGTTTTGGATGACAGCATTTTTTAATGGCCCCAAGTTTCATTTGTAATGGCAACAACTGATACAAAGGTAGCACATATGTAATACAGACCCTTCCCAGTCCCCAGCAGAGTGAGTGTGGTCCTGCGGCATCATGTTTTTCCAGTTGGTTGGTATGTTTCTGGCTCTGATAGCTGCTATTTGCAAATCCTCATTAGTTATTCCATGTGAAACATGAGTAAGGAAAGAAAACAGGGTGATTGCAGTCACTTATTTCTACTTACAGATCTTTCTGTTTCTTAACAGTCACTGGTTTTCCATGAAAAATGGTTTGGCACTGAAATATTAGAGTGTAAATTGCAAAAGGAAGATTAATATGTCTCCCATCTTGGCACATTTTCCCATTATATCATTAGTACTGAGACCTTAAGTTTTGCTTGTTTTTAGAGGTCTGATATAACTCAAAGAAATCTGAGGTTAGTTTGATTTGATGCACAGAGTCATATTGGCTCTTTTCTTCTACTATTAGACTGGTCTTTAGTGCAGGTTTAGTTAGATTTATTTACCTATTTTTTAACAGAATCAGCTGTGTCTCAAGCGATTATTTATAATTTACTTACAGCACTCCCACAATTAAGTAATTGCTAAAATGAGGAGCAGGGCAAAACATGATGTGTGTGTGTTAGGAAACAGCACTGAATTACGAGTTCTGCCTGTGCAAGACAGAAACGTGATAAAGGTAAGGGGAAAATGTATTCCCCAAGATTTATATTTGAAAATGTGAACACAAAAGATGAAGGGTCTAGGATCATTTTTACTTTTAGAGGAAATGTCCTTTTGAGGGTTAAGGTGCAAGCTGTTTCTTCATCTCTAGCAGTGGGCTTTGCCTCCCACCCACTAAGAGAAGAAAGTGCCCTGCGACACTGTGTGGACCTTTGGTGAAGTTACCTTTTTGAGTTGCTCTTCAGGAAGCCTTTTCTTGTTCCAGCTTGTGAGACTCTCAGGTAGTCTCGTCAGAGCTGTTATTTCCAGCCTCATTGTCCACTTGTGGTACAGTACCTGAGCTGGGACCCTCCTGTACAGCAGAGAGCACAGGGACACGTGTCCCCTGTCACAGACATCTTACGATTTAGCAGAGCGTGGAAGGGCAGACAAAAAGCCCTGTAATCAAAGGCTTGTGCTGTATGATAACCTTGAATCTGTGATTTATTTTTCTTCTCTGCAGATACATATTTGTATCTAAACCCATCCTTTCAAGCTCTTCTCCTAAGACTGATCATTTCTTGGCATCCGAAAAGAAGGGGGTCACTGGTGTTTGGAGGAGGAGCTGAAGTAGCAGCATTATACAAAGAGTAAACACTTTAAGAGTCAGTAAATGAAAGCAATGTACTTTGCTCCAATACTCATCAAACAGAAAGAAGAATCTGTCTCAGCATGCTATAGGATGATCGTTAATTTTTAATAGTGTTAATGTTTATTAGTGACAGATGATTGACTTTAAGTGCCTTATGAATAATAAATAAATGATGTGGATTTTGGGCATCTGCCTTAGATTTGTATGCAAAGCCAGTGGGACTAACCTTCTCAGTTTCAGAGGAGTGTAGCTTCTATTCCTCAACATATCCCACAATGCAGGCTTTAAGACTTCTCAGGTTTTAGCTCCGATAAACCTGAAAGGCCTTTCTGGCCCCTTTTTTAGGGCACATCGGGTGCTTGGGGGCTCAGGGTGAGAGGGGAGCTCACTACAGCTCTTTTGGCTAGGGCAGGACTGCTGGAAGGTGCATTATTCACTTTGAGGCTCCGCTGGATTTCATAACACTTAAACACCTGTGTCCATCAAACAGAACACACAGGATCGCAGCTAGAGCTGCTCTTGACTTTGTAATTTCATTGACTGACAGTTTAATATCTATTTATTTTCACATCTGACTCCAGTAGAGACAGGCTGGCATCCTGAATGTCAGGATATTATGCTGACAACTGTGTTTTTTCATTACTATAGGGGGAAAAAAAAAGGATTCTTCATAAGTAAAGAGCTTCTTTTCAAGCATAGTAACTGTAATAAAGACCAAATTACACTTCATATAAATTTGGTAGTAACCAGTGATAGGTTATGTGTACATATTTATATAGGAACTAGGGCATACAGTTTTCAACTTTCTAGCAATCTCTCTCTTCTGTACTGTGAGATGCATGCAATTATATTGTTTAAATAGCTAGAACAATTGCCTTTACCATGGCCTCCCATAAGCAGCACTATCTTTGCTTAAATTAAAGGTTTAAAATTGGCCTCTTATTCTGATCCAATTTTATTTGCTTTCTAAACAGAAACAAGAGGCTTATCCCATCTAAATTCTACAATATTGAAACTACTTAAGAGAACGTTTCAAGAAGAGAGAAGAGAAATATGTGTCTTTCAGTGAGGCTGTGCTGATGTTTAAAGAGGGTAAAACTGCTTCCATATTGGGCACCGGCCAAATGGCTGATGACTCTGTAATAATGTTCTCCAGATGTTAGGCAGTTAAACCAGACCAAAATGGCTGTAGCTAACTTACTGTCGTTCAGTGCTTACTTTACAAACAGAAAATTTGTATTTAACTCCACTTTAGTTCAATGGATTGTGATTAATATTGTAATTACCCTGATGCAGAGAACTTTTTAGACCAGGCTCTTCTGGGTTTTCTCAAAGTGTAGCACTATGCATCAGCCTGATTACACGGTGTATCCAACCGGGAACTGCCCTGTAATCACACGCTCTAGTGTTCCCCAAACTACTGCATGTTACGGCAGCGAGAGAGGCACACACTGCACCCAGTAAAACATTTCAAGATACTGAAATATAATTCCATCTTATCCAGGGGGGGGAAAAAAAAAAAAGAAAAAAAATTATCTTGCTCTCAAAATTTACATCTTTTAATTGGTCATCAGGTGACAGGAAATCACCCAAACTTGTTTGATTTCTCAGCAGTCACAGTGTTAATTACTGTCATTAATGCAAGGCCTTGCTTATAATTTTTGAAGTATTTCTGTCATGCTTAACATATAAGTGCCTTATCTCAGTTTTAGGGTGCAATCAGAGCATCACAGTGTTGCATGCATGGGGCCAGGGGGCGCATCCCAGTCCCCTTCCAGGCACGCAGATGCTACCGCAGCAGTGCCCCGTACGGTGCTGTGTCTGGCTCCCCTCACCCAGCCCCGGCTTGATCCCTGCACCCATCCTCAACCTGGCTGGCTGCTCCTGAGCTCTCAGTCAGAGGGCTGTGGGCTGCCTTTACAAGGGAAATCCAGGCTCCTTAGGTCACTGGGGAGGCACTTTGGTGCCCACGGTCGGTTTCTGCATTGTACATTCAGAAATAATTGCACAACCTGTCCCTAGGAGAGCCTTGGGTGTCACGCATCCCTTCAGGAACCTGCCTGAGAGTGACAGCACGCCTTGCCTTTCCCCAGTAGGCACCTGGGATTAGCCACCTCACTGCCGTTAGCCACCTAAATACCTTCAAAAACCAGTCCTCTGGTGGATGTTGGGTGATTTGCTATCATCATGCTATACAAATACAGATGCACGGAGACCCGTCTGGGTGGTTGAAGGTAAAGAGAAACACGGTGCTTGTACTTTTTTGAGCCTATAACCAGCAGGGTGAGATTTTGCGTGCTGAAAGCAAAAAAGAAGTCTGTGCAGCTAATCGTAGGGGCAATATTTTAAGCCCTGGTAAGGGCTTGGTGCTCTGCTTGCGTTTACAGCAGTGTCAAGAGTATAGCAAGGACAAATGGGAATCTTGCATGATCATAATGTTCCTATTTATATACACATAAAATAGAACAGGGTTTTAAAAGCTAATGCAATTTTCTATTATGACGATACCCTTAATAACGATATGGTTTCACTGCAGAGATAGAAACAAATATAATAGAAAATGGGATAATGCCATAAAATAGATGCATTATTTTTGGAATTTGAAGGACACTTGCCAGAAAACATTTACCAACTTATGCAATCCACAGCAAATGAAATACAAGCTTACCTTCTGCTGTTGCCTGGATATAACGTATTTACTGTGCGTTTTTCTTATCACTGTGGATTTCTGACATAATTAGTTGTTTCTGTTGTCAAGTGTGTAATATCTGACCTAGAATTTACCAGAACTCACTAAGCAAATGTTGAAATCTGAAAAGAGAGAATACTTTTTTTAATTCACTGAAAGATGCAAAGCTGATAAATAGCGTGTGTGTTTCCACAGTAGAGCTATGCACCAGCTAGATATGCTATGATTATCTCAAGCATTTTATTGAAGTCTTCTGTTTAGATTTTGCATATACTTTGCTGCTAGCTTAATTGAAAAGAACTGTAATATCCAATTAAAAATTAGGTTTGTCCGCTTTAGATTACTAATGTTAAAAATATTGTGGATGAAATAAGAGCCGACCTGAACCAAAACACATCCTATGAGCGCATTGTAACTAGCAGCTGTTTTTTGAAAATATTACAGATTGTATTTATGAAATTAGCCTTCTTATTACTTAATTTGTCCCTTTATCTCTGCTGCTTTAGTTTTTGCTGAAACAACAGAATACTAAAATTCTTACAAGAGATTGGTTTTATTTTTTTGCTTCCTCCTCCGTTCTTTGTTGATTGTGTGCGTGTTTCTTTTAATCATTTAACAGTGTTTTGTCATGTAAATGACCATTCCTTTCTCTTTCATTATGAAAGACCGTAACCAGGAGTGCCGAAGTGGACTGCTGCATGGTGTTTATTATTGTGCGTTACTTTACCATGTCTTCAGTTATCCACGTTCTTGGCACGCTGGCAACCTGGGCTCATTTTCCCTCCTCTTGGAGCTGAAGGATGCCTAAGGAAAGACACCCTTCTCCCACTGAATGATGAAGTAGCTGGGCTATAACGTGCATTAACCAGGGGCAGGCAGGCCCCCAGGGTGGAAAGTGATGCTGCAGAATAAGAAAATGGAATTTAAAAAATGAAGGATGGCTTCTGCCTTCGCTGCCGCTGTGCGACTTCTCCTGCTTTCAGTTTAAGGGCATCGGAACTTGAACCTCTCCTCCCTCTTACTGAGGACAGAAGTGAGAAGAAATGAGAAATGTTTGTTTTCTCGAGCACGGTTTGTGATGCCCAACACATCTGGAGGTGGGCTTCGACCATTTGGCAGGAGAGGGAGGACCTGGAGGCTGGAGCTGCCTCAGCAGTGTAGGAAAATCAGGAGTGTGGCTCTGCAAGGGGCTGGAGGGGGGTACAGGCTATGTGGCCATGGAGGGGAGGAGTGCTGGGCTGCTGTGTCTGCTGCGGTGGGGGGGCGGAGAGGGAAGCGGGGTGTCCAGAGTGCAATGCTGCACACAGCCCTCAAGGCAGCATCTGGGGCTCTAGCACGCTAACACACGTTGCTGCCCACCTCAGTCCACTGCCCTAAGCAGTGGCCTGTTTGTCCACAGCCATGTCTAAAATGAGCCCTGGCAGATGATTGCAATAGAGGCAGAATTAGTATGCCTACCTTTACTTGAGTCCTGCTGCCTTTACCCCCTAACGCAACTGATCTTTTTTTTCCGCTGGTGCTCCCAGTTGTCTTCATTTCACAGATTATCAAGGCAATATACCACAGATGCTCTGCTTATTATAAAAAATGCAGTTAGGTATGCAAAATGTCAGTCTGAATGCTTCCTTTGCCTGTGCGATATAGGTTTAAATCTTGAGCAGGGCATGTGATTTCAGCTTGCCTTGAGCGTAATAAGGAAGTAATTACTCAGCTGTTGAGAAAGGCCCTAATATCATTACAGATAACCTGAATGTCCAGGCAATATCTGTCTATTATTTGAAATGGTTTCAAAATAAATTTTTTAAAAAATAATAATCTCACATTCAAATCACATGGAAATAATAGGAGTTATCATAAAAAAGTGTTATGACATAATTCTAAATGTCAGTTTAGCATATTTTAGCCTATTGGATCTTTAAGCAGAGTTGAATAACATCTTTCATGAAGCAAATGTCTTTTTGGTAAACTGAAAGGGACAATAATATTTAAAGGTCAGTTAACATGGAGAGTTGGTTCTAGTTATTATTATTAAAGATCCAGCTGTATTTCCTTTACACAACATTACCCCACAAATCCTTATTAAAACTGCAGGAACAAACCACGTCTTTCCCTCTCTTCCTCCCTCCCTCCCTTCCAGCCATGATCCTGAGATCTTTGATTCTGCCTTCTCTTTTTTATGTGTAACAATTCCTCTAGTGAATAGCACTGGATGATCCTCACCCTGCTTCTGCCACGCTGCATCCGAGAGAGTCATACATTATAGTTGCTGTCAATGCTGCCAACTAGAGAAACCTCTCATTTCTACATTACCTTTCAGCCTCCCACATATGACATGAGCTACCCTGCAAACAGTTGTTTAATAGTTTTGAGCTGATTAGGAAATGGTAGTTGATTTCAATTTTTCATTTAAAGAAGAAGTTGCATTAGTGTGTTGTACAACTGCTACTGCGTTTAATTGAAAACAGGCAGGCTGTCTGTCTGCCCATCTAACTGCCCACCCATCCATGACCAATTGGTATTAATAGTCTGTGCAATGCAATGATCCACTTACGCACGAGCACCCTCCATCCCCTGAAAACTCGCCTAGGAAGGATGCTTTAGCAGGGGTGTGCCTCCTCTGGGGTCCGAAGGGGGGTTGCCGAGGTGTGCTGCAGGCTGGCAGCGTGTGGCAGGCAAGGTGAGGGGTCTGCGCCCCGTGCTGTTCCCCTCTGCACTGCATGGTGACAGCTGGGAGGGGCACGGCAGCCCCCTCGGCAGCTAGCTCTTGCCTGGCCCAGCGCTCGAATGGTGCTCTGCTTGGGTAGGTTTGCCCCTTGCCTCTTAGCCACCTACTCACAGATGTTAACACATGAAAACGAATAGCAATTAAAAAGCAGCGAGCCACAATCTGCTTTTGAAGCCTGCAGGAGCCAGTGCGAGCGGTAAGGGAGGTCTGGTGCATGGGATGGAAGAGTTTGCTCTGCATTCATGTCTGTGTCTGGATGCTGCTCTGTGCTGTGCTCACAGCCCTTTCATTACCAAGCCAGCCTTGAACAAAGCCGTGATTAGTTGGTTTTGCTGAGGATCCCTGATGGGAATTTGCTGCCAGGGATTGGCGCTGAGGAGGGTGTTGGCATGAGTGGGGTGGGTGGCTGGGGAGTGAGTGGGGCTGCAGGCTGGGGGCTGTGGTGGGAGGGGAACAGGGACTATGTACCCCATCTATCGCTTCTGGGATAGGATCCAGGTCCTATTTGCTCTTACCCTAGGAATGGAGGCGGAAAAGCAATGACCAAAAATAAGGAGATGGGGTGATGCTTTGCTTTCTTCACAGTGCTGGGTGTGGAGAAACCAAAGTGATTTGGGAGCCCTTTCCCTCAACGTGGATATACAGCAGGGCTGGAGCAGGCTGTTACCCTGCTCCCGGGCACCCAGATGCTGAGCAGGGACAGTGTGTACCAGGCACTGTTCCTGATGGGCAATTCGGATGTAACCGCGCAGTTTTAACATACAGAGAGGCTGTAGGTGATGTGAACTGTGCTGTGTCTGATGGTGCCAGTGGAGGGGCAGCCTGGGGGCCCTTTTCTTCGGTAGTGGAGATGTAGCCTGTGTGCCCAGGGATGATGAAGGAAAATTTCCTGGTGTTCAGTGTAGTCAGTGCTTCTCTATGCTGAATGAGTCTACTAAATGCAATGTGCAGTTGGTAAAATGGCCTCCGTGGACAGACTGCAAAGGCTGACTGGCAGATTTTTTATCCTAAGAAACCTCAAAAAGAAAGTCATACTTTCTATTTTCACATAAGCAGAAATGTAATGTTATACAAACAGAATGTTTTTCTGCATGCTGTGGCTATGATGGGACATACCAGTGCCAGTGTCTAGTTTCTTGTTACTGCTAACACGGACACAAGGATTTGGTGGGTAGTGCTCCCACAACCATAGACTCCAGGAAGAGGTTTTGGTCAAAGCAGAATAACACTTTGCCTGTAAACTGTGTTTGTCCGGAATCAGGCTGGATCCTTGGCTGCAAGTTAATTACCCAAATTAGCTGATGGTGCCTGTCAGGAAAAATGACCCACTTGAAGAAGGACCATGCAGACCCTAGCATGGTTGCTTCCATGCAGTGTCATCTGGCAGCTGGCCCTGGCTTTGGGAGAGGGAGGAGGACTGGGATCTTCCAGACATCACCTCTGCTTCAGCAGTTGCTTTGGTCCCCAGGGAGCTGCCTTCACATCTCAGAGCAGTCTGAAGGATTTGGTCTCCCATATGTCATAGCTTTTGAGTATTAGATGAGCCTGGACAGAGCTGAGCCACAGACAAGGATCTGGGCCACGCAAGGAGGTCAGTGCTCGGGTAGCTAACGCACCGTGCTGTCCCTCCAGCCGGCGCTCTGTCTCTCTGCGCTGCTTAGCAGCTGGTTCTCCTGGCCCCAGCGCGTGCTGCTGTTAAGGCAGTCGGGTTAACAACAGATCTGCAGGTGAAGGCAGTGCAGGCAGCTGGAAGGTGTGGAGGCCAGCTGTGTTGGAAAGTTGCTTGCCCTTGGTTATTTTTGCAGCCCATGAAGGTTGAGGTTGAAGAGATCCAGAACTGGCACTGACGGGACACTGCAGAAACCTCCCCTTCCCACTGATGTGTGAAACCCCAGAGTGCCGAGCCCGGTGAGGCTGCTCTAGTAAATAGCAAAACCACACAGAAGCGTGTTCAGCCTTCTGTTTTTCAGTGCTGTGGGTTTCTTCACAAGCTCTATATCTTTGGTTACACCCTGTCAGAAAATGTGCCTTCCTGTTTGCGTTTTTCAGAGCTGTTTGCAAAGCATCCTAATTTCCTTCCTTTCTTGGTTTAATTACTGTATGAAATTAAACCATGCGAGATTTTTTATTTCCCTGCTTCTGGTGTCTTTGGCTCCCTCTAAGTGAAAGGTTTTAGAAGTGCCACTTTCCCAGCTCAGGGTTCTTTCCCCTCTTGCGTGGCCCAGTGATGACCTCACTGGCCTAAATATAGGCTCACTCCTCCAGGCACAGGAGAGCAGGACCGCACTGCAGCTGTGGAGGTGATGCGACTGTTGCCTTTCCTTTTAGCAGCTCTGTTGGCTTCCATGATGGAAGCTGCATCTTCTGTGATGTTGCTGCAGCCTGGTGCCTAGGCAATGTGGGGCTGCTGCTCACCGAGAGCCCCGGGGCTGCTCAGGGGCCACTTACCTTCAGTCTTCAGCAGTGCCCTTGCCCAGCCTTGTTGCCCTTAGGCAGGGTCTGCAGGAGGCATGGGTTTGGAGCTGGCTGTGATGGATGGATAGGCAGGGAGGGCTGGGCGGAGGGCTGGGACACCTCCACCTGCTGGGGAGGGAGGCTGGCCACTGCAAGGCTCCTCCGGGAGGTGGGGATGGCATCTCGGGGGCCATGGAGAGCTCCTCTCGCTGGGGAAACGCTGAATGCTGAATGATGCTCCACCTGCCCTTTACCCCTCCTAAAGATATTCTGCCCTGTGCCCTCTAGATGTGAGGAAACAAATATGATTAAAGAGTTGAAACGCTTTTATTTGTGAAATATTAACTTTGTGTAATATATATTCAAAAGCAGATACTCATTTAAAGGTTATATTTAATATAGCTCTGCTCCAGTTTTTCTTTTTTATTATTATTTTCTTATACATCTTTCCACTTTCTAAGGCAATGCTCCAGTGACTACTGCAATATAATAGCTGCTTTCTCTCTCAGTACACAATTTGACAGCATTTATTCTTTCCTTCAGTGAACATAATTACTTCACATATGGAACCTGTGATAGCCTACAGGCATCTGAGAGAAACCAGAATCATACAATCTGTCCCCTTTGTGAGCTTAATTTACATTCACAAGTGTCATTTTAATAGTGCTGGCAACATGTAGGATAAAAATTACAGGTCAGCTGTAGCATGTCACAGGGAACTGTGCTTAAGTCAATAACATGGTATTATTACATTCTGGATAATTTTACAAGGTAGATCTCACAGGAGGAATTTGACCCCTATTTCTTTAGTTTTCTGCCTTTTGGTTTCCTCCATAAGGTAATTCATTTAGAAATGGATATTGCAAAGCTGCAAACGCATTGACAAAGAGGTTAGGCTGTAGTAGGCATTTCCAAATCTGAAAGCAACACCTTTCCCTTGCTGTAACTTGGAACAGCACTTACAATTACCATGCATCTGGCATATTTAAAAATTTGCACTGTTAATTCTTGAAATTTTTTTCCTCGTGATCTATGTAATCAAAATACTGAGGGGCATAGCATTCTGCCTTCTAATTTCATAGAGTTGACAGGAATTTCAGCTTTCTGCAACTGATTAGTTTTTAGCCAGCTAAAGTAGTCTCAGGCTGGGCATTTTACAGACATTTGGTGCAAGAAAAATAGTGAGTGTCACAGACATGTTGCGTACAGAGCTATATATAATACCCGATTTAATTTATGTATTTGTAACACCTAAAAATAATAGCTAATTTCTCATCCTGGCCTCCGTAATATAAAGAGAAGTGCAATAAATAATCTAATAAAACAACAGGTGATTGGTTTTAGTAAAAATTTGGTTTTGGGTAGAGTGCTGAATCCAAATATAAAATCAATCTCAGTTACCATTGCTGATTATTTTCTGTTTTTACAAATCCCATAATTTACTGCAGTTTAAGTTTTCAAAGTTTGTTTAGGGAAATACTTAAGGGCTTGTATAGTTTGTCCATAGTACTCTGATATTCAGAAGGTCCATATATGCACAGACAAGGCAACCACATCCCCAGGTGCCTCCCCCTGCACATGCATACCCACACATAGCCATTTTCTGAATCATACATTCATTTACTTCCCCTGAAATTTGCATCCCTCTCTTGCTGTAAGCACTTTTACTCATTTGAGCAGCACAAGGGGAAAAATATCTTTTATCTAATGATTCATTTTCATATCACTGACAGTGTCGGAGTTTGAGCGGGTTTTTTAATTAAAAAAAACCTCAACCCTACAACCAAACAAAAACCATCTTGTTCCTCTGAGGAGGCTAGACAGAACACACTTAAATCTTTAATAACAAGTGTGACAAACTAACAACAAGGAATTGGAATGACCTCCCTGTATTTTCTTGGTGAGCCTTCTGCTGGACTATTCTGTTTTGTACAAGGATCGTGAAAAATTAAAGTAGGGTCAAAAGAATTGAAGGAATGATCTGAGGTCTGGGAAATGTGGGGGGTTTTTTGCAATGAGAACAGGTCAGTTAATGAATATGTCAAATGCTTGGCTACATAAGTACCTAGGTATAGTGAAGATCCCTGCTACCTGAAGACTTGTAACATGTCCAAGGATGTGACAAAAATACATATAAAAAATCAAAATAATTGAGAGTAAAGCCAGAAAAATTAAAACTTAAGTTGCACATTTTTGAGAGTGGAGGTATTTAGGCACTGGAAAGGATTCCTGCTGAGACTGGTGGATCACCTGTCAAAACTCCATGGCTTTCCAAAGTACGCATCCCACTCAGCCGAGGCTGATGCTGGAGGTCAGTCGGTTCTGTTTCATTGTCCATGTCTAAGTCCATTCAGGCCTTAAATCCTCTGAAACCGCACAGCCAACCTCTGAAACCTTTGGCCAGCCTTCACTTGGGAGAACGTTCATTTGGAGCACTGGGAGGTTTTTCCATGTAAGGAAAGTGTCTGTTAGCCGTGTTTGTCAAGAGTCTGGCACAGGACAGCGATTGCATTTCAGATACTCTTTACCTTAGTGGGAGACTCTGGTTTTGTTTTCAGCTCTTGGTTGCTGCAAGGGTGTAGGCTGGGAAACAAGAGCTGTGAAAGGCAGGCTGGAGGTACTCATTCCGCCTCTGGAGCTCCCCCACACACCCATCTTAGCATAAAAACTTCTGTCACTGATGTACACAACAGCATGTATGCAAATATTAATATTTTATGTGCCTGATGATCTATTGGCTAAACTGCTTTACCAATTAAATATTTGAAACATAACAGTTCTCAGTCTTTGTTATGATCCTGTATGATCTACAGTTCAGTTGCAGAACTAGTATCATCTGTTCCCCAGGGGATGTGCTGGAGTGTCTTGTCCACCTCTCCTTGGCTTCTGTCTTCCCTCTTGGCTGACATTAAGTTTATTACTCGATTGCTTAATGGTTGCCATATCTGGTTTTCCTATTCTGGAGAGGAAAAAAGGAAAAGAAGAAAAAAAAGTTTTACAGGAGAGACTGCAGACAGGAGTAAGCCAGGTACAAGGCCCTGCCTATGACGGGGTGTTCTCCTTTTGAAAAGGTAAGGGACATGGTCCATTTTTTGGCATGACATCCTCTTACAGGTAGCATACAATTATGCTGACAACTTTTGTGGAAAGAGACTGAATACAGAGTAGGTGAATTATGTTCTTGGGGCGAGGACTTGAGGCTTTCAGCTCTCTCTTTTTGTCAGCTTTTGATATCAGGCTTTCTAGAGGTCCTTTCACTGTCACGGCCTGTTGAGAAGATGTTTATTGGTAGAAAAACTTATTTTAAGAGCGACTAAGAGGGTTTGATCAACCTAGTTTTGAAGAAAAGTTTGGTGTTTCATCAGCACTAGTTTTGAAAAGAAGCAGTCTTTACTGGCTGGTTTCAGAGGAGCCACCAGGCAGCTGGAAGGTCACGATGGCTTGTAGTCACACCTGATGACCTGTGGACACAGTTGGGTTTGCTTTAACAAAATGAAATAAGGGAGTACTATGCTGAGATTGCCCCAGGTGGAGTTTTTCCTGTATCAGGGAGTTGTATGGTTGGCTGGGATTGTGGTGCTTGGCTGTGCTTGGCTGGTGGCTCCTGGGGCTACCTCCATGCCCTGCAGGCAGCACACCGTGCCCATCACGGCCCCTCTCCACCGGTGACTAGTGTTACGATGGAGGCAAGAGCCCGGATTGGTACAGGCAGTCTGTCATATCGTATTTTCTGGGTGATGGATAAAGAAAAAAATCTACAGATTGCATGTGTGCATTTTAATTTATCACTCAGAGGATGAAGCTGAACAGAGTCTGTGGTTAATACAAATTTTAAAAAGATGATGAAATGTTTTTTTCTCCCAAGCTGACATACAGTCTTATTTCCCTTATTCCTCCTCCTTCTCAAAAAACCCCCACCAAGCTCTTGTCTCTGATTTGTTCATAAATACAATATCAAACACCTCCTCTGTGCCTCTGATGTACGTTTGAGTCCGCGTGCCACTGTGCTGATTCATCTGGAGGATGCCCTGCATGTGAGTGGTTTGGCACAGTATGGTACAGGAGAGGAATCCGATAGTGAGAAAGGCAGAGCCAACGGCATAATTATGAAGGATTTTTTCCCCCTCATACTACTTCTTGTTATTTATTCTTCTCTCCATGTTTCCCTTGGTTATTTCTTTTCCTGAAATGAAAATAACCTGGCAAGAAAACAATGTTTCCACTCCCATCATTTTTTAGGCAAGGAACACCAGGCATGGTTTTTTTTAACGTGCTAACTGACAGATGATTATTCACCAATATTTTTTGTTGAAGCAAGCAGGCTTGTTAACTGTGGTGACATTTTTAGTGATGCTATGATATCCCCATATCATTGTTGCTTGATTTATCAGTGTCTAAAGGATTATTTTGTTGAAAAACTTACTATGGATCTTGTGTTTAAGGCTGACTTTATATGCATATGAGTGTGTGTGTGTGAATTTGTATGAAAATAAGGGACAGAACTGTTAAGATGCTGCTTCTGTTTTGGGCTTTTGACTCTGCGTTAGAAAATACAAACTGTAGCCTTGAATTTCCATTCTTTAAAATGGCATACTTTAAAAGAGAAATTTTGTAATTGAGAGCAGCTCAGCCACAGCCATCCTACAGTTTGCATCTATTTACTCCCTCTCTTCTCCAAATTCCTGACTCACCTTCTCTCATCCTTATACTTCTACAGGACTGTTACTTTTGCAACCCTCCGCCTCCCCACCCACCCTCCTGCTGCAGACACGTGCCACGCTCTCCCTCCCTGACTCGTTCCCCACCACATGCAATGCACCCCAGCCGGCAGCCTGCTAACCAGGCACCCTGTGCCTCTGCATGCACGTTTTCATCCTGTGCTGGGCTTCTGTCTTTTGTGTATGGCTTTCATGGGTCTCTGAAGTGTTAAAGCCAGTGTGGTTGCAGGAGCAGGATGGTAGTGATGTTGGGGAGTCTGTTGGGTCACCCTGGCACTGAGGGGATGAGGACAAGGGAGGAACCTGTTAGAGATGGGAAATGCTCTGGAGAAAAACATTGCTGAAGGGTCAGGTGTGAGGAGCTCAGGAGCACCGACATGCTCCAATTGACCCTTGTGCAGCAATGTGAGGGGTGGTTGCGGGTGCAACAATGTGCAACTCAGGCAGCCAGGAGACTGAAGCAGTAGATATGGTAATGTGAGTGGTGGGTAGCTACTTGGAGATTCAGCAACCACACACAGAGAGTTTGCCAAAAAAAAAAAAAAGAAAAAGAAAAAGAAAGTATTCAAAATTGAAAAGACGTGTGACCTTGATTCTTTTTTAAACTCAGTGGAAGTGAATGTGCTTAAATTTCCTGGGAATGACGCTATTGGAAATTCTGTGCAAGTGTAAATGCATGAAAGCCAAAAGAGGTAAAGCTTTCTTTTAATTAGGATGATTTTAGAAAAAAAGCAGCCTGGAAATCAGATGCCAGCCACAGCGCCATGACTCCTTTGTTATGGCAGAGGTGGATTTACTAATGGGGTGATGTGTCCCGTCTCCTTTCTCTCCTCCAGCACCCAGAGTGCCCTGCCCAGGTGAAACACCTGAATTCCAGTCTGCACAATCCAGCTCGGGCTCTACAGCCCTCCACACAGGGCATTGCTGGTCCAGCCAGTGTGGTCTGGGTTGTTTTTTTTTACCTTGATTTTAATTTGACAAAGACGTGTGGTGCTACAGCTCACCTATCATCGCCAGCTCTGGGCAATTCAGGTGGTTGCCAGCTCTCTGAATCAGGTCCACAGGGACTGGTTTGTTGTATTAAATCCAGACCACAAGGTTAAAGTTACATAGACAGAAGGGACAAAGCGTCTTGTTCGGGTAGGCCCTCAAAATCAGATCGACTGACAAAAAATTGTTCTGTCTTGAGGAGAGAGGTGGGGGAAGGGGGAGGCAGAGCGCATTTTAGGGCCACTCGGGAGCCCTTTATGTGGGTTGTGGCCATTTAGTCTTCAATAAAACATGAATGCTTGCCATAGCAACCACGGCAACCACCTCCGAGATAGCCATCGCTTTAATAAAGACGGACGTTTGCTGAAGAAAGTCTAACAAACACATGTAGACCTTTTACGACGCTGTACAAGAAAACAATCTCGCTTGAAGAAGCCGTTGTGTTTTCCCAGGAAGGGTATAAGAGTTAATGCAATACGCTGCCAGCCTGCGCTGCCTCTGCTGCGCGCTTGCTCCTGGAAATTGCTGTTCCTTGAGTGGTGTGAGCCGGGGCGGTGGCAGCGGGTGGGCAGCCAGCATGGCCATGCTTCCTGTGCTGCTGGGGGAGCTCGCTGCCTGCGGCCAGGACAGGATATTTTGAATCCTTTCCCATTAAAGCTTGTCCCAAACTCCCCACATGCACATTGAGTCACTTTTCCTGAAATCTTATGCTTGGCAGACATTTTCTTAAAATGCACCCTTTTGCTTTAATCCCTGCTTAATCTTGCAGAAAGATGCAAACAATTTTGTGATGTCTCTTTGCCTTGGAAAGTCTCAAGGGTGTTCAACAAAATCTTCTGTGGCTTTTTATTCACTTACCCTGAGGGCACGTTGGGGTCCCCCCCCAGTAAGTAGGTTTGGATATGAAACGCTACTAGATCAACCTCCTGGAAAGAGGATGCTCCAGTTTGTAAAATTTGCAACAAAACGTTTGTTGAGGAAGTATTAGATTAGTCACAGATTAATTACAATTGTCAGCTATTATTCATCTGTAATAAGAGTGAATTCTTCATTCAAGATTCATAGCAAAATAACATTATTTTTCAAATAGAAGTAATTTAAATTGAAGTAAGACCTTCTAATACCACCATCTGTACAAGTAAATTACATTCAGAGTAATTAAATATGCATATCTGGGCTGTGTACTGTACTGATGAACCAAGTTTTATGGATGCAATATGCTTATAAATCCCTTGAGTTTTAAAGATGAAAAATCCATGGCATTTTACATTCATATAACCATGAATAAGAAAAAAAATAAATCCTGTTGTACAATTTTGGGGAATATATTTTTATTAACTTTTCCTGGCTAATTAATATTTTTGCCAAATAGCAAATATGATCACCATATTTATTAGTCTGACATTTCACAAGGACTTAAAGCTCTGTAAGAAATTTCAGCATTGTGTGCGTCTGAATTTATGATTGTGACACAGCCACTCGTCTTCTGCAGGTTCCCAGGAAGCAGAGCGGTGCAGTGAAACTGAAATCATTATGTTGACTGAATTCGTTACTGCCGGACTCGCCCCGCCATGAAATAGCACTGCTCAGCCAGTGGGGATTCATGGTCACAGCCCTTCATGGGATCGTCAGGGTTTATAGTCCATAACAAATACAAATACAGAAAGGAACAATAACAGTGTGATACACCTGACGTATTACCCCACCTTGCGAGACTTTGTCACGAGTGCCAGAATAGTGACTGGCTGCATGTTTTCTGTCGTGCAGACAGTTGGGACAGTCATGTAGGAAAGAGAGGCCATGCCTCAAAACACAGCACTGTTGGTGTGGTCTTTGGTGACTAAAGGCCATCTTTATGCTTGTAACACATTGTTCATGATTTCTGTAAAACATGTGTGTAGGGGAGCTTAGCAGGTTTGCTGGGAGCTGCAGAAATATTTGGTTAAAGAAACACCTGAAGTCAGTTCTGCAGAGCTCTTCAGAAGAAGCCTGAAATCCCAGCAGGTCACCCCTTTCAAAGCACCGAACGTGGCCGTATAGACAGCACCAAAATGCAAGAGCGAACTCAAGCACAAAGACACACGGTCGGCACAACCTCTGTTTGCAGGCCAGCCGCTCTGTGTTGCACAAGGTGACTGATCCATAGGTATTTTACGCCCATGTAGGATTTATGAAACACAGGGTTTCCCTGCCAAGAGATTTAGTCTACCTACAGCACTTCCATGGTTATCTGTTCAGATTAATCACAGGAGGCTGGCAGTGGACGTAGGACAATAGATCAATTCCTTCTGTACCCCAAAGGTAAAACAAGAAATGGTGACCTGAAATGCAGATAAAGGAGGAAACAATGAGGGCTTCATTTCTCTGCTCCAAGCCCTGTGCTAACATGTGTGAACCAGCAGATTGTGTCACCCCTTTGAGACCTGCTTATGTGTATTTTAGATCATAGTTTGTGATAGATGGAGGTAGGTGTTCATGTAGCCAAGAGGAAAGCTAGGAAAAATGTGCGCCAATTGACGATCCAGAAGGTATTGAAGTTTTTATTTTTATAATTTCTGACCTAGTATAAGGTAGTAGTTTGTGAAAGATCCAGTTGTACCCAGTCTGATCATGCACGTGTATTATGCTGGAGGTAGCCACTTTCTGCATGTGCTTTCTTAATCTCTTCTTCGTGTGTCTCTTCTGTCCCTGAACCCCAGTTCACACCCAGCCTGCAGACCCCAGCATCTCCACAGGCTCTACTGCCAGCAGTTCATTTTCTGGAGCTATCACTGGAAGACTAAACAGTTTTTTCTTAGCAGATTTTCTAGCAGGGTTGAGAGAAAAAAAGCCGGAATTTGGGTGTGGGTGTGCTGGGTGAATCCTTGAGAAATGGGCTTTGGCGGTAGGCTGTGTGGGATTGCTCCTAGGAGGGCTGTATATAAAAGGCTTTTATAGTACTCCTGAGCAGGGCTGATTTTGAGGTCAAAGTTTGACCCCCTAATAGACAATGTACACAATAATACTTACTGTTTTCAGGCAGCAGAGTGCAGGCTGGAACTTAAGAGAGCCCTATAGCAACAGCCCTAGGACAGGAAAATATGCAAAAGAAACTCTACATATTCAAAAAGAGAAAACTGAAGCGTGAGTCTCTATCCAGCTTCTGAATGTTTGCGTGTTTGTGACCATTTTTCCATGTTTAAGTCCAGGTTTATGCTAAAACGTTCTCAGATCAACACTATTAATGTAATGTAACACAATTCCCAGTAATTTGGAAATGGATTTTCCTGTGTGTTTGGAAATGCCATGGTAGGACAAGGACATTAAAAATCTTTTCTTCCTATGTCATGGTGTCTTGTGTTCAGGATGTCTCCAGTTCTCACAGAGGCTGGAGCATTATTTTCCATACCCTTTTCCCCCCATTTAGCTTCTAGGTACTTAGACAAAATTGAGTAAAGAAGCCTTTACCTGAGAACCTTTTTACTGGTTGCTGTGCTTTTAAAGCTTTAAAAGCTTTTGCTGAAAAGGTACCTATTTTCTTATCACTTTTTTTTTTTTTTTTTCCTTCTCTTCAGAAAAAGGGCATCATTTGAAGTTCTTTTTTGGCAGCTGTATTTCATCGTGATACATTATGTCAGGGCACATCAGTCACATGAAGATTTTATGGAAAAAAACATACCTTTTTCAGATGTCCCTCTCTGCAGCCCCCTTCAAAACATGGTGTTTTTTTCAAGAAACTCTACAACTATCAACAGCATTATGATACTTGAAACATTAT
The DNA here is from genome assembly GCF_017639655.2 of Falco naumanni. Lineage (NCBI taxonomy): Eukaryota > Metazoa > Chordata > Aves > Falconiformes > Falconidae > Falco > Falco naumanni. The sequence continues at coordinate 15,430,083 of NC_054064.1, read as the reverse complement.
GGGTGTAATGATTTTATCTTAATCAATTATATAAATGCTACTTAAAGAAGGAACATAGAATTTAATGTGGTGAACTTAGTCATTCTAAAAAAAATTGACCATTTTCACCTTTTACTGATGTTTACTTCCCACTGTTGGGCAGGGGCTCCTTTTCTTTGTAACCAAGCTAATCCTGTGCTGTTCCTTATTTTACCATGAGATACATTCTGAATTCAGATGAAAATGAGGTACCTTGATGAAAGTGGGCTTCAGGTGTCGCACACTACGCATTGTACATTTCTATTTGCTCTGATCCTCCAGCACACGTAAGATTTCACCTCTTCACCTTTGAACAAGATTGCACTAACTTTGATCTTTTCAGTTTTGTTCAACTCCAGGGAAGGAGCAGCTGCTTGAAACATGTTATCATTTAGACGTTCAGAGGTTCTTATAAAAAAAAAAGGGGGGGTGGGGGTTGGGGGGGTGGTAAGAGGAGAAAAAAATTGAAAGCGTGAACTAAAAGCTGCAGATTTTTAACTTGAGCATCAGCTTTTGTAGCTAGTGTGTTATGCTTTAACATCAAAAGCTGCCTCTGTATGTAAAACTGAACAAAATGTAGATTTTAAAAGCACACAGAATTATTAAACACAAATTCCATTTTATGTAAGCATTTTTCCACAGTAGGGACGCAGCTATCATTTCCCAGGTCAAAGCATAAGCTTTGTGTTCTTGCTTCTTTGCCTGTTATTTGAGCCTCTGTACTTCTGTGGTATTAATTCATGATACTGACAGTTAATCTATTTTTATAACTGTTATTATCTGAGCAAAATAACAAACTAGGTTGTTCATTTTCTTTTCAAGACTAAGAACCTGTAACAGTGGGAGCAAAGTTAAAAGGATGATATTTTCAAGATCTTACATGGTTTAGCAGCATACTTATACTTATTATCACCATTTACCAATATGGTAGTTTTTTGGTGATTATATTTTGGATATTTTTTTCCTATTACAAGACATATTTTCACCCAAATACCTAATCATTTTGAATCACAGAGTCCTGTTTCAAACTGCCCTTCACCTTGTAAAGAACAATGTGGCTGTAAGGTCCTAGGAAGTTTCATCAAATTTTTATGTTAACCATTGCTGAACGTTCACATTTTTGTCCATTGGTTCCCTTTTTGCCTAGTTTACTGTGTTCTCTGCTGAGACTGCAGTTGTTCAGGGATGCTCATGGTAAGTAGCTTTTTGTGTCCATTCTCTTGCTTTATTTTGAGGTTTGCTTTGCACAACAGTGCAAAGGGGGACAGTTTACCCCCTTCTAGGATGTGCTGCTTGTTGAATTCACTTCCATTAACAAGCTGTTGGAAGCAAGTTAATGCCACATTAATTTACTTTAACATCTGATTCTTCCTGCCTATTCTAAGGGTTGCTTAGACAACAGATCATATCCTAAATGATATCTCATGAAAGGCCTGAAGTCCCCTCCCTCAGAAAAGTGTAATTATGGTAATTAATTCAGAAGAGTAATTTATGTAACACTAAAATATTGGCAACAAAAGAAATACAGTAAAATATGTTGTTGGTACACTATATATGGTTAAAATTATTGACAGAACTAATCTGTACAGAGATCCTTGAGGTTGTTACTTACAGGGACCAAGTAATATATTATTATCCATCAGCTACTTATCCACTCTCCTTTTTCTTCACAGTTTTATAGGTGTCAGTCCTGGAATTGGGGACCTCAAGTTACATTTCATCCTCTACTGTCCCTGAAAATATTTATTTGCACGTTGAAGTTTACTGGAGGTATGTTCTGACAAAGGTACTTGCCTATACACTCCTCAGGATCCTTTGATCTCTTGTAGACCGGAGCTTCATTGAAACTTTGATTTGCTACTTCTCGTAACTCCTTTGGGCTAATTTTTGTAGGTTACTGAAATAAGTTATTTTGAAAAGTACTTGATTTTCTAGCCTCACCATCACATACACCTTTTGCAGGTGAGCTCCACTTCTAAGCAACTTCTACAGTGGCCAGCCATCTCACGGTCACCAGTAGACTGGCACCTACTCATCACCTTGAGAGGGCTGTGATGAAGCCCATGCTCTTTGGTTATAAAGGACATTGGCAGCTGTAGCAGAAAACATCAGGTTCTCTAGCAACCAACAAGAACAGAGTAGAGGCAGTGTAAAATCAAAGTAAGTGGAAATGGCCTAAACCAGAAATAATCCTGAAACAGCTATTACTCACTGTCAACTTCGGGGAGAAAATATGACATGCTGTAAGAGCAGACCCTCTTTGTGTATCCCAGGGAGCTGGTACTGTGGCGTGTGGCCAAAAGTTGTCTGTGAGTGAGACACAGGCTACCATTTGCAGACTTTAGTGCCAAGAAAATCCTCTTGTATCTCAAAGTCTACTGGGTGTAGTTCGGGGCTCTATCAGTGTGTATAGGAGCAATCCGTCTGTAGTCTCCTTCTCCAGGATGTTTGCTGCTGGGAAGCACCCCCAGGAAGCACTGGCATTCCCAAGGCACTCAAGCAATGAGCACTGGTGACAAACTTGTAGTTTTGTGGGGGTTGAGGTAGATGTCTCCATCCGGATTTAATGACATCATGCTACTCCACTTAAATGCTATTCATCTTTCTGTTTTCCTAATTTTTCCAGGTACAAAGCCAAATTTTCAGTCTGCAAGACAAAGATTACTCACTGCAGCACAGCACAGAATGTTTGAAGTAATACCTTATAATTTAAATTTTTCTGAGTATATACAAAACAGTGTAGTACAGTATATAGGACAGTGTCTATCTTAAAGGAACTATTATCTAGATATATTTTTTTGTGGAGTAGTTGGTAGTTAAAAGCTGTCCTTATTGCACTGAGGAAGTAAAATCCACACTTGTTAGGCTCTTATTTCATCCTCTTTCCTATAGTCTCACCTTTCTGGCCCTGCTAACTTTCATGTCCATAATGAACTCCATTTAGCTTCCCTGCAGTAGGACCTTGTCTTTGTTAATCACTGACCCAGCGGCATGAAGCTGCATAGGAGAGCAGGTTATTTTTTTTTTTCTGGATTTTCTCTACTTCCTTCAGCAGTTGTAACTTCTAAGAAACTGCAGAACAAACAAGTATAAAAGATCAGGAAGATGGCCTGAAAAAATAATGTTTAAAAGATGTCTCATTGTATGCAGTTTTACACTAGCTGCCAACTGCAGACTGATGGCTGAAATCTCAGAAGGAGTTAATGGGATTAGGTCTTTGGCAACTGATTGCTTGATGCTGTCTCCTCATTCAGTGGTGTCAGTCTTTTTTTTTTCCTTTTTCCTCTTTTCAGTAACCATATATATACCTCTTACGGAGATCAGCTGGGACCTTGTGGCAGAAACCTCATTTAAAACAACTGGAAATTATTTCACCTTGGCCCAAGTCACAGTGTAAAAGCCACCTCCTCCTCCTCCAGCCCTGCTGTGAGGCAAAGGCATTTTCTGGGCTGTTACTTTCCTGTGCTGAATGATCTCAAGCCTCTTCCTGTTGCCCCTTCTTTGCTTGGCTCAGCACGTGCGTCTCTCCCTCTTTGCAAACACACCTGCATGCTCGCCTTAGCAGTGTTCCCTTTTCCCAACAGCTGGAGGTACTGGTCCCTTCCCAGCACTGAGACTCACATGTTTTGGTTCATAGACGCCTACAGTAAATTTCTGTGCTCTTGATTGTGGGGATTTTTTCTACGTTATTAAGAAAAAAAGGTCGATCTGTCAGATGTGTAGTACTCGGGTGCTGGTGTATTTCTCAGGACTAATTCCTTTCTGCCTGTGCTTGCAGAGCAAGGGCAAATCAGGTGAAAAAGTAGAGTAGTAACATTTCATACTTGCTTTGCTGGGGCAGAAATGACTGCCAGATTTGTGAAGTGAGGGAGAATCAGCCCACCGTGACTCACAGCACAAACACAATGCAGTCGGAAGAGCCCATCTTGTGTGGTGTGTTTCCTTACTAACTGGGAAAGCTGAAATGCTAATAGACCTTGCAATCTGCTTCAGGTCGGGTAAAGGTCATCAGACCATGGGAAACTGTTAGCCCTTTCTGCAGAAGCATTGTGAGATTACCTGGGATCCAGCAGAGACAACCTGTGTGTTTAGTTACATGGAGAGTCTCAGTGAGCTGGTGGAGTGGTGGAGAGTGCTGTGGGGATTGCACGGGGATGGGAGATTGGTGTCAGAGGGGTAGTAAGGCACTGGGATACCTTCTAGGGCAGAGTCATCACCCTTTGCTTTTCCTTTGTCACATTAAACACCCTGGAAATACTCCTGCAAAAGAAAACTGATTCCTTTTTGCTACCGATCGTCTCCCCGATGCATCAGCCTTCCTCAGTGCTGAGCACTAGGTTAGGTTTGAGCACAAGCTGAAAATAACAGGGTGTAAGACAGGGAGGACACAACACTGAGCGCTGTGCAATTTCCAGCTGATGCGGTGAACCCAGTTCATACGTTCAGCAAGGTAGTCTAGATTGCACATAACTTAAAACCACGTCCTGTTAAAATACAGCGGGCTGTTTGTATATATAAATACACGTGCATGCTGAAGTGCTCTGCTGGGTCGAGGCCAGGACGTTCAGCAGTGTGTGGGCTGAGCCCTTCCATATGTCTCCAAAGATAAAATGAAAAGAAAGCGACAGTCAGTCCCGGTTATGTGCAACACAATCCAGCTTTTAAAAGGCTACTTTTGATAATTAGGTATTTTGTGTACTGTGGCAAGATGTGAATTATAAAACCACTAGTAATAATGTAGTTCAGTCAGGGTAGCCTTGAAATTAGACCCCTAGCAGAGAGGTTGCACTGTACGGTGATTGTACAGTACCATTTGTTTCAACACATTCAGCACTTCAGAATGGGATTTTTTTGTTAAACACCAGATGTTCTAGTGACCCGAGTGCTGACTTTAAAAAAAGACACAATAGAATAGTGTGTAAAGGTCAACAGCACAAATTAATCTGTATCATCGTGCTGTCATATTGTACCGTATGCCCCATATGAGCAAGATCTATGGCTAGTGCTTTCCTTACATGCAACTGTATGGAGTGTTTCAGTACAGAGATTTTGAACTTCCCAAACCCTCAAATCCCCCTGAAAGAAATCTGATTCTTGCTCTGATAGTTTAAATTGTAAATGTAACATCCTTATAGAGGGTGAGAGATGTGTGGGAATGTGACTGTAATCTCACAGAACCAGACACACAGAAGCCCAACGTATGTTTGTTAATTCTAAATTCTGCTTTTAAGGACCTACAAAAAATGATGTGGGTAGCCTGGTTGTCTGCCTTTTTCTCTTGACTTAACAACATTATAGGCCACAAATAAATAATCATTTACAAACATCTGAAGTAATAGTTTACCTGAAATAGATGCTCTCGTCTCTGTGAGCCCCCTGTATCCCTCCTCTTCCCTGCCCTGTGACTTCTAAGCTATTGCTGCAAGATGGCAGGATGTCAATGCCCCCAAAATTGAACCTGTGATTTGTTTTTCTTTGATTTATGGGCTTGTAGTCAATAAACTTTATAAAGGAAAGTATCAGACTGAGCAATCAATCAAAGATAAGCAGATTCTTGTCCTTTAAAAGCATTTCACCCCAGTAAGCAAGGGCCTCATTCATCTTTTACAACCACTCTTGCAGCTTTCAGCTGAGAAAGGACGCACTGCTGACTACAGCCCCTTCTGCTGAAAAGTCCCCTATTCTTGCATCTGAGCTGAGATTTTTAAAATTCATTGCAGCAGTATGCTTGCCTTCCACATTATTTGCTATCTCTGAAAGGGCAGATTGTTTGCATGTTGTTACCCAAGGTAAATCTCCTTGCTGTGTAGAGGAAAAAGCTTATGATTTAAACCGTCAGAGGCACGGACTGTTGTTTTGCAGAAACAGTATTCATTTTCTTTGTTATTTTACAAAACAAAACATAAAAAAGGGTTCCTATTTGTTCTTTTAGTAGTATCTGAATTTCCCTTTGAGTAAGGCAAATGTTATCCTGCATGTTTTGCTTCTCTGAAGCACAGATGGTGTGCATATGCAGATTGGTGATTTTCTAATCAATACAGTGACACTTGGGAATATATGTAAGTATTGTAATAATGCATTAGTCAGGAGTGATGTTGTAACACACTGAGATCATACACATAAATCTAAGACACCATGTCTAGACACCCCAGGGAAGATGGCATGCCATGGGTTAGAGCAAGCATTAAGGAAGTGCAATATTTCAAATATGATGGGAAAATAATGCAATTTGCAGACTTTAATAAAACCATTGGGGAATTAATTTCACTAAGGGTACACTCTCTCCCAAAACATCCATGTTCCTACGTTTGCTTCATGGATAATCAGAAGGAGAGACACTTTACCTGCTATCTCAGGCATAAACACAGTTCAGTATCTACAAATTGTGCTGTATCTTTAATGTGCTGAATATGAAAATAATCCCTTTATAGGTAGTGCTTTAGTAGTATAAAACTGCATTATGCAAACAATGCACAGACAGCATAAAACTTGGAGTTTCAGAACTTGAAGAGCTTATAAATTAATCTCATAAGTGTTGATTTGAGCATGCTCAGGGAGTGTGCTCGGCTGTAAAACTTGACCAACCTAACCTTCCCAGTTTTAATTATTAGCATTTTTATGATCAAATATTAAATGAAGATGTGCGATTTATGACTCTTTTGCATGTGTACGTTTCCTTTCTCTGAAAAGATTTTGTTGGTTTTTTTTTTTTTTTAAGAATCTTTGCTGCCTTTGGCTGCTTTTGGTTATTTTGTTGTCTCTGTATAGCTCTTGGCATATAATTTTAATCAGCCAACCTCCTTTCAAATTTTTGCCAGCTGATAACTACTCACAAGCAAGTAACTTGCAGTACCATGCCAGGAATGTTATGATAAAAATGTCAGTTTAAACCTGGCCAAGGATGACAATCGTAACTATTTTCAAGTGAGAAACTTGTACGGAATACATAACGCAGTAGTATTTTTTGCTTTCTGCCAGTGAAATATGTGCTGGAACTTGAGAGGTTCCTGTAACGATAACCCTCGCAGTCAAAATGCCACTTAAAAGTTGGCTGCATTGGTAGCTCCATCAGCCTCATCATCTCTTGTCATCTCAAAGGCTGATAGTAGAAAATCTTTAATACATCTGAACATGTTCAATTAAAATATAATCAAGTAAAATGCTAGGTGTAATCAATCCTATTAATTCTGCAGCTATTAGTGAATGAGGGAGGAGCTCAGGTTATGCAAATGGTGACGATGCTTTAATATCCTAACTGAACTCTGTTTCAGAAAGTAAGAGGTGCCTATGTCACCATAGAGTAAACCCAAATATTTCAGTATTTTCTTCTCTCCTCATCACTCTGTTCCTCTTTGCGCTATAAATACACTGGTCCAGAATCCTGTGTTTGGTCAATAACCTAACGTGAAGATACTTCAAAGCCAAAACCTGAAATGTGATGTGTTGAGACCTAAGTCATATTTTAGAATGGACAGAAGATTCCTGGGAAAAGTGGATTGTCAGAGCTGGGACCATGGCGTGGTAGCAGCGCTGCAAAGCCACAGTTAGACCTATGGATAACCCACCTCCTCCTTCAGAAGGTGGTACAACACCGCTTACGCGTAAGCTCTTCCCACTTCAAATTTGGGTTTCATTTTCTAGGACCTTCTGAAATCTGAATGGGCCTCAGGGCTTGTGTAGGGGTAGAATTATCTCTGCAAAATAATAATTAGGATCAGCTTTCATGAATCTCCATGGAGATTTCCTCCCTTTGAGCATCTTCCAAGGCCTTTGCCACAGTCAGGGCAGAATGTCTCTGTTATTAGACCGATCTTCCTATTGTCCTCTGCCTCCTCCCATCTAGCTGCTGCTACCCAACTATTATTCTTTATTATATATTCATTTGCACATTCCTCATTATAACTGTGGAGTGTCACTAGCACATTAATGACCATCCTTTAACCTTGTTTTTGCCCTCAGTAAATGTTTTCTAGTCTCTTCCTCTTTCCTTCACTTTCCCTTACTCTGGCACTTGATCTTTGTTGAATTTCTGCTGTGTTTCTACTGGCACTTCATTCATGTTGATTACTGTCATCTTTCATATTACGGTATCCAAAGTCCACCCACTTTAATCAGTAGCACATAAAAATGCAGTGATGTTTTAATTTGGAGATGGTTTTGCTAATATCAGTTCTTGTGAAGGAAATGCATCACAGCCAGGTTCAATAAATATAATGCCCTCTCCATTTGCTAGAATAGGAACTAAGTCCTGGATTCTTCTCTTGTGTGGAAGCTACTGTAGTTTGATTTTAGCAGTTTTTCCCTGTTAGAGGGGTCTTTTCTGTTATCTCTTGGTATGTATGGAGAGCTTCCAGGCAGCAGCTCTGGGTCATATGCATTCTGGTTTATAACTGCTGGCTGCATCCCACCACGTCCACCCTTCAGCAGCATGCTTGCACGCCTCCTCCTCATGGAGAACTGCAGCAGAGGGGAAGGGGTGAGGAAGCTGGGCTTACTTTCTCTTGTAGTTACATATCCATGCCTGTTTTGGATCAAAACATCCTACAGATCCAGTTCTCTTGCAATGGTGGGGTGTAAATGGTGGCACTGTCATTACACCGGGCTCAGCAGACCGTCAGCTTGGGTCCCTGCTTGGGGACGGGGCGTGATGGAGGCGGGAGGCTCTCGGTGCCTCCCTGCTGCAGCACCTCTGCCAGGGGGGACGCAGCCTTCGCTGGACTGTTGGAGACTGTTCATTAAAGCTGGTCATAAAGAATAACTTGTCATCCTGCAGGAATATCAGATGCTAGACAGAGCACTTTAACCTTGCTTGACCTTTCACTGTGCTCTTCGACTAATTAGATGAATGGGAGTTTTATTGGTGTTGCTCGACCTAGATCTTTGACATGACAGTTCTGTGTAGCTGAGCAGCCTAATGCCTTACATTTTGTAAATCAATATAGCTTTATCTACTTTTAAAAACCTAGAAATGTTTTCTTAGGCCTAATATCACATCCTATAAATAGTATTGATTTTGTTTAGCCTGAAAAACTATTTAATTCTGAATTGGCTCACCTTGTTAGTCAAATACAGTTCGTGGGTAAGTCCAGGCGTGATTCTCATGCATCACACTACTTTTGTCCCCTGTGGTATATGCAAACCTGATGTCAATAAGTTGAGAATGGGATCTCCTGCGCATAAACCACATCTAAATTTTCATTTTATGGAGGTTCTTCAGACTCTGGGATTTAACTGACAAACACGAGAAAATAATTATAGCAGATTGCATAGCCTCATGTTACCTCAGATAATGCAGATGTTATGGGACAGTGATGAGAATGTGCAACATTAAGCAAGCCTTAAATAGTGTTATATGAATTGCACTGGCTAGGCTAAAAAGAAAAAAATAAAAATTGATTTTATGTTTACGGCTTGAATATACACTTTTCCTGGTCATTATTTTCCTTCCATCTTTCCATTGCTGGACGTACAAATACTCTGATTGCCATTTATGATGTTCTGAAATGAAGATTTTAAGACAAGATAACAAAATATTAATATTCAAGGTTAGGGTCATTGCTCCATCTGTTGTCTGCTGTGTTTGACACAACTAGTATTATGCTGCATGTACAACTAGAAAGGACCAGCACAGTGATGTTCCTTGCAGACGCTTCTAAAGGCAGTTTTGAACATGACTTCTGCAACCTGTTGACATTTCCTTACCATGTGTTTCAGACTTCTGTACCAGTATTTTCTCAGTTTCCTTCTGAACACATGCATGCTGTAAGTAATCCAATTGTCAAAACCAAGTCCAATGAGACAGTATTTTAAAATATATTTCTCTTTAGCCAACTCTACGATAAGATTCTTATACAAGCCTTTGGGTTGTATGATAAATACCCATTTAATCTGTTTACATATAAGACACAAAATCCTGATTTGATTATCCTCTTGTAGCAAATGTTTGACACTTTAAGGTACCAAACAGATTATCTGAAGAGTGACTCTGTGTAAGCACTGAATTGATTCATATACAAATTCAGGTGTGATAGTGAATTTCACGGCTCATTTTTTATGTTAGCCTTATACAAATGTAACTGAAAAAGTGATTGTTATGTTTGTCTGTTGAACTTCTGGGATGTTAGTTTGCATATTATTACTTACAACTAGCTTTTTAATTTTTACTGTTATTTGTCTTTCTTAGTGAAGGCAACATATCAGATTGCTCAGTTACATTTTATGTGGGAAGAAAATAGGAATTACAGGAAGATCAGTCTGTGAATTTTTCAGGAAACAACACAGAGAAGCCAAACAACTTTAACTCTTAGTTCCAGAAATTAATATATAATATTGGTTTTGCTAAAATGCAGCATCATCTCATGGCTTTAAAAATGACTGTGTGGAAAGCACATAAGCCTATTTTGTATAGCAACTAAAGAGAAAGTATTCATTTCTTCATTTCTTCTTGTCAAGGGGATGCCCATAAGAATTTGTGATAGGCGTCTAAATGCGGAGGTAAGTAATAAGCATGTATTGACTTCTATTGAGATCAGAATCGAGATTTGTTGACCCAAAGAGGTTACAATTGACTGAAGAGTGAGGCAGTAAATCTTTTATTGAACAAAAAGCAAAAGTCAATATATGTATTATTATAAACATTTTTCTTTTGGAAGAGATAATAAGGGTGGAGTGGTTTAAGACTTTAGATTTATACGGCCATGATAGCATACGACTTCTATTATTTAGTCAAAGGACAGAGAATGCTTGTGTTTTTTTGGTTTTGTTTTTTTTTAAAATCTATTTATTTTAATACAGCTTCACCAATCATGCCAAAGCAGTAAAGCCTGCATCAACTTTCACATCATAAACCCTTATTCTCATTGTTTTATAACTAAGCTATAAAGATTATTTTCAGATTGAAATTTGGCCTGCAAGCTCTTTGCCTAAGAATAATTTTTTCCCCAGAAGGGTGAAAGGAATAAAGAAGATCTATTGAACTATTTATTGAATTTTAGAGGAGCACAAAAAAGATGTGTTGTGATTTTTATATAATTCAAGATTTAGATTGTATTCTTTATTGAATATTATTTTCTGCATAAGGCAAGGATTTACTTGATCATAAAGGTGGAGACTGCAAATGTTCTGTCAGTGCTTTCAAACACTTGCTAATATTAATCCACTCCTTGTATTGTAAACAAGTATTTTTACGATTCTTATATTTTACTCCATTCCAGTACACTCTGGCCAGTGCATTATATTTTAGGTTATTGCTTGGAAAAATAAAGAGCATACATTAGAAGACACAAGCTGAAGATATTAAGCTAATTAGTTAGAGACATACATCCCATCATGAGTATGACTGTGAAGGAATAACTGTTGAATTACCATTTTATAAGATTTACCTGGTTTCTTGTCTGCTAGTAGAAACAATCCCTCAGTACCTTCAAAATGCTCTAACAAAAATAATTTGTTGTTTTCCATTGCAGAAACCATCTGCCTCCTGCCTTCCTTCACACGACTCTCTTGCGTTTCTTTAGGATTCAGGAACTTGTACTAATTTAGGAGACTCACTGCATCTCTTTAGCAGCACAGGCTACAATAAATGCATCAGACATGTTCTCTGCTCTTTGCACTGGCTTGCCAGGAAATCTAAACCCAAGCGCCAGCCTGCAGTCCTTACGATGGAGACGCTTGGTGGCCTGTTCCCAGTGCAGGGGGAGGCTGCTCAGAGGTGGGCGGCGGAGGCCTGGCTGTGGCACGCGGCCTGTGACAGGGGGTCCCGCCGTGGTCCCACTGGCAGCATGGTGCTGTTCGGGGCAGGGGTGAAGCTTCCTTCTGCAGGGGCGGAGAGGAATAATCACTGCGCCCAAGACCCGGGTCCGAGCGCCGCTCTGCTCCCTGGCGAGGTGCTCTCAGGTGGTGGCACTTTGATTCAGTTGCCTCCTGCGCTTCCACACTGGTGGCACTGCTTGCAATGGCATTCAAAGCGGTGAATTATTCCGCTGTGGCCTACGGCCAGGACCCTCTCCCTGCCTTGCTTCTCATCATATCTCCTGCAGCACCAGGGAATGGCATAGGACTAATTTGGAGTTTCTTCTTCATTCTCCTGGTGGGTGATGGACTTTGCCTTTCTTGGAGAAGTTATCTTCCTGACTGCATAACTGCAAAAGCACTATCATTGTGGAAATTATCAACTCTTTTGTCAGGCCTCAGCATCTTGAAGCAAACCTTGGGAACTGTCTCCCACAAGAGCAGTATTTCAAAATTCACTGCAGAAAAAAAGGCTTATTCTGAATTGAAAACTATTTCCTCTATGCATGTCCTGTTCTGGAAACACAAAGGAGGGAAGGGCAATTGTCTCACTCCCAGTTTTGCCCCATAGGAAGCATGCATGCACATAAACAATTTTTCACTGGTGAAATTGATGTGAGATGGAGGCCTCAGCTATCCACAAGGCTGGCTGGTGTTTCAGGTCCTTTGACTTTTGTCCTTGAAATAAGAAAGGGTGAAAATGCAGAAAAAACTTCTTACAATCATGAAAAATGTTGCAGCTACTTTTTTCCCTGTCATATAGAGTGATCATTGGTACTTACAGCATCTGGCTGGGGATGCTGGCGTTGGCAGACACTGTAGTGGCCTTCCTTCTAAACATAAATGAGAAGCCCAGCTTGTACTTTTATCCAATATGGACAAGCAGACTAGGACATACTTCCTTATTTCATAGTAAATATACACATTACTGTATCTGAGTTTGGCCAGAGAAGGTTGCTGTGAAGAAGTTTGGCTTAGAGTAAGTATCTTGGCCTCCGACTGTTGTCAACCAAATTAATGGAATCCCCCAATATGTCTGATTCTCCCTATTCCCTTCAAGATAATGTACTTCAAGATTGTCTGCTAAAATATGCGGAGGAATAATTTCTTTTCAAAAGTAAGCATCTCCCTGGAAGCACGCAAAGTTTTCAGAAACCACAGGATCCAACTGTGTTTTGCCCACCTTATTGCAGTTTCTGTCTGTATATTCTGGTGAGTTTAAATTTGTTGCCGTTTCCAAGCTACTATAAAGGCTGTTGATGAAAATCTTCTATAGTTACGATGTGCCCAAAGATTTATTCAAACCTACTGGAACTTCATTAATTTCTGTTCACAAGACATTTTCCAGCCTTCCTCTCTGGATATGCATGCTGTTTAATGGCACATGAATTAGCGTGTCTACTTGTTGGTACCAATGTGGTAACAGTGGCAGTTGCTGGTACAGGTCGTTAGGTGGAAATAAAGGATCTCAACTAAGTTAATAATGAAAAACATCTGGATTTAGTAGGAGCAGGTCTGAGGATATCAAATGAGCCTTTACTGTATCGAGCTTCAGCACTGTCAGGTTCTGGGTTGTGGCTTCTTGGTAGGGGGACACTTTTTAAATCTGGTTTTATGTTTATATTTTTTTTTTAGAAAATCACCTGCTTTTTGGTGTATGAGCTGTCTAAACAACTTTATGTCTGCTGGTCTCCATTTAAAATGTGCTTGTAGCAAGTGCATTGTAAGCTGGATTTGTGAAGTAAAAGGGAAAAATCTACTTATGATGACATCCTTTTTGTGAAGCTCAGGCAGGGCAGCTCCACTCCTTCTGAATGAGTTATACCTTTTTGAATAATACAGAGTTTAAGCACAGTATTAATAGATAACACGAAAATACGTACTGATCTGCTAAACACTGGGCTGAACGTCCCATCTGAAAATAACAGCTTCTTTCCTGGTTTGAAAATAGTGTTTCCGCACTCCTTTTCCCATAAGTACAACATCACCTACTTGGGTCATAATGAACTTTTTTTTATTTACAATGCAAGGCAATAATGGCATCAGGGTAGTGCCATGCAGATACATAACATGGCTTTTAGAAGAAATATGCTAGGACGGTTTATATGGGGTTTATTAGTGATCACAGACAGCCAGGTCATGACTGTTTTGATCACAGTCTGCTCTTCCTGATTTTCCACTGCTCAAAAATTACTATGCTTAAGATAGAGATGTGCTGCTCTCACCACTGTTTGCCAGAGTGGGATTAACAGGATAATTTCAAGCCAGCCAAACTTAAACTGGTAAAGTAACTAACTTTTTTAAAAAGAGATGGGCATAGTCAGTTCTGTGGGTGAAAATCTTTCCAGCACCACAAGCCTTGTAAGCCCAAAGGATGTTTTCATTATAGTCAGTGGGGGATGTTTGAAAGATGAGAAGTTGAAGATCAAAAAAAGTGATTCTAGTTTATTCTTGATCTTGCTGGGGGGGAGGCTGTGCTTTGACATTTTTTTCAGGGAAGCACAGTGCACACCTGTGGTATGATATAAAACATTACATAGTTATGAGACTAACACCCCGGATTTCCTCCCGCTAGCTCCGGCCCACCCACCTCTAATGAAGCAGCAAGTGTGTGGTGACTTTCATTCAGATCTGCCTTTGTGGTTTGGCTTACAAGTGTGCAAATCTATACTTGTTGCCTTTGGCATATACTTTCTGGTGTCGCTCGGTTATTTTGGGGAGAAAGACTAATAATGTTCCATTAAAACAAGTTCACTGGTCAGGCCAGATTGTTGTCTTTTCTTTCCTCCCACACTTGCAGCCTTATTGTATTTAACAGCACAGCTCAGGGCTTTCCTCTCTCTGCTCCTTGTCACTCGGAGGTATTTAGAAGAGGATTTAAAACGGCTATTTTCCGTGCTTCCTCCTTGATCCCTTCTGCCCACCACCCAAGCTTGCCCATTCACTGGAAATAGCAACCTAAGTCCACATTTTACAGCTCTGGTTTATAGTAATTTTGTCTTATGCCTTTGGAGTATAAATAGTTATTCAATTCCGACATTCAAAATTAAAGTGAAGTTGCCAGTGGAAACGAGTGACTCATTATACAATGAGTGAGGACAAATAAAAAGATGCCTGTGTATAATAATCAGAAGATATTGACTTTTGTTGAGGTCGGGATCACAATTTATTAACCCAAGAGGTAAATATTGACTGAAACTTTGGGCAGCTTTTTTTTTCTCCTTTCCTTATAGCCCAGAGAAGGCTGTTGGAGGATTTACTAAATAACTCCATCTGCCTGCACAGCAAGATGGAGACTTTTGCATTTTGCCTGCAGTTTTATGCTCATCTTTTGTTCTGGCTCTCCCAAGGGCAAAACGATTTATAGCGTGTTTTAGAGGAATATTTAAAATCATACTGATTGCTGATTCTTTGTCATTGATTCTGCTCTTGACAAGCCAGAACCCTTCTCCTGAAAAAGGTTTTGCTTCTGAGGGCTTCTTCAGACGATCCCAGCCCCAGCCTGGCTGTCTGCACTTTGTCTCCTGCTCTGGCCATCTCCCTCCCTGACGCCTCAGAGCCCATTTTTGGAGTCTAAAATCACCAGGGTGTCGCAGCAGCCCTCAGAAGGATGCCCTTGGGAACGGTGAGTCCTTGTGCTGCTGACACCCTGTTTGCTCTCCAGGATAGGCTTTTCAGTGGAATTATTTGCTAGCTGCAGAGCCTCGTTTGCCTAAAATGAGCACCCCAAACCCACTATTCAGCTATCCTCCTTGGAAAATCAGGCTTTGCCAGGTTTCCTCCATCTTTGCTCCATCCTTCCAAGGACTTGCAATGTAGTCTTCATCCTCAGATGCTGGTAAATGTGCAGTTGACGCAGGGTGACAAGTTCCTGTAGTGCAACTTCCCTATAGTCTTCTAAGACAGTTTGTGGTAAAAGGCAATGTTTTGGATTCCTGAGGCATTTATGACCTTTTTGTGAGCAGGGCACTTGTCGGCTTTAAATGCAGCCATATATTTTGTTTGTGTTTACCTGTTGGTTTTGTTGTTGCTAGCAATTTCTGGGATGACAGTAACTTGGTTGGTGTTTTGCAGGAGGGACCGTCCTTGCCCCAGGAGCCATACGGCAGCAGGTCTCCGGCAGAGCTGGCTGGCGACCAGGGGGTGCCACCTCACAGCCACCACATCCCTGCCACCACACCTGTGCAAGGCACATAGCCCAGGACCCTGCTGTCTTCCAGGCCAAAGGAGATGGTGCAGTGAGATTCAGCATGGCTTTCTGCTCTTACAGGCTGATTTCTTGATTTGCTTCTTTTCTGTCCTCACTTTCCTCCCTCTCCTTGCCTTTCCTCAGTCTTGTATTTTGTCTGATCATCTGCTGCTTCTTTCCCAGTGTCCTCATTGCCCACTGACTTGGTTTTTTGCCTCTGCATCCTCCTTAGGGGAAGGTTTTTTTGTTGTTCAGAGTTTGATTTCTGTGAGGCAGTGCCAGACAGGATTTGGATTCCATACATTTTTAAATGTTGCAAAGTAACTCCAGTGAGCTTTTAACAGGTGAGGGCTGCTTAGCCAGAGCTGAAGACATACCTTGCAGGCAATTTCTGAACTTGAAAAAAATCCATCTTTGAATAAGGAACTGCAAAGTGTTAGTATCAATAGTTGTTATATATGAGAGCAAAGTCTTAATCAAACTTTTTTACCTGTGGATTTCTAAGAAAGCTTTTGGTGGCCCCCTTTATAACAAACATAAACCTACTGAAAATAAGCTTTTCCTCATTACAGCTGCAGAGCCTTCAGAGCAAATCCACAGATGCCTGAGCATCCACGAAGCCCAGACTGGAAACCCATCAAGCAGTCTGATGTTCTGTGAGGTCTAGGAGGATCTTTCTTGCTGAAGCCCACATTATGGCTTTGTGCAGCCAAGGAACCTGCGCTGAATGGTGACATAGGCTGATTTAAATGTTTTTTTAATCATTCTGTAGGGTTAGAGACTGAAGTGCAGCTGTGCATCTTGGAGACTCCGAGCCTGTTCTGCACATTTCGAAGTCACTGACTAGTGTCTGGCGTAATGCAGCCTGCGTGACCTGATCCAGAGACACGCATTACCTCTACAGATGAGGCGCATAAAACACTTTTAGGCTCAGACCAAAGTAAAAGGGCCAGAGGAAATGAGTTTAAAAGCCTGAGCACATCTCCCAATGGACATAACAGTCCACATCACAAAATTTATATACATAATTTGAAATAATTGGCAACTTTAGGAAGCAAAGCAAAGAGCAAAGTGGAGCTACTTTAGCCGATTATTTACAACCACCTCTTGTCTCAGATGCTTCTGTAAGGAAAATCTTGCCCGTTTAGTAGCTCAAATCATTAATGCCAAAGCTAAAATACTCTCTTCTCTGCTCTAAATGAGAACCAGATATTCACCGTCTATTTAACAAGCACATTTGCTGAATTTTTAAATTTAAATGATTTGTCTCCCTTTATTTCCCAATGCTCTGGTGAAGACTCTTTCCCTCCCCAGTCTCTGCTACCTCTCAGTTGCCCTCTAAACATTTCATATGAAAGGTCATGGTCTCACAATACTGACTCTTTGCAGAGTTCAGCCGGCTCTCTTTTGCAGGATAAAGCCATTCCCCATCTCCGCAGCAGGGGAGGTCCCCTGGCAGCAAAACAAATGTGGTTAGTTATGTGTGGCATGAACCTCAGCTGCATTGGGAGCTGAGCTTCGGATAACATGTAATGGTAATGTATCTAGAATTACAAGGCTAACCCATCAGCCCCTCTCAAGAAATTTAACTATGAAATGTTTTGTTTTGTCTTGGGAAAGTCTATTTGGGTCTATCATCTAGTTTCCACCAAGGTCTGGCACTCCCCCTCCCCTGTTCCTTGGTAGGATGAATGGCATGTAAAGAGGTCAAAGAGACCGCCAGTGTCATGCCATAAATCAGTGGTTCAGCTCAGATGAGAGCCCAAAAGGCTCCTGCTCATCTGGTGTAAACTGGCTCACTCTGCTGCAGTCAACAGAGATCTGACAGTAGCAGATTTTCCCCAAGAGCTTCTGAATTCCCACTTTAGATTTATCTAACTGGTATTTCGGATATACCACTTTCTCTGCTGTCAATGGGGGAGATTTTATTAATATCCTCCTAATAAATATTTTTCAACTACAGCTTCATGGGATATCCATGCTTCCCCCCCCCGCCCACAAATAATATATTACGTATATGTGATTATAAAAATACCATGAGCCAATTTAGTTTAATTTAAATTTAGATTTTGCCCTAAACAAGTACCGATGTGCCCTGTATATTTTTGCTGCCAGATCATGATTTACTAACTCCATTTTGGGGGTTAAAGAGAGCATGACCTTGCCCCATATTAATATTTAAAGATTACCTTGCACATGAAATCAGATGCTGACACAAGTCTCAAAGGGCTAAGAGGTTTTTAATCTTTTGAAGAAGCAGTGCCACACTGAAATATGTATTACTACATTCAAAACAGAGCTTGTAACAAATGTCCCACTAGCAGGCATCAGAGACTGCAAATTTCATTCAGTGCAATGTGGTCCACAAATACCAACTTTTTTCTAGAAGGGAAATTGCAATGCCACAAAGGCCAATGCATGACAGCACAGCACAGTCCAGCAGCCGTACCTCGACATTGCAGTAAGAAAAGTTTGCCATCCCGTCCTAAATGCAGGAGCCGTTTAGTGCCGTTGTCAAAGCAATATGTAGGTTCTACTCTTTCAAAAAGGTGA
Organism: Falco naumanni; assembly: GCF_017639655.2. Classification (NCBI taxonomy): domain Eukaryota; kingdom Metazoa; phylum Chordata; class Aves; order Falconiformes; family Falconidae; genus Falco; species Falco naumanni. The sequence continues at coordinate 15,411,533 of NC_054064.1, read as the reverse complement.
AAGTGTACTTACATTTATGTACAAATGCAATTTAGAACAGTTTAGGAACCATGTAATTTTTGTTTTTACAACTGCACAAGCCTAAAATATGAAAATCTCCTGATTTTCTTTTAATACACTTAGTTAAAAAGAAAAGCAGGGCTCTTTTAATAGAAAACAGAAATAGCTGATGTTTAACATAAATTACTAATTTAAAAACATTTTTAGAGCACAGTTGTTTTCTTCAAAAAAATAAAAATATCCAGATTAGCCTATCATCATTTTAAATGAATTTATTTCCACTACACCTAAGCTTCAAACAAAAAATACGAGCTGGCAAGCTGTAGAAGAGACTAATTAATTTCTTATCGCATTTTGGATGTACTCAGTTTGTACGAAATTGCCGTAGATGAGGTCTCTGATTACATTAGTTCCTGTGTTTTGATAGTATCATGGAGCTTTTACAGCATTTGCAAACGATGACAGAATGACTCTTCCCAGTTGCCTTTGGGGCAGGGGACAGAGCTGGCAGCCTGCTGCTCCTGGCCTTTTGTGTCATATTTCTGATAGGTAATTGTAGAGGTTCCCCAGCTGACTGGTGCCTCTGGGAGCTTGTTATAACGCCACCAGGAAGCACCAGTGTAATTTGGAGGTAGCCAAGACATTAGATTGTTTTGGAAGAGTTTGGATATTAGAGGATTCCAGCCCGGAAGAATTTGGAGACTGTGAAGGTGCATGTTCATTTCCAAATCATCATCTGAGAGTCACCACTATATTTGCCCATCAGTTTATATCTAATTGCAGTAGTCATTAAAAGGAAAGAGAGCTAGACCTGTTGTTTGGGAGTTACAGAGGCAGTGCTGGAGTATTTGGTGCGAGGAGAGTAAGAGCATCCCTTCTTGGCGATGCAGCTCTGCTTGCCATGGGGTGCTGAAGGCTCCCAGCTGACCATCCTCTTGGTGTTGGCTGTACTGTCAAAGACAGTATCCTCACAACCTATCGTCACCTGGCCATTTCACAAGCAGGGTACATCTTCATTGTTCCCTTTAAAACCATTAAGGTCTTCTGATCTTCCTTTTGCCTTAGCGCATCTTCTCCAGACTCCTCTTTCTCCCGTCTGTCCCCTCCCCCAGCAAGATAATGAGGATGCCAGAGAAATGCGTGCACCTTCTAATTGAGCTAGGACGTAAAAGGGCAGTAAAAACTGCATGGAGACTTTTGCTTTCGGTGCCTTCCAAACATTCGGTCTTAGTTCAGCACATTTGCCAGTCAGCTAATCTATTTTGCTCTAAATCTGGTTATCTTCTCAGATTTTTACGGACACAACATTTATTAGAAGTTTTTTGGTCACTGTAAACACAATTTGATCTATTTTATCCCAAATGAGTGTTTTTCTCAGCATGACTTACTTAGAACATCATACTGCTAAGTCTCAAAAAAAGATTTTCAGTGAGTCACAAGTGCGTTAGGATGGCATGATGCCCTTCACAGAAATAACAACTACAGATGCATAAAAAAATTAGAGAGAATCTGAGAATCTTAAGTCCTTTGCAAAATCTGCAACACTTTTATTATCAGCATTGCTGATAGTACAAATGGGACTGAACCAACTGATAAGTGTTCTGGTCCAAAGAATTCACTTACTGTTTATGATCCATCCAGTCATATTTTTAACTGTTCTGGCATTCCTATTAAACCTCCCTAAGTATTTTCCTTGCTGGTTCAGTGCTTTCGCCCAGGAAGCTTGTGAGTTCGTGAGGATTTGTACTTGATCATGAATGATTCATGAAATGAGCTTAGAAAACTAAGTTTAACATCTTATTCAACACTGAGGAAAAAAAGAGCATCTTCTGCCATACTTGTAACAACTTGGCTAAAAGGGAAGAGTCTCAATGTCTCATTTTAGACACTGAGATTCAGAGCATCTGTTGCCTTTCCAGCTAAACCTCATATCGACTGAGAAGCAAGAGGAAGCATTTTAATTTACTACCATAGTCAGGCTAAACCCGAAAGTTTTGTTCTTCATTTTGCTAACGCATTTCACCATGTACCTAGCGGCACGCCGTACCCAGGCTATCAGGGAGCAGCTGACAGCTGGGAACTGCCTGTATTGCCATTTCCCACTCACATTTCAGCACGTGTTCTGTTTTCCTCTAAAAGCTATGTCTGAAATTGGTTGGTCTTGTTTTCAGTTGTTTATGGTCGGGTCTGATTCTTTCTTAGGACAACAGAAAGTGTACAACCCGGGGTGTTAGGGGCTGGTGCCTCTTCTTCATCCTCCTCTCTCCTGACCTCTCTGTGCACAGCAGACAGAAATGCCCCCTTTTTTACTACCTCATTTCTGATGTATACGTATGGCATTCATAGCCTGGGAACTTACGACGTTGTTTCCCTGCTGTGCATATTCCATACAGATGATGTTTGAGTCTTGGTTTTCACACCAGCGAAATGGGGATAATTGTGTCGCTTTGATGTACTGATAAAAGTGCTTTGTGAGAGCTAAATTTTTCTTTGTGGAACATGCCATAGCATGTTTGGAAGCTCTGTATAGCAAGGGGTAGGAGGAAGACAGAGACATGGATCTGATGCAAAAAAAATCAGGATAAAACAGAGAAGGAGGTCCATGGTTGTTCCCTTGCTGTTCTTTGTCTCCTATACTAGCTCTGCAAGAGGATGAGGATTTTTCCTCTTCCTTTGCTGAATGAAAAGATGACAAGACAGCATATATCTAGGGACACCTGCTGAGAGAATAAAACACAATAAACATGCTCATGCTATGGTGAAAGAGATGTTTTGCTTGCAGAATAGACATTTTGATCCAGAGTTATAAAAAGTTTAAACATAGCCTGTAAATTAAAATACATTCAAATGCTTTTATTATTCAACCTCAGGGGTTTTTTGGTTGTGCTTTGGGTTTTTTTAAGCTGGAAAAATTTTGATCTTGTGGTTAAGAGAATTATGACAAAAAGAAATAGAAGTACTTCTAAACAAGGTCTTCTAAAGTGTCCCCCAGGACTACGATTTTAAACTGGTCTTACATTAATTGCAGTTTCTCTGGCTGTTTGCTAGGCCATTGCCATGCTGCGTTAAGGTCTCAATGCTTTTATCTAGCCCTCCCTTATTCTGTGTTTGTTCTTCAGCAAGGATGAGAGAAACCCTTACAGTATGCAAATACATAATGCTTTCTATGCTTCTTTCTTTAGAGACATAAAAGGATTTTTTTTAGAAAAGGCAAGTTGAATATATGGCAATAAAGACATAAATCTTCAGAAGCAGGCAAGCTACACTCCCTCTGCACTTCACAAATGAAGCGTGGTTTTTGCAAAGAAAGAGTTTGTTAGGAGAACCACAGAAAGCAGGATTTCCATAATGATTTGCAAGAAAAAATTCTGTAACACATGGCACCGTATTTCCTTCAGAACTGCAGTCCCCTTGGGACCAAATTCTTTACTACTTAATCACTGCAGTAATTAGAGATGATGTTGGCAAGTGTTCATTGAACGTTGTGTCATTTTACATCTTAAAACATTTTGGCGTTACTTTCCATTTCCTTTATTTGGTGTGTTCTGGTCCATCCCCTGGATGATTAGACACAGCTGGCCTTTTCTTTGGGACCAGGTCAGTTTTGCAATTAAAAGCTGTGTTGGTCTGCACTGATAAAAACAAGGATTAAATAATTCTATTTATGGTTTATACATTAATTTTCCACCAAACATTTTTTTATAATGACTTGTACACAAGTGACATGATGTGAAACAAATCTCTGAGTGAAACAGAGGATTCCAGCCACAAAAAATGGCCTTGTCTTGCAGTGAGCCTCCAAATCCAGAGAACTGTGGTACTGAAGTATGAATAAACATCAGTCTGGATGAAGCAGTGTTCTGTAGATGGAGAATAATATTGCAGCATCAGACCCGTGTGTGGGAGAGGGCCTGGGTTATGAGAAGTGCCTTGGGGAGCGCAGGCGGCGAGTGGGGTCTCAGCCCTGCTGTGCCCAGGGACCCACAAGCAGCATCCTCATAACGCTGCTCCTTCCCCTCGCCGCTGCTCGGCACAGACCTGCCAGAGTGGTGTCAGATGAGGAAGGGAAAAATGAAAGGGTTCTTCAACCCCCAAATCTGTCATTTGAAACATTTGTTGGTAAAGTGTGTGTGGGGGCGTGTTTTTGTGTTTTTCATAATAACTCTGTAAACAGGGTAGCCTGGTTTCTCCGCATTTGAGGTCTGTGCCTGTAGCTGCTACTTTAGGCAAGTAGGAAATAATCTTCTTACAAGAGATCATAACAGCCGAAAACTATGTGAGTACCATTCGATTTCCTAAAATCCAAGTATCATGAACTGTGTTAACTGAGTTATCAAGGCAGCAGTGCGCAATGGAAGATTCCTGCTCTACTCTTGTAGGCTTGGTCTGTCCTTTTACACTCTAGTTCTTAATCTTTCTTTTTCAAAATGTTTGTGTGTGTGCATGTTACTTTTTTAAAGAGCCTTTGATGAGACCCTGGAGCCTTTCAAAGGTTAGATGTGGAGGGTGCAGCAATGGCGTGGCTGTGGTGCACACTTCTCCCTGACCCCATGTGTTTGAACATCCGTCCAGCTGGGCAGGCGTTGTGGTGTCCCTCACTATTTGCTCTGGTCTTGCCCGATGTTCTAATCTCCACTTCAGTCTCATTTCTTACAGGCTGAAACATAAAATCCTTAGAATTTAAAGTTCAAATTAAATGACAATTTGTGTGACTAATGAACTTTTATAAAACAAGGTGGTAGATTATAATGTCTTTCAAAATGCTTTCAGAGGAGAAAAACACACAGTAAAAATTATATGACAAATATAAAAAGGGAAAAGAAAACAAACTTGGTAACATACGCAAGCACTAACAGCTATTACGCTTTTAAATTATCTCTCCACAGCCTACAAATCTTTGCTTTGACTCACGCATGCCATACATCTAGCAAAGAGCGAAATAATATTTTTTTTACCACTCAATTATAACTGATATACTATCGTATCATTTTAAAATGTGCAAAAGCTAAAAGTACACCAAAAAATAATAAACAGGGTGGGCAAGGAACAGCATATAAAATGTGATAGAACTTTCTATGCTACTTTTATGTACATTCCCTTCCCCTCTCATATGTGTCCCTATGGAGAATCCAACTGTTCTATCAAGGGCTTGAGAGCCATTGTATACATATAGTTAGACATGTGTAGATGTAATTATGGTATAGTACACATACTCTGCAAGGCACTGAAGCTTGTACATCTTAATAGCAGTCAGATGTGTTTGAGAGTTTCTACACAAGTGTATATCTAAGGCTACTGACTGTACCATGTGTGGCCAAGAAGAGCCAAAATTACCCAGACTGACACTGCAGGTGGGTAAGATGCAATGATAGCGCTGTGGTGGTACTCATCAGCATGTGTCAAGGCACACAAAAGGAAAAAGGTTTCAACAAATGTATCTGAGAACTGTAAAACACAAATCCCTTTTTATATAGGTAACACGAATTCTGATATTAACCTAGCACTGTGTTCTAGGGACAGACAAGAGGTCCTAATGAAAATTGGTATTGCATAATAGCTGAAAACCGATTAAAGAAAATCACCTCTCCTTCTAATTGTGCTTACAAGCCTTTTTTGCAGTATTGATTGCTTTTCAGAGGTAAGTGATAGTATCTATCCTTTCTGCAATTAATCTATATGCTCAGTTTGCATGGTGTTTTTAGAAGTCCACTGAGGTCCAGAATTAGCAGGATACTGATATCTCTAGAAGAAAGCTAGTTCTGTGAAAGTTTCTGAGAAAAAAATCTCGCCTAAGGGTGATCTCTCTGTTGCTATGATAAAGGCATCTGTTAGTGTATTACTGGCCTGAAATACTACAGGACAGGTTCTGAAATAATTTGAAACTAGAATTCAGATTGAACCTGGCTGATTGCTTCCTTTCTCCAGCAGCAGCACTTAAAATTCCAGAGCTGTGGCTAATCAGCAAATGTGTGTGACAAAACCACTCTTTATGATATTGTTTGCTACCCTAAAATATTTTTTTCTTTTTTTCTTTCATTTCAGAGTCTGTCACATATATAAATCTTTCAAGAGACGATGCTAGTTTTGTGCTGAAAGTCATATCTCTCAGTCTCTGTTACATTTATAACATATACTATACTGATACCAAAAAGAAGTATATTTTGAAGGATTTTTTCATAGCCAACTCAAAATGCAGATGCATCATGCCAGATTTCTTTGTAACTGGTCTGATCACTGTCTCCTAGATTCCCATCCAATACATATGTCTAAAACAAACAAACAAGCAAACAAAAGAAGGTGTAGTTTGCACCTTTAAATTTTAAGCAGTACTTCCTTTTCAATTTTTCCAATGCAAGTGCTCCTAAATGACCACAGGACAGTAGATATTATGGGATGCACCTTAAACAGAGCACTGAACACAGACTGAGTGGCTGCAAGGCCAGATACCTTGATAGTGTGAATGGCGGCACAAGAACACTAGAAGTTGCCAAATCTAGTGGCAATGGTATAATATAGACAAGCTTCTGTATCTTGCATTCCCTTGGCTTCCATTCCTTTTAATGTTTCTGCATCCATTTACTGGGATAATAACAACAGGACGTGCCTATCCCTGCTGTTCACCTTCTCCAAGATGACCGGCTCTCCCTTTGTTTAAAAAAAGACTTTGGAAAGCATAAGCGTGAATGCTTACAGCTTGGCTCTGCCCTCCATCCCCTGTCGCTGGATAAACAGGCAGGCTTTTGCTCAAGCCCCAGTTGGACACCGTAGGCACAGGCCTTGATGAAGGCTTTATCCCGCAGGATGCTGGTGAGAGCCGATGTCCAGCCGAATTCAGCAGCAGCGCGGGCAGCCCCCGGGACCTGGGGACAGCCCGGTGCTTCCCTCCAGGGAGAAGGGCAGACTCGCACCTTCTTCAGCGCTCTGCCATGGTGTGTGCTGGGGTTTTTGGGCTAGCAATAAGAGCCTCCTTGTAATATTTGAAGGTTGCGTCAAAAATCAGCCAGGAAAGGCAAATGCCACAAACACAGCATGGGGATTCATTTACTTCTGACCTCACTTCAGATTTCTGCTTTTAAGCTCCTGATGCAGTTTGTTACTGGCTGTGGGAAAACAAAACAAGCCGGAATGCATCCTTTTCTCATTGAAATACATGACCTATTTTCTCTCTTGAGGCTCACAGTCACCCTACTTCAGTCTCCAAAAGAAAAGAATTTGGGTTCTGTAACAAAAGGAAAGACAATTATAAACTAGCCTCTGCTTTTGGTCACTTTAAATCCACATGGTATTTTGTGCACTATTCTTTATACTGTCAGACATACAGGAATTCTACTGTGTTGCAAAAAACTTATGTGCTGTAAAAATGAGCTTTACTTTTTAAGTCATGTCACAGTAAATTGCCTTTGAGTGTGTTATAAAAATTGCCATACTTCCTGTGGGAAAAGTGCTAGAGAGGTAAGTTTCCTATACTATTTTTTAAATTTCTATCTATTGTTTCAGAAGAAAGAAAATCTGCAAAACTTTAAATAATGTTTATCTGTAAAAGCAGTAGTTCAGAAATGTTCTCTTTATTTTAAATGCATTTTTCATGAAGTTATACGTTACAATAGTGGCACAATTTCAGATGTGTTTCATATAAACACAGATTAAGGTAAGTGTAACGGGTTGAGTTAAAATTACCAGCCAAAATCCCAGTGCTTTGGATTACTCAGTTTCTGAATAACAGCTTAAGTGAGATATGCTTTTAAGAGTTATATCCTGAAATAAGGGATGCATATGCCTTCAAATCAGGAGGCCAAGCACAACATGGGTGAAAATCAGCAATAATTGTGCAGTGGGTTATGTCTATGTAAGAGTTAGTTATACCCCATATGTACTGTCACGAGGAGTGCCCCCCTGGCTGAGAGCCTTAGCAGAGAGGTGAAGGGCTCTAGGTGAAGGCAGACTGGGTGTTCTTCTCAGGCTTTGATGGACTTTACCACATCGGTCTCTGTTACCATTATTTCCATTTTGTTCTCTAGAAAAGAAAGCAAGCCTCTTAGTGTGTAATTCACAGAGACCTTGATCAGTCAGTTGGCATAGGGTCCCTGCCTGTAGTGATGTCTAAGAGAATGAGAAGTAACTATGCAGACCTGTTGTGTGTAGGTAAAAATCAGTCTTTTTTTTTTGTCTTTTTTATTTATTTTTTTGTTTGTTTGTTTGCTTGCTTTTAGCCATATCCCTATTCATAGAAGCTTTGTGCGATACATTTGAGTCACCAACTAGATAAAGGATATCTTCAGTGCACTTTCGTAAGAAGTATTGTCTAATTACTGCATATTCTGGAATCTCAGCTCCTGTGCCCTTTAGTGGGCTTGCTGACCTCAGCCCATTTTGGCTAGGGACACTTTTATTGCATGTACTATTCACATCGCGCTTTTTTCACCACTGTTCCCTTAACTTTCTTGGGCTTCCTGCACTTGCAAGTCCACTCTAAAATTTAAAAGCAGCAAGGACAGTATCTTTACTGAAGCACTAAGAAGTTATAAAAGCATTGGCTGCAGTTAAACACTAATAATAGCTCTTTCACAGAAACAGTAATTGCCTTCAGATATCCTCTCCCTCCCTAAAATCACTGTTCCTTCACAATCACAGCACAGGAAAGGCTATGAGAAGGGCAGGGACAAGCCTTTACTGCCCATCACTTTCCCTATTTTACTGTCAGTGGCAATTTCATATCACTTTATTCCCATGCCAGCATCATTCCCCCTTCTTTCTTCATCTCTGGGCAGTGGCCAGGTCTTTGGAGTTAATGCAAGTATTGTTGTGCAGAAGTAGTATTCTCTGTCACTGTTCCTTTTACCTTAATAAATAGATACTATCTGCAAGAGAAGAAAGGCAGTATGTGTTTTCTTTTAATTTATTTTGCAGGCACTGTTAAAAGGTAGGGAACTCATTATGTTCCAGCCAGACAAGAAGTTTTATTTACAATTTCTTACCTCAGTGCAGCCATGGCAAATTATATCAGCCCTTCAATCCGTGCATTATCATTACTTACTTACTTTCATACCCTTTCCAGAATTACACTACCACTGACCTGATGAACCCATTTTCTTTTAAAATCACTCCTATTTTATGTTTAGAGATTGCTTGGGAAAACTCAAAGACAGCAGTTAAAAGAGCAAGCAAGTTGGCCGTATATAATCAAAAGGTCAGAGTCTATTTTCAGGTGCTTCTTTGGGGCCACTGCTGAAGAGGGCAGGGAGCCACCTGTGCCCATACGAGTGTCAAAAGTTTGCTCTCATGCACACCGTGTAGGGCAAAGCCAGGGAAAACAGCCATTGACTCCCCTGATGCCTCCTGTTTGATCATGGATGCTGGAGCGGGCCTGAGAAGATGCTCATGCCGGGACACAGCTGATTCACCTCACACCTGCCCAGCGGCAGCGATTCCATAGCTGTGCCATTGCTTTGAGGGAAGGGGACTCTCATCCTTTCACAGACACTGACAGCTAGACTGATAGATGGAGCTCAAGTAGACAGGTGACAGTATGATAGGGATCAACGACTCTTTGAGGCTTACTTATTTTTCTGCAGAGATCAAAACTTTAGGTATGAACTGCCAACACACAGCTGCTTACATTTTAGCCTTCTGTTCAACTATCCCTATCAACTACATCAGTGTGGAGCAGAAGCCATCATCCTGCAGGGACTGCAACCGCAACCCTCAGTTCTGTGTCTGTGGGCTGCATCTATTGCCCTGAGCTCCAGCATCACAGGATCATTTCCCTTTTCTTGAGGCTTCTTTGCCTGTTGTCTCTACCTGGAAAACAAGCCTCAGCACTGTAAATGCTCAGCCCCCAATTCTCCAGATGAGCAAGGCAGCATAGGAGGGCTAAAAGCTTTGTCTTGTCCTCAGTTTTCAATAGATTTCCCCTTCCAGCCTGAGCCCCTCTCTGCTTCCCCACATCTGTATCTCCATCATCCATTTTGTGCTCCTGTTCCCTCTCACATCTCTTCCCTTACTTCTGCTTCTCCACAGTTTCTTGGCCACCCCTTCTGCAGCACCACACGACAGCACCCCAAAGATGGCTCTAATTACCCACTCAGCTGCCTTGTGCACGGGACCAAGGACCGTCACTGCTGGCACAACTTTACAGGTCAGTTTAGCACTCATCCCTATTACCTGGATTAACAGGGTGGCGCTAAAAGCTATCTCATACCTGTCTTTTTCCCCTAGAAGAATGACTAAGAGCTTGATTAGTTAATCTTAATTATCTACACTAACTAAGCATGCTGCCAATAAGGAAATAGGCTGCTATTATACAGCAACTAATATGCTAAATTATTAGAGACTATAACTGAAGAAATGTACCCTTTTATTGAGTACACTCTGAAATGCTGCTGCTCAATTTGCTATCAGTTGTGAATTTGCTCTGAGTTATTTTTACCATTTGAGAATTGCCAGGCTTTATACCATGTTTTGCACAAGAACTCAGCTGCCCTTTCACTGTTGTGTTTGTAGTTCACTTCCAAAGAAGCTGCCTGCTGTTCCCGGGTTTCTCTTTCTCTCTCTCTCTCTCTCTCAGTATCTCCTTTAGCTACGAGAAATGCAAATAACTGATCTAAATTCTGTATTTTTCAGGGAAACTTCCTGCTGGGGCTTGACTCAGGCCAACCGATGTCTTCTCCCTGCCTGGAGAAAACCTTTGTCCTCCAGCCCGATGGCAAGCGCTTAAAAGAAAACCTGCTTGGTCTGCCCCTATTAGCTAGCAGTGCTGAGGGAGAAAATTGCCCTTTCTGTGTGTTCATCACTCATACAGGATTGGGACTTTTTATTTGTATTGCTTTCTTCTTTGTTATAATCCAGTGGGACAGGCTGAGCCATCAGTTGCTTCTTATTTCTCTTCCATGTGAAGGTTTCATTTCCCTTGGATTGCCATAAATCCCAAGCAATGGTACTGTTTTTTTTCCTTACAGCAGCCCCCATGTTTACATTGCACCTCCTGGACAGGCAGTCAGAGAAACTATTTTCATGGGCACTGAACTCCTGCTCTGCTTGGGACGATGGTGGAAGGCATCAGCATGAGCTGCCATTTGGCTCCACCTGGGAGATCTTATGTTACTTACTCACTCTGCTGCCCTTCTCACAGCAGGTCCAGCCTTTGGTGCAGATAAGGATGTATTAAGTGACTGGTAGATGTGCAATTGTCCCCAAAAAGGTGTCAGTTCAGTGTTAATGTAGATGAGAGACAGCTGTTCTATTTACGTCCTTATCCTGGAATAATTTTCATTAGGGTTGCTGATGGTCCTTCTTTGCTGAATGGGACCTCAGCATAATGCTAAAGGGAATATTCCGTTTCATATTCTGTTTCCCAACCCTTTGTCTTTCCTTCACCTACAGTAACTGCCAGCACATTTGTGAGTTTTTCATTTGAATAAAAATTCTCGTTAGATGTGGAAAGAAAATAGAAAAAATCAATAGCTATTAGGATATGTGATACTGCAGGATATGGGATCCTACTAGTAGAAAAAGCAGAGACCATTTATTTATTCACATTCCCGAGTGCCAGCATTTGTTACTTGACCTCACTGCCCACATCCTGCTCTTCCCCCAGGTTTTCAGTGGTTTTTCTGTTGCCAGAAGCCAAGCAGAGGACATTTTGCCCATTGCAGTCTCTGTGTTCTGTGCTGGTTCCTTGTGAAAGTACCTTCAGGTGCTTTCCCAGGGCTCACATTTTTTTGTTCAAGAACGAGTTGAGAAAAAAGAGTTACTGGAGGTTTTAAAACCCATTTTCTTTTTATCTAGTGTTCTGTTAAAGCTTTCCTCCTAAGCAGCTTACAATAATATAAACAACCTGAAGAAAAAAACTCCCTGTCAATCTGCTGCTATAAATTCCTACAGGTCCAGGGGCTTCAGGAGCTGGATATTGCACCAACAGGCCTTGGAGTCACAGATAACTATCAGATAATTCACTCTAAAAAATACTCCCTTATATCCGGGGAGTGGAGAGCAGGAAAGGGAAAGAGAAGAGTGGAGGAGGTGTGCGGAGAGCAGAGGCAGGAGCGGGGTACCAGCGCCTGGGATGCGGATGGAAACCTGTGGTACTCCCAAGCCCTGCAGCCGAGTGAGTGCTCGCCTCTCCCCAGCACCCCCATGGCTGTGTGTTTTACTGAACCCCTCGGTTGCACCTCTCCATCCTGGGTATAAAACACACATCTCCTTCCTTCAGCTTGTGAGGGTGCAGGCCACCACCCCTGCTCCTGGGGCTGCTTCAGCAGAGAAAGCAGCCATGTCAGAAGCACGCTGTGCCTCTCCAGCTTTCAGAGGTGCTCGGGAATAACGAGCAAAATCTAATTAAGAAAAGTGAAATACAGTAGGTTAAGTCAGCTGCATCAGAGTGTGAAATGGAGCCATTACAAAACAAAACAAAACGCTATACAGCAGCGTCTCGGGAGCTCCGCAGCCTTACAGCGATGCTGCCAGACTTCGCTGGCACCAGAGGGGGGACGTACCATAAAGGCTTATTAATGTGTTTGACTGTCACTGACCGTGGCAGGGCTCTGCTGCTTGGCACAGGTCTTGCTCGAAATGGGGACAGGAGAGGTGAAGCACGGCACAGGTATGGTGGCAGCACAGTGGCCTGGCCGTGGTGGGAGAGGAGGAACAGGCAAGGGGGCGATGAGGAAGCGTTAGTGCAATAGAAAGAGGAGGCAAGGGAAAAAATTCTGGGCAGTGAGGGGGTGAGCATGAGGGGCAGGTGTGAAGCGAGGCTGAGCCTTTCTCCCCGATGATGAAAAGCTCTGCAGCTATCGGAGCTCGTCTATCATCTGAAGAGCTGATCTTGGCCTCGTGCACGGGTAACGGCTGTAAGAAAGCTGCCCTGCTTGGGTGCCATACTGAGATCTCTGATGCCACGCGCATCAGAGACACAACTTTTTTAAAGCTGCAACCTCCTGAGATCAACAAATAAAACTTAAAAAAAAGGAAATTGCATTTGTTCTTCATGGTATTACTATTCGTGAAATGGTAGAATGAATTCTACTGTGTGAATTGTACTTTTAAGAAAAACTCAAAAACCCCTGATTTGCTGAAAAAACATCTTTTGAAACACATAGGAATGGTTGCAAGCCCATTAAAATATTTTTAGGGGTTTTACTGTTTGCAGTTCCCTCTCTCTGAAAGTTGGAGAAAGGGCATCTTGACTGTATGACAGTAAGTCAATTACAAGTGAGGCTAGTTTCAAATATGCTGGAAAGGATATCCACAGTAACAGGATTAGTACAAAAAGAACATGTTGTCTTTGTGTCTAAAACCCTCAGGCTAATTTGTCTTGGTTCCACCCCTCTAAAAACTGTACAAAAACGAATTACTTTTGTCAGGAATACTTAATGATGTTTCACTGTTAAAATGCTCGCAAGAAATATCTAACACCTGCTGGGAAAATTATCTGTAAAGGTTATCACAGTAAGGCTTGGATGTAAAATGGCAAAGGACAGCTCCATCTCTTTGCCCTGCTTCACCCTTGCACCCCAGCTACAGGCAGGAAAACTGGGGGAGCTTCTGCAAAGCCGTCAGACAGACAGGAGTCTCCATCCTTCCAGCCACTCTCCATTCCCAAGGGAGCCTTGGGATGCATTTTATTTAAGCTAACAGGTGATCTGAAGGTAGAAAACTGAAGGCAGAGAAAATTAATAATTCACTAAAACTTTGCCGGAGAACAGTCTGACAGAACGCCTGCCATTGTTGCCTGGAAGACAACTTAACAGCGTGGCCAAGAGGCACCTCCTGCGCAGAGCTGCGCAGTGCCCGTGCCGATGGAGCGCCCACCAGGGATCCCGCTGCTGCAGGGTCACGGACACACAGAGGAATTACCTCTGGCTTCAGGATAACACCACATTGGCTGCAGTCCCCTTTACTTCCATTTTCAGCACTATGCCATTCCCCTACCTTATCAAAAACATGGCTAAACACCTCACCCTGTGACCCCTACAAAACCCCACGTATTCCATGCACCAACTTTAGTCTTAGTGGTACCTAGGAGGCTTTCTGATCCTGCCCCCCCAAGCCCAGACACTGCAGAGTGACTTCAAACTTCACATTCAAGTGATGATTTTTTTGTTACACCGAAGCCTTTTCATTGGAACAGATGCAACACACTTAGATGTTAAAAATTTTTGTTTGATAACTGCAGATAGTTGTAAATGCGGCTGTTCATGTAGGAGGGAGACCTACACATGAGATCAAAGTTGCTCACAGAAGAGTCTTTGCAGAATTGGGTCTATGCCATATCCCACCTCTCCCCAAAGTAGCAAGGAAGAAAGTCTCTTTGTGCTTCTGAGATCAGCACTCATTCTCCAAATTAGTCCAGGTGTTTGTTATTAACATATCCATCTGTAATCTGCTTGCAGGATGGAGAAGCAGCAGCAGACGTTATGATCACCTGGCTGCAGTCTTTGGCCTTGATTTCTCTTCTGGTCATGTCAGATCTCTACGAAGCCAGCAGTCCAAAGCTTGGCATATTCTATTCTTAGCACTGGTCTTGTTGACCTGTGCAAGCTCTCCCCCCTGCACCTTAGGTGAGGAACCCCAGAAAGCCGAGGGCACCCTTCGTGATTCCTACTCAGCAGCCTCGCACAGCGGCAGAGTCCCTTCATGTGGCTGATGGTTCTGACACCTCTCTGTGAGTGCTACCGAGGGCTCACAGCTATCCATGCATCTGTGTAGTGCAAACTGGTTAAAATGGGAACATACTAGAACCCAGTTCAGAGAAACTGGGAGTGTAATGAAGGGGTGGGTTTTGTGACAGTAGGGATTTTTCATTGGTAAATGCAGCACACGGTGGGGAGACACACACCAGTCACGGACAGAACTTTATCCTTTGTATCTTCTTGTTTCCTGGTGTTTCTCAGACAGATGAATCTGGCATTGGCTTTTCTGTTATTTGAGTTTCTCTTATTTCTTTACTTTGTCTCATGTAGCCAGTGAACAGCCACATGTGTCTGATTACCAGAGGTTTGATCACATTCATGGATAAGTGCTACAGCTAATGCTCTCTGTTCCTCCTCTTGAGTATGCATTGATGTAATGGGATAAAATACCTCTTGTGTATCTACCAGAATCAGGCCAAGGTGGTTTTTCCCAACACGATCTCTCTGTCAGTACCATATTTTCCATCTTGATGGCTTTGTGACAAGATTTTTTTCCTATGCAGTGTCTTGATAATGAGTTTTAATGGCTTTACCCAACACAGGCATTCTGCACCTATAGTACAGAATTTTGGAGGAAGTCTGTCTTTACAAACCCCAAAAGCTGTGAAAGCTGTCCAGGTAATGTTTGATGTGTGCCACGTGTACGCATGTTCTCGTTCATTGTGGTTTTAAATAACTGCTCACGGCTGGTAACAAAAACATAGAAATATCATGGGAGTAAGAAGTGACTATTTCTGTTCCTGAAGCTTTGATAATATGGTGACATCCTTAGTGAAACTACAGAAAGGGTCAACATCCTTTGCTGTCTTTTCCAGTGGCATGTTTTGGAGTATTTCTCTTTTTACTCATATGCCCTCTCTGTTTTCAGGTGAATGCCACTGTAGCTGCTCTCTTACGGACAGCTTTTTTCTGTTTTGTGCTGTGTCATACAGGTACAGATTTCTGACAGCTGCAAAACATAACCTCAGATAATTCACTGAATGCTGGTGGCGTGACGAGCAAAACCGTTGAAAATCCCCACCGTTTCTGAAACTGCATAACAGGAACCTTCTGATGTGGGGTTCATACACGATGGCTTTGCAGGACTATGAGAAAATCCTCACTGCTGTTTTGGTGGTCTTAAGGTAAACAAACCTCTGCTATTACCTTTGTAACAAACAAAATTTGCATCTCTTTTTAAGTTTATGACTTTGACAACATAAATGCATGTAAAACTTCATCAGTGAGATGATACCTTGTCGCGTTTTTTTCTTAAGCAGTCATTTCCTTCTGCAGATATCCTTGTCCCTTATGCCGCTCTGCCCACTTCTTTTTTGCAATAAGTGAAACTATTGGCTCCAGCTGTTCTGTTGTTTGGGAAGACCTCAACACAGCTGTTAATTATCAGGGGAAATGTTGCCTGATGGGCACAAAAGGACCTGAGGGCTGCTAGCAGCTCCTTGGCCAGAGGGCAGTGCTGCTGTTGGCCCCTAGGGAGAGGCCATGTCCCTGGGTCTACCTTGGAGTATAGCAGCACCAGTCTGCTGCCTTCTCCCAGCTCTGAAACACGAGCTATTCCCAGTCTCAGTAAGTCACTTTTCTGTTTGGTTTTCCCCACATGCAGGAGCGGGGTGAGGTAGATCTGTTCATGCGGTGTGGTCGGTGCCCAGCAGCCCGCTGAATGGGCTGGGTACAAAACCTACTGAGAAAGGCAGTTTGTTATGTTTGATCCTCTTTCAGAGAGCTGAGAAGAGAAAGTAAGGTGTAAACACAGCCTTTCTTCTGAGCTGGGGTCACGGTGAGCACTGTTGTGGTAGTTTTTGACCTGGCACGTTTTTTCCCTTTTCTGGATTAATCTCAAAAGTAGAAAAAGGTTTCTAATAAGGCTGGTTATGTTATCAGATATTTTTGTGACTACAGGCGTGTGAGCTGTTGTATGCACACCTGTACCTCCCAAAGGACTCTATTGCAAAGGAAGTTTCTAATTTTATTCTCAAGTAACAGATCTTTTACAGCCATTCCCATGTTGTTAATGTTCGTTAGAGAATGACACTAACTAGATGGGGAGTCAATCACAAAATCCACAGAAGGATTATATATGTGGTCACACGAAGCCAAACAGTTGTCTCTTGGAGTTGGAGAGATGTGTATGTCTCATAGATGTCTCCTGAATTTGTGCCCCAAGGCCATCCCAGAAAGGTGGGGGTGTTAATGGTGGTTCTTGTGCACCACCTGACCTCAAGCACGGACTCTGTTGCTCACCCACAGCTTTCGGGTGGTGTTACTTTTCCTGCTCTTGATCCACATGTGTTTAGACTGACTGACTTGTGGAGGAAGGGCTTGTGTGTGGATGTGGCTGGCCAAGGAGTCAGCCTGTGGCACGCTCTGACAATGCAAGCTACTCTCTCTGAATGTTTTCTGCAAGAGTAACTGAGATAAACAAGCCTTAAAAGCAAACAGAGGGGAAACCCCCCCAACTCTTACACCAAATTTCACAATGCTAGCCAGGGCTATTTCCAACCTCCGGCAGCAATGCTTAGGTGAGCTGGGAGTTCTCTGACAGCAGAAGTCACAGGTGAAAAAACTTCAGGAGAAAAAAAAAAAAAGAAAAGAATATGCACAGCAGGCCTCTGAAACAGCAGTGCTAGAAGACAATTTTTAAAGGTCAGAATTATTATAGGACGTTAATTAGCAATCAGATAATGCTCAAATTGCCTTAGCAAATCTAGACACTGTGTAAGGCCACACGATGCAGAGGGTGCAGCCACCTGAAAAGAATTTGGACACTTTTAACAGAAAATATGCCTTTCTCAGAACAGAGCTGGAGGAACATAATGAGAAAACAATATGACTTCCCTAAAGTAATTAGGAGGTGGTAGCAAGAGTAAATAAGCTTTTGCAGAACAAAGTATTAGTGAACCAAACAAGAGCAAATAAACCAGGAGTCAGATTTTCTGCAAATGCAGGAAAGAGCAGGCAGATAATCCTGGTTTTAACAGTGGTACCTGAGATGTTAGCAAAAAAGCAAGAGTGTCTGTGCAAAGAGGGGAAGTTACAGAACAGATTGAATATATCTAACAATTTGCATCAAAACCATCACAACTCTTTCCACTGGCACCAGTGAGGTCTTCATTTGGCCCCTAGAGAGCTCAGGTATGTTACATAGATTTCAGGGACAGTAGATGATAGGCATTTCTAAGAGGAGTGAGTGAAAAACAATTCTGAAACGTTCTATTTATTTTTTTTATTGCTCTTAAGTTCAAAGTAGATCAAGGCTGGACATGTATCTCTTACAAGTGACAAGTTGTTTTATGAGGTTTTTTTGGTAATGTGGCATTCAGTGAAGAAATATTTTTGTTACTGATTTGAGGGAGTTATCTGCTTATCTGGTAATTCTGTTATTTTAACAAGATATTTTAATATAAAATATTCTGCATATTTTAACAAGATATTGTTGGAGGAGAGTGATAATCAAGATCTAAGTTTTCTTCCTTTTTATGGGAGGCTGAACTGCAGAATTGAAACTGAACTTTGAAGATGTTTATATTTAGGGAGTTGGCTTCATTTATTGTAGACAGAGTATTTCTGAAACTTGGAGTAGCGTTTGGCTTCCATTTCTAGCCTTTCAGCTTGCAAAAGTGCATAATGCAGTGTAGGTATGGATGTGTCTGTACTGAACCTATATATAAACATATAGGGTTTATATATAATACATACACATGTAAAGACATACATATGTATTTCCTTAGTAGTATTTGCCAAGAGATGCTTCTTGTACTGCAACACCACCTTAAGCTACCTGTTACAGGTAGATGTAAAAACCATAGCTATTTTTTTTCTTCTCAACTGTGAGAAGAAAATTCTAGTTAACGCTTTACCATGAACACTGTGATAAAGACTATAAAAAGAGTTGGAAAGGATACATCTTCTAAAACATGGAACAGGGAGTTTGAAGTTAACTGTATCTAATATTTTTCCATTACAAATTTTCACTGAATTGGCTCAACAGCCTGAGATAAAAAGAGCTCAAGTTTTCTAATTTTTTTTTCCTTTTTGATGGGGACATGTAGATTGAGGTGAGAACTCTCCAAAGATTATCTGCCAAGCACCAGCCTTTAATGAATCCCATTTGTTTTCTTGATTAAGTCTGCTATTACCCCTGTTTAGTCTTGTCACGAGCCCATTAGCTGGAATTTTCATATCATGGTTTAGAAGAGAAATTAGTGTAGAAGAGCAGCACTCATCATCAGTCAATTTTCAGTGTATTTAAAATAGTTGACAATTTATGAATTCAGGAACCTGTAGCCTCCTCCACATACACATGTAAAAAAGCCAGACTGTCCTTTGTGGTGACATTCATAGACCAGTAAGGGTTGCAGGCAAATATCAGTTTGCGGCAATAACGTTATATATCGCTAATGTACTTACAGCTACAAGATTTCTTCAGTGAACTTCCATCTGACAGACTATTGCAGGTCTACGATTTGTAAGGCAGAAGCTTCTTTAGGAAGAAAAGATTCTCAAAAGGTTTGACCTCTTGTTTTCAAAAGATAAGCATCCAGGCTGCTTATCAGGCCTTGTGGTCACAAAGTACTCAGGAGTTTTGGAAGTGCTTGAAAGCCATGTGATGGGTACAGTGTAAAATGTACAGGGGTGTGGCAGGGTTTTCAAATTCATGACTTTCTTGAAAATGCTGTGAGAATAGCCCTTTTGAGATTTAAGTGTCTCCATCCCTTTTCAGGTTCTCTAAATGAAAAGAGAGGAGTAGGGCGAAATGTACTTATTTAAATGGCATTTTGCAGATTCCAGGAGATGCCAATTCAGGCTCTTCCGCAAGTGAAGACTTGGACAGTGGAATCTGCAGAGCTGCCACAGAAGTATTTCATCAGTGAAAAGAGCCAGAGAGGACAGCAGCTGAATCACGGGGTCATGCGCTGGCATTATTCTGTAATGGGAAACATGATTTTGCCAGGTACTTGGAAGCAAATATTGCAAATAGTTAGACATTATGCCATTACTTAACATTACCCATTCAACACTCTTTCTCTTTTCATGTTTTCTTTATGCCACACTAAAAGACTAGGCTGGCTGCTGGCATTTCCCTTTTCCCCTCTGCTTTTGCTCTTTTCTACAAGTCCTGAAGCAGAGCAGGATCTTGATCACTCTGTTCTCTTCACTCAGAGATCCGACATCATTTTCTATTTGATGAACAGTGTGAGAAACATCCTGTAATCAAACCAAAAACAACTCCAATCATATCGCTATTCCGCAGGAGCTCCCAAAGATGCCTGGAAGAATTTGCTGCATTTCTGGGCCCAGAGGCTGTCATGGAGAACACTAGTTGGTAATTGCAGCTTTTTTTAAGCTAGCTGAATTACTGAAGGAAAATACTTTCCCATATCCTTACCAGGGCTGGATTGAAGCACAAGGACCCATTTCATAACTAACCAAGTCTAAAAATTCAGCTCCCTCTTTTATTTCTTGGCTGGCTTGGATGGAAAATAAACATCTTTATAAAACTGGTAAATGACCATGACTACTTCCCCAAAGAATTCTCTAAGAATAATTCAGATGCTGTGAGAGAAACGTACCTCTCACAAAAAGCTGCTTTTCCAAATGCCTGTATTTCCCTGCACAATATTCTTTCCAGCTACAAGACTCCTTTTCTTTAGGGAATGTATTATAAGCTGTGGTGGTTTAACCCCTGCCAGCAGCTAAGCACCACGCAGCCGCTCGCTCACCCACCACCCTCAGCAGGATGGGGGAGAGAATCAGAAGAGTAAAAGTGAGAAAACTGGCGGCTTGTGATAAAGGCAGTTTAATGGGACAGAAAAGGAGGAAAGCTCTAATGATACTAATAGTAATAGTAATAATGCTAATAACAAAAGAATTGGAATATACAAAGTAAGTGATGTATAATGCAATTGCTCACTACTTGCTGACCGATGCTCAGCCACTTCCCAAGCAGTGGCCACTGCCCAGCTTTCCCCCCCGTCTGCATACTGAGCATGATGTTCTATGGTACATCATAGTGTATGGAATGTCCCTTTGGCCAGCTCTGCTCAGCTGTCCTGGCTGTGTCCCCTCCCAGCTTCTTGTGCCCCTCCAGCCCTCTCGCTGGCAGAACCTGAAGGAACTGGAAAGTCCTTGACTTAGTATAAACACTACTTAACACACTGATGTTTTCAGTTGTTGCTATCAATATTATTCTCATACTAATCCAAACACAGCATTGCACCAGCTACTGAGAAGAAAATTAACTGTCCCAGCTGAAACCAGGACATAACCCTTTCATTCTGTTCTGCTTTACATACTCGATGCCATGAATTTCTAACAAGGTTAGGAGCGAGTAACAATTTAAATCTACTTTCAAATACAGCTGAAAAAGCTATTATAGATGCAACCTTGAACTTTAATTGTATAAAGACAGCTACCTTCTTAGCATTCACACAAGTGACAGAGTTTCTTGCCTCTAAGTCTGCCTGGACTTTTTGGCTGTGTTGGCAACTCTTTATTCTGCCTCTAGACTTTGAAAACAGAAATGTGTAAGTTTATACACTATAACATTACAACATCTATTTAAATTTGTAATGATGAAGGTCGTTAACATATTTGAGTTGGAAACATCAATCTGGTTAATTATATGTTATTCTTCCTGCTATTTTACTAGGCTACACAAGAGGTTGCTGAAATGCAGCATTTGTTTTTCAGATATACATTCATGCTTTTTAAGAAAATGATTGTAAAAAGCCAGAGAACACTTTGAAATATGTTCATCAAAGATTTTCCAGCATTGGCTCAAACTAAGGAAATAAAGGAAAGCTCAAAGGATCCATGAAAGGTAAACAGAGTCTCTCTTTAAGGCTGGTTTGTAGTAGATAATGGAAAAATCTGAAAGTATTTTTGTGGCCTCATAGTTTCAAGCCTTTCTGGTATTTCTGATCAAAAAACCAAACAGGGCCACCAAAAAAAAAACCAAACTCAAAACAAACAAACAAACAAACAAAAAAACCTCCCAAAACCAAACCATGCCCAAACAAAAAGCCAAAACAAAGAAAAAACAACCCAAAAAAACACTGATTTGGGGGTTTTGGGTATCTAGCTTGAACATCCAGGGTCTGAAAACTTCCTTCACAGGAATGATACCTCTCCCTTGGCCATAGGCATGTCTTGATGGGAAGGATCTGTTCCAGAGCTGAAGTTTGTGCCTCACACCTAAGAAGTTTCCCTTAAACTTTACAAACAGGATAGCTGCAGCAAAGGTGTTAACCTCCTTATGGAGGTGGAAATGAGGCAGTTGTTAACTCAATGCAAACAACTTACAAGCAAATCTCAACCACTGGTAGCAACTATGGATCTGCTCAGTCCTGCAGTAGCTGTGTAAAAGACCAAATGAGACTTTCTTTGTTGTTTTGTTTTGTTTTTACCATCACTGAGCCATGTTATCTCAGGCCTGTTAAGCATAGATATAAAAATTTTGCCTTGAAAATATTTGACCAAATAATTAATCTATTGGTTAGATAAGAATATATTTATCAAGCTCATTCATTTTCATTAAATCAAGGATAATTTTGTATCAGTGGGTCTGCCCCTCACTAGTCCTTCGGCTCCCAGAGTGCTACAAGATGGAAAGGAGAGCCCTGTAATCTTTCTGGCACTGCCTGGAATATCACTTGAGCCTCAGAGACACAAAGTGATGCTCTGAGCTACTGATCCATCTGTGGAAGCATGTTTGCTCTCCATCAGTTGAAATTTTTAAAGAAATTTGTAGGTTTTACATTTGATACTGTCATTTTTGGTGTTGGTATCCTAATTCAAACTTATTAGAACACACAGGACACGCAGACTAGCACTTGGAAAAAGAAAGTCAGATTCAGAGCTACGCTGAAAGTTTGTGGTCCCTAGGCAGAGATTTGAGATCTCTGTATTTCCTCTTCATTCAGAAAACGAGACACAATTTTTAAAAATGAGATGCGTTTTGGAAGATTAAGATCTAATTTGATAATTCAGCTAATAAAATGCAGCTAAGTGAATATAGCACTTGATATTAATTAGCAGTAAGATGTATGTCCTCTTTACGATACTTACCAACAACAGTGGTAAAGACGTGTTGGCAGGAGCCTGTGGTGTTAGCACTGGCAATATCGCATAATGTTGCATGCACCAATCCTGAATAATAGTGACTTACACTAACTCCTAAATCAGCTCATCCCCTTTCTCTTACCCAAAACCTTCCCATCTGGAAAAGAGATTCATTTCTAGGGGAAATGTAATGAGACAGTCCTCGTGGTACAGGCTTTTGAGTGATTAAACCGTCATATGCCAAGTCCCTTTATGGTGCCACAAAAGGAAGAAAAATTAGTAAGTAAATTACAATTAATATACTGCATTGACTAATAAATAGTGGAGCTGTTCAGCTGTACTAGCAAGCTACTAGAAACTTCTGAAAATGCAAAGAAACGTTTTACTTCCTTAAATGTTGGTTTTTTTGAGCTGTATTGAGCAATTACGCCTCTTCAGAGGTGGTTAATTTTGCGAGCAGAATATTAATAATTTATAAGTGTGTTAAAGGTATTGATCATACAAGGGGAGAAGCATTATGCTTGAGTTCCTTCTATAATCCATTAAAAAGGAAGTAAATTGTTTCAGTTTCATATTAAAATATGAGGCTAGCAGACTGTAGTTTAAAACTTCTAAGGTTGTTTTCCTGTTCAAACTGCAGTCATCCATCGTTGATCTGGTGGTGAGACAAAGGGATTTGCTGGGACTCAGCTGCAGGAATTCAGACCAGAGACTCTTCCTCCTCCTCCCAGTGCCCCCCCATCCTTGCTGCCTGCACCACTGGTCTGTGTGCCCACTCCCCCCTCCAGGCAAGGCTCTGCTGAGATCTTCCGGGAACCTTTAGGGGCTGATTTCAGTAGCTGTGGCAGTAGGTCTCTGTTTGTGATCCTGTTTCTGGGCTTGGGACGTTACACTTGGAGGTCAACAGGCTCTATGTAAATTCTCCGGGGGAAATGGTGGGGATGTCTGCTGTGGGACCAGAGCTATAGCTTGTCTCTGGTTTTTTTTTCCAGCCCTGATGATTCTCTTGTGTTTGAGCGCAAATTCTATAAACGTATTTATGCAAGGTGACTACTTGCAACAAAGTCTGTAAGGCTTGTGCAGATCTAAGAATCTACCTGCATGTGACTTTTTGCTGCATCAGGGACTTAGTGTTTTCCTGACTTTGAATTGGTTCCCCGTTTTATCATGGTTGCATGAATAAAGCTTTAATCCTCAGGCTCAGGACTGTAGGATGCTTGTGACAGGAAGGGATGTTGGCATTGAAACCAATCAGTGCAATCCTTATTCTTCTATTCTTGTTCTAAGGTAGAAGGAAGCATGATATAAACCAGAGGAAATAAATAATTGGTGAATAATTTTATTAATCAGATTCCTTCTGGACCACCAATCTCATTATTTGTTTATCAACTGGGTTTCTACTAAATCTATTCACAATTAAAAAAAAAATTACCAAGTGAACAGTATTGAACTGATCCTTAATTAGGGCAGCTGAGGTGTCTTGTATAATTAACTGGGCTTTGTTCATAATTATTTCCTGATAGTTGGAATTGTTTTCCACAAGTAACAGAGCAATAGTAATGGTAGCACTAAGAAATCTTTGATTTTTTGGGGTAAAATAATGGCCAGGCTTACTGTGCTTAAGTTGTCTAAGACCTATTTGTTCCCACTGACAGCTAGAAGTAATCACATCAATTTGGCTGGACCACACAGCAAAGTTTTGCAAAATCAGTTCTTTTAGTGTAGAAATAAGTATGCACCCAAATCTTTAAAATGTGACTTTTCTAATTTGCACTTTGTGATGGCCTGCCTGAGGTGCAGCCACGTGTGAGTCCTGCCACATCAGTAAGAGGGTTTTTTCACCAGAGACCAAGAGCTTAAAGCTAAGTGCCCACTCACGGCCACAATGGGTCTTGTCCAGTGAAACAACTGAAATCGGCTATTGCTGATACAACGGAGCAAAAAAGCCGCAACTGGACAAAGACCTTCTTGGACCTCCCAACGGCTGCGCTCCACCTGGTGCTTGCTGGGCTGCCGGGGATGAGGCTCTCCAGGAGCCGTGCCCCATGTCCGTGGCTGTGCCATGCGTGGCAGCTAGCACTGCAGCACGCTGCTCGCAGTCGCAGTAGGGAGCATATGTTGGTTGGTAGCTCTAGAAACCTGCCTCGGTTTCTTAATTTTAGCAAGAGCTCGCTGATGTAAGTGATTCTTGGAGAGAAGCTGGGAGAGATGTGGACAGCAATGATAGAAACAACATAAATGGGGGGTTTTTTTGCAGGTTATCACTACTCCTTTCTTCCTCCCTTTTGACGCTGGCTTAGGGCACAGCTTCTGAAAGCTGGAAGGAGGCTGCAGGAGTGCTATGTGTGGTTATTTCTTACTCCGGAGTACACCAGCCCTCCACGGGGAAGTTGCAGCAGACTCAATGTGTGGGCCCCTTGGAAAGAGGTGTTTGCTAGACAATTGCCTCTGATTTCGAGAGAACTAATATCTGCTCTAATCTAGGAAAATAGTAGTCGTGTTACAACCCAAGGTTGTTTGAGATTCACTATGAAGCCGCATGAAAAAGCACATGGGTTAAACAGGTTCACTGCTAATTAATACCTTTACTCCTAACAAAGTAGCTCCTTGCTCCTGGGGTTAGGCAGAGTGTGAGAAGAAAAACAAGCAGGGAGCTGTCTGCAGGCTCTTTCAGGGCTGAAGCAGCAGATGAGTCTATGTAAAGTATCGGGAGCTGAGCACCAGCGCCAGGTGTAACTCACCACCGCCTGGCAGCAGAGCAGTTCCCCACTCTCAACAGCACCAAGGCAGCAGGGCCGAGGTTTCACGATCAAAATCATACTTCGTTTCTAAAACTCCAAAGTTCTGAAAACCCAACAGGGGGTTTGGGTTTTTTTTGGGGTATAATTTTCAGTGAGATTTGTTCAATGTATCCCCAGAGAGGTCTTGGACTGCACTGTGCTGTGTTCAGGCTAGAAAGTGCACGATGATAGTTATGAGAATTATTCAGCTGCCCCTGCTCTCTGCCTGGCAAAGACTCCTCTAATCTCCTCATTTATAAGGAAACTGGTGATTTTGGCTCATAGCTTTTCGATCACACTGTTGCCAACAGTGAAGCCAAAGTCCATAAGGAGTAGAAAACTTTCAAGGTGTCTGGATGATGTGAGCCATGGGACTCCTTACTCATGGAGACTAGAAAGCGTGGTCTGCTGGGGTGCCCTGAGAATCATTCCCATATTTTGTCCTCTTTGTGAATCAACTGACCCATTACCTATGCATTTTATGTTATTAACTAATGTCTAATTATTTTTTTCACTGTTGAATTCCTTGCAGCTCTCTTTAAAGTTTAGTCAGTAAGAAGATTAAAACATAAATGCCATTAAATATGCTTTAAATATCAGACCTATTGAAATATTTCCAGGTTCTGTATCCTCTTAAAAAATAATCCCCATTCAAAACAGAGAGGAAATGTCATCTGCATGAGTGTCTTCAGAGTTTAAGATTGGATTACACAGGGAATTATGTAGAGTAGCTTTGGAAATCTGATAATTAAAAAAAAACTTTGGACTCTTTTATTTATGACATTTTAAACCCCTGTAACATTTGGGGAAGTTTTCAGTGTTGTACATGTGCTGCTAACCTCACGTGTAAAAATTTCTGGAGTAACTTCATGTGAATTAAAGGTCATAAAGCCTGAGTACAGATTCAGTCAAGCTGCATTTGCTGGGATTTGAAGGTGATTCCTGAATCTGTGTGAGGTTAAAATAGGGGTGCAGGCAGATCAGGATGTTGCTCTTGGCCACCTTCTGGGATGTTTTCCTACTCCATAGGGAAGTCAGGGAGAGAGCAGCCAGAGGTTAATGTTAGCTGTTATGAATGTCCTCCTGCATCATCCTGTATGGGAATCCCACCACATCCCCAAATAGATAACATCAATATTTTAGTGCCCTGTTTATTAAAGAGCACAGTGAGTCCTGGGAGTCCCTGTGAAAAGGGCCAAAAAAAAGTCCCATTACAGCCATTCTAGTTTGCACATTTAAGTGTAGTAGGAAAACGCTTGCAGAGGGTCAGGACAGGCTGCCTTGGCTGCCCCAAGCTGGGCAGCTCGTGTCCAGCATGGGATGCCAAAGCATCTGTAGGATGCTTTCCACAGGTTTGCCACCCAAGCAGGGAAACGAAGGTGTCCTCACATCAGTCTGATGTGCCAGGGAACAGGGCTCATCTCCAGGAAGAGCAGACAGGATTTCTCTCAAGGCTGATGGATATTCTCCTTTGTGGGGCGGAGAGGAAAAACCTCACGCCAGTGTGGCTTTTTGCATCACTGTGTGCACCACCCAGGCTTTAGCCAAATGTCACAACTCACAACACTGGGAGGAAAGTACAGCAGTTGACCCTGAAGCTGGGGTGTGGGCTTGCCATCTAGCTCTTCCCAGCACGTCCCAGGCCAGAAAAGCCATGGTATCCCTGTGTCTGCGGTCACCCCCACAGCTGGCGTTTGCCGGGGCTGCTAGCGTGTGACTCCCCGTGCCTCTCCCCGCACCAGCAGCTGAACTGGAAGACATGTCCATTTATGTAGAAGAGCTCCTGATAAATATTGACCAGGGAATTTATCATAAATATGCAATGAATCTATGAGCCAGCAGGAAATGTTAAAGCAAATGTGTTTAGGACAGAGGCCTTCAAAACAGGTCATGAAAATTTTTATTCCAGCAAGAGGTGACACAAGCCTATTCTTTCTTCAGCTGGCTAAGCAACAGCGGGAGTGTTTCCTACTAAACAGCCTCATTAGCATAAGAATAACTACAGGGTAAATTTTCAAGCTCATTCCAAGTGAATTCAAGGGGAGGGTGGGAAATATTCTTTTAATATGCGCAACTCATGCAAACAATGATATGAAACTAATTCATTTCATCATATTATCACCATATCATATTAACTTAAAAGAAATAATAATGCAACATGGAAATGTTTGCATATTAGAGAGAACTCTCATTGTACCCTATTAGCACCATATCGTATTAGTATTGCATTAGGCTATTATGCTCCAGTGCTAAAATGATGAAATCCCACTGTGAAAACTGATATTGAATTCTTGTAATGTTTCAGAACCATTTTTAGCACTGCATATAAATAATTCATGGGAGCAGATCTAATGAATTGATGAAACCCCCCCCCATCCCTTGACATTGTGAGAGTATTTATGAATGTAAAGTCATGAACAGGATTTTTTTTTCTCTCTCATTTTTATTTTTTTTTTTTTTTTTTTTTTTTTTTTTTTTTAAATGGAGATGGGCTGGGACTGAAATATCTGGCTTATCACCAGAGCCAGCTTGCCCGTGTCACACAGAGCATTGGGTTGGGTGGCCACATTCCTCTGTTAACATGGCAAAGGCATGTCTAAGAAGCAGCCTGTGCCAGTGTCAGGGGTGCAAAGCTCAGTTTTACAAACTTGCTGACTTGGGGAAGCCTTCCACAACGTACTGAGAGGCTTGAGCGGGGAGACCCTGTCCAGCACAGGGTCACTGCACGAGCGCCGCTCTGGTCAGTCTGCACCCTTTCGGACCTGTTAAGATCTGAGACTAATGGCAAATTGTTAATGAGAAAATATGTATCTAACTCAGAGGGTTTTATGGAAACAGCATTTCACTTAGCATTTGGGCACTACAGTGTGCTTGTAACGCTGCTTTTGGGCTGCGCTGATCTTCATTTTATACAGATGTATTGCCAGCAAACCGGCTCCCAGTGGCTGTTTGGGAAAGCAGAAGGCTGTATGGTGAGCTAGTGAGAATTAATTCAGCCCGTAAGGGCCCGTGAGGAACAGCTGAAGCAGAGGGCATCACCCCAGCCCTGTGCCTGGGAAAAGAGGGAGCGGCTGGGCTGGCAGAGGGAGCAGATGACCTGCGTGTTGCCTGAGGTATAGTCACTGGTTCTGTCTTGAGTTACTGTCACCTTGTTCCTTTCTTGCTGCTCTCTGGCATCTCTTGGCTTATGCTTCAGCTCTCTCTTGTGTCTCCTCTGGCAGCCTGCTTTCATGTCCAATCCTGCCCAGGACTGGGGACTCTCGATCCAAAGCATACTGCTGCACAAACTATGGGAGAAATGGTAACACAGGACCCCTTCACAAATTGTCAGCTTCCTCTTCACCAAGGTCTAAAATCAGAGCACGAGAGGCATGGAGAGCAAAGCTGAATCACCCTTTCCTTGCCTTGCCAAAAGGAGGTGAGAATGCTGGCGTTCTGCGTACCCTGCTACCAGGCTCAGGGAGAGGAGCCCTTCTGAGCCCATGGATGCCCTGTCTTGAAGGTTTATTGTGCTCTTCAGGTTTGTCTTTTCTTCGGTAGTCTGGGATGCATCTGCTGTGCTTGCAGTGGGAAACGTAAATCAGGCAGCAGGAATGAGACACTGTTTTCAGTGCAAGAGGCAGCGATATGGGGGAAGTTTCTTTAAAGGTCAGCAGGAGTCATGCACTCTCAATACTTCCCCCTAGTCTGGGGATTTCAAGGGAAAAAATTCAGCAGTGAGCTACAGGGTGTTTCTGGTTTTGCAGGATACAAGGTCAGTGCATTATGACCTTGTTCGGAGCTGATGTGGTGAGATCCCAGGGAGAGCAAGAGTAGGTGAAGAAATACGAAATGTAGGGTATCTTATGACTCTTTGCAGACATGCTATACACATGGCTGTTTTCTTTAAGACTGGATTGAGAAACAGATCCATTCAAGAGAAGGTTGATAGCAGGGTAGTGGGGGAGTGTTTTTCTCTCTGCTTATTTTTTCTTCCCCACGCAGTTTTGGTTTTCCATCCTTTCCTCAAGAAATACCGCTGTAATCATCGCAGAGATGCTGGAAAAGCTCTGCTTAGCTCCCATTTTTTGTGTCCAAAACTTGAAAAATTAGCAGTGCTTGGAGTTTACCCGAGCCAGTTCAGCTAATTCTAGTTTTCACTGGTGATATTAAATTACATATATGTTGTTAGTGAAAATAATTTCAGTTCTTCCTATAGTTAGTACATGAAGTGTATAAATAATGTTAGAGAGCTTTTTTGTGTGTGTGCACTGCATTTTTCAGCTAAGTTGAATACCAGACTTCATATTTATTTGTAAGGTAGGTAGAGGCAAGTTTTTCTCTGTGAGTTGCAGAGATGGTTGAATGTTCACCTAAATGTTCATACTAAAAGTGATGGGTTTTTTCCATGTTGGTGTATGAGCCACATGCCCTCTCCACACCAGAAAATACAAACATGTTTATTTCAGAAGAATATTTATATATATTTATAGAAAATGGACCCTGAGTTAACTAACCAGTTAGTAAACTATCTTTGTGCTGTGCTGCCAAGGTATTATTTAAAATAGATTCCAGCAGCTTGTTGTGGTTTACTGAATTTGTTTATGTGGGTCAGTATGGCCTAATTTTTCCTGTGGAAGCTCTTCTCCAATTATAACTGTGAATCATTTTAGGTGAATGTGACAATTTGTGAATTGTTCCATAGCTATAAATGTCAAACATTTAGAAAATACACTTTAACCTCCAAACATTTACTGCTATAATTACCACCCAGTATTCTGATAAGATGGGAACAACTGTTGCTACTGAAGAATGCTATATTTTATTGGACAGGTAAGAACATGGCTAAGGTGCTTACTGTGCCCAGGGAGGACTTGGGCAGAAACAAGAACAAGAAATGGAAAGCTGTGCTCCTGCACAAGCAGGAGTGGGGACAGGGTTGTGCTCAGTGCTGGTGGGTCCTTGGCTTGGGCCACAAACTGATGCCCAGGGACACAGCCCAGCGGGTGGTTTGTGGCAAGCTGCCTCCTATGAGCTGTTTCCCAGTCAACAGGTATGGTATATCCTAACATCCAGAAATGGCTTTTACCTTATAAACTAAAAATTTCTATATGCTTTATTAAAATTCTGGCAGTTTAAGTGAGCTAACTAATAGGAAATACTATCGCAGATTGAACTGTTTCAGTGCTGGAATTATTTTTGACATTCACGAACAGCTCTTCCAATGGCATATTGGACCTCCCACAGAGATCAATATTCAAACAGCTTACTGTTTTCTGGGCACAATTATTCGTGTCGATTTGCCACTTTAAAAACATTGTTTAATCATGAGTTTGGAGCTTAGATTTTGGTCCTGTTCCCCGTGAATGAGTATGACTGGTGCGATTCTGCTTTTGCACTTCCTTGGATTTGGCTGCCGCGGTGATGGCAATGGCTGTAGTGCAAGTTAGCAGCTCCAAAACGTGTTTTTGTTATTTTAGCATCTCCATGGCTCTGTGCTTTCTATCATCCCACATAACTGAGGGGAACCTCCTCCCTACCACTGCATGTTTTGATCCCACTGCAGGTGAGGGGTACATGTCTGCATGGCTCATGGCAGTAGGGTACCGGGAACAGCCTTGTGGGCGCTGTGAAAGAGCCAGCAAGGCTACATTTCCAGATTTCCCTTCTTTTTGGGTAGCCTCAATCTCCATACACTGCACTGAGGTGCAGACATGCTCCAGCCATAACAGTGCTGTATCACTCTAAGAAAACTTCTTCTTGTCTCTGCTGTATTTCTTCATCTTGCTGGGAACCACTGGAATGCTGGGGCAGAAGCCAGGGGCCCAGACTGTTCCCCTGGATATCTGCTCAACCCTTTTTCTTCCTTAGCTCAGATACATCTCCTAAAGCCTTTTTTCCCTGCTCATTCGTGTTTCTGATGCCAGAAATCTAAAGCTGGACACCCAGTAGCTTTGACCTCCTTGTGCCTGTCTGTTTTTAAATAGCAGTGGGGAGAATTTTGATCAGAATCAGAAAGTACACAGGTTGGAGATGTCCGTGGCCCTGTTTGAGCTGGACTGCAAACAGCTCATCTCCTTAAAAATTCAGTTGGGTTAATACAGCAAACTCTTCTTGTTTTCCAGAGCACCTCTCAAACATGTGTGCACTCAGCCATGAGGACAGGCCTGAACCTGAGCCCGTGAGCTGAGTTCCCCAGGAGCCGGAGGAGCCTGGATCCAGTGTGGCGTTGGTGCTTCTGTGCATCTGTCCAAAGCACAGCGACGAGGAGGGGAGCCCACCTCTCTTCCCAGCGGCGGGCAGGACCACGGCAGTGAGCCCTGCCCAGTGCACAGACAAAAGTAGCACAGTAAAAGTACCACCGAGTAAAAACAGGGTAAGTCTGCAGAATCTCCTTTTTTAAAAAAAAAAACAACAAACAACAAAAAAACCCCAAACAAACAACAAAAGCCAATATGTTAAGAGGCTCCAGGAATCTGAGAAGTTCCTCTAGGCATTTGGTTTAGATGAGAAGTCGTCAGCATCGTCTGGTTTTTGTGTTAAATATTACAAGTGTTCATCTGATGAAATTCTAAGTGAGCTATGCCACATCATTGCTGGAAAGATTTCACTACATGGAAGCAGTGCTGGGTGCTCATTTACTGTACACAAAAAGGCCAAATTTGTCAGAACAGTGACTCTCTTCAGTGGCTTTAATATTTGAAAGGAACACGAAGATTTGTATTGTGACGGGGGACAAGCATAAATTTGTGAGCTGGTGGTGAATGGAAAGACTGTCCTGGGGAAAGGGAAGGAAAAGGGTATGAGAAGGTAGGAGGTGATGCCACAATGGCAATGAATTGGGTACAAGAGATGCTTTGCAAATCATGAAATAGGAAGACAGGAGAGCACCTCAAGGTCTGCAGGCTGTCTGAGAAGCGCTTTTTCGGGGGGGAAGCTGAAATGCCATTCATCTGATGTGGTGGCACTGTGGGTACCTGTTCCTTCAGGGGAACGACAGTCATGGGTGTGATTGTGAGGGGACAAAATCATGGATGTGAAGTGGATCATTAGGCAGATGTTGAGACAGTTCTGAAAACAGAGTCAATAGGCTGCAAGGTTAGACTTCTAGAGGGATGGTAAGATTGTGCTGGTGTCCATATCATAAAGGGAATAAAGCAAGGAGGCAGCTGCACCCAGCGATGGTGTGTGTATGGGTGGGCTTGGTGATATTGCTGGAGCTACATTCAGTCGTGCCTGAACTGAATTTTCTGGCACTGTGGAAGGTGTCTGATATGTGGAAAGAAAGCAACGCATGGGGAAAGCAGACCAAAAAATTGTCATTGGGAGAATAGGCCAAATGATTGTCTGTCTCCGCTTTGGAGCTCCCAGGGGGAGCTTGTGCTCACCTGGGAGCACGTTTAACCCCAGATCCTGGGACAAACACACCTGCCAATGCACAGGGACAGCCCAAGCCATCGCAGGATCCTGGCAAGCAGGAGATGCTCTGCACCTTCTCCAGTGCAAAGCTCTGCCAAGTGATACAGTAAAGCCCAATGGTAGCACGCCTATGGATTTCATGCAGTTTTAACAGGCTTCTACACAGAGAAAACATCCTGCA
Source organism: Falco naumanni (assembly GCF_017639655.2). Taxonomy (NCBI): domain Eukaryota; kingdom Metazoa; phylum Chordata; class Aves; order Falconiformes; family Falconidae; genus Falco; species Falco naumanni. The sequence goes on along the minus strand of NC_054064.1, from coordinate 15,378,426 downwards.
TTTGGCAGGGTAATAGCTGAATTGCTCAAAGTCCAATTACAATCAAATCTTGCTCATTTGTGCCCATAACTGGAGATTCAGTGAGAATGACAAAACTTCAGCGAGTTATGGAGTAAGTGGCACACAATTTAAGAAGTGTGGCTAATGCATTACAGAATTCATTATCACCTTACAAACTTCTTCACACTCTGGAAAAGGATGAATGCTCTTAATTCATTTGTTTTGACAACGTTTGTTTCTTAAACATCTTTTGTTATAGCTGATAAATTTGTACTGTTAAAAAAAAGAAGTAATGAATTGTAATTAAGGAGACATTATAATAGCCCCTTCTTAGCAAGTCTGTGCCATTTTTTGGGGTACAGACTGTGGCAGGCATGGATAGAAGTGAATGTGTGGCACTTCATTCTGCTCACAAAAGCTGCTGACGTAGCCGGTGCCTGGCAAGTCCTTTCTGCAGAACAGCAATACCAGTGACTCCATTTGTCTTTCTGTTGAGGAACTGTTTGTTTTTTTTAAAACAAAAAAACAAACAAACTAGCTCTCATTTGGCATAATATATTCAGAAAAAAAAAACTCAGCTAAAAAGGAATTTTTTCTATCATGAGGAGAGTATCTCTGCCACTCTGAGAACATGCTGCATGGAAGAAGTTTAACTGAATGTTTATTACTATTCTTAAAATCTTACCGGTTTGTTCAGTGCTAACGTGTTTTATGTATCTCAATGAATAAGAAATACGGTTTGGAGGAAAATAGATCAGATTTGCAGGTCAGAGGCTCTGCCAAAATGGGATTTCAACTGAAGTGCAGCAACCTTGAGGCAAGGCTGCCCTTCCTTGAATGCCAGATGTGCAATGAGGGTAATTACCATCACCTCTGCAGGCGCTCAGATTCGGACAGCGAGCGAGGCAAGGGTCAATTCATGGCAGGAATCTTCATGCTGATACCTGGGCTGCAGGCAGGCATTTTTCCTTCTTGCCAGTAGCGCAGTGGTTGCAGATACCTGTATCTGCCTGTGTGCCACTTGTAAATCTATAATTAATTACCATAGGTTAAACAGACTGAGGAAATAACTGGAGTCTTTTTGAGGAAATGTAATTGTCAATATAGCAAGACCCCTGAATTATGGATTCGGCAATGATTGCTATTACAGAGATGGCGTTAGATGAGTATCATTTTGTCAATTAACCTTTTACAATTCATAGTTTATTATAGCCTAGAACAATCCATTTTTAAAGAGTTGGGTGGGTTTTTTTAAACACAACTCTTGCTGCTTTAAACACTTACTACCTGCTCTTTAGCCTTTGAACATAGACTGTTGTACTTGCTTAGCATAATGTATAACCCTAGGTCACAAAGCTAAAGCAAACCTTTTTAATTTATGGAGGATTTCATTTTAGCTGAATATTTTGAAAAATTTCATAACTTTCTGATGGCACATCAGGCTGACCAGGGATACAAATGTATCTGTGTTCCTGGGTCCAACCACTTTACCCTACTATAATTTAAGCTTTAATTTCATAACCTACAGTGCCCTGGATACTTAGGAAAAGAAAAAAAGCATTCTTAGTCAAGACTGTGTAATAAAGAATTCTTCTGCTACAGCAGATAAAATGACAATGATGAAGTAATTATCATAAAAATTATTATTTTCTAGAAATACTCTTCTTAAAAAAAATCTACTGTAGAAAAGGGAACAGACAGTAGTTCTGATGAAAAACACTTGGAAAATGGTGATATGGTTTCTTTTCTATACAAATACAATTATTTTTCCCGCTAGAAATAGTATTGCTGTAGCTGCTATGGTAGAAGGGTAAGAGAGAGGCACAGTTTGCAGGGCGAGGTAATATTTTTTATTAGAACAATTGATGTGATTGAAAAAAACACAAATGCTTTCAGGGGGCCTGTGTTTCTGAAAGCTTTTCCTCCCTCACCCCCCGCCCCCAAGTATATCAGCTTCTCTAATAAAAGATATTCCCTCTGCCTGCAAACCTTGCTATTTTTGTATATAGCTGTTTCTGTGCATACGATTTGTCCACTAAGGGGACGAATAATTCTACAGTTCTTAAAACTGGTATAATTTGGTAAAAATTTAGTCTGAAATACTGAAAAATTTAAAATGCTTCCTTAAAATGCTGAGAACTTGGGGTTGGCTTTGTGTTTTAAAGAGAATAATTGCAGCTCATGAAGGAGCTACACATACAATAAAATGTGGTCAACTCTTCCTTTCAGTAGCTTTGAAGCAGCAGTAATCTAACAAAGCACCTTGCTCTGGCTATGCTGACAATGAGTCCAGTGTACAAAAAAGAAATTAAACAAAAAAAGACATTTTAATTTCAAGGTTCACTGGAAAAAACATGAAGAAAAAAAATCAATGTTTGCCAAAGAGAAAGACAAACTCTGAAGGGAAATGAAAAAAAATGTATTTACAAGATTCAAAGAGAACTTTGGAAATAATGGGGCAGTAAAAAAGGAAATAAAATATTTGTCCCTCTTAACTCTAAATATGCAAGTAATATTCCCAATAAATCTACCACATGAAATGACTTTAAGGAATCATCCTGTTTTATTGTTATCAAGAAATTTTTAAGCAAAGCAAAAAAATCCTCAAATCAGAAAAAACAGCTATGGCAGTATTAATGACTGAGGCTGGATGCGGCATTGCCCTTCGCCTCATGCCTCTCATTGTCTCCTGCGCTCGGTGGCCCTGAGGCTGTGGCCTCTCCTGCTCTCTTCCCTAGAAACAGCCTGCCTGCTCCTCCATCACCACCAGTGTGTGCCAGGAGCTCCTGGAGGAGTGTTTGGAGCAGTTGCTTCTCCACTGCAGGGCTGCATCACCCCAGAGGTCAGAGGAGGCTAAAAAACTGCCCTGGGTTGCCAGTGGGACATGCAGAGCTCCTGTGCGTCTCTGTGGCCCTGGACCCATGGAGCGTGCCTGCACATGTGCTCATGGCTTCGGGGCATGCTCCAGCCCCTCAGCTTGGAGATCACCAGCACTCACGCCGCACCGCTGGCCACATCTCGGCCCAGCAGTGCCTCCAGCACAGTGGTGGGCTGCAGCCGCGCCGCTGCGGCAAGGACGAGGTCCTCCATGGCAGGCAGCCCCAGCCATGCCCCCCCACCTCCCCCCAGCATGGCCGCCTGCCCCGAGGCCTGGCGAGTGCCAGCGCGCCCCAAGCCGGGCAGAGCCATGGCGGGTGGCCGCCGGGGCAGGCTCTGCGGTTCTGCCAGCCTGGCTGCCACTGTGCAGCTGCTGTGCGTGAGGCCTGTAGAGAGAGCTACAGCTTCAGCTATGTGCCAGGCACAGCCCGCTGTTACTCTGCTTTGATAGAACTCAACAGCTTTTGGATTTAATGTTTTATCTAAATTAACGCCCCCATTCCTGTCCGCATGTTCCTGGGGCTGGGGTTTGAGCCGTGGGGGGACTGCGGGAGGTGAAGGCGAGCAGAGGGAGGGCGGCAGGGGCTATGGCTGTGCATCCCCTCGCTGCTGTGGAGAGAGGTGTGCCGGGCTGGCTGCGGGGTTCGGGCGTCCTCAGGGCCATCCTGCACCCCAATGGCGCCTGCCAGCGCGGGCCAGGCCTGCATGCTGCGCGGGACCAGCTCATTCACCGCAAACGGATTTCAATCAGATCTTGGTGACACAGAGTCTCCTTGCATGGGTGACGTAGGGATGAACAGGAGCGGCCCAGGGAGCGCGGTGAGGGGCGCTGGGGTAGCACCTTCCCTGCCTGCACCTCCCTGCTGGGGCTGCTCTCCTCTGGGATTAAACTGATTTTCCACAGGCACTAGTATCCAGGATCAGACCCGGTCCCTCTGCCGCGGCTGTAATGCCTTTCTCCCCATTAGTTTTCTGATACTCCTCTATCGGAGCTTTCTGTAAGGCTGTTTAGGTTTTATATATACTCTGTCTGAAATCTAAAACACTTTATAAACTTTATCCATTTAATTCTCCTACACTGTGCAGTGTGATGTAGTGGCATTATCTTCGCTTTACTGATAAAGAGATTTACATTCACACAAAGCCAGGCTGGAATTGGGGTAAGGACGGGGCTCGGAGCTCCAGATGTGACGATAACCAGCTGCCTGCTCGCGACAGGAGCTTGTGCAGCTCTGTGCCTCCCCAGCGTGACACGGCAGGTCAGGCCATAGCTTTCCTTCTCACAGGCACCTTTTTGTTTCAGATTGTGCTAAACCTCGTGGAATGTGCAGGGTTGTGTGGGCCCTAACTAAGGGCTACCCTTTATTTCCGGCAGTAGAGCAGGTGAGCTGCTTTAGGAAACCCAAGTGGCTCCAAACAGAAAAGGAGGCTGTGTACCACCACCTGTGACCGCTGTGTGTGTAAAATCATGCAGAATGTGAACTAGGGGTTTTGCTAGGTGCCTGTGCACCATCATGTGTCTATATGTGGGAGAGGGAAAGAGAAGAGGAAGCACAACGGTTCAGGGAAGGAACAGTGCAAAGTGCCATCCCCTAAATATTCCCGTGACTATGGCCCTGAGGAAAGTGGCAGGACAGGATTTTTTGGCTAACGGCTGACCTGTGGTAAAGGACTCTAAGACAGACCCCATCTCTAGTGTTTAAGTAGGTAAATGGGAATGCATCGCAAACGAAAAAATACTTCATTTGAACTTCCTAACTAGAATAACCCAACTTCTTTGGGTTTCCTTTTTTTTTGATTTTTTTTTTTTTTTTTTTTTTGAGGGGGGTGGGGTGGCTAATTGCATGCATCAGGAGCAATCACACTATTTAATTTACAGCCATTATGTTGGACTGCCTGATCAGCATCAGACACATTTACAAACTGTGGGTTCACCTAAGCACATCAACTATGCTGTGCTAGCTTCAACCCTCCAGAGCATGCACTGGTGCTCTTGGGTTTGGAAATGGTGTTGGCCCTGCTTGGCTATTTTGCATCTAACTCCAAGAAGGTTTTAAAGAACCAGCTCCCAAGATAGAAATTTAATGAATTAAGTGAAGTAATGCCTTGTCAGCTGCGGAGCTGGTTCAGGGTCTGTAAATCTGATCAAACACACTGAATACGGTTAAAGCTGGATTCATAACTCTGGGAGGAGAAATCAGCTCTTACTGGACAAGAGGATTTTATACCAAATAATTAGGCTAAATGAAGCTGTTACACAGAATGGTGGCAAAAAGCCATGTTTTTCTGGCATGCTATAACATCACATAATACATGAATGTGGTGTATGCAGTAGGCGCTGCTTTTGCCTTCCAAAATTTTTATTACAGCCCTAACCACTGACACTTTGTTCTCTGCCAATTCCTCTGCTCCCTTCTCTCATGCTGGCAAAAATATAGCAGGAGACCTAAAGCTGTAGGCCTTGGCAGGATCATGTGAATATGCTGAACACATACACGCCGATTAATTCATTGCCTTAGCAACTGAAAAGTCTCAGATTATTCTCCCTTGTTTATTGGCCCTTTCAGAGCTAATGTGAGCAGTAAAGATCATCCACAGGCAAAATACAGCCATCCACTGACTGCTTGCACCTGCAGGGGCCAAAAATCTCCTTTGATCCCAACAGATTCCCTGTTTCACACACATCGGTAAGTGCCCTTTGAAACACCAGCCCAACAGCCATACCTACACATACCAGCCATACTTCCTGCCCAACTACAGTGTCCACGGTGCCACCAGTGGCAATGGACAACAGTTTGCTTTGTGGGCGTGCAGATGATGGCTCAATGTGCAAAAGAGGAGGGAATCTTGCTTTTGGAAAAGAGTGTGCAGACAGAGCCCTCAATGGTGCAATGTCACCTTGGTTTCTTCTCAGAAAGCTCATAGATCTGTAGAGAAAGAGATGTCCAGGGTGTTACTGTAAGCAGAGCGTTTGGGTGCTGGGGGAAGGCGGTGCTGAGCTGCTCTGTGCTCGCGTGGAAGTGGCTAATGAGGGAAATACAGATGGGCTCGCTGGGTATTGGGCAAACAGCGCAAAAGGAGCTGGCTCATTAGAGGGGGATGTCTCAGTTCAAGAGCAAACATTATGTTCATGTTTCATTTTTTGTATTTAGCTTTCATAGTACTTAGTAAAAAAACCTTGTTGACTGAATCCTTGCTACTCAATGAGTGTGCTGCTTGATGCAAAGTCCAAGGATGACAATACCTCCAGCTCTGCGGTAATGGACTGTGGCAGCTATAGACCACTTTTTGTATTCTTTCGGACTTTCTGCCTGGTTTTCTGGCTAGAGCGACCCACGTTCCTCATTCTGGTGGGTTTGTTACTGAGGGCATCCAAGAGAAGCCACCAGACTGCCTGCTTTTCCTGGCTGTCCTCCCTGTAGGTCCAAAGGTCATCACATATGCAGCTCCACATGCATGAGTCCTAAGAAAAGCCCTGTCCATTTCTTCTGGAGTGCTTTCCAGAGGGTGTCCTTTTCTCTGATGATCTGTTGTTGTAGGCTCCCAGTGCATCTGCCCCCTGTCCCCATACATATTGCATAGTGCCTTAAGACCCTGAAAATGCCCAGGGAAAAAAGCATTCCCAGTTTTTTGCCCTGGCATCTTTTGAAGCTTGCCAGCTCTGTGGTAGGTTCTGCAGCCTTTTTTGGGGAGCCCACACCAGCAAAAGGTCCCGTCTCTCCCAGAAAGGATGGGAAGGTCCCAGTGCTTATGCTGCTTTCTCTACGGGACCTATAACAATTTCTCCACTTCTAAATTAGCTGCTTCTCTGTTTTTCTATCTCTGTGCAAACACAGGCTGCCCATTGGTAAACTCTGAACTTAGAAACATGTAAGTGCTGTCAGGAGGAATCTACATTTGCTTCAAGGAAGTTGGGTGACTCATCCCTGTGACGCTTCTGTGGGTACATGGAGTGAAGTCAAATCCCCTCGTGGCTGGGACGAAGCCAACTCCTGGCCATCCTTCTATGAATAAGCCCAATACAAATGCCTATAGATGTTTCACAGACTGAACTCAGAAACGCGCTCCTTGACACAGAGCCACCATATTAAAGGTGTTGAAGTACAGGTTATGTGAGCCTGAGGGAATGTACAGAATTAATGAAAGGAATGCTTCATACTCTGAGCTTTGTAGACCACAACAAGAAATAATATCTGGATTTCCTCACACACATTTTTTTTCATGCCTATGAAACCCCTGATTCCATATATCCTAAATAATAACTAAGAAACAGACCTCTGACCCTGGCAAGAAAATTCTATACTAGGAGATTTTCTCTAAATTTGCAGCTGTTGGCTATTAGAAATGGTTTGAGGGTATTGGTTTTGAAAACAGGCATTTTTTCCAACATACCACTTCCACTGTCCTTCTGGAAAGATGTACCAATTGATGTGAGTTTTTGCAAAAAAAAAAAAAAAGAATATTTGAGTTTTGGGCTATGGCTTTTTATGAAAGGAATGTAATACATACTGAAGCTCAGAGACCACTGGGGTTGTATTAATTGATATCCAGAGATGAGCTAGTATTCTATTTTAAATGAGCCTTCCTTCTGCAATAAGCATGGAATAATACGAGGGGCTGTCGGCAGAGTACCAGGTAAATGTTGCCGTGGGCCCAAGGGCTCTCCCTTTCCCTAGAGTTCTTTTTGGAAACAAGCAAATGACTGTCAAATAAAAGGATATTTGCTTGATGCAAACAGCAGCAAAAAGACTGATGTTTGCAAATGCCTCCTCCTGTTTCCAGACACAGTACAAACAACAAATTACTGCCTCTGATAGACTGGTTTCTACCAAATAGGTTTTAACCTTTTCTCACCGATTTGCGTATGGGGTGAGGGAAAAACCAATGCTTTAGAAGCTCTCCTCAGCTAGAAAAAGGTGAAGAATTAACGCTGTTTCAAGTCAATGCTCTTTACACAGAACTCCGAGAGCAGGAGTTCGTTCATCATTTTGTCTCCACCTGTTGGTGGGTGATCACATTGGTTTTGTCTTTGGCCTGGTTCGCTCGAACAGCACAGAAAACCGAGCACCAATGCTTATTTTGGTCAAGCCGCGCTTCAGGAAATTACCGATGTTGCCTTTGAAAGCCCTGCCTATTTTACGGGGGGGGGGGGGTGGTGGTGGTGGTGAATACTTAAAACTCAATTATATGAAACTAACTAGATGTATTTCAAATATTGATTACATATATCTTCTGAAATAGGGTAATGGGATATTCCTGGATGCTCTATGCATGTTTATACATCTCTGAAATGTTTGATTAATGTGCACCTAATCTTTCTTTCTGCTAATAGACCATCATATTTCTTACTAAGAAATGAATTATTCGACCACTGGTACAAGTGGCTGAGAGAAGACCATTTATAACGCTGCATCTTCAGCTAGTGTTTCTTCAGCAAGTAAACCTTGACCTGGAAAGCTGTTTCACTGAAAATGACTAATTTTGCCAATTTTATTTTTTGCTTTGAATATGTTTTTCTGGTGGCAGTCTAATCTATCCTAAAAGACTTAGTTTATACTTTACAATATTGGTAAAACATAGATAGAAATCAGACAAAGGAAAACCTTCATGAAGCAAAACTTCAGTTTGAATTGTGGAGATGCTATCCCAGAACTTTGAATTTGGAAGTGCAAAATGAGGTATTGGCAAGCAGAAAGGAAAAAAGAAAAAAAAGAAATCCAACCCAGAATTGACTAAGACATGCTCTTCTTTGTTCATAAAATTTATTGTCATTCTACCCTGGTTTTGATTTTGCTTTCCATTTTTATTTTAAGATTATCTCATATTTGACTATTTTCATCATTTTCTATACCACTTGTTTTGAGCAACACTACTTTTCATATGTTTTAAAATTGCGTAGTTAAGAGATTCAACAAATCACAGGTAGTGCTAACAGTTGCTCTCTGCCAGCCTTGTCTGTATCAGCCTGAATCTTGCCATTTATACACTATGCACTTCTCCATGCAATCATTTTCAAAATTACAGTGCTAAACATTAGGAAATGGGGATGTTCACCACTTTTGCACACTTGGTTGTAAACTCAGCTGAGAACACTGAGCATTACACAGGCAGACAAGCCATGACAGCATACAGCTGTGGGACTGGGTGAATTTTGTAGAATAGCTGCTGAGGGTAAGTTTGATCCTTGGCAACTTCTATAAGAGAAACTGAGCATTTGCATGCATATTTTCAAGAGCTCAATAAAGATCAATAGACAATTTAATCCTGCATCACTGATGTAAAAGTCTGAGTGCTCTGAGTTTGGGTCATGGCTCTGAAGACAAGTCTTAGTGTCCAAATTCTCCCTCCAAGCAGCAACTAAAAAGTGGTAACTTGGAATTTCCATCCACTTTAATGAATTGCACAGATTTCAGCCTGCCCCACATCTGCCATTCAGAGCCCTTCAGGGAATATCCAGCTGTCACTCAAAAGCAGGAGCATTTTAAAATGTAACCTTTTTTTTCTTTCTTTTTTTTTTTTTTTTTTTTTTTTTAATAGGAAACACCCACTGAATCCACCTATCAGTAAGATCCAGCCTTGAATTTTAGCATGACTTCAGCTTTGGTCTGGGGATGCCTGAACCTTTTCTGAACTAGACTTTTTCACAGAATGACATTCTTAAGAAGTAGCAGTAGTTTATGTGGTATCTGTTGGCTTTGACATGGAGCTTTTTTGATTCATTTTATGGATTAAAGTTCTTCCTACTGTGTCAACGCTGATTTTTGTAAAGCAGAGAAAGGGAACTTTAAATGAGACTCTCCTCCTACCCATCCCCAGCTCTTACTTTAGACCCCCCAAGAGCTTTCAGGAGGGGAAAGGGAAATAAAGTTTACCATGACTGGAGAAGGCAATGGGCGTGATCAGTCTCTCAATAAGAGTGGAGGGGAGAAAATTTCCAGAAACCAGCTGTGTAGGAAAAGCAAAGGATTATGCAGAGCTGGAGCAGGTGAGCAAATGATCCTCCTGCCCCACCCCACCCTTCCCCTTCCCCTGCTATTACCTGGGAAAGTGAGAAAGCACCTCTGGTGGTGAGAAAGGTCCAGAAAAGCATTTGGGTTACTTTTTTGAAAACATGACTTTGTAATTCAACAAGCAATTTCTGAACTGGGAAGGTCGGGGAGGAGCAGCTGTATCTGCCCATGGAGTGAGTAAGTACCTATGTTGGGGCTAATATTGACACTTTAGCTGTGCAAGTACTGCAGTTAGCTATGGGTGCTTACCAAATGAAAGGTAAAACAATCTTTTATTTGGGTGAATACATTTATGGTGGTTTGGTTTTTTTTTTAAAGCTTTTGTTGAAACAGAAAAGTATCTTTTTGATAAGTGACAAATGTCTGCTTTCTTTCCCATTAAAAATCATTGCCATCTAAGCCTGTCTGAGAGCCTGGGCTAAATCTCTGCTCTGTATTTTGAGGTATCTTGTTCGCTGCTGGGAAGAATGCATAAGGAGCTAGAGAAGGCCTGGGTACCTCCAGTGAAGCTGATTCTGTACTGGTAAGCTATGGTCCTGCTGGTGTTTGCAAAGGAATGAGAGATAAGCTTTGCTTACTGAGGATGATATAATGAATGGTTTCTATAGATTTCTTACTTGCTTTATTTTGAAAGAGGCCTATACTTTTTAACAAAGAAAAAAACCCAGTTTTTTTATTGTTATTATTTAAGAGAGATACTTCATAGTGAGCTCCTCAGCATTTTTATCAAGCTCAATACTAGAAGAAAGGGAAAAGAAGCACTGAGCATTCCAAGTGAACAGGCCAGGAAGCTTTGAAAAAACTGGGTATTACAGGAAATGTTATTGTACAGTGCATATCTCTTAAAAACAAAAACAAGCAAAAACAATCTCTTATCCTGTTTTGCTACATTATTGCTAAGTTCTAGTTTGTCTGGGAGGAGCAACTTTGGTGGTGATGTTAAAGCCCGCTGGCAGTGGGACTGTGGGGTGGTGGGTAGGTCCCTACTGAGCGCATCTTGGCCTCAGCTGGGTACTTGGGTCCTGATGATCAAAGTGAATGGATGCTGCCAAGCAGAAGCCTTGTCCCAAAAGCCCTGGCTCCTCCAGGCTTGTTAGATGTGTTCCTCGCCCCTCCGGGCTGACGCTGGGCTCTGAGTGGGACCCTCCTGTGTGGCAGTGACCATCCCTCCTCAGCAGGGTATGACGTAGTGTCAGCATGTGCTTCAGGATGGCACGATGAGCTGCTAATTATCAGGAGGTGAAGGCAGACACTGAGGAAGTGCCTGATTAATCCTCATTGGAGCAAAAGAGGATGTGTGGAGCCTCCATAAATTCTACACAGCTTTAGGAAAGTGTGGCACTCCCCAGGCTTGCTTGTGAGACAACAGCTCCTGATATCCAGCAAAAGTGACGGAAAATCTGGAAAAGCAATACTAAGCTTTTGAGTGAAAAGGTCAGACACAAGACGCAGAGAAATGTAAATACTTCCAGTTTTCCTTCTTGCTTAATTGCTTGCAAGTTTGGGGTGCTTTCCAAGTTGTGATTCATATGTTCATATGCCCTGTAAGAGAGTGAGCCCTGGTACCACAGCTGGGCCTTGGCTCTGGGCAGGAGCAAGTGCTGGTCCAGCTGAGCTGCCCTTATGTACCCAAGGGCTTGCGGGGGGAGAGTAGGCAGAGATTTATAGAATGTTTTGCATTGGAAGGACCTTAAAGATTGTCTAATTCCACACACGCCCCGCCATGGGCAGGGACACCTTCCCCTAGACCAGGTTGCTCAAACCCATCCAGCCTGGCCTTGAGCACTGCCAGGGATGGGGCATCACAGCATCTCTGGGCAGCCTGTGCCAGTGCCTCGCCACCCTCATAGTGAAGAATTTCTTCCTTACATCTAATCTAAATCTGCCTCTTTTAGTTTAAAACCATTCCGACCTTGTCCTATTGCTACAGACCCTAATAAAAAGTCTGTCCCCACCTTTCTTATAAGCCTGTTAGGTACCGGGGGGCAGCTGCAAGGTCTCCCCAGAGCCTTTTCTTCTCCAAGCTGACCCACCCCAGCTCTCTCAGCCTTGTCCTCACAGCATTGGTGCTCCAGCCCCCTGATCACCTTTGTGGCCACATCTGTACTTGCTCCGTGTCCTCCTTATGTCAGGGGCTGCAGAGCTGAATGCAGTATTGCAGGTGGTGTCATGAGAGTGGAGCAGAGGGGAAGAATCACCTCCTTTGACCTGGTCCCAACCAGTGCCCCTGGTCCAGGGAAATGTGATGGCATGGGAGCAGCAGGTAAATCTGCAGGATGGAGCACACCACCTGCCACCAGCGCAGAGTAATAGGCACTTTCCCACGGGGACAAGTTTTCGTTCCATGGAAATAACAGATTGCCACCATTTTTCACTTCTATAGATTCTTTTTCTCTTGTGCCTGTATTGATCTGTTCCACTTGGTTTGGTTTTAGAAATAACATTTTTATGCATGCAGCTTATCACCCTTGGGTCCCTGCTTGTCACTCCTCGGCAGCCAATGAAGAGTGGGCCAGGGCAGTGTCCCAGCAGTGACATGGGCACCTGCCCTCCTGGTAGTTATACAGGCACGTCTCAGACTGATGCTGTTGGAAATGCTCCACAGAAAGCAAACAGATAAAGCCTGTAAGGGGATAGTTACGCTGAGAATAAGGAATATCAGCTATTCCAGAGGGAAAACTTAGCTGGGTCCTTAGGTGTCTGATGGTTAAATGATCTTTATTTCCTTTTATTAAATTCTAATACCTCTCCTTGCTCTCCAGTGTGGCTACTAGCAGAAAGGAGATAGGGGACCCTGTAAGGTACCTTACAGAATGCTACCTGTAGGGCTTTCACACATCACAAATCAAGTTTTCTGTCCCCTGCCCCCTCAGGTAGAAGCTGTTTCAAATGACAGTGAAACATTGGAAGTAGGGAAAGATAGCTTCCCCCCACCCCCACCCCCCTTCCTTACTGCTTTCTGGAAAACATGGTTTATAAGCTGTCAATCACTTCCAATGATCTCAGTCCAGTGTTTATTCAAAAATCATGTTTGGTGTAGCTGGAAGTGTTGTTACTAACTGATGTGCAAGTCTGAATGCTGAGAATGAGAAATGATTGACATTCTTTAAGGTAAAGAGGGAGACTTCATCCAGCAGAAGCTGCCACTGCAACAGATGCTGTTATAGCTTCTGACACTGATCGTGATGAGTGGTGTGTAATGTCAGTAAAAGATGAGAGGCTACAACAACAAAGTGAAAAGGAAGCCTCTGAACACAAATCCCATGGCACCCTGGTAGCAGTTAATAGCCATGACTTTCCTGGCTGGAAATATGACTTAAAAAGGTCAGGCATATATTGGTTAACTTATCACCTATTCAGTAAATAAGCACAAGAGCTTGCTAATTAGTGACCTATTATTACTTGACTCTGGGTTAATTTTTATATTTTAAAATTTTTGCTTCTTTTTTTCCCATGGCTTTTGGCAAATAAGTTGCCTGGTTCCTTCTTTTATTTCAGGTTTTCCTTTTGGTAAAATACAGTAGATATTTACAGAGAATAATTCATAGCAGAGCTACACATGGTCCTGAACGCTGTGATGTACTCAGGGGTAATACTGCATTTTGGGCATCTTGCTAGCAATATCAAACAAGTTTCCATGTGTGGTTATAAACTTCCTCCCTAAGCAGGAACAGTTTTAGGTTTAATACCTCCTCCCTCATTTTGCTGCAGAAAATCCCTTGCCAGGTGTACTGGAGCAGCATGAGCCTGGTGTAAGGCTACCAGGGAACAGTTCGGGAGCTGTGCACAGTCGGGCTGCAACTCCCAGCCTCAAAGAAACCTCCCTTGAGCATGGATACCATGGATAGGGGTCCTTTTGGTGAGCAGCCTTTCATTGAACCCCCAAATTGTTGATAGAGTTCACTGCAGATGACAAAGTGTGGACTTTTTTTCTCTCTTTCTGGAGGGATGATCCATGGGACTAAACCATGATCTTAGTCTTGCAAGTGGGATTAAAGTCTTGAAATTGTTCTGTGAGTTGTATAAATATTTCTACTGCTGCGATATGTAAATCAGTCTCTTGTATACATTAGTAGCAAAAGTTGGTCTGGTTACATTTGCATACCCTCTTGACATGTGTGCGTGCGGTAAGTAGAGATCTAGGGCTGAAAAGTGGAACACAGCCCCTTGTCAGCTTGCAGCCACACGGCCATCCCCAGCTGGGGATGTGGCCCTGGCCTCTGTGATGGGGACATGTTGCTCTGTTTTACCGCCTCTGGTGAACTGGGGATAACCCACCTGCCACTCCCATGGGTCCAACCAGTCACCAGCTGGAACCAGGTGGCACAGCCTACGAGGTCGCATCCTGCTCATCTCACTGGGGCAGAGACCACTGCCTTCCCTGGGGCTTGCCTGGTGGCCCAGCAGCCTGCGGTGCTGCTCTGGAGCAAACTCTAGCACTTACCTCCGCTCCCAGCAGGGAAATGCCACAAGGCAGAGCAGGGTCACCTCCACTTGTGCCCTTTGTTTCTCATCCTCCTTCTCATGTTCATTTGTGCTTCAACTTCTTTAATTGCTGAGCTTGCTGTTGGACTGTGGGATAGCTATAATTCTGTTTTCTTTAAATGCAAGATCTCTACATGTTTTCAGCTCGGGGATAGTCTGTTCAGCAATGCAATGTTTCTCCATAAAAGTGCTTTTTCTCACATGGAGAATTTCACATGTGTTTCTCCAGGAGCTACAGCAAATCCAGTTTGAGGCTATGTGTTTGCATATGTTCAGAGTTTAAAAAAACCATTATCTTCTTCCTTATTTTCCTCTTTCTCTGCTTGGCTTCCTTTGGGTCTCTGTGGGATACGTGCCTGTATCTACCTGCACCCAAGGCGTGCTGGGGATCCAGAGATGTTGTGAAGGGCTGGATTACTGCTTCTCACACTCTTCTGCTGTTATACTGTCCCATGAAAACAGCCGTGGAGTTGGATGCAAGGATCTGGGTATGTTTGAAGTGGTAACTCCCGTGTTAGTCATGCTTACTATCTGTAATCAACACAACTTTTTTTTCTTCCAATAGTGTAGAGGGTTTGTTGCACTGGGCATGTTTCTGAGAGGCTGTGTAGGCACAGACTCCCCAGATGCCCACAAGTGAGCCAGGCAACCTGATTTATATTCTTCCCCTCCCATTTTGGGGTGTTTTCTCAGCATCCTGCACCCCAAGGACCGTGCTGTGATTTGTAAAGCATCTTCACCTGTATGGTAGGAATTGCTGTAAGGAGGCTTTCACAAAGTTACCAGTTTGCTAGTGGATGTGTTGGCCAGCCTCATGTTTTGCATGCCATTGACATTAACAAAAACAAATTTTGAAAGCTGCCTGCTGCATAGTGCCTGGAGGTTACAGTTACTTTAGCCCACAAATTCCAGATTCCTTCCAGCCTTCCACACTGAGGCTGACATTGCACCTTCTTCTCCTCCAGGAGAGAATGGTAGTATCTTTTTGTTATTAGTTTGTGAAACGCAGACAAATCTAACTTTTCAGAAGGCTTCTTGCAGAAGCCTGGCAATGCATCATTGCTCTCCTGCGAGATGTGACCACCTCCAGGTGCTGTATGTTCTGGAGTTTCTGTTGCTTTCTGCACACAAACAAGGCTTCCCCTTAGGAAGCATCCCTAGTTCAAAGATCACTCTGTAGGACCATGGGCATTCAAAGGAGACCCTTCCTTTGTACAGCAGCTTTGATACAAATGAACCTCAGAGGTTTAACTGCCAGATAAAAGTAGAGTGCATTAACCCCCACAATTGCTCTAATAAAGTCAGGGTGAAGTTGTGAAGTCTGGGTCACAACTAATGGATGAGCCATTAACACCTCTCAGGCATAACAGCACTTAAAAATATCAAACAGAAAATGCATTTAGTGCCTTTCAGGTGCAGAGCTGGTCATAGTGTTTTGAGAGCAAGCAGTCATGAAAAGGCTGTGATTTCACTGCCTCTCCCTGACTCTGCGTCCTGCAGTCCACATGTTTACGTTTAAGGTCAGCTCTACTCTGGAAGATTTTTGCCATCATGAAGCTGCTAGATGGCAGGTAACTTTTTTGTTGAACTGCTTAAGGCTCCAGGAACTTCTGTTGTTCTGAAACTTTATTTCAAAACTCCAGTTCTGATCAGCCGTTCTGTACTGGCAGGTGTTTCTGCTGTCATACTCACTGAATTTTTATCAGAAAGGTTTGAGGTCCTACTCTCCATCAAAAAGGATTTCCCAGTGGATATGATAATTCTTTTTCCATGGACACCAAGGGACTGGATTACAACCGGTTGTTTTCCACAGTGAAGCTGAGCACTGTGGGTGAGCAAGCAGGGGCAGCTTGTCCCAGCAGAAAGTAAGATTTGTAGCTGTTCTGCTGGAAAAGTTCTTGCTCCCTGTCAGTTGACTTGCAGAGGCACATGAGCTTGTTTAAATAACTGAGATGATGTTGAAGGATGGATGATAGCAGGCTCTTACTGGCAGAGGTTTACCTTCTTGGACTGGGATGCAAACTCCAAACATGGCTTTGTGGAGGTGAAGACCTGAAAAAAAAAACAAACCAACAAACCAAACGTCTCTAAAATTTCTTGAGGGTGTTTCTCACAGGATCCTTTACAGAAGGACTGGCCATGCTGCATGAGTTGTCCTGGGCTTTTGGCACTGACTGCAGATGGGATTATGTTCTCCATAAAACAAATTGTTGCATGCTTTTTTTGTTTATTTGTTTTCTCTGGGGTGGGGGGGAAACGGGCCACAGCTAGCCTGTAGGCTAACCCTCCTGGGTTCCCATGGCTGAGTGTCTGCAGTGCTTGCACACTCCACGTGGGGAAAGGCCTGGCTACACGTGCTTGGGATCTCTGGTGGCCTCCTGAGCAGCTGCTGGCACTGCTGATCTGATCCTCCCTGTGATCCTATGTTTAGCCCTTACAGCCACTCTTCTTTTGCTAGCCTCTGCGATGCTTTCATCCCAGGCACCCCAGAAGGATGTTTTTATTGCACTTGGCAAACACTGCCAAGCTGTGGCTGAGCATATGCCTTGCATCTACGGCCCGTTGCAGCTCTGAGTTAATTGCACCTGCCTGGGAGAGGATGTGGTTCATCAGGGAAGGCTGGTGGCCAAGGTGGGAGGGGAGGGCAGTGCAGAAAGCTGGGATGGGAGAAGGCTGTGAAATTGCAAATGTCCATGCAGATGCATTAGACCCTGCCCCAAGAGTGTGCATTCAGTTTGGATGACTGTATAAAGCTGTAAATAGGGAATTCTGCTCAAACTTAGCTCTGCAGTGTCACGACAAACTGTATCACAGGCGTGTTTAAGCTTCCACCTGCATGTGAGGAGCCTCCCTCTCCAGCTGTGACCAGCCTGTCACAGATAGTCTTAGGTGAAGCCCCTGTGAGACCTGGCTTTGCTGCACTAGTGTCTCCTGGCACTGCAGGTGGAAGAAATATTTGCACAAAATGCTCTCTGCCGCTCCCTCAGCCTACTGGAGTGTACAGGTGGGATTACGGAGTCATAAAGGAAAGATGTATGTTTTAATTTCCTGCCAGCAGTTTGTTAGTCTATAAAATTGAAATACTGAATTGTTATTTAAGCCTTCTTTGTATTATTGTTTTCAGACTGAGCAAACACTGCATACTAAAGTGGGGCAAGAGCAGAGTCACTAGCGTTCCTGTTAAAACCCTGCATGGTGAGAAGGTGTATCTCATGTCTAATTCTCCGCTTGTGTGTCAAATTTGTACCACTATCCACATTCAGAAGAAGGAACTGCTGCTGTGAAACTACAAAGCCTTTAGGCTTTCTGATGAATCCTCAGGGTATAATTTAAGGAAACAGGGTCATGTGTTGGACACTGTGTCTTGCACGATGGTGTCATTATCTCTTATGTATTAGCAGGCTACTAATGCTGACATCTAATTAGCACCAAGAAACTGATTAACTCTCAATAGGCTCAAGAGAAAGAAGAAAAATAGATCTCAGGCAAGCAATTAGGTCATTTATTTAATAAATTAAAATACTTGTGATTATAAGCTCACTCCAGCGATTTTTTTCTGTACTGCACAGTTGACGGCAAAAACAATGATAAAATTCAAATAGTAAATGTAACCCCATGGTAATGGCAGCATAATCAAAACAGATATAACACAAAAAAACCCACCTGAGCTTTCTCTAATGGATGGGTTATCATTCAAACCAGATGCGTTTATTAGGGGAAAAGTTGCATTTAAATACTAGTAAAATAAGTGGAGTCTGCTCAGATTTCTTATTCTGGTGATTGGGTTGTTCCACATTATGGAACCCAAGTACATAAAAGATGCTTCAACACACACTTGTTACATGGCAGATGTTTATGTTTATTGTGTACCTTTTGCAAACTAATCTGAAGGCTCAGAAATAGCAAGTCGGATAAATACCGAGCAGGCAGTGGTCACCATCTTTTTGTCACCCTTGCAATTTTTTAATTTTTTTTTAATAAGGCAAAAGATGGTCATTTTTCTTTCTGTCACAATGAAACGTAGAATGCACCTACCTGTGCTACCGGGTAGTGCGTTCAACCTGCAGAACCTTATGTTTACTGCTCTCACCGTAGTGCCCCAAAAGGGTTTGGCTTTTTATGCAGTAGCACTCCAGAGCTTTCTAATAGACAAGTCACCCATACTCCCTTCCTGCATGCTCAGTTAAAAGCATTTCTTAATTGGGTTCATTTAAATGCTAATTTTATTGAATGCAGAATGCTCTAAATCACTGAGGTGAGTTCTTGCCAGACTCCTTCAGTAATAATAATATTTCAAAAGGTTTGAAGTTCAGATTAGGTTTGAACAAGCACTGGAAGGTCTGTTTGTATGTCCAGCACTGACTGCAAACCATGAGGCTTCTCACAGCTTGCTTTCTTCTGGCTTCCTGTGCAAGCTCTCCTCTTGCCTGCTGCAGGTTCACCTCCTTTGTCTACTCCTTTGAAAATGCTGGCATTTAAAGGCAACCTCTTTTAAAAGAGATTATAAACATCACCTGCTGCGTATATACTACAAGGAAACCCCCAAATTCCTGTTAACTGAGAACTATGCAGCCCGTTTTTACAGTTTACAAACAAAACCTTTTGGCATGAGAACTGCATTTTAATGCACAGCTGATAGCACCATGTAGTTACCCGGTGCGTGTCACAAGTGCTCCATAGCAGGAGCCAGCGGTATTTAGTATGCTTGTGCAGGTATCTGTGGAGGCTTTAGGCTGTGCTGGAGACTTACGAAAGTGTAGGTTTCTGTTCAGCTCTGAAGGTAAAGCCTGTGATGCCTGCCGTAGGAAGGTCTGCTGGAAGGAGCAGCTGATGGCATGCTTTCTCCCCTCACTTTTCCTTCCTGAGCTTTAGCCATGTGAAGTGTGGGTTCTGCTCTTGCTCAAAACCAAAGAGCTCCCCCAGCTTTTTTTCAAAGATACCTTTAGAAGGGGAAAAGAATAGTCAGACCTTTTCCAAGGCTCCAGATTCATTTGGAGCTAGCAGTGACAGGCTTGGAGGGAGCTGGCTGCTTCTTCCCAACTTGTTCCAGTTGTCGTGAGGACAGTGGCTGGGGAAGGTTCTGGTGGGTCCTGCTCTTGCTGCCATGAGCAACCTCCAGCAAATGTCCTCTTCTTGCTGCTGCCCTTGAACGCTCCTGCCCCAGCTGCCAGTGCCACTGCATGCACAGGGGTTGTCCTCACTGTTGGTCAAAGGATCTCTGGCAGCAGGAGAGATGCCTGGGGTGAGTGAGGCTGAGCCACTGCACTCCTGGGAGTGCTGGCTCTCCGAGAAACGGTCTGGTCAGTCCCCGGGAACAGCAGCACGCTCTGACTGCCTCTGGCAGGTCCAGATTTAATTCAGGGCTAAAGTAACTGCCTCTAAAGGTAACAACCGATGCAACAAGGGTTGTTTAAAAGAATAGGAAAATAACCTCTCAAAATGTGGGGGTTTCCTCTCAATATTTTCCCCTTTTTATTAAAACAAATCTATTGAGGATGAAGTAGAGTATGTAGCATCAAGTAATGCGAAATTCATCGTTGGTACCTAGTCTTAAACAGTTGTGTTCTTTTTTGAGTGTGTCTTGAAAAAGTTGTCACAAACACCAACAAATGCAAAGCAGCTTTCAAGATGACTTTTTGTTATAGGCATATTCCTGAACTATTCATCTGTGTTAAATGCATTTTGCCTTGAATCATATGTCATGTTGCCAGAAAAGAGTTGTTTCCATGCCAACTCATTTGCAACATGGGGGAAAAAAAATCAAAGCTACTAACATCTGCAAGATGTCAGTACTGATATAAGCCACTTGCAATGAAAAACACAGAACTGCAGGAGGGTTTGCCAAATAGGCACTATATATAGGGTAGAATGTCATAAACTAATCACCGAACAGTGCATTTCCATTCCTTTTTTGGCTGTATTCTTCATCTAATCTCTTTGCCAGAAAAGGCTTGCAGCAAAAGGAGCATCAGTGTCTTCCACGTGCATTTCTTTTGCGAAGCAGGAATTACTTGGAATTTTTTTTTGACTCAAGCCTCCACAAAAGCCACTTAATTTAAAACACATAAGAACTTGTACAAGAAACTGCTGCTTCACTTTCCATACTATTTCCTTTCAATTCTCTCGGCTGCGGGGTCTCCTTTTATAAAGATCCTATTCATCAGCAAGATTAATGAGACCTGGTGTCTGAAACTGTGGATTCCATTTCACAGCTACTATTTTCTCTGCATTCTTCCCCCTCCACCCCCCGCTTTATTTTTTTGATAAAAGAAGATTGTTCGTTTATTACCTAAGTATTATGAAATGCCAGAGGCTGAGGCTCTGAAGCCTGAGCAGTTCAAATATCAAGGTATATTTAATTTTGAGATGATCCAGGCATTGCTGTGTTGGGAGAGACATTGGAAGCAGCGCTACCTTTTTTTTTTTTTTTTTTTTTTTTTTCCACTGGATGTATTAAAACAGTTCTAATTTTCAAAACTTTTCTTTAATACCATGATGCAAATCCATTCTTTTTATATCTGGAGGGTATAACAGGTGCTTAAGTCACCTATTGCATGCATTACCATGTCCATTGTCTTCTTGCCTCTTGTAACACTGTGCCTCAGCATTTGGTTGCTGCAATACACGTGGTTTGGTTTGCAGGGTTCTGTGTGTCAGGACAGGACTGAATGCAGCTTGCACCAGCAGATGGACCTCCACAAACAAGTGCCCCGGGGAGCACTTATAGTTAGGTTGCCCCATAGGTACCTGCACCAGGTCCCTGCAGCTGTTCCACGCCCACCTTCCCTGCTAGTCTTGAGTGCAAGCAGATGAGAAGATCGTTTCTTTACTGGAAAGGCTGCCAGCCAGCACCCTCCATGTGCAGTGGGGCTGGTTTCCAGGCTGGTGTGGGGTGGCACGTTGCTTCCAAGCAGCTCTTTGCAAAGCCTGTCCCTGTGGCGCGGTGCTGGCGATCATGCGATGCAAGCCTTCCAGTTATGTGTAATTGCTAAATTTCACAAAGGAATATTCATGCTTTCTGAGTATTGCTTACCCTATGAAAGCAATTACTGGAGTTGTCACGGCGGCAGTGAACAGAAAGGAGTTAATTTCATGGGAGTCGTCTTTGCATAAGAGAGATTTGAAATATCAAATTGAAACATTTATGGCAAAACCTTTTGTAAAGGGAAGGTCCTGACTAGCTGTACTTGCTGGTAAGGTAGAGGACAGGGGGAAATAACTGATCTACTGTATTTCAGATACTTCCACAATTTCACTTCTACTATTTTTAGAATGATAAAATTCTCTTTCAGATCATTTTTTATACTTCATAAAGATCTCAATCCAAACTCACATAACTTTGCTTTATTAAATGTTTCTGCTGAGGCTTTTTAATAGAAGGTTATCACAGGCAAGCAGAATTGAGAGCAAATGTAGGAATTGATTCCTACAGCATATTATTTCACTGAGGTTTGGAAGTTAAACCACAAATAAGACCACTTAAGGATATGAAAAATTACCTGGGTTTTTTTTTTGGTTATTTTAAGGAAAATGAAATGCTCTGAGCTTTGCTATTACGAAGCCAAAACTCAGGTTATAGCACCAAGGCCATATAGCACACACCTCATAATGTTGTTTTTCTGTGCAACCTTAGTGTGTGTGTATATATTTATATTTATATGTATATGCATATCTTGCACATATATTAATATATGTAATAGGCTGGGTAAACAAGGTGAAATTGGCTTCTGTCTGAAATATACTGTAGTTAAATCTTTGAGACAACTGTAATTGAAAGAGATTAGAGGGTATTTACTTTGTGTTTCTTAAAATGTATGTGCTTTGTACAGTGACAATAACATCCTTACAGCTAAACAGTTTTTTTTCCTGTGTGCGTACTACCTCAGCAGAGCAGGGAAACATCTTTAGAAGAGGAAACTATGACTGTAAAATGATTTTTAAGAGTTCATTTGAAGTCAGTCAGGCACAACACCTAGAAATGCTTTAAATTGGATTTTATATTTTTTTTAAAATCAGATTTCAGGTTGACAGTGTACTCTACTGTTATGCTTAGAATTATAACCTAGGATTCTGTTGCACTTTGCCTATCACCACTCTCATACAAGTGCTGCATCTCTCTCCCTTCACACAACTGTTAATGTAACAAGAGTAGCTCAGTTTGAGAATGCTGAGCCTTGAAGAAGACTGACTATATTTTAAACAGGGTTTCAGCTTCAAGAAATTACATGACGAGATAATCTTTACAAGGAAGGGCTGAGCAGTGTGTTGGTTCAAAAGGACAACCAGCTCAGCGGGTAAGTCGGGGACAGCCCGTGAACCCCTGCCTTGCTCATTGCTCCCCGGGTGGGACGACACCAGCCCTTCATCTTCTCACCTTTTTGCCCCCACTAATGATGGTGAGGGCAAGGCGAGATCATGGTGTGACAAGAACAGTGCTGGCCTTCCCACAGCAGGGCTCAAAACACTTCTTGTGAGATAATTGATACAATTCTGTAATTACGGACACTTAGCGTGAAGTTGGATGTGCTCTTGACCACAGGGTTTGATCAAGCCATGCTTCTCACTCAAAATAATATTCAGTACTGTTTAGCTATCCTTCTGAGAAAAAATGTCTGGCACTAGAAACCCAAAGACACAAGTTTCCAGATGAGTATCCTGCCTGGGTGCAAAATGTAGAAATAAGTCAGTGAAATGCATATTGGTAAAAATGCATGGTCCTGAGACACTCCAGCCTGTGCCATAGCTTATGACATTTGCTACTACTCCTGCAGCATCCTCCATTGTCATTCTAGATCAGGCTGCAAATGAGGTTGACCCAAAATATAAGTTACAGCATTAGGGCACAGTTGCTCCCTGACAGACTATTCTGGTAGCCAGGATTTCTTAAGGACCAAATCTTTATCTTAATTATTTTTCGGAGAGATGAATAGTGGCAGACAAAGTCAATCTGCTGCTGTCTTTAGCCTCTTGCTTCATCTGAACTCCTGTGGCTTCCCCTCTCTGAATGCCAGGCAGTGCCGTCGCTCAGGTCCTGCTCTATCTCTGTGTTGAGCCTTTACCCTCCCTCTGATTCATCACAGTGATTTTTTTTGTCTGAATTTGAGATGTGAGCTGCTGGCACTACTGCTGTGTCATGGCAGTCACTAATTTGGCGTGACTTGCATTGCAGTAGGTTGTTCAGTCTCTATTTTTCGCTTTTAAGAGTTTTGAACCTATGTCTGTCTGCCAGGTAGGACATTGTCCTCGCTTAACAGAAGCACTTTACTGATTTTGCCGTGTTGTGATCACAGGGTTAGTTTTAAAATAACATTTGTGTCTCTACTGTCTGTGTTTCCTAAGGCAGTGGCCGCCTGATGAAATCAAGGATTGCTGCTAGGCTCTTTTACTGGAAGTACCTTCCTCACGCTTGGCTGTAGCAGGGAGAATCTAAATGGGCTCTCTTTACTTAAAAAAAAAAATAATCCAGATTAGTTTGGGTTTTATCAAGGTATGGGTTTTGTTTCCATAAATTAGTTGCTGTTCTCTTACTGATGGATTAAAGATCTTCAGAACTGTGATTTTGGCATCTGCTGCGTGAGGAGAGCATGACAGTGCAGTCGGCGGGTGATGGATGTTGGTGCGCTTTTCCTCAAAGACCGTGGGCCTGTGATACTGGCTCGGTTTTCAGGACAGGTCGAATACACAGTTGTCCCATCAGGTTCTATGGTGTAGCCCTGAAGTATTTCTTTTCTTAACACATTACCACGGTTAAATTAGTGCTGGTTGCTGCGATCTTTTATGGCTCCTCTTTATAACAGAAAATTTTACCTGATAATTCAATATTTTTGATCTATTTCAGAAATCACCTAACTTGGTACAGACTTCAAGAAAACACTTTTGAGAGGGTTTCAAGCCAATCATTCAATTAAGATCTTTAAAAAATTAAGTCACCCCTTCTTTGAAACTGGAATGGCTTTCACATGAGACCAACCACTTCAGCATAACCGAGCCAGGGCGAGCATGCTGCAACTGTCCGCTTTAGCCTCCCACTTGATCTCATCCTGTTGTCTTTGTGAGCTTATACATCTCTGTGGCTTATTTTTTTTCCTAGTGCTTTAAGTGAAGGAGTTGCTCCTTTTCATTTAGAGAAAACATGCATATTCCTCAAGTTTTCTTGTCATGTTTTTCAGTCTCTTTGCTAAATATACCAGCTACTACTATCAGTACTGAATCTGAACTTCTTTACTATGTAAGGGCCCAAGAGGTCATTACTTTTACTGTCAGTTTTTTTGGCTAGAATTCTTTCCGAGTAATTATTAAAAAAAAAAAAAAAAAGGCATTCCTGTCTCCAGAAATTATATTCAAATCTTGGCCTTTGCTTCATTCCAAGTAAATCCTGTTTGCTTAAGTCTTGATTTGATCCTGGTGAGCTTCAGTGGGAGAAGATTCCTGCTGTAGACCTCAGAGAGTTGCACAAGGTTCTTGCTTAGGAAGCCATCAAGACCTCTCTCATTTTGATGTCCTAGCACTGATGTTTGTGTTAAAAAAAAAAAAAAAATGCCAGTAAATCAGGTTTTCATTGGCAATAGACTGTTTTCAAATTGAAAGCAGTGAGGTTTCTGTACCTGTAACTTTTCAATTAAAACTTATTTTAAAAATAAAATAATCAAGGAACATGTTCCTCTCACAGCTCTTTCTTGCCATCCTGGTAGTTTTGAAGGAGCTCGCCTACTGTTTTGTTTTGGGGTTTACAGTTGTTTGGTTTGGGGTTTTTTTCCATCATCTTGTGCTATAAGAGCTTTGCACCTGTATCTTGGATCAGCTTTTTTCAAGTGTTCAGGCACAGTTAAGCTAGATGAGGTTTGTGAGGAGGTATACTTACGTAATTTCAAACAGAAAGCAAGCTTTGGGGCATTTATTGTGTGAAGAAAGATTTGTATGCCTGAACTGCTTTTCTCCCTATGATCCCATGTCTAGTGTAAGGTATTACTTCACCTTACAAAACTCATTTTGCTTGATCTTGAGATTGCTATAGTTATAATGAGTCTCATTGCTACAAATACATTGGGGTACTTAAAATTTATTTCAGTTCTAGTAGTGCCCACAACATGTGCTAAGTCTTTCCAAACATTTAAATGCTGTTCTGAGGAGTTTATAAACATCTGTTTGCAGGAATCAGCATCTGATGCTTGTTTAAATGTCTCACTGAGGAAAATATCTGTGTTGGAGAGCCACACAAACTCTAAGGGTACCTGTCTTCCCTGCATCTCTAGTAGATCTCTGCAAGGAGTATCTCTTGCATGTCTGCTTAGATGGGTTTGCTTTACATGAAAAACCATTTTCCTCAAACATAGTCTCTTTAGGTTGTAGTCAGGTTCAGATACTACCTGATTAAACAGCAAAGTACAGCACCTACAGCTCAAACCTTATTTTTGCACAGAGTGCCCCCCCCGCCCCAGATGTTTCTGAGACACTGAGCCTCCAAACACTTTGAGTTGAATGAGTATTTGTTTGTGCCTTGATGAAACCAGACTCTCGCTTCCTGGTGGAACTCTTCATCATGATGTAAATAGCATTGATCTGCAGAGATGCTAAAGGCACAGCTTTGCTTCCCTCACGTAAAACCAGTGTGGCTCTACCAGGCTATCTACTGCATGTAGGGGAGCTCCATCAACGATAAATGTTATGCCGCTCTCTGCTTGCAAATGGAAACGTATCTGCTTTGATTCCCCTGTGTAAATGCTTTGTTCTGTATCATTTCAGCACTTTTCAACCTTCTTACCCTGTGTTAGCAGTTTAAATTTTCAGATTGGAGCACAGGTATTACAGAGGAGGGCCAGAATTAATTCTGCTCTAAAAGAGCTGTTCTAAACAGAAATACTGCTGATGCACTTTCCCTTTTCACCTTACAGGGGGAGATTATATATGCATCACCTTGGTTTTACTGTAGTCTGTGGAAATATCACTCTCGTAACAACTTGAGGCTATGTATGCTATCTTTTAACACTACAAATATGCAGTTGTTATGAGCGCGCTTTACTGACGTGAAATGCTTTGATCAAATGTGCGCTAGATATTGTGACTGAGCAGCACAGGAACGCACAAAACATTAGTTGATATTGCTAGCGAAAAACAAAACTAAACAAAGCCAACATTATGTAGTACAGTCTACTCTGGAGATAGCATTCCTATTAAGACTGTGGCTATTAAGTTTAAAAAGACCAAATACATATACTTCTTTTTAAAGTTTAATCTGGTCCTTGAGAACCTTTTGTGAGGCCATTAACACTAAGAAGAAATCTACTGTCAAGAAATTGCAGTAAGGGACTAAATTGAAAGCAGAATGGCAAAGTCTTATTGCTCCACTGCGCCAATTATATTGCCACTTTTGTTTCTTCACTGCAAGACTGATAGGGATCTACAAATGCTTAGATCCCAAGGGATTCGAGCATGTCTGGTGAAAATTGGAAATCAATAGGAGTCTATAATCGCAAGCAAACCGCATCATTTTCACTGGGGTGAATGATGGCAGCCATCCGCAGAGATGCCATGGACGTAGGTCCGTCAAGCATATTTGTTGGAGCCTTCTCTTCAACATGAGAAGTACAAGGACCCAGTTTCTTGGCAAATTAAGCATATTACTTGTCTTTTAATCAGCAAGGGAAGAGGAAAATGTTCGCTGACCCTCCCATTCAGATGTATATTTTGTAGTTTAAAAGGAAAGAGGAGGATTCATTTTCTGGATGTGGATTTTAAATATACTGGCAGTCCTGCTGAGGAGGCAAACGTTGTTTAGTTTCCAGTCCTGTCAAATTCATCTCGGGTCTGGCTTGAAGCAAGCTTCATCTCCAAAGCTGAGAGGTAATTTAGTTTTCAGGGTTATTCTGTCTTGCCTTTTGCTTAAGCAAAGGCTACCAATTCCATGTGACAATGAGAATTACTATCCACTAGGGGCCAAACTATGCCCACCAAATGCTTGATTTCCTTTCTGAAGCACTTTCTTCCCCAGTAGTTGAAATTGCATGCTTTTTTTCCTTTATTCTTTTTCTTTTTTTCTCTCTCTCTCTTTTTTTTTTTTTTTTTTTTTTTTTTGAGCCCACTACTTGATGTATTCAATTCCAGACTGTCCTTGAGCTCTCCAAGTCTCAGGCTAAAGCCACAAGATATGGTTCACTTGTTCTAGAGAAATGTGCAGCAATTATGAATATTATGACTGTATTTGTCTATAGGGCAGGCAGGCAAGATAGAAAAGTCAGTCTATTGATGATGAGCATAAAAGAGATGTCAGTTTTCAGAGATGGGGGAAATTATGTCTATTGAAGGCTCAAAACCAATTTTTCCAATATATGTAACAGCTGAAATGATCCTGCTCATTGTGTCGACGAAAGGATTGTGAAAGATCTCAACAGGAGATGGCTCGGTAAAGGTCTGATTCAAAGCTCAATGAAGTCAGTGGGCAGCCCTTCAAGACAGATGTGCTCCTAGACCGTGTCCCCCGTTTATGTCTCTCCGTTTCCTTCAGCATTTGAGAAAGCTAATGAATGGAGGGAAACACTACAGAGGTGCACCAAAGCATACACCTGTTTAAATGTAGATGCTCTTTGTGGTCATTGGCAAATAAAATCCAGTGCTGTAAGCTTTTAACAGGAATTTGGCATAACCAGCATCCTGTATCTCTCCAGACTCCAAAACCAAGAATTTTGAGGTTGTTCTTGAGCTTTTGCTTCTCCCACAAGGTACTAACAAATGAGCTATTGGATTAGTTACAGCTTTCATTAAAATGTAATTAAAAGATGTCATACTTTTATAGTCGGACTCAGCTGTAGCCAAACATATGGGCATAGTAAAACATTTCACAGAGCTGAAAGATTTTGTGGTCCTGCTGAGAAAATGATAGCCTTACAGCTTCTCACTTAATTATTCTAAAAATTAATAATAACAATTGTTAAAAGTTCCCCTCATTCTAACAGAGTAGCTTTTAATATTCCTGGCGGAAATGCTCAGCAGTGAAGGTAGTTACTCTGCTGTGGATGTGGAGAGATCCCAGAGCAGCTTGGGTTCTTCAATCCTGGTCAGTATTGACAGAAGATGCCTTGCTGCTCTGAACACGTGCATGAGCCATGACATGCATTCAGGGGAAGGGACCTGAGCCTCTGCTGCTCCCGTCTGGAGAGGACGTCCTGCCTGCCAGGTCTGTTGTGCTTTGCTGCATTCTCTGCTGCTGGAAAATTACTCTGAGATGTGGACAGGCTGGGATGCTGCATATTTAGGTCATTTCTCTGGAATGGGAAAGTATGTCTGGGGCTTTATTCCAGTGATTTGAAGCTAGTTGTACAAAGTCAAGTAGCTGCAAAACAGGGGGAAACCTATAATAATAACCCAGTCCCTGTGCAGTCAGGACACAGGATCTTCAGTTCAAGTTGTTGCTCAAGAGCAGAGATCTGAGCAGGGGCTCCCCCATGCCACAGCAGTGCCTGCGAGGCTGTAGGTTTATACAGTTTTCGATGCTGGCTTTGTGCCTTGGCTGTGGATGTATAAACACCAGTGCCGGGATGGTGAGGAGGGTGTTTCTGTGCTGGTGAGCCTTGCTCTGGGCTGCTCGTTCGCTGCAGCTCGGCATGGCGCTGGGGTCCAGCCCTGCCCAGCAGCAGTCCTGCGGGTACCTCTCGAGGCAGGTGGCGGCTCGGTGACTGTTCTGAGGACAGCAGGGCCCACACAGGTATACAGAAGTGGATAAGTGCTGCTGCTCATCCAGCCTGCTCCTCCTCACGGAGCAAGCTTTAGGCATAAACAAATGGTGGAAAATTGCTAGGGGAAACCAAGTGGCAGTGAGACACAGGCCTCAGTGGTGATGAGAAACTTGCCTCCCCCAGCCAGGGCAGCCAGAGATGGGGAGCCAGGCTGCCAGTGCTGTGGGATGGGGAGGGGGTGATATCTGCAGTAGGGGGTGTCGCAGCTGCACCCGCCTTGGGGTGCAAGGACACCCAACATGGGTCCCCGCAGCACCCCTGCTCTAACCTCTCCTCTGCACCACCCTAAATGCCAGCCAGGGAGAGGTGCCTTGGGGACACAGGCTTTGTTCCCTTTGGTTTTTGGAAGGCAATAATGTTTTGGCTCCTCTGAAAATCTTACATGTATGCAATGTCCTCAGTAACCCATTCTGAGATCCAGCTAACGTATTTTGAATTATAAATGCAGAGAGAGTTCATTCTCTGAAAGTATTAGGGGGATGCTCATTTAATCTAAAAGCTTCACAAATTTTAACATGGATCCAAAAATTTAATATAAATATGCATTACTTATTGTTATTCACTTTTTCCACTTGCTTGTAAAACTTGTTCAGAAATAAGAAATCACATCATGTACCCTTAGCAGGTGGGGAAAAAAAAAAAAAGATATAATAAACAACCTTACTGAAATCTATTTGCATGGATTACCTGAACATTTATAAGCAACTAATCTGTTCAGAGGAACCGGAATCAGCCTGCATACATGAAAAATGCAGAAGTTGCAAAATACAATTTGAGATAGAATTAACGACTCTCCAGTAGCATCAAATATTCTAATCCCAGGGAAGAAAGACTTTTGTCACCTTGTGTGTAATACTGGGGATATGGAAAGCACTTGCTCAGCGTGGACACTGCAGTTGGTATGCATGCAGCACAACCAGCCCTGCTCTTATTGCTGTGGCTATTAATTACTTGGCCTTAATAGCTGGGTCACAAAGCAATGACAACAAGGTAGAGGGGGCTTCTCAGTGCCAGTAGCTCCAGCACACGTGCTTGTGCCCGTGCCAAAGTCCCAGGAACCAGGTCCTCGTGCTGGCCAGGAGCGGGCAGCCCTGCCTTCCCCACCCGCGTGCAGTTGCATCGCACAGGAGTGAGACTCTCGCTGCTTGGGGCCAGGACGAAGGTTTCAGTGGGAGAGTAAGATCAGAAGCATTGGCAGGATTTGAAATAGTAGGAGAAAGAAGTATGGTTCTGCACTCTTGTGACTGGTACGTGGAAAATGTTTCCACTTCACAAGAGCTGCTTTCCCAGAGAAAGTTATCAAAGTATTACTTTAAACAAACTGTCTCATTCAAAGGACTGTACCAAACGTATTTCATCATGAGTGTGTGGTTTCCAAAGGGCCTGCCCGGGAGCCTGAGCCCTCCAAATGCTGCAAATCAGGGAAGGCTAGAATGTAAAAATGGCTAAAATATGCACGTTAAAAATTAAACAAGTTGTAGTGAAGTCAGTTTTATTTGGGGTACAAATTCCAAATAAATGATACAGTGTGGGACTGACTGTTCAGATATCGTGGACATCTGTCTGGAGATTATTCCCTAACAAAAGAGTCTTAGAAATCATTCATATAGTTTGTATTCATGTCAGGTTTTGGTCACAGACAAATTCACACATTCAGCAATGTAGTTAATCTCCTAGATACCCACCACAGAAGAATAGGGATTAATACATTTATCTTGTAAAACAATGCAGTCCTCCTCTGAATTACAACCAGACATTAGACTGTAGTTATCAAATATGCTCAGTGAGGTTATGAATCAAGTCACCACATTGTTAAAATTCCCATCTCTTATCACCTCCCGTTTTGAAGGCTGCAGCCGCCGGAGTGTCAGCTGCCAACTGGATTTGCTGGAGGCAGGGAAGTGCCTTCTCCAGCAGAGAATTTCTGCACGAGGGCAGAGAGAGGGCTTTGCCTTGCAAATGTCATCCAGAAGTCCAGAAAAGATATCGGGAGACGCCCCTGGACTCAGTGATCCATAAAACCTTCATGAAAGTCAATGACTGTTCCGGCAGGGATTGAAGCTATCGTTTACCTGGCATGCCAATGGTGATAAATCTGTCCCGCAGCCACGCGCAGGACGGGTGGGTGTCAGGCTGCATGCCTGCTGAAGTCTCTGTTAAGCTCAGAAAAACTTATACTAATCTCAGGCTAAAAAAACCCCGACCCAAAATAGAAATCCAAAAGCCACTGCTAGCCATAAGGGAAGAAAACCTAGCTTGTAGCTTTTGAGAGGGGAGAGAGGAAGGGCTCTTTCATTTCCTATTCCTTCTAAATGTATGTGGCACATATATTTATAGGTTAATGGTACCTTTGAGGAAATGCAATTCTTGCAGTGATTAACAGAATAGTTATTTTCTACAAGCAGTGTTATAAAATCCACATAGTTCCTGCCTCCTAAATGATAATTAATCTGCTGGTGTGCGTTGCCCATCTCAAGACTTCCGCAGTGCAACACTGGCGTTTCTCATTAAAATGAATCCTGGAGGCACTTTGTTATTGTTTAGACTGTGAAAACCACTGGCTTTTTTTTCTTTCTTTTTTTTATTTTTTCTTCTCCTCTGTATGTTTTGTCAGTGCTAAACGCAGGAGGAATTTATCATGTTCTTTAAAGGACTGTGCATTAATAATACATTCTCAACCACAAAAAGAAAGTCAAATTGCTGAATGGTAGTTGTCTAAGTCAACAGCATTGAAGGAAAAGGCACTCTCCCTTTAATCTTTGCTACAAAAAGATGCCCTCATAGCTGAGACAGTGTCATCTAGAAGTCGACCGATGCTTGCTCAATGCACTGCTCTTGTTCCTTTCAACCATGCTTTAGGGGGTTATTTCAACAGCATTGTAGATGACAAGGTGTGAACTAGTGAAACTTTTTGATTCCACCTTTGTTGGTTTTGGGTTCTTTTTGTTGTGGTTTTTTTTTTTTTTATAAGGCTGCCTGCTATATAAGAGTACTTGTATGGCTTTTTTATGCATCTTTTTCTCTTGCCATATGTAATTATTTATTAATGTAAACCCTGCAAGAAAGATTGACTGTGTCAAGAAGAGAGCAAGGAAATAATAATCTAATAAAATTCTACCCTAATGCCCTTGTCTGATCCAGATATGAGAGTCAATACTTCTGGTTTTTTACCACATAGCATCAGCTAATTCCCAAATTCAAAAGCAGTTTTGTTCAGTAGCACTAAGACTATACCAAAGCATGCCCGCTATTAGGATCCTCTTTCTGTTAATTGATCAGAGTTGATAACATTAGTGCTGTTCTGCATATAAGCCTGTGGCAATGCTGCAGTATTTACACAATACGGAGGATTAGGGCTAGTGGAGCTGCTGGTAGTTGTCTGAAATCAGCTGTCACATGAATAAAATGAACAGGGGAATACATGCTAGGGAAGTAGGTTTACTTTGGGTTTAGGTTTTGTTTTCACTCCTAACCCCATCAGTGCTGTGTGCTTCCCTCACAAGTCTCTTTGATTTCAACATTTTCTACTTTGTGCTCAGACTGACGCTGCTGCCACTCCTGCATGCTGGGGCTCCAGGCCGTGCATGTAGATGTATAAGCAACACCTTGATATAGTAAACCTTGAGGCTCAAAGGAGGAGGCTGGAAAGCTCATCATTCCATTCGGCAGTTTGGTTATATTTCTGGTTATCTGTACTCTGTGAGTTACGATCTTCTATCTAGGCTCTGATATAGCAGTTTATGGACATTGCTGTCTATGAATTGGTTTGAACGTTTCTTGCATCCGCTGATACGGTCCTTCTCCAGGCTACTGAGGCAGCAGCTTCCAGAAGTCTGCTGCTCGCTGCATAAGGAAGTGCTTTCTTTCACCTCTTGTAAATGAATCCTCGTGTTCCACCAGGTGCCTCCTCATTTTTACACTGCAGGGATAATTTCTGAATAAAATCAGGATGCTGCTTTGCACTTGTTCCACCTTCAAGCGTTGGCAGGCTTTATTAAAAACCACATTTATTTCTTATAGCTCTGTGGAGAGTGAAGGTATGGCAAGGTTTGTGCAGACTCCTGAAAGATGGGTAGGTTTTGAGCTGCCAGGAAGTTTTGCAAAAGCTCTCACATTACATTTTTCAGTTTCAAATGACTCTGTATATAGCTTAATTGGTCATTTAGGAAGGGTCGCTCAGATCACACAAAGCATCAACTTCCGAATTTTACTTTGTCTTGAAGTAACTGGCAAGTCAGTTGTCCTCTCAGTCATGCTGTATGGCAGAGGGACAGTGTGATTTTATCAGATAAAGTTTTCCTTACATGTGAAAGCTTTGGGTTAGTTACAAAGCAAAACATCATGAATTCCTTCTTAGATTTTTGATTGTTTCTTTTTATTTTTTTCCCCCGATGGCAAAATACTCAGTGCAAAGCAAATCCTTCAATTCAGTTTCCAAAAAAGAAGAAACTTTCCTGTATGTCTGAAATATTAATTAAAAAGAAGCAAAAAAAGAAAGATTTGGACAGATCCCAAACCAGCTACTCAAATATAAATGTCTGTGACTGTCATATGAACTTCTCAGTAAATAAGACTATAATCCTTCCTTCGTAAAGTGGAAATACTACTTGATTAGCCCAATTAAGAGCGGATTTCTGACAATATTACTTTAGGGTGTAGTTTCCTAAAGGATGAAAAGGTGCCAATTTAGAAACAACTGTATGTTACTCGTGTTATTAAAAAATAGAAACAAGGAAAGACATTATGAATTAACCACTGGAATTACGCATTGGCTTGAGTTTCCCTTCAAAGCAACGTTAAAGATGTAGAGCAATTAGGCTATTTTTACACAGAGTGAAATGGTAAATCAATATCTTCCATCAAGCTTTTAATTTGCACAAGTGGAGCATGATCACTGAGGCGTTTTGGTTTGGTGGGTGGGTGGGCTGGTTGTTTTTTGACCGATCCCATGTAAGACTTTCTCTTTTTTTCTTTTCTGCTTAAAGAGTGGGTGGAGCAGTGACCCTTTCCCTGGATTAAGGTGCATCCTTCCCCAGCAGGTTCTGGCATTCAGAGACACCTTTTCCTCCTTGAACAACGGAAAATGTCAACATGGCACATAACAGCTCAAAGCCCTTCCACCATGCAAGGATTACGCAGTTTCTAATATTATGGGGTCAGGCCAAGGGGAAACAGTTCACTTGAACAAAACCCCTCATTTGACTCTGGTAACCTCTAGTTTTTACATATTAATTTGGTTTTGCTGCCATAGTGGTCCATAATTGTTTTAAGAGGTCTGTGTGTGTTTGATTTTGGTGAATGTTCATGTGAGCATCTCTGAGCTGTCTACTTACCGGGTTACCTGCATATGAAAGACCCGGGACCGTTTCTGATCCAAGCTGCTTCTGTTTCGGGTTGTTTACTTTAAATAACTCTGCTTCCTCGTCACGTAGCCTGAGGTGTCCTTGCGAGTGCTCTTGAACTGCCCCCGTGACACAGAGAAAAGCACCAGGGAAGCCATGCCCGTTTGAAATCCGGCATGCCAGCCGCGGGCAGTGCTGCGGGGCTGCCAGGGCTCCCTCCGGGGCGCAGCCAGAGGATGCTGCCAGGTGCTGCCAGCAGCCCCGGGAAGTGCCAGGCAGCTGCCGGCTGAGCAGCGGCGGGAGGCACCCTGCTCTTGCCCCGGGCACGGCAAAACTCCCGTTGGCATCTGCAATGCGGGGAGTCGATTTCAAAACCTTTCTTGTTTTGTGCAATGTAGTGTAAATATTTTACAGGGTTGCTTAAAGTTCTCCGTGTTTGTTTAACTTCGTCAAGGCCAGGAACATTAATTTTCTGGGAAGATTTCTGCTCTGCATGAGCCACAGAATTTCATATTGAAAGATTGTCTATCCGCGCAGCCACGCTTATTTTCCAGTTGCCCAAATTAAGACAATCTATAAAGAAATGTTCATTTATTAGCAACTGGTGTTTGACAGTTTATTTCATGTAAGCCTCCAGCTTTCCTTGGCAAGCTTATTTGCATAATGTGTTATTATGTCTAAATGGAAAACTAAATGCCTCCATGTGGTCTTTAAATGACAAGTGCTTGTCAGCTTCATGCAATATTCAGAAGTAATAGATCCAAATCACAACAGCACTCACTATGATGTACAAGGAGAAAAAGAAACAAAGCCCAAAAAACTTGTTGCGTATCCTTCCCTGACACATTTACACTTTGGTACAGAATTGTCAATTAGAGTTTTCATGTGTTAAACAGTTGAGTTCAACTGTGAAAGAATTTACTGGAGCTTTATTCCGCACTGCTTTTGAGTAATTAACAATACACACTGCTTTTTTTTCCTGCCGTCCCCCACCCCCTCAACAATGCAGTTCGGGGAGTAATCTTCAGAGGACCTTGGCAATGTATACCCAAGAATTTCTGCCTTAATTACTTGTGAAAACATGAATGCTCCCTGACAATGGTTATAATAGCTTTGGAAGATCTGTTATGAAGTTCACATTTGAAATAGTCCTTGGGTCTGAAACCTTCAGAGATACATATTGAATTAATGCTTTCTTAAAATAGAAAACTGGTGTGTTTGTGCTTTGTTCCACGTTACTAGAGGGTTCAGGAATGAAAGGTCTCTGAGTCAGTGCTCATGTAAGCACCCTCTTTATGCACTTTCCTTACATATGGACACTGTGCTGCTCAGACAGTGCCCCCTTCCACCCCAACCGCACCGGAAATGTTGATGCAGCTTCCAGAAAAGAAGGAAAAATCTAAACTCTGCTTTACACCAGGGGAGTGTGACGTGCTGGTACAATGAAGGGCTAGGGCTCAGCCCAGGAAAAAATCATGATAACAATTAGTGGTACAACATGGTGCAGTCAAGGGCAATTCTGTGCTTTATCATTGTTGCATCTCCTTTTTAATAAATGCTATTATTTTGATCTCCTGTTAAAGGCTAGAAAAAGTACACAGTATTTTACATGTCAGATTAATTTTTAACTTTTAAAATAAACGGATAACTTGTTTCCTATTCATTGAGCTGCACAGAATATTCTCAGTTGAGTCTGACATTAGCAAATGCTTTTCAGGATAAGAGTAACTGATTGAAATAATTTGGAGTGGGAGTTTTGGTTGCACAAGTTCTGTCTTATTTTTTTCTTTTCATACAACAAAAATCCAGAATGAAGATAGGGAGGAAACAGAAAAATATTTGAAGGAATTTGCTGTCTCTGAGATAAATCCGGGGGGTGGGGGGTGAGAAAAAAGACCAGATACTGCACACGATTTTAGCACCAGTTTAAGACCCAGAAAAGATGCGCTAGTGTTGGAGTGTTGAGTCTGTTGCTTCTGCTGCACCTTCTGGTTGCTCAGCGTTGCAGGGCAAGGAGATAAGGAGTTGGGGCTAAATAGGACAGAAGAAGAGAGAAGACGTAAGTTGATAGAAGCAAAATGTCACATGAGAGGCAGGGCAAGTAGCAAGGACTCATGTCACAAGTCTCAGGCTGACTTTGGGGTCAGCCCACTTACAGTTACCATCAGTCACCACCATCTGGTCATTTTGCCTTTTAGAAGCTGAACAATGAAGGCTCAAAAAAATGACTGATGGTGCATTTTTTAGGTTTTGGGAAACCAAGGAGGTAGTAGACAGGCAAATGAAAAATAACATCTGTGCTTCCCATGTGCCATCCCTTCTAGCCATCTCTCTAGGTGCTCTGGTCAAACAAATTGTCACCAGCTACTCAGAAGTCGGGGGGGGGGGGGCTTTCCTCTCTGCACATGTTAGATTGCCCTTCTGTGTCATATCCAAGAAAAAGGGGCCAAGTTCCCTTTTGGGGAAGAAGCCAAGAGAGGCTGGAAAGACTCCAGGTTTGTGCCTGAGGTGGGATGCTTGGCAGCCAGTGAGCAGCCAGGGGCTGGCAGGGCTCCTGAGCGAGCCCTCGTTAGGGGAGCAACAGGAGCTGTGGTTAATGAGGAGGTGGGAGCTCCCAGCTTGGCAGCGTGTCTGCCGTGAAAGAAGGCGGTGTGTGGGTAATTCCCTTTGGGAGGTCAGGGACAGACATGAAGTAAGGGTACAGTTCATCAGTTTTATTAAAAAATGTTTCGGTCCCAGGCCATGGCTCCCCTTGGTAATTTCACCAGCAGCTCTGATTGAAGCAATCAGTATAATTAAAGTGATCATATCACTCGTAGCAGCCTGGTGTCAGTGGGGCAAGAGGCATTTCCAGGGCTGGTGACCTGTGCCCCGTGGTGCCTTTGACTGCCTGAGCTGAACTGGCAGCCAGTGGAAAGCTGATGAGATGCCTTATGCTGGGTTTCAGTCACGAAGCCAGTTAAACAGGCAGCATTTTGTGCTCTGGTGACCCGTCTTGATGAGGACACTCTGTCATTTGCTTCTCAGGTTAAAACCTTCAGTCATCATGAAGGGAAAGCGAAAAACGCCAGTTGTGGACAGCCAGGAAGGTTAAGTCAGTTTTGACCTGTCCCCCACCTGGTGTTGTCATCCTGCCCCAGTGGCATCCCCCACGGCAGCCCTGGAGGGGATGGCTCCTGGGAGGGTCTCCCCGTGGGCTGTGACCAAGTGGGGCTCCCCTGGCTGCTGTAGGGCTGGGTCACCCCACATGTGTCTTGTGGGCAGCAGACAAAGAGGGCAGGTGGTCGTGCACTTTGGCTGATGGGAACCACTGTGGGAGTGCCCAAATATTCTGAATAGAACATGCATTATCTTGGAAAATCCAAAGACTGGCTCACAAATAAGTCATAAGTAGCCAAAAAGGTATTCATAATGAATAATTTCCTTAGCTGCGTGACCATGCAAATAACACTATTTGCTATAAAAATTAGAGGTGGATTGCAGAGATTTTGACAGCATGTGAGTTGCCTGCTCCATCTCCAGTTGTTCTTTCAGATCTTTGGCTCAAAATACTGTGCAGCATTGTGTTCTTCTGCGGCTTAGATCCCTGGGTACTTTCACCAGTTCTTTCAAAAAGCAACATAAGAGTTATCATCTTGTCTCAGCATGAACGATGTTCATAGGTGCACAACAGTGAGGATAAATTGCCTGATGTCAGGAAACAACAAAATACAAAGCTTTCTACTGCATTGGTGTGTATCTTCCCCTTATCAAAAGAATAGGTAAAATTAACTGAAAGAAATGGCAATCAGACAGGGTCTCAGAGTAGTGTCCGACAGGGTGAACTTTTCAGAGTACCACTACTGATTTTACAGCTATTAAAACCCAAGGCATTTCTTCAAAAATGCTCACCTTTTTTTTTTTATGGTACCCTTATTTCAGATTAATTTTGTATGTAAAATTCTCAATGAAGAATGCAGCATTTGAGGAACTCATGTTGAGTTTCAGTAGTTAGTCCAGTGATATTAAAATGAAACAGGACTAGCTTTGTGGGGGGCAATTATAACACATTACGGTGTGAATTGCGCACTGTGATTAAACTCATAGGAGGTACTCAGCAGCATCATTTGCTTTCAAAGGGGCACTGATTACCATTTGTACTATGCATTTTGGTAAACAGAAATCATTATGGAAAATATTACATCAACTAAACAAATACCCCCTTAGCAGCATGAGAGATACATAATTTTTTTAAAAAAGTAGCCTTATGCATCTAAATAAATAATTTTTTTCTGCATGGGACTAGCACTTGATCAGCACACACGGTGTGCTGTCAAGCTACAGCAGGACCACGTGCTGCAGAATGGATGGTTTAAAGTTAAAACACCTCCTGGGACTGGGTTCGTCTTTCCTGTCTTAACTTCAGACTGCTTGCAATTACATTATAAACCATTGTTTACCTGTGATTTATAAAAATAGCCTTGTGAAAGAATTAAACTAGCAAGAGGTGTTAACATTTACTTTGGAAGTCCTGAGTTATTTCTATTAAATGGCTTTCCCTAGGATTTAAGATACGGGAGTCTTAAGGTTCTTACTGCCTATAAAATACTAATGGGCCTGTGTTGCAAAGGTACTATATTTTTCTGGCATGTTTTGACATCTAATATTTTAAGGGATTTAGAGAGAGAGCTCTTGTATCATGGCATTAACTGGTTTTATTAAGGCGGTTTTGGCACTGGTTTCTGAGGGCCTGTCAAATGTGCACGTGGCTTTTGCATTACTGTGTGCCCCGGCCCAGGCTGTGTCTCCCCAAATCTGGTGGGTTCCACCGCTGAGCAGCAAAGAGTCAGGCTGACAACAGATCCCACCTGCAATTAGTCAAAGCAAAACTTTGTCATAGGCTAACAGAAACCAAGTAACTGCTCCCTCTGGGATTTCTTCCTTTCTTCTTTCCCTTGATAGGATGTAATCTAGAGCGAGTGTAATGTTAATCCTATAATGTTTCTGGCAGTCTGAGACTATGTGATTACTTTAAAGATGCAAACTCATCTTCACTGTATCTGGATCATCTTCCCTCCTTTTCATCCTGCCATACCATTTTGATTGCTTAACATAAGGTCTAATGTCAAGTAATAATAAAGCAATTACAAGAAATACAATTCATTCTAAAGTGCATTAAGCAAGAACTAAATTGAGGCACATAATTAACAACAACAAAAAAAAGATACATTGAGGACAAAATGTTTTAACCCCTATATTTCTTCCAGCCTTAACTACCTTGGCATTAACTCAAAAGTGGTAGGGGAAAAAATATAGATTATATGCACGGACACAGTAGGGCTTTTAGTGATTTATGTAGAGAAATTCACAGACCTGTCATGCATGATCCTTTCTATATAGTAATAGACTCACTTTAAACTGTCATGCTAATTTTTTTTCTTGTCCATCTGGTCCAATTATTAGAAAATTGTACTCAAGAAGGCTCCAATAACAAACACGAAACAGCTCAATATTTCAAGTTGCCAGTATTTTTCTCATATTTGTTCTTTTTAATTAGAGAGCATACCAAGTTCCAACCGCAGGACCCAGGCATTTATTA
Organism: Falco naumanni; assembly: GCF_017639655.2. NCBI lineage: Eukaryota > Metazoa > Chordata > Aves > Falconiformes > Falconidae > Falco > Falco naumanni. The sequence continues at coordinate 15,338,405 of NC_054064.1, read as the reverse complement.
AGTGATAGAGAAGCAGCACTATTTTATTGACTAATTCCCCAGGCTTTTATTATGTTTCCTAGCAAAATGTGATTTATAGGAAAGTTAATAAAGGTATCCTCACCTACTGCACCTGGAGACAGGACATCTACAAGGGGAAGACATTTAGACTAATAAGTGAAATCGCAAATCTGGTAGCTGAAATTGGATTTTATTTCAAGGAGTGCAGCGGAGAACTGATGCAGGCTTGGGCATTTAACATCTCCATTCTTAACTGGCTTTGCCTAAAAAAAGAAAGTAATATTTTCTCTTGATTTTCAGAAACATTATGCTAACTGATTACAGTACTTCAAAAAAAGTTTTAATGCTGAAAAGGATCGTTAGAGTATTGTTTCCTCTATCTTATTTTCCGTTTCCTCCCCACAAATGCTTGAGACATTTTTTTGTTTACCACAGTCATGAATTGAAAGTAACTACTTGAAAACTGTATGCTGTCCCCAAATTCCTGTGACATTTTGACTGAGTTTTTCCCTTTTTACGGCATTTACTTTGTCATTTGTGTATGAGCCGAGCGTTGTGCCGTCGGGGCGTTCTGTGGGCTCTGCTGATGCCTGAAGGGTGGCACCAGGTCAGAGGCACGCTGGGAAGCTGGTCCCTGCTACGTACATCAGTTCCAAACCCAGCTATAACAAAAATCATAGTACAACAGCATTGGACAAAGGCAATTTAAAAATAAATGCATTGATTCTGATTCTTAATAAGGTTAGGCATGCAATTGTGGGATGACTAATTTGTGTGCCTAATTACCATGATTGTATGTGCAAATCAAGTAATTATGTAAGTAAATAACCATAATCAGTTATTTTCATGGGTAATTATTCAATTTTATGCACAATGGCAATAATTGGGTGTGCAAATTAAGCATGCAATTGTGCATGCATATTCAACACACACTTGTGTGTCTAATCTTTTCATAAATCATCTTTTTTTCCTGAGGATTTTTCTCATTTCCTATCTGTTACTCTGGTGTAGCATTACTGGTACGTTATTGCTAGGGGTAAGGATTTGGAAATTCTTCTATTTTGAACCTTCCTGACTTTTTCATAATGAATAATTCTCCACTGCAAACGGACTGCTCTCCTGAAAGGCTGTTTCATTCCTGTTCTTAGCACAGGCACAGGTTTTCCCTAACTGGGCAGGGAATTTCTAAAGACAAGACTGCAACTGATACATTCCATCTTTTCTTAAAATTTCAAATATTACCTATTACATATTACAAATATGTAACCTGTTAAGAACACTTCAAATGCTGTGTGTGTGTGTGTGTTCACTCATTTACACAATTACCTTGGCTTTTTAGACAAAAACAATAGCATCTTTGCCATCAAGAGGGACTTCATGGTGCACTGCATTGGAGATGTCCCTAAGCTGTCATTAAAGGCAAGGAACACACTGTACCTCCTTGCTTACCACACAGGTCTGATTTACAAAAGCACTTTGGCACTGACCTAATTCAGTTCCCACCTAAGACATGTAGAAAGAAATCCCATTGACCTCAATACAAGTGAAGTTTATCACTGCCGAGTGCTTCTAAAAATGTCACCCCATTTTTCTGTCTTAAGACCTGAATTTGTAGGCATATAATTATCTTTAAGCGTATATGCTCAAGTTCTAGCTCCAGGAGCCTAAGAGACATTGTTGACTGTGACATGCTGATCCCCAGACACCAGGCTGGTTATTTCAGTGTTGCTCCAGTAAAGGCCTGTCCCAAGTGAAGTTGCTGGGCTGTCCCCAAGGCAGGCTACAGCAGATGCAGCTCATCCCAGACTGACAGCAGCTAGTTAGGGATCTTGTCCGTACAGCACCCAGTGCCAGAGGAGCTGTTATTTATCCATACCTTTCCTCCCCATCTCTGCCTGCTGCAGGGAGGCAAAGGAAGCACCTTGACTTCAGCCTGCCTCGGGAAGAGTGTCTCACTGCTCTGTTTACCCAGGGATTTAATTTCCATTGTTTGAGTTTTGTGTCCTTTGTTGTTCCCAATAGACTTCCCCAGCTTCATTGACGCTAATCTTGTTGTCCAGGAATCAGCAAAGTGTAATTAGCCACTGCAACAGTGATCTATCTGTCACAAGATCACGGCCTTTCATCACACACCATCTCAGATCTTTTCTAACTAAGCACAGGAATCATGGTCAGTGGTCAAAAAGGAGCACAGCCCTTTTGCAGTGTTCAGTGTCAAGTGCAGAGGCTGGCATGGCATGTGGGAGCAATTCCCACCACCTGTACCAGTGGCATCCAGCCAGCGCAGTTTCCGAGTCCCAGCCCAACTTGTCAGCGCACCAGAGAGGATTTCCTAGTGGGCAGAACCACAAAGAGTGGCTAAAAAGTGACAACAACAGCAACCAAAAAAACCCCCTCAACCTGTTTTGATATTTCAAAGGAAAAGCTTTTTAATTTTAGGTTTTTAGCTGCGAAGTGAGTTTTCTCAGTGTGCTATGATCTGCTATGGTAAAAGGCTAGAAAGGTCAGAACCAGCAGACATCTTGTTTTCGTTGAAATGAAACGTCTTGTTCATGTGCAAAGCATTCCTCCCGGCCGTTTCCTTTCATAGGGAATTTTTAAATTTTAGGGTTTGAAGCATTCTGAAATGAAAAAAAGAAAGACTGAAAGCAGAACCTTGTATAAAACAAAACCGGTTTGCTGAGTGCTTTCCTGGCAGCAGCGTCACACCTGTGTCACAACTGGGCTTCCCCACTGGGGATGGAACCCGCTGCCTCGTGCGGAGTGTGGCACGTTGTGCTCCTGCCTCTGAGGCCAAACCCTCTCAACTCTACATGGCGTCATGCTCTACCATGACAATTTTTCCAGTCAACCGTGAGCACTTTCTGTGATCTTTCTCTCTACAAAAGAGATACAGAGGTGTCCAGATGTTTCCTGGTGTGTCGTCTTTAATTGCCAGATGAACTTGGCCTCCTACTTGATGAGCACATGAGAAGGTTGCACGCTCAGTTCTGCATTTTCCATTGAGAAGCTAATCTATTCTTTTAAAATATGAAGAATGAGAAACTTTACTTCCGTAAAAAGTTTAGTTACACCTTCAGGGAAGGGCTGTTATTTTTAAATTGTATATATCCTACCCATAATATTAGCACCTTTAAATATACATATACACACACAAAATCATTTTGAATTATAATCTCTAGGAGAAGATAGTTCTCAAAGTATCCATAAATGAGGATAATTGTGCTGGGTTCCTGCATAGTAATATGGCCACTGAAGTCAAAGTGGAGAGATAAATCACTAATTATAAACAATAAACACTGGATGTTGTTATTTTACAATTCTGCTGACTTCACAGGGCTGCAGCTGCCTTATGGAAATTCTTGCTAAATGTTTCTTTGTGTCAGAACAATTCTGCTTATATAGCCTATATTTTCCATATTTCCTTATCCTTATTCTGAGTTTCTGGAAGCATTTGCATTAAAAAAGTATCTTTGTTTCTTAAGAGTTCATCTGCTTTGCTGCTTATCATGCACATGCTGAGAAAATGAGATCAGCGGCGACAAGGAACGCCTGTTTCCCCAGGTTGGGAAGCTGCCTGCCACAGTGAGCAGGGGTGGCCTGGAGACCGTACCTGACCTGGTGCCCTGCCTTCTGCTTTTTCAGACAGATTCAGTCACAGATATTGTTCCAGCCTGACAGTATGTGACCTTGGGGAACTCTGGAGAATACAGGACAAATTGGAATTTCCAGTGATTTATTTGGAGTTAAAATATTACTCTGACCATTCACAGAAATTTTCCCTTTGAAGCGGTATTGATCTCCAGTAATGGCAGAACAAACAGTTGAACAAGAATCCTAGAAAGCCAGTTTCAAATTTAATTCTTCCTTTGGAATGGAAAGAAGTGGTAAGTTTATGCTCGTTCAGGAGCCTTTTCTGAACCACCTCTGCAGGGAGACTGGGCTATGGCCAACACGTAGCAGTTTGGGGATGCTACTGGGTGTAATTGCGTTGCACAGAAATGTGGTACACTGCTGCTGTTTGTATGGTGGGAACGCTCCCAAACCCGAGAGAGAGACATTTCAGCGCCGTTCTAGACTAGCAATTAATGTCATTGAAGGCAATGCTGCACGCGGAGAGCGTTTGGCCTTTTAACGGAGGTGAGGGCGGCTCTCGCAGAAGTCCTGGCAAGCCGGGGGGGCAGCTTGTGCCCCAGGCACTGGCAGCCCTGGGTGAACCTCTGCTGGTAGTGGCTGTGCTGGAGAAGGCAGGTCCCACAGCGATGTAACCAGGCCCTGTGTTGTGCCTCGGGACGGGGGACTCCTGCCTCCCTCCTCTTCACAGCGCAGAAGGAGTGGGGCCGGTTCAGCCTGATGCCATGCAGCCCCAGCCAATGCGGGGAGCTGGGTCTGTTTCTCTCGGACAGATGTGGTCTGGTGAAGTTACACAGCTGGGCAGCCGAAGTTGGCTGTAGGGTGAGGGCTGGAACCACAAGGTGGATGCTTTTTTTAATAGCTCTTCTGTGGAAATTTAGTCTATTCATCCCTGATCGGCATCTCCAGAGAGCTACATGTGCTGGTACGTACAGCCTAAGTACCTTGTCCTGGCGACAGGTGATGATGCCGCAGGGAAGCAAGAAGCAGCCTGCAAGCTCACGGCCACTGCTCTGCCTGCCAGGACCCTGTACCACAGGTGGCTTGGCAGGGCAGGAACAGCGAGGAGCTTGAGAAGCACCCGTCCCCAAGGAGAGGCTCAAAATAATGTGATTGCATTAGTCGTTTCTCTATTGAGGAACAAATGCCCGACCAGGAGAGTACTTTGTTGTGAGCAGAACAGGAAAGGCAGGTGATTTCTCCTGGTGAGGTCAGAATCTTTTGTTTCTCCATAGCTTAACTAAACGGAGCCAAAAGTACTTGCTGGAGAAGCAAGGATTTCGCCGTGTGCGCTTGGAAACAGAAATACAAAATAGAGCATTCACTAGGAAACAAAACCAATATTAATTTAGTAAAAATGTTTTTAAATGCCTTTCTATGAGAGGCAGCTGAAACCACTGACAGTCATGTCTTGAAAATTACTGCTAATGAAATCATGCCCTTTTTTTCCCCATTAAAATGCTTTGTGTCCTGCTGTTTGTCACACTTGGCTTGTTACTCTTGATTACACCTGTTTGAGACTTACGCTTTGACTTAAATAGAACAATGCTCTTGTCTCAGCGAAGCTGTTACTTGTTTCTTATGGCCACTGAATGCCATCCTGTGGTGTGAGATCACTCTTTTGTTTGTACCTTGTTCAGCTCAGCTTATGTGGTACTGAAATTTGAATAATAAGTGATGACTCGGGCATCTTGTTTCATATACGGCCTTGTCCTGTCCTCCCGGCAACGACAGGAGCATTCATGAAGTAGAAGTAGGGCTTGGTTGATAACACTGTCTTGGATAGCAAAGAGGAGGGTGATTGCTGAGAGAACCGTGCTAAGACCAGTTGTTAAACTTATCTACAGCGGGTTTCTGCTCCATATGCATTTGGAAAGTCAGCCTGCCACCAGCTCATTGTGGTACCTACTATTTTTATGTAAATGACTTCTCCATTTGTAGTAGCTGTATTTCGCATAAGGTGTCTAATGCACTTTTGCTCATGCAGAATGACAGAGGGCTCTGGAGCCGGTGTCTGTAGGTGGCCAGGAGGTGCCACAATCAGAATGAGTACAACAGTAAGAACAACGTGAGTAACAAGCTAACCTAGAAAACTGGAAACCCATCAACTTTTCATTTGCCTGTGCTTATGGTACAGTCTCTGAAACCACTTAAAACACGCAAAATGTGAAGCTATGTAAAAGAAAAGCTGTAATCTTTGGCTCAGCCCAGAAATTTTAATTCCAGTACAGCAGAATTAGCTTCCATGTATATTCCGTACTTCACTTGTGTTGAGGAGAACTTTAAAAATATAGAAATGGAAATTTCTATAGATCAGAGGTGCTTTTGTAGCCGCTAGCATGCTGTCTGGTAACGCACATGGAGAAGCAGGGGGAAATGCTAGCCTTCAGACCACGGAGTGGCTGAGGGAAGTTTGTGGTAACAAACTGTGTGGGTGTGCTGCCTGCCGGCAGCGCAGGAGGGAACACAGCTGCAGAACCTCTGCCTCCTGCTTTGCCAGGCTCCTGTTTGCTTCCCCTGGGTGCATCAGAGAAGAAAGTATTGAAAGCTAGAGTATCTTCCTCTTGTTCCTCACCTATAAAATAAATTCAGAGTACTGCTTGCAAAGTAGTACTGTACTGTTAACACAACGAGGAGACTCTCTGATCATTTGCTTGAGGGCAGGATTTGCCTCGCTATTTCTCTTGCTATCATTTAGCTATAAAACACAGGAAGTAATCTTTTCCTATGTCATAGGGATATAGGCAGCTCAATTAAAGTTTATGAAGCATGATCTGAGATCCTTGGAGCTAGAGCATTATGGATATGCAAAGCAAGACTTTAAGTTATTCATTACTGTTTATGATACTTTGCATCTTATTTTTTCAAGCAGAACAGTAGCTTAATCAGGAAATAGGTCTGATTTCATGGGAAGGAACATGATCACGAGGAGGAGAGAAAAGTGTGGTAATTATTAATTATATATTGTAGCTTCCCTAGCACATAATTTCATCCACGTACCTGGCATATGCTACGTGAACCGAACAGTAGGACTTTATGCTAGGATTTCTCTGTTTCAAAACCCGTAATGTTCACGTACACTTTCTGTCAAAATATGTTTGAAAGTATTCTGTGATGTAACATCTGATTTTTCTGTTGACAGTGATCTGTGTGTGGTCATATAAAATACCTCCTAGCTTAGATCTGACAATGAACACTGAGGATTTGTTTACGAATGGTTTGGAAAAGATTTGCTTTGCTTTAAGGGCATCTGGGAAGACTCATTTGATTGGATTACAGAAAGTGAGAGCAGTAAATAAAACCTGATCCGCAATATTTAATATATCAGTGTCATGAAAGAAGAAAAGATTAACTACCATGTCAAAATGCAGTAACTGGAAGTCCACTGGTTGGCTATTTAACTGGTAAAATTAAAGGAGGAGCAAACAGAACCCATGATGTGCCCACCCTTTGCTTTTCAGAAAACCCAGAAATGGAAGCTTTGAATGTAGACAGGCGAAACGTTTTCTGATCATTTGCCAGTTCTTTTTCATCTCACTGATTTCAGCGGTCCTGCCAAGTTTCATGAAAACAGTATCTTTAAACTGTCTCCAGACTCTCTGCTAGATCATTGTAGCTCCATTATTTCAACAGAGCTATGTAACTTTGCATCATCAGAGCACTGATCCTCTTTATTTATGCTCACCATTACACCAGGACAACCTTATCTAACATATCTGGCTGCATAGCACTCATGACTTTATTAGGAGCAGGTGAAGCGTTGCCAGCCTACTCTCACCCCCTAAATTGAATCCGAGTTTTCTGGTTCGTACTTTGTACAGATTGTAATGCTAATGCTCTTTTCCTAACTTGATTTGAGCCTCTATCACAGCCCTGAATCAGCTGTGGAGCCCCTGTAGCAATGAATAAGGTAAATTATGTACATGGACTACAAATAACAGGGTGATACACTATGACCTGTCACAGATTCTTTCTGCATTTATATGAACCAAAATACATTAGCAGTGAATAACATCCTGTTATGGAACTCTTAGAAGTGATATAAAACCAGTTTTGTTGGCATGTCACAGTAAGAACTGGGATCACAACAGCCTATTTGATAGCACAGCAGATATGGTGGAAAAGTTCAGCGTTCTGCCTCAGAACCTGCTGTCTTTTTCCTGAGATAACCTAACATCTGCAGCTTGAAAAAAACCCAACATTTCATTTTGCTTTTGGCTTAACAACAGTAAGTCCTGGTAATGAATGGGTGTTTTTTATTTTGCCTAAACATCGGGCATTTACAAAAATGTAGGAGTGCGGTCATAATTACATTATAATTACTATAACTATAATTTTTTCTATCATCTTTTCTTGGATTCCGTGTCAACAGTCTCGTAGAAAAGAACTGCTAAAGGCACTTTGGATGTAGGCTTAGTGCTGCCACTTCAGCTTTCTGGCTTTTGAGCTAAGATTTAATCACAAAACACCAGCTGAACTTTGTGGTTATGTACTTAAAAGATGATCAGGCACCTTTAAATCAGTTCAGCCCATGGGCCCAGAGCAGAGAAAAGTCGGGTCTGGAGTGCACACGGACGCACTGAAGCTTTTTCATCCACATGTGGGCAAACTTTTATGCTGAAGCTATATTAAATTGATAAAGGCAAACAAAGCTACTTTGTTAGGTAGCCTTAAAGTTTATTTTTACCTGATGATGACATTTGCATTGGGAGTGAGGTACAGCAGTAGAAAGCCCACATGGGCAGCATCAATGGAGCAGATACTGAAAAGAACAAAAAAAACCCTGTTCTTTTCAAGTCCTCCACACTTGCAAATGTGAGACCCGTTCCTGTGGTAAATAAAAGGGTTGTGAGCAAATGAACTAGAGGATGATGAAATACCATGGGTGTATGAAATACAATACTGACTTTCCAAAGTTTTTTTAAAGCCAGTGCAGCCTGCTTTTTCCGGGTTTTTTTTTCTGTTTCCTGCCGTTGCCCAGAGCATACCGAGGGAAAGGGTTCCTCTCTCATTGCCCTGAGCAGCTCTGCAGGTCTTGCTGTCTGCTATGGTATTTTCACAACCAACAGTGTATTAATAACTGCGTATCCCCACCGCCTGCCCTCTCCTGGGGCCAGCCCTGCAGCCCTGGCTCCACAGCCCTCCCCATCCTTTCCCACCCCTTCCTGTGGCCGTGGGAGGCTGCGAGACGGAGCAGGTTCTTCCTCCCTCTCTCTGGCCCAGATGGCCAGTTGACAACCAAGGGTGAAATACCAGTGTGGACCCGGCTGTAGGAGGCTATCTGTGGGCTACGGGCAGCGTGCGCTGGCCCCACTGTGCTCACAGGGGCACTTGTGGAGAGAGGTGCGAGAAAAAATGGGGAGCAGCAATGGAGAATTAGCTGCATCTACAGGGCTGTTCTTGAAGTACTCAAAAAAGCTTATTTTAAAAAACAACCTGATTGCATGTAGGAGTAATTTCACTGGCCTGCACTTCTTGGCTTTTATTTTGTGTGTTGCAGTATGTGTCAGTGAGCAGAACTCGATAATACTTCACCCGTATGAACCTCAGTGATTGCATGCAGCTTCAGCAGAATAACAAAATTAATTCTCTGATGACTTCACAGTAGTTTTTGGGGATAATAAGATGACCTTTGGCATTTATTTTGTACATGGAAAACACCACAAATTCATTAAGATGGAGATCTGCAGATTAACATTTTAAGTGTTATTGCAAACAAAAAAATTTGTCATCTATAAAGATTTAAAATGTTACCTACTTGAACCTTAGTGCACAAAATTTAAAACACAAGTATAAAAATATGTCATATAAGATTCAAATATTATAGGCTTCTAAAATTTACATGCTATGAATAGCAACTACAAATAATGTCAGTGAAAATTACAGATGATATAAACTGTTACTGGTTTCTATTCTGATGATAAATCGTTCATTAATCACTGTTAGTCTTTTGCCTCATTTAAAAATCAGTTACATAGATGAAACATATTCAGTTTTAGGTCATTCTTTTAATGAGTAATTTCACTGGTATATCACCACACAATGTCAGAATATGGTAATCAATAAAAATAATAGACTGCTACCTTATTTAGTCGCTAAACATAACAAATATCATTCTAAGTAGATCAAAACCGCATTTCCACCAGAGCTACAGTAGACCCTTGTCCTGAGATTCAATATTGTTCCTCATTTTCACTATTAAAAAATTGTTATAGTTTGAGAGAGAAATTTCTACGGATATGGTTACTTCACTTGTTACAATCAATGCACATGAATTGTCACCGCCTGCTTTGGGATACTTTGGTCCTCAGAGGGGGATTATAGCCGATGTTTGCACTATTATCTCAATTGCTTAAATTCTCTGGCACACTCTTTCTATTAGAAAAAGGTCTAAGTACACAAAAACATAGTCCACTTGTAACCCAGATGAAGAAACTAGTCAGGAGGTTTGCTGACAGCAAATTTCATTTAGCCAGTTTTACTATAAGCAACTTACTTTACATGTGCAGTTTGCATTCAAATTGTTCTTTATTAAGATCCTTCTCTAATAATATGAAAATGCATTTATAAAGCCTGTAAGTGGTTTCTATAATAAGATTTTTAATGAGTTGGAATATTAAATTAAGTTTTGTAGAAATGCTTGAGGTGCTGTTATAACTAACTTACAAACTGTAAACCATTAACTTTATCATAAAGAGTAATTTTAGCTTCTCTTCATGCAACAATATACAGCTTTGAAGTAGTAACCACCAGCTACTTTGCACTGCAAATTGTGTTTTGTTGACTATTTGGCAGTGATGTCTGTGGTTGTGATATCTGAGCCCTGCTGCAAGAATCGCCCAGCTGTTCAGTCAGCCTGGTGTGGTCTTATTCTTGCTTAGTCCTGGGCTGCATTTTTAGGTCCTGTGCTTTTTGCTGTGTGACACAATAGAGAGCAGCCCAGAAACACTACAGTCTGGTCTGCTGGAGCAGGTTGAGATCAGTTCTCTGTCCAGTGTGAGTTCGGAGATTCATGTTCTCTCTCCTTTGTAGCTGAGATTCCTTAAAAGTAAGAAACTGGAAATGTTGCCACATGTTTGCTGCCTGAATTGCCAGCACACAGCAGATGAAGCATGTCTTAACCTTACGTAGGTCATGTGTAAATCAGAACAATTGAGGTGATTGCAGAGCAAGCAGCAAGTCAGGGTTTTACAGAAGTGTTTTTGCATTCTGTAGTTAATACTAATGTGTCTGACATCAAATGTCTAACTTAGATTGCCTTTTCATTACCATCTACTAGTGGTATAAGAAACTTATGCTCCTAACTTTTAAGAAGTAGGGAAAACCCTACCTCAGGGTCTTCCAGAACAACTAATCTTACTAGCGAGTTGCTGCTCTCTTTGCTTCTGGCAAAAATTCTGTGTTACTGCAATATGATTGCATGCCTGGTCGTGTAACTAGGATTCCACATATGTTCTATCATATGAAAAATGTATCTTTCCCATAATGGGGAATATTTCTCGTTATCTGGTGGATGAGGGAATGAGGTGTGCTTCACTGTTTGGATAAGAGGCCAACAGTAGATGAGAGGTGGAACAATCTGCGTTGCACCTCATTTGGATGCCAGAAGTTGTCTGAAACAGATGATGAGAGTACCTTTCTTAGAGGTCTTCTAGCTCATTTTTAAATCTATGGACACTTTCTCTTTGTTATTCACGTCTCGCTTCATATACTTTTCATTTGCCTTCTCACTTCCTATTCTTCTGTCTGAGGTTTGTCACACCTCAAAGTGGCAGGCCACTGAAAAATCTCCCAGTGAGCTGGAAGTATAATATATGTTTTGTCTTGATTTTGATTTTGACTCCAAGAAGCTTGAGATGGTATGAGAAAAGCTCCATTCCTCCAAATCTCTGTGCTGTGACACTGGGCTGGTCACAGTATTTTACCCTTTCTCAGCTCCTTCAGCTACTAAATGATGGTAATGATATGTACGTCTGTCAAGTGCTAGGAGAACAGCATTCTAAATAAAAAGAAAGCATTACAATGATCTATTACATAGATTTAGCACCCAGCATTAGTTGAAGTTTCTAACCCCAGGGAAGCGAGGAGCTGTTGGCTATGCAGGCTTGTATGTGTAATGCTATGTGTCACTCTCGCAAGATCTACATCCTAACCGGAGAAAACAACAGCTAGAAAAGATGCTTCATGCCATAGGGACGGCGATGGGTTTCTCACTCCAAACAAAAAAGAAAACCAAATTATTTTTTATTGATCACGTTTGGTCAAGGTATATTGTTATTACTGCTTGCTTTTAATTTAAACATATTAAATGCTGCCAGTGAACCGGCAGTGCTGAGGAACACAGAGCTGCTGCTGAATATTCAGCAAGGCTAACTACAGCTATCGAGGCACCTACCGTTGCAGTAAATGGGCTGCAACATCAGATTTTAATATATAGGGGCAATGCTCTTAAAGTGTCGTGTAGCTTAGCCGTACTGCCTCTCTTCATGAGATTGATGAGGATTCTGCTGTGCTTGCCACACTCCAGTGCAGAGCACTGGAGGGCATTCAGCATGTTGAGAAAGGTCAAAACAAGACTACATCAGCTTCTGAACCTAAAAATTCTGAACTCTTTGCTACCTATTAGAACGAACAAAGAAAAGCTGTGTTTTGATGTGTGACATCCCAAAGAATTGCTTGAGGCAGATGAGAAAGTTACTGCTACTTAAAGGAAGGAGCAGTTGTCTGCAAGCTAGATCTCTCAAAGCAAGTACCACAGCACAGTGCCAGCAAGCTGCCTTTTCAAACAAAAACTATGTCCTTAGTGACCTGGCTGCAGGTTCAGTCACAAAGTGCTCATCTCAACAGTTATTAAAATTTTGCAGCCTTTAATTTGGTTAAAGGGAAGAAAAAAAAAAAGCATTGGTTTTTTTTCAGGTATTATGGAAGCTGGAATAAACAATGTTTAAAGAAATACACCTGACAAATGCTACCAGTAAATCACACTTTCTACATTTCAAAATGCATTGTAATATGCATTGTTCCAGATTGTTGAGAGATATAAGAATCTCTCTTGGCAGAATGTCGAAATAAACCTAAAATATAGATGGCTGTATATGCAAAACCTCTGCCGCAGAGCAGGGTCAGCAGCTGTAGGGAAGGCAGCATCTCCCAGACCTGGGCTGGGTCATGCACCAGCTGCAAGGAGGTTCTCCGCTATTTGGGGGATATTCAGATACTGATTAAGTAGCTTGTTTACTCCTAGCCAGGTAGCTTTTCTTCTCCTCAGCCTTTGGACTGAGTGTCACCACAGCTGGGCTCCAGCCTTGCCTGTGTTACCAGTTGCTGGATGAGTCACTTCAGCTCTCCAAGCCTGACTGGTTCTTCCCTGTGCCAAGGGCTTTGGAAGGACCTCTCCTTGGCCGTCAGCCTGGGCTGCCCCCGTACTCACACTGCAGCTTCAGCTGCTGTCTCTAATGCAAAGATGAGTAATATACAATCTTGACCTATGGTTACTTGTAAATGTTTTAATTTTTTGCAGGTCACTAACTGCTGTGTTTGAAAAAACAGGTTTTTTGTCTCTCCTCATGACACAAAAAATGGTGTTCTAGACACTGGCTTCTAATATCCTGACTATTATGTTATCAGCAGTGACGTGTTTTAAAATATGTAGAAAAAAGGCAAAATAAATGTTTATTTATTTGCTTATGTCCTCATGCATGCACACTCATTCTGATAACTCTGATAGAGTATTTATACAAGCTATTTTCTTCTTTTTACATCACATTAAGTGAAGGGTGCTCAGAGAAAAAGAAAGACCTGTGTTGGTCTGGGAGGAAGGTGGTGCACAACAGGCCAGCGATTGACCCTCTTAATGTCATGCTGCTATTGATGATATACTTAAGTACTGCTTCTTTCTTTATAAGGACGTAGGCTGGGGCAAGGCACTAATGTGAAAGACTGCCACAGAGTGTGACTCAGGGGATAAGTATGTAACTAAAAGCTTGCTGCATCACAGTTATGGTCAGCCTCACACTCGCCAGGAATTTCTTCTGGCAGTTCTACCAGGTTGTGAAAGAAAAATACTGTGGAAAGCTTCTGTCCCCCAACTTTCCCTCTCATCTGGTCAGAAATCCCATTGCATAAATTAAATGTAACAGTTTCACAGTGGGGCTTCTGTAGTCGCTTTCCTTCTTGGTCTTTTCAGGAGTCTTGTTTTCTAGTTTTTGTTAAAATTTTAATGAAGGGTGAATTAATACAGTATATAATGTTTTTCAGTTACAAGTCACGTTAGAATTTCTGCTAGTCCAATTACATCTAAATTAAGTAAAAACCTGGACGTAAGAGCAGCTCTTTCTGTCTTCAAACGACGTTTACTCTTGTGACATTTAATAAAGATCCTGTGTATCCAAAATTAAGAACAACTTAAATTCGACAGCCAGATCTGTGGAGTCAGTGCTGCTCTGCTGGAAATTCTACACCACTTGCAGCTTAATTAAAATCTGTATGCCTTTATTAATAAGCTATGACAATTGCAAATGGAGAGAATAAACCAGAACATAGTACTTTTCCACTACTCTTCTCTCTTCTTCCTGCAGGTTCTGCTGTCTGCACGGCTCGTGCAGGTCATCCAAAGGTACTGCTTGCCTAAGTACACCGTTGCCTAAACTGTGTAGCTCACCTTTCAATACCTAGGCAAATAGAGAGTGCGCACTGCGGAAGGGTTCTGGTAACCTGGATTCACGGATCACTACAGCTACAGAGATGGAATGGTGTGATTTTAGCCACTAACCTTGAAATCTTACTCTTAACTGAAGCCATGTTAAAGTGAAGTATTTCTTCACAAAAGCCAAAATAGACTAAATGACAATGGCAGACATAGAAAGAGAAGAACGCTTATCTGAAAATCAAATTTAATAGCTTGTCCTTCTTATCCTCTCTTCTCTACATGCAGGTGATAGGTGGTGGGTGGCTAACAAATCCATGCTGTAAGGAAATGCCCTCCCCCAGTCCCCAGGCTGCAGGACAGCAGAGAGCCACCAGCTCAGACACCCACCAGCAGGCTTCCTTTTCTTCCCCCTTCCCTGTCTTGTGGATTGCTCAGCAGGTCATTCAAAATCAAATCTTCTCTCCTCTCTGCTTTGCCTCATGTATTATTGATTCTTAGCTAATTTAGGAGGAAATTTCAAAGTTCTCCTTTTGGATGATTAAGGGCCCCTATTTTTTCGGAGATGCTTATTTCCCCTTGGTAGACCTGGCACCAAAATCCCCTGTACTTAATGGGACTTGAAAAATCATTGACCATTGAGAAGTGATATACTTTCTTGGTAAGACAATGTCCAAATCTGCACTGAATCTATAAATGTGTCATACTTTATACAGGCCTGTAACAGAGATTAATGCTTGCAGCTTATTACTGGCTTTTGATAGACATTACGCATTTCAGTAATCAACCATTTTAGGATGATAATAGATTTGAGGTGTTTGACTTATGTCCTATGTTTTAGAGGTACTGTGACAGTCTCTAAAACGGTTAAAAATCTTGACACATGTATTGCTAAGCTGATGTTTCTGCTTCAGTTTAGTAAGGCAGTTCACGCCCCTCAGACAGCTAATGTGTCAGGCTGTCTGTACCTCCAGGAGTGAGATCGTTTAAAAATTATCTTTCTGACCATAACAGTTGGGACCATTATATTTTTCACTGAAATCTGAGCACAAAGAGTGTAATACCACCACAGAGGAAGGAGCCTGTAGCCAATCAGAACCTAGGCATTTTTGAATACCTGGAAATTCAAAATACAATTTTTCTAAGTCCCATAAAATTTGCGGTTTTGTTTGTTTCTTTATGGAGTATTTTATTGTTGTAGATACGAAATTCAAAGGTATGACTTTCCTGTTAGCAAAGAATCCCACGGTGAGTATTACAGTTTTGAAGGTACCATTGTGTTTACAATGACCCAGGACTCAATCCTAAACCACTTCTTCTCCCTCTGCTACCATGCTGCTGCTCTGTGACTTTACTATATGTCTTCCAGAGGACTTGTGAGACCAAATTTATACCGGTACAGCATTTGTGACCTTTGGATGAAAGGTGCTTATGACATCTAAGTGCAATGTATTATTAAATCTTCACATCTTGTTGCAAACCTCTCCAGAACAGTGCTCCAGTCAAGCCTTTGCTATATGTGCCCATGCACCTTACCTATAGTTAATACCCAGACTAGTTTGCTTTAAGAAGAATAAGTCCTAACATATGAGTGCTATTAACTGGCCAATTCTGGGGAATCTCAGCCTGCTTTGATTTACCTGTGTCCTTGCCAGAAAAATAGAGCAAAACCAACTGAAAGCGAAGAAGGCAGAAAAGTGTGAAAATTAGTCTTGAAGTAGTTCTTGGTTTTGTATTTTTGTTATTCTCAACCTGCACTATTAATATACTGCCCAGTTGAGTATGGCTTTAACAGGGCACTGCACAGGGTATCGCATCTAATTTCTAAAGTGACGGGCTGAGGAAGCATGCTTGCAAGTTATGGAGCAAGCTGAGGAGCAGATCTACCTCATATGATAGCTCAGTGTTTTATTCTAGTCTTTACCAGTAATAAAAATATATTGTGTCTGAATAAGAATATGTCGTATACGAAAACTTTTCCTTTTCAACTGAGCGTGCATGCCTGCTATTTCTCTACCATTAAGAACATGCCTTTTGCACTCACTGTTAGACAATCAAAAGCCAGAGTTTTTTAAGGTTTAGGTCTGGTGGTCCATAAGCTTTAAGTCTGGGATGATCTCAGCAACATTTTGAAATATAAATACAACTAAGAATGAAAATCAGTGCAGGGCAAATTGTGTCTGAGCTAAAATAATAATAGTGTCTAGAGGTATGTAAACAGAGTCTCTACAGCTTTTAGGACCATGTTTGTGCAGAGGCATATTTTGCTCAGCAGTGCATGTCTTTAATCGGTGGGAGCTGCATTGCCTCAGGTAGGGTTGGAGCTGTGAGATATCTTGTGCCTCTGAATAGCCTGTTCATCCTGAGGAGCACTTGTATGTGTCAGTGGCCTTGATCCCTTCTCACTCACCCCAGCCAGTTCCTGTGCCTCGAGGCCAAGGCTTAACTCTGCCTGCCCTCGACTACCCTGACACTCCAATCCCTTTCAAAACCTGCACCAGGATAGCAGCAATAGAGTATTTTGATTACTTATCACAGGACGATGACTTCTACTTCACACACTGTGTGCCTATAATGGTTGTAAATTATCAGTTTTGCCCTTGTAAAATCATATTTTACATCTGCGAAGTCACCATGTTAGACAGCAAGCACAATATTGGACTGATATCTGAACTAAAAAAAAAGTAAAGAACTGTAGAGATGTAAATTTGGCATAAAGACTATTGCTATGGTCCAAGCCTTGAAGGGTCAACATACACTAGATCGCATCTCATACCGCTGACTGTATTTGTTTAAAAGTTGCTGCTGTTCATGGGGGGAGCTGAGAGGATATCTGCTGTTTATTCTCAAAATGCAGGTATCTTTGTGGGGTTCTGATACTGCAAAAGGTTAATGAGACATTATGTCACACATGGCCAGAAATTCTC
This sequence comes from Falco naumanni, assembly GCF_017639655.2. Classification (NCBI taxonomy): domain Eukaryota; kingdom Metazoa; phylum Chordata; class Aves; order Falconiformes; family Falconidae; genus Falco; species Falco naumanni. The sequence continues at coordinate 15,321,200 of NC_054064.1, read as the reverse complement.
TGAAGTTTGCAAGCAGACGGTTAGTAATGCAGTGTGACAGGCTGCTCTTGTTCTCCAGCTACGTCAGCATTCCTAAAGGACAGCAGACTACACAGAAGATTACTCTCAAAATCATAAAGTATGTTAGTTTTGGGGATGGCAAACTGAAGTTTTTTTAAAGAAATAATATCCATTCTGGAAACATAATGAATTTAAGAAAAGGATTATTTATGACTTCCAACTCTAATCTGTTACTTTTCTATTCAGCACCCATTTTCAGATTTCCAGAGTGAGTTGATGTGCCTTTTAACACAGAACGTTTCTGAAACTGTTTATGCTACATAAGAAAGAAAACGGTATCTGCTTTGTATGGTCAATAGAGCAAATTACAATTTTCAAATGGAAGTTATCATTTAATCCAGAGAGGAATATTTGTGACCTCAGAAACATTTGATTTTTTCTATTATTTCCAAATGACAAAGACAAGAAGAGTTAGATTTGACAAGGAAAATTACTGAAGTACCCCTGTTCTGTTGTCTCTATTTCACCGCAAGTGAGATTTTTGTTTGCTGTAGCAGGTCAGCTTTAAATTACAGCTAACATAGCATGAAATTCTCGTGGAGCATGAGGAACAGAAAAAACCCTCAAAACATTAGCTCATGGATTGTTTTCTGGTGCTTTTTTAGCTTTGTAGCCTAAGGCACAGCAGAAGTCACTAGTTCTACTTGTGATAGTGAAGCCTCATTTTAAGATTACTCAGACATTCATGCTCATGACACCACTTCTCCATGCTCACCGGATCAGCCATGCAAGACCAGAGCTGCAAGGGTATGCATTTCTCTGAAAATCTTGTTTGGAGGGTGGGAGTAAATTTACCAGTCCGAGCTTGAGCAAGAGTTTGGGAAAGGGCGAGCAAGAGCCTGGGAAGGGGCTTTGGTATTTTGTCATGAATTCATGTAAAGCACTGGGTACAGCGCTGGGAGACTTTTAGATGTAGAAAATCTTGACAACAGCTGCAGTTAAGGACCCAGGCTCTGGGGGCTGCATGTTGGCTGTGAGTGGAAGAACACTGCTGGTGCCCGCAGCATGGGCTGCTCTGCGCTTTCAGTGCCCATGAAGACAGGGCACCGCATCTACACTGGCTTCATGGGTGGTGGAGAAAGCCTGCAGCCTAGTTCAGGAGTTCTGGTGTTCTGAGCGGCAGTGATACAGAAAGGTTTTTAGGTGCAGCTATTTTGGGCAAATTGTCTTCACATGGTCTCACAAGGTATTTGTAGCTTTTACTTTAATTCTCTAAGCAGTGCCAGCTGTGCGGAATGTATTTCTTCGGTGACTGAAAAAACTGTAATACCAACTGAACGCTGTAGTTGGTCCTGGCAATCAGGATTTTTTTTCTGATATTACCTAAAACTATTCCTGTCTGCCTTCTAGCATACCCGCAACTTCCACTTTTTGTGGCTGTCTCTTTTTCTAAAACTCAAACCCATATTCCAATTATAAGCTATTATTAAAGAACTCTGTCGTACAGGGTATATGCCATTTGGATCGAATTTGCCTCCTATGCATACGCATTGAATCTCACACTACTGCATGCTACAGGAATCACAGTTCTGTGAAATTGATATGCTAAAAAGTATTTCAGCTGAGTAGATCTGAAAAAATAATTTTATTTAGAATATTTAATACAGAGCGATGTTTAAGTGATCCTAGTTAAACTGCTGCTAGACAGATAGGTGGGACGAGTAGGTACAGTGAAGCAACTAAAACCAGAATGCCAAAATGTATCACCTCAGCTGCATTTTCCTAAGGGTGTTTATGATACCTAAATCCTGAAGTGAGGAGCATGTGGGGATAGCATGAGAAAATAATAAGAAAGAGTGGAGGAGACGCTATGTTGTTTGATATCCACCCTATTTTTGAGTGTAGGAACTGCGTGAAGGTGGTTGGCACCACTGTAGGTTCACACAGACAGGTGCAGAAGCTGACTAGAAGGCTGCTTCTATGAGCCTCATAGGTAAGAGAGAAAGTGGCTACTCAGATGGGCATATATGAATTTTGTCTTCTAATTTCTGATTTTCTCAATTAAAAAGAGACTATGTCTCTCCAGGCTGCTTTAAACTCCAATGCCTTGTCCCAAAAATCATTTTGGATTGCCCTTGGATTTGGGTCAGCTGCACTCCAATAGCTAGTCTACTGCCACAGCAGTCAGCCTCTTTAAATGATACTATAGATCCATCTCCTTGCATTGCTCAAAGCAATGCCTCAACAGTGGTCATCTTTAAGGCCATGATGTTCCAGCATTGCCCAATGAATAAATTGTCTTTTCATTGTTTTCTTTCTAACCTCTATACAGGCTATTTACTTTGTTGTCGCATCCATGCTTTTACGTTGCTTCCCTGTAAAGCTTTTAACCAGAAATGACTCCATGGACTGTGTTAGTTGGAAAAATTTGGAAATGGATTCCCATCCTGGAAAAAACAGTCCAGACTCCAAAACCCATACTATTCTGAACTGGAAAATATAGTGCAAACCTGCCATTTTCTGTGAAAAGTCTTAGTGTAAAAAAAATATGTATTACTCCATGGGAATATAATTAACAGAAATATTTCCAACAAGCTGCACTCCATGAACTTTCTTACTTATACTTTTAAAAATGAAGAAGCTGTTTTCAAGTCAGCAGTGTCTATGAAACTGCCTGTCCAGCGATGAAAGATTACTTTTTATTGTTAAAAATATTGTAATAATGTAGTTTAATAACTTTGTGATTATGATAAAAGGTTTTAAAAAGATCTTTATTCCTTCTTGTAAGAGAAGTAGGGGTTGATCACCTCTATAGTTAACCATGTCATTTCTGCCTTTACAAACATACTATACTCTGCCAAGGAAATACTGCCTTCAATTTTAGGATTGGTTTATTGCTTTCAAAGTTTTCATATCAATTAAGAGATTTGATTTTCAAAGATTCTCACTCCAGAGAAATGCCCCTTTGACGATTCCCTCACAGAAAGAGCTGTCTACTTTGAAGATTTTTCCTTTTTTAAAAAAACAGTCACTTTTCTGGGGTGTCCTCTTTGAACACATTTTTCTATAACACTTAAAAGGTTTCCATGTTGAATATCTTCTGTCACCATGGACAGCATCTACCTGAAAATGTTTTTCCCTGTGATATTCTTTTTGATAACCTATACAATCTTGTAGGACTCCCTAAAATAATCCCTATTTAAAAAGCCCAGGAACATAATGCTGTTCCTACATAAGGTGCAAAAGGGTTTGGAAGAACTTCTGCGGGATGGGATGCTATGAGAGCACAGTTTTGGAAAAACTGTACAAAAATAATTCCATTTTCTAACATCAAAGAGTAAAGTGGAAAGGTGAGATCATCCGTCACTTACATGACCTTTTAAAAATTACTGTGAGACACTTTTTACTCCTTTTAAATTATTTGAGTTCAGAGTTCAAGTTCTGGTACTCCTGAAATCAATAGCAGAAGTCCCATTTCAGTCCAGCTGTGCAAAGAACATTCTTTGAAATTGCTGTGAGTTTTCTTTCTTTGAGAATGTATTGCTTTAATTTACTATGTTATTGGGGATTTTGGAGCCTTTTCCTTGCTGGTGTTGAGTTTTTAAAAAATGTATGTTTTTTTCCATTTCTTTTTTGTCACCTTTTTAGTAATCATAATTATCATGTCTGTAAGAGTAAGCAACCTCAGACCTTGTACAAGACCGGGCTCACTGTGAGTGTTACATAAAGTCTTCTGTCTGATGTTGGTCTGTGAGTTGGACAGAGGGTGAGTCAAACTACATCTAAGCAGCCCCTTAAGCTTACATCTAAGCCTAGTTGTGGGATATTTACTCAAGCTGTGGCTTAAACCTCTGGCCTGAGCTCACTCCTGTCTGCAGGGTGCAGAGCTGGAAGGGCTCTCAGATTGCAAATAAGCAGCTGAAGGCAGGAGGGTTGCCGTCTTGGGGCTCTCCTCTGATAAAAATGACTGAGTCCATCTGGATAGCTTCAGTGAAAGTCAAACCGGACGACTTTAAATCACCTGCAGCAATGGATTTGCTTGGTTTTGCACTGGGACAGAAGAAAAGTCTCCTCCACTGCCAAAGCAGGCAAATTGGGTGAGTAGGTTAATCATCACCACCTCTCACCTACCTGTGAGACATTATGCTGGACCAGGTGCTGATTTGCACAAAGCAACAGCTTGCCAGAGGGTCAGTGGGCTACATGCTTGAGCTCAGTTAAGTTAGCCATAGCCTTATATAAGAGTACTATTAGCTGAAATTCAGGCATCTACACTTCAGCTCAAAAATAAAAATCATCTTGAAGTCCCTAAATTTATACTTTGTCAAATCCTCAAATGGAGAATCTTTGTTACCAGCAATACTGATTGGAAAAAGCTATTGTAATAATGAGAGAGTCTCTAAGAATTAAAGCCAGTCTTTTCTCATTGTGGGTCTTTATGTAACCCAGACATAAAAATAAACATTAAATAATGATTTTAAAAGTATTGTGCTTGGTGGCTTTTTAATGGGTTGTATGACTGTCTGGTAGGTGGGACAGCTGTGCTCTCTGCAAGGTAAAGATCTAGGCTGGTAAAAGCACACATCATTAAGAGAGCAGCCCTCATCCGTACTGGTCAGCCTTATTACAGTCAGGTGAAAACTAGGTTCTCACAACTAGTTAAATCACTTCACTAACATACTCGGAGATCAATCACAGCTTTAGTGTTGGAATACTTCACCTGTGCCTTGCACAGTGCCAGGCCAGCACTTAGACAACCGTTTGTGGCAACAGAAGAATCTATACACTTTTTTTAGATCAAGAAGCAGAGAACTTCCTGCCCTTTGTCTTATAGCCTCAACAGACATCTTTGCATTGAGAAAAAAAATTATTCATTTCACTTCTTTTCCATGACAGAATACAGCACTCTCTTCCCAGAGCTGCAACCCTGGCTGTACACGACCCACAACGTGATCTTCACTCTACTACCAACCAGCTGAGGCAAAAAACAAGAAAACTCTATAGTATGAAAGATGTTTGCAATCACCACTGCCATATAATGTTTGTAATAAAAAGTAAAACTGATCTCCAGCCCTGAAGAAAGTAAATGTACGTGTATTTAATCATAGTGGTAGAAAAAGGTGAATTTGCTCTAGAAAATAAATTTTCAAGTGACTACAGTACAAGCAAGAGAGGGAAAGTGGGCAGGCAAATAATAATCTAGTTGTTGAGAATGGACCTTTGGACCCATACAAATGTTTACTGAAGTACAGTATGAGATATGTCACGTGTTTTGGTGTTTGAGATGGTAGAGAGCAGCAACACTCCCAGCCTGCCCAAGATAAGCAGCCTTTCCAGCAAGGATGCTAGAAATAAAATCCCGGAGAGCAGCCTGTGGGATTCAGACCAGCAAGACAAGTTCTGACCTGAACTTGAGAGACATTTATTTTGAGCATTGTGTTTGTAAGAGCTACTCGATAGCTTCAAAACATAGTTCAATAAAACAAAGAAAATCGACATAGACTGCTGGGAAGAAATGTTGATTAAGGATATTGTTTACAGGAGCACAAAAAGATGAATAGTTACTAATAAACATTGGGACTTAGCTCAAAGGCATCTGGGGAATTTATGAAGTTGATAAGAACTGGCTTAAGATAGAATAATGTGGTTTAATACAACAAGGACTGGTAAACTGAATGATCAACCTTTTCCATAATATCCAGAGGATCTGTGGTACTAAGCAACACTATTCAATGACACTACTGTTAATATTATGAGGAAACTAAAGAGACAGGGCTGTTTAGTTTGGTGATAGGGACAAATGAAGAGTCGTTACTCTGTAAGTGCATCTAATAGCAAAAAGTATCCTATTCTTTGAAGCAGTCACTAAGTTTGAGTTTTAGCATGGTCTGATAGAAACAACATGATATAATTTCAAAAAAAGAATGCGTTGACATTCTCTGCCCAAAGCTCTTGAGAGAAATTAAGCTGACAGAGGATTACATTCTTTGATATTTTAATAACTTATTAATTATTAGTTATTAATACTAATTTAAAATATATTAAATGAAGGGCAAGAAAAAATGGTCTATTTTTTACAGTGGAGGTAGGTCACTGGTGGTGTACCACAGAGACCTGCGCTGCTCAGCATGTTCTTAAATGATCTGGAAAAAAAGAGTGATTATTGAGGCGACCAAGTTTGCTGATGATGCTGAATTATTCATGGTAATAAAAACAAAAGCTGACCATGAAGAATTGGGGAAAGCTCTCATGATACTGTGTGACTGAATGATAAAATGGCAAGTTAAATTCTGTGCTGAAAAATGGAAGTAATATGCAAGGGAGAAAACAAGCCAAACTATATAAGCAAAATCCTGGAATCTAAATGAATGACTTGGACACAGCAAAGTGCTTGAGTGGTGGGGAGTTCTGTGAAAACATCAGCTTGCAGCTTAGCAGCATTCGAACATGCAAATGAGATTGGTATTATCAGGAAAAAAATAATACAGGACCAGAAATAAACTAGAAAGCATTTATTATGCACCTATATAAAGCTATTTGATTTGTAACTTGGATAATGAGAACCATTCTAGTCTTCTAGCATAGGATTAGGAACGGTGTAGAAAAAGGCAAAACAAATTATTGAAAATATGGAATTACTTCTAATAGAGGAGACATTAAATTTACTAGGACTCATTAAATATAACTGTAGATAATATGAGGAAGGTATATGCATTCATGAAAGGCATGGTTAGGTAAAGGGAAAATTGTCCATCTATTTTTTTTAAGAAAAGAACTGATGGACATTGAAGGCAATTATCAGGCAGTGAGCTTGAAATGAAAAAAATATTTTTCACACAATGATTTCTTAAATTCTGTAACTTGTCGCCCTAGAATGCAGCTGATGTCAAAAAGTGCTCAGGCAAATTCTTGGACAAGATATTCTCTGAGAGTGTGGATGCTATTTTTTTCCCCAGCAACTCCAGGGACTCAATTTGGGACAATGTACTGCAGAAAATATCTCTGTGTGCTTCCTAATTCCTACAATCTTTCACTAACCATACACCACTAACTACTCATACTGCTGCTGAACTACACAGACTATTATTTATTAGCTGTTTTTGAAATAAAAAGGAAACAACCAATCAAAATGAAACATCTAAATGTATCAATGATCAAAGGAAAATATTGGAAAACAAAACATTACTGCAGCAATAAGATTACTAGCATTTGTAAAGTACAGAACTTTTGCACAGCTAACAATACTATGATACTTAAATGCTAGTTAGAATAAAATGGATATAATCCCTTATGTTTTGTAATACAACAACTGAATGCGGAGGGTTTTGCTAGAGGTGTTTTACTGAATGGTTCAGTTACTGGATGTTTTAGCCTCTTTCTGCAATACCTGATGCAGGACTTCAGTAGAAATTTAACAGGTCCTAAGGACAAGGCAAGGTTTTTTTCTGAACTTCTAAAATATGAGAAAGGCAAAGCAAAGACATACTCTAGCAACAGAGAAAATAGATGACCAAATCACTGTTTGTGCTATCACAACGTCCAAAATATGGTAGACATTTTACAAGACATCCAAAAGCATACTAAAAATAATCCTATAGTATAAAAGGCAAAGCTACATGAAGAGGAAAGTGGAATACCATACTGAACAAACAAATGAGCAATAGGATGCTATGGCATTTTATTAGTAACCCGCTGATTGCTGGTATTTTTTCCCTTCTAAAATAAATGCTGTAGGTAAAATCCCAATTCATGTGTTATCACTTTTATTGATGGTTTTAGGGGGACAAGAGTTTTGCTCTGTAAAGTCACCCCCATTATTCGAACAAGATTTGCAAGCTCTGTTCCAGTGTCTTTTCTGCTATAAACACTCAACACACGCTCCTCAGTCTCCCTTATATGGAATAGCATCTAACTCAGAGGACAGACCGAATGAGTATTAGCTCACTTAATCAGATGGATTCTGGTAGGTGTCATGAAAGAAGGAGGAAACAGGAATATTATAAAAAAGAAACAGAGGATGAAGATGGCATTACTATAAAGGCAAAGGAGGTAAGCAAGGCAGGCAGTGAGACAGAGAAATCAGAAGGAAAGACAAATTTTCTACCAATTGCTAAGAAGTAGGAAGATCACTACTTCTACCAATACAAAACCAGACAAAAAGTAGTTAGATTTATAAGGGGGGGGGGACAAAAGACAAAAATATCCCCAATACAATGTGGCAACAAACAGGAATGAAGGTAGTTGCAAATGAGAAACCAACTATAACCTCAACTTCCAATGGTGCAAAGCCTACTAAATATGCCAGAATCCACAGGAATAGTGTGTGTGTGTGTGTATATTTATATATGGAGCAAATATATCAAAATGCACAGGATTTATAGTGATGGTTATAAGCAATTCCAGATCTCTGAAGTCCTTGGTGATACTTTGAAGTATATACTTCTTTAACATATGTGAACAGTAAAGAATGTACAACTAGATAATTGAAAAAAAACCAACAATATAACAATGTTAAAAGCAAAAAAAGTAAAGAACAGCATTTGGCATGATGAACTTTCTATACAATCTAAGCAAGTGAAATGCTTAAGAAGGATTTTGTAAGAATGAGAATAATAAATCATTTAGTCTAGTGGTCAGTGAAGGGTGCCAAAGACAGCTGCTGAAAGAGAAGGTTGTTGCAGATACCCAAATGATATTGGCATTTAGGAAGGGCAATATTAGTTATTTTCCACCTAGTAAATTGATTACTGCAGAGAACCAGAGTGACTTTTCCAGGACAGAACAACAAAAATGTCACAGAGAATGAGAGTTTGCATTAACTCTTAACTGTTAGGTTAGTTACTGGGCTGCTCATGGGGTCAGTTAAGAGGGGAGGGAGACAAAGGTAGTAAAGCATAATAAAAATTTTCTGGTTATGGAGTTTTTTGGCTCTTAAATTTTCTATCAGGCGTCATCACAATAGTTTCAGTGACAGACTCCAGGGGATTTGTGCTAACCTGAGAAAATTAAAAGTGCAATCAAGTAATGGGCTACCTCCTTGTTTTGACATATTCTTGAAACCAGTATTGCCAGATCAAAAGACAGAAAATACAGATTTTCAAATACTTTTTAATATCCTTCTGGGTCTGGGATCTTTTAGCAATATTTGGACCACATTTTCAAATTTTCCTCCATAGATGTAAGATTTTTTGCCTGACTTTCTGTTTTGAGGTAATCCAGGTTTGCCCCATGGACAGCACTTTCTAGAAACTGTTAAGATTTGTGATGAAATGCGGAGACCTGGCAAAAGATAATGGGAGAAAAAGTGTATTTCCTGATGGCCATCCAGAGCAAACGGTTTGTATCCCGAACTGGTAGTTTACAGAGAACCACGGCTACACCAATTTACATGAGGAAGCAGCTTAACTCACTGCAATACTTAATTTGTATATTCATTTTAGGTATTTTTTGAAATAGTGTTAGTAGTCAGCTATGTAGTCAACAGGTTGTTTCCTTATAAACGTGTAGCCGAAGGCACCGGACGATGAGGATGGGGCTCCCTGTCACAGCTGGCCCCCCGAGGGGACAGGGTGCCGTGCGGGTGCTCGGGCCTGGCGCGGCCTCACTGAACGTCCCCCCCGGCGGGAAGGGACAGGCTCCCAGCGCTGGGAAGTGCTGGAACTAAGCGCAGAAAGTCTCTCCCTACAACGACTGCGGCCCAGCGGGTCAGTCGAGGCCCTGGGCGGGGCGGCAGAGGCTGCCGATGGTCTGAGGAGCCCCCGGAGCGGGCCTACCGCCGCCGTACCCAGCGGCCTCGGCCGCTCTCCCCGGGCAGCGCCAGCAGCCCACCCCCCTGAGGCGAGCTCTCTCCCTCGCCCCCCAAAGCGCAGCAGAGCAGCACGCTGGGGCAGGCGGGGCGGGAGCCCCCTCCCGGCACGCGGCGGATCCCGGGGAGGGGGTGGCGCGCGAGGAGCCCGCGCTCGCGCCCCGCTTCCCGCCCCAGGCGGGGCAGGCTCGCGCCGCCTCACGCGCCGGCTCGGCCCGGGCGGCTGATGGCACAAACTTCAGCGGCGCCGAGGGCGCATGCCCGCGCGGCTGGCGCATGCTCGGTGGCGGCGGGGGACGCGGAGCGGAGTCCGGCGCTCGGCAACGTTCGGCGGTTTTCGTGCAGGCCGGGCCGCCATTTTCTCATCGCCTCCCCGTACGCGTTGCCTGCGCGGCTGTCTATCCCGTTTGTCCGCGCTTTGTCCTGCTCGGCGATGGACGGGTGAGTAACGACCGGGTGGAGGGGGCGAAGGCATTGCCGCGTTGTGCCGCCGGCCGGCGGTGGGACCTGTCCCGGTGCCGGGGGCTCGCTCCCCGCCGCGGCTGGCTGTCGGCGGGCGGGCGTCTCCGAGGGTGTGGGGAGCGGCCGCTGCCCCGGCGGCGGTGGGGAAGGGGGACTTCAGCCGCGGGACAGCTGAAGGCTGAGGCCCGCTGCGGGGTGGAGGGGGAGAGGGGGCTCAGGCTGTCCGTAACGAGGGCCCCTCGGTAGGGTCTTCCGTTTAAATTGCCGAGGGCTTTGGGCTGCCCCCTGCCTACTTAATGTAGTGCCCGAGGCGCCGGGTCTCGCTGTAAAGAGGGAGCGCGATCTACCCTTGTCCGTCCCCTCCAGATCCTCTTGCTCTCTCCTTCTCCCCCGCCTTTGCCCCATCCCCCCCCCCCCCCCCCCCCCAGACCCGTCCTAGCCGTGGGGCGAGGAGGGGCGCTCTGTAGGGCTCGGGCTTGTTTTGGAGCTGGCTGGAGGGGAGGAGCAATACCAGCAGGAGCCAGATGTCGAGCTCTTTTGTTTTCAGAAACTGCCTAATAAGCCCTCTGACTCCCCCCCCCCCCCCCCCCCCAGGTAGAAAGATGCCATTGTGTATGCTGGAGACTGGCAATGAAGGCCAAAGAAGGGAAGGTTTTGAAGGAGTCGGCCACAGGGGACGGCGAGGGCCCTCGGTCCTGGCCCGGAGCTGGGTGGGCAGCCACTATCCACAAGGCCTTCCTTTTGTTGGGTCTGAAAAACGAGGGTGGTGGTTGTAGCCTTGGTCAGTGTAAATACAACATCTTTCAGCTTCCAGATTTCCTGTGAAGTTTTTACCTCTGCTTCAAGCAGAGCAGCAATCTCTTCGGAATGCTTTAAGCATATAACCTTTCAGCTGTGAGAGTTTTAAAGGGTTTTTATGGTCAGTTGTGATTATAACGTTAGAAGTTACAAACCTTGTTTGAGAAGTCTTGTCATTAATGAGTATTACGTTGTGGAATGCTGTCACATACTCACATTTTGCTTTCATTTTTTTTTTTGGTGTGGACTTATGCTTCTTTCGGGATTGTGTTACACATGGCGTCATGATATCACAGTCTCTAAGAAAAAGATGTACCTTGACATACCTGTTGCAGACTTTTGTATAGGTGTACCTGATTAAATTTTATATGGGTGTACTAGCCAATGTGTTCTTTTTTTCAAGCTAATTTCAAAAATGAGTTCATTGCTTTCTGCTCCAAGAAGGTCTGTAGGGTGGGCTCTGCAGCTGAACTAGCTGTCTGGTTACTAGGAGGTTGTGAGAAAAGTTCTGTACTTACTTCAGATTGTTTTTTATTTTCACCCTATGATGTCATGTAGTCCAAAACCCCCAGTTTCCTAAATACATTTCCTGGCAGTGCTGCTTTAGAGTAATGTTTGCTTGAAACTTCAGACTCTTTTGGGGAAGCCTATAAACTGGGGGAGCTCAGTGGCTTTTGTAGGTTTCTTTTGTACTCCTCTGTGTCCTGCTGTGTTCTTTGAATGTATTTTGTTGATTGGGGAAGTTGTTAGCTATTTCGATTCCTCATTATTTTGGCATTGCAATACATGGAAAAGTTGGTTTTATGAGGATAAATTGGTTGACTTTTGCTCTTGTTTTTTTCTTCTTTTGCAGCGTTGTCACTGATGTTGCTGTTGGTGTGAAGGTAGGATGTACACTTAGCAAATAAGGGGGCACGTTGTTGATAAAAGATGAACTACTTTGAGCATCAGTAATTGCAGGTTGTAAGATTTTTAACTAGTCATTGTCAGCTGATATTTAGTCAGCAGTATATGCTTTATTAACCAAAATCTCTAGAGGTAAATTGCAGGCTCTACAGAAAAGACACTTCTAGGCACTGAACTGTAAACAGTGGTTCTAGATTAATGTAGTGGTGCCAACTTCTTACTTTAAAGCTTAATTTTGCATATTTTTTCAAAATAACACCTTTCTTCTTGTTGCATGTTGACTGTAAAACACATTTTCTTCTTCCTTCCGTGCCCCCCACCCCTCTTTTTTTCAAAACAGTTACCTCTGAAGTTAAAAAAGAAGTGACTGTAATAGGGTGCAAAAATTATGGGAGGTAGAATTTATGTAGACAGAGAAGAGGGTGTTTGCTTTGCTTTACTTTTTATTTCTCAAGTTCAGTTACAAATTTATCATGTTTGTTATAACAAGGAAAGAGCTTCCATAGAGTTGTTAATTTACTATTTATTTCACTTTTGTAGTCAAATCTATTGCAGGAATTAGATCAGTACTTCATAGAAGCAGACTGAGAAATAATGAGAATGCAAAGATATATGGGACAAAAGAACTTCAGGTTATGTTAATGAATGTTTCAGAGTTTCGTATACCTGATAAAATTTATATATGAATGCATGCAAGCAATTCTTTTTTAGTGGTAGAAATGTGGAAGTTTTCTAGTGCACACAGTTAAGTCTTCACGTTTGTCTAGGGACTGTGTAGCTACCTTTTCACCTGAAGCTGATCTATGTTAACTGCCTCGTAAGCCAGGTTTTGTCTAGTAAAGCTCTTTGGCTCAGATTGGTCCTGCTGGATTTGGACTAGTTCTTACATAATACGACTAGCCTACAGATAAAGCAGCTATTCTGTCAGGTGTACCTGTATTGTGTTTCTGAGAAAGCTGACTTCTAGAAGGAACTGTTAGACATCAGTTATATAGATTCTGGACCCATCTGGCTCCACATGTTTGTACAGTATTGGAGACAAGCTAAAATCACTCAGAATCAAGAGGAACTGTAGTTATTAAAGTACTTCTGTGGGAGCTAATCCCAATCAGAAATATGAACTGGCATGATTGTTTCTCTGTTGCCTGGAAGGACAAAATATTAATTGATTAAAACTTTAGGAATGTATTTAATAGTTTGGAAGAATACCTAAGGAAGTTCAAGTCTTTCAGAAGTAAACTGCCTGATGTGAGTAACTTTGAGGCAAAACAATTTATAAGTCACCCTCAATCATGTCTGGTGACGAAGCAATTCCAGGTAGACCATGTATTGCTTGAACCTTAAATTCTGGCGTTCTCACTTCAGGAGAAGTAAATAGATTCGGTATCCCTTTCTTTCTTAACTATGAGTGACTTAAAATCTTACGAGAATTTGAGCATTCATGAAAAATGTTGTAAGCGTGTCATGCAATTTTGGAACTATATTTTCAGAGACTAGCCAGGTGATGAAATAAAGACACTTCAGATGATATAACTACTTCTTTCTGTTCATTGTAGAACTTATGTTATGAATGCAAGAAAGAAGGTAAGACAGGTGTATCGGAGGTAGTGATTACAATAAATACAAGGAAAGGCACAGAAGTGTCAAAAAGGTGTGCTCTTTGCCTTGTGAAACTGGACTTAATCTCTGTTTTTTAAACAGAAACAATTCATGCATGGAAGTAATGGGAATAAATAAAAAGCATGATAGTTTTCTGAAGAAAGCTGTTAAATATGGGAGTAAACTGGATTGTATATTGGAGCTTTTGTAATTATCTCAAGAGTACTAATAAGAATGGAAAATTTATTTGCTCGCCAATTGAGATACACAGTTTGGGTAGCAGTCTAATGCTGGCTTCTGTCATGTTTTGTGGAAGGCTACATGAAACATTTGACCTTTATGTTCTCTGGTGACTGTTCATTGCTCTTGATGACCTCATGTTTTAAAGTTGAGGAATGCTTTACCTATAGGTGATAGAGAAAGGACTGGGAACATTCATCTGGCCTTTCCATGGCTGCAGTCTTTTCTTTGGAGTTCTTTGGGAATGTGTAGTGAGGAAGTTTTGAGTCCAAGGAGTTGCATCAGCAGTTTTAATGCTCTTCTGACCCTACCTGTATTGTGACTGAATAACTGTTGGAGGTGGGCAGGGATTTACTTGTGTGAAATCAACTTATCCAGGGTATTTGTTTGACCTGATGCTTTCTTGAGATTTTGCACCTACTGTATATATGCTGATCAGTTATACAGCATATTTGTGATATATTCAACGATACTTGGAGAAGGTGATTAGGATATATGACTGGGTTCCTGACATTTGACCCTTCTGTTTCTAAAATGTGCTTTTATTTTATCATCATCAGTCATGTCAATACAAACTTGAAAATTAACGTTAATTATTGTCTGGCTGGTTTCTCTCTTGAACAGAAAAGTGAACATGTTAATTGTATTTTTAAACCCATTGGTAAAAGAGTAATGGTAGATGTTAACTGCTGTTGTCTGGGAATTGTCTTTGAATCAAAAAAGGGCTTTTAAGCTATGGGGACTGCATGTGGGCAAGGCAAGTTTAAAGTAAAAGGAATACTTGCTTATAATGTTTTATTAACAGTTTTATAGTCTCAGAGTTACCTAGTAATGAGGCTGCTAAATTTGAAGCTATTACCTTTCATTTGTGCTGTACACTTTGATTTGATTTAAAACATTATTGTTCTTTCAAACTGTTGAATGTTCAGTCTTGATTTTATTTACTTGTCGAGCCACCAGATAGTACCAAAAGCAGAGAAAAACACAAAACTGAAAATGAAGGCTGAAGAAATGACACATACTATCTGAAAACTTGGTTTATGTAGAGTAAATTTGTGCAACTCAAAATACGGAGTAGGAGCACGCTTCCCAGCTCAAATCTGTCAGAGGAGCAGTGTGCTTTAATTTCTAAAAGCATTAGAATATGTCAAAACCTAGTCATCTTGTAAATACATATGAAATAATTCATACTTGATTTGGTCTGTAATGTCTTGTTTTGCTTACCTAGAATTCATGAAGGCAAGGAAATGTCACTCTGCACATAGTTCACCCCTTATGTTACAATTTACAAAATAATACAAAAAGAATGAGCTTTAGCTTTTTGTTTGGTGTTACTTTTAGAATTCCTGTTGTATACAAGAAGTTTATATAAAGTATTTTTGAATAGAACAGAGCTAAGGATTACAGGAATGATACCATATTACATACTTCGATTTTTTAAATTTTCTGTTTTTTAAAGAAATTGTATAAATTTTAGATTTATAATTTATTCATGCAAAGTTCCAAAAATAACCGTATTATATAAATTTTTTGCTTTTTTGTTTTAAAAAGGCACATCTCAGTTGGTCTGGATTTATTACATGAGGTCCTTAGTCACTAATGATGAAGTGGCCTAGTCATTGGCTTCTAGAGAGTTCTCTTTGCTCACTGGCTATATAGGTTTGAGTATCAGAAGCAAGTAACTGTAGTTTGAATCGCTGTCTTGTGTTCTCTTTGCAGTTACACTGCTTTAATCTATGTAAGTAAACTGATCTGGCATTTGGAGTGATAGAGCCTCTTTAAACTGTTGAAGTGAATGTATGAAGTATATAATGTATCTTTTCTCTGTTAAAGGAATCTTTATAGGGGTATAAAATTGATGTAAAGAATATACATTCACACAGGTGCAGGGAATAACTTAAGAGAACTGTTGGATCATACTGAAGATGATAGTTCTCTTTTACTGTATGTTAGTGCGTGCCACTTCAGTCTGATGTATCATCTTTCTCCTGGATGGCATGCATAGCTGTGCAGTAAATGAGGCCTGAACAATTAAGTGACTCGTGTTGTGTACGTGCATTGCACATTTCAGAATGGCGGAGGTGTACTTCTGCCTGATGGGAGAAGAGAAGCAGTCATTCCTTCATGGATAGAGTATTTGGTAAATAGCATTTGTGATGTTGTTGACACTGCTTTGGGCTACAGTGGCCAAAACTGAGCTTCAGCTGCCAAGTGTGGAAACCACCAATTACCCTCTGGGAAGGAAAACTCATATAATCCTGTAACCATAGTTCTGTAATGTTTAAAGATGTGGGAATGGCCTTTTCCCCCGAAGGTCAGGGCATCGGCCTTTGCAGTATGCTTAAGAAAAGAGGGAATTTCTTGGTGTGTATTTAGTTGGTTATGTTAGGGTTGGATAGAAGATGCTAAGAAGCACTGTCCTGGTACTTCGTAATAGTTTTCCAAACAGTAATGTGTCACAAAGTACCCCTTCTTCCTGGTTGCTGAGATTTAACATGAGGGAATATAATAGAATGGGGGAAGGGCAGTAGCTAAAACCAGAAGAGATGTGAGCTGCTGGAGAAAAGGAAGAGCACAAAATAGCAGTGTCTGTAAGTACTCTTGAAGCACTGTCTGCTCTTTTTTTTATTTTTGTAACTCCAGTTCTGATGGATAATCTTATCTTACAAAATTATAGAACACTGACCTTTTTTGCTACTAATAACTGACAGTTTCCTTGTGGTGGAATCAAGTATTCTAGATATATTGTGACTTTTTATTTGAACTCTACACTGTGTAATGAAAATGTGTAGAAAAGTCAGTCAGAAATTCTAGAAAGTTGTCAGAAGATAAGTTTAAAATTAACTTAAGAAATGAGAAGATGTATTTAAATAAAAAATTTTCCTTTCAGTTTCTTCTTTTTCTGAAATACATTTTGCCTTCACTGTCATCATTCTAGATACCTAAATAAAAGGGAAGGAGTGTTGGCATTTGTATGAGTAAGTTTTTTATGCCATGTGATGGTGTGTTTCATTGTATTTAAAATATTAGAATGATATTTTTGAGCTATATTTTCATGGCTAATATAACTACCAGCAGATTGCTAGTAGATTAGACAGACTGCTAAGGACAGCGATATGAGAAAAATGGGTTTGTGAATTGGAGGAACTGTTTCAGTTCTGCGTTGGCCATGATAATGTTTTTAAGTCAACTTTGTGTTCAGTAATACTCATTTGTAGCAACAGTAGACAGCAAAAAATGTGCAGAACATTCTAGCAGTGAAGTAAGAATGAAGTGTGACCATGTTCAGAAGTCTAGAACTGGCATCTGGATTTCTTTTCAGGAGAGAGGTATGGAGAACGCCCTTGGTGATAAAAAATAACTTATTACAATGACAGACATCTGCTCCCTTTTTAATAGTAACTTCTGTAAATTGACCCTGTTTGAAATGACTTCCATATTTATTCCTGGAACAATCTACTCCAATTCTTTTTTTCCTTTTGTAACTTTGTTTTTTTTTCTCCTTGATGCTCATTCTGCCACTAATGTATGTGGAAAAATAAGGAGAGCTGAAAATGAAGGGAAAGGAAAAACAACCCAAAATCAGTTTGAGCTCTGTAGCAAGTATGCATCAATGTAAGGAAGGCTTACCTATTTGATATGTTTTGATGTCTGTCACTAATTGGAAATCACCTATTTTTCATTTGTAACACCTATAGTTGCATCTTAATTGAGGGGATTATAGGAAGAGAAGTGAGATCAGTTGCACCACCTGAAAAACAGGAGCCAGCAGTACCAGCATGAAAACGCCTTTCCTATTTCTTGGAGCTTTGGGCCATGTTTTCATGAACAAATTGAGCTGTGTTCCAGATTTCTCTGTCACTGTAATACTTGTGCAACAAGTGTTTGGGTAGCCACTTCACAGACCTCTCTTGGGAACTTTAACCAGGATAAAGCTAAGCTGACACAACAGTGAGTTGCATCTTTTTAGTCAGATTTGTGCCGAAGCATGTGGTTGCATAAATGCTTGTAGCAGTATAGATTTGGGGAGGACAGAATAGGAAGAAGTTAGGACTGTTGCTTTTGGTGATGGTTGGCTCAAATGAGGCTGTAGTTTCACAAGCTGTTGATGGGACTGTGATGTTTGATTTGGGTGTTTGGGTTTTTTTTATAGCCGCAAGTACCATGCTGCCATTTTTAGCTTTTCATAACATCAATTTTCCTATGGATATGCAACATGAGTATTGAGCTATAGACAGAATAGCACTAGCACTTTTAACTTCTTATTGCAAAATAGCAGAGAATCAAGTAGAAAATACCTTCCTTGTGGCTCTTATTTTGAGATTTAGAAACTGCCACTGAAGGGCCAAATTTTTAGATCCAGGTGCCGTGGTTCCCAAACCAGAAAGCTAAGAACACATCCAAATAGTAGCTCTAGCCAGTTGTTCTCACCTGTTCTAATTTACTGCCGGTTAGGTGCAGCTGCTTAAGAGTAACAGTTTCTTTCCTGGTAAGAGTGGAACAGTAAGTTTGAAATGCTGGAATAAAACACTTAGTTAGCGTGCTTCCTCTTGGATGTTTGAAGTGTCAGCTGGTATTGGCCTGGACTCTTGCCTGCAGTCTCAGTCTGAAGGTTTCCAAATGAGGCTGGGTGGCATAGTTTAAGTGGAGTTTTGATTCTTTACTCATCTCTGGTTTAATAATCCATCTTGATCTTCAGGTGCTTTGAGAAATTTGGCTGTTTTCTGCATTGTACTTTGAGAACCTGGAGGCTTTTCAGAGGAATTGAAACTTGTCTCCTTTCAGTTTTAAAGACTTTTCAGGTTCCCTTGATTATGCTCTCAATTTCTACGAAATCTGTGGGGTTTTTTTTTTGTTAAAAATTAGGTACGTGGCATATACTATGTATATAGTTGCAAGAAAAAAGAATAAAAGCTTAATTTTCTCCTAGATCCTTTCTTACTGAAAAAATAAGAGTATAAAAATGGTGAAATCAGTTGTTATGATATATAAACAATATACGTTTGGTTGAGGACAGCACGAAAAGAAATTGAAGTGGGGAGAAGAAAGAGAATACTGAGAATAAATATGGAAAGGTGATCATATTGTATCCAGTTAACTTCATACTGAATTGAAAGCAAGTGGTATTGTGAGTTATTAAACGTCCACTGAGTTCATGGCCTTATTTGGTAAGATTTCATGCCGATAGTTAGTGTAGTCTTTAAAAAAAATAATCAAGTAGATGTACTGCTTGTTACCTAAGGTTATGATGAAGTGATAACAAGCATATAGTTTAAATTGTATGCATTATAAAATACCTGTGAACCCTTGTGGAATTTCTTTTGGATCGTATATCTGGATTTGGCTTGTCCTGTCCTGAATGAGTCTTCTGTGATCTTACGTGAGAGGTGCAGCTAGCTGTTCATTAGGCAATTTGGATTATGTTTTGACAGTATTGTGTGGAGTCAAAGAACATAATGCAGATCAGGTGTTTCTTCTTGACATATAGAGTATTTGAGCCTGTAATTTATGCAGTGTTTTCATTAAAAATGCATATTGTTAAAAATGAAGCATTCATGAAATTCTGATCCATTGCATGTAAACTGAACACAGTTTATAATGCTGTGTTTGGGCATTTAAAGTGTGGTGTTCTGTTGTTTCCAGCATCCAGTCCCCAAAGTTAATTCAGACATTGAATATTGAACCAGTGTGCTTACAAATGTGTATCTTTTAGAAGGAAATGTTTAATGTCTGGCTTGGAATTCTCATATGCTTTTATTCCTCTCCCATACAGCCAGGTTTCTGACTTTTTCCTTTAAATTGTTCCCAGATGTTGTTAGAAATGAAGTGTTCTACGATGCTGTTAGATTTCTTTAAAGCATGAGATCTGTCTCCTGGTTTGTCATACCCCTTGGGAATGTCATGCCTGTAGGCTGAGAATAGCTCCACTGCACACTTACCACAGTCAAAGTTCTTTCTTTCATCTGGGGTGGAGGAGGGGAGAGAAGGAAGTGGGGGTGGGGTGGGGCAAGAGCATCCTGTACCTGGGAGAGCTCCATAACATCACAGAATTTGAATACCGCAAATGAGGTGATTTATCAGAAAATGTGTTTTTTTCATACATTTGTGTGCTCTATATCTCTTCTAGTGGGAATTTAAGAAATTATTTAGGTGATTCTGTTGACTTTTCAACAAAGTGCAGTTTTGTCACTTGATAGCCTTCTGTAATACACTCAGTTTGTTACGTTAGGTTCAGCTGTAACTTCTGGTCAGTCTTCATAGCCCTGCATTACTGCGAAAAGAGCCGATGATGTTTCTCTTTCATAAACAGTGGTCAAAAAGTACTCTGATGCTTAAAAGACTAAACCTCGTTGGTAACTCTCAGGCCAAAGTTGTTACTCTTTGGGTGGTTTTGTTTGTTGTTTTTTTTTACCACAGATATAATAAAATCTGGAGGGGTGTTTGAAATATTTAAACCCGTCTGGAATGTGAGGGAAATAGTTGGCAAAGACTTTTAAATAGCATATTTTTGATTAGCCTGGAAGCATAGTGTGACTGTAATGACTTCTGAAATTACATAGTTACTTAATATAACCTGTGATAGCATGAAGCTTTGTAGTAGTCTGTTACGGGGGAAAAAATCAGAAATCCTGCTACATGAGGGCTTCTGAGTTAGCTATGACTGTTAAAGCAAGGAGCTAGGAGATTAATTTGCTAAGGTAGCGGCTTCCTCTTTGTGTAATTGATTTTGTAAGTTGCAGAAGAGAGTATATGCAATAACTGTATTCACTTAGAAAAAGTAACTGTAATAGAGTGGTACCTTCAATTTATAGTGTATATAATAATAAAACTATATAAAATAATTTTTGTTTACACAGTTTCTAAGTTTCTCTGAAATACATATTCAAAGTCTGAGTTGGGATATTTTTCAACTTTTTCTGAAAGTGATCCTACATGTTGGTTTTACGTAATTCTGTTGGCTGAAACCATACATTAATGTGCTGTTTTCACATGACAGAGGGAAGTGCTCTTGTGGGGGCAAGGGTGTGATAACATGGCCTTCATTGAAAGGACAGTATTGACTTTAGAGCACATAAAGGTTCACTCATTGCAAGAAGTTAGTTTGGCAGCTCCCTTATTTATTTTGAGTAATAGTATTTTGGCAGATGCTGGTTTCATGAAGAAGTGTTCTAGATATCACTGATCTGAATAGTTAGTGGTTTAGCTTTTATGGAAGATTAATATAGATTAATGTTCTTGACATTGGTAGGATAGAAATATGGCATTGAAAATTTGTGCTGTTGAGGACTAGCTGTCAGAAGATGACCTATTAATAGTATAATAGCAGTTTGTACTACTTTTGTCCTTTATAATCTCCTTCCCTCATGCTAAAATGGATATTCAATTAGTCTCTACCATGTTGCTATTATAGGAACTTTCCTTTGCAGTCTATGACAAAATAAAATCATTGTGGTGCTTTTTTATTCATTTGTTATTTTAACTTAGGTTTGGATGTTTCTGTGATGTATGTGTTTGTGATCTTCAGTCTTGTTATACAATCTCAAACTTGCTTTGATTCTTTAGAACACAGCAGTTTGCACAGATGGGAAAAAAGTTAACATTGCTCTTGGATATTCCATTCTTCATTTAATCTGATTTGCTATGTTCTTCAAAGATCTGAGTTTAGTTTCCTTATCTCTAAAACACTTGACGGAATTTACCTGAACTAGTTTAAAGGTTTCTTTGCATTGCATGATTTGACTAGCAGAACTGGCATGCTTGAGAAAAAGACTCGTGAATGTTCAAGATGCTTAGGAAATGGGTTATAATTCTGAAATTTGTGTGTGAGATAGCAGAGTGATGAAGAGTTTTCCCCGGAGCAAGATGCCAGTTCTTTTTGGCTTAGCACCCTCTAAAAGAAGATGCACATAGAAAAAAAAGCCAAGCACCCCAAACCACAAATTGAATTAAGTCTTATCTCTGCTGAATAAATGTAAGTAAGATAAGTATTTTTCTGTTCAGGAGGTGCTCCTGTCAAGTAATAGTGCCAGCCTAAGAGTACACATTGACTTACTTGAAATGCTTATATTAAATTGCTTTACTAGACTACTGCTTTCTTTAAGATAAGTCTTTTGAAGCAAATGACAATTACCAGGCAGTCACTGCTTTTGTAATTTAACCAGTGTCCAATCTTTTACTGTGTAGCTGATTTAAAAGTTGCATACTGAATGGAGTGCAGAGGTGTCTGGGCTACTTAAGAACTAATAAGGAAAAATAACCATGTGTATCTAATAAGGTGATTACTCACACAGTAAGAGGTATCTTTTGTCTTTTACCAAAAGCTTGGCAAATATGAATGGGAGTGTGTGAGCAGACGTTTGCTACGTGTTTGTGAACTGGAAGAATGTTCCACATATGAACCTGTACATCTGTGAATCAGACTTGTAAACACTGATTTATGAGAATAAAACAAATGTAGAATTTATGATACATACCAGCATAAGGAATTCACATTTTCTTGTTCTTCTGAAGCAAAACCATTAAAACTTATTCAAGTGTAATGACAAAATCTTGTGATTGACTCTGAATGTATTCGTGAAATGCAAAATGATGTTTCAAAATTAAGAGAAAACTCTTTTTATCTGTTCATGAAACACAAATACAGTAACTGAATATCCACTGTATTGAGTAATTTGTGCTCCTTTTGGATTTTTCTGCTGTGGATTAAGAAATTAACAGCTTTTTGAAAGCCTGATTTGCTAGGAACCAGAAGTTTATGTAATCACTCTTTTGTTCTGGTAGGCAGCAGCTGCTGATGTAAGTAACTTTTTGAAGGCTGAAGACAACTCAAATTTGAGATATTTCAGAATTGTAAAGTTTGTGCAGGTTTTGGGAAGAACATTCATTTGGTACTGGGGATGCTTCAGCTGTTTATGTAGCAACTGCTGTACTGTTGCAAATTAAAGCCTGGCATATTAAGGAAAAAAAAAATTGCTGCTGAATTATCTTAATATGCCTGCCTGTGAATTGACTGAGCCTCTGCTGCTATTTCTGCCTCTTCAGTTGAGCTGTCCAGCCTACAGATAAGGCTTCCGAGGAAGGCTGGCTGGATAGCTGTAAGCAGAAATAACTGCAGTTATCACTGAGTAAGCCAATACTGCTAGTAATCTCGAAATTTGCAGTATTCTACCCTTGTAACTATTATGTTAGAAAAATAGAACATTAAGATGGAATGTTTATTTTTTAACTTCTACTGAGTGCCTGGATTAGTGTAGTGTATTTGGAGTAGAAAGCAATGTAGTTTGAGTAACAGTTTCCATAGCTTCTGTAACTTGTTTCTCAGTTTTGTCTGGCTAAATTCTTCATTAGTGTTATCTGTTTAGAGATCTGTCCTTGCATTGAAAAGGACAAGATATGGTCCTCCTCAGTCTTGGTATTAGACATTACTCAGTCTTAAAGAGTATCTGCTGTTGATTTGATAGGCGTGGCTTCATTGATTGCTATGTAGTCTTAGGAGCTTAAGAGTGTTCAGTAAACTGCATAAGATTCTTCAGAGATGATGTTGAAAACTAAGTAAACTTCAGTGGCTCTATGTGTGCATACACGTATGTAGTATTTTTAAGGGCTTCTAGATTTCAGGTGTGGATTAAACTTTAACATATGGTTCTGTGTATGGACAAACATACAGTGCACTATGATAAAATGGTTTAAGGTTTGTGCTGCCTAGAAGGGTGATATCCACAGGTTAATTTAATAGGCAGTATTGAGGTGCCCTGTATAACATATTCACTAATTATTCTTGAGATTCTATTGTAGTTTCCACAACAGAAATAAAAAACATTTCTTTTTATAAAGATGGGTAGTAACTGTTTTCTTTCTTTGTTTCCATTTTGACAGTGATCTGGATTAGTGTTAAGAGTACTGGGGAAATACTTTTGAAGTGGGTAAAGAACCAATATGAAATTAAATATAATCTTCAAAGGATGTCAGTTTATTCTCTTTTAAGGCTTTTTTTTTTTTTTTTAATGAAAGGTCACCTAAATATTTTGGAGGCTTTTTGAGAGATGAAGTCGTGAGGGATGGAGGGTTGTGGGATAAAAGAAAAAAGGGTGAAGACAAAAAAGGTGTGAAAAGAAGCAAAAACTTCTTCAGCTATGTCAAATGCCCATCTTGCAAATAATTTGAGATGAAAAGATTCTTGTACATTTCAATATAAACCCTCCTCTGATTTTTGCAGTCCACTTTTGAGTAATTTTCAAAAAGTTTATTTTATTAAATTAAATTATCATTTAATTGGTATTTGTCATGTTTTAAGAATTACAATGAAGATGTAGTTCCCAGCCCTAAATGGTCTTGCAGGACAAATGGATGTCCCCAAAATGAAAACTGATCGTTTCCTATGAGGACAAGTCTTCTTTCTTTTTTATTAAATAGGGGTGTTAGAATTGAGCTAAACTCTGTATTTCTGTTTGTATAGATTTCCCATGCGTTTTCAGCTAGATACAATAAATTAATATTAATGTATATTAAATATTAGAACAATAAGTTAATTAAATGTTATTGAAATAGACTAAATAATATTTTAATTTAAAATGCTGGACAAAATTATTGTCCAGCCGTTCTCATTGTGTCTGGAGGTGGCTTCCTTTCAGTGGTGGGTGAAACAACTGTGCTTAAACTGCTCTCATTTCAAAGATCAAAATGTAAATATACCACTTAAATTTCAAGTTGTTGCACTTATCTGAAAAGAGGAAGTCTGCCAAATCTGAATAGGTTTGGTTATGCTTGCTTAAGTTCTAAAGGTTTTCCCTGTCAAACTGACATTTTTAATATCATCTATAAAAATCACAAAATAGAGAAAAAAAAATCTCTTACTGTCTCTTTCTTTTTAGAGAGGATCTGACGAACTTCTTTCAGGCAGTGTACTCAATAGCCCGAACTCTAACATGAGCAGCATGGTAGTTACTGGTAAGTGATGCCCTTTCAAAGGAGAAATCTATCATTTATACTTGGACTCATTTCCTGTTTACAAGGGGAGAACTACACTTGTGCTGTAGAGGGGTAAACTGTTGGCATGCATTAGACTGTAGTGACCTTCTGTATACTCGCAAACCTTGGGTATCTGAGAAGAATAAACCCATAAAACAAGAGGCACCTTTTCAGATGTCTGTACACTGAATTGTTGGTGGGTGATGGGATGAAAAATTACACTTGTCTTGCATAGCTGCCTTCAAAGTAAGGAGTCACAACTACCAAGCAAAGGTAAACAGCTTAACAACTGTATGACATCAGCTTTTTCACACATAGACATCTGTGAGTCTGGGCATTACAGGAAAGAACACTGTGCCAGTTTCATAATATAGTACAGATTCAGGAAAACAGTTTTGCTCTGTTCTGGTTTAGAGTGCTAAAGCAGGAAACTTCACTTTGCTACTTCAGTTGGGGATCACGGCGGTAGAATCTTAGAATGTCAGTGCAAAGTGAGCTTGGTTGTTCTTTAGTGATTTCTGGTGATGCTAGATAGAAAGGCTTTTCATGAATTGTAGCATATGAAAAAGCCTTCTATTCTGTGTGTTGAACATAAGTTGAGTTCCCTTGGAGGGCTCGCTTCAGAGGTTTTCCTTTTTCTCTTTTTCCACACCCCCCCCCCCCCCCCCCCCCCCCCCCCCCCGTTTTTGTGCGTGTGTTTTTCCCCATGCATTTTTTCTTTTTTTCTTTTCTTAGAGATTTAATGGAGTTGTTTCGTGGCATCAGAGTGTTGCTGAGCTTTCCAAATTGTTGCCTGGTTCACTGCTTTAATGTGCCTGATCAATTTTTTCGTATTTATGTGCTGAGCAGTATAGTCACTGATATTAATAGCAGATGCTTTCCTGTAAATCTAGTAGTAAAAGATGGGAATTCAGGGTGCTGTGGTGACAGCTGTTGCCTGAATGGGTAGTTCTGTGCTTACTCATCCTACATCCTCAGCACAAAACCACCCAACTCCACATGTTTCAGTTCCACTCTCTGTGTTGGAGTGCTTCTGCACTTGCAGAGTGAGTTAATCCAGCATTAAACTGTGCTGCCAAAAAGTGTGGTTTTCCCTTGTTGCAGCTTACTGTTCAGTCATGTGGTTGCGTAGTTGCTAGATTCAGTGCAGTGTGGGGTGGGGGAGTATGGTGGCAGAAGAGAAAACTGCTTCCATTGGCAGCTCTATAACCAAAGGTGAAAAGATGACACTTCTTTGGAGTAGATCAAAAACGCAGTGTAGTGCATTCATAGCTGTTTTAGAATCCCGGACCATTTATTTATGTTCCTTGCTTTTCTTACTTCCTTCTGGCTCTGCAAGAGGTCCTTCTTCATGTTTTCATTTTCTTGATGTCTTCTGCAGTCCAGGATATTAGTGTTTCAGCACTTAAATGAGAAACTAGAATGAAAATGAGTTTGGGTTAGTCGTGTGGGGGTTTGGATTTGGATAGTGGGAGTGGGAGGGAGAGCACTGTTACCAGGACAAAGTCCTGGATATTAACAAATTTTCTATGTATTTTCAGAGAAACTTTTAGTTCAGGAAAATGAAATGCAAGTGAATTTATCAAAGAAAAAAAAAATAAAACCTAAAGGGAAAAACATTGAAATATGAATTACTCTAATTCTGAGCTTTCAAAATTAAAAAAACCTGGAGAAGCTTGTCTAAGAAGCCTCAAACTTTAGGAATTCTTTTCTCTTAGAAAAGTTATTAAAATGGAAAAGAGTGCTTTGATACTGTTATGTGGACTTGAGAGTTTGATGTAATTAACAAATACAGATTCTCTTCCCCACCTTGGTTTTTGTTTCCCCTGTTTTTAGGTGATTCAGGGTTTGGATTCTGTGGTGTTTTTTTCCTTGCTTGTTAACAAAGAAAGCATTTGTGAGAGAGTTTTCAAATGAATGAATTCTTTACATTTTGTACAAGTAAGACCTCTTGATATGTCTCTGGACATCCAGAACCATAAATGATTTTGCACGAGCAACCTTATTAATAAGCAACAGTGGTCTGAGTACTGGCCTGGTTCCTGTATTATCAGTTGCCTGTTATAAAAGTTTTCATATTTATTGTGTAATATATAAAGGAGGTTGGTGGAAAAATAATCTCAAACACACAAACCCCCCTCAATTTCAATGCAGTATTATACTTCAAGCCATTCTCTGTACAAGTCAGTGGAAAGGGGGTAGTTGGTTTGGGGTTTTTTGTTTGTTTTCAAGCAGTTTCTGGGGTTTGTGTTCAAATTTCTTTTCTGCCCGCCTTTGGTAAACAGAATACCCCCCCGCCCCCAAGTGCTAAATCCACAGTTCAGTGTTATTTCTGAATATATCTTCCCATAGCTGTCTTGTTTATCATAAGCCTCAAAGTACTTTTTCCAGACTTGCAGAGTTTACAGGTTCAGATTGTAGACTACAGAAGTAATCAGATCTGAAATGGAAACCTGTATGCTAATTTTTCTGTACTCATCTCCTGAAGCCAGATGAATTCAAGTAATCTTTATATCCCAATTTATGTCCTCCTTTTGCTTCAGTTCTGTTGTTAGTAGAAGAATTTAAAACTTGTGAACAGAGGTTTTTTTTTTTTCTGTAGGCAAGGCCTGGTAGTGGTGGATCTTCCTTAGATTTTGTAGAGCTTAAGAGAATCTGTAGTCATTAAGTTATTTATAAAGGAGATGCAAAGAAATCAGCCTACTCTGTAAATCTTAAAACTTACACTTTTTCTTGCACTTTCATTCTTGCAGTTTGGATATGCCATGATTTTATGAGACCTGGTCATTGTTTTCTGGAGTATGTAGAAACCTGTTCTTACTTTGACCGTGATATTCTCAACATCTGATGCCATGATATTTTTCCAAACGGATAGCTAGATGAATAGAAGAAAGAGTTTGTCTTTGTAATACTCTGAGCCTTACTGGTACAAGTATACACAATCAGAAAAAACAGTTGTCACTAGCAGTGCCCTAGTAGGCCTAAACTTAGAGCAAAAACTTGGGAATCACATCCTGATTTCATTCTAAATCTTTGGTATAGAGCTACTAACCTAAGCCAGATTGCCTAAGTTGTCCAAAAAATGGCTTTTTCACAGAAGTGTGTGTTTTTCGCAGAGCTGGGGGCTGTGTCTTCAGGGGTGAGACTGGAGAAGAGGTTTTCAAAAAAGACCGTCGTACCTTTTTATCACGGTATAAGTTCCATTAGGGTTTTTTTTGGTATTCAGCTGCCATTCGGTTAGAATACTGTAGTACTTTAATGCTTTTATGAATGCTCTTGCTATAATTCTCTTTCTTATACAGAGAAAGTCATGAAAGATGCATGCTTTCTGTGCCCTGTAGGAAATCTTACACATGAATCCCTCCCTGTTGTCTTTGTGAAAGAAACAGACAAATGTTTGGTTTGCATTCCTGTTGATTGTTTGAACTGCTTATAATTTGATAAACAGTACAGAATTGAGGTAAATGTGGCATGTTGGACTGTTGTCCAAAGGACATTGCTTAAAATTAGCATTTTCTAAACAGCTTTGTCATTAGTATCCATCTTCCGGACTGTGAAGATGAAAGGAAATTGGCACTATGTTGTATTAACATTCACTACAAGTCAAGTTACTGTCTTAAGTACTTGTGTGTCTTTTGTAGAAGAACAGCCTTAAAATTAGACTTGGATAATTGAGGATGACTTCTGTGTGAGTTCTTTTACCACTTAATTCTGAACCCTTGTGTCTTCTGTTATGGATTTCATTACTGTCCTTATTGTGCAATTTCGTTTCAGTTAAGAAAGATTTTTTTCTCCCAAATTACTTGTTTGAGCCATATGGCAGGACATCATTCTGTAAACACTGAGGGAAGAATCCCTTCTACTAGACCAGAATTTGTTGCAAGGGAGGATAGCTTCTAAGGTTCCAGCTCAGCAAGTATCTACACTTTTCTAGGAAGTTTTCTTTTTTTTTTTTTTTTTTTACTTTAGATGTTAAAAGTTTCTGAGCTTTTTAGCACCAGCTGACATAGATATGTTGAAGTTATATTGTCAAAACCACAGGCCTTTTGCTTGAATTACTACTACTCTTAAGCTTTTCTGAAAATGTTGTCGAAGTAGATTCTTACTGTCTGTCATAATCTTGATTGGTTCAAATCTCTTTGGAGAGCATAACCCTCTCATAAAGATCTGTGAATTCATTTTTTTTGTTGTTGTTGATGCATATCAAGGAATGACCAGAAAGGTGGTTTAGGTAGACTAAATCATGGTTTGGTAACAGGATTCTGAAGAAAAATTTTAAAAAGGTTTTTGACTCTGGAAGTTTTTAAAGACATGAGTTACGCACATCGTAAATGATTATACATGTAAAACTTTCACACTTTGGTGTTGTATGTTCAGTGAATGTGTAACTGCAGTTGCTTATCCTGCAGCTTTTAAATCTAAGAAAAAGTCCCTTTTCTTTAACAACTAGAAAGGATGTTTCCTCTGTGATGGGTTACTTTTATGCCAAACTTCTTGTGAGGCTTTTTTCGGGTAGAGGACTGCTTAATGGAAGTTTCAGGAACAGTTATATGTATGAAGGTGCTCATGCCGTAAACTGTAATAAACATTTTTAAGGGATGTGGATAAAAAGCGGAAGTTGTTTATGGGAGTTTTATGAAAATTGGCTTGTCAAAGACAAGGTATTGAGGCAGAAGAATTGGCAGGTTTTTTTACTATTGCTGCTACCAATTTCATTATTCACAATTGTGTGTTTAAGTTCAATCACTAAAAACATCTCAAAAATCATTTTGCAGCTGAGCTTACCAAATGCCTGGAGCTTTAAACGATGCTATTAATCTTGATCTTGTTTTTACTTCATTAGCAGGGAATGTTAGCAGTGACTTTGGTAGGTAATTCATTGTATTAAAGGAATACTTAGCACTGAGGCATACAAGCTAATAATATTTCAAGTGCTGCATTTAACTTGGGGAATAAACATAGATGTAATACTTTTGATGGCACATTAAGTAAAATTAGTTATTAGTTAACATTAATGATGCCTAAACACAGGTAATTTACTTCTGAAGTTTGCAAATTGATTACAATTAATAGTAATTGGAAAGATTTGAAGAAGTACAGCACAAGTGATTGGAAAGTGTAATAATTTAATAATAGAACATAATTTACATTTTTCTACGGATATGCATGGACATGTGCATGTGGATGAACTAAATTTTGATGCTGTAAATGCCTGAACAATATATCTTTTTTTAAATTAAGAAACTTAAAAAACCTCCCAAAAACCAAGCACAAAATCAAACAACCCAAAATGAAACACCTCAAGACCCCCCTCAGGATGGGAGAAATAAAATGTGGCTATTGTTACTAATTTAGGTAATTTCTGTCTTCATCACTATGCCATGGTAATTTGGTTTTGTTCTCCTTCAGTTGCATTTCACTCCAGCTGTAATATTTCTATGTGTTTTAAGGGCCAAATGGAAGTGCATTAGTTTTAAACTGTGCAACATTGAACAGCCACTGTTACGTATTTTAAGTGTGTTATCATAGTTACTGAAAAGCTTCCTCAGTGCTCAGTGGGTTTTGAAACAGAGGTGCACCCTGTGTGCAGATGTGCCAGTTAAAAGCTGTATAGTTAATTTTTTAATTGCTTGACCATGCTTACTTGGTCATTTTACAAGTTCAGATTCCTGATAGGCGATATTCTTTGTACTGCAAGATAGTTTTATTATTGATTGGTCAAGATTTTCCTTTGGATATGGCCCATGTCCATAGTAAAAATCTAGCTATTACTACTGGTCAATGCTTTAGTTAAAGTGGTAGGACTTCCACAATGCAGTAGTGGCCTTGCAAGTCAAGGATAATGGTAAAGTACTTTGAAGTGTGAAGTCTTCCAAAGCACACTTCTTTCCCCAGCCCCAAAACAACCACAGAAAACCCCCACCAACCAGACAAGCATAATTAACACTAAACATGTAATTTTTCATTTCAGGGTTAGCAAATGCAGACTTCAGAGAACTTCATGTCTTTATTTTTGAGTGTAGTATATCCTTTTTTGTTCTTTCAGCATTTTAAATTCCAGTTTTTATCTTTACGTTGAATTTTTGAAGATGTTTGTACTACAATAAAGGTCTTATTTTTCTTGTTTTGGGAACCAGTTGGCACTTGTGGAAAAGTTTGTCACTGGATCAGACCAAAGATCTCCTCTTCCTACATTCTTTCTGTGACACCGGGCCAGGTATATATATTTAAGGAAAGAACCTCTGAAACAAAACCACAGTGATCTCTGTTACACCCTCCCAGTTTGTGGTTGTCTGCAGTTTCCTTAGCCAGTTGTTCTATGCAGATGATTGTGTTCAGTAACCACTGCAATATTTAATTTTTCTGTCTGGTCATAATCCACAATTTTAAACTTGTTTTTTTTCTTGGTCATGTATTTATTTCCTTTGTGGACGTGTATCCTATGTTCCACTTGTTGGT
The DNA here is from genome assembly GCF_017639655.2 of Falco naumanni. Lineage (NCBI taxonomy): Eukaryota > Metazoa > Chordata > Aves > Falconiformes > Falconidae > Falco > Falco naumanni. Next base: position 15,289,963 of record NC_054064.1, on the reverse strand, counting down.
AACGTTAAATTTCATGTATTGAGCTAATGTGAAACAAAAAGTACATTCTACATTAGCAACAACAATGAATAATACTGTTAAGCAAGCTTCTTGTCTTTAATGTATAAACTGATTTTACTGGAGGATGAAGTATTCTAGGAAAGCTGAAGTATTTACCTTTTTTTTTTTTTTCTGTGGTTAGTTGTTGGCGTGTGCTGACAGCTGTGAAACCAAGAGATTGACTCCTGCAGAAAGGACATTTATTTATCAATTATTTCGCTACTGCAGATATAGAGGGTTTTATAATCAGCATCTTGTGATGAATTCTTAATGTTTTCCCCCTTCTTTCCAGGAAATAATGATGAAAGCAGGTTTTTATTTTATGCGAAAGCTTTGCCATAGCCACATAGTTATATCTCTGTATTAGGAGATTGTGTGAATATGGGAGAAGGTTATTGTAAAGGAAAATTACACATAAAAAATAAAGGCTTCATGTATTTTCAAGGTAAATGATGTATTTTTGGCCTCAGAACATGTTAGGTTGTATTTATGTATTTATTGAAAAAAAAATTTTTACATGCAGAAAAAAATTCCTCTAGGATGAAATCTTACTAAAATGTTTTAAAAAGTAGTTATCAGCAAGAAGTAAGTTATTGACTATTTGCTAGGAGTTACGCTGAACTTTAAGAGCAGTTTTTCTGCAAAAACTACTTGGGAGCACTGGATCTTCATAGCTTGAACAATTGAATGCCATGGACTTATAGTATGCATTGTCTACTTTGTACTTCATTCTATTGCTTATAGGTTTCTATTTCTGAGTTGAATAAAATAGGAGTTTCTAACTTAAAAATACCAGGGACTCAAATTGTTTAGGTAATGGACATTTACAGTCTTTGTCAAGTCTTAAGCATTCAATTTCAACAACTTGATTTATACTAAATTGGAAGTATCTCTGTGCAATGTGGATGTGACTTACGTGTATCAGTTGTGTTTAGACTGTAGTATCCTATTTAGATGGGAGAACCATGGTTTGAACGCCAGAGTAGAGGTGAAATTTTGTTTAGAAATAGGCAACTGATTCACACGGAAACTGGTTTTTTCTTCGTGGTGGAGAGCCAAAGGGGTCTTAAATCAGTGCAGTGGTTGTTACACAACAGGGATTTTTTTGGTAGTCTGAATTGAACGTAACAGGTATTCAGGGTTTGATTTCTGATTATTTTTTTTTAAGCTATTATATTTAAGCCTGTAACTTGATTAGTAAATGAGCTAATACACTAACACTGTGGTTTAGTCATGCTGTTCTCACAGTGATCTCCGCACCTCACCCCCAATGTAGATACTGTAGCATTATGCTCTTCAGTGCATCTTTATAGTTGTTAAAAGTATTAGTGGCAAGAGATTTAAATTGGATCAGGCTTTGCAAGTCTGGTGAAAGCCAACCTACCTGATGAAATAGCTACTTGCCAGTAGGCATCTGGTTTAATAGCTGTTCCTCAGCAGCAGTTGTTAGCCGGCTTGTGAGGTTTCCCCCTCCGACATCTCCTAGTCCCCACGCTGTTTTCTGCAATTCTTTCTCCTGCTGTATAGGATTCAGGTTGCTCATTTGTCTCTATAGACTCCATCTTTCCCGCAAGACAGTGTTATTCTTTTAGTACCTTGCTTTTCTTGACTTTCCTTTTAATTTTTGTGGATACTGATTATGCTGATACAGTTTGTTAGAGAGTCAAACTTGTTTTAAAAGTAGTTGATTCACCTTTCAGTGGCTCTGAGCAATGTGTTACCATGTTTTTAAATTTTGTGGGTTTCTGTTTCCAAGTGCAGTTTAATGGCGTGTCTCCAGCTGAAGAGGTATTTTAAAAGTACCATTTAAAAGGGCAAACCAGAGACTAAAGTTGTGGAGAAAGGTTTTTACAGTGCCAGAAACTCTCAATAATTGTTCTAAAAACTAAATCTCATTTGCTCCACAAATACTTTGAAAAATTCATTTGTGTATGTGCATGCGTATTTAGTATGGGACACACACACGCTTTATTACTGCCATTATTGAAATAGTAAATTAGTGTTAAGCTATGCCGGCTGGATAATCAGAAGTAGAAACAGTACATGTTTCTTGGCTTTCAACAACTGATACTGTGTTGATTTTTTTCTGTCTTCTTAAAATCCAGTGTTAAATGTTTAGGGGTAAACTTTACTTTTAAGAAGGTGGGCGTCATTTTTTATGTATGTTACCGGTTCAGCTTTTATTGTACAAAGTATGCTTCTGCCAAAAAGTAACCAACAGCTTTTGTCATGGTTGCTCGCCCTACTGCTGAAAACTTTCCTTTGGATATTTACATAGCATTGAGAGTGCTTGTTGCCAGACCTCCCAGCCTTTCCCTCCCACCCACCATTTTTCTGATTGTCATACATTCTTTACTGCATACTTCTGTATCTTTTTGTGTATATTATTTTAATATATTTCAATATCTGCTTTTTCACCTCAACATTGTAGCACAGCTATTGTCATAACTTTTTTTACAGTAAGTAAAAAAAGTTTAAGAAATAGTTTAGTAGATGCTTAGTGTAAGATAGTTTAAAATTGTGTGAGGTACTTGTATACACAAGTTAAAGCTGTTAACTGATCTTTAGAAAAAGGTATATATTGTACAACAAAATACCTCTTTTAAATCTGTTCTTTAAACCTACTGCAGCAAAAGCTGAAGAACTGTGTAAAATGCAAATATTAGATAGCAATGCTAATAGATGGAAAAACAGTTTATTCAGGTAATAATAATTACTAGAGGAACATTTCTTTGCAAATACATAAATCTGAGTGATTATATACTGATCAATGATACTTTTATTAGTAACATTGGGATTACTGAAAGCCTAATACGAATAGAAACTTTAGTTTAAAAAATATGTGTATATATATAATTTTTGCAAATTATGTTGTGGAAAAGTTAGTATGACAAATTATATGTTGAAAACCACACAAAAGTCAAAAGAGCTCTGTAAGTACTGATCTGAGCATTTGTGATATATGCTTTTCTGGTGATGTAACAAAACCAGAGGTTTCTTACCAGTTTCAGGAAAAGTTTTAGTTTAAAAACTTTATTTTCACTTTTGTAGTTCTCATTTTTAATATTTCTTATGTGATTTTTGAAACTTGTAATGAATTCCAACTATTTAGAAAGCTTAAGTATAAAAGGCATTGGAAATCTAGTTTCAACATTACTGCAGTTCTTTATTCTTCTCAAGTTTGCTTGTAATGTGTGGTTTATAATACATTAAGCCTGCCACACTTTGCAACGTTTTCTTCTAGGGTTTTTTTTAGAGATTTAACTAGAGAACTAGGGAGGACTGTTGTGTAGTGAGCCTCATGTGAAAAACAAGTACTTTTTAATAAACTTTGGCTGTGTGTCACTTTGAGGACAACATACCAAATTGTGTAATTTTGAACAGGGGAAGTCTGGCTACCTGGAAGCCCAGTCTTGCTGTGTTTTCCAAAATGGTGCAGGGTAGAGCCTGGTTTAGGCTAAGGATGGACTTCAGATCCTAGTTCAGTGTGTATTTTGGAAGTGTCACTTTTCTGTGTGCCATCAAAATTTGTCCTTCTGTGCAGCAGACCAGAATAAAGTCCGTGCTATTGCATGGATTCGACCCCTTCAAACATTGTCGGTTATACTGCTAGCTGAATTTTGACCGGTTCCATTGTCATTAGGTTTTTGTTGTTTTGTCTGCTGCAGTAAGTTGGAAAAGACTTAAAAAGTGTTCCACAGTGCAAGAACTTTTTAAAAAGCTCAGTCCAGGTTTTTTTCTTTTTTTTTCTGGGGGGGGCAGGGGGAAGGTGAAAGGGAAAGGGGAGAAAAGTTAAGGGATGACCTGCCTCTAAGGCATACTATTTTTAACTAAGAGAATGTCTTGAATTTTAGATTTAGCTAAAGATAGCTCTGAAGTGGAAGGTAGAAACATTCAAATTAGAACGAAAAAGTTTAGGTGTTAGAAAAAGATGTAAGGGAGTGATGGAAACAGTTTCTGATGTACGGATTTATCCTTTTCCCATCTATTCCTTTAATGGAATTATGGAGAATGACCTTATTCTTGAAAAAGTATGTTTGTAAGTTTGGTCAGTCAGAGACCTTGAGTTTGCCGACTTTCCTAATAGCATTGAAAAGGTACTTAAATGCCATACCTGGTTTGGCTTTTCAAATCCAGATGCGGAGTGTGGATGATCTTGACTTGTATAAATAAAAGTCCATTTGATTCTGTGTTGTTAATCTAGAGTAAGTTGGCTTGGTTTAGGCAAACAGAGTTAAGAACTTGAATTCTTGATTATGATTTAGGCATTCCCTTAGGAAAACTTTCTGTGCTCAATTTGGTCATAAATGAATGCAATATTTTTATGCAAGGAATCAGATTAGGAGTAAATGATTTTCCTGGCACAAATTCAGAATTGTATTCTGTAGTTACAGCTGAGTGATAGTTGAGGACTTCTTTATTCTCTTCCCTCTGGAAATTACACTCGTCAGCTTTCTTACGAAGAGGAGGCTTTTAGAGGATTTAACGTACATAAGTGCTTCCTGTTGATTCCCCTCCCATTTATTGCTTCTACTTTTTTAATGTGTAAATAAAAGTAGTCTTGTTCAGAAATCATTGGTTTTTTTAATCCTCTTTGGTGTAAGCCCTCAGTCCATGAATTTGAACCCTAATAATGGTAAGTATTTTTCTACTAGTTACAATTTGTGTGTTTCTTGGAAATACAGGCAGCTATTGAACTGTTCTTTTAACAGGGAGATCAGAGGTTGAACACACTACACTGACTTGCATGTTTTATAGCCAGAAGTGGGGGGAAAAAAGGAAGTCTTCACACTTGTTTCTCACATATCTAAGTGCGTTCTGATTTCCAGCATCAATTAATTAATATCCATATATCTTACGATGGTGTAGTTCTTTAGCTCTTGACTCTTTCTGATGTTTACTTGACTGACACATTTGTAGGCAGCAGTTCTATTGCCTTCTAACCAAAGTAAGTAATTTTTTTGGCCTTCTTTCCAAAGCAAGACTTCCATCCAGCTGGCTAGCTTTCTATTGCATATATTCTAGAAAAGGAAACTCAAGTTGGAATTGTGCTGGAATTCTGGTCAATATTCCTAATACTATCGTTCCGGTGCTTTGTGTAATACTTCCCAGCTTCTGCTAGGAGAATCCTCTCTGGATCTTTTTCTTCCCTACCTCAATCCCCCAGGTCCATGCTGGCTGCATGATATTTATTAGTTGGTTTTTCCTTTGCTGTGGGTGAGGTTATAGTTAATAATTGTCATTTTTGTACTTGGTCCTTAAATTCTGACATGGTAGATTTCATAAGACTTTTGTTAAGTTAGTCCTCTGTGTCATCCCCTTTCTCCAGTGTGATCCTTCTCAGCGTCAATAATGCTTCCTGTCTTGCTTTGATACTTCTGCTTTTTGTAGAAGGTACCTTAGTGAAAACAATCTTCAAAACTTCACTGTAGGAGCTGCTCTTGTAACTATTTACCACCATTTTTCTCCTTCCAAAAAATTCTGGGTAACCTTAATTTTTTAAAAAATTAATTTTATAGTTCTTATGTGAACCTTTCTGAATCATAACTAATACTCTTACATACAAGATACCTCACTGAAAGTGAGGTGGAAAGGATTTGCTGTGTCTTATGTCTTGTTTAGAAAACGAGCTGTCACAGAAGGTTATTGAGTTGGTCTTCAACAACCCACCTTTCATGAAACTGTAACATTTGTCTCTTCAGAATTTGTTCTGAACCCTTAAATTTTATTTTGGTCAAACTGAGAATTTTTAAGTAAACTATCTCTTATTTGTAATTAAAAGCATTTTTTTAATAAAGTACTGGTAATATCAGTAAACTTTTCAAATATAGTCTGAATATGTCTTTCAGCCAATGGTAATGACAACAAGAAATTCAAAGGTGAAGATAAAATGGATGGGGCTCCTTCGCGTGTTCTGCATATCAGGAAATTGCCTGGGGAAGTGACAGAAACAGAAGTTATTGCTTTAGGTTTACCTTTTGGTAAGGTAACCAACATCCTCATGCTGAAAGGGAAAAATCAGGTAATCTGTTGCTTTCTGTTTTTTAGTATGCTTACCTTTCAAATTATGTAATTTCAAAATATGCTGTTAAAATGCTATTGAAATAAGTCAGATAACAGTAAGTATTGAAAAAAGAGCCTTTGTTTCTTTAAATGTTTTTAATGAACTTACACTGTCTTTCACTGAAGTTTTTGAGGGGAGCAGGAGATGGTTGGCAGCTACATAAAGCAAAGAAAGTTATCTGTAAGATGTATATTTAGTTCTGCGTCTTCACAGATGAATTTTTAGAGATGAAATAGCTTAGCAAATAAAGTTGGTATGTAGAGAATGACATCTTCTGAAGACTGATATTTGTTAAAATGTTACCAAACCCTTTAAGTGTGTTTTATATGCTGCTAATATGAAGATTATCTGCTTTGTAAATACTGAAAATCAACTGTTTAATTACAGGCATTTTTGGAACTTGCTACAGAAGAAGCAGCTATCACTATGGTTAATTACTACTCTGCTGTGACACCCCATCTTCGTAACCAACCTATTTATATCCAGTATTCCAATCATAAAGAACTGAAGACTGACAACACACTTAACCAGGTATATTTACTGTTCTGTAGTATTACAAGCGCACACAATTGGAAGAGGCATAGCATGGATTCTTGGCTCATGTGGTATACGTTTAAATCGTTTGGTTTTGTTCACATTCAAACACTGCTGTAGTCTTACCTATGATCATTCCATTTTGTGACATTGAAAGGTATTTTCATTTTGTGTGATCTTTACATTACAATGAATTTTGTTAATGTTTCTTTAATGTAAAAGGAAAAAGATTTTGAAGTGCCTTTTTAAGTTTGTTTCATAGATTAAGTTTTAATCTCTGTTTAGAGACTGTAGGATGAAAAAATTAAGTTTCTCATTCTGACACATGAAATTCTAATGCCAATTTGATTTTCCCTAGTGATAATAACTAATGCCAATGCCTCCATTTCAGTGCTTTGAATGATCACTTTGGTAGCACCGATTATGTGATCTGCTGTTCTTGGAGAAGAATACCTTAATATGATCACTGTAGAGACAAATACTCTTAATAACAAAAAAATGTTCTATGCTTGCTTCTGCAGAACCGATTTCACAATAAATATAGATACATGTCTGGTTTTAGTAGAACAGGAAGATTGCCAAAAGTAACATGGTGACCACTTTGTAGAAATTATAGGGGGAGGAAAGAGACATCAATTTACCACAAGTCAGATGATTATTTTAAGGTTAATATCTTACATCTTCTTTTTGATGTTAAAAAAGGCACTGTAAGTACCAAGTTACAGTTGCTGTTATTTGTGTAGTGTCTTAGGTAAGGTATGTAAACAGTAAAATTATAGCTCTTGCCTTTAAAAACAATTTCAGGATAATCTATTGAAAGACATCTTGGATTGGATCAAGTATAGTGTTGATTTTCCTGTTGATCTTTCTAAACATTTTGGTTCCTTACAATCTTATGATAGTTTGTCTGCTAAAGGTACTTTTTAAACATTGAGAACTTCTTTTCCCCCAAAAAAAGTCAGTTATAAAAAAAAAATAATACCTTTATTCTCTTTTTTCAAAAGTAAATGGAGGATTAATTTTGTCTGCACATATAGTTGGTGTACATACTCCCTTAAGCTTTCCTTTACATTGTCCTCTGGCTTTTGTGGTGATACGGGTTTTGTACTTCACGTGTCCACCTTTTGAACGTATAGGATGTGCTGGCCTTTCATTAACTTTTATGCCACCATACGCGTTAATACCCAATTTTAACATATTTCTGGTCTTGCAAGTCTCTTTCTTTAATTTAGAACAATATAAAGGTACTTGGCAGTAAGTATTCTGTAACTAGTATTTCATGAAGCATTCTATAAAACATGAGATGGTTAGATACTTTTTTTCTGTAGGGAAAAATAAAAGTGGTGCAGATATTGCTTGTAGTCTGCCCCCGCTACTCAAAATTTAAATTTTTAATCTATATTTGAAAGCTTTCTCATCCAGCCAAATTAATTTTGAAATTGTATTTTTCTGGATGTTCAAGCTGGAAGATACGAAGTAGTCAGGAGGCTAGTACATGTAACTGGAAATATAGGATAAAAAAGTTAGAGCAAGATACAGGCATCTTAGTTATAAAGAAGATAAAAAGAAAAACAATATTTAACCAAGGGGTACTTTAAACAGCTAGGCCCATAGAAACAATGAAAGTAGGAAAATTTCCATTAAGCTATGCTATTCTGAGTTTCTCAATAATAGTAGCTTCCAAGATTATTTTTAGTTACGTGCTCAGAATGAGTTGGCTCTAAATAAACAGATTCAAAAGGGACAATTTAAGTTTTCATCTCAGCTTTATAATTCTGTGAACGTCATTTTCCTGTGAGACATCAGAACGCCAAGAGGAGCATTTGAACTCAGATTTAAAACAAACATATCTTACCCTGTTTCATATAATATCTAAACTCAGAAGAATTGAGAATAGAATGACCTCTGTAACTGTAATTCTCTTTAATCATCAGCCTGTCATGAGTGCATGGTTTTACTCTTTCTGCACAGACATTGCAACATTTAGAAATAAATAAATGTTAAACTTCAAATGGTGTAGCTGATATTTCAAAATTAATTTCAATTTTGCAAAAATAAGAAAAAAGCTTTGCATGCTACTCAAATGTCTTCAAAAGTGACTATTTATATATGATAATAAATGTTATTTTGAACTTGTTTGACAAAATATTCATTCATAATAATTTTATAGATTTTATCTTCATTTACCAATGTTAAGTCCTGTATTCCTTCATGTAGTCACGTTAGGTGCAATATGATGTATAAGTATAGAGGGGTAGTGCTAACAAGGGTTATGTGTTAAAATTGTCTTCACAACTTTTGGTTCTTTGGCTTGTACAATTTAAACTTTTCCAGTCACTTTAAGGAGTGAGTTTTAATTGATACGTGCTTGTTCTGTGCATACAGAAGTAGGAAGTAATTACGCAGCTCTGCCAACTATCTGGCCATCTTGCAAGTTGTGTATTTCAGAGGTTAGGGAAAAAAAGTATGTGCTGGTATCAAAAGCGATTTTTTTACAGAATTACGATAATGAATGTTAAACGTACAGGTAAATTTTGTTTTCCCAACCAGTGTTCACCAGGTCTTTTTTTTTTTTTTTCCCCTCACTTTCCTTACTCATTGATTCGTTTCAGTATGAGGAGTATCATGTAAGTTGTGAGACATGAAATTTTGTAGTAGCTCTAATACCTTTAAAATAATACGGTATGCGTTATTATGGTGGTTGTTATTTTTACCTGGCATGCTCACTTGTCTGTTTTGTATTGTTTTGCTTCATAAGGCTACTGTAATGAAAGTATTAAATGGAAAGCCTTTTTTCTGCACTTTTTCTTTCTCAGAAAAAGACATCTAATCTTTCTGATGCTGTCAGTTTTGGCAGCGGAAGTAGTTATATAGATGTGTGTTCTTGTGATGTCATCGTGGTTACCTTTGAATTTCTAAAACCCTGCTTGTGTTTAAAAAAACAACAAATCCCCACACATGGAGAGGATTTTGTTTTTCTTTTTATGAAAGAGGGTGGATAACACCTCTCTGTGGATACAACTTTCTGACACTTGTCAGTCTTGTGTATTATTTCATTGTGTTATAACTGAGAAGTTTGTAAGTCTTAGTTTAGCATTATTGCTTCCTATCAGAGCCTTCTTCATGATTAAAATGGCAGTGAAATGTTAACTGTAATAGTCTCTTGAAAAATAGGATAAATACGGTTTCTGTAGGCTTGGGGGTTTTTTGTTGGTTGGATGCTTGGTTTTTTTCTTTAAAGGAAAGAAAAAAAAGGCTGTAAAGAGTCTTGAAACCTACAAAATCCTCACTTGCTTTATCCTTACTAGTAGAACAATAAGCCTGCTACTAGGAAGATTGATATTGGTGCCGTTTGAAGCCCCTCCTTCCTTGTGAAATAAGGATTAATTGATGTTTTCATTTTTACTGTCTTGTCTCACAGAGTCAGACTGCATTGCACTTTGTGTTATGTCTGTAGCTCTGACATAAATGAACTATTTTATGTTTCTGAAGTTAACTATATTGATATTGCTAATTAATTTCTACTTATCTTGAAATATTTAAAAGTATCTATTGTCTTTTTTCTTTTTTTTCTTTTCTGTTTTTTTTTTTTTTTTTTTTTTAGCGGGCCCAAGCTGTTCTTCAGGCAGTGACGGCTGTGCAGGCAACAAATGCTCCCATTAGTGGGACCACTGTTAGTGAGAGTGCAGTGACTCCAGCTCAGAGTCCAGTACTTAGAATAATTATTGACAATATGTACTATCCTGTAACCCTGGATGTTCTTCATCAGGTAAGCCGCATTTCATTTTAACTTGAGCTATGTTTAGGAGGAACTAGTGTGTAAAATTTTACAATGTTTTTGGCAGATATTCTCTAAATTTGGTGCTGTATTGAAGATAATCACATTCACAAAGAATAACCAGTTTCAAGCTTTACTGCAGTATGGCGATCCAGTAAACGCACAGCAAGCAAAACTAGTAAGTGTAGTTCTCTTTTAAGGCTGGAGACCTTCCTGTACTCTAAATGTTTGTAAAATGTTAATATAACAGATTACTGACCATAATAATGTTCATACTCCTTCACCACTTGTGTGAATTTTTTGAGGTATCATATAATAACTCCCAGTTATTTTTTAATGTTATATTTTGTATAATCAGTGTTTAAAGATACTGTGTGTGAGAATACTATGTATAAAGAATTGTATAAATCTAGAATTGTGAACAAATAATTAATAAGACTGCATAGAGATTAAATAATTTGCAGGACTGCAATAGGGAAATTGTCAACCAGAAGTAAAAATGTAGGATGTAATGCTGATGCATAACTAATTCACTCCAAGCAGCAAATTTAATAAGCCCATTGGATTATTGTTGGTAGATACTTTCTAAGCATCAAAACAAAGATGGGATTTGTGGATTGGATAGAAGTTCATGAAAGTTTTTAATTACAATAAATACAAAAATACAAGAAAAAAAGTATCTAGACTTCATTATTACCGTAGATGCCCAGAAGAGAGTGTGCAATCTTACTCATTGGATCATGCTATGAAAATTCTTTGCAGCAGTAAAGATGAGAGCAGGATCATAGTTTTGTTTTATTGGAAACTCCTATCCTGGGTAGGAGAGGCAAGAACCGGTAACTGGTTTTATTCATTATAGCAGAAGAGAGCCTATGGATAAATTACAACAAAGATCAACAGCATGTTATCTAGACCAGATGTTTTGAATTAATTGAATGGCATATGTTCATATCTATGGCAGTAGAAAAGTAGAACCAAAGAGAAAAGCTAGATGGTTATGATTATTAGTATTATTTTTTTTTCAAGACACTGATGAAACGAATTTGTATTATCAAAACTTCCCATGCAGTCTGGGTGTGTGAATGTCTGATTAAAATTGATGTGCTGGTTAAGTGTGTCTTGGCAGCATAGAAGCTCCTGGTTGCCCATGGGTCAACAGAATAGCTGAGAACTTAGGAAAAGTGAAAAGCTTGCACTTCAGACCAAGTTGGCAGTGAGTATCTCTTAGTAGAGGAAAGTAAAAATAGGCTTAGTTTTCTGTTGTAATGAGTGATGACTATCTTGAAATAAAGACCTTTGTTAAATGGTGGAGGATGGTCATTTTTATTGTTGCCACCTAATGAAATACTAGGTATTCATTAAAAAAACCTGAGGTGGTCAAGACAGGCAATTGCAAAAAATGAGACCTTTTCAAAAAACAGTGTTAAGTTTTCATGCTATTGAGAAAAGTAAAGTTAGCCAGAGACAAGAAGATTTGCAACTTGATTTATGATGATTTACTTAAGATAATCTACTCGTGAAAAGCTGTCTGGAAGTAGTTGTAGATTTGGAGTACAACTTAAACTAGGGATATCCTTTTTAGACATCAATAGTATCAAATATTAGATTATGTTTCAGGGTAGAGGGAGATGCATATCTGTCACTAATACATAAAATTTTGCTTGGATGGAATGAGTGTTTCAGGTTTTAAGTAGTGATACAGAAACCAGGTCTTTAACCTACAATTGCTGCAGTAATTGACTGGAATTACTTAGATTCATATTTGAAATATTTGATAAGCAGTTGGATGCTGATGTGTTTATTTTGGAATGTTGTAATTCAGTCTTGATTTGTGTTTGGCAAGTTATTTTTCAGTAATATATGTTAATGCTGCTTTTAAAGTGCATTTTTGAAGCAAAATACAACATCAAGCGCTAAATCTTTCGACTTAGTTTTGAGTTTTACGTATATTGTCAGAAGATAAAATGGAAAGATGACATCTGTGAAATGGACTGTAGTGGTTTGAAAATTACCAGTGTAATTCTAGAAAGGTATTATAAAGAGTGACAAAATAACAGATGAGGTATGTAAAAGTATGAAAGGAACATAAATTCTTGCTGTTGTTGACTTCTGACAAACTGATCCTAGCTCATGGAATAGTGTATCGGTCATAATTTAAAAAAAAAAAAGGGGGGGACATGTATTTGTTTCTCCAGTTTTGCATGTTTTGATGAGGGTAGGTGTTTGCTGTATTGGTAACTCATGTGTGAATGACTAAACTTCATTGAATAACAGTGACTCCTGTGTGTACAGTCATTGTCAGAGTGATCTTGGAGCCTATTGTAGTGACAACTTGAAATGGTCTTAGGTTTATAGTTTTGTATTTTAACCAATCTATATGTAAGTAGGCAAACTGCTAAGAGTAATATCGACTGCAAGTATTGAAGAATGCTAAATCTCATGGAAGGTTTGATTTTCATGCTACCCTCCCAAGCTAAATAGAGTAAAACAGGTACAGTTCTTATGGTTGAGCTACTGTGGTAAAACACGGAAGTGCCACCAAAACAAAAATATATAAAAGAAAGAAATAGATGTTGGAAAAACCTCCTGTTAAAATACACCTGGAAATACACTAGAAGCAAGAGGATGTGGTGGCTACACTTAAGTTGCATGGAGTTCAAAATTAAAAGCATGGTAAAAGAGTAAAGAAGTTTCCAATTTGTTTTCCATCAGTTGTTACTATAGAAGATAATAGGGGAATTTAATTTGCTACTGGCACTCTTCACAGGAAATCAGTATGTGGCCTTAATAGAAATTGAAGACTTATTAAGGAAGTTAAAGAGCAGTTTGAAAAACTCAATTGATGAAAGTACCAAGGAGAGATGCTATTCATCTGAAGGTTGTGAGAAAATGGTGACACTGACAAGAATGTACAATATAAAGCCTCGAGCTCTATTGGGACCACTTTTGCTATTTGAATGAGCAAATAGTGAAAAATTGCATTCCTTCTCCACCTGCTTTGTGAGAAACTCATTTCCTGTAAAAGCAGATTATGGCTATACTGACTGATATTTCATCACCGCCCTCAGATTGGATCATTATAGTTCGTTACACTGGCAAGTAAAGGTGAAGACTACAAACTCCAGGTTCTGTGCCATGCAGCAGTCTAGCCACGGGTTGGAGAAAGTACTGAGAATGTGCAACAGTGGAGCACGTTGAACTGCTGTGCTTCTCCCAGTGAAACAGAAGGTGATGTCTGTATGCATAAGGAGATGTTCTAAGCATCACAGATAGCTCATTTTCGTAGTAAAAATCAGTACCGTCAGCATAAGCAGCAAAGTTAAATATTTGAATACCAGTAATCTGGTATACCATAGAAAGAATAGAGTGCCAGTGTTTCAGTCTGAGCAGCTGACTAATCCAGAACGTTGTCTTTGTGTAAATGCACCAAAAGTACTCTTGCCAAATCTTCAGAATTGGCAGTTACTAATGTCATCCAGGGAGGATTAACCGAGATTCCTGTGTAGCATATGACTGTCATCTTGACCCAGCATGGGTTAAAAAGAACACAAATCTTAACTGAGAGTTTTTGTTACAGTTGGCCAGTTGGCCTGTAGGTGACTCAGAGTACCTCTACATTCTACAATCTACTCAGAGATTTTGTTGAGGTTGATTCTACAGTCAGGATGTCACCTTTCCAGTTGTTTTGAGTGACAGCTTCAGGGTGGCTCTGCACAGGTAGCAGTCTGCAAAAGATCTCAGCTAGGCTACATTGCCCTAAAATCTGTAGTAGGAACTTGAGGTACTTGTTGCCAGAATGGAAAGCAAGGACATCTCCAGGTAAGATTCTTAGCTTCAGGGCAATTGTCCATCAGTATTACATCAAGGATTTTGGGGCATCTTGAATCCTAAAGAGTTCAGTTTGTGCTTGGAAATGGTAAGTATAGTGTTCAGGTAAATGGGAGACTGCTGGATTTTTGTATCAGAAAGCCCAGAAAGTGCAGCAACAGTGTTTGTGTCCTGGATTTTCCAGTTTTGTAAAAGAAAACATACAGAACTGGTCCTTCAGTCAAGGAACTGTACATTAAAAATAAAAGATATCTTGTTTTTGGAGAAAGGCGTGCGTTTTACCCAAGTTTCTTAGCCACAGAAACTTCCAGTATCAAAGACACTTGTCTCAAATTAATTTCATTCAGGTAGATATTTGCAGGAGGCACTTGGGACGCATATCTCCCAAGGGATATTTACCACATGACTTGCAGTTACTTTGAGGTACCTATTTGAGCTTATGTATGTTTTGTGAGGAATACTTTTTTTATGCATTAGGCAGTGGTGTTTTTGTGCTGTCCCTCACTGCCACTTCTTTCTCTCCACTCTAATTTGATTTTTCTTTATCAGATCTCAGTAAATGCTTTCAAACTATCCTCATCCTGCTAGAGATCTATTTCCTGTCTTGAATCCTCTTCTTAGGTGCCTGCAGTGCTTGACAAAGAGGGACAGATACACTATTGTGGCTTGAAGCCATACGTCTCCAGAAATATCTGCTAGCTAAATGTGTGGACTCTATTTCTGAACTGGGGAATGAAAATACCAAAACGTCAAATCATTTTCTGTCTCCCAAACTGCGTCCTTGTCTGTCTTTTTTAGGTACTGTATGTACCTATTAGCTAAAGAGCATTCTAAATGACATCTCTTCCTGATTTTTAGGGGACTACCTTGACCATCTGCTGTAGGGAGGTTTCATTCCACAGATTCATGGTCTGTAGAGGTCTTAGGAGAAGCTCATGAAAACCTATTTCCTATAGCACTTTTCAAGGGGGTCATCTTTCACAAGGATTTTCAGGCATCTGCAGCACTGAAAGTAAAAAGAAGAGCAGTGAATTCTATCCATTACATCACAAAGCTCTTCATGCAGGTTAGGAAGACCTGAGAGAAGAAATGATTCTAGGAATGTTCTTTATCCGCTTCAGAGCCTGCCGATAGATCAGACTCTTATCTGCAGGAAGCTGCATCAGTCATTCAGGATGTTACGTTTTGTAACTTTGTAGAGTACTTCTGTCATCTGAGATCACCTTTGCTGCTGTTATCACTTCTCTCAACATCCACAATCACATTGGGAAATGAGAGATCCTACTGTCAGTAGTCCATGTTGACTAGATTCTTACTGTTCGTTCTGCAGAAAAGCTTGTGTATCATTGGTTACAGTAGCAGCAGGAGAAAATATTGTAACTGTTTATTGAATTCGATTTCTTTTTTCTTGTCGTCTTTTTTTTTTCCTCTTTCTTTTTTAGATTGGAACAGTCTCTTGTTTCACCTCTTAATCTGTGGGATCTTTTCTAAGTCAGCAGTTCTCGTCTCTTCATCCTCCTGGCTGCTATGAGCAAAAAGAGGGTGGTTTGACATTAGTTTTTAGAAATGGGAAAATATTATGGTTTATGGTGCAGGCCTCCACCTTTTGTCGACGTTCCCTGTATGGTCATTTTTTACTGTCTGTGACAGGCAGTCATAGCTCTCTGTTCTGGATCCTTAAGACTTCCTAGGCTATTTCTGCTATTCTCTGTCTTGTTAGGCCTTGCTTATTCTTGCCTTCAGTGATGCCTTGAGACATGAGCAGACTTTGGATTCTTTGTGAAAATAACCTCAGTTGTTAAGACACTTTATAAATGCTTAGAATGTTTCTAGTGTAGTAGTTGTCTAGAGTGCTAGCCTCTTCAGAGCCAGCTCCTGTATTGTGGAGCTTTCAGTAGTGTCGGGGATTGTGATTTTCTTTATTTCTTGTTTACTCCCTTTCTTAACTGCTGTAGCTGATGTAGAACCATGCAGTATACTCAGTTATTGGGAGTCATCTTCTTTTTCATTTGTTTGGTGTGAGGGGTTTTTTGGTTGCTGTTTTTTTTTCTCTCCCCAAAACAATCTGAGTCACACAGAGGAATGAGTAGGGATGATGGTGTATTTGCACTGTGGAGTTGAGGTCATTGTGTCAGTTCAGACATGTGCCCCTCTCCTTGGATTATGTGTCAGCCTGAATTGAGAAAGGGATTTTTGTTTGTTCTTTTACCACTGCTTTCTGTTGGTCTTCTGAATGTTCTTGCTAGCCATCTTGTTTCGGTGCTCCTATGCACCACAACGTATTTTTTCAGGAATCTGCTGATAAGCTCTTGGCAGGAGGTGAGCCGCTCATCAGAATGATTTTCCACCTTGGTAAAGTCCAGGAAGAGGGTACTCTGTAGTAACAAGGAGGAGGGAGGAAAGACAGGGGCCTGGAAGTGATTCAGTATCATTACACTGTTAGTATTGCATGATGACGTAAGTTTAGATGCTTCTGTTGTCAAAGCTTAAGTAATGGATTTGCCATCACAGGCAAGACAAAGCATGATATTCACATTTCGTAGACGGGTCCCATGATACTTGATCTCCTTGGTTTGGCATGTGCGTGATATGGTACTTTGTCACATGTGAATGTATGTATAGATAAGTGCTCAAAGAAGGATGTTTCTTACCAGTAACTAGAGTTCTTTGAGGTGATGTCTGTACATACATTCACTAATGGTATGCCTACTGTCTTCTCACTTTTTGCAGCATGTCTGTTTGGGAGGAACAATTTGAGGGTTTGTTGCACATTCTCTTATTGCCATATAACAAGGAGCTCAAGGACAGACGTTCACAATTGTGACTTCACATGTGAACAGTTAATCTTGAAAAAAACCTAGTTGCTGGTAATTTTTTTGCATTGTTAGAGGTGTATGATGCTGCTGGTAGAGGGGGGTGGGGATGAGGGTTTTTCTGTTACTCTGTTTTGATCTGTGGCAAGAGCCTTTCCCAGGGTGTGACTACAGTCCTCATTAACAGTCCTTCCTTTCCAGTTCAGGATGTTCTTTCAGAATGTGTCACAACTACAAGGGATTTCTCTTGTGCAGCATTCTTTTGTATGTACTTTGGGTCACTTCTGAATTTCTTAGAAAGAGGAGGTTTTGTGGTTTCAGTTTTAAGTTTTTCTTACTTACTTGGCTCCCATTAAACATTGACTACTCTGGAAACTAGCAAACCAAAACCTCTGTACTTTTTAAGACTAAAAGATGTTCATCAACTTAACAGCCTTCTGCCAGCCATAAATCAGCGTGTCTATAGACACCACACAGAGGGGTAATATGAATCTTATGTTTTAAAGACTTAGAGCTTTGTGTCATGGTCCTGTGATTGGACAGAGCTAGAGGGTACTGCATTTTGGCCTCATCCATACCCATTCGCATAATGAAGAAAACTAGGTATTTCCTTGATTGCAATGGCATTGTCTTTGGCAATAAGTAAGCTCAGGCCCACCTTTAATCTGTATCTTAGTGGATATTAGAAGGTAAGAAGTCTTCTAAAAGTGATTGATTGATTCTCTTAGATGTTCAGGTGTTCAAGTGAGCTTCTTTTCCCAACATTAGGAGTCTTGGATTCTGCTTTGCGACTGTGTATAAAAGCTTGAAAATTCTGTATTCTGTAATTGTGGCACACACCCCACCCAACAATACAAAATCAATCCTCAGTTTGTATTCTGTGAATCAGGACAGTAGATTTTGCTTTGCCAGGACTGTATAAAGCATTGTTGAAGTTGAGTTTCAAGCACGGGAGTTTCCTTTTAAATTGCTAAGTATTTGTTGAGACGATGTGTAGTTTGACAGGTTTCTATACTTTATTTTGGTGTGATTTTATTTTCCCATTATTTGGAATTTCTAATGATACTGCCTTACTTATTCTTATACATTGACTGCTAATGGTGTTAATTTATTCCAAGTGATTTCATGAGCCCCAGAGAAGTCAGCTGTGATAGTACGTGTTTGTAGGAAGGGACAGCCTTGCTGGTCCAGCCCTAGCAGAGGGGTGTCTGCAGGATGTTCACTTTCCAGATGTATCACTGTGTGAAAATAGCTATGTTGCTTCCATATCCCAGCAGGCGTGCTAGTTCGTGCAGTGCTTAACTCAAAATAGTAAGTCCTACCAGAACTGGAACGTGTTGGAGAGTACTTAGCAGATGTAACCAAGCTAGCTGTGTAAGAAGCTAGTTTGGGTCCAGAAGTGGTAGATTTCAGTCTGGCATTAATCAAGAGAAACAAGAGATCTGATTTTTGCATTTGAAAGTGCGATTTATTTGGGTTTTTTGCCATGTGTATACATAAGGTAGTCTTATATTTAAAATACTGATTTGATTGAATGGATTAATATGAGCTGTATTTCACTGCCTAGAATTTCTTAGTTACAAAAGTTTTTGGTTTCTTTTAATCTCTCATATTTAGCTGTTAGTGTTTCAAGTGAAAGGAAGTTATGGCCAAAATGTGAATAGAATAAAGTCCAGGTATATCAATTTACCTCATATATAATGAAGATGGACAAAACATGTTGTAAGGCCATTTTAGAGAGTCTTTTCATATACTTCTAAGTGGTGTCATGTTAAGAGTTCATGTGAATTTTACTGTTAATAGGCATCTATTCAAAAGTACCAATTAATTCTGAAAATGGGATTTTTTAAAAAGGTGTCAGTAACATCAGTTTAGGAGATAAAAGTTGCTTTTCTTACAATTTTGGCACTAATTACCTTTAAAGGGAGAAGGAAAACATGCCGGAACAATGTAAATAATCTGCTTCAACAGATAGCTGGCTAACATGGTATTTAATGCTATTACTTTTTTTTATTTTCTTCAGGTCCATTTTCTGTGTGAGAGTACTGGTGTGATTTTTGATTTTTCTTCTTTGAGAAATTTTTTGGGCATTATGTCCGAATTAAATCTGTACTATGGCATACGTGTTAATTAACTATATTCAACAGACTAACTTTTAAGTTTGACTGCATTAAAATGTCTCTTGCCGCTTTCATGCATAACCCATTTCTAGGTAAGAGAAGTAAACACTGAGCTTCCTGGAATCATGTTAAGAGAGATTAATGCATTTTAATCTTAATTGGTTTTAAGCTAGACAGCAAGACAGATAAATGCCTATACGCTGACCTTGGGTTTAAAAATAAAATAAAATTGTGCAACCAACCTGTATTGTGTATTTTGTAAATAAATTGACTCCCTTTTCCAGGCCTTAGATGGTCAAAATATTTATAATGCTTGCTGTACCCTACGGATTGATTTTTCCAAATTGGTGAATTTGAATGTCAAGTACAACAACGACAAAAGCAGGGACTACACTCGTCCTGATCTCCCATCTGGTGATGGACAGCCAGCGCTGGACCCAGCTATTGCTGCAGCCTTTGCAAAGGAGACCTCTCTTCTAGGTATGATTCTCTTGTATTGCAAAGTCACTTGATGAAAATACTTGTTAATCCTTCTAAGAATTAAAGATCTTAAATTGTGTGATAGTGTCCAAAATCCCATTCAGGCTTCAGTCTATATTGTGATCTGAGTTGTAGTAACACAATTAGATTGTCTTCAGAATGAGTAAGATATGCATGACATAATGAGAAATGCACAAAGTATAAGGAAAAGTCAAGTTAATTCTATTTTTATTTCCAAATCTGTCCTCCCTTCTTTTATAGCTCCTGTTAGATGCTACTGACCACCCTGCCACCCAAGTTTATAACTGATTTAATGAGATTTACACATTTCATTTATGCAAATGCTTATTTGTAATATCAGTTTATAAAAATACAACTTTGTTGGTGTTCCTTTCAATGAGGAAAGAGTATGCTCTTTTGCTGGTGGAAAAAAAAAAGTGTGCTGGTATGATTTCTGTAAATAAAAGGAACAAAATCCGTAGTTGCACTTCTAGTGCGATGGTACATGAGTTCTAATATCCTGTTAGCTTTTGAGTTAATCTGAAGGTGATATGCTCTGAGAAAGTTACAGAGAAATGTGTGTTCTGACCATTAGCAAAATAATTAGTGCATGCTTTGGGAGATAGTTGTAATTTTTTTTAGTTTATCACAATTCATTGCTTAAGTTTTATTCCTTATTCTGTCAGGTGTTTTTTTTGGTGAGAACACCTTTCAGTCAGACATAATCTCATGACTTTTATAAGACGTGATTTATTATGTTGTGATTATTTTTCTTTCCACTCAGTCTTTTTTTCTTATTTTTTTCTTTCCCGTTTTTCTTCTAAAGAAACTGAAGAACAGCATAGATTTCATGCTTTGTTTTTTGTACAAGGTGGGACAACTTGGAATAAGTCAATGCAGTAAAGAGGCCTTTGCTCTCCTGTGTTACAGAAGTTAGAAGCACTTAGTGAATGATGTGAGCCCAGAATAAAGGGTGAATATAGTAGTTAAGGCTTCTGAATGCTGTGCTATATCTACCCTTTTCCAAATTCAGATTATTTGAAGGATACGTTTCATGTCTAGTGGTAAATTCCATACACATCCACTTCCTGCAGATTTTGGAGTGCTTGAATTCACATCCTCCAGTACGACTCACAAAATGGTGTATCACTTTTAGCTACAGCAGAAGTTTTGGAAGTAAAAAATACCATAAGAATCTATATAAAGTTTCTGAAGAACCTCTAGCTAACTTTTTTTCCTCTTTTAACTTCCCATCATTTAAAAACTGTCGTCTTTCATTTCATGGATGGATAGGGAAGATGGGTGAGTGTTTGTGAAGAAGTTTTGACACCATAGAGATGAGTGCTGTGGATCACACCCTTGAGGCATTTAGTAATTCTTTTGTTAGCATCTAATGGCTAGAATGTAGACATGGGGCTGCAGTATGAGTATTAAGGAGGCAAAAAGAAAGTGAAGAAGCTGCTTATTAATGTGAGTCCCATCATATTAGGTGTTGTAAGGCAGGGATTTGGGAGAGGAGAAGGTTAAAGATTCATGATATATAAAACAGTGCCAAATGCAGCATTTTCTTGTGTAACTGTGACATTATCCTGACTCCTGAGAAGTTGTTTTCCAGTCTCAGGCTTACTAACGTATTTTTTTTGTATGTAAGGCTGATGATAGCATGCATGCAATTAGTAGATTTAATTTGCTTGGCATAGTGGGATCATACTCTGAGGATGCTTGGATCATTGCATCACATTGAATATATTTAATAACTGGGGATACTCTTCTTGTTGTAGTTATCCAAGTGACGTTAGCTTTGGTGGAGTGTATGTTCTAGTGCTTTAGGGTTGAAAATCACTTAGATGCTTTTGTAATTCTTGTGTACTAAGCTACGTAAGTTTTGTAGCCTTTTGATTTTAATCATACTCATTCTTTTGTCTATATTAAAGGGGTTTTCTAGTAAAATCATGAAGATGTCATTCATACTAGCTAACTAAATATTTTAATTCTCGCTATCTGGATGGACCTCTTTAAATGCACTGTTTTTTCCAAGCAGCAGAAAGATAAAAGGTACACTATATGAGTAACTTCCATTGCAGCTGTGAAACATTTTCAGAAGATCAGTGAAGTCAGTCATGTTTATTTTGATGAGTAGTGGGGATTATGTATCAGGGTTAGTTTTTTCCTCTGTAGAAGTGTTCATTGTTGGAAAGATACTTAAAGGAGCCCGGTACATATTTTTTAACTCTGCTTGTGGCCAGTTGGGTGAGCTTGATATATTGTAACTGCATCATTTGTCAAATGGGATTGATTATACAATGGTATTTTTTTGTTTTGTTTTTGTTATTGTTGCTTGGGTTTTGATTATTTTTTTTCTAGATGCCTTTGTTTGCTTTTACAGAATTTGAGCTCTACAGGTGAAAAAAACCAAGAAGGCTGCGTAGTACTGTTGGTGCTGTAGCTGTTTGGGTAGTTGTCAAAATGGAAATGGTGCATTTTGAATATGGAAGATCAGGGTTCCCATTTGGGGCTATATTCTGTGCAAAAAGGCAGAAAATGTAATGTAAAGGCAGAAATGATGTAAACAAGAAAGGACAAAGGATAGAAAAAGCAGAAGAGCCTAAGTGGATGGTTGCATGTGCAATTTATAGCTGTGTTTTTACTCAGATACTCAGAAGAGTGAGAACGCTTGAAAGTTCAGAGTTACAAGATGGAGGTTTGCAAACCGTGATGTGTGAAATATGGCAGAATGATAGCAGTGACCTTCCTCCTGCTTCTTCCTTTTATCTTATATTTTATTTATTTTTATATGCTTCAGAATTCTTATTTCTGTAATGTTGATAAAGATATCTTCAGAGTGTCTGCCATGCCCTATTCACAGATGGTTCCCAAAGGGCATGTTTCTCCATGAAGGAGTGGAGCTCCATTTTGAGCTTAATGTCATGCTCTTCAGATTCTTTTGGAAGCTCAAAAAGAGTACCATAAGTTGACCCTGTGGCATTATTAAAATTCGTGCTGTGGCTGTTCTCTTGTATGTATCTAATGAGATTACTAACAGAAACTGTGGCAAGGACTCAGTTCTGACTTTTGCTTATGTTATGCTGTTACATGCTGGATAGTTGTACAACTTGGGTGCTCTTTTGGTGTTGGCTTTTGAACAGTACACTAATTCATATGTCAGAAGTGCGGTTTAGGTTTAACAATTTAATGAGCTGAATTTTAGTGACAAGATGTGAGTCTTACTAGTCTTGGTGTTTAAACCTGCATTAATACTAAACTGTTACATATCTCTATTTCCTTCTGGATGGAATTAACCCTTCTCCTCAGTAAACGTAACTTTATGATGTAGTGTAGTAACACTTGCAGCTTTATAAGCTGTTAGGCAGAGATTTTTAAAGAACCTGCTATTTTTCCCAAAACCCATTCAGGCGGAGTATAGGAAGTAGGCCAGTAACAAGTAGAAAAAGAGAGATGGTGGTTACTTGACGTAAAGCCACAAAAAGGGTTCATAACAGGACTAGGGACTAAATCTGGTTCTCAGTCGCAGTTATGAATACATGCATTAAGATGTATTAATTAAGTCATCATTAAGATGACTACTCCTGCCTATGGTTTTCACACGTAAGTTCATCATATATTTTTAGTGTAGCTTTAATTTGCCTCTTATTAAAATGGCATTGCTAATTTGCATGTCAGAGGTCATACAAAAAGATACACTGAGGGGGAATAAATAAGGTGACATGCTGTGTTTAAACTTTATTAAGTAAAAAGACCTAAAAAGGCTAGGAAAAAGGTGTGTGATATTTGTATGTGTTCATTAATATCTGGAAAAAGCAAAAAACTGTTATCTGTAATTGTTGGAAGCTGAAACAAAGCTAGTGACAAAGCTTTCTAATACTGGTTGATCATGCTGAAAAAGCAGCTAACATTCCTAAAGAGTTTGAGATAGGTCCTCAAATATTGAAGCAGCATGTTGCATGATAACTAATAATCATAATACAAGTTGTTCTTATTTTTTTTTATTTGCTTATATCAGAATGGCAAGTCATAGTGCAGTAGAGATCTACAGAAACAGAATTTTTTTTTCTGTGGATTTGTAATTTGTCTGACCTTTTCAAGAAATGAGGTCTTTGCATGCTATGTAATTGGTTAGAAATGTATCAATCAAATAGATGATCATAGCCTGCATGCATCATTACTCATTCGTCTACTACACCCTCAGCTGTGATGAAATAAGGTGTCAGAAATCTTTGAGACTGTAAATTGGACATCTTTTCAATGAGTCTTGTTATCTTTTGAAAGAAGGAGAAAATCACTAATGGACAGAATGGGCTGGTTTCAAATGAATTATCAGAAGCAGATGGTTGATATTTTTTTTTCCTTTTTTTCATCTCACATATGAAAAGATAAACACATTCTCTACCCCCTAACCCCAAGTTACAGGAGATCTTAGCAAAAAAAGCACCTTTGAATAAACAGCAACTGTATTACATGGAACCGCAACAAACACATGATTTTAACTAAGAACTACTTATAATTGCAAATACCAATACATAATAATCCTTTAACACCAGTATGTTTGTTTAATATTTCAGCTGGAAATATGTTGCTGTGGTTATCCACAACAGCTTTATCCCTTGCTGTCATCGCTGGCTTTCTTTACTGGCACTTTCCACTAATGCCCCTTCTTAAGGTTCTTATTAAATTAATCTATCTCAAGGGATAATAACTGAAAATATTTTGGTATGAATGGTATTGAATTAATCTTTGTTTTTAACCTCTTCAAGAGGTTAAATAAAAGAATGTCCTGTACAGAGTCTGATGCTGTGAAGAATTTTGCCTTTTAATGTATGAATTACTCAGCTATGCTCTGTTCACCTTTTGAAAGTGCCATAAAAACTTCACTAAGCATTTTTAGGTTCCTTTATTCTTAAAAATGCTGGATTGGCTTAAAGCTTCTAAGGTTAGGGAGAGGTGCGTAGGCACACTAGATGATTTGAAATGCCCTGGTATCTTGGCATTTTCCTAATACCCAAATGATTGCTGTTGACCAGTATAAAGTAAGTGTTTCCCTTCAGGTGTATGTCTGTCAGACTTTACTGTCATGCTTCACATTTCTGTCTGTGTGACCTCTGCAGTACCCAAGTGACGTTCAGCTGTGTAATACAAAGCACTCAGAAGTACATTTCCAAGACTTAATTTTTAGAACAGAACTGGATTCTTTTAAAGTTGTTTGAGGAGTTTAATTTATTGTTCACAGGTTTCCCTATGTGTTACAGTCTGATTTTGGGAATAAACTTCCTTCTTCCACAGGGGTACTTACTGTAACAGCATCCTTTATTAATTGTTTTTTCTTGAAACTAAAGCTATACTCTTCAGCAAAAACATGCATCATATTTATGTGGGATTTTGGTCTTGCTATTAATATATGTAAGTATAGAATATTACACTTCCTCACAAAATGGATTTTGAGAAACAAATTTGCTGTGCTTGGACTAGCAGTGGTCCATCTAATTTCATGTGCCTTGTCTGACAGCTAGTGTTACTTCTGTGTTCTCTGGTAGAAGACCTAGCACAGCCCTCATAACGTATGCTCATACAGTCGCATACCTGGGAGGAGTGCTTTCCTAACTGCCGGGTAGCTAGTGCTTCGCTTACGTGATGAAGCATATTATATGTCGCTTCATTGCCTATTTAATGTAACTGGCAGTTCCCACAGACTATCTAATACAGTCTCAAATCTATTAAGTGTTTTTGCAGGGTGGAAAGGAGAAAAGCAAGTTTGGGTTTTCCCTTCTTTTTATGTATTACAGTCCCACAAATAGCACATATAATGCAATAAAAGATCATACTTTTTGATGCGCGTAGATTTGCCCTTTATCTTGTGGCATGAGAGATGGCTAGAATTGTCATTACTCAGAACTTTCTATTCTTCTGGTTTGATCCCTGAATACTAACATTTTTAATCTTTTAAACTTTATCAGACAGTGTTCCTTATCTTTAATTTCCTTTCTTAGAACACTTACTGTTTTTTCTTCTCTATGTGCTTTGACAGGAAATGACTAGAAAATATTTTTCAGTGCTTGGTCAGTAATACTGTTAAGCACTATTGCAAAGTAGTGATGGATATCCCGTCCAGTTTGAGGGGTCGTTTGGCCAGCCCCACAAAATCTGTCTCTCTGTCTTCTGTGCCCGCTTCCCCGCTCCTCCCCCCTCCCCCAGGAAATTAAAAAAAACCCAACATTGTAACCTTACTTACTTCCCCCTTCTGTTCTCTTTGGATACTAAGTCTTGGATTATTATGTTTTTAAATTAATGGTTGAATGTATTATTATCTGCTTAGCGTTTGGGCATTGGCTGAAACTGAAGAATTTCTTTTCTCTTGTTACTTCCTTTAAAATAAAACTTAACATAGGAAGGAAAGTAGCCTTAAGTACTTAGTGTAAAGGTTATATTTAGACTGTCTGCCTGGCATACTGGAAGATTGCTCAAAAGATGGATTAGTTTAGTATGATCATCTAAACATTAGAAAATTTGCCAAAATACTGAAATCTGAGAACCCAGTTGCAGTTAAAGAAAATAAAGTACTGAAGTTATATTTCTTTATTGTTTTTCACACATTTTTCTTTGTCAGTGTGGTTTTACTGAACTCTTTAAAATGTTCAAATACGAGAAAGCTGTTCCTATATACTCTATGTATCGTGCATATGATCACAAGAACTTTTCACAGATCCTGGGGGTAGCATGCTTGCCTAACACCCCAGTGACCTGACCAGGCAAAACCAGCAGGTCTCTACAGGATCTGAATTTCCTTGGAAGAAGAAAAGTTAAAAGCACAGCTGAAGGTTTAGCTAATGGTAACATGCTGCTTCATGGAATTGGATTACAAAAGTCATTGAGCATAGTCAGTGGTGCTGTCCTGAATCTTGAAGGTTGCCTCCTCCCCTCATTTCTGTTGAGACTCTGAGAGATCCATAGGCCTTTTCACATGACCAGCTGCAGTGTGTATATTTAGTCTGAAGCACCGCATTGAAGTAAGGAATGCATCTCAAAGGGTGATGGAAAATAAGGATGTAATGATGCGCAGAGCACAATTAGTTTATTCTTACTGATCAACATTTACTTTAGACCATTTTAATAAACTAGACACTTTAAGCATTTTGGAGTACAGTGGAAGCAGTTCTGGTGTACAAGACTGCTTATTTGAAAAGAAAGTACTTTTTATACCTCATCATTTCTTTGAAGACTTAATAATTTGAATCAAAAAAAACCTTTTTACATTTCTTCATGTTAATTTCACAACCCTTTGCATGACTTTAACAGTGGAATGGTCTGCTTTGTAGTGTTGTATGCAACACTTGTACTGATATATAGGAACTTTTTTTTTTAAATGACTTGTGTGTATTTCGTAAAATATGCTTTATTTTAAAATTAGGGCTTCCTGTTGCAGCTGTTCCAGGAGCTCTGAGTCCTTTGGCTATTCCAAATGCTGCTGCTGCAGCTGCAGCTGCTGCTGCTGGCCGTGTGGGAATGCCTGGAGTTTCAGCTGGTGGCAATACAGTGCTCCTGGTTAGCAATTTAAATGAAGAGGTCAGTGAAACAATTTTGCTTTTGTTTTTCCTCTTTAGTCACACTTCATTTGTCAGTATTTTATAATTTCGTTGTATTTGGCCTCTTACATTTGGATTTTAAGCTCAAAGTATTTTTGCTGTTTTTTTTTTTTTTTTTTAATAATCCCCCAAAGTTAATTTTAAAGCCATTATTATTAAATACTTTTGTTTTCCCAGGTAGCTAACAACTTAAAATGTCCTTTGATAGTCGGCTACCTAGTTTTGCTAAGAAAAAATGTGGTAACTACTGCATGTTTGACATTTGAATTGAAATGCTTTATTTTTACAAAATAGCAGCTATGCTTTCTTTTGCAATTATAATCACGTAAACTAGAATTTCTGTTTTGTTTCTTCTAATTGTTTGCTGTTTCATTTCATGCTTGTATCTCACATTTTTAAGGTCTTAATTTATGTGAACTAGTCTAACACATTTTTCTTTGAAGGTTCTCCCAAAGATCTTGACGAGGCACTCTTCCAGTCTCTCTTAGTAATTTTTTTCTTTGCAGTTTCTCATTTGTCTTTAAAAAATAATAATTAAAAAATGGTGGCAAAGCATTTTCATTTTAACTGTATCTTTCTTGCTAACTCTGAAATCTAAAAGGGTTTATTTAGTTTTGCATTTTTACTGTCCTTTACATTTATTTTGATGGCTGTGAAAGCTGGTATGAAATGTGGGAAGTTTGTATCAGTCTAGCTGTTCCATTTTTAACTGGCCTCTGTCACTGTAAATCATTAAGCTTTTTTTTATCATCTGGTACTATTTTGTCATCCACAGTCTTGCATGTTAAAATGTTTTCGATCAGAGTGCCATTTTGAAAGATTTTTTGCCTGCATTTCATAACCAGCCATGCTTACGCAGTTAAAGTTCAAATTTTAAAATTTCTATTGCATGCTTTTTGTTAATTTATTTTCATGTTGAGATGAAATGCTGTAGTTTACTCTTGATATGAATGTACTTTACCCATATTTGTCTTGGGTGACTACATTTTACTCAGTTTTTCTTGTACAGTACATAAACCAACCATTTTCTGACCAAATTCCTGCATTTCTTATGTACTGACCTATATTTTATTTTTTTTTTGTTCCCCACTTCCTTATTTTTTTTCTTCTGCATTGCTGTATTCCCTTCCCCATTTCATCCTTTTCCCTGTGTGTTCAACTTCCCTTTCCTTGTCTTTACCCAAATTCCCATGCCCTTCCCTGTCTTACCCTTCTCCTTGTCTTTGTCTACGTTCCCTGTCTTCATTCCCTATGTTCATGCTTCTGTGCTTGAACAAAATGTTCCTCGGACCAACTTGCCCCAATTAACCGCCTTGAAACCATGATCCATGACCACCTCACCATTCTGCGGGAACCACCCTTCGTTATGGATGATCTGTTCATCTCCGCTCTTCCTCGACTCTTCTCTCTTCTTGTCTTACGCTGCTTGCTCTTCTCTCCTTCTAAAGATGGTTACGCCCCAAAGTCTGTTTACCCTCTTCGGTATGTTATTGTTAGCACTATACTTTTATTATTGATTTGATTTTGGTTGGTTTTTTTTGTTTGTTTGTTTGTTTTTTTTTGTTTCACCTTAATTCTTATTTGTAGCTAGCACTTTGGCTTAAAGTTGAATAGTAAATCTTTTGCTATTTTTCTTTTGCTGTTTAAAACTCTCCATAGACACAGATTTTCTGTTAATGCATGCTAATATATTTTGCATGGTCTTTAATTTAATATCATTCACATAGCTTTGAGGGTTTATCAGAAATTATTCTTTTCAAAATTCACTATTCAAAATCTTTATCTTCTTTATTCATTTGGGAGAGTGTTGAGTTTGAGTGAGTGATCTTGTTGCTGTCTGAATGTTCCATTGATATGTCAATATATATTACTTAGGTGACTGGCTTTAAATGAACTTTTTCTTTTGGGTTACCTTTGACTTTGAAAAGGTGTTTATGGTGATGTGCAGCGCGTGAAGATTTTATACAATAAGAAAGATAGTGCTCTTATACAGATGGCTGATGGAAACCAGTCACAGCTGGGTAAGATTAGTTTTCTGTTTATATTCCCATTAGTCTAAGTACTTGAAATTACACTGTGTAAAATCAGGTGAACTAAGCATGTTTACATTTGTCAGTGTCTTGTATCCTGGTTACCCACAAGATCCAAAATCTTATTGTGTACACTTGTGCTCTAGAAGGCCTGCACAATATCGTAAATGAATTCAACAGCTGAATCACATATGATGGTCTTTAAATAAAATTAAATACTGATGCAGATTCTGCAGGCCTAGTTCTTGATTCCAGTCTTCTAGCACATTGACCCTTTGATTTGCTCGGGTGTTTTTATTGTTCTCTTGGTGATGTACCACAATGTATTGAAAAGTAACAGTGAATTGAGTAAACTGCTTGTCTTTTTCAGCCATGAGCCATCTTAATGGACAAAAAATGTATGGAAAAATTATTCGGGTTACCCTGTCTAAACATCAGACAGTGCAACTACCTCGAGAGGGACTTGATGACCAAGGGCTGACTAAAGACTTTGGTAATTCACCTCTGCATCGCTTCAAGAAGCCTGGTTCAAAAAACTTTCAAAATATATTCCCTCCTTCTGCAACACTTCATCTGTCCAATATTCCGTAAGTGTTGGCTCTCAGTAAGCCAGTAGTATTAATGTGAATCACAGCACACCAAACTGAGTAATAATTTCTTGCTATGCTTATTTTCTTTCTGTCTGTAGCCCATCAGTAGCAGAAGAGGATCTACGCACATTGTTTGCCAACACTGGAGGCACTGTGAAAGCATTTAAATTTTTTCAGTAAGTAACTTTTCTGTACGTAGCTCTAACGAAAGACTGCCTAAATGCATTTTTGCAGCATGTCTTAACGAAAAGTGCGTAGAGGGTAGCGAACATTAAGAGCAACCCTTTTAGTGTTCTAGTTCCTAATGCCATTATTTTGTTTCAGAAGAGATCACAAGATGGCGCTTCTTCAGATGTCAACAGTAGAAGAAGCTATTCAGGCTTTGATTGATCTTCACAATTACAATCTGGGAGAAAATCACCATCTGAGAGTTTCTTTCTCTAAGTCAACCATTTAAAAAGGCAGTTTGAAAATGAGGGTGTATTGCATTGTTTGGTGTTGTCACCTATTGACTGTTCAGGAAAGTGGGGACCAGAGTTTGTCTTCTGTTTTTTTTATTTTTTATTTTTTCATGCTGTTATCATTCCTTGGTTGTTTTAAAAAATAAAAAATAAAAAAACTTTAAAAAGCAGTGATATTAACTGCTGTTGTTCAACTGTTGTTTAGATAAACCATCATTTTGTTTAAAAGATTTCAAGTTAATACCACAATTTTTCAACTTAGTTGACATACGTGCCTTAAAAAGGAAAACTAGTACTGCTGGAATTGCATAACTAGTAAAAAGCAAATTTGGTTGTCTGGGGCACATTGTTACATGATAATTTAAATATGTTTAGGCAGGGGTGTGTAAAAAGGTTAAGCTTTTGTTTCTCCTGCTTGGTAGATATTTTTTTTTTTTTTTTATCTGCTGGCTTGTCACTTAATTTTCTTTTTAATTGGATAAGATGCATTACACTGAAAGAGTAAAATGACACTTGATTTCTGCTACCATTTGCTTTGTGCTCCTTTTTTTAAAAAGGCCTTTTGTATTTCATCGTTCTGGTCTAGATTCAGTTATGAATGTAGGCATTAGTTAAAATTAACAAGGTACAGAATATTAATTTCTTAAAGGACAAAAAGTGACTTCTGTGACTTTGGGCCCTACGTGAAAAGCATTGTGGAATCTTAACCTTTTTGTACACACTCTTGTGGGATGTATCATATAAATGTCAGCACTAAGTAATGTCTTGTTTGTGGCTGAATATTTTTCGTAGATGTTTTCGAAGTTGACATGACTTATGTGCATTTCAATATATATTGCCATCTTTAGTTTGTAATTAAGATATGGAATATGGTTGTGGATTTCTGAGCATGTACAGACTGGTCAAGCTAGTTCAGGAAATGGTGCATGTATTTTTCAGTGGTGAAGAAAGTTTGCTGCAAATGCTTGCAGGCAATTTTGTGACAGTTTTCTAAAACTGACAACCAGGTGGGACCAAAGTTTATGTGCCTTTAGTCTTAATTTACCTTGCATTGTAATATTCAGTTTTAATATATCTCTTCAAAATATTTTGTATTTAGAAATTGATCTGACTTTATTATAAACATGGCTCAGAATCTACAGATCAGTTAATTTGAAAGCAGTTCTCTGTCAGTCTGAACTGTTACCTTGATTCTGTTTAAATGACCAATACTTTTTGAAATTGATGTACTTAGTTTCAATATTCATAGATTCTGTTATCTATGTAGAAAAAAATGGTCATGTATATTTTCTATTAGTTGAGTTTTTACATCTTTAGAATTGTAAAATTCAGTATAGTTTGAAAG
Organism: Falco naumanni; assembly: GCF_017639655.2. Lineage (NCBI taxonomy): Eukaryota > Metazoa > Chordata > Aves > Falconiformes > Falconidae > Falco > Falco naumanni. The sequence goes on along the minus strand of NC_054064.1, from coordinate 15,258,286 downwards.
TGGCACAATTAAAAATTAATTTTCTAACAAAGTTGGGAGGTTTGACGGTGGTTTAATTTCATTTTGTGTGTACTCTGCTTACCTCTGTAGCATGCTCAATAAACACTTCTGTAGCTCTGTAATCACCTTTTCTGTCTTTCTCTGCTGCTTTCTCTCTCTCCTCTTCTTTGTTTTTCACTTCTACTGTGCTTCTAAATTCATGTTTATTCTCTGCCAGGGTGGGAAAAGCATAATACTAAAAAATACAATTTATGACTTTTTACCATAAATCTGATGCTGTGAAAAATACCAGCTCTTTATTTTCAGAAAGATAGTGACCCCTTTGCAGGCATATGTGCATATTAAACATTTCCCACCCTGTTACAACTTACTGCTTTAAAGACATAACTTTTACTGTAGTTTCGTTAGCTCTCTCTTTCTATCTTTTTAGTTTTTTAAGCAGATTTATGCACTAATAGATCTCTCAGGTTTGCCATGCTCTCTTGCTGCAGTTTCATCTTTCATTTTTTTTGTGTCTGCTAAAGATTTTTCTACTAATCGTACAGTATACTCGTGGGTTAAAGTAATGAAGTTTTTAACGTTAGTTTAGTGGACCATACATATTCCAGACTAGGATATTTCACCTTTTCAGAGACGTGGGCTTAAGTGAATGTAAAAACAGTTTGGGCACTTTAATAGTGTTTCTTCATATTACTTTGAATTGATTGTTGTGGGTTTTTTCCCCTCAATTAGAAGTAGGATTAAAACTTTTTACACAGTCTCTTTGAAGAGTAACTGTATGATCCTGAAGCATTATGTTGGTAAAAGCTGTCAGCGTTCAATTCCAAGCATTTTTCTGTCACTTTTTCACTACAACTACTGTAGATTTATTGATGTCAGATTACTTTGTGATCTGATGTCTGTTCTGTGGGTTGGCTTTCAAATCAATAAATTGCTATCAGCTTTTTAAAGGTCATGGTATAATGTAGGGAGCTTGCATTAGTCTTCACTACATTAAATAAAATGTGTTTGGTTCTTACCCATGTATCAGAAATACACCCGAGATACGATTTAAGTTATATTCCAGACATCACAGTGATCACCCAATCTGAAATGCTAGTGGAATCACATTCATCCATACATGAAACTTGTGAATCAACATCTTTTTACAACTCGGGCACCCAAACACATTGCGGTGACCATCTCCCAGTTGACTTGAACAGTAGTTAAGGGCCTGACTGAGCTGGTCTCCTAAGCTTTTTTTATCCATATAGTGTTGAGGTCCCATATTTTTAAAAGTAAGAATGTGTGAGATTTCCTTTTGCATATCAGAATGTGTTTGCATATTTCAAATTAAGATATGAATTGAAATTTATCATTCCATGGGTTCAGCTTATGCTGAACAGTTTCCACTCTTAACACATCTGTGTCAGCATACAGTATTTGTCATGTATAATTTTGAAATAACTTTAAATATCTGCAGTGCTTGAGTGTTTACAAATACAGGGTTTTTGTAAAACTGTAACTTACTCATCTCTTGCCAAGCTTATTTCCTTAAAAAGAAGGTTTTGTACTACTTTTTTCATTTTGAAAAGTTTTGTGGCAAAAACCTCAAGGGATAGAATATATAGTGAGTTTGATTTGTTATAAATTCAGTAATTTTTATTATGAGGTTATATTTGTATCAGCCAAAATGAAAAGTAATGATAGTAATAATTGTCATGAAAGCGGGTTTTTTTATTAACTTAGTGAAGAAAATCACTGTGAAGTTGTTGATACTTAGTCTTTAAAGTGGTATCTCTTCAAAAGATATAGATCTAATGTCCTAACTGCTTGAACTTTCAAAAGCTTGGTTTTCTTGAGGTGATACTGCATTTTGTATAGTAATTTGTACATTTTTATTGTTATAAAATGTAAATAAGTTTCTGTATCTTTAGCTCTTCAGAATGTGAAAATGCAAAGCATGATTTTTATTAAAATTTTACTAAAAATAAGGATTATGAATAACTTCTTACACACTCCATAGAACATGAGGTTTTTAGATTGTTGGTGAAACCTTACCATAGGCATGCTGATACTCTGAACTCAATTTCAGATTTTTAAAATAATTCTAATATTTTTTACAGAAGGCAGTTGCTGATTTTTTTTTTTTTTCCTTTGTGTATTGTTAGATTTTTCTCTAATGGAGCAATGAAATTGGTTGGAGAAGTCCAAAAATGATTCTTTGATCATATAATGTCCACTGGCAAATGCAGTATGTAGATAAAGGAAAACAAAACCTGATAGCGTTCTGTCTAAAAATTGTGACAAAACTTCAAAGTTACATGAATGCACTTAGAGGTATGTCTGTATATTGTGATTTAACCTTTGCCCTGCAGGAGTAACAGCTCATGTGGCTATTTGTAGATGGCTGTCTTTAATATTTAACGTTAATTTTCAGTTTTATAATCCATCTTACAAAAAAATCCCTTCGATTTATTGTAAGTTTCCTTATGTTTATTATAGTGTGTTAGAGCATGACAGCACCAACTGGACCTTTATCTGCAGTATTTAAGGCATGGCAATTCATACATCAGTTTACTCCAGCTAATTTGTCAATTCTATATTTAGATAATAAGTAGTTCTGTTGAAACACTAGAAAATGTCTTTTTCTGGAAACACATATATAAATCCATTAGTCCATCTCAAGAAATGCTTTTTGCAATATTAAATGTTTTACGGTGAGCAAGGCTTCCTGAAAAGATTTGATCGTGTTAGGTAGGGATGAGGCTGGTCTGGATCTGTTACACCTCATCCCATTCCAGAGACTGAGACAACCGAAAGTTCAGAGCTTTGCTGAGGTGAACAAATTTTCTTGTAACCAATTTGGTAAAATGTCCCATCTCCTGTAATCATGGTCTGTGTAGAAAGGGCTATATATAAGTTGTGAATGTGGGCAAGATTGTGTCTGAAGATGGGTTTTTTCAGGTCTTGGTCATGCAAAACCCGCAATATTCCTTACCTTTCTGGTCTCCTGGGGAGTAGCTGCAGCCTGCTAGTGCATCCACACAATGGAAAAGGAGAGAGACTGATTTTTTCCTGGAACAGTGGGATTTGGCATGCGATTTTCTACTTAATGGGCCTTGGTAAAGTGAATCAGTGGACTGCAGTAATCTTAATTTAGGCAATGATAATCTATTACAAAATTATTTTGTTAGTCCACAATTAGTTTGCTACAACCAGTGATAAGGTTCCTGCATTGCTGAGGAATTGTATGGCACGGTAATGAAGCTTTATAGAATTGATTTAACTTGTTTTTTTTCTTTTAATGTAAGAATTCATTTAGAATTGCCTAATCTGAGTCTCTTCAGCTTTGAAAAGCTCTGCCATGCATCTACACACACGTGTGTATGTGTGTGAGATCTCTTCAGGGTCGTTAACAAAAGGAGATAGGTGAGTTCCTGCTTCACCTTAAAAAATGTCATTTTTACTGCATGATACACCTTTGTAATGGTCTGAGTTTACTGAACTTTCCCCTGATAAACCAAGGGAATTTGGAATAGGATTATGTTGCTTTGGTGTGTCGTCTGTCCCTGTCTTCCCCCCCCCAGTCGTTTACAACATGTAAGTTTAATAAAATTGCTGTTCTTTTTTGATTAGTTCTGTGCACAGGCAGCAAAGGAAAAGCAAAGGACAGGAGAAGATTTCAATTAAATGCAGGTTGGCTTAAATATATATATATATATAAAAAATCCCCCCAAACCCACCCATAGTTCAAAATAGCATTCCTATTACTGAAGAGTTCTGCATGTTTTATGAGTTTTAGCCCACTTTCATAAGGAAATGAGACATGCATAATTGCACTGTCTCCCATGTGAATGTCCTGTTCCCTAGATAACCCTTGTCTCCTCCCTGTCACTGCTGCGCTCTTTGGCTGCTTTCCTGTCAGACAGAGGGGATGGAGGTCTCCTGTACCAAGGTGTTACTATTTCTATGCTCGTGATTAGTTGGTTTGCGAGGTCAAAGTCCATTCTTTCAGTGCTATGGGAAAGGGAAGGAAAAATTCTGCTGCTGCCTCCTTTGTCTTCGCAGGAGCTGTCGAACAGGGGTGCACGTAGTTCTGTCTTTCCCGAACAGGCAGCAGCCTTTGAGGTAGCAAATGTGATGGGATCTGGGGCACTGGGTGGAGTACTGGGTGGAGTACATGAGAAACTGGAGGGATGTTTTGCAGCAGGAGCAGTATTGGGCAGAGAAGCGTTGAGGCCGTTTCAGTAGGTTTGTGTAAGTTGTTTTCATGCATAAATAGCCCTTAAAAATTGTTAGTAAGGGGAGAGTTATTGGTTGTGTTGATGGGGGGTTATTTTACAAACAAGTCTGGTTAAAACCAGTGCAGTGAGGTAAATGTGAGGTATTTTTACTTCCGCTCAACAGTGTGGAAGTGTCAGAACTTAGCAATTGCACACAGACTGCTGTGGGAGCTAGTGTTCCCGGGATGAGTACTGATCATCCCTAGAAGCCAGTGAGACTGAAAGTCTGAAGCCTCTAGCCCTAGGATAGGCTACGTGTCAGGGTAGTTTAGGATGATTGACACTGATGCCTTGCCAAAGAGCCAGATAAAGTGAGCTAGCAGGATCTAGTAAGAGATTTGTTAGAGGAGTCAAGTGACACATGTTGGAACTGGCGTTTGATGGGAAAAAAAAGTCTGCTGTAAAATTTCTGACCATCTGTATTCCATGAACGGTGCTCCAGTATCCTTTGGATTGACCCCGTTCCCTTTTGTTCCTTAATGCTCTGGACTTAACTCTTGCAGCATAAGCATTCTTTTGAAGATTTCGGTTGTGCAGCCAAAGTCATGCTGGAGTAGTCTGTTCTTTTCTGAAGCAAGAGAGGTTTCTTGGCAGCTGCACTTGACAAGCACCGGTGATTTGCTGCATGTGGTGGGACACCAGCCTTGCTACTGCTTTAAAACATTGACAGTCCTCAGCTAGTAAATAGCCACAGTGCTGTGCCAACAAAATACTCTCTTCAGCATGCTGTGCTTTGTTGTCTGAACATTAACCTTCAGGTATTGACTTGAATGTAGTTTGGGTCATTTTGTGAACACTGGTTGGGTTTCAGTGTTGGGGCTTTTTCTTTTTCCCTCTCTTTTGAGAAATGGGTATTTTTCTGTTGATGTTTACAGAAAATAGACCAGAGGTCACCTTTATTTCCCAGTTCTCAAGCAAATTCTGGTAAGCCTTAATCATTTTGATCAGAGGTATGTCTAACCTGTTCTTTAAACTCTGCAGACAGAAATTGTCAACTTCTCTAGTCAGTCTGCATTACTGCTTTACTATGCTTACTTCTAGACCTTAGGAAAAAAACCAGCACCCTGACCTAAATCTCTTGCTGCAATCTAAAAGAAAGTGGTTATTTTCAAATTCTCTGTTACATGTCGCTAGACCTCATCTTCTTTGGAGTGCAGTTACTTTAGAATATATGGTTAGTAGTAGATGACCTTTTTCTCATAGGTGATTCTTCACTCATGATAGTCCTTAAAAACGAAGGCATTTGTGGTGACATCTTGTTACACAGAGGTGGATGTACTTTGAAGGAATGGCTCTTGATTACAGAAGGAGAATGAGAATGGTAACACCAAGCACTTCTGCACTGCTGTGGATGAACTGTAAATAGCTTTTTTTTTTTCTTCCAGGTGGGATACCTTGTTTGAGTAAGTGTGCAGCACGTTTTGGTCCACCAAGGGTTGTGTTCTCAGCTGTAGCAATGAAAGAATTGCCAAATCACCACCCAGTATCACTAGCAAGTGACTGGAGTTACTCAGTAAAATTTAAGTCTATAGAATACAAATATTCCTACTAACATGAATATTAATATTGACATTTATTTGCAGTTCTCTTTCGAATACCTGGAAATGGTTAAAGTAGTTCCCTTTTCAAAGCAAACATGTTAAAGTATTAATGTTTGGTTTTTTCACAGGAATGTAGATGGTTGGGTTTGTATAGGTTATGATCTGTAAGCTTTACATAGGTCTTCTGAATAGGTTGTTGTAAGGAAGGAGATTCCACATTTCACTTCTAATTCCAGATTTTGCAAGTATGAGCTGATGGAAAGCTTGCATTTTTGCTGATCTGAAAGAATACGCCCCTTCACACTCTTCCTTTATAAGTTCATGGCAGCTTCCTCTGTTTTTAAATCAGGGAATTCTCTAAATCACAGCTTTTTTCAAGGTGATTTGGAACAACGTATACAACACATTCCTCCATAGCTAAAGAAAGGTACAGAGTTTTTCTTCCTGTGTTGGGAGTAGCTATCCAGCCACTTAGTACACTTACAGCTGGTTGGTAAGCTTCCAGACAGATTTACTGGGAAGAAAATACATTGTGCTTGGTGTACTAGCACAGCATTATAAACCCTAACCTTCCCTCAGTCAGGTACCACGCTGGAAGCAAAACCTGATGGTTTCTGAGGATCCAAGATTTGTGGATTCAGTGGCTTCTAGGACTCTTCTCCAGCACTTTTGAGATCCTTTTGTGACCATAGCAATTTCTATCCGCGATTTCAGAACTTTTTAGGGTATACGCTGTAGAGTGAAATTAAGGCTGTACGCAATTCAGGATTTTGGATTAGGATACTGATTAGCCCTGGAAAAATCTAGAAGCCCTCCAGCCTGTTTTGTGACAGTTCCCTCATTGGAAATCCTTTGATCTTGTTAGTCAAAGTAATTTCAGCTTCACTTAATATTTTAGCACCTGCTGGAATCCTAAGTAACCAACAATGTTATACTAAGATAGAAGCTCTTGAAATGCTTCAAGTTTATAAAAATGTTTTAGGGATGTAAAAAATGTTATGCTCTGGTTCATTTTATAATAAATAATAATCTTGTTATGCTTGCCAGTCCAGTCCCCTACTTTGTAATTTTTTTTGATCTGTCATGTCAGTAAATTTTACTTACGTCTATGTTGGTAGAACTCAATCAATGTAGAATTTGATGAACTTGTCATAGGATTAGCTCTTGAAACAACAATAGGCATTAATTTTCTGTGCTGGAAAAACTTGTGTCTAGACTTCTGCCATTTAGGAGGGTTGTGTCTAGGCAACCGCTACTCAGTGCGGAGGTTTTTCTCTTTTGCAGACATCTGCTCTGCCCTGCTAAAACCATGTTTTCAGGGAGAAGAGTAAGTTCACCCAGATGTGATGACCAAGTATGCAAGGGGAAGGAAACAGAAAAAATGATGTAGATGTCAAATTGCTATACAAGATCTTCAGCTCTGCAGAGATGAGGCAGTAGCCAAAGGGCTTCCTCTGCACCTTTCAGGTGAAGGGTGACAACTGCAGGGCAAGGGATCCTACAGCCATACGCTTTCTCAGCCAGTTTTGGCCTATGTCCCTGCACCCCTTTTAATAAGAATTCTTTTTCTTGCTTTTTGAAATGCAAAAATGAATTTGCAGGTTTTTAAATGGCAGGGTTTTTTAAAACTTGTCAAGCAGCACTGTGGGCACAGATGAGCTCTGTATTGTTGCGAGGTCAGGTGTGAGTCACTTAAAAATTGAAATAATCAAAGACACTGGAATTTATCTGAGGCTTTGCAGACTGTTGGGTTTTTTTAAAATTTTTCACGGGTTAATAATTGTCAGAAGTACAACCCTGATCTTTGGGCTGCTGTTATCTATAGTACAAATCTCAACATATTGTTGTAAACCTATCGAGTACGTACGTGTGCATCGAGTTGCCTTTTTCTGTCAGGTAACAGCATGCTCTTTATTACTGTTCTATTGTTCAGAGACGCTACCAACAACTTCCACTGAACGAACAGATGATGTTTTAAACTGCTTGATTTATATGAGCTACCAGGTTACTTACTGACTTTCTTACTCTTCCCCTGTATTTGGCAATTTTAGAAGTGTCAAAATATCTTACACTTGTTAAAATCTAACCTTATTTTGCAATCATTTCAAGTGGTGAGGAAGATGAAACAGTTACAAGATTCAAATATTTTGGATGTCAACTTTGTTCCAGATTTTATTTTTGATGCTAAGAAGATAATCCCTAACATTGCCTCCCAGCTTAGTGAATTTCTTTGTACTGGACACATAATAGTCAAACTTATTTTATTATTACTGGAAATAAGTTGTTGCTAAAACCTCCAAGAAATGTGTAACATTCTTAATAATTCCAGTACATAAATACTTCAGTGTTAGTGAGGAAGACTTGCAGTTTTATATGCACATTCTATTTGGAAGCTTGTGTTAGGTTATCAGTACCTAAAGCATTTGTGGCTCCTCCTGCTACATGTGATATGATGTGCCTGATCTTTAGGAAGACTAATCTGGTGAAGCAGTACTTGATTCATTATTTATTTACATGAAAGCGACACAGACTTCCGTCATCTGAAACTTAAACATTTTCATAAATGCTGATTCATTGGTGCTGAAAAATGACCAGTTTGTCCATCTTGTACTAGTGAAATTGCAGGGATTATAGGAACTGGTAAGTGGAAAGCAGAAGTAATATACTTCATGCTTGTAAAATTGTAACTGGATTTTTAAAGTCTCCTAACACATACAACTGCCTGATTCTTTGAACAAAATGCGATTTTCAACGGAAGGTTTAGCTGCACACAACAGGCATACCACTTTAAATATGTTGATATTAACAATGTAACCTATTTCGCTCTCCTGCACCTTCGTTAATGTGGCTGTCAAGGACAGCAAGGTGTTCTAAGTGCCTGTCTTGCACTGCAAGAAGTAGTGGGAATCTTTCCGGAGGTGCTTTCCCTTTACAGTTGCCCTGTTCTTAGGCTTGCTGATGTTTAAGGGATTAGTCCTGCTCCTCTCATTGTTGGTTAAGTGATCTTCTGCCAGGTCTGATGCCTGTCTTGTTCTTGCCGTTCACCTGGGTGATTCAGCTTGCTAAATTGACAGCCTCCCTACCAAAAAGTGTAACTTCTTCCTTCTTTTCTTCCTCTCCCCTTTTGGTATTAGGTTTTGCCCTTTAGTGGACTGAACCTTGTCACTCAATGGTTAGAGAAATGCCAAAATAGATGGAGCAAACTCGTGAGATGAGGGGAAAGACAAAAACTGCCTGCTTCAACAGGACTCAAATCATCAGCTAAAATATAATGAAATATCAACTTTAAAATTCTTTATGCTGGTATAACCATGCCAGCCCTAAAGGCTGAACTGGTGTGGATTTTAGTTATAGGTAGAAATACTGAGTAGCTTTAGGACTTAAGCTAATACAAACTGCACTGTTCGTTGACCTAAGTGCCCATATGAACCTCTTTAGTTTCTAAACAGTAATAATTACTAAAATACTGTATATTATAGAGAGTTCCAAAATAAAATAACACAACACATTACTTTAAACCATTTCATAGGGCACTGTTGTACCAGATGCAGCCAAAATAGTGAATTAAATCAGCTTCACAGGCTATGCTGAATATTTTGCTTATGTTATTTAAATTCTTAATGTGTTTTTTCTTCAATGAGGCAGGGGAAAATATTTGTAAACATGGATTAATGATCATTATTTCTGGGATGCTGACTATTCTGCAGGGGTTTTTGTGGGTTTTTCTCTTGGGTTTTTGGTGTTTGGTTCCCCCCCCCCCCCCCCCATCTTTAGTATGTCTTGCTGTTTTTGTTGTGTTTCTGCCGTTGCTGCTCGAGGTCCAAGCAGGATTCTCCAGGCACAACTTTTTTAGGTTGTCATCTCAGTGGGATTTTCCTGTTCTGTTTCCAGAAATGCTTTTTTTGAAACAGTGTGTTAGTTCCTTGTTAATCATGATGACAATGATGTTTGCTTTTACCGGATGGAGTTGGGCTGACATTTACACCTTAAGTTTCTTTAGACAAAGGTTCTCTTTTACTTTGACGTGTCAGTCATGTTGTAAAGGCCGTAATAATTCTCAGAGAAATAATTCTGATTTTTGTCTTCTTGCCACAGTGTATGAGGGGAAAGTCAAGAAAATGGTGCTTCATGAGCCAGGCTTTTACTATTTTGTGGTGACAGATAATGGTAATATTTACTATTTATGAGCCATGCACATAAATCTGGATATTTATGGAGTAACAAATAAAGTAAAATACTATGGCATTTCTAGTTAGAACATAATTGCCATGGTATATTAATGCAGATCTGGGATCTGGATGTCTGAGAAGGTGAGCCAAATGTAAAGTTGTTCTACCAATTTGATTCACTGCTATGACAATATTTTAAGAAGTTGTAATATGGGAGGTTCTCAAGGAATAGATAAATACTTCTGCTTATGGCTACTGACGAAGTAAAGGTGATAAGCAGTATTGTACTTGTAGCTGATTACATGCTGCAAAGTTAGCCATAGACTAGTTCCTGTACTGAGTTTCCAAAGTGTATTAATAGCTCTGTTATTTAGAGTCAAAGCAGACTGAACGTTAAGTTAAAAGAAATAAAAAAATCTGCTAGACTCAGTTTACATCTTATCTGAAATTCTGCTCCTCTTTTCTCCTTACTTTTTCTCATCTCCTTTCCCATTTAGTCAGGCTGGATACACCAAACCTTAAATAAAATGGGTGGGTTTATTTTCTCTTATCACAACACCTGCCTGTTACTGCACCCCCTGCCACAACTTTAGAGCATTTACACTCTGCTTGTTTTTGAAAGCCACTTTCCTGATCTGTTCTCCACCCAGTGCTGCTTCCCTGTGCCTTACTCCCCTGGTTTTACTGCCGCCTTGTCCTCTGTGCACCAGCTTTCACCCACAAACAATCCCCACGTGCTTTCTGTGGGCTCTCTGTGCTCACTGGTGAAGGTGTAATGGTCCTGTGGCAACCCACTCTTCCAAATTCTGTTGTTGGCCGTCTGCAGGTGTAAGCACACAGGGAACTGTTGGGTAAAGTTCCAGAAGCTGCTTGTCTTCCCAGCCAGAACTGACCTGGGGAGGGCTGAATAGATCTAAAGCTGAACCCAGAGAGCACTACCTTCTGAAGTGCTGTCTTTGTCCTTCACATCATGTGTATGGAGTACTGGCCCCAAGAGAACTTATCTGCAAGTACGTCAGAAATTGTGTGATGGGAGGCTTGAGCAGGACCCATGGTGTGTGAGGAACATCGCAAGGTTTAGCGGTGAAGAGCCCAGGTGATGGGGAGAGTCTTAATGCTGAAATGAGGGGTGGGAATGTTTGGGGTTATGCTCTGTATAGATGTATATGCAGAATGAAAAGAGACTTTAGATTTTCCTGGATGATGCTACAATGGTAGTAGCGACACTTTAAAAAACACTCCAAAGCTTTTCAGTTGTATTGATGTGCAAAGCCCAATGAGTGTTTTGGGGGTGCTGAGCCCCCACGTCTGCTTGGGCCTGTTTTTCAGGCAACGTACCAATTAGATATGGCAGAATTGCTAGTTCTGTTTTTTTAGATCACAAAAATCTATTTATATACTAAAGGAAGAGCTGGCAATAAGAAAGGATCAATTGACAGAAGAGGGTGATGGCTAGCGTCAAACAGGGAGGGTGTACATGCTGCTTCCAGGGTTTTCTGAAAAGAGTTTCTTTCAGCATGTTCACTAACAACCTTGAAGGTGAGGTTAATTTGATATTGATCAGATTAACAAATGTAAAATCTATGAAGTAAAAGCAATTAATTAAAAATAGTGGGGAGGACAGTAGTTTGTTGTTGAATCAAAGTGAGGGGAGCTTTAACGTGAGGAAGAACAAGGTGCTACAGAACTGCTAATGCTCCTGAAGTTAAGAACCAAGTTGTGACTCCTTGTTACTTGCCAGGGAGAACATCACTTCTGGGAAGTGCTGGGGTTGGTGGGAAGTTTTACAGTCTTAACAGGAGGATGTTCCAGTTTGCATTGTGCCCTAACATCTGAGTGGAGGCCTTAGGGAAATGCTTTCTCCTGCCGTTGCTACTTTTTGTGTCCTTTACATATAAGCAAGAAAAAATGAGAAAATCAGCAAGTGAACCCAGACCATTAGATTTCATGCAGTGGGCAGAGAGAGAAAATTAAGCACTGTTGACTGTCTGCCTCGCTGTCTCCCTCACAGTCCATCCTTATCCCAAGACTCCACTGAAAGGCCTTTCACGTTCCGTATTAGAAATAACATTAGCAGGGAAAAAACCCACCACGCTTCGCTCCGTACATTGCATTTGTATCATCCTTTCCCAGGTGCCTGTTTTGTTTTGAAGAAAAACGATAATAGAAACACTAGTGGGGAAAGATGGAGCACAAGCAATTCCCACTCTTCCCTTTGAAGTGAGCAGTTTAAAAATGGGTTTATTTTGTTAGAATTCAGGGTAAATGCTTTTCAATAGATGAGATATACTTTTGCTGAGTTCCAACGGACTCCACCAAATCAGCCTCCCACTCAATTCAATTAATTCCCTCCCCCCTGTGCGTGAAGAGCAGAGTTTGGATATAAAAACATTGAATGTAAGATTAAAATGTCTACAGAGATGATCAGAAGGGAGTCTATTTTAATAACCCTCTCAGATTGCTGTGCGTGAGATGTGGAAGTAGGAGGTTTAATCTCAGTGCAGTGCCTTTACAATTATAACCAGAATTGAGCAGAGTATTGGTCAATAGGAAATGTGCTCCTCAGGGTAGGGAGCGTACTGTAACAAGAATTAAGTCTCAGGATATTAGTGAAGGAAACCATCTGAAAAGAATAATCAGCCGCAGTGGTATGGATCTCGGGTTCGCAGAAAGAATTGTTGAAAACTAAACAAAAACCCATAGCAAGAAGCAGCAGAAAATTCACAGAGACTTCCATCATCGTTTTACAAACAGAAAAGAAACTCTGGTTCCAAACGCGTAATGCTTTCCTTCGGTCCATTGTTGCTTTGAGATAGTTACAGCCAGCGTCAAGGTGGGAGGAGGAAGTTACGCGTGCTGTCTGTCTTTATGGCCGAGATTTGGTTCCTATACATTGGTGCAGGGTGCACGGAAGTTGTCATTAATTTTAGGCAGGTCTTGGGCTGTGAAAACATATAAGGTGCTAATTGAAAATATCATTCTGCAGACCGTTTTCCTTAATCTCCCAGGCTAAAAGTTTGCTGAGTTTTTCTTCTTTTCTCACATAATGCGTGTCTAGTGTCTTTTAAATTAACTTCGGGTTGCTGGTGGCAGAGTTACTGCACAGAAGCCAAGCTTAAGACCTCTTATTACAAAGTTTTTGATTGTTTGCCCTTCTTTTCCTGTGTATTATTTGGAATAAGAGATTAAACATGATTAGCACGAGGTCACTACTCCTACTTAATACAATTGTGCTTTGTGATTAGAATCTTTTAGTAGCTTTTAAGACTCTTGAAGACTGAGGTAAGGTATAACTTTAAAGTTACTATAATTCTCTGCTTTACAGATGTCACTGACTTAAGACACTCACAGGTTCAAACTGAATTATCGTTTCTGAAGTAATCAGAGAGAACCAGAAAAATCAGCAGTGCAAGAGGAGTATTTGTGGGTTTATATATTTTATTTAAATGTGTAGGATGAAAAGAGACCAAACATTAAGCTAAGGAATGTAACCTCTATGTCCTCATAACCTTATAATGAAGGAATGTAGGCTCTTGCAGGTACCGTCTTGTGAAGTCCTTTAACATCGCAAATGCCTGGTTAAGGGTATATGTACGCATGGTGTGGAAAACAATAGATAAAAATTGTGGGTGCCCATCTCTTTATTTGCAAGCTCCTGCTAAGACATTAATTCCCTTTCTTTTGCCACCCTCTCAGCAGGGCCTATACTTAAAGGAAAGGTGTAAATGATACAGTTACAAGTTTTGACAAAAGACGCTTGGGTTTATTCTTCATACTCAAAAGACAGAAAAACGGTATTAGCAAGCATCACTTGATGAAACAAAATTTACTTGAATTACAGCACATATTCATGAAAGTATGCTTGAATTTCTGCAAGTTTTGACCATCTATAGTATTTAGCACTTCAAATTTTCACATCAGTGTATAAATATTAACAATTCAGGATGCCAAGGCAATTTCCTGGGGGGGGGGTAAGGTATTGCCTTAATGCCTTTCAAAAGCTGAAGTTTTTTTAATGTAAGTCATTAATCACAAATGATTTAGATTGTGAAGTACAGATTCCCTTTTCTTACGCAGAAGAAGCAAATATAGAGCGTGGAGTTTAGTAAGTGTTTCCTTAAGTCAAACCTTAGTCACGTGGTAAGATACTTGAAATTACCTCTTCAATTAAAAAGAAAATCTTGTTTCAAAGAGCTGACAGTGATGATGTCTTTTAGATATGTATATAAAATATATGTATCTCTGCTTCTGAGTACTGAAATTGCTCATTGAGTGCAAAGAAGTGGGATCAGGCCTCATCTTTGAAAGCTGTCTCCACTGGGGAACAGTCTTGCAAGACGAACAGCAACTAGGAACCCTGTCAGTCATACCCTGTCAGGCTGGGGTTGCCTGGGAAATGATGTCAGAAGTAGACTGGGCTGCAGAAAACAGCAAAACTGGCACCAATGGAGGGGAAAGTCATCAGTCAGGTTGTTTATTTGGTGGGAAGGTGGGACAGAGAAAACAGGGTCAAATAATGGGAAGAGGTATGGTAGGGCGAGAGCTGCAAGATGTAGCCAAAAAACTTGTGAAGCTGAACACAGTATGAATATTCTGAGGTGGAAATAATCTGAGAGTTCAGATGTAGTTTATAATAGTTTTGCTCAAAAATAGCATTGATCCTCTGGAATTCTTGAGCAAGCTATTAAGGAATTACCGTATTACAGGGATTTTTTTTTATTATTTGATTTCAATGCAAAGGCATATGGTGCTGCTGTGTCTTGGGCAATAAATAAGCAGATGTCAGGCTTGTGGCCTGACTGTGTTCGATGTTGCTCGAGCTGCATCTGGTTCCCCAGAGCCTGAAGCTGCAGCAAATATCAGTGTCTACCAGAGCCAAAGCACCAGCTTGGAATACCAGTGAGAGACTGTGGAGTGGCGGGGGAAGTGCCATAGGTCTCTGTGTCCACCAGAGCTAATCTACCCTCTTGGTAATGAAGGTTTCCTTTCTTCAGACAGGGGAACAGACCTGGCCAGTGCTCCTGAGAGCGAGGAAGAGCCTGAGCTTTGCTTTCAGTCATTCTGACTATTGGTGGATTATTTGGATGATTGCAGGATCATTTGGTGGCTCTCTCTCATAAGGCACCTTTGAACCCAGACTGCCTTAATCTAGTCCTGAATAGGAGTTAATTTAGAGCTATTGAGAAGCTAATTTAGAGAGATTTACCGGTTCTCTTCAAAGAAGCAGTCTTTTCGGACTCCATTTCTAAATCATGGGGTTTCTTTTTGCTGTGATTTCCAGGCTGTGCTTCAGGGAAAAATGTCTGTCAGAATTGCAGCACATCAGATGGTGGTTGCTGGATACCTTTTAAGCAGGGCTCAGTTCTTCTGGAAACACCGGCGCTACCTTTGCACAGCGCAGGGACTATCTACGTGTGGCACATCTGTGTGACTCTTGACCCCACTCGTGTAGGCAAAGATACCAACAGCAGCTTGCAGTGGACTCCTGGATCACAGCAAACACCTAATTTTGTGTGTTTTTCCCCAGGAATCTCACAGCCGCCATTCTTGTTATGTGCATCCTGCCTGTTCGTTGCAGAAATACCTCTTGGGGCATTGATAGGACTGCGCTGGGGGTTAAGGTATTTTCTTGCTGGTGCATCAGTGCTTTCTGCTTGAAAGGACTAAAATAATTCTTTTATATTAATACAGGGTGAAAACAAAAAGGATGTGGTGGTGAACCTGGAGTGAGAGAGTGTCAGGGCTTCCACCCTGCAGTCCGAAGTGCAGCACCAGGATACCCAGGTGAGCGCTCACCAGGCTGCTTGGGCTGCAGAAGCAACATGCAGCTGAGCCCAGGGCAGCTACCTTGCACAGAGCTCGTCTGCTGCAACTGAATTGTCTCTACCGCCTCTTCAAATACTGTGTGACCTGTTGATAGTATGGTTTGGGCTGATCTTTAAGCTAAGATATTTTAATTTATATTGGGTCCTGCTTGTTCCTCATACTTCCATCGTTAATATGGCACACCTCGCTATGCCCACGTAACCGTCTGAGGTCTGACCTTAAATCCCAGCTGAACAGGACTTGTGCTGCCAAGGCTGGCACAAAAGGAGCACTTGCGGACTTGTCACAGCTCTTGCAGGAAAGTAGTAGGAAGCAAGCCTAAGAGAGCAAAACTTTTGGGTACATCACACTGGCGGGTCTCCAGTTTGGGGAGCTCTGCGAAGGCTGTGGGGTGGCACATGTCTGCTTGAGTTTGGCAAGAGAATTGAATGCTGTGTTTCAGACTGTAAAAGGAGTTTAATTGCACTTGATAGGGGAGCATGCAGAAATACAAGACTTAAGCTTTTTAAAAGCTGGTACAAACTTGTAGTGCAAGCAGGATATATGCGTGGCTCTAGGTCTGAATTTGACAGCATGTCAGAATGAGTGGTTTTGGTTATAAATACTGTACAGAATGCGAGGGCGAGGTTGTCCTGACCCAATGCACTTGCTTGAGTTCTGTATTTTCCTGGGGTGTCAGGTGGGAGCTCCAGTTCTTGTTTTCAGAGAGAACTTTCTAAAAAAAGTGTGCTTGGTAGAGAAGTTAACTTGGGCTGAGATATTTTCTTTCTCTGTTACTCCCTCCAATCAGATAACTAAATTGATTAAAAAGCTGTTTCTAAAACACTGGATTACTCAGTCTTTTGTAGTTCCTTTTACAAGAAAAAATGTGCTAAATAAAAAGGAGCCTAAGGTTTCCAGTAGAGAGGTGGGCCTGTAATCTTTGTGTCTATGCGTGGGAAGTACTTGAAAATTGCCTCCTACGGACAGATAAGTGACTTGTTGGTAGAGGAAAGTTTCTTAAAAATTACGCTTTGTATAAACTTTAAATTGCAGAAAACATCTACTTCCCTCTGAACTTCATTATTTAGGTATTATCTGAAACAATTGTCAGGCTGACACCTCACTAATTGTTTGTTACTGATTCTCGTATTACTTTACAGATGTTCCAAAAGTTTTCACACCAGCTTCTCCAGAAAATATCTAAAGACGAGGGCAGGTTTCATTCTGTAGCATCATTGTTTTGGCAGGTACGCAGAAATTTGAGTGGGCTGATCACATGCTTCCCATCTGCTAGCTCATCACTGTTAATGGGTGCTTGAAGGAAAATTGCAGTTATTTTACACAGCACTGGATGCTGAAAGTTCGTATGTCAAGAAAAGATGGACATGGAAAGAATAGAAAGTGTTTCATAACAGACTTTTTTATCTACAAAAAACATCCCTGTGCTGCCCTGTTGGGGGTAGTTATCTTTTTTGTGCAGATGTGATCTTGGCTTAATTTGGACTTGCTGATGCTCATTGAAAAGGACGTTACGCTCAGTCTGGGCCTGTCTACCCTGAGACACTGAAATGCGGAACAGTTTTTTTTTTCCCAGCAATGTTGAAGTCCACCTAAAGGCTGACAAGACTACTACAGTGCAGAGGTGTTGCTGATTTCCTGGAACCATAGCTCATTTTTTAAGTGCCAGCTATTGACAGCTCCTAACTACTGCATATATTGCTGTTTCTTATCCAGAGAGTTGTGCTCTAAGGTACAGCAGTTCCGTAGGAGCAGCTCCATATATCCACCACAGGTGTAGGTTCCCCCAAATGCAGGTTGGACTCTACAGCTCTATTGATTTTAATGACTGGACACAAATTTTCCTGACTTTCCTTGTTTCAAAACCATTCTAACAACCCAGTCAACCTGCCCACATCAGTGGTTTCCTGGGCTGCAATTTATCCCAGATGATAAATACAGCAAACCGTGCTTAATCCGGATTAGAGGCATCCTGGAGCGTTTCAAACAGCTCAGTACTTACACGTTTGGGTACAGCATGTTACAGCATGATGGTAGCATGACTGAGTTGCTAAAATGACCAGTTTGCCATTCGTAGTGCACCATTCAAATAAAACTTGTCTTCCTATTGATTTTTAACAGCAGCTAGGCAGGCTCTTTTGTGTGATTCATCTCCCCTAAATTTAGCTACCTAAATATTAGAGAACTGATCTCAACCAGTCATCCATCGTAATCTCAAAATTAGTCATCACAGATAAGCAGCTCAACAGGACAGTCTTGACCTATGTCAAGATAGGTTTCTAGAAAAGATAGGGTTTAAGTCATCTCTGGAGGTTAACTGTTTTTCTCCACTGATTCTGACTTAATTTAGTGACTTTTGACAGCTAAGTGAGGGAAGCTCTGTCCATTGCTCTATTTTCCAAAAGTACCTTTTCAGCTTCAGTTATCAATATTCTTCCTTTTAATTGTGAAGAAACGTCTTTGTGTTTGCAGCACCAAACTGAATTTGCTGCTGTTATTTTTTTATTATTATTTCCTCTTATTTTCTTACTGTTTCTTCTAATTATGAATTAAAATAATTTCCAAGGTTGGGTGAAAAAAAGGAGACTTGTTCTGTATCCTTTATTTAAACACATTTTTCCAGTAATCAATAGCGTGACTAAAGTTACGGGTTTCAGTGGTTTCTCCTTAAAAACATAGATCAAACAGTATTGTGAAGCCATACATCTTCCCTGACAAACATTTAATTTATTGCACTGTTCATTTATAGCTTGAGAGTAGAGAACTATTGGTTGACAAAAGAGGATGGATGGCTTTTTTATTGAGTCCTTACACAGCTGGCAGAAGATAGCAAATGTGAGAAGGAAATGTGCAACACTCATTTCCAAACTTCTAACAAATTGTGGATGGATCACAAGGGGTTCATGCTAACTCAAATAACTATTGCATCACATTTCCAAAGGGTTGGGGGTGTTGACAATCATTTGTCTCATTCACCGTGATTAAACTGAACATCAGAAAGCAGGTTAAGAATGAACTTTTATAGCAGTACACAACAGCTGATGTTATGGATATAGACAAATAATCAGCATGATCCATTTCTAACTCAGTTATGGCTATTGCTTCATCCCTCTGAAGTTAAGGCAATATTACCATTAGAACAGTTCTTGTTTGGTATTATTGATCTCATAATGCTCTAGTGCTCCTTGTCAAGTTAGTGGTTTATGGTAATGGGAAAGTGATTTCAGTGGCTTTCTTCTCTGACAGCTGTTTGTTGAGTTTGTGCTCAGGATGGTCGTGCTGTGGGCAGCACTTTGGAGCCCAGCTGCTGCTACAGAAGTTCTTGGTTACAAGGTGGTGGGCATCCCTCATCCTCCATTCCTAGTCTTTCTTCCTCTGATCATGTTGTAGTACATAAAAATCTTACCACTGTTGAAAAATACAGATTATTATTGGCTTGGACTAATAATTTCCTGGTTTGAATATTTTTCAGTTTTTTTTCAGTATCAAGTTGTAGGTGTCATCTTCAGCTTTGGGGACCTTTGTGACTCTGCTCCTCTGCTTTTACTTTGCCATATCTGTTCCTGTCTTTCTCTGTATTCATGATGTTTGCTTCTGTTTGGTAATCTTACCCATCTGTAAGCATGTTCCTGCTGAGCATCTCATAAGCATGGATACCACCCTTGATTGAATTTATTTGCAAGGTCATTTGCACTATCAGCGTTCAATGTATACTCTTACCATGATTCCTAGGGGCAAAAAATGGATGATTATCGCAATTATTACTGGATTAGGACAGGACCATTCTTAGCTAGAGGAGGGGGGGAAAGTTAAGCTGTCTATTTTACCCAATTTCTGCTACTTTTGTTATTAAGAGATGAAAATGTAATTCAAAAAGAGGAAAAAAAAATCCAAGAGAATTCTTTATTGTTTCTCAGCTGAGAATGTGTTGTCACTGGGATACCTTCCACTTAACAGAAGTTCTGCCGTAACTTTTAAAATACATGTCTTTTTTGTAAATGATCTATTAAGCACAAGTTATTAGTGAGTATAAGGCATGCAATCTGAACTTCAAACCACTTTGTTATCTAGTAGCAGTAGAAATCTTGTATCCTCTCTCTTAATCACTAGAGGGGAATGAATCCTGTTTAACCATAACAATTAAAGAGATTGTGATTGGTTTTGAGTTAGACATTCTGGTGAATTGATTAGAAGAAAGAGTTGCATTCTACAATTGTCTTAAGATTCCAGAGTTCCTTGTTTCACTTTTTCTTCAATTAATCTTTTATTTAGGCGCGTTAGGTTTACACGCACATGCAAACAATGTGTAAACCACTGACCAACTGTTAGAAAAGTGGGTTGCAGAAGCCGTTATGCTAATAGAAATGTTTCTGCTAAACAGAAGGTGAATGAATGCATTAGATAATAATTCTCTTCAGAATTTCAAACAGTGTATAAAGGAAGCAAATTCAAGGAAAGTGATATCTGAGGTTTTTTTTAAATGAAGTGAAATTTCTGCCTGGCCACATCTTAATAAACAGAAAGAGGCTAAGACACATTTCTTTTATCTGCACAAAATGATTGGCATTTCAATCAATAAACCCAATGGTGAAGAGTAAGCGGTCATAAGTATGTAGCTGCAAATGTCAAATATAGTAAGTGTTTGGAAATATGTTGATGAAACTGCGGTTGGTACATTTGTTTAATTTTTAGGCAAAATATACTTGCATAGTAATTAATGCTGACCACGAATTAACACTGACGTGCAGAATTAATAATGTGTGATTAGTTTTTGGAGTGAAGAATGCTTTTATATCACAACCTCATTATCCAGTAATCAGCCTGGTAAAATCTTACAAAAGGGCTCATAGATGGGACAGCACAAGTCAAAATAATTACCTTTACTCCTATTATGTTCAGAGACGTTCCTGTGTCGAATAGGTAGAAGAAAATAAAAGGAATGGGTGGATGGGATATGTTGTAACAGAACTCCGCCAGACCTGCCTTCTACCTGCACATCAGCTTACCTTGCAGAAGCACTGAGCCAGACTTTGCTATTTGAAAGCTTTTAAATGCCTTATTTTACAAGTCTTGTACAGAAAGAGAGAGGGCTATGCAGCTTCTAAGAACTGACAGCTAACAACATCTGCCTATATACATCCCTTCGTGGAACACTTGTGTCACCTTGTCTTAAGAAGCTATTTTAGGGAAATTCTCTTAGTGTTTTCCAGAAGAGATTTTCTGTCTTCCAAGCTTCATGAAACCTTATGCTTAAATACATTTGTAAATACAAATCTCCACTCTCTCATGCAGAGATAACCTTTGGGTTTGTGGAGATGGTATCAGAGAATATTTTTACCTTTATTCTCCAGAATGAGAAAAACTTACCCAGCTAGTCTCTTCTACATAGCTTTCTCAATAAAACAGCTTATGAAGGTCTCCTCATCCAGTGGTAATTCTGACCCACACGAGCAGCTTTTCAGCGGCTGCTGAAGCAGAGCTTGAGGTGTGGAGTCAAACTAGCCTGCTGTGGGACTGCGCTTGTCTACCACACTGACTGCGGCACTAGCTCAGTTTGTCTACAAGGACTTTGTCAGCGTAGCCTAAGGGGAACCCGGCAGCACTGGGCAGACAAGGGCAGTCTGTCAGCAGCAGTGAGTTCCCATTCCTGCTTGTCAACAGCCCTCGTACTCCTCTGTGATGGGCCAAATAGTTTGATGTAAAATACAACCTGTCTTCAGCAGGTGCAGAAACCAAGTTACACCCTTTGTTCCCCACCAGACCAGACCTGTTTGGCTCGCCTGCAGGGCTGTCGACAGCACTTACAGAGTGTTTATGAGTATTCTTGGTAGCCAGTATACTCCTCCAAACTAGTCCTGTAGTTAAGAAGTCTGCAAAGGGGCACGATGGTCTGCACTACCTCCTCCTGAGGGCTATGTTTGTGCACTCTGAGTCATTGGTAGGCATCGTGCAAGCTTAAGTTTTAAAACAGTGTTTGCAAACCTGTAGGTGCCCTGGGCCCACTACTGTCACGTTCTCAGAGGCTTGTACTATTCTGCATTTTAAGACACTTAGGGCCTTCAACATCTTCATGAGGAAATTGGGGGAGGGGTGGGAAGAGCACACCTGTTACTTCATACAAGCTTGTATGTGTTGAGATAAAAATACATGGTTGAGGAAAGATACATTAGAATTAAACTGCAATCATTGTAAACTACTGTCAAACTTCAAGTATTTCTACCTTTCCTTTTCCTATTCCTTTTATTTTCTCAATAAATAATGTAGTTGTTCAATAAGTGAAATAGACTGCTTCAGTAGCCTGTCACATATTTTACTTTTGCTAAACTTTTGAGCTTTTTATATTGTGCCACTTAAAACGCATTCTGTCAGACTTTTTCATTTAAACTTACTGCAAATTATTTGAAAGGTTTTGTTCAGTGCAACAGATACCACTGAGTCCTTGATGGCATAAGGAGATAGATAAAACAGGATGGCCAGATACTCAACAGTACTTTCTGAAATTCCTGGTACATCCTTCTCCACACTGCCTCCCTGTTCCCCCCACAACCTTCTACACAAGTTTACATGCATTCTCGTAATCTTTTTCACAAGGTAATATAAAACCACTTCCCCACTCTTTTAAATGTCTTAAGATACACACTGGGGAAAACACAGGGAAAGATATTGTTTAAAATAGCCTCAGTAGTGTTGAGGCAACTGATGTTTTATTATGTTGCCTGGTGAACTCACCCTAGAGCAAATCATGAAGGAAGATGAATATGTTTTGAAGGCCTTTGAGTACAATGATTACTCTTCTAATGTATCTGAACTGCAGAAACATGCCTAAAAAATAAACGTTTGATGATTTACACAGAGAAAACTTATAAAGCATTTGTTACCTTTTAGTAAAGTGTCACTGCTTATGTGTGAGCCCAAAACCCTACCTTTCTGTTTCCACCTATCTAAATATTTCATAGACTCTCCTGGTGTACCCTTGCTGGTTTGATTTCCAATCTCCAGTTAACACTTAAAGCCAGATTTTAATGATGTTCAAGAACATGCATGTTGCTTACATGTCATAGGCACCTCTCAGGTGTAGGTGATGAACCAGATCCTGTGCCCACTACTTAAATTTTAGCCTGGCATTGTAGTGGAGTCTCAAGCACAGCAATCAAAATCTGCCCTTTTGAGACATTTTATAGCTGGGCCTTAACCACACAAACCAATGTATTTTTTTCATTATGAATGCCTTACTTTCCTACCAAATATCCATTTGATCTTTTTCCATAAGCCAACGTATTTCTACCTCCCCAAGCAATACAAAATAGTAAGAAAATAATAGCTTCTGAAGGTAACATGAATACTAGTTTGCTACATGTGTTTTAAGCTTCATTTAAATTTTAAAGCTTGATTGAATACATGTAGAATAATCACTTTTTTTGTTTAAGTGTTCTTGAAGTTTTAAAGGGTGAGATGGGTTGTACTTTTTTTCGTTGCTGACTTTTTGGTGCATCTTCACATAGGGATGTGTTTGCCTCTTGGGAAGTTGGCAGTGTAGTTGGCTGACAAACTAGCTAATAAATCTGAGGTTAATAGGGCTGTAGACAGCAAAGTACATAGGCGTAGGAAGGATCACCAGCCACAGAATGCTGCGCATCTAGAAGCTGTCAATACAGAGTATGAAAAATGCAAAGGACGAAGCAAAAGTAGAAGTTCCAGCTCATTTTTCTGCTTGCTGAAGCAATCTCTCACATCAGCATATCCTGGTCCTCTAGGGAAGACTTATTTAGGGCCTTATCTTGCTTCTACTTATGCCAGAAGAAAGTCTCAGTTTTAACCCAAAGTCAACAGGATCAGGTCATTAATGACTGTCTCCCCAAAAAATAAAACCAGAAAATGTAACAATGCTTCAAGTTATACCAGAGTGGCACTCCTGTATGAGAAGTAGCGTGCTCTACTACTTGTGTAAAAATTAGTTTGAATTCATTTAAGAGCTATTTAGAAATGGGTATTAGAGCTTTAAAGCTGATTATTCTAGTTCTCTTAATTAGTGGACCAAATGTCTGATACAGCTGCTGTGCTCTCATGGTGTTGAGGACAATTTCCATCTGGGAAAAAAAAAAAGATATTTTGAAGGAGTTTCCTGTGCAGTAAATTAAATCCCTTGAAGTAGCTTGTGGTCAGAAATTTGAGTCAGCCAGCGTGGTGCTCTTGAGTTGAACAGAGCCACACTGATGGCTGTCACCTGCGATTGTCATCGAATAATGCGATGAAATTCTCGTAATGCATGGATTTATGAAATTGGAAAGGGTGAAAAGATGTTACTGCTCCACCAAAGCTTTTAAAAAAAAATAACAGTTGCTAGAGAGCTGTATCTTGGATATACTGTCCCTTTGTCTAAAGCTGCCACAAAACCAGCTGACTGGAGACTTAAAGGTGTGGGCATCACAGTACTGCTAGGGCAAGCCTCCCTGCGCTAGGAAGACTGTCAGGCTGCTTTGCTGGTTTCTTCAAAGTTACGATGCCCCGAAGACTCCATTCTCCCCTACTCCTTCCCTGTGAGCCTTCTCAGATTTGTCATTTGGTTGAGAGAAAGCTATTAACCACACGGGGCCACGCATTCATATACTAAAGTCTTGGTCATCTGGAAGGGTGATCTGAAGGGAGGCGTTCACGGGAGCTGTTTTGTAGGCACATTGTTTAGTATTGCATGAGTAATTCTCCTGGCTATAAACTGAATTAAGTGCGTGCTTAAGTGCCAGGCTGGGGGGAGTAGGGTCTGACAGCAAATCATATTGTCACCTGAAACACCACTCTTACCTGTAACTGAGGTTCCCTGATGGACACTGTGTCATCTTCCACTGTAAATACACACTGCTGAAAACCAGACAAAGCCAGGGTGTTCGTTATTGGGCGGGCAAACTGAGATTGAAGTAGCAGAGGTGATTGCCCTTCTTTATACCCTAAAGATTCAAATTCTGTGGCAGGATTAAGATTTCCCCACATTGCCAAGTGATTTGTACTGGCACTTGAGATTTCCTTTCTCGTACCTAAACTCTTTGTCTTCACATAAATAGAATTAATTGTGCCCACCCTTGATTCAGAAGAGTATGTATTCACACACACACGCGTGCTGACATGACAAGACCTGCACTTGATTTAGTGGGATATGAAACTGAATACTGTGGCTTCATTGGTATTCTGTCATGGTTTGGGTCTTTTTTTTTTTACCTGAAGATTAAGTGTTTTGACAACGCAGATGTTAGATGTGCAAATAGTGCGAATTCTGATATTTCTCAGTATTAGTCTAAGAAATATATACACTAAGTGGAAAGTGCTGATTGCTAGGCCCTGGAGTGTTTAATGGCAAAGAGAAGCTACTATAGTTGTTGGGGTTTTTTTTACCCTTGAACTTCTACAGTAAGCGTCAAATATGGACCACTGTCAGAGGAGGGATGCTGTATTAATAAACCTTTGGACTGATACAGCATGCTTTCATAGGCTTTTGAAAACAAAAGCCCAGTACATTTACATTGAACTTCTAAATGACAAAGACTTTTTATCTTCAGTATTATGTTGACAATTGAAAGCTATTTTTCACTTATTTTAAAATTATGTTCCCTTATCTCATACTCATCTTCTGCAGTGAAGTTAAAATTCTTGTGTCTGTGACCCCAAAATCAGTTGCTGGAGAAATAAATGTGATGACACAGATTCAGTCCAGGACTTCAGTGCAGGACCAAGTGCAAGGAACAAAGGAGAAGATAAGTGGCTTTCTAAGATAGAAACATCTATTAGAAAAATCCATTTGTTGTTGTCAGCTCTATTTGAACAGATAGTTCCCGTGTCAAAATCTCCACTTAATTGGAGTATGTGTATTTCGGTTTCACAATGATTTTGTGCTCCTGAGACTTATCCAGGTTCCACTGAAATCAGCTGAAAAGTTCTATTAGTTTCAGTGGCCTCTGCTAAAAATCTTCATGTTTGAAGATACTAAACTGAAAAGTGGGTATGAGAAGTAGAAGAATGATATGTAACTCACTTTTAAAGATCCAGATGTGCTGTATTTGTGCTTTTGCCTTTTCTTTTTAACCTCTATTAAATAGAAGGTGAGTGAATCTCTTCCTAAAGCACTTAGAGCAAGCTTTTAAATCATGACGTGGTTGAACACTGAGGCATCAGAATTCTTAGTTGTCTAAATATCTGAAAATCTGGCCTTTCTCAGAATTTCCTACGCAAATTTACTACGCGTTTAACCATTCTACTTGCAAATGAGAGAAATATATTCTGCAGTAAGATTTTTCTGGACTGAAAATTAAAAATGTTTAAGGAATATCATTCTACTGTTTTCACGCTTACTTTTGGTTGGCTGTGGTTTCATAAATTATCCGATTACCTCTTGCTTAGTCTTTGCTGTCCCTATGTTGGCTTGTTGTAGTTGTGGCTAGTTGCCTATGGGGAGAAGCAGACAGCTCCAGCCGGGGCAGGGGGGTAAGTCTGATATGCTGAATCCTGTGCTTGGAGGTGCCGTTGACTGTAGCAGGAGTTCTAGAAACCAGCTGAGACCAACTTATAGATGCAGAGTCATGTGATGTGTATACTATCTTTAGCAAACAAGAGATGCGATTGGAAGCCTTTCTCTCTGACCTACAGGAAAAGATGTGCTAATAAGCAGCACATCTAATCCGTCAGCCAGCAAATGGTTGTATTTTCACTGGAAGTGGGTTTGCTGCTTAAAAGAGAGACGGATAATTAAGACTTCGTCTTCCAAAATATTAAATATTGATTTGTAGACATTTAGCAGCAAGCATAAAGCTCTCCTGAGAACTGGCAGCAACTGCCTAAAAATTATAGAAGATTTTACTTCTCCATGTAGAATTTAGCATTTATTTTTTTATTTAAAATTTGTGAAATGAGAGGAAAATAAAACGGGAGGTAACTTCTAGCCCTCTGAGCGTGTGTTCTGCTCCATGTGGCCTTTCAGAGTCAAAATGGATGTATGATTTTTTTTTAAGGTTTGTATTGGCTTTTGGCTTATTGAAGTGTCAGGAGGTTTATAAGCTCTTCAACTTCAATTTTGATTGTTTTATCCAACTACTGTCACTTCTTATCAGTATTAAAGGCAGAAATCAAAGCACGGGACCCATGGGAAGTAGCATTTCAAATGTACACCGCTGCTCTTTTTTGTCACTGTTCTGAACTATGTACCTCTGCTCCTAACAGCAAGCCCACAATGAGATAAGGAGGTAAGTTTCATACTTCATTAATTCATTTGTGAATTAAAAAAATGCTTTTTTAACTGGACTGTTTCTTTTCACCTGCTTAGTCCTTTCTTTGTGACTTGTGAAAATTGCTGAAGTATGACAGACATCACGTAGGGCAGCTTTGCTCTAGGCGGCCTGTTGGTCTCTTCAGCCTTTTGCTGGTTGTACGTTGGGATTCTGCACGATTGCGTTTGTACAAATGGGTGGGAAAAAAATGTATTCCAGCTTAGCTGTTTCTTGCAGATGTTTCTCCCCAAAAGAAGGTAACCCAGATTTATTAACTGGATTTGAAAACTTAGCCCCAGGTATGGTACTTGTTGGTCCGACTAAAGTTAAGCAGATATTCAGCCACCTGAGAGCTGCTCAGCATGGGCTGCCTGCAGGACACTGCTGCCTTACTGAGGATGCAGATGTGAAATGGTTTGAAAAACCCTGCCTCTGCAGAAAGAAAATACCTCAAACTGAAGGGAGAGGAAGAGTTAACTCTCACTGGGTGGTGTCTGAGTGGGTATTGTGAGTTTTTACAGGTGGAATCTTTCCTCATCACAGCTCAGCTACAAAAATGGCAGTATCTTCATGGAGTAAAATTACAGTATTTTCAACTACATGCTCATGGCTCCATGGTCCAATCTGTGGCATAATAGCCCGTCTTGTAAATCAAGGGCTTTATTCATGGTAAAGCATTTGTGCAGCAATTTTTCTTTCTTTTCTCTCTCTTTTATTTTTTTTTAAGATGTCTATATGCATTAAAAACCAACATGAATTTTCACAGTCCATTTTATTTGGGTTAACAAGCATGTGGAATTTAAGAGATCACGTTTTCTGTGCTTTATTTGCAGTAGTTTCAAGTTGACCAAATCAGTTTCAGTATGTTCCCCATTTTATGCAGCCTCAATTTAAATAAGCATAAGCAGAATATGTTTATTTTACCACTGGATCAGCTTACTAGGTTCTCGAAGTGCATTTCCACTATGTCATCAACAGCAGTAAAGGAAAAAAGGGAGGAGCAGTGACAGAAAATCCATTTGACAAAGTAAATAGTTTTTTTGCACATACGTATATATAGGTGTGTGGGTTTGTGGGTAAAGTAATGATGATGGCAATCTGATGGAGCAGATACGTTTTAGCATTCTAATGACAAATGATAAAAGATGACACACTTTAAGAAAAGGTGATGTTTATTGGAGACTTGATTATTTCCTACCTTCACCAAATGGAAAATTGACTGAGATAAAAATCCAGCAAGTTAGGGTCCAAATTGCAACACTAAGTCATGTCTACACAGTATGTAAAGAGTAATTAAAGGAAAAAAAAAGTTATCACCAGTTTTAGAAGAGGGAAAAGACAGAGACAGTACAATTATAAGTCAATACTTGAATCTTGCTTTTCGCAATGACAGTGTTTAAAGTGGGTATTTCATAGCAAAGATGTTGCAGTGACATAAGCAGGGGGAAAAGACACTAGGGTGAAGCAGGCAAGTCTGTACATTTGCACATTTCTAAGTAAGCATATCTACAAGATATTTTTGAGTCCTTGGGGTTTTGTTAAATTCTTTACCTTCTTTGACCATTTCAGCTGGGCTACAGACCCAGGAGGAACATACATTTGATGTTGTTTTCATTTTGACATTTTTATTGTTAAATGTTGTGCACAGAGTTAAATTTTTTGTGTGCTCAGGTTTAGATACTTGAATCCTGAAGTCCTTTTCTTCATCCTGTCATCTGTCATTGATGGAACTGACTTCTGTGACAGTGTTGACAGGATTTATCTAAGAGTTGGCTAGGTGGCACATTTTATAAAATCAAATATAAATAAAAGGGTCCATCATCTGGGGGATATGGGATTAGAAGTCAATGGGTGTTGGCGGTGCTTAGTTTCACAAAGAGCTATTCAAAAACTCACACAATCCCCTCTTACAGATTTATCTTTCTTTATATATGTGATCGTGTTCATATTCCCTTCAGGTTGGGGAGCAGAATGTTGTTTTTCCTTTTTTCTTTCCCAAGGCCTGCCAGATAATCAAATATGTACCTGCATTTCTTTCTGACATTTCAGAAATACTAAATATTGTATTCTGGTGATAATGCTTTCTGAAGAAGGAAGGAGATGGCCCATTTAATAATGTATACTTCATTTACAGTTTGGAGCGTTAGCCAACTACTTGTGATGATACTTCTTCTAGTCATAATACTGATATATGCAGAGTTCTAACTACATTTTTAAATAGAAAAACAACTGAACGATACATTCAAAATAATTCATGGAGAGGAAATAGATGTATTTCAGCATGGGAGAATATTTATGCATTATTTAACAGCAATAATGTTTGAATTCATACATTATGCAAATGCCATCATAATCAGGAAAATGAAAGAACTTGGACTGCTGCAACATCTTTAAATCTACCATTAGGTACTTATTTGTGCATATCATTTAATACTGCACAATGTTACGGTATGTCACTTGAACAGAGAAGTTATCAGAGACTAACAGGTTATGAAAAAGTAAAGCTGATGAATCCTGATTGCTACCTTGATGCTAACGTCTATAAATTTATCAGCAAACAAGAGTAAAGGCTTTAATGGTAATTTACATAAGCTTCTCTCCTGAAGATAAGTTACTGGGGTTTTACACACAGTTCGCATTTTGCGTTGTGATCCTTATCCGTACCCACCCCCACACAACAGACCGGTGCGCAGCGTGGGCTGACACTGCCAAATTGTATTTTCTTAATGTATCAGCAGCTATGTTCCAAAACTATCAAACCCAGAAAGCCTGACTATACAAAACCAAAGCTGCTTCTGTCTCCTCTTATCTTCAAGACAAAATATAAGGAAAAAAAGCACCACCAAAACTACAAAGCCTGTAATCTGGTGAAGAGCGTTAATAGACCTCTTTATAGTTAGTTTATGTCTCTGCTTAAGGAAATTCACAAACCCACAGGTATATATGTGCGCTTCACTGCCGTATTTTCACACCATGCTTCCGTTATAGCGTCCACGGGTTTGCAGCCAGCGTGAGATGTGGGAACAGGGGCAGAATGTGGTGGCGGGCAGGCAGCAGGCAGGCTGGGGTGGGCAGGCCGGGGCAGGCAGCAGGCAGGGCAGGTGGCAGGCAGGCTGGGGCGGGCAGGCTGGGGCAGGCGGCGGGCAGGCCGGGGCAGGCTGGGGCGGGCAGGCTGGGGCAGGCAGCAGGCAGGGCAGGCGGTGGCGGGCAGACCGGGGCAGGTGGCGGGCGGGCAGGCAGCAGGCAGGGCAGGCGGCAGGCAGGCTGGGGCGGGCAGGCCGGGGCAGGCAGCAGGCAGGGCAGGCGGCGGGCGGGCAGGCCGGGGCAGGCAGCAGGCAGGGCAGGCGGCAGGCAGGCTGGGGCGGGCAGGCCGGGGCAGGCAGCAGGCAGGGCAGGCGGCAGGCAGGCTGGGGCGGGCAGGCCGGGGCAGGGCAGGCGGCAGGCAGGCTGGGGCGGGCAGGTGGCGGGCAGGCCGGGGCAGGTGGCGGGCAGGGCAGGCAGCAGGCAGGCTCCGCACTGGCAGCCGGGCAGCCAGGCCAGTGCAGCCCTGTGGGAAGGTGCTGCCAGGGGAGCTGCCTGATGCCAGGGTGCGAGCAGGGGCTTGGGGCTGTGCCGAGGTGGCTTTGGCAGAGCTGACCCCCAGCTGTTGGGCCCATGAGAAGAGCGGGCTTCTGCCCCAGCGCTGGGTGCCTCCTGGTCTTACCCTGCTGCTCCCGCTTTTGGTTCCTTGGTCTTTCTGTTCGTATCAATAGTTCCTTTTCCTCCCTCTTTTAAATAGCTCCTCCGTTTCTTTCTTTTACTCTGTTCAGCCACACTTTCTACCAGCCACATGGTCGTTACAGCCTTTCCTCTTCAACACTGCACTCATTAACCAATTTCTCCTCCAAATGACAAAGTCACCTGTGGCACGTAGTGCTCCTGTGTTATGAAACAGAAACACAGTGAGTCAGACTTACGTCCTCAGAAGTGTCTGTGATTTTATCTCCTGTTTTGAGCCTGAGATGTTGAGGGTCCAGCTCACTCTTCGGAACAGCAATCTCGTGTTAGACCCACATGACCGTCCTTTTCCACTGGCATCGGTCTGCAGCGCGTGGGATGCACCAGTGCTCGCCCTGCCCTTGCCATCCTGGTGGGGAGAGCCAAGAAGCGTGCAAGACGTGAAGCGACCTGTGAAGGCTGTGCTTTCAGTTCTGCCATTCGCCTCTCTGAGGTGAAACCCAAGGAGTTGACTTGCTGGCCACCTGCGCAACCACTCTGGAGCTGTCTTTGTATGGACTTGCTCTGGCTGGTCTCCAAAAGCTCAGGGCCTCCTATGTCTGTGTGTATGAAAAATAAAAATGTACAGGAAGACATAAAGGAAGAGCAGAGTAGACAGGTCCTCCTTATCTCGTGGAGACTGCTGGAGCTTTTGGGTCTGGTGGTGATGATTTAAAAAAAAAAAGAACCACTGCAATTTTTTTCTGTGAATGAGCGCTTGAGAAGCAGCAGTGCTGATTATCTTGTGCTTTTCAGTTGCCTGCCTTTGAGAAATATGTCCTGGAGGGAATGGGCTGTGGATGATTTTACCAAATGGGAAGTAAACGTTGCATCTGATCTTTTTCCTACCAAACCTTAAGCATGCTTAATGTATTGGCAGGAAAGATGAAAGACAAAGGAGCTTCCTAGTCAGTGGTGGGCTCTGCTGGGTCCTTTCCTGCCTGGCTGATTTTTAGGTCAGCATTTGGGAAAACAAAGCCATCAGTACTCACAGGGGTGCATAGTGATGACAGAAGAGCTAGACTTTCCCCTTGTAGTCCATGAGTGAACAAAATTTCTTCTGGATTATTCATATCGCAAAACTCCTCAATAACTAATATTTCAGTTTATGATAAAAATGAGAGCAAATAGAAATTAAGAACAAATGTACTGAGAGCAAGCTGTTTTCTTAACCCATTAAATAAAGCTGGCCCATCACTTGTCAAGGAGTGATTTACAGAAACAGACAGCAGAGGGAAATTTACACTCTGATTTCCATGTGTATTTGTTGTGTAGCAAGCAAAAAAGAATTTGCATGCAGATGCCATCAATCCGGCATGTCTCATAAACACTGTATTCCCATAATAGCTCAGGAATTCAGAACAGATCTTCTTGCAACTGGGTGGCATTTGGACACGTTTTGGGTACTCACCAATTTGAATCCAGTCCACAGCCTGGAATTTTTACTGTGTTAGTGTCTTCCAGAAATGATTACTTTTTATGGCAGAGTGGATGCAATACTGTTTGCTTCTCCATCATAAAGATTGTGCCAGGGCTTCTGCTATAAAATCTCTATTGCTAACAAGAAAACACAGTTCAACCAATGTATTGTGCTCCTGGCTAAGAACTGGCATGCTAGAATTCATCCTGGAAATTTTTATTTGCAGCGAATGATACTAATTTCTCAGAGTGCAAAATAATGCATGAACTCCCTTTTGTTGAATATTAACTAATTTTTATGGCATTATAGCAATCGGTTGTTGTAAAGCTGGTTGGGAAAAGAGAGAGGGACAGTAGGATGCAGCAGGCAGCAAGGGTGCAATAACAACATGTGCCCACTCCAGTGCCACCTGGAGATCACCAGCTGATGACAAAGAGGATACAGGGCTGTAGAAACTGAAGTCAATATGTCTTGCAGTGGTAAATCAATTAATGAGATACTAACTTTGAAGTGGTTATAGTAATGTCTTTAATGCAGACCTTCCTGTTTTACATAGCTTTGAAAGTGACAGCTAAGTGCTGGCTATATAAGAAGAAAGTGGAAGCTGGTTGTCACTGCGATCTTTTTATGGCACTGTTGGACTGGTTGTTGCGTTGTTTGTGCATAGCTGAACTGAGGTTTAAATTAGTCTCAGGTGTATTTCCATGTCCACGATGCCTGAATGCAGTAAGAAAGCCCAACCTTAGCAAAGACAACACGCTCGCATCACTTCAGCATTCCTCCTGGCTGGTGTGCTCCTTTTGGTCAAGCAGATGGTACAGCATTCTGTAGAGGCTGTCCAGCGTGTCTGTGTTTTCCCTCTGATTACAGCTCCTGAGATGAAATTTCAGAAAGTGCCAAAGCCATCCAGGCCTTTGTATGATTAACAAGGATGCCATCCCCACCACAGAGAAGTGCAAGAACTGCGACAATCGCTCAGCAGAGGTGCTTGGAGGGGCTAAGAGAGTCAGTGGTATGGTTAACCCTGAAGCTGTCGCACTGTAGAAATCATCTCTTCTGCCTAATGTGCACCCCTGCTGTTTTGGCAGTGTGGGCAGGCTCCGGCCGGCGGAAGTACCTGCTTGGTTAAGAGAATATAGCCCCCTTCTGCAGTTACAAGAGATTAAGGTCAGAGCTTTCGATTTCTATAGACTTAGAACAGGGTCTTCTAAATTATGACCATAAATTCTACACAACAAAAAAATGACAAAGTAACTTCTCTGGGATTTTGTTTGGTAGAATGCCTGTGTGTGGAAAAGCATCTCTGGGTCACCTCCGTTTCTCAGCTCTTGTTTCTTCAGAGTAGGATTATTGCTGCTTGTACTCCTTAACGGGTTCCGATTGCACTGAGGATGTGCTCCAAAATCCACCAAAGCCAACAGAAAAATTCCCTGAGAGCCCAAACTCTCCATTTCTGTGGTTTTACCCACTCAAGATCATACAGTGTCAGTCCCCGCTGTGCCAGGACAGGTCCAGAATACTTGCTTTTCAAAACAGAAAAATTAACTCCAACATGAAATTTGGCACTGACTTCCAAAGGATTACCCAGTCAGCTATGTTCTGGCAATCCTTGCTTAGAGAACAGTTTTAACATATGTTAAATTTTATGCTGATAGTTTGTATATCCTTATACTAAATAAATATGTACATTTATGTACACTGAGATGTAACGGCAATTTACATCTCATGTGACCCTCTGACATTGTTTCTCCTAGGAATGGATGTATCTCCTCAGCATCATGAGAAAAATGCTATTTCAACCTAACAGAATATTTTAATTTCAGATAGTAAAAAATGTTGTATCTTTAACATAGAGTTGTCTGCAGTTTGTGGCACAGCTTTCGTAACTTTGCTAATTCCTTTGGGTTTTAATTAGAAACACTTCAGCTACATTTCCCTGAAACATGCAAATGCTGAGGCTCCCACAAAAATGGTATTATTAAGATGGCTTCTTAATTGATTTTTCTTTGGGAGCAATTTGTTTCTCTTCCAGTTTATTGTGGTGAACACTGGCATTTGTCACTTCTTCCAGTAACTGAAGCTTTCTGTTTTAATAAATGCACATAGTAGATGCTATTCTCTTTCTCTGCTTGATAGGTGTATAGTGTCGGGCAGAAGAAGGTCACAGTGATGTTAAATTTGCTGCTAAGCAAAGGATCAGAGTGTAAATGAAATCTTGAAAGCTGGGAAATGAGAATGTGCAAGTGTAAATAATGTATTAATTATTGACAGCTAGGGGACCAAAGAGTCCTATTTAGTAATGACATCTTCATTGTCACACTGCCTGACACTGTCTCAGGTATTTTTATTTTAATAACAGGTTTTCCCACCATGATAGTAACTATTTCAATTTACCAGTGTAACTTTTGGTATTTTTTTGTTTTTCTTTGGCTTTTCTTTCTCTTACTTGCAGTCTAGGTGCTTGGTTCAGGAGGGGATGGGGGAGAAGCAAATCCTCTTATTTTATTGTGGCAAGTGATATTATTACAGTACAAAATAGATTTTTTTCTTATAATAAAAGAGCACAATACTGAGGTGCAAAAGGAGATTCCACCTCATCGGTTATTTATAGAAATTAAGGTATAGTTTAGGAAAAAATGTGTGATAGCTAAGGGCTCAGTTTTGCCAATAGGCCTTCCCAGCAATGGGTACTGCTTAATATATGCCAGAAGCAAAATTGATTTCACCGTGGCTTTCCTGAAACACTAGTTAAAGAAAAGGTGTTCCTGAGGTAAAAGGCTTTTAATATTCTGTACTTTCCAAGCATTGCACGAAGTCTAGGAGTAGCAGTCAATTCTTTAATATTTAAATTATTTTTATCACAAATTAGTGCAGAAAAAATTCCCGTGATCCAGAAAAAGGTCTTAGTATAATAGCTGTTTGCATAAGGCTGCTAGATGTAAATAGCTAGGAGCTTTCAAATACCAAGATTAAAAAAGATTAAAAAAACCACAACCAAACCAACCAACCCAAAAGAGAGAAACCCTACCAAAGATACCTCCTGATCCTTATTTGCCAAATGACCTAAGAGCTTTCCTGCCCCTGAGGTTTTGACCTGTGGAGGAGAACTTGTCTCCTGCTTCCCACGCTCTCCCGCCTGCTTCAGCCGAGACACGTGTGGCCCCCCCCGGCAAGGGGCTACGCTGTCGTTCTGCAACGCTGGGCTACCTCCAGTGCCCCCGTCGGTCCCCAACTCCTGCTTTAATCCTCCCTGTCAGCTTTTCCCATAAATTTTGTCCCTTCTGTAGAGGGGAGTTAGCCCGGGGAGGCTTGCGAAGCTCTGGCAGGCTCTGGGGGGGAGCAGTGGCCATTTGTTCCCTGGCTGGGAGCCCACCGTGACACGTCCCCGGAGGCAGAAGGTGCTACTGAGAGCTGGGGGTTGAAGAAAAAGAAAAGGCAACTAGTTCAGATGCTCACCAGCCCGGTGATAATTGTTTTTCCTTTGTCCTTAGTGAGGAGAGCTGGGTGGCAGCTTTCAGTCAAATCCTCTTTCACCTGAAAAATGCAGGTTCTGGCCTGTGGAATTGCTTAAACAAATTCCTGTCAGCTTTAGTGAATTGATAGAGTTGATAAATCCTGGAGTGTGGGGAGCCGGAAAAACTGAAAATACCTCATTTCACTGTTTTCGAAGCGTTGTTTTGATTGATTGCTTTGGAAAGAAGTTTGATTTCTTTGATTAACAAATATTAATGTTTTTACATAAGTTAAAATCAATGAAACGTTTCACCTGAAATTAATTTCCCGCTTTTCAGCTGAACAGAGCCTCGCTGTGCGTTGGGCCGGCAGCACTATGGATTCTCTGAGCAGCGAGTGCCCGGGCTGTGCCCAGCTTGGTCAGCGCCCGCCCTGGTGCTGCTGGTCCCGCAGCCGGCGGCTCGCTGCGGGGAAGAGGGCAGGTTTGTGGTACAGGGCTGTCCCCAGCTGCACCACCCACGTCCAAGGTGTTATTTACAGGTACTAATACCACGAGGGGAAAACGCGAGTCGCTTTTCAAGTCTTGTTATTTACGGAACATGTGTCTCAAACATTAAAAAATGCCGTATGTGGTGCGGAATATAGAGCCTTCTTCCTCTGGCCAAGAATAGAACTTTATCAAAATGAAATTTCCTGCTCATTTGAGCCAGTCTCCATAGCAACAGTGCTGTACACCTGTGATGTACAGGCATGAGCCGTTGCAACCTCTGAACTAGGCAGAGTGAGCCGTGCCCCGTCCCCCTGTTGAAGGGAGAACTACTCTGCCGATGTATCCGTGGCACGTATTTCTATATGCTACGCGTGTGGTCTGTATATATAATAATTTTATTCAGAATTACCCTGCTTACATTTGGTAAATAAATACAAATATGCTACTTACAGGAAGTTATACACTTGCAGAAATTCAATATATTCTTGTCCTGAGGGAAGACTTTCTAATGCAAACGTTACGCAAAAATAAAACCTTGTGCTTACATTTGCTTTTGTAAGAATTTCCTAATTCAAAAAATTCATAAAATGCCTCACTCTTGCAAATCTGTCAGCCTGTTAATAGTACATCGTGAAAAAAAGAAAAAAGCAACTGCATGCTGAATTATTTAAATATTGTTTTAATAGTAAACTGGAAATTATGCACCTTTGGCTATCCAATATTGCAAATAGGCTATTGCTGTTTACTCCATAACTTTTAGTGAAATTGAACTCACCAATGAGAAACAAATGGTTGCATTTTAAAGAAACCTGAAATTATTTCCCCAGGTCACTCATAAGGTAGATCATTACAGAGAAACATTTTCTTATGCAAAGAAGAAATAGCTTACTAATGCAATGGAAATCATATTTTAAGCTTCCTACATTTATTAGCTTATTTAAGAAGAGGCAAACTTCAAAGAAGGATTTTATTTGAAATACATGCAGTATCTACATAATGATGGGTATTGCTCTTAGATATACTATATATGACTAAACATACAGATGAATTGTCTGTTTCCATCTTCTGACATTTGCACGTTCTTGTCTTTGCTTTCAGATCTGCCTTCTGTTCCCCTCTTAACTCAGGATTTCCCATTACTGAATGCAGGACAAGCTACAAGGAGTGAAATGTGATGGATGATACATGCATCTTTTCAAAGTTGATTGCAGCAGGTTGCCTGAATTTTTAATACTGCTCCTTGATGCAGTGTGCTTGATTTTTTTTTCCCCCTAGTTTCATTATAATCCTCGTTTCTGTGCCAGTGAAAATGGAGCTTCTGCTCTCAGAGCAAAATTTCTTGTCCTCGTTCAGCAAATGGGTGGACGATGTTGTTTTTCTTTTACGGGGACAGAGAAGCAAGGACCTGGCGACTTGCCCTTGTGCAGGCTGCTGTCAGCGCGGCAGTTTTCATCCATTGCCAGCTGCTGTCAAAGGGAAGTGAACTGATACTTTACCTGCAGTTTAAGGACAGGAGACAACTATCTCTGATCTTTTGGGGGTTTTGTAACAACTATTTATTTTACTTTTTTTTTTTTTTTTTTTTTTTTTTCTTCCTCAAGTGTGGTTGTTTTCAGGTTTTCTGCTAGGAAATGTGTGTCTTATATAAGCTGCTAATACTCTGCTTTAGGCGGAACACGGTGCTTGGAGCTTATGTAGGCTGATTTCAGGGAAACTAGGAGCATTATTGATTTTCATTGGGCTTATTAGGATCAGCGTAACATGCACTTTTGCTATACTAGATTGTATTTGGCTTTCATCATGAAATCTCATTACACTAAAAAGAAATGGAAACAAGTTATGCAAGTAAAAGATTTTGCAGAGTACTCTAATAAAATTTACTCTGCATCTGTGAAAACACACTTTGGATGTAGGTCGTTCAAACTCTGAATGCTGCTGGTCGGACTCTTGTTCTCGTTTGCTTTTGAAAATTAAGAATAAATTCTCCAATCTCAGTGGAATTATTTCAGATTTATGCTAACATAACTGAAGGTATAGCTTGGTCCTTGAGGTAGTCATGCTGCCTGTATCCTGATGTTGAATCGGTAATTTACTAGGAAAAAGAAGTCCCAGTTTTTGTCTGCTTGCAGCTGAGAGGGAATATATTACATTATAAAGGTGTGGGATGCACGTGGCTGTGGGCACACTCCTCCTAGATGCCTAGCCAGGATGGTGAATGAACAAGAAGCTTGTTTTCACCCTTTTTGTTCTTGCAGTACGGCAGCTAGTTGTGGTTTGCCTATTGACAACGGTGGAGGAAGCACGAGCTGGCAGCACAGCGTATCTCCTCGGTGAAGCATCGAAGGCATAAAGTCCTCCCTCCTGAAGCTCGGAGGATCAAGTTGCCACCCTGGCTTTCCTCTTCTGAGCCCAATTCATCACGGATGCTCCTGTGTCCAAACCCTGACTCTTCTCCTAGTATTCTGTGAGTTTCTCATGTTGTGCTGGCAGGGTGGAGATCAGTCTGTTTATGTCATTCCCAGCCCATGAGTGCCTGGACTCCGGGGAGAGCAAACCTCCCCTGCTGCAGGTGTCCCGATGCCACTGAGATGATGTTCCCAGGGCTGTGCAGGGCTGGGGATGGCAGCGATGCCCTCTTGCCTGCAGTGGGGTGGCAGCAAGCCTGGGGCATGTCTCTGTGGGGCGAGGCCTCCTGTCGTGGCTTTTCAAGCAAGTTTGCAGGGTTGAGTAAGGGTTTGGGTTTTTTTGTTTCTCATTTCATATGTCTCTCTCTCTCTTTCTCTCTTTTTTAGCATTTGAAATTGGGAGTAGGGAAGATATTTCCCCAAGATCTATACTCACTCTTTAGGAATGGATCAAGACTCTTGAGATGTCAGGGAAAAAATACTCTCCCTTGCTATGTTTGATGGTGCCTTTTAGAATTTCACATGTTTCCTGATGGTCAGGATGCTTTTATTTTTGTAGATGTTCTGCATTCAGTGAAAGCAACATTCTTCTGAGAAACAGAAAATTAATTTTGAAGGTATTTGAGACGTGACTCTCAGGCCTCCTTTCCTAATATGTTAGTGTATTTCAGATCATAGAGAACGAGCTATGTAAGGTACCAAAATTAGCAGAAAGCTCCCAGTTAAAAAACAACCTACAGAGTAGATGCTAAGAAGCACGAATTCAAGATACGAAGCTGTAACTGTGAAGTTACTTGAGGAGTACAATTCCTGCATTATTGACAGGCTATGATTTAATCACATTGCATAGTCAGCTCTTAGGCAGTCTTGAGTCATTCCCTGTTGATTCAATGACACTGTGCTCTTCTGCTTGGAATTGCATACTGCTTTGGTGGGTTTTTTATGGAGAAACTTTGGTATCGTAAGTGGACTGATCATGCCCTAGACTTGGAAGCTTTTCTCCAGAATTTTTCAGTCCCAAACTGCAAAATCCTAAAGGGGAAGATGTCCTGGATATACACGTGACTGTTTTATTCATTTGTGAGAAGGGGTCTCAAAGTGCTGAACACACAGCTTTATGGAAAAGAGCTCTCCTGTGTTGCTGACAATTAGTACACTTTTCATGATGCTTTCTGCTAATGCTACAGTATAGTAATCAAAAGCAACTAATCCAGCTGATTAAAAATTCCCTGTTGGGTTTTGCTGACCAAATGAAAACAATTAGTAAGAATTTCAAGTAGAGAATTTTCTGCAAATACTGACATTTGTAGACTTTAAATTAAAATTGTGAGAACTACACATCAAATGAAGAGAGGTCTTGTTCCCTGGTGCATCTCAGTGAGACCCATTGCTGATGTGTGGCAGGAGAGATTTTATTCTGTAAGTGCAGGTAAGCTTTTCACTCAGATCTCAGACTTGGAATCAAATTCACTGAGCGATGAAAGCATTTCTTTCTGACCTCCTACCCAAGAAACCTAGCAAAAAAGCTCCCTTAAATAAGTTAGCTCATGTAGGCAATGGTAACAGGTGCTGCGGGTTGTTGTTGGGATTTTGTTTGTTTAATATTAATCTAAAATAATTTAAATGGCATCTTAATAGCCTTAGTTTATGTCTCTTATTTTGATTTTTTAAATCAGCACATTCCCCTTAGTGCAGTTAATAGGGTCAGTCTGTGAGCCTGTGCTGGTTACCATGCCTTCAGTCATGTGGAATCCAAACAGCCATTATAATTTGTTTCTAAACAGATCAAGAGCTATTTACCATCTCAATGTTTTGTGCACAGCTGGGTGTCTGGCAAACATCCAATATCCATTAACATTTAAAAATTAGTCCCATAATGCATCTTTTCCGTGGCTTGAGGAGTATACACACTGACACATGTTGGGAACCAATTATATTTGCACCACCATTAGTCTGGCTGCATTCAACTTCCCAGTAAATGAGGGCTAATTTAGTTTCCAGAATGGTGTATCTTAAATTCATGCAATGACCTTAGAGAAAGCAGAGTATCTGAAGATTTAAAGAGGAAGGAAATGTTCAGAAAGAATAATACTTCCTTTTTTCTGCCTAAAACATAAGAGTGTATTATTATATGACTGTTCCCAGTATCTATGCCTGGCCCTGAGAACCAGATTCCTCTAATTCAATACTTCTAAAATTCATGAGCAGAATTTAGTTGGGAAGAAATCAGACTAATACAGTAAACTAGCACACCCTCCTTGCTCAGATCAAACCTGCTAATGGACCTTTTTATAATAGCAATTTACGACCTGCCCATAGCAGGTCTAGCTCCTTAGGTTCCCAACTGGGTTTAAGTGTTCTGTTTTCCTACCAGCAGGAAAATAAGAAATACAGATTACACAGTAAGTGCTGTCTACACTGCTTGTGAAATACATTCTAACAATGCTGTGCAAGTGAAATGACCTTCGCAACTGGCAGTTTGGCCAAGAGGTTTAATGAAAATGGAGAAACACAAAAATCTTTTCTGAGAAGTATAGTTTGCCAAACCTCTGCTGCCATGAGAAATTCCTTCAATAATATCAGAGGTAAAATGGGGCGTCTAGCTTGGCGGATGAGTAAGTGAGAAGAGGGTTTTTCAACACCTTTCCTTGCAGCATGTCAGCGCAGCTCTCAGTAATCAGGTTCTAGACTGATTGGCTTTGCTGCTGCTGCTGACTGCTGCAACACACTGTACAAAGCTTATCTTAGCTCACTTCGTCTGTGTCATGCTGCTTAATAAAGCTAAATTGCTCCTACAAACAGGATACTATTCTGCAGCCTTTTAGAATTCAGAGACAGTTTAAAAATACAATTTTTCCTTAACATTCATCCAAACCAGCTGGAGACTGAGGAAGGCAGGAATTTTCTAAATGGGCATAAAGCAATACAGTGGAGCCGAGCCTCCAGGTGGAGAGTCTGCTTCCGCCTCCAGCGGGGAATATCTGCAGTAACTGTCCTCTTGGCATGGTCGTTTGAATGGAGTAGCTGTTAGGATTCTGTCTGGGGTGAGGCTGCAGGTTTATAAGCAAGTTTATGAAAGTTTAATGTATATAAATATTTATTTACATATGTTTAAAATGCAGTATTTAATATATATAAATGTGTTCTGTTACATCCGTATAGTTCAGAGTTGGCCTTTGCCAAGTATTTCTTCATTGTGTCAGCATTCTTTTTCCTTTTACTTTTTGTGCAAGAAGGTAGCTTTTCAGTGAAACGGCTTATTCTCTGAAGATGCTTTTTTGAAAAAGTTCATTGTACAGTCAGTATTTACAGATGCTGTTTATACTGTATTTCTCTCAAAATACATGGCTTTTTATTGTATTGCTTTCAGTGAAACCCATGCTTGTAGTCCCTAACAATAATACATTTTCATGCATCATTGGCAATACAAGGCTTCATTTACACTATTGATTAACATTCTTATTG
Organism: Falco naumanni; assembly: GCF_017639655.2. Lineage (NCBI taxonomy): Eukaryota > Metazoa > Chordata > Aves > Falconiformes > Falconidae > Falco > Falco naumanni. The sequence goes on along the minus strand of NC_054064.1, from coordinate 15,216,247 downwards.
TGTTAGGACTTGTTAGTGTTTCATACCTTCTTATTGTTTGGTGATTTCAAGAACTGACCTTTGCAGATGTACAGTATGTAAGCAATTAGCCAGTAATAGGTTAAATTAATAAATGAGATTCCTATCAGATTTGGGGGCTTCACAAATCTATCATGTTATGGTACTGTCCATTTCTTTATTTATATTCTGTACTGCTGTTAGGAGCTGAAGTCCATGCGCAGTAAATCCTGCCAAAGACTCGAGTTACGTGCAGGAGGAAGGTGCTGCACGGCATGTTTACGATTTGCTGGGTAAGTGGGTAGGGATGAGAACTGGCAGGAGGGTTGCAGTGTTTTCTTTTTCTGTCTTGACAGTGTCTTTTGCTTTTCAGCTGTGGATTTAACAAAACAACACTAGAGCTTATTTTAATTTTTAATTAAAGTCAATCGCTTATGTTCATGCTGATGTACTTGGTACGAAGAAGAATAAAAGAAAATACAGAGAGAAACTTGAAAGAGAAATGCATTTCTTCAGTTTAATTATTTAGTTTCCAACTAAGAAACAGCTCTGCAGAGGTCGATTATCCTTCAGGGATATCTTAGAAGAAGTGAGCAATTAGCTTGATTTTCTGTTGAATATGTAGCTTGTGACTCAGTATGTGATCTATTAAAAAGATGATCATTCCTTTTAAACTATATCCTGATATACATGGAGCCTGTTGCTGAAGGTAAAAGTCAGTGGAGGAATCCAGTCCATTTCCATGAGACACAGCTTTTCTGTCTTGCTACACAACAGTCAATGGTAATTTTAGGTCTTCTAGGGACTGTAAGGTTAAAAGAAAGGTGTAAGGGAAGGGTGATGCTCTCCTGTGAAAAGGTAACCTGGGATACTGCTTAACACTCTCCACAGCTTTAAGCATGCTTTCCCTTAGAAGCGGAGTCTAAAAGAGGGGCAAAATTTCTCTGGTGGAAAAAAAAATCTCTTCTCGCATTGTAGGAAAGCAGTGACCATTCTGCCCCCAGCAGCCTGGAGTCACGTACACCAGGTTGTTAATGGAGATCCGCAGCTTGGGAAACGACTTGGGAAACTCAATGTGTGAAAGGCTGTGTAAGGAGGCAAGAGAGGGTACGGCTCACCTGGCTAGCTGTCAGCCTTCCACAGGGAGCTCTGGCCTTCACAGGATCATTGCCGGGGTCACCGTGCTGATATGCAGCACCGTGGTCCTGGTGCAGGCTGCACCAGGCACACGGGTAAGGAGCAAAGCAGGAACTGGAAGTGAGATTCAAAAAAAGAGTTGTCCGATAAGCATGTTTTCTAAATAACCAGCACTGGTGCAAACTTGTCCCCAAATACGAGGTCTCCACTGCCACTGCCCCGCTTCCAGATTGCTGCTGCTGACCACAAACCACAGAGCTGGGGTTTCCTATGTCTGCTGGTGCTTACGTTGCACAGCTGGGTGGAATATATAAATTCACAGAATGTCCAGATTTCGCACAGGAAAAGTGGAATGTACAGTTTTATTGTTCTTGTGTTTGGGGGTTTTTTGGTTACTTTCTTTTTTGTTGTTTGGTTTGGGTTTGTTTGTGTTTGGGGTTCGGTTTGTGGGGTTTTTTTTCTAATATTGTGACATTCAGATTTTACCACAGGGAGAAACTGGAGCATTTTTGCTTAAAAATGAGCTTTAAGTAAGTGACTTGCATGAGGATGAAGTTTGCAAAAGTACTGCCAAATTTCCTGTGCACCTCAGTCCCACTTTGAGCACCGCAGTCTGTCAAACCATGCTCCTTCAAATACACGCTGGGCTGGTGCTCAGCCCTTGATGGCCCTAAATTAGCAGGCACCTGTATTTCTGACATTGAAGCTCCCATGGTATCTGAAATCTTGCTTCTGGTCATATTTAGAAGTGCCTCAGTCCTGTCAGGACTGAGCAATGTGGTACCTAACTTGTACCTTCACCTGCAATGTGAGCCAAATGCTTTAATATTCTATGACAGCAAAATCTGGGTCTCATCCCTTCAAGGCCAAACTGCTCTAAATCCTTCCCAGATCTTCCCAGCATACTAATGTGAGGAGCAAACCTGAACTGTGCTCTCTTTCACAGAATTACGGCAGGATGTTGAATAATCCCCCTCTTGGCTTTCTGAAATTAATTTCAAGGCCTTATTAAAGAGGTGAGATCTTCCCGAGCCCTGTGCACTACTGCGACTGTGGCTGGCGTGGGCACAGGTGGGCTCTCGGTGGCACAGCTCTTCTGGTCCTGGCATGGTCTGCCGCAGCCCACACAGGTGGTACGCAGCGGCTTGGCCTCCTGTGCCCATGGGAATGCCCTCCTTGAAGTCTCTTTTCACCTCTGCTTCCACGAAGCTGGCCCTGCTGTGCACTGCCCAGCCTAGGGAGTGGTGGGATCCAGCTGTTCGTCAAACTGGACACAAACAGGTCTTTTCCCATGAATTACAGGTAAAGCTACACCCCATCTATGTAAGAATAAAGATAAGAAATGCTTTTCCATTTTTTCCTGTATTTCTTTGCACTAATTATGTATCATGAGAACTACTGGTGCAAAAGAGGCTGTCCTCCTCAAAGTTACATGTAACAGTGGATAATCAAGGTGACACCTACTCACTGCTTACATGCAGCCCAGCAAAAACGCCCTGTGTGGTTTCCAGGGCTAGCTGCAGTAGAGAAGCAAATTAGGTATTTTCTTGTGGCCAGGAGCCCAGGCTAATAAACTCTTGCAGACCTAAGCTAGCTTTTCATACAGACAGTTTGTGGCTTCCTGCATTGTGTTTCCATTTGTATTGAAAATTACACTGGAGCTGGCATCACTGGAGCTCTGCCAGGGCTAATGGGCCCATCCAGCCCCATGCTGACTCCTGAAGAGCTCCTTGGCTCCTTCCTGCATTGCTGTTCTGGTGCCAAGGAGTGCTTGTGACCGGGGCATGTGCAGGCAGCCCAACCCAGGATCCTGAGCTTTTCTTACTTACTGTTTTATTTGTATTTATATTTTTTTTTTATTTTATTTTAGGCACCTTTATGGCTCTGCTGGCTTCAGGAAGGTGCTGTGCTCTGTGTATTCAGTGAGTGTGGGGTAACGCCAGTGTGTTGGCCTTGCTGTAGGTTTAATCAGCTCAGCAGCAACCTGGAGAAAGGCTGCGTACTGCCCAGAAACTCCTTCCATCCAGTCATCCCGGCACTGTGCAAAGCCGAAGACATTGCCCACGTCATTGCTCCACTGAGGGGTTCTCCGGTGTACCTGGTACTGGGCACACAAGGCAGCCGCTGGGCAGTGTCTCAGTCGCCAGAGATGATCCCAGCAGAGCCGCGCAGTGAAGAGTCAGGGAGCGACACTGCACCCTTCGTGGCGGCCAGGTCCGCAGTCCCGGCACCGCTTACTCTTCCAGAGGGCAAGGCAGCTGCGAGCCGGGCAGGCAGGCTCAGGGGGGTGGTCTGGCGAGGGCTTGCCACGGGTGGTTAGCACAGGGAGCAACCCCCCGTGCTGGCACAGGGGCGGCGAGCAGGGGGGCCAGCGCCGTCAGACACGGTTCTGAGAGGAAGGACGAGAGGCTGACCTGCGGGAGCAGCCCCAGCCCCTTAGGTGAGCACAGCGCCCTTCCTGAGCATCGCCTGCCTGCTCTCAAGGGTTCTGCTCCGGGGTTTGCTTCTGGATTTTGCCCCACAAAAGTCACTGGGGGACGAAAGGCACGTAGCCTGCATGTTGTTTCCATCTCCTTTTAAAAGGTGAATGAAGTGCCCGTAAGAGGTGGCAGGTTTTCTGTTTCTCCTCAGACAAGGCCTTCTGTTTACTCAGGATGTAGAAATGGAAGGCCCTGGCTGGTGCCCTCGTTGATGCAAATTTAGAATTACTTTTTGTCTCATGTTTTTTTGAAGGAAGCCAGCAATAAAGTGGAGTTTGGAGAGGTTCTCCGTTCTTGAATGAGCATACCTTGCAAATTGACAAACACCCCCTGAATGGGTCGTGTAATTACTGATTGTAATGTGACATCCCACCACCACCACCACGCACCCCAGCCAGGCTGCGTCCACTGTCGGAGAACTGCTGAGATTCTGGAGACGCCAGAAAATGGACAAATTTGCCCTGAGCATGTTTTCACTCATTTTGGCATAGCTCCATTAATGGATTAAACCATGGTTCGTTAAGCAGTGGCTGCTGTGGAAGTTGCGGTGACGTTCTGGGGAGGCTGCCTCACAGACTGCCGCGCAGTGTGGCACACCTGGAGCACCCTGGGTCCCGGGAGAGCTGCTGTCCCACATCGTCCCTGCTGTCAGGTGCTGTGTCACTAAGCCACTTGCTCTGGAACTGAAATTAGTGAGTGGGAAAGGCTCAGCCTCTTTTTTTGCTATTATTTTTTCCTGTTGTTTTGTTTGCTCTTGAGAAGCGGTGCCTGCCATAAAGCAGTGCCCAGTTTAGCTTTTACCTTGTCATGGAGGGAAGGGTTTCCATAAGCGTAAAGGACAGGTGGTTGCTGGGCCTCCCTGAGGTGAACCCGCACCTCGCTCTGCCTTTGCAAGCTCCCTCTGCAAGGGTGGGTGCTTAAGATCCCTTTTTCCTGTGATGCTAGAAATTATGCTTTTGTGCTTCACTTTCCTCAGAATTTAAGGAAAGGCTCTTGCGGAGTGGGGGTGTGTTAGTGTTGCTCGGTGGGTGTGCATGTGTGTGCTGCCTGCATGTGCCGGGGCGAATGGAGGCGGCTGGAGCTGCAGGACTGAACCAGGAGGGTCTCGCCTTCAAGCATTGGTCCCAGCACCCACGCGCAGGATGGGTGCCAACCCCTGCCGGGGGGGTCAGGCTTGACAGTGCTGAGGTCCTACACCTCCTTGCTTTTCTTTTGCTTGCTCTGGGCTAAATGAGTCCAAGGCTTGAGAGGAATTTTAGAAATGGACTTCTCAGGACCCGAAAAACTGTGATTTGCTGTTTCTTAATCTCAGTTAAAACTCTAACTCAGCAGTTCTCTAGTGAAAACTGAAACTTTTTGAAGTCGGGAAAAAGCTAGGAGGCAGCTGAGTGCATGAGATGGCTCTGAAAGGCGATGATGGTGGAAAAAGACCTGCTGAGCAGAGGTGGGATCTGCCGCAGCAGTGGGGAGCTGGCAGGGCTGGGTTAGGCAGCCCGGGACAGCGGCGGGGAGCATCCCCAGCCCAGGCGGCAGCAGGGAGGGGGCTCCCTGTGGACAAGCACTCTGAAGTGCCTTGGTCAAGGCAGCAAGTCATGGGACTTCACTACAGGTTTGAAGTACATGAAGTGCATCGCTGTTGAAAGCCTTGCTTTTATGTCTTAAACAAGGAATTAAATTAGTATGTAAGCCATTTCTCTGTGTTTATGCTGAAATGTTACAGTGGAAATGTTCTGACACAGAGAAGCTAAAGTACTCATTTTTCTTAACATTTTTGTAGAGAAATAAAACTACAGTTTATTTCCTGTTCTGTGTCTGAGAGGCTGTACAAGAGAGTTAAAATTGAAAGGCAGAATTTAAGGGAATAGGACCTCTGTCTGTTCAGAATGATTCAAGCTTAAAGATAGGATACTGCTGCATTTTCACTTCAAGCATCATTTCATTGATATTTCTGACGTTTTGGAATAGCAGAGTGAAACAAACAAACAAACAAAACAACAACCAGGGATTTTTTTCAGTCAGTGGATTGAAAAATGTCTTCCTGGTGTTTTACCAGAGTGCTGAAAGGCATTTCAAGGAAGTAAGTATATGTATATATGCAAGCACATATATAAATAATAATCTTTATTAGAGATAAACTTTGAGGGAAAACAACATGACAAGCACAGCTACTGTAAATGGTACAAATCCATTAAAGAGTGCAAGTACCAGGAGGCTGCTTTTGTGTTGAATGAAAGTTCACACAACCTAAGGTTGCCTCCAAATACAGAACTAACACGAGAGTTTGGATTTAACACTGACTGGCCCTGTCATATTTCCCCTTAATGAGGCTCAGCTCTGAAGAAAAGGAGGAAGAGAAAATGGTTGGTGTGATAAGCTGTACGATGCAGTAATTGGATCAAGCTGAGACACTGGTGGCCTTTAGGAGCAGCAGCAGAGACTTGTAAGCGGGTTGGCATATGCAAATTATTTTCTTTATAGAATCTCCTCAATACAATTTTTATCTTCAAAATGGGACAGGCAGAAAAATCATGTTGTGGAATCTGGGAGAGTTACATGTTTTACATCCCAACCTGATAGGACACAGGCGGTTACACCTTCGCCCAGATGACCTTTCCATGCCTAGAAAATGTATCGTGAAATTTTAGGAGCCATCTTCAGTGTTGCTTAGTGGCTGTAAGGAGCTTTGGAGACTGACTTTTGGAGTGCAATACCTACAGGAGGAGTTAGGTGACAGCTGCAACAGGCTTAATCCTAGTAAGTCCGGAGCAATCAGGTGGATCCAGACCTCAGTGCAGTATTTAAAGCAGAAATATTCTCTGTGGGTGTTTTCCAGCTCATATCAAGAGTTTACAGATAATATCTCCAGGTGTAATAGAAGCCATATTGTTGTGCAAATCCAATTTTAAATGATGCTAATGATTAATTTTTCTGATGTAGCCTAAGACACCACATTATCCTTGATTTCAGGAATAAACTTCATGTGTAAAAATTGGATAAATTTAGTTATAAACTAAGTGATTTGATAGACTGCTCTAATTCAGCCAAGACAGTGCAACTCTTTCCTAGGTTAACTGCAGTGCAGACCAGTAAAAATGTGGACTATCAGGGTCCTGTCCTGTTCATTTTACCTTGCAGATGAAATAACCTTCCTTAAAGGTTTGAATTTGACATTCACTTTTTCTGCTCACAGTGTACTTCTCAGGCTGTATCCCAGCCCCTGGCCTTTCTTTGTGTAGCTCAGCATCCAAAAGGCTGCAAGCTGGCCAGTCCAGGGTAACTTTATTAACACTATTTGGGAAATAAAAAAAAAAAAGATCACATTTTGAACAAGAAAAATAGTACTTTACTAATAATCTACTAGGAAAGTAGGCTTTAGTATTAGTGTTATACTTGTTTAGTATGTCCGTGATACTGTGGAAGGACATTTGGGATTGGTCAGATTGCACCTATGCAGAGAATAAATCACAAGCAGATTGCAAGGGACTATGACGCTTCCAGTTCGTAGTAAGAAATGGTAAGAAAGACCCCACCAACTTTTCCTCAAGTCTGTGGCAAAATGCATCAAGTCAGCTCTGTCAGAAGGCCCCCTGCGCTTCTACTGGGACTGGCTATTACATTTGCTATTTCTTATCGGTAGTTTTATAGATCACAGGGATTGCACCAGGATTTTTTGGCCCTCCGTGCACCAAAGACTTCAAACATACCATAGAAAAAAGTCTCAAAGCACTGACAGTGTCATATTTTTTTTTTCCCCATTCACAAACTAAATCTAATAATTTCCACTGGATAAAAATGATTGATATTTCTCAAGTTGCCGCCAGCAAAATTCTTGGATCCCCAAATACTTTACAATAATTAAGTCATCCTCACACAATTTCTTCAGGGATCATAGCGGTACTGCTACTGAAGCTTGGTTTCCTAAGGAAACTCAATCTCTACGCTCGTGCTATGGATCTGTTAACTCACCGCTTTTCCTCTTTGTGAACTTTTCAACTATACCAACCAATTTCAAATAAATCTGTCAGTATCGATACCTCAAAGATATCAAATCACCGCAGGCTCTGTGGCAATCTGCAGTGCCATCGCTTAGGGACAGCAGGTGCTGCAGTTACCTTGCGGCAGTAAGCAGTGCAGCAGAGCAAGGGGCGATGCAGGTGCTCCTGCAATGGGGCAGGCGCTGGCTGGAGCTCGAGCGGTGTCAGGGGTAAGACGTGAGCTCAATGCACTGCTCCTGCCACCCCCAAATGGCTGGTTTGTGTGTGAAAACCTATCTTCCAAGGAGACCTTAGTGACTTGCAGAAGAATAGACCATGTCCTTGTGGCTACCTGCCGCTTGGGGATGGCATCTCCTCGCCAAGCATTTGTCTGGGTACACGTGAGGTCGCCCCAGTAAGGACTCCAGGCACGCTTGTTCTTCTGCAATGTCTTCTCAGGTGCTCGTGATGTATTTGTAAAGGCCTATGGTACTGCAGTCATACAAAGCACTTCAATAGTGTGTTCAAATCCTTTTGGGAAAGAAAGAATGCATTATTGTAATGTCATCAACTGGAAATGTCTAGAAAGGACAGCTGGTTCAGATCGGGCCTTTTATAAGCTCCAAGTTTTTATAACTGTTCCAGTTCAGTCGTGACTTTTTTGTTTTAAATAGGTGCAGTGCCACCAAGCCTAATGCATGTAGCTAAGAATAGTGCTCTGTTACAGCTTAATTTATTATTGAAAAATAGCCATGTTGGCCCAAAACAAGATATCCCAATAGAACTGCTGGAATACCAGCTATACTTGTCCGTGTCTGCCTTGCCCAGATGTGGGAAACTCTTCTTATATATGAAATTTGTGTTATACATATATGCGTAAGTATTTGTGTGGAAAGAAAATGTAGATGCAAATCTCCACTTTATGTAATACTAGTGTACTATTACGTACTTAATCAAACATTGTTTTTAAAAAAGACTTTGCCAATTAAAAAATCCCAAGACACTCTCCTTTTAAAAAAAAAATTAAAATCCTACGGCTTGTACCTTCTTTGAGACAACACCTGGGATAGAGCTCTCGTAGTTCCACTGTGTTCCCCAGCCCTGCTGCTTCATGCTGTGAATAGGAGGGGTGGCACTCTGCCCCCCTCGCACGCTGCGTGTTGCTCCTGCCTCTTTGCTTTTCCAGAAACATGTCTTTCTCTACGTAGGTAGGGGCGATGTGCCATCTGTTGGGGAGATTAGCATCCCCGAGCCGGAACCCTGCAATACTCCTAGACAATATATAGGAAATGTATTACCAGAATGTAGTGACTTGTATTTGCATTTCACACATTTAGCTTTGCTTCACACATTCCTCTCTCTCAGACATGATAAAGGGAGGGAACGCTCCATTTCTTGTCAGCGTGGATGGATGGCACCCCTAGAAGAGTATGCATTTGAAGCAATATGTTCTGCATCACTGACGTAAGCTAAGATGCTGTTAAGGCCGGGCAGGTTTGTTTTCCTATTCAGTGCTAGTGAGCGGGGCACTCAGGGACTTGGTGTCCTTGAATTTAAAGAAGATTGAAACATTGCATTGTTCAGAATGAAGGGAACAAGGATGGGAGCAGAGTGATGCTGCGGCAGACAGTAAACACTTGATTGCAAGAGCTGAATGGGCTCAGCCTGCATTTTGAATCTCGCCACGGTCTCTTATTTCACCCGTTTGTAGTCCCTGACTCTGCCGTCAGTTCCAGGTTTGTTCCTGTAGTTTCTCTCACATTTTTCTTCAGGTCTGCAGTGCTGATGGTGCACCTTGGCAGATGAGCAGTTATGCCCAAGCGTTTATGAATGAGGGATGCCAGGGTAGTGATGTATACGAGATAATTTCTTCCTGTGTTTTGTCTTTTTAAAATTGAAAGTTGTCCTCGTGAGACTCACTTGTTAGTCTCTAAACCCATCGTTTTATACCACGTGGCAGGGCTCTAATGGTCAGGGTGCAGAATTGTTTCTGAATTTCTAGAAGGAAAATTTTATCAGTAGCAATCCCTGTCGTCTCCCCTGTCCTACTCACCAAGCAAGTCCATCGTTCTCTCCTTGTTTCCCGTTCCACCTGGGGAAGACATCAAGGTTGTGAATGCTAAGCATTGAGCTCATCTGCATCTTGCCAGGGCCACTTCTTCTCCTGTTTCTTTACTGTTTTGCTGGAATAGCTAATAAACAGGGAGTGAAGGAGGGGGGCAACACCTGCAAAGAAAACCATAGTAGTTCCCAGTGAAATTCCTTTGAATATCCAGAATTTTTCAGATCTGTCAATGGCAACCAAGACACATGTAAAATCATAGTTAAAGCTAAGATGGGGAAAGAAAAATGCTGGTGTTTTCTAACTGGTATTTGACAGCAATAACTAATTTTAACTCAATGGAGATCTAAGTTCCTTGCTGGAGCTGAAGGAAAGAAATAGAGATAAATTCAATGCAATACGTTTGTAATAGAGAAAGCAACTTTTCTGGCATATTCACAGTGCTTGTTAAATGGTTTGCTCTTGCAAAAAAGTCTCTAGAACTGCAAACTATAGCTGGATTTACAGATGCTTGGAGGGACTTTTGAACTTTGTCTCCTGTCTCTATTGGATGGATGATCAGGACAGCAGCAAACAATTGTGACTTGCTCTCCTTTCATTCTGTATGTACAAACTAAAACATTTTTTGTCAATTTATTCAATACCTTATAGTTGATCCCCACGATATCTGGTAGATGCATCCTTGAGTATGATCATCCTTTAGAATGACATCTTAAAATATATATAAACTAAGTTATATTACTGTGTGATGCATACAAATGCATAAAACACAGAGCATAAAGAATGATGTCTCCACTCTTTGAAAACAACAGTATTTGCGAAAGCCACTTTAAATTTCAATCAACAAGTTCTGTAGGATGGGTTTACAGCTAACTTTCCATCACTAATTGCTACAAATATTTCCCTGGTAATCGCTGCCACCAATCGCCCTTGCCATTTGGCTGCGTTATAGACAGGATTTTGGAAAAAAAATTAGAAATAGCTCAGTATATAAACTAACACATTTCTGCTTTAAATGTCAGGTGTCGCTCAGGGGCTGAAGGCACCACAGTGTTTGCGTTTGCCAGAGCCGGAGACACTCGAGGATCTAGTTATGCCCCTGCTGGTGCATTAAAGGAGTGACTTCAGGCCATGGATGGGTGCGCTTTGGTCTGCGGATCTGATCTCCAGCTGTGCTTGCACACTGGACATGTCTTGCTTACAGCTGTTCGGAGAGGTGTTCAAGACTGCAGCAACCAGCACGAGGATGAGCAGGCCTGAGGCACGGGTCTGTGTGCGTGAGTACCACCTTCTTCCCTGTAACACGCCCACCAAAACCAGAGGCCACAGTCTAATATGTGAGGTTTCCTGTTGTGCCTTTTGGTGCTCGTCCGTAACTTTGATCAGGCAGAGGGGAGAGCCTGAGAAGGACGGATTGAGACCTAGCTAATACGTGTGAAGATCGTGCTAATCAAACAACTAGAGACACAAAGAAAAGCTGATGGGTCATACCTGAAGGAGTGGGGCTGCCACCCTTGGACCAAACACTCAGCCAGAGGTGGGGAGGGGAAGGTGGACTGCTGTGCTGAGGGGAGGTCTAGTGAGGTGGCACCAGCGTGTGGCACTGCACAAGTGACCATTGGCCAGCTCTGGGAATTAGCCCCGCTGCACATATTGCTCGGTTGCACTTCTCAGTGCTCTGGATTATGCACGTTCTTCTGATTCCTGATGCTGCAGCGCATAGTAATATCCTGCATGATGTTAAATTCAGTAGCGAACACCAGTGCGGGGGCTTGTAAGATGGGTGCAGTGCTCGGGGACCAGCAGCAGAGCAGGGCTAGGGAGACACAGGCTGGAAGCACTTCTTCCATCAGTGATGATCAAAATGCCAAATCTGTGGCTTAAGGTCAGGAAGAGCTTTCCCTCCTCCTGTTGCTCTGCAAGGCAGACTTCCAAAGGCCTCAGCTTTGTTTTCACTCTACATGTTCATTACTACTTTTTAATGACTGAATTCTCACTCAACCATGAAATAATTTAGGGAAAACTGCATTAGCAAGCAGACTTGCTAAATTCATAATTAAGGTATTTTCAAATATTACGGATGGAAATTAATTTACTGTGCTGTCTGTGGAAACAGTGCAGAAGACAGTAGGTTGTCTTGTGGAATATTTATGAAATACTTGCTGGTATTGGCAGAGGACATAGACAAGTCCGTGGCAATGCAGCAGTGAGGGTGCTGGTGTTTGTGTAGCCTGGGAACATTTATTTCCACAGTTCAAAGAGCAATCAGCGGACCATTATTTCCGCTCCCCACCCACGATAACCGAGCAGGGTGCTGTTCTGGCAGCGAGGCCATGCCCCACCGAAAGGTGCTGGGGAAGGGGGTGAAGCCGTCCCTGCGGTGGGTGCTGCCTGCTGCAGGGAGAGCTCTGGGCACAGCACCTCCGTGGAGGGAAAAAAGGCAGGTGATGCAGAGTCTCCCTCTAAACCTACTGTTATTTGAGGAGATGTCCAAAAAGCACAGTTTCCCTCCAGGCCCCTCAGGCAGGGGGTTTGCAGGCTGCAGACCCCGCGGCAGCCCAGGCGGCCCTGCATTCGGCAGCATCGCCTCGGTGGCTGCTGGAGCTGAGGTCAATTGCACGGTGCTGGCGGTGACATACCCTGAACTGATGTTTTTTTCTTTTTTCTTGTTTAATCATATTTCCCCTTAATTGTGTCCAAGGATTTTTTTTAAGAGGAAACTGGTGGCAAGTGTGTTAGAAGGTCCCTGGAGGATTTTAGCGAAACATCAAATGTCCTCCTGTCCCTTTGCAGCCCAAACACTGGTTAGCTCACCTGTTCTGTCACCTCTGCCAGGGAGACTGGGGCTGGTGCCAGTCAGGGAATGGGCACGGAAAAGGTTTTGGCAAGGAAAAAAGTTGTTTTGGTGAAACTAAATTGTTTCACAGAAATGACAGGCTTTTAATGCATTTACGTTGGATAAAGACATGAAAAACCTAATTTAAATTGTTTTATTTGGGCTAATTTTGTTTCAGAAAAGGAAATGAAAATTTCATTTCTGCATGTTTATTTTAAAGTATTTTTTCAAATTAATATTGACTACTGTCATCTTAAATAATTTAAACATTCATTTTCAGCTTTTAATTTAGAAATAATCATGAGCTCAACCTGCTGAAAATAAATGGAGACGCTGATGTAGCAAAACAATGATTTTCAATAAGTTGGTTCTAAGAGGCAGCCATCCTCACTGATTTAACAAGTGACATAAAAGAATAGGAAAATTTCAGCATTTCCATTACATAATGATTCCAGTAGGTGATGCAGTGAACTGAGCATCTCACAGCTGAGCTGT